>NW_027093857.1:2348752-3762421 GCF_028858645.1 Bipolaris maydis | reverse complement strand
TATGTTACAAGTAACAAGAAGGATTCTCTCCTTGACAAATGACGAGACGGCTGAAGGCCTACGGACGTCCACGTCAGAAGGTAATAGGGCATCGCGGGGCTCGAGGTCACGTGATGTGCCATCCCGCCAAGGCTGGCCATCCGGGATGGCAGTACCTTGGGATGGCAGTCCATCCCAGACATCCCGCCAAGAGGAGCCAAGATGGGATGGACGGGATGGCAGGACTGGAAGCAATGAGGATATAAGGATGGATGGATTTCATTATTACTCTCGTTGTGGTCAACTCAAATTGTACTTTCTTACTAGTATCTTTTACTTCACAAGATAGTTACATGTTAGTCTATCGAATAGATTAGCGTTGTCAAAACCTTCGGTTACATCCATAACTCTTTTCCACTACGAATCGCCAGACAACTCTCACGGAGCTAGTCTCTGTTCCTACTCGCCCTAACCCGGACCGAGCCAGAGAAGTATTAGCACCCAACCCCGTGTAACACTTTGACCACCTACGGATTCAGTGGAGGATTAACCAACCGCGTCCGATTAAGATTTGAACCATGTCACGAAACTCCAACGAGTATGTCAACGTTTCAGGCCCGGTGCCTGACGAGAACGTCAACATGACTGGTCATACCACGGAAGGTATCAACGAGCCGGCGGCAGGGAGCCCCGAGTACGAACTCGTTAATCTTAGACGCGAAGGCCAGAATCAGGCTAGACAGATCGCCGAGTTGCAGAACATGATCAACCAACTCACGAGTCAGCTGATGGCCACACCGAACGAAAAGCCTATCAAGAAACCCAAGATGGCAACCCCAGACAAATACGATGGTAACCGGGAAGGGTTACGGACGTTCCTCACCACTATCGAGTTATACTGCGGCTACAACGATGTGCCAAACGACGAAGAGAAAATTCTCATGGCTAATACCCACCTGAAGGGAAAAGCGGCAAGCTGGATGCAACCCTACGTGGAAGACTTTCTAAAAGACATCGATAACAAAGGAACGAAGGACGAGACGCGTACCTTGTTCGGCAGTTGGACTAACTTCAAAGAGGAAATGGGACGCATCTTCGGGGAGGTAGACGCGGAAAGCCAGGCGGAGAAAGCGATATCTCGCCTGAAGCAGACCAAAGCAGTATCAGCTTATACGGCGGAGTTCAAGCAGTTACAAGCACGAATCAATTGGGACGATTCGGCTCTCCGGACGGTATACGAAGCAGGTCTGAAGGAAAACATCAAGGACGAACTTGTACACTACGAAAAGCCGAAGGACTTGTACTCGCTGATCGAGTTGGCAACAAGAATCGATACGCGATTATGGGAACGGAAAGAAGCCCAGAAAGGATACAGACCAGGGCCACCCTTCGCCAACACCCGACGACATCGGAGCAACAAGGATCACGACGGAGACACGTACATGACCGGCAAAGTACAAGACAAGTCTAAGGATAGGAATAAAGCCCGAGGAAAGTTTAACGACGGTCTTTCCAAGGAAGAACGCCAGAAGCGTTACGATAGTAAGGCATGCCTCCGCTGCGGCGAAGTGGGACACTTCCGCAGGGACTGCCCGAAGAATGAAGTCAAACAAGGAGCAGTAAAGATTGGGATGATTAGGATGCCGACGCCCTACCCAATCGAGGAACAAGACGAAACGCTCAGTGACCTAGACCTGTACGATGAAACAAGACAAGCCACCGACGAGGCCTTTGAGCTAGTACAAGAGGCAATAGGACTTCAAGACTTCAAGTGGGACGAGCCACTACCAACGGATTGGCAGGTTGAAGGGGCCGAAGTACTACGCCGCCTAAGAAACCAACAGTGCTGGATTTGTGGAAATACCAAGCACCAGGCCAACGATTGCGACATCGAAGGACGAGTCACAATCACGGGGCCTAGAGCAGAGGAAATTGCCTGCAAGGCTGCCCAGGAACAACCCAGGTTCAAGGAACCTGATGACGAGGAGACACCTCGGACGTTCAAGGAACGTATGGAGCGACACGAGCGCCTACGTTGGGTCGACTGTCCAAAGCAGTGCGAGTATCACTTAAAGGACCGAGAGGAGACCAGGAGCAATGAGGGCGATCGCTGCCACATCAACTTATGGCATAACGAGTGTCGGGTACTGCATTGTCAAATGCACCAGCCAGAGGAAAAGGAAGCTCACGAAGAGCTATGCTGGATCAACTGTACGACCAATTGCCAGTTTCATCAGAAACAACGACGGAATGCTCGAAAGGTAGACGACTACTACCATAGCACGATATCCGCCGCAGAATGCAATGCAAAGCACTGTAAGATGCCTAGGGCAAGCAAGCCAAGGGTCACGACGACTAGAATGCTCAAGCAAGTGCCGGATAAGCCAAACAAAGATAAGAGCCACGAGCGACTCTTATGGACGCATTGCAGGAAGGGATGCGCCTTCCACCGACAACAGTTTGAGGATGCTCGAGGAGTGAACGACCATCTCCATAGCACCCTGTCAGCAAACATTTGTGAGGCAGACGGATGCCCGATTCACAGGACGAAGAAGCCGAGTCCAAAGAGGAAGGTTGCGAAGGAAGATATACCGCACCAGAACACCCATTGGAGCTTCTGTTACGACGACCAGTGTACTATACACTATTCCGCCAAGGCAGGCGAAGGCTACTTTCCTACGCAGGGGAAAAGTAGGCAGTCAAAAAACTAGGATGCCACCAGGGACAGGGTCACGCTGGTAAAGGCAGTCCTAAAACGACCCTCAAAGAAGTACGCGAACTGGGAGCGCAAGATCTGCGGCTGCAGGCTACGGTACTTATAGACGGACACGAGGTGACGGCGCTCATAGACAGTGGGGCCGCACGAACCGTTATCTCACCCCGAGTGGTGGAAAAGAACAACATACCCTATCGAACCAAGAAGGTGCCGATGCGAGTGGTATTAGCCGACGATAGTCCCACGATATATGGGAACGGCTGGATCCGACTTGAGACCGAGGCAATATCGTTACGCCTGGCCGGTCAAGAAAGTCGAGAACGAGTTAGCATTATGGATCTCGGAGAAACAGAGATGATAATTGGCTACGATTGGTTGTTGAAGCACAACCCTGCCATCGATTGGCAAAAGAAGACGTTGCTCAGCCGAGAACCTGTGCACAAGGTTGCTGGGGCCAGACGTAAAGAGATGCGCCCGATTATCCAGAGCTCAACCCAGGACGGGAGGATAGGCCAGATCTCGCCGCATAAGATCGCGAGAATCTATGCGAAGGACCCTCGGAAAGTAGGAGTCATTTGGATACGGCAGGTCGCGACCACGAAGGAAGGACCGGTACCACAGGTTGCGCCCACGAAGGACGAACCACTGTTGGCGATTCCAACAGAATACCGAACACCAGAGTTCAAGGAACTGTTCGAGGAAAACGAAGCAACAGACTTAGCTGAACATCAGGATTGGGATCACGAGATCATCCTGGAAGAAGGAGCGAAGTTGAGCCCAGGAGGAATGTACCCTATAGCGCCCGAGCACGATGCTGAGCTGCGGGATTACCTCCAAAAGAACTTGAAAAAGGGATTTATCCGACCGGGATCAGGCCCGATGGCCTCGCCCATATTGTTCGTAAAGAAACCTAACGGGAAGTGGCGACTATGTGTCGACTTCAGGAGGTTGAACAGCGTTACTCGGAAAAACCGATATCCCTTACCACTCATTACAGAGCTCATGGATCGACTCCAGGGGGCTAAGTGGTTCACGAAGTTCGATGTTCGGGAAGGATTTTACCGAATCAGAATCAAAGAAGGTCACGAGTGGATGACAGCGTTCAAGACGAAATACGGACTCTTTGAGTATACGGTTATGCCGTTCGGATTGACGAATGCACCGGCAACCTTTCAATCAGTCATCAACAACGCACTCCACGAATACCTCGGAATCTTTGTCACCGCGTATCTGGACGATGTACTAGTGTACTCCAGCGGCACACGCGAAGAACATGTCGAGCATGTTAAGAAGGTGTTACGGAAGCTTAAAGAGTATAAGCTATACCTTCAACCCGGAAAATGTGAGTTTCACACTCAGGAAACGGAATTCCTTGGATTTATCATCTCGACCGAAGGCGTAAAGATGAACCCAAAGAAGATACAGACTGTACAGGAATGGCCAAAACCCAATACAGTCAAGGATGTTCAATCCTTTTTAGGATTTGCGAACTATTATCGAAAGTTCATAAAAGATTACTCAAGGATCACAACACCCCTTACGGAGATTACAAAGAAGGAAATAGGTTTCAAGTGGGAACAAGAACATCAGGAAGCCTTCGAGAAGCTCAGGCAGAAATTCCTGGAGGCGCCAGTACTCGAGATGTACAGCCCTCAACGACCAACCAGAGTCGAGACCGACGCGTCCGACTACGCACTCGGAGCTGTATTGTCACAGCAGTGCCCAGATAAGAAATGGAGACCAGTGTTCTACCATTCACGGAAGTTCTCAGGAGCAGAACTCAACTACGACGTTCACGATAAGGAACTACTTGGAGTAGTCGATGCCTTTGAACAATGGGAGGTGTACCTACTAGGACTCCCCGACCAGATCGAGGTTTTTACCGATCACCAGAACTTGACGAGTTTTATGACAACGAAGAAACTCAACCGACGACAAGTCCGATGGGCTGAGACGCTTGCTCAGTTCGACTTCAAGATTACGCACCGCGCGGGAACGCTCAACGGAGCAGCAGACGCTTTAAGTAGAAGGTCTGACTTGCACGAAGAGGGTCATAAGGAACCACATGACGCCTTGCTTAAGACGATGCCCGACGGCAGTCTAAAGTACAACCAGCCGGAACTAGCTAAAGTAGCTAAGGTGGCCGAGCAGGTAGAAACGCTACAGCAGGAATGGCGGCAGCGAGCAGCTAGCTGGCAGTTCGAGCCCGACGAAGCAGGCTCCGATGAACTGTTGAGCGACGAGAGAGAGTACCGAAATATGGTTTCGAAGGACCGAACATATGTACCTCCACACATGAGATCGAGTCTCATACAGGAACTGCATGAATCCCAGGAATATGGACATGCAGGAGTTGAAGAGATGGTTAGACGACTAGCTAAGGTGTTTGCGATACCACGTATGCGTACGAAGGTGCAGGAGATCCTAGGCAACTGTTTGGCATGTCACCAGAACAAGCCCAAGAGACATAAGCCCTACGGCCTGTTACAACCCTTACAGCCACCATCTAGACCATGGACAAGTGTAACGATGGACTTCATAGTGAAGCTCCCGAGATCGTTAGAACCAGGATCAGCTCGATTTTGCGACACAATCCTAGTAATCGTGGATCGATTGACTAAGGCAGCGAAATTTGTGCCTACGGAAGAAACTATTACGGCAGCAGAGTGCGCGTACGAAGTCACTAAAGCACTAGTGTCAGAGCACGGGATACCTGAAGAATTCATCACCGATCGCGATAAACTGTTTACGTCTAAATACTGGAACACATTCCTGGCAAAATTAGGTGTTAAGAAGAAGCTTTCGACGAGCTTTCACCCGGAAACAGATGGCCAGACGGAACGCACGAACCAGACATTAGAACAGTACTTACGGATCTACGCCAATAAATTGCAGGACAACTGGGTAGAGTTGCTACCAACGGCGCAATTGGCCTACAACAGTACGAAATCTGCAACGACGAAGCATTCGCCGCACTACGCGAACTATGGATATGAGCCGGTCGCTCATCGAGATCCAAAGGATATTGAAAGTATCGCGGTAGGAGCAGACGACAAAGCGAAGCTTATGCGAGAATTGCACGAAGAATTGAGCAAGAACATAGCTCAACGAAACCTCACGACGTCCAAAGCAGCGAATAAACTAAGGATTGAGGGACCAACCTTTAAGAAGGGGGACAAAGTTTTCTTGTCACGACAAAACCTGAAAACTAAACGACCATGCAGAAAATTGGACAACCTCCGAATAGGACCGTTTGAAATCCTAGAGGAAATAGGAAAAGTAAACTACAAGCTGAAACTCCCACAAGGCATGCGAATCCACCCTGTCTTTCACAAGAAACTCCTGGAACCAGCACCTCCAGAGGCCGAGCTAGCAACGGATATAGAGCTCGAAGACGACGAGTACGAGGTCGAGGAAATTAAGGACCTGCGGAAAATCGGTAGTCAGTGGAAGTACTTGGTCAAGTGGCAAGGATGGCCCGAAAGCCATAACACTTGGGAACCTGAAGGAAACCTGACGAACTGCAAGTCACTGGTACGTGAATACCATCGGAAACACCCGCAGAAACGAGAATCGGATTCTCGTAGGAAAGGAAGAAGTCAAGGGACAAAGGATCATAAGAAGAGTAATCAGCCTGTAACCAGCCCGGGTCAGTCGAGGGTCCGGATAGCGATGGTCCGGTTGATGAAGGGTCCGTACCAGGGGCTGAGCTCCCCTCGGCCTTTTCTTTTGCACGATCCTGAAACGAGAGAACAGCAAGATCACGACGAGCAAAGGATCGCTCGCGAGACTTCACCTCCAGAAGCGCCACTTCTTGCTGGGACAGTTGAGCATCCAGCTGAGCACGCTGCGCCTTCAGTCGAGCCACTTCCAACTCTTTCTGCTCACGCTCCTGCTGAACCTGCTCCCACTCTTCCTCGGAAACAAACAAACTACACTCAGCTTTCACAGAAATACAACCAGCGCAACGGCCAGTTGCAGTGTCCACGAAACAACGAAGGTTTTTCTCCTCGCAGCGAGAACAACGGTAGGAAGTCATCTCGTTACCCTGCTCTATTACACGATCAGCACGGGAATAACGCTCTTCGTTCGACTTTTGAGCGCGAACGCGGGTACGGGAAGACGGGACCTTGGGCATGGTTAGGAAGGCTGGAGTCAGGAAGGAACGGTTACAATGGCCCGGGGCCTACCGACCTTATATGCAGCCAGCGATTCAACACGCGGCACGGCAAAACGATAATCCAGGGTATCGGGACGATACGCCTAAGAGGGGGGATAATGTTACAAGTAACAAGAAGGATTCTCTCCTTGACAAATGACGAGATGGCTGAAGGCCTATGGACGTCCACGTCAAAAGGTAATGGACATTGCGGGGCTCGAGGTCACGTGATGTGCCATCCCGCCAAGACAAGACATCCCGCCAAGCCAGGGATGGCAGTGAGCCTTGGGATGGCAGTCCATCCCAGACATCCCGCCAAGAGGAGCCAAGATGGGATGGACGGGATGGCAGGACTGGAAGCAATGAGGATATAAGGATGGATGGATTTCATTATTACTCTCGTTGTGGTCAACTCAAATTGTACTTTCTTACTAGTATCTTTTACTTCACAAGATAGTTACATGTTAGTCTATCGAATAGATTAGCGTTGTCAAAACCTTCGGTTACATCCATAACTCTTTTCCACTACGAATCGCCAGACAACTCTCACGGAGCTAGTCTCTGTTCCTACTCGCCCTAACCCGGACCGAGCCAGAGAAGTATTAGCACCCAACCCCGTGTAACACAGCCCAGTCTCGCCAATCTTCTTTCTCATCTATATTAGAGACCTATTCCCTCAAATAGATGGATTCCAGCTATCCTATATCGACGATATCTCAATCACAACCTCGTCAACGTCTATTAAGAAAAACGTGAAGATACTACAACGCGAGGTTAACAAACTAGTTACAAAAGGAAAACAACTAGCAATCGAATTCGACATAGCAAAGACAGAGCTAATCCACTATACAAAAAACAAAAGAAGAAAAGAAATACCTCTAGAACTCCCTAGCAAGGAGAAAATATACCACAAAGATACGATTAAGTGGCTAGGGGTATACCTCGACAATAAGCTATCCTTTAGAGAGCACGTAGCTATTAGAGCTAGCCAAGCAAAAACAGCTTTTAATAGACTAGGGAGACTAGCTAACATCGACCGCGGGCTATCTCCCTTTGCTATCAGACAACTATACCTAGCATGCGTCACCAGCATTGCAGACTATGGGTCGCCAATCTATTGGCGCAACCAGAGCTTTATTAAAGATCAGCTTCAACCGCTGCATAACGCGGCTTGTAGAAAGGTACTAGGAGTATTTAAAACAGCTCCAGCTATCCCAACAAGTATCGAAGCTAGCTTGCCGTCACCAGCCGTACGGCTAAGCCAAACGAATCGAAAATACGCTCTACGAGCTATACAACTAGCTCCAACCCATCCAATTACAAAAGCTATTGCAAGGCTACAAAAAACAACCCTTCAGCAATCAAAACAGCCAAATAAACCAAGACAACTACGCGCTATCACAAGCTCCATCCCATCTACCAAAGAGATAGAAGAGATCATCTCATATAGGTTCAGACCATGGGACTCTCTTAACTACAATATCTCTATATCAAAGAAATCCAAAGAAGAAGAGGCAGCCGCCCACAAAGATTATATCCAAACAATAGAGGATAGCTCTATAGTAATCTACTCAGACGCCTCTAAAACTAAAGACAGAGATGGGATAGGAGTAGGCCTAGCGGTCTATAACCCTAACCAAGAAGAAATCTACGCAGAGACAAAGAACATAGGCGAGCAACAACTAGTCTATAACGGAGAGCTTGAGGGCGTTACAGCAGCGTTTGAATACGCTGCTAAAACAGCCCAAAAAGACCAGAATATCCACGTTTACGCTGACAACCAAGCTGCCATCTATAGGCTCCAAAGTCTATCAGATAAGCCAGGCCAACAATGGGTAATTCGGTGCCAAAAAGCAGCCAAAGCTATCCTTAACAGAAAAGCAAAGATCTTCTTAAAATGGGCACCAGGCCATACAGACATAGAAGGAAATGAAAGAGCAGACGCTCTAGCAAAGGAAGCTACAAAACAAACACCAAAAAAATCACAAACAAGCCTAGCCTTCCTAGGCACTAAGATTAAGCTCCTCCAACGAGCTAGCCAGGCAGAAGAGTGGAGAAAGTATAGAGAAAAAGTAAGAGAGAAGAAGACCAGCTACGGAGCTATCTTCGATCTAAAGCTCAAAAACCAACTAGCAATCCCTAGAGGCACGAAAAGAGACATTTTAAGCTCCTTCTACTCTCTTAAGATAGGGCACGGATACTTTAACTCCTACCTAAAGAGAGTAAAGAGAAGAGAATGCGACCTTTGTAGATGTGGGAAACCGCAAACTGCAGAGCACCTACTTCGATACTGCGGCTTTTACAGCGTAGAAAGAAACCAGCTTAAAAAGACTCTAAACCAAAAAATACTCAAACTCCCACGGCTACTCCATACCACGAGCGGTATAGAAGCTACATTAGCTTTTATTACTAGCACGCGGATAGGAACAAGAAAGTGGCATCTCGGCCAAGAAGGCTAGAAAGAAAAATAAGAAAAACAATAACAAAAGAGGAAAAAAAAAAAAAAAAAAAAGGAAAAAAAAAAAAGAATAGTTAAAAATTTGAAATATTTAGCACTATTTCCTTCTCCCTAAGAGAGCTCGCTGGAAGGAAGCCTAGCTGCCCTACATCTCTCCCTGTTACCAAACTGCTCTTAAGCACCAGGCGTCTAGAAAGCTAGCAACAGCTTAGCTAGATATAGGCCGAAGCACCACAGTCACGCAATACAGCACAAAGTATCAAATTGTAACTAGTTAGATAGAACGGCCGTCGGCCAAAGTCCTACATAGCCAACGGCTGATACAGGACTATAATGGAATAATAATAATAATAATAAATCTTAAAATTCTCTTATAAAATAGTTCCTAAAAGGCCGGAGCTAACTATCTATATATAAGTATAAATAGTACACTTTTAAGAGTAGATATTTCTTTTAAGATACTTATAAGGTAGTACGCGTAATTAAAGCTTATACTTCTAAGGTTATACCAGCGCACTTCTAAGGTAAGATTTCCTACGCACAGGCCAATTTTCAAGCACTTTTAATAGCGAAGCCAACAACCTAATATATATAGGCCCTAGGATAATATCTACTAACTAGTATTAATCCTAATATATATAGGTTAATAACTAGAGCTTTCCTAATTAGGGTTAGCGTCAATACCCAGAGTAAGAAACTTAGACCCTTACTTAATATCCACTAGATATTGTTATACCTAATATATATAGTAAAAATAGAGAAAAATGTTAAGTGATAAAGAGAGTAGATATAAAGTAAACTTTAGATAAGCTTCTATTAATATACCGCGAAGATTAGGCTAACTACAGCGGAACAAATAGCTAGAACAGGCAGGAAAGAGTAGCTAGCTCTAGTAAATCCAGTAAAGCAGCTTCGTAAGCTAGAGCCACGAAAAGCAAAGCGTATTAAGTAAAGAACGAACAAGAAGCAAAGGGAAGACAGCAGGCCAAGGGGGCAGCGCAGGTGGCGCGGGAGGCAGCTCAGTAAGCTGGCTGGATCTGTTGTCCATTGGGCCGGGGGCCTGACACTAATGTTGTTTACTATTTCACGGATTAGTTAGCTGAGATGAATTGAAGAGGTGCCACTTATATTACGTACCCTAATGTGGCAACCGGAGATATTCGAGTAGTAACCAGCAGCGCCCAAACCAGCACAGCCAGTCATTGTAAGAACAATGTATGGAGGAGCAGCAGCAGCTGTTTTCATTTCGCGGAATGCAACAGCAGCGCAGTTGCCAATCGTTGCGATGGCGAGACTAACGTTGGTAACGAAGCATTGTCTGCAAGCGTCAGGGTGCGGGGCACTTGCGCATGAAAACATAGATTGCGAGCTGTCTGTTTTGACCTGGGCCACCTTGTTGTTTTCCACGTTTGTGATAGCAGCGTCATCAGCAGCTGATTCACGGCGACTCAATCCGGTTTCACGACGACTCAATCCGGTTTCACGACGACTAACCCGACCACTGATCATGTCATTGTAGGCGGTCTCAGACTTCTTCAACATCTTTTCTTCGTCGATTGTACCACCGCACTGGATTCCAGGAATCTTCATGCCATCTTGAACCGTTTGAGCCCAGTCAATTCCCCCAGCAGAAATGTTCCTTGGAATAGCAGGACCTCCCACAGTGCAGACGATGCCGGGGGCGATATCCTGGATATGTTTTTCGATTCTGGACCAAACCAACTGACTGTGTTGGAGGGTTGCGGACTGAGCAACAGGCGTAACAGGTTGCTGGGCTTGAACTCCGAGAGCAAGGCCCAAGGTGATAGCGAAGATCTTAGAGGAGAACATGTTCCCGATGATAAGGAGGATGTAATTTGAGTGAAGGTTTGATAGTAGAAATGACTTGAGACTGTTTGGCGATACAAGTTGCAGAGGGACAGACTACAGTATTTATATTCCTTTTATGGCCTTACTGACTTGCATTCACTACCTTGTAATAACCCATAATTAAGCGACTAATAACGCTTTTGGTGCTTCAATGGTCAGCTCGGAAATGAGAGCCACAGTCCCAATCCTGTGGCCATCAGTTTCGACAGGGTATGCATCCTTTGGATACGACAACGAATGGAGTCCATTCCTATTACAAGCACATCAAGCACGAAAATGTCAAGTATCCCGACCATGGTAGTCTCATGCAAGCATGCGTTAAAACGGCTGAATAGAATTTTCAAGTCATAAACATGCCTGCATTAAGGGGTATGGACCGATGCAGAGGCGATTCGATACACCGATTGGAGAGACATAGAATAAACAAGACCGATATGAAGATCAGCAGCCGCTATGAAGCGGGATTTGTCCGTATTGATGACTGGGTAAGAGCCTGGTTCGTGTTGGCACATCCTGTGGCATATTCTATAGATTGTATCTTTCAAAATATCTCATAGTGTTCCTATTGTTTTAGTGTGTGTGACCGAGCTAGAGCCGGTGTCAAATGGTTAGGGCTTACACCTGACCAACTAGCTACTCACAATTCACTCCCCTATACGAGTTACCAGCCGGTTTATTTAATACCGCAGTACTAAATGAGGATAGTACTGGTTTGGATATTCGGCGATACTACTCTAGTATTCCGGCTTAACACTGAAGTTGTGATATGGAGTCACCATTCACAGCCGGGAAGGAATGTATAAATTGAGCTGAATTCTTTCTATTTTGAATCCACCATCAACATTCAGTACTCTCACAACATCTTCTAAGTCCTACACTATCCATCTTTTCAAATTGACAGCTTTCTAGCTCAAAACTTGTTACCTTCATCATCATGCAGTTCTCCGCTACTACCATTGTCCTTGCCATGGCTTATCTTGCTGGGTAAGTCCAGTACCTCCAGCGAAATGAAAAATTCTCTAACGATTCTGAAATAGCATCGGTGCTGGAGCCGCCATTCCTCAGGCTTCGTCGAACCAGCTCGTTGCTCGTGACCATCACGAGCACTGTGCTTGTCAAGTTGCCACGAATGGCGAGGTCGACAACGTAACTACTTCGCTTGTGCTTGCCAATAACTCCTGGAGATGGCACCAAGGTACGTTTCTCTATAGGTTTCGTTCAAGAGGATATTGAAACTTACGACATGCAGAGCAATTTCCCGAGCAAACTAGCCAAGGTGCTCACTACGAGGGCTATTATGTAAGTCATTTCCTTAGCAAATCGACAGAACACACAGTAACATGAATTTAGCTTGTCGCCAACTCTGGAAAGATTAACGGAGATACCTTCTACAACGAGTGCAGGGCCGTCGGTGCTGCTGATTCTACCTGCTTCTAGGCACAGAATTGGCAACGTTTGAGTTCTTCGGAGCTAGATTGTGGGTATGGATTTAGCTGCCCCTTTTGGGAATAGGTCTCACTGGCTCGATTGTGGACCTCAATTTCATCAGCTAGCTTTTGGTTTCAATTCTTTAAAAGTGTTATTATCAATTGCGACTTTATCTGTACAGGCGGTATTCTCAACTGCTTATAGGGGTAAAGCCGCAATCGTTAATGACTGTATTTAGTATTTGTTTAGGATTTAATACGAGATAGTGCGTTAAAGAAAGGCCATTGCTCTTATGCAAGTGATGCAGTGATGAAGTGATGTTACTGACCGATATGATGGCGGGCGTCAGCACTAATAGTTACTATGCTTGTTCCCAGGCTGACTACAGAATACCAATGAAGCTAGACACAGCAGGCTAAGTGGAATAGCCTACGGAGAGATTTAGTAACCCCTGATGAATAGGTTCCTGCTGTAGACATTATATTAAACCGCGCATAGAAAACACTACTTTATATTGACATCATAATTATTACTGTCAAAGGTCAAAACCAATGTCGGCAATGAGAGTGCGAGTATCATTTAGCAGCTTAATATGAACAAGCGTAGAGATATGGCATTGTATGCAGAAAGAAGGCCGTGAACCTGCTCCTTAGTTTGAGCAATACGAGATGGACCTCTCCACAGGTCCTTTTAGGATTATAACGTGTCAACTACACACGTGTTACCTTTGACATTTTGGAACTAACTTAATTTTACATTATACGGCATGCGCACAGAATTGATGTTTTGCATCATGTTCAAATAATCCACTTAGCGATTGGAGTTATTAGTGAGACGATCTCTCATAGTAGGCCCTATAAGACAATGCATGGGTAATGAAATCTTTGCTAACAAAGTAAGCACCCTATTTTTCTAGTTTTGAACCCTAGTAGGGTGCTTATCTCTTTTGTATGATAGGTGCACGAAACTCTTTAACAGTACGTGCGCACGTGATACATATAGTCGGATCTACGGTGAAATCTTCAACGGTGTTATTTAGAACTCCCATGACTCCCATGACTCGGTCTCGTATTCAGTAGCCACTTTTCCAGCCACAGCTTTGGACCCACAGTGGGTCTTTTCTACAACTACGAAGTAAGCATCTTGCGTGTATCTTGGGAATATTTTCACCACTGTTACCGGTGCGTAGATCTGCGCACCCCTATAGCGGACTCAATATGCGCTGCAAAACTAAGACACTATTCCAATTCCTGAATGAAATTGACTCGATCTCTTGGGGACACAATTAGCTTCCGTAATGAATCAGTAAAGGTGAGTTTCAGATCCTCTTAGGTGTACTGAAGGGCTGCAATAGCACCCTTTTCACGCATATAGTATCCTTATCATCGCTCTACTTCCCGCGAAGATTATCCTGATCGATGAAACGGGTAGCTCATGATCGCGTGTCTCCTTACTAATATGGACTCCGAATATGGCATTGTTACGCGATTCTATATGAACTCGCGAAAGCCCTGGCCTGTAAATAAGCAATGCACAGAAACACTATTGCGCAAGATACGCATGTAAATAAGCACTGTTACGCAAAACAAGCATCACACGTAAGCACTATTGCGCAAGATACGCATGTAAATAAGCACTGTTACGCAAAACAAGCATCACACGTAAGCACTATTGCGCAACATAAGCGTTGCACATGACTATCCGTAGATAGGCGAAGATCGGCACGACTTCTTTCGTTCCACTTTCCGTTTGCTATAATATCACACCGACGGCGCAACAGAATCTTACATCGTGAACGCACAAGTGGAAATAAAGAACTAAACTACTTTGGCAAGTACAACCCCGCCCAGAGAAGCAATTTTAGGTGTCGAATATGACAGATCTGCGAGACTGAAAGATTCCAGATATCGGTCATGTGGAGACGACAATGGATGGCACGACTGGTAAGAACAGCGGATTTCTTTTCGCACATGGCTATCACAGTGGATTAAGTGATGGGAATTGGGCATGTGGAATCGTCAGTGTTGCTTTGATTGCTAACACAAAAGGCTTCCTCCAATGTATAATACATAACGTGGTTCACAAGTGAGTCAGCCACTTTGTACCCGCGCATAATGTCATGATATTACAGACTTTTGTAATAGGCAATAAACCATCAACATAAACTCAATAAATTTGTATAAATTTGTTACTACTATTACTTATATAATCTATCTTAACTATATAGGCGCGGCTATTATATCTAGTTGCTAGTTCTTAATAGGAGTGGAGGAAAAGTCAAGCTCAGATAAAGTCAGTTCAGTGGACAAAAGGATGAATTATCTTTCGAGCTCGAGGTTCACTCGAGCTCAGCTTTTATCCACTTATATCGGATATACAATACTCCATCTCCATCATCCTATAGTGGCTAAGTATCGGCCCGTTGGGGATAACCCTCGGTTCCAGCTCCTTCACTATCATCATTTCCCATTTCAGCTCAGGCTTCAGTGATGCGTACAGGCTCCGCCGCGATAATAGGTAATAGCAGTGAGGAAGAACTATAAACCGAGTGGCATGGCTTTCAGAGCAGCGCGCCCTGTCGTTGATGCTGGGTAGGGACAACATACACGATAGCTACATGGGATGCATATCACTAGATAGGAATTATAGTAGAAAGCGGCGATAGTGTTGATATTTGTTGCCAGCGAATGTATTCCCTGTGGGGATGCGGGGTTCCGTGTGGGAAGCAGAAGACCATATGGGGTAGAATTTTAGATAACACGTATATCATCGGGGTCGTCCTTAGGTTTGTATAAAACATTTGATTGGTGCAGAATATTTCAGACACTCCTTTGCACCAACTCTTTCACAAAGTCTCAAATCAACATAACCTATGCCGAAAATATCAGACCAACCCGTCCAAGAAGGGCAAGTTTCGGATCTACCTAGTCTAAACCTAATCCTAACACCACTTAGCTCCGGCCTTTCTAGAACATTTTTATAAAATAAAATTCTAGGTTTTATTAGAACTAGTTATATAGATATTTAAATAAGTAACCATACGCGCCTATTCTTAGCTCTACTTTTTGATACTATTATAGTAATCTATTGTTATAGGCTAGGCCTTTTAGGATACTGTTAGGAGCTAAGAGTTATTACATTACTTAGGTCTATATAGTGTGGCAGAGCTTAAGTGCCTACTTATAGTGTCCGTACTCTCACTAAGCTAAGATAGGGTAGGTATATAACCTACCCCATAACATCTACTTATTAATATTATTATACGTCTATATAAGTAATAGGTTTATAACTATTTTTTTCTCTT
Organism: Bipolaris maydis; assembly: GCF_028858645.1. Lineage (NCBI taxonomy): Eukaryota > Fungi > Ascomycota > Dothideomycetes > Pleosporales > Pleosporaceae > Bipolaris > Bipolaris maydis. Next base: position 3,746,508 of record NW_027093857.1, on the reverse strand, counting down.
TAGCTATAAATACTTACCTCTTAACTAAAAACTATAAAATTAAATTTATTTATACTAAATTTTCTTTACTCTATAACTTCTTATAAAGGTTTCTTTATTTAATTATTCGTTTTTTAGTCTTACTAGTGTTATTAAGAAAGTTAATATTATTACCAAGCTAATAATAACTATGTATTTAGTAGTTTTAATTCATATTAACCTATTATACTTAGATCTAAAAATAAATTATATAAGTAGAAATATTACTTAAATAAATATACTAATTAATAATATTAATACTAGTTTTGTAAAGAAAGTATCGTAGGGAGGATATAATACTTTCTTTATTAAAATAAAGAATAGCTTATATAAGAATTTTATAAGAATAAGATTACGTAATTGCTTACTAATAATTATAGAAAATCGATTAGTAATAGCTTAGTGTAACGGGCTGAACGCCCTTGGATAGCTCCTTGATAGAATCTCGGTTGAAGCTACGCGCGCGTTATCCGAACTACGTTTAGACAACGAGCGAAGAATCTAGGTGTCACCTTAAATACCTAGATTCTACTTACCGCCTAAGCAGCGCTCAGACAACGCGCTTAGACCCTTTAGTACAACCTTTCTCTAATAAGCAGATAAATATCACGTAAGTAGACGTAGATAGCTCTCTATCGAATACAACCTCTTGTATACTAAGCGTTTGCTCCCCTGGAGCGCAGCCCCTTACACTTAGTAATCAACATTAGTAAGTGCTTAGTAATTAGACTTGTAATCGCTGATTAATAAAGATAATAATAGGTATAAGAAGATATAATTGTAGATAGGTAATAATATCACTATAGAACATAAGCTTCTTTTATAGAAAGCTTATAGACTAAAACTTTTAATTTCGTCCGATATAACAAAAACTTAATATAATTGGTAGTTATCTACCGTTAACTACTCCTACTAATTAAATAACTAGTAGTTAACTACCGTTAACAGCTGACTTAGCGGAAGTTAACTACTACCAATCAACTATCTAGCAGTTAATCAGCTGTTAACCCCTCTTAATAACTTAGTTTATTAGTAGTTAACTACTACTAATAAGATAACTATCAGCAATCCAGCGTTAATACTAAGAAATCGGTAGTTAACTTCTACTAATTAATTTCTTAGTAGTTGTCAGGCGCTGCGCTAACGATATATACTATTCTGTGCAGAGTATTAGTAGAACGCTAATTATTCGTACCTTTTTGGTTGTAGTAGCGCAGTGGCACAGGGCTAGCTATCTAATATAATAATTAGCGTTCTCTAGGGCTACTAGATTAGCTAGGACTAGAAGTGCCAGATCTAGGCCGGAGGCGGCGGATCTAGGCTAGAGGTGCCTAGTTCAATTCTTATTAGAACTAGTATAGTATAGGCTAGTGTAGCTACATAGCTAACTAAAGAATAGCTAGTGTTCTAGTATTCTATAAGCTACTAGGAGGTCTAGTATATATAGGAGATCTCTATAGTCTACTAAAAGGTACAGCCTAGGGACTAGGCCCTTCTAAAGAGGGAGATAATATTAGGCGCTACGCTAACGATATATACTATCCTGTGCAGAGTATTAGCAGAACGCTAATTATTCGTACCTTTTTAGTTGTAGTAGCGCAGTGGCACGGGGCTGGCTATCTAACAGTAGTTATCTTTCGTTAATAACAAGGTTATTAGTAGTTAACTGCCGTTGAATAAGGTTAACGGCAGTTAAGGAGAGTTATTAAGTAGCTTATTAGTAATTAATAACAAGCTTAAAACAGCTAGTAAGAAATAGCTTAAAAATAATAAATAATGAATAAGTTATAGAAGTAATTACTAAGTTATTTATATAACGCTAAACCTATTGTAGTTATTATAATAAATAAAATAATATAAAAATTATTCTATAACTTATAATATTATTCCTTATCTATAATTATATCGTCTTATATCTATTATTATCTTTATTAATTAGCGATTATAAAGCTAATTACTAAGTACTTACTATAATTAATTACTAAGCTATTACTAATCTATTTTATATAATTGTTAGTAAGTAAGTAGTTATATAATCTTATTCTTATAAAACTCTTATATAAGCTATTATTTAGTTTAATAAAGAAAGTATTATATACTCTCTATAATACATACTTCTTTATAAATAGATAATTAGAAAAAGTTTATAAACATTTACACTATATATTGTTAGAGATATAAGCTCACCAGCTGATCTCCGATAGAACAAGTACTCAATCTTCAACTAAAACTCATCAATCAATCTATTACTAGAAGCTATTATGCTATTATCTAGTAATATCTATCTATTACGCCATAGATTACGCAAGCTACTACTAAGAAGACTCTTCTAGAATCCAAGACAACGAATATATAAGTAGTAGAAGAGTTAGTAGATAGAAAGCAGAGAAGAATAGAGCGAATCCTACAGACTACCTTAGGAAGGCAATTTAACTATTCTCTCTCCCCTAGCAATATCTTTTTATCTCTTATTTATCTCTCTTTACTAGAACCTTCGATAAGCTGCCTCTAAGTCTATTACTAGACAAGTAGAAGGCAAAGACCTCTACCTCTGAGCTACTAGTAGAACAAGCAGCAACTTCCGCTACCTAAGTAGCAATATTCTAACAGGTTATGAGCCCGGATTACGCGATCTATCGAAGCTTCTAGCACTATACGTTTATTGCGATCTATTACGATCAGCGCTGTCTATATAAGAACTATACCTATCTAGGTTAGTTTCTTAGTAAGAGCTAGGGTAACAAGGGTTAAGAGGATAACCACGGCAACAAGCTGAAAAACTCTATTAACAAGGGTTAAGAGGATAACCACGGCAACAAGCTGAAAAACTCTATTAACAAGGGTTAAGAGGATAACCACGGCAACAAGCTGAAAAACTCTATTAACAAGGGTTAAGAGGATAACCACGGCGAAGAGCTGAGAAACTCTATCATCCGAAGTCAGATCAGCTGACTAGAACTATCTATCGATCAATTGAACAATCCAGCGATCGATCAATCCATCGATCGATCAACCTACCAGCCCACTAAGCCCACCAATCTATCAATCTATCAATCTATCAATCTATCAATCTATCAATCTATCGATATTTCAATCTATCGATATTTCAATCTATCGATCTATCAATCAATCAATTGATCAATCAGTTTTTCAATCTATCAAGCTGACGATCTGCAGCCAGAGTTCTTCATAGTAAGAACAGTAACTGCGATAGTATCAGCATAAGCTCGATCTAACCAATCAATCTATCAGTCTATCAAAATGGCTGACAGTATTTTTAAAGTACCAAAGCTCAAAGGAAGCTCAAATTACGACATGTGGGCTATAAGGATTCAATCAATTCTAATTCAACAAGATTGCGGCGATATAGCTGTAATAGCCGACCTTACACCAGAAGAACGTCCAGAATCGTTCAAAAACAATGAGACAAAGGTACTATCTACTATAAGACTTAGTCTTGAAGATGGACCTCTCCTACAAACAAAAGAAATCAATACTCCAGTAGAGCTATGGAACAACCTTAAAGCTCTATATGCGCAAGAAGGTTTTAGCTCAGACTTTCTTATCTGCAAAGAACTTATTAATACTACTGTTTCAAGCTGCCAAAACAACGTGGAAAACTATCTTCAAAAGCTATCAAGGCTTACTTTCAGCTTAAAAGCTCGCAAAATTGAACTACCAAATCGATTTATTGCTGCGCTGATACTCAATAACTTAAGTTCAGAATTTAACTATCTAGTTACCGCAATTACTCAAGACTTTAGATCAAACAAAGAAATCAATCTTAAAATAATGAGTAGTCAGATTATTGACGAAGCTCGACGGCTCAAATCAATCAAAAACAGCTCCAACAGTTCGATCCAAAGGAGCGATACCAAGCCTTACCAAAGGCATCAAAACGATCAAATCCATCAATCAGATCATCGATCCGATCATCGATCAGATCATCAATTCCACCATCAATCTATCAATCGATCAGACCATCGATCGAATCCACCATATCCATACTTTCAATCCAATCAGTCCCCAACCGATCAATCATATCAAAACCAGCAACCAAAGGATATTGAAATGACCTTACCAACGGGACAATATAAAAGCTCGAAATACTGCAGTTATTGCAGAAGAAATGGGCATTTAGTCGATCAATGTTGGCAGAAAGATCCAAGCAAACGCCCCAACCAAGGCTCTAATAGATCTGAAACAGCTCTATCAACGATAGTATCAACAGATCGAAATATCGCTGATATCACCCAATCAGTCAATTCAAGCTCATATATCAAAACGAGTAAAAATATCAAAACGAGCAAATCCATTAAATGGATACTCGACAGTGGAGCTAGCTCGCATATTTGCTGCGACCGAAAGCTATTCAGAAATATCAGAAAAATCACGAATATTAATGTCCAATGGGGCAATTCAGGAACGTTTTTACCAGCTATAGGCAAAGGAGAAGTACCAATTACGTTTAATAGCACTGGCCAATCAGTTGTGCTAAAAGACGTACTCTTTGTGCCAAAGTTTGGTTTCAATTTACTTAGTCTCTACTAAGCAGCTCAAAAAGGAGCTAAATTTAAGTTCTCCAAGGATTATAGTCTAATTACCCAATCCGGCCAAGTACTAGCCAAGGGCTACTACAATCGAAAAGTCGCGATCTTTTACACGACCAGCGATATCCACCAAAACGATCAGATCCATGTCAAAAACTCGATACTGCCAACGAAACAGCCCATGCCATCCGATCTATCATCAGACGATGCGCAACCATCAGATCAGCTGAAGCCGACAGAACAGCCCAATCCATCAAACCATCGCATCAAACTATCGCATCAAACCAATCCATCAAACCAATCTATCAAACTAATCCATCAAACCAATCCATTAAAACCAATCCATCGAACCAATCTATTAAAACAATCCAACCCATCAGATCGATCAAATCTATCAGCCTAAGCTCATCGAAACAAACAAGCCAATCAAAACTAGCAGATCAATCAGATCTCAGCTGCCTAGCTTAAGGGGGTGTGTTAGAGATATAAGCTCACCAGCTGATCTCCGATAGAACAAGTACTCAATCTTCAACTAAAACTCATCAATCAATCTATTACTAGAAGCTATTATGCTATTATCTAGTAATATCTATCTATTACGCCATAGATTACGCAAGCTACTACTAAGAAGACTCTTCTAGAATCCAAGACAACGAATATATAAGTAGTAGAAGAGTTAGTAGATAGAAAGCAGAGAAGAGTAGAGCGAATCCTACAGTACTACCTTAGGAAGGCAATTTAACTATTCTCTCTCCCCTAGCAATATCTTTTTATCTCTTATTTATCTCTCTTTACTAGAACCTTCGATAAGCTGCCTCTAAGTCTATTACTAGACAAGTAGAAGGCAGAGACCTCTACCTCTGAGCTACTAGTAGAACAAGCAGCAACTTCCGCTACCTAAGTAGCAATATTCTAACATATATAATTTAATAAACCTATATAAATTAATACTCTTAATAAGATATAATATAGTAAATATATAAGAATAGAAGCGCTAAATATTATATATTTTTATTATAAGTATTAATTATTATTTTAATATAACTATAGTTTACTAATTCACTATATATATCATAATTATATTATATTATATTACTATCCTAATTTTAACTATTATTTAGTTATTATTCTTAACAAACATGTATTTATTAAGTTTATACATATTAAGACACTTTAGTAGTAATATTAACTTCTTTTTAAAAAGTAAACAAAGTCTTATAGAAGTCTACTTAAATTCTTATATTATATATATTAACTATAAAGTTAATTCTTCTAATAGATATATAGTTCTCGTAGGTAAGAGTATAGACTACTATTCTTTTCTAAGATAATAAATCTTATACGTTATATAGCAAATAAAGGGGGAAAAGTAAAGCAAGCGATAATCTATAGAAGAAAATCTATAAAACTAAAAGGCTACTAGAATAAGATAGGTTAACGCTATAATAGGAAGTAATTTACTATAAGAGACTTGGTAAGGTGATACCAGCATCTACTTATCTATACGCACCCGCTCTAGGAATGTAACAGCGCAGGGTGAACTATCAAAGTACCTCACCGCGGATGTGGCGCGTAGACGGATGCCAGATTGTGGGGTGGTGATTACGGCCCAGCCTGGACGGTTGGCAAGCTTCCCGGTACTACCCCTATAATACCGCACCCGCCACAATACTGCGCATAATGCCCCTGAACCCAACCTGTGCAGCATTCCACCGCTGCTCGGCTTGCGTGGAGTGAATTTTGCGACGAAACTATGCCCCATTATTCTTAAATCAAGCTTAATAGCAGCAACACTGTTTTTACGCATCTGCTGTACCTAACCTCCTCTGATATGGCTTCTTTGGCTGAACGAGTGAAAGTCGCACACGCGGCATGGCAATGCAAATACACTAGAGGCGATTCTAAATGGGTTCTGAAGTAGCTTCATAAGCTTTGTGAAATGCTTGTAAATCACAGCAATGAACTCATTGGCCATCTCTCAGATTGTAAATTTATAGCGTCCTAGGCTTTAGGTGATACTAATCTTGACTGGTTACAGCTGACTGCCCGGTCGAGTGTGAAAAAGAATTGGCTTTGCTCGTCTTCGACGTTAAACAACATGTTGCAGAGATTAAGAAAGGCAAGCAAAAGGAGAAATATTATTCAAAGCACGTGGGTCATGTCGAGATCCAAATCCAGGCTGTGGGTGTGAGTGTGATTGTTTCCGGCGCGAACAACCCTGCACATAACGTTATATTTGCTTTGGCTGCATCCATCGCTGCTGTGAATGTCACGGTGCTTGCTACTACAATCGACTCCAACAATGCCTTCATTGCACTGTTGAAGAGTCTCTGGAGGCGGTATCTCGATCCCGATTGTCTCTTTCTTGTGACTGGGATAAGAGATTTGACCTTGGATATGGGAGATATCCATATGATGACGATTTATGGTGAACACTCAGAAGAAATATCATGTTTTCCACAAAGAGTTAACGCAATGCCTAGATGATGCAAGGAACAACTATGCTACCGCCCTCGAATCTCCGAAAGCGCGTTTTGTTCAGACAACGATCACGGCAACCAACCTTGCTGTGGTCACTGAAGGTCACAAAGATTGGCATTCAATTGCCATGGACGTCTGTCACATCTCCTCAATGCGTACTTCCTCCTACCGCCGACTCAATGCCATCTTTATAAAGAAGGATGACATGGATCAGTGCGAGCGGGCCTTCAGCAAGGGCCCCAATTTGAAGGGAGCCACAATTATGTCTCCGCAGGTTATACTGGACATGACCCAGGAAAACATTGCAATAAAAGGTCTTGAACTTCGCCTTCAGTCTGCAGCGGATATTGGGCATTTGCTGATTATTGTTGTTAATTCGCTTGAGCAAGCTTTCGATTCAATGATCAATGTCAACGCTCTCATCCATCAATTGGCGATCTTAGGACCACGAGCCGACGATGTCGCAATTTATATTAATGACTGGCTTGAGGTAAATATCATCTCTGTCGGCTTCCATTTCCCAGTTCTGCTCCCTAGTAAGCACTAACTATAAATACGTGTTAGGGCTAGACTTCCATCGTCAGCAACCATCCTATACGACACTCATCTCCCCTGCCGTGTTTTCCCGACCTCTTATTCGCGCGCGATACCTACCTGTAACGTCACGACCGAAAGATATAGGGAGCCTGCGAGCTGATTACGAAACGATGGTTCCTTTGCGAACGTGTAGGATTTTTCACACAAGTGAAATACTTGGTCAAGGGTATGGGCATCGCCACTGGGCTGATGGTTATTGCTGGAGTCGCATACGTTGTGGCGTCTCATCGATCTCGTTTACCTTGACCTTTGGCCTGAGCTGTTCATAAGCCTTTGCTATACACGTGGTCTGAGAGCTCATGAAATTCTTCTCAGATGCTACATATGTAGTATTTTTCTTTTCTTTGTATGAATTCTCAGCTCTTCTCTGATCCCTCACCATGTTGGTTCTCCACTTAGCACATGTTACTCGTCGTGATGATTCGATCCTCCGACTATTAGGCATGAATGACCCCCATAAGCGTAAACTGCAGCGGAATGAAGCATGATAATATTATGCCGGGCTTGCTTCTTGGAGAAGTCTCAAAATTCTCAGGAATCCAGAGGCGATCTTGAGATGGAGCCGTTGTAGCATATCACAGCCTACTTTGAGAATACCTTTAGCTGCCTCAATATCCGGAATTGGCTGTAGTAATTCGGCGGTCCATTTGACGAGGATGGCAGAGAAACCACAGATAGCCAGATGCGGTGCCTCACCTTCAGTCTTGGGATATTCTCCCAAGCCGTTGCGGTTGATGAAGCTAGGCGACTTAATTTTGCCAGAATGAGATACAATTACCTCTATAAGGTCCGTCGCATGGCTCAAGGCAACCTCGCAACCAGCCGATGATTTCCATTGATGCGCTGCATCCAGTATCGTATTTTTAGGCGACTCGCCCACACTGAATATGCGTGCTAGGCGATGCAACATGGTCATATTTGTGTGCAAGACAATAAAGCCCATATGGAACAAGGCCAAAGCTGCCGCGTCTGGCAAAGATTGGTGACTGCGAAGCCATTTGTGGAGCGCAAGCTCAAATGAGGATAGGTTTAGGAGATGTTCTGATGGGATCATTTTAGAATTTGCGGAGGTTCCTTGCATGGCAAGCAAAAGTACCGACGAGAGAGCATGTATGCTATTTCTTGGTCGATCCAAATTCACCGATTGACCAGAAGGCATGAAGAGATTTTGCAAGTTTTCAACATCGACAGTTTTAGTCTTACAACCTTGAGAAGCATCGGTGTTCGTCTGTACGCACGTCAAGAAAGATCTTATGCTGAGACCGGTAGGCCATTGGAATAGTATCGCTCGATAGCATTCCAGTATGTGTATGTCGTCGGTAACCCTGCACAGCGAAATTAGCATAGAAGTTAGCTTAATAGGAATAGCTACTGCTTGCATTTGAATACTGAGATGGTTATCATCGGATACCGATATGTCTGGAAATCTGCAGCGGCTCAACACCTGCGTGTTGGATGTCAGTCAAATTGTAAAGCACTTTTAGTCGACCAGCTTGCCTGTAGGAGTTGCATATGAGATGCTTCCGCAATCTCGCATTGGCGCTTATCGCCACTGAATATACCAAATATCTCAAGAAGTATGAACTGTGGTCAAGGATTAGAAATTTGCTTAGACAACGCTGGGTTTCGCAACCCACCGCTCGTGTAAGACTGAGGCCTTGTTGTGTATCCTCTGGATATTGCAAATTCGTCTGCTTATCGGATGAGAGGTTAATGACCAAACTAGCGATGAACAAAGGAAGTCAAGACACATCTGTATCATATCTTACCCGCGTTAATGCCAACCTCCTTGCATCACCACTCATGGCGCGAGCCATTACGTGACTTCCACTTGTGGTACTATAAAGGCCTCCAACAGCAGCCATTGCCAGAACCTCTTCCTCTGTCGTGGTCTTTCTAATCCGGAAATTGTCCCAAGAAGAAAACATCGACGGTAATTCCTGGAGGAATAAGTTGATAAAGTGATTCACAATAACGCGATCGAATTTATCGAGTGATGGTTCCAGCGACAACCATCGAGTACTAGCTTGATCGGTATTCAAAGCCAGAGTCTGCGGTATCTCCTGGCCTGGGCCTCTTCCCAGAATGCTATAGGGAATCCCAGAATCATGATAGGTGTCCAAAGTCAGATTTTGGTATGCGTCGGGTGCAAATCCTGTACATTCTTGTAGTTCCATGTCGCCATCAAAAGGAAACAGGAAGTTGAACACTTCATGCTCGATATCGAACCCCTGCTATTTCAGTCAAAGGTTCCAACTTCTATCAGGCAAAACTAACAATATCACCGCGTCCGTTTATCCCTGAATCTAAGCGACTGCTGATTTGAGTTTGGAGCTGATTTATTCGATTAAGCTCGGGGATCTCATTTGTTGGAGCCTCTTGAACAAGGCCATGGTTTTCAGTATGCTCGAATGGTAGGTCGGTGTGTGTTTCTAGTTGTCCAGCGATTGGATGAACAGACTGCTGACTACTCATTCGGTCCGTAGATATCGTACTAGCAGTGCTTGAAGTTTGGAGATGGTCTGGTACCGAGGTAGACCCGACGGACCACCAGGATTCACTCCTTTCTGCGACCGTTATCTCTTGGGCATCCTCTCTACCACTATCAGAGTAGTTGGCAGGTTTTCTTTGACTGTACTCGCATGGACGAGCTCTTCTTTCGCAAGCTGCGCATGGATGCGCACCTGAACACTTCAGTTTTTGTGTGCGACAACCATCACACGCTACCCTTGCCCTCCTGTCAATAGCCGTTGGTTTGTTCCGACTTGCATTGTTTTGGAGACAAAATTTGGCTGTATGACGGTTGCGAGCGTCTAACCGTTGAAATCTACGGTGACAGTTTGGGCAAGAAAATGGAGAATCTTCCGTATCTGGTACAGTCATGTTAGAGGTTGTTTAAAGGCTCTGCTGCATGAGGCATATTCGAAAAAGTCATATGTGCGCATACGTGTATGTTGGTGTCGCTGCAAATGATCCGATCGAGCAAAAGTCCTCCGACATATAGAGCACTTTTGCAAAGGTAATTCAGCTGGTGCCAAAGTTGACGTGCGGTGTTGATGCTTACATACGGATTTGCTATTTGATCGGAGTTTACTAGGGGACATCGTTTCTTGTTGCATGAAGTCCTCTTTATTCCGCTTACAGGGCACAAAAGTGAAACATAGAACGATTCGGATGAAGTATGCGACAGTGGGAATTAGCTGGGAGTCTCTAGGAGCCTGATGTTGCAGTCTAGGAAATGGACCATACAAGAAATCAAAACACAAAAATCGTGATGCTTAGACTTTCTGCTAGTAGCGCAATAGACCACGTGATCAATTTCTTGAATTTACACTCAACCCAATCTTAAACACTAAGACTATAGAATTATGTATAGTTACACACTCAAAGAGATCTTTATATACTTGTTTTTCATCCTTAACATTCTAAGAAATCAATATCTAATAAACACTCATAGTGTGTAATCGACTCGACGCCCTCCAAGTAGCCCCTCGACGGTTGCCCACAGAATCCGGGTGTTGCCTCGGTCACTCGGAATCTATGCATCGTCTGCGCGGCGCTTAGAGAATCCTCGTTTCTTTTGATTGAAAGCTGTATCTACTAACTATGGGATCTAGGTAAACACGGAAGTGTGTGGGGGAGCCACATATTGAGCCTCGGGTATAGTAGCGGGAACATCATTACCCCGCACAAGCGCATCCGGCCATTCGCAGCCATCATCCACCGAAGTCTGTGTCAGAACTGACAACACGACCTATCTGACATACTGCGTGCTGCAAAACTATCCATTCTTATATGCGCCATGGATTTGGCATCTGCACAAAGCTCAAGCCAAGTTGACCAGCGCAGCGTCGCGCCAGCGACTGAGTCACCCTCTGGAGCCGGGAGCCCTTGGCCAATGGAAAGAACACCTGGGTTGCTTGACGCTGAGCGTGCCCATCGTCCTGTAGACGCCAGTTTTGTTAAGTCTTTCAAAAAAGCCGTCATCAGCGCCGCTGCTCGTGACACAGCGTATTTGACTGATGCTACTGAGCTTGATAAGATATCATCCCATCCAGACGCGCTACAGGTAGGCCTACCCTTATGTTAATGAGCTTTTCACACTAGCTCATGGGGGCTCATGGGAGTGAACAGACATATTATCCGCTTATACTATCACGCCAATTACCTGCCCTACCACTGAACTCGGTGTCTCATACGCTGTTGGATACGTTCTTGACCCAAGGGCACCCTAATATGCCTCTAATCCATCACATTCCACTCACTTCGCTTAGTCCAAGGGACAGATCCGGGTATCTGGCCTACAGCATGGCTGTGATTGGCCAATTGATTCAGGACAGAAACCTCGCCGCCGCTAATTCGATTTGGACTACTGCCAATGTTCTCATTGTATTAGGACTTGAGGTTGATAACCGTGAAGCTCGTAATGTAGAGTTGCTCAACGCTGTAATGCCCGCCTTGTAGGAACTGAACCGGTTCTTCTGACTAATGCGTGCTCCAGTGGGCGCTCCTTGCGACATATGGTGCTACGTGTGCTGATCCGGTCTTTTGGCAGCAGATGAATATAACACAAGGCTATGTAGGAACTGTATGTTTCTGGTGTCTTTGAGGAACCCAGGTGCTGACAGATTTTCAGGCTGCACGGCGGTTGTGTGAGTTTTCAATATTTTAGACATATGAGCGCTTGTCTGATTCAATATTTGCAGGTGGTGATCTTACCGCTATTATTGAGTGGTAAGCTTAAGGATCTCGATGCTCTACATAAGCTAAATGAATCATTGTAGCATGCCTGCCATACTGCTTGCAGACGTGCTGCGCTCGATTCACTACGGCGAAGCGCTGTCTGTACTCACCAGGGAATGTCTCGCCCATCCCACACGTGTCAACCATGCTGCGCTTGAGATACAAGCCGTCCTACTGAACGGCGAGTGCCCACCAGCGCTTGAATTGATGGAATTCGGCTCTTTGACAGCACTTGTCGCTTTACTTGCGAGAATTCATACCTTCTGTGATTCACTTGATCCGCTGTCGACCGCATGCAATCAAGTCCAGACGACTGCAAGCCCATCTCAACGCAGCAAAACACCCATGTCCTATAGCTTATATGTTCCACTCTCTCTCAACAATGAGACACGACTAGTCAGACGACAACTGCAAAAGGCACTCGAACTTTGGGCTGATGTTTATCTGCACGCTTCACCTCAAGATATCAGGACTCTCTATCATCTCTGTGAGATGTACTTGGCTCTGCCAGCCTTGACATGGTTACCAGTTCTGGCAGGGTATCCTCCACGTCTGTCTCAGGCAAGTGTTCCAATTGATCAGATACAACTGATAGTGGGCACTCATATACGAGCTGATAGCAAAGCCCAGATGTGTGCCTGGAGGATTTTAGAATCCACGAGTGAGGTCACAACGCCACTGGCGCCCTGGCTTCCTATCGCTGTGTTCTATGCCGCGCTTGTCGTATGGAGAACCTTGCAAGTACAGTCTGCTTCTCAGATATTTTACTCGCGGAAGGTTTTGAATCTTTTCAGGGACGAATTGAAGAGACTGTGCTGGCCATGTCGCGATGTCATGATAGAAACGCTAGAATTGCTGGCCTCTTGACCTAAAATATTCTATACCAGGCTGTCTGATCCTCGGGGTTTATTGTCGCAAAATAACGTGACATGTAAATATCAGTTTATTTCTAGTTGATGTCCGTGCTTGGTATGATAGGCAAGACGAGAAAACTCTGTTGCCCTGGACCAAAATGGATATTATTCCATGCCTTCAAAACTGACTCTGGCCGATCTTCAGGATGGTTATGCTCGAACATACCGCCTCCTTGGGTATCGCGCCCGGCGATCTGTAAGTCTAGCGTGTGGCCTTTGCCTATTACTCCATTTGTTGGCCAAATCTCTACGTCTACCGGATAAAGCTCCCCAGGAATAACCTTCTGTACATTGGACGAGAAGTAATTACGGTGTGGAAGGTATTCACGATGAGCTGGATGCGAATCATCAACTCGGCGCAAGGATAAACGAAGCCAGCCCTTAACAACGGGTACAGGCTCACCGGTCGTTCCAGTGTAAAAAACTGTTCTACGTTACTATTTTATCCTCGCATTTGGAAAGATGTATTTTGATTTACGTACCCTCATTGCCTTGGGAATCGTAGTGCCGTAAGGTGAGGAAAATGTCCATGTTACATGGCGAGGCACCATCCATCGAACTCACAGAGGCAACCAAATGCGCCAAGGGATGACTGGTGATTTCGGCTTCCTCCTCACACGGCGCTGTTCGAAAATTGACTTCGCCACTGCGTAAAGCCATTAACAAGTATTCCATAAAAGTATAAGTTCTAGCAAATAACTAACCTCAAAGCATCGTATTGTACCATGCCTTTCCCTGTTGGATCTGTTGTGCTCAAAGTGTTTTCCTTGCCCAAGAAGAATTTCTTATACTGCGTGTTAGCAAGCGGCCAATGCGACTCCTTTCTTCGAGGAAAAGCTTTCCGCTCTTTCTCAGGAACATTGACTCCAGAGTTACCAACGCGGAGACACATGTCGACAGGGGGTAGCTTTCCTGGGACTGTCCAACCCTCGAGATCTTCTCCCTTGAGAACGGCATCAAGGAAAGACCTTTGGACGGCAACCTCTTCGTCATAGTAAAACGGGAGGTCATGGCGTCCAGTGATGCATCGAAGGTACTTGAATTCTGAGCCTGCTTGAACATATCCCTGAATATTTCCTCTTAAATGTAGCAAAATGCCTCCCTGTCAGCAGTTAGCCTCAATCTTTGATATGTTTCGAGAATGAACTAACCCAGTTGGCAATACTAAGGAGGGGAACCTCGATGTCTGCAAGATTGAAATCTTTGCTCTTGAAATACTCATCGTCTCGGTAGCTGTTGGCTGCCGTGTCTTCAGGCTTTGACCGACGACATGATATAAGCTCTTCTTATGGAAGCTCCCGTTCTAGAGGATCTGGACCCCAGTTCCGACTTTCGCAGCCTCACAGTCCATACTGGTTTGATACCACCTGGCGATTCCACTACCAATCTTACCATCAGTCAGCGCCACTTGGTCGATAGAAAGAATGAATAGCTCAGACTCAAAATCTGGAATCGGACCTCAATAAAACTGCAATTGACTTACCGATGAAAGTGTTTGACAAAATCCCACCGTGGCGCACTCGATCACGATAATAATCGCTCATGCCTAGGAGAATCATAACCATTAATGGCTGCCTGTGAGACCCAGCAGAGCAAGGGAAATACGACATACCTTCCCATGGCACTATAGCGGCCAGACCTTTAGGTCTACGAGCCGCAACCCTCCACTGACTACCAGCGTAGTAACTAATCCCAAGAAGCCCTATCTTCCCGCTACTCCACGACTGCTCCGCAGCCCACTCAATCACATCGACAAAGCCGTCACTAGTGGACCTGCTCATAGAGTCCAGCATACCATGGGACTGCCCACATCCACGTTCATCTACTCGCAAAACAACGTAGCCATTTGCCGTCCAGTAGCGTGGATCTAGGACTTCCCAAGCAGAATGGGTGCTCTTTTGTGCAGGGTTTACCTCTGCAAAGGATTTGGGATGGAAACTTTTGTCAGTTGTTAGGCTAAGCCTCATCATTAAGGATAGGTTGTGTGCTCACGATGAGTATAGGATGTCTTTTCCATCTGTTCATATCGTTAACATACAATACTGAGTCGGTACTTCATCGAACCACACTCACATGGTCCGTAGGTAACGAGAACAGGGTACCTCCCCTCGCTTTTTGGACGATATACGTTGCCCCTAACATGGATCATCCGGCATAGATGGAGTAGCGGTCCTTAATGGGATGTCGACATTTGTTTCAACAATATAATCAGGGAAAGTTTCTACTTTGTGAAGATTCCGAATTTGGAGAGGCATTATTGCAATGTCTTTTGTTGCTGAAAATCGCCAGATCTCAAGACAGCGAAAGGTATTAGTATTCAAAAGATGTTTCTATGCCATCACGAGATCTTCTCTATCCCGAGACACCGTTCAATGCACCCTACCCCACATCGGCCCGAGCCTGTCGGCAACTCTCTGCTTGTCCAACCCGGTGGGGCGAGGCGCGTATGTGCTCTCCCCACACTAAGCCGGGACTTGCAGGGCACTTACTTGGCGAATATCCTTCGAGATAAAGACATGTCCAAACATGGTCCTTTCGAACTATATTTGCATCCATCCGTTTTGAATTAAACTTTACAACAGCCATTCGACATGAACTCCACCAACGGACATTTCTTGGTCCTTAATATCGGAGTAGTAGGCGCAGGGATCGCAGGTTTGGCTGCAGCTGCTGTGTTGAGTCGTCTAGGACATAATGTGGAAGTAAGTAGCCCTATGTCGAAGTCTGATTTGCCACTCAGAAATAATTTTACTAAAACTTAGGTAGCTGTATGAACGCTCACATTTTACGAACGAGGTCGGGGCTGCTATACACATAGGGCCCAATTCGGCCCCAATTCTACGTGCGCTGGGGTTTGACATCGCTGGCGCAAAGCTACTTGAAGTGCAGCAGGTAGGCAGAGGATCCGACTTGATTCTGATAGTGAATGTGAATTCTGGAGCTAATATCCCAGGGTGTGCAATTCGACGGGGAGACAATGAAAGAGACGTACCGTGCCAACTATGATGATTATCGTACAAGATACGGGGCACCGTGGTACTTCTCGCATCGTGTCGACCTACACAGAGAACTGAAGCGGCTTGCATTGCAGAAAAAAGAACGATCCCGCGGCGCATCATTGAATCTTTCAGCAACTGTAACCTATGCCGACTGCGAGAATGGTATTTTGACATTTGCAGACGGGACCGCAATTCGAAAAGATGTCATAATTGGCGCAGATGGAGTTCATGTTCGTCCATTTTTGCCCACAAATCTGCTGCGACGAAAACCTTCATCTGACTTACTGCTTAGTCCGTCGTTGCGCAATCTGTCCTAGGTGGCGCTATGCCCAAAATTGAGACCAGTCATTGCGCGTACAGGTTCATGGTCCCTACAGCCGAGCTTCTGAAAAATAGCTCAATCGCGCCATACTTCCAAGAAAAGAAAACAACTTTTTCTATAGCTGCTGGTTCTGATCGAAGAATCGTGTGGTATCCTTGCAGAAAGTACAAAACATTAAATTTCCCTGGTTATCAAGATTAACTGCTGATGCACTGCAGTGGAGAACTAATGAATTTTGTTTGTATCCACCCAGCCAAGGATGGGAGGTTGGAAACAGAAGGTGAGCAAGGTCTTCATACACAAATCAAAATCCTAATTGTTAATAAAGAAGATAGAGTGGAATGTTTCGGGAAATACAGAAGACCTAATTGCTACATACTCCTCCTTCCATCCCGCTCTTCTGGACATATGTAGGTGAGCAAAACGTACCTTTCCCAATTCAAGCACTTGAATCAACTAACAGAGGTGCACAAAGCCTCGTTAAAGAACCTAAGCTTTGGAAATTAGTTTATCGACCACCTATTGAAACCTGGGCGAAAGGCAAAACTATCCTCATTGGTGATGCAGCACATCCGATGCTTCCTCGTACGCACCTACGACCCCCTGCAAGTTGATAACGCTAACCGAACATCGTAGATCAAGGCCAGGGAGCAAATCAAGGCATTGAGGACGCTGGCGCATTAGGCGTGTTCCTCTCGCGGATCTCAAGTCTCAGCGACATACCTGCTCGTCTCCAGCAGGTGCAAGATGCGAGACGCAACCGAGCTGCTGCAATGCAGATCTTTTCGAATGCTGGGCAAGATAATTCAGAACAAATTGAGGCTGAGGCAAGGACATATGTGAAGGGTGATATTCCGAGTAAGTCAAACTCTGGCCTTGGATTACAAGATCCAACCACTCAGCCATGCTGCTACATGCAGCGTGACAACTTCAGTTCTCAGCTGACGTCTCTTATCTGTAGAAAACCAGGAACAGTTCCATGATTGGAATTTCGGATACAACGTTGTTGATGATTGTGAAAGAATATCTTTAAGCACTAAGATTTAGCGTACCTAGCGGTTTTATAGCCTACTTTCACTGAGCCCTCAATAAAATCACTATATCGTATCCTAAGATAGCTTATTTCCGCATTATATAGAGCAATGCGACACTAGATATTATTTATCGGCTACTTCAACCACCCTTTTATGCACTTGCGAGTAATATCTAGTTACTCCTACTGCACGATCTACATCACTATTAGAACGCTCGTTATAACTAGATCGGGAATTACACTTAACAAAAAGGCGGAATGATTTAGAAGCCCCAAAAAATACTAATCTTGCATAGAAGAGATAAAGAGAATTTAGCGACAACTATCGCGTGGTATACGATCAAGTAATAAGCTTAGACTGGTAAATAAATAGGTATAGGGCTGGGTTAGATAACTAAGTAACCCAGCCCTACCCCTACCTATTTACCAGTCTTATTAAGGCCCATAGACACGCCTTCTTATGAGTGTTCTTATAAGTAAGAGGTTTTGATTTTGTCTAGAGCCTGTGTCCTAGCTAGTTTGTAAAATACATATTATTCTCTTAATTGCTTTTACTAAATTCGAGCGGGACGTCTCCTAGTAGAGGAGACAAAGCTTCTACAGCGCTAAAATCTTCTTTGTAAGAACGCAACACATAACCGTTCTCTTTAGTATACCCTAGAACCTCTGCTATACTAGGATTCTTATATAAACCTAGAGTTTGCACGACTTAGGTGAGCTAAAAGCGATATCCTCATTAGATAGGGTCTTTAATACCCCGGCCCTGCTCGAGGACCCGACTTACAACTATGCGCTACCCTGCAGCAGCGAGTGGTGGGCTACGAGCACCTCGGCTTTAATGCTGCGGAGCTGCAACATCGACAACGGCTCAGGCTTCCGCTGCAAGCCAGACTGCGATACCGTCCCCTGGCTGTTCCCTGACGCCAAGCCCTGCCCAGCCAGGAACCAAGGGGTCTCACCTGCGGACACCGCTATCGGGCCGCTGTCATCCTTCGCTGTACTACGAAACCAACTTGTCAGACTTAGGACTTAGGTCTGACAGTTGCTTTGTATGTCGACTGCTTTTTAATTTTTTGTTCAATACTGCTATATATCGTGTCTCTAGACGTTTAATCACTTAACAAGAGAACAAACTCGGTTGCAGAGCAAGTATTTACATACTAGTTAATTTTCAACGGATGATATATGCTAGATGAAAATACATTTGCTTTCAAACGTTGGCTCCGAATTTCGCAGTACACAGAGTGCTCAAGTTACAGAAGCCACTGCATTGCTTAACAAGCCCTGGACCTGAAGTAGGATCATTCTAATTGTTGAAAGTTCTATCAAGGCGATAAAAAGATGGAAGCAGCTTTTTGTTATATATGGAGCTAATTATAGTGACAAGCAGCCTCCAGGTAGTTCATGCGCAAGAAACGATATCCACCCCACAGAAACTGTTTTAACTAGCGTAACAAAAAGCGCTTGTCTAGTTTATAATTGGCTTACTTCTAGTTAGCAATTAGGCAGATCAGTCTGTAGCATATATAACATCGCCTATTAGAACAATCTTTCTGCAGCCATTGACATACGACGAGGGCAAACTTTCTTTCAATCGCTAAACTCGAGCTTCTTAAACATAGAGCAGCATTCGTTGCGTGGCGGGTGAGAAGTTATGGAAATGCTTGTGAAAACATTCCACATTTTAACAACAGTCTTTTCCTTCGTATCGGAGGCTGTGTCTCGCATGGCGGCAATAGAGACTGCTGTCTAATCATTGGATCTTTTCCTGCCTTGTCCAACTAGTTTAGCAGCGATCTTGCTGTAAGACCGCGCCACAAGCTTATGCAATCCATGAATACATACTTTTCTTCGTTTGATCTTACTTTGGCCGCATGTATAATTACACCCGTTATATCTGTACTACTATCACAAACACAAATCATTCCCTGGGTGCTTCTGCGAACGCTATATTTGATACCTAGGACATGTATTGTTGGGCATTGGTCTTGAGCTTCATCTCGCGGGATGATATCTTGAGTTATAGTCATGATGAGCTCTAGTGACTAGCTCTGCCTTCATTGATTGTCTATATTCAATCTTCATAGTCACCATATGTGGGCACGTTGCAGGAAAGGAGATTACACAGTAAGTGGTAATATTACTCTGACAGAGGTGTTTCAATTCATCCGAAGTACTCCCGAGAAACACTCACTAATAGCTCCTCTGCCTCTACTACTTTGGACAATTTACTACCATCTACGTCACCTATCAGTTACACAACATCGTTATAGATCTCAAGAGCTCTCTTTACAAACCTCTGTTCAATTTATCAGCGCATGTTATTGGACAAATTAATCAGTTTAAATGTACAGTTACTCTTGCGCGCATATCTAGCTTAGCTTAATGCAGTGTGCTTTGGTGGTTAGGGGTGAATTTCGCCTCAATGAGCTTTGCGCATATTGATACGGTACCAGAAATACCTAAAGATTCGCAGAGACATGACTAAGTTCGCGACCGCTCTTGCTTACGTTTATTTATAATCAATTGGCAGGGGCGCGTTGGAACTTCTCAGGCTTTAATAATGGTTCCCCGCATTTCGCCGTGTTTCATCTCTGGAGCCCCTCTCGTCCCATCCAGCTTGGCGCTCCAAGTTAGTGACAAAGCTCACGTTGCTGGCACACGAACAAAAGTGCAGTAAACGACTAAACACGCCACAAGTCTTGGCTTTTTATAGACAGAGTAACGACTGCAACGCTAGTGTCTCAAGTGGACCTCCATCGTAGTTTTATCTCTACTATTAAAAGCTCCGCCCTCCCTTTTAGAACAATTACCCAAGACGCCGAGCTTGGCAACAGTGCATTGAATGCATAGCATAGCGGGCGGGATATGCCAACAACGACTCTCAAATGTGTCAGCCAAGAGGCTGATAAAGTGCTCTAAAAAACGAGGTATTCGTGATGATTAATGACATAGTCTGAGAGGTCATAGTAGGTATATATACTGCGTTTTTTTCAAAATCCTATCAATATCCCCAGGCACACTTCCCCAAGTAACGGTTTTGTTCAACAATATTCTTTCTCAACACAGGTTGATTTTTATATTCAGCTTCAGCAAACTTTCCGCTTTCATTGGTCTTTTTTTACTATCATTTCATCATGCTATTCCGCGCACCTGCTCTTCTTCTCACTACCAGTTCCCTTATCGCGGGAGGTTATGGCTCGCGCCTGCAGCCTTCTCTGGTCGAAAAACGTCAAACATGCCCAACATGTCCGCTTGGTGGCAATCCTATCGCGAAACTCGTGAAGTTTTTTATCACTGGAGGAGATCAGCAAAGCACCGTTGATTGCAGGTATACAAGTACATCCAAGGACTGCTATACATTAACTAATGGCCTATTGTCTCATAGAATGGAATCTGTATTTGGTCTTCCGTCTGACCTCGGAGGAGAAGGATCTGGACAATTTGAAGCCGCAGTCCGTGTCAA
Source organism: Bipolaris maydis (assembly GCF_028858645.1). Taxonomy (NCBI): domain Eukaryota; kingdom Fungi; phylum Ascomycota; class Dothideomycetes; order Pleosporales; family Pleosporaceae; genus Bipolaris; species Bipolaris maydis. The sequence goes on along the minus strand of NW_027093857.1, from coordinate 3,725,385 downwards.
TTTTGACGAAGACCAGCTTGCCTGCTCTGTGGAAGGCGTTTCCCTCCCGATCGGCAATGAAGTTGAAGACACTATATGCGTTGCTGGAGGGTGCTCCGTCTCGGAAGTCACAGATCAGAGTGCCCTCGTCACTTGGGGGGCGTGTATTGTCCGGCCTGATACCCCTGTTGCCGAGAACCAAGCTCTTACGGATGCCGAGTGTATCCCTGCCCAGGGTGCAATACGGTTTGCGAGATTCCATGATACCGGAGACTGCAGCGGTACTGAAACCGTGACGGAATTAACTGTTGGTGGACGCAGCACCACTGAGTTTTCCCCTAACGATGGTGGCGGTATCTTCCATGGTGGCGTCGTCACCAGATGTAGCACTGTCGGCGCTGCTTAATATCAATCACGGCGATCTTAGCTATTGTGATGTTAGAGCGCAGTGTGGAAATAGTGCGACACATGTTATAGAACTATGTCTAGCTTTGGGTCTTCTAAGATGTGTTTGTTTAAGAAAAAATCCAAGATTTGTTAAAATTAGCAGTCATCCTCAGCTCAATTCACTGACGTCGTAATGCCCACCTCATCATGCTTTCAAATAGAATTAAGATGTACGTGGTACTACAGGTAACAAGAGTTTTCTTCTTAAAGCTAGGCAAGAAGACAGGTGTTTCAAGTAACAAGAAGGATTCTCTCCTTGACGAGTGACAAGAAGGCTAAAGGCGTGAGAGCGTCCACGTTAGAATGTAGTAATTGTTGCAGGGCTTTAACCACGTGATTAGCATCACGCTGCGACCATAGTAGCAGTAACACCACCTAAGAGGTGTGAGGATTTGGCCATGTAGTAGTGTTGCTAAGAAATCTTAACTCTAACAATCAAGAGACGGGTTTCTCGGCGGAAGCCTCCCCGGAAACAAGCCCGTGCGCCCAGTCGCCAGTTTTTAGCAAATAGGAGAATTTTCTTGTGGTCTCGTTGGGTGTCCTTGTTGAAGTGTGCCTCATGTCCAATTTGATATCCTCTGAGATCCTTTACTCATCTTCCTAAGAGGAAGTATCCACAAACCGGAATCCACCGTTCAATAGGATTTTATCAAGAGAGAAACCTTAACCTCTACTACCGTTCGACTCCTTAGTGCAGGTTCTCATTAATTTTAAATATCGAAAGATGGATAGGAGAACATCATAATGCCATGCCAACTGAAAGATAAGGAACTGATGGTAGCTGGGGAGACTTAGCGGGTACGTATGTCACTCTCCACAGAGCAAGTTATAAAAGCACTTTGGCAGCCAGTGCTACAGTGTGCGGTAGAGCTGCCGCAGTAGCCAGAGCTGCTGCAATAGTTCCCAAAGACGCTGCCAGCGTACTTGTAGCCCTTTAAGCCTCTGCAGGCTCGGTCTAAGAGATGTCGGAGACTGTGCAGGTACCAAAGCTAGATTGGCAGCCTGCGCTGGAGTGCGCTGTACTGCTGCCGCAGTACTCTGAGTCACAGCAGCAATCGCCAAAGCCGCTGCCCTTGCACTTGCAGCCAATTCTTCCACCACAGGTTCCCTCTGGAGATGTGTTTTCATTGTCATTGCAAGTACCAAACACCTGTTGATAACCAGCTTTGCAATGCCCGTCGGAATTACCACAGTAGTTTCAGCTGCTGCAGCAGTCTCTATACACGAATCCAGTACACATAGATGCGTCTTTTTCTCTGCACGTACCTTCTATCGCTACATCAGTGATTTTGTTCTTCCAATTAATGCCCAGTTGACTTACTTGGGCTAACATTGCCTGGCTTGGGAGAGGTAGGAACCATGGCCGTATTACATGAGCCATAGAGTGGGTTACAACTAGTACCGCACTCCGAACCCGTCCTACTGGCCCCACTGTCCAAACAACACTTTCCATGCACTATGTCACGAACCTGATAGTCGTTGCAGTGTCCATACCGTCCATTGGTTGTGGTACCATTGGTCTAGTTTGGTGGCGGCTGTCGGGGACTTGGTGTAGGCATGCTCATTCTGCAGTTATCATAGTACAAGTAATTGGCTGTTCCGCAAAACCTAGAGCCACTTCCGCACCGGTTCTATTTATCACATCAGCTGCCCCACGTCCCTCACAGAGCTTTCCGCCGGTCAAAGGACTGCAATGATCGTCGAGCGAATAGTCGCCTGGATTATTGACGACACAAAGACCTGAGGCGCATGTACCGGCTTGATAATCATCGCTTTTTGACATTGAATCAGCCATTCATTATTGATCTAGGGTTATGTGACACAACTCAATTGATATCGCTTCCGTGTCTTTGAGTGGCAGTACTACCCGCCAGAATACCCCAAGCATGTTACGAAGGACTTGGGCTTGCAAGATTCGTCGGCCATTTTGGTACAATGTTCCCCGCAACCCAATGTTCTTCGCTTGCTTGGATGCTTAAGCAGTGAGGATCAAGCAGAGGGTTCAATAGGAAAAAATGATCGACTGTGAGACAATACCTCTCTGCGAGTTCCGTGCATGTGTATTGGCCCATATTCGACTGTGCCGTAGCGTTGGAACGGCATAGAGCTTGCGCAGAGGCTTGGAGAGCGGTCAAGCTAATAATAAGTAAGCAGGTCAAAATGAAGAGCATCTTAGTAAATGAAGGCTATGAATAAGGGAGAACCCCAGGGTCAGTAACTTAAATTTAATAGAAATCCTTTTCATCACATATGTATGTGCTACATAGTGCGCGTGGAGCAGGTTGCTGTATTAGTTCTCGACAGTGTGCTGCTTCGACCGAGCAATTTCTACAAGTTCAGGCCAGCCTTCTTAGAAAACCCACCTGCCTTCCTAATTAAGTCCTGCTCAAACTCTTGGCCACTAGTAAATATGTCGGAATCAAGATAGACCATGAAAAATGCGTCTGGATCCCCTGCATCTTTGCGCTGTGGCCCAGAAGCTCCAGAGCAGTAGAGACACGCATATCTGGATCGCCCCTATTTTTGGTTTCGAAGATAGTCTCGCGCAGCTCCAAAGTGTAGCGGTGCAATTCGTTGACGAACTACGCAAATGTGATGCGCTGTCCTCACGCATTTTCAATCGCCAAGGGTGCGGGCCGTTCGTCTAGTGCATCTACACGAAACCAATCATCTGCGCGATACACGACATTAAAAGCGACGAGCATGTGGGAACGGGGCGGCTGGGGGATAGGTTCTTCAGCGAGCGCATAGTTTGGAGCACCGAGCAGAGGCCGCCACTGGGGCCTTCCCGTGTTGTCCAATTCGACAATCTGCGCTGTGGGTGTATCCAGGACTGACCACCGAAGCCGATTTGTTAATTCCTCAGCAAACAGACCCTCATCGCTTTCCGGGATACGGTTGTCTGGAGATTGTTGATAGTCCAGCGGCAGAGTAAGGAACTCCAATAGGCTCTCGTTGGAGCTAATTCTGGGCACATTTAGTTCCGAGCCACGAGAATAGTGTGCGAGAAAAAGGTTGATGAATTTGTGAGAACCTATCGAGAAAACTTATAGTAAACGGTGTCAGAACGGGAAATCAGCTATTACTACCTAACCTTTTTTTCTAGGTGTTAGCTATATAACATATCAAACCCTTTATCCTAGAAATAAATAGCAGGGAACACCCTAATCTGCCGTAATCAGGTATTGAAAGCATAGACTTTGTAGTTCAAGTGAGAAACATGTTAGTGATGTTACTCAATCTCTCAACGGGTATATGCCTATCAGACACATCTCTATCAGGTAGGACAACTGAAATACGGTTTCGACGAAGGCGGCAGAATAGCGAACTACGGTTGCGATTGGACAGCAGCATAACGAATCATGGTTGCAATACATGAGACATTATATGGATCTAAAGATATACTCTTACAACAATGACGTGCACAGAAAACTGTCAAGATATGAGCAGGCGCGCTTTTTGTTTCTCATATCCTATAAAGCTTCTAATAGAAACATAAGTACTTCAACCGTATTGAGCATGTCATCGCATGTCTCTGATTCTTCTATGATAAAATTGAAAACGCCTCCCCACATACATCAATAGCCATCATGAACACTGAAAGTTGCAAGCTCGAAATATCTCGCTCAGTTCCAGTTCCTATTTCTCCTCTTCTTCCAAAATGTGCCATCGTCCGCACCGCTGCTGTCGCGCTGACCGCATCGACAGAAGTTTGCTAGCATTCAGTCCCGCCCCAACTGTATCGCCGGGTATAATTTGACGGGTACCGTCTTCACGCTTGACGATACGACCCTGGTATAAGGTAGATTATTAATCGACGACCCATGATGGGGGTGGTGCATGGTATGAACCGTATATATTCTAGAGATTACGCATTCGCCACCTATGTGTTCACAAGTATGAATATACATAGTATTGAGTGTTCCTAATGGAATGACTTGTGGAGAGACAGCCACTTTAGCAATGGGTGTTTCAAGCGCAGACTTGACACTTTTCGCAGAACTAGATATACCTGCGTCGCTTGTGACATTAGGGGACAGAGATCAAAGGAGCAAACGCATGTTGGAAGGATAAGAAAAAACACTTTGTGCTCATTGAGAGTGCGCTTATAGCGGCAGGAACAAGGACAACTCCACCGTTGAACCTGTAAACTAGTTTTACCTAGTTGTGAAATTGTTTTATCGAAGTTGGCCACCGACAACTGAATAACCTTCAGCGCAGGCTTCTGAACCATAGAGACTTTTTTCCCGAAGCAATTTCCGCTTGTAAAGCGCTTTGGAGCGTCTACAACCTTTAACTATCATCATGCGTTCACCACTGCATCCGCCATCCGTGCGTACGCGGCCAACAAGCTTGCCTAAGCATTTAACTTTCCTACTATTCCCATAGCGATACAACTCTGCTATGATGCTCTAGGTCGCACTGGAGGCAGACGCTATTCTTTTAGATCGTTCCGTACTGCTGTCACATCTAAGCGCAGCCTTACTGTTGTACCTTCATGGCTCGTTGCCCTGACTATCTTTAGAGTACCTGTCGTACTACATAGCGAAACACTAGAAAAGAAAAACAAACGCGTCGCAGGGTTTCTGCAGCAGAACTTAGGTTTTTGAGAAACGTAGATGGAATTGCGTGATAGGAATATCCGATGTGATCGAGCCCGCCCAATCATGGACGTTTCATGTGGAGGCAAATTCAACTGACCCTAATGCAATCCAAGCTAGCGAGTAATACCCTTATAGGACAGCTCATTGCTTGTTACTCATGCCTGATCTGGGGTACCTTTAGACGTGTGTAGTGCAATTTTAAATCGTCAGACAATCTGTTACGTATTACGTACAATCAGTAAGTTTAGAATGGACTACAAGTCCAACAAAATTCCTTATATGAACATCGTTAAGCAGATTATAACTCGGGTATAGGATTCCCATAGAAAGAAAGCTGATAGTCCCAAAGAGGAAGGCCATGTCATGTGATGTGCAGTGGCTCAGTACAACGATATCAGCCTTAATCACCACCTTTAACACTTACAATGAGCCGTAAATTCAAGAGCAGGTGACTGTGAACAAATTTCGATGCTTTCTATCAAATCGGCATGGATTTCGAAACTGTCACTTTCCAAACTAACAATTAACTGAGGGAATAATAAATATCGTTGTGTCGAAGTCTGGATGTTTTTGCGACAACTATACCTGGCTAAGTATCTAGGATTATGCGTTTGATGAGACTGGGCTTCATTAAGAGGTCAGGCTAGTCAAGGTGGCCCATTCACATGCACATCGATTGCGAATGGTCCAATGCGGTCATGAAACAGACCGGCATAGTTGCCGTGAGACTGATGAGCGGTTTTGCTCTTTCGCATTAACCGCTGAGCATCCTTCATACATCCAATTCAGCCAGCGCTAACTTTCGAATTGGTTAACAGACCCTGAATTACTGTCATTCAGATAAGACGTACTTTGGAAATAGTAGCATGATATGTTTCGGGTGAGTCAGCGGGCTCCACTTAGTTGTTTGTACTAAAGGTCACTTGGGAAGGTTGTCGGCGTCACTCTGGCGACCGAAGAGGGTCCGCAACAAGAAAGATAACAATGATCACGTAGTGGAAAAGATGAAGAGAAATACGGAAGTGAAGCGAGAAAGATGACTGAAGGATTCACAGCATGGGTGGTTTACGTAAGTGAAACGGCATGGCGCCGTGCTTGATACAGCATGGAAAATGCTTAATTCATAAGGAACACCAGGTATCTATCATCGAACTGCAACATTCCAATAGTGTCATCAACACAGTACAATGGACAGCACCTCGCCCCGACTAAGCAGCCTACCTCCCTCCTCGGATATCACCAAGAGAGTAGCTTGTATCCGGTGTCGTACACAGAAACTCAAATGTATTAAATCGACACGTGCAGCGGACTCAAGCAAATGTGACCGGTGCAGGAAGGCGGACGTGGCGTGTACCTACGTTCCATCCAAACCGATGGGTCGGCCAAAGACATCACGATCTCGACAAGCAAACCGAACCATGCATTGCTCAGCCTCACAACCAAACGAGCAACTCGACGAAGCGACTCACCCCGACACAATGACGGAAGACACCGACAAAGCACTTGACATGCAAAGCATGACCATGTTCTTTGAAGGCATAACGCCGTACGACACAAGTAATGCTTCCACAAAGAATGACTTTGCATTCTCAGCGCTTGAGATGGAATTCCTGACGCCGTGCTCGAGTCAAGGCGGTGGAGCTATGTTTAGTAGCTCCGATACGTACGCAACCAACATCATGCTCGAAGACGAAGATGCAATCGACTTTGCACGGCCAGCAAGTAGTGCATGTGACAGCGAGCAAGGCCCACAAAGCAGCATGCAGCGCCTGGCCAAGATTGGTCTGGACCTCCACGAGCAAACGACAAAGTACCAAAAAGTCGGCGACAACATTGTCATGCAGGACCTCGTCAGCGACGTCCTGCGCAGCTCCACTGAGTACCTGAATTGCTTGCTCACACTAGATGAGACCTTTATATCCAATCAAAGCAGCAGATTTGGCAACGCGTGGACAGACGACGGGCAGTCAAGCCTACAACTGGACATGTCAGCCGTATTTCAATTGCTGATCCCTTACGTGAGGTTAGTTCAGCTGCACAATACACTATACCGGACAATGCTCCGCTATTTAGGTAGTAGTGGCAGTGGGGGAGGCAACGGCAACGGTAACAACGGTAACGGCCCATCGGGTGCGCCGGTGCCGCAGTCGAATTTTCCGCTCTTCACCGTCGATGGTACTTGCGTCAACGCTAGCGAAACTTTTCGCGCACGACTCTTGTTGCACATGAACGTAGATCTGTTGGCGGAGATTGAGATGGCTTTGGATTTGCCGCACGAGGCGCGGATATGCAATCCGCAGGTAGAAGGTGGAATGGGTAGTATGAATAGCCCCATGAGCTTTCCGCTCAACGGGCAGGGCACGTGCGGCCTCTTGCGCAAGGCTATCTCGCCGAGACTACTCGGTACGATCCTTGAAGAACGAAACCTAGGGGTTGATGGCGTACAATCCATGCGAGACACCATTGCTTGCATTAAGTGCTTACTTCGATCTACCCGCCACCGACCACAATATACTAGTCTTTGAAATGAGATACTACACTTTATCGGACCGCCTCGAGAACATGTACGGGTGTGTGTACTTACTGAGGCCATCGGCCCTTTTCTCCCCTTCCATATTGTTTTTTTGACTTTACAGTCGTGAGGCTTTTACATAAGCAGTTACGTATAGACCCACACATTACGAGTTCGGCCACTTTCTGCCTCAGAGATAGGGTATACTGAGGTGGTAGGCCAATACTTTGTCTGTCAACCACTAGTAAGGGGGGCGGCATAAGCTGAGGTAGTGACTGAGATCTACACGCATACCGTATTTTGTATGTATACAACTCCAATAATAGCCTAATGCTTACTATATCTGATAGATCCGGCGTAGACTCACCCGAAGATGAGACTGATATCCATTCTTAGCGTCTCCACGTACTACATGCCGGCAACCACAGATGCACTTATGTGTACACATAATGTTAAGCTTTCGGACAGCGCACCTGTTTATCCACGCCATTTCCAAAAGGTCCGAAACTAGGAGGTCACGGGCCATATCTATGCACATCACAAATACAACAAGCTCAACCAAGATATGCTCGCTCCAATGACCAATCTTGGCAAATTGTACTCAAATCGTTTTTTCAATCAGCCTAACGCGAAGCGGTTTAGGCTCAAACACGAGATAAGCCTTTTGATCCAGCCAGTCGTCTACCCGGCTGCCTGGCTCCAGGCTAAGCTCGAAATTCCAAAACGTACGCGCTATGAGGATTCGCGCTTCGGCGAGGAAGACCCTGCATGCCGTTAGAGACCACAGTGGGCGATAGCTTAGTAAGAAGACACATTGCCAAGGTTAACATACCTCCCGCCTATACAATTGCGAGTGCCAATGGAGAAGGGTTTGAATGCCTCCATGTCATCCTTGCCGAAACGAGCGTCATGTAAAGGATGGGTGGGGGGCAGAAACCTCTCAGGGTGAAATGCCAACGGTTCGGTCCAGTTTTGAGGCGACGTCTGTGTTGTGTGCATAGCGATGCCCATCACAGTCTATAGTAATAGCCAGGTGTTAGTTGGCGTGATAATAGCTCTGCAAAGGATAGCAGATTGGCAAAACAAGGGTACGTGGACTAGCGGCCTATGGACTTACGTTACCTGGGATCCACTCATTGTCTACGTGTAATCCTTCCGAGGGAATCAGTCGGGGCAGGTGTATCGGGGTGGGGTGATGTATGCGCAACGTTTCATCGATAACTGCCCCTAGATAGGGCAGTTTGGCTGTCGTTACGACGTTGATGTCAGACTCATGTTGGAATGATGATCGAATTTCAGCAAGGAGACGCTTCAGTTGAACGGGGTGAGTCAGGAGCAGATATGTAGCCGTGGTCAATGCAACTGTAGGCAATTGAGAGCCAGCGATCGTGATGGCGAGTGAGTGCGTATTCAGTTCGTTGCGAGTAATGCCCTTTTCTTTAGTTTCATTGATGTTGCCGATGACTGGTGATACGAAATCAGAGCGCGAGGATCCAAGATCACCCATCTCCAGACGCTTTGTGACCAAGTCGGCCGTATACTTCCAGTTGCGCTTCCGTATTTTAGCCGTGAGTTGCAAAAATAGGTATCCAAATATTCTGTCCAACGGGTAAAAGTAACTCAGGTGGTTGCGCACTGCGCCAAACTTTGCGCCGAGGAAAAAGCCCATGATCCAACTGTGCTCATTGTCACCCTCAAGCCCGTGAAAACTCTCGCCATACGCCAGGTCTGAGACAATGTCCAGAGCTGCATAACCATAGTACTTTGCGAGGTCAATGACACCATCGGCACTTTTGGCTGCCTCGCGCCGTAGCCGCTGGACGAACAGATTTGTATGAGACTCGATTATAGGTGACTGGGCACGCAAAGCTCGGTCATTGAATGCATTCAGGAGTGTCCTTCGCATACGTTGGTGCGTGCTTCCGTCAGCTGTAAACAGCGAGTCGGCGCCGTTCAGGGGCGGCGTTTGCGGGTGTGGGTCTTTTGGTAACTGCGGTCGTTGGAGATACAAATCCTTCCAAGCACCGGACGAGATGGTTGTCAACTCATTGGGGCCCACCCGAACGACCTTTCCATAACGCCCATGTAGACTATCCATCCATTTGTATTGTTGGCCACGAACAGCTGAGATTGCAAATGGGAGACGAGAGAAGGCCGCAGATTTGGGCCCTGGAAACTTGGATAGAGGATGAAAGTAGATGCAATAGATGGCGCTTGTGATGTAGTACTGAACGGCAGGGTGAGCTATGCATACTTGCACTGGACTTTGCACATGTGAAGGGGACTTACTACCACCGCCAATATTGCAATTGTTGTCAGTGTCTGGCCTAACGGCGGCAACCAAGGCAACACCTGGTTTGTGAATACATCCATGGCGTTATCGACTGAGTATTCTGTAATGCCCTAACCTTCCTCGTTATTTTCCATCATTGTATTTATCAATGGAGCATTTGCTGTTTCAGCAGTGGATGCAGGGCGAGTATGTACCCGATGCAATATGTTACCGACTGTTGCTCGACCGAATATGTCGACTCGGGGTTGGGGAGACGGCAGTGCATCGGCATGTAGCCCCAATCTTATCAGAATCCGGCCGACAGCAGAAGACGAAGACCAGGCATGCGATTCTCAGTCTCTTATGGCGATTTGTTTAGGCCGGTAGTTGCTTATCACCCCTGCATCCTCTTTCCGGCCGGACCTTTCGACGACATGATATCGTGAGCGCCGAACACTCCGAAAAGATGTATGAAAGATAACCCCAGTGAGCATCAGTTCTCTGAACAGACAACACCTTATCCTCAACATTCCTTGCGGTACATTCAACATCCGCCACGTTTTTGCTACATCATGGCACCATCAAAACCCACTCAGGCGGCATCGGTCGCCATATTCTGCCCGCAAAGCAAAGCACCAGACGCAGCATACCTTGACCAACTTCGCACATTTTTGACACAACAACCTCAACTACGCAAGCTAGCGGACGATGTCCAGCGACTTGGCGAAACATGGGATATTCTTGCAGCACGCAGGCCCGACATTGCTGCGCTGCACCAAGGGCCAAAGTATCTACGAGCTCTACACGAATGGGTAGAATCAGGTGTGTCAGGGCCTGTAGCGGGTGCCATGTCTGGGATTCTTTCGCTGCCATTGTTGGTAGTTATTCAGACATGTCAGTATTTCCAGTACCTGCGGTTGACAGGGTTGGCGCATGCCGAATTCCTTCGAGGCCTAGAGACCGGAGGTGCACAGGGATATTGCGGTGGACTTTTACCTGCCATGGCTATTGCATGTGCCAAGGATGAGGACGAGGTAGTGCGCATGGCAGGGATTGCAATGCGTATCGCTCTTGCAGTGGGTGCGTATGGAGAGTTAGGAGACGATGAAAACTTACCTGGCCCAACGACGATTGTGCTTCGTCTCCGACACGAGGGTCAGGGTGATGACATAGCGAGAAAGTTCCCGGGGGTGAGTACTGCTCGGTGCATGAACTGTTGTACTTGGCTGACATGACTTAAGTCGTATGTTTCTGCCGTCACGGATCCGAAGACCATTAGCATCGTGGGCCCAGTACCCACGCTTGAGAAGGTTACCGCATATGCACGAGAATTGGGCTTGCAAGCTCAGGGAATGCATCTCAGGGGCAAGGTACACAATCCTGAGAATGCTGAGCTGGCACGGGAGCTGTGTGAGTTGTGCGACGAGATGGAAAACCTCAGACTGCCGCCGAGTGCAGAGCTGCAGGTTCCAATATATTCCAACATCACGGGACGGCGGCTTCAAGATTGCTCGCTCACACATGAAGCTGTTCTTACTATTCTGGCCTCACGATGTGAATGGTGGACACTGCTCGGTGAACTTGCATGCGCACTCCAGTCAACAGGCATCCAGTCACACACTTTTGCCATGTTTGGAATCGGTGACTGTGTGCCACTGATGCCTTTCCACCAGGCGAGACTCAAGGTGTCCAAAATCGACATCCATCGTACTATTCGAGAAGCAGAGCTCAGTGAGTACACATATCCAGAAGATGCCATTGCCATTGTGGGTGCTGCTTGTCGGCTTCCTGGTGCCAATAACATGGAAGAGCTCTGGGATCTTTTGGCGGGTGGTGTTTCCAAGGCAGAAGAAATTCGACCTGATCGCATACCGCTGCATGCAAGCTTCAGAGCTTCGCAAGATCAAAAGGTACGTTTCATGCCTACGAGAGGTGTGTAATTGAGGAAAAGACGATGGCGTACTGATGCAGGTAAACAGTTCACAAGCAAGCGCAAGTTCTTTGGAAACTTTGTCGATGAGGTTGATGGCTTCGACCACACATTTTTCCGCACCAATCCAAAGGAGGCTACTTACATGGATCCGCAGCAGCGCATCTTGCTAGAGTTGGCATACCAGGCCATGGATTCTAGCGGATACCTCAGGTCGCACAAGCGTGAGAACGGGGACAACATAGGTTGTTTCATCGGCGCGTCTTTCAACGAATACCTCGACAACACTTCAGCGCATGCCCCGACCGCTTACACATCGACGGGCACGATACGGGCCTTTTTGTGTGGCAAGATCAGTTACTATTTTGGATGGAGCGGGCCGGCCGAAGTGATTGATACTGCATGCTCGGCTTCGCTTGTGGCGATCAACCGTGCATGCCGGGCTATTCTAAGTGGAGAATGTGCACAGGCGTTGGCAGGAGGCATCAACATCATGTCTGGTATCAACAACTTTATGGATTTGGGCAAAGCTGGCTTCCTGAGCCCGACAGGACAGTGTAAGCCGTTTGACAAGAATGCCGATGGCTACTGTCGTGCCGATGGCGGAGGCCTTGTGGTTCTCAAGCTATTGCGGCATGCACGAGCTGATGGGGATAACATTCTCGGTGTTATTCCTGGTATCGCGACAAACCAGGGTGGACTCTCTGCTTCAATCACGGTGCCCCATTCGCCGGCGCAAATGACACTCTACCGGCGCATTCTCAAGCAAGCAGCGATGAAGCCAGAGCAGGTCTCGTACGTGGAATGCCATGGTACAGGCACGCAGGCGGGTGACCCGCTCGAGATAGCATCAGTGCGCGAGGTGTTTTGTGGAGGGGACCGGCAAGGCAATCTGCACGTGGGTTCTCTCAAAGGCAATATTGGCCATTGTGAGACAGCGGCAGGGGTAGCGTCACTGCTCAAGGTGCTCGCTATGTTGCAGAAGCAACGGATTCCGCCGCTTGCCAGCTTCAAGTCTCTCAATCCCAAGATTCCTGCCTTGGCACCCGACAAGATGGCCGTTGCCAAGCAGGTGGAAGCATGGGACGCGCCTCTACGTGCTGCATGTGTCAACAGCTATGGGGCTGCTGGAAGTAACTCGGCGCTGCTGTGCGTGGAAATGAAGCACAAGGGCGGTGGAGCAGCTGGAGAAGGAGTGGCAGCAGCCCGTGCGACTGCATGGCCCATTGTCGTCAGTGCAGCCAGCAAAGAGTCTTTGACGCGATACTGCCATGCACTGGACACATATCTAGCCAAGAAGACGGACGTGGCGCTCGGTGACTTGAGCTTCACGCTGGCGGAGCGGAAGCAGCGTCATCGGTTCCAGCTGGTGACGACAGCGTCCGACGTGAGCAGTCTTCGAGGCGTGTTGGCGAGCGGCCAAGTCGAAGCAAGCATGGTTGACGTGGCCCAGGCTGCACGCCCTGTGGTTCTGGCATTTGGCGGACAGAGCAAGCAGGTCGTGGGGCTGGACAGAGGCGTGTATGAGAGCAGCCGCAGACTGCAGGCGTATGTCGACGAATGCAACGCCGTGCTCGTTGACATGGGATACCCGAGCATCGTGCCGGCAATCTTCTCGTCGGAACCGGTCGACGACGTGGTAGTGCTGCAAACGGGGACATTTGCGGTGCAGTATGCGTGCGCCAAATGCTGGACGGACGCGGGAGTGCGGGTCGAGGCGGTCGTTGGACACAGCTTCGGAGAGCTCACGGCGCTGGCCTTTTCGGGCGCGCTCAGTCTTCGGAGCGGACTCAAGCTTGTGGCCGCGCGGGCTCAGCTCATGGCGGCCAGATGGGGGCCAGAGCGCGGGACGATGCTGGCCATCCACGCGACGCGCGACGTCGTCGAGCAGCTCATCTCCAGGGCGGGCGGCGGCGGCGAGCTCGAGGTTGCGTGCTACAACGCCGTGGCCAGCCAGGTGGTGGTGGGCTCGGCGGCGGCGGTGGCGCGTGCTGAGGCGGTGCTCGCGGGCGAGGCGCAGTTTGCCAGTGTTCGCAGCCAGCGCGTCGACGTGACGCATGGCTTCCACTCCAAGTTCACCGACCCGCTGCTCGACGAGCTGGCGACGGTGGCGGCGTCGCTGGCCTTTGGCGAGCCGCGCATCGCCGTCGACATGTGCGTGCCCGACGCGTGTGCGCACCAGAGCCCGGGGCCGCTGCGCATTGCCCAGCACACCCGCCAGCCCGTCTACTTTGTCGACGCCGTCCGCCGCATCGAAGCACGCCTGGGCCCGCGTTGCCTGTGGCTCGAGGCCGGCGCAGACTCGCCCATCATGCCCATGGTCAAGCGTGCCGTCGCCCAGCCGGCCCAGCACGTCTTTGTTGGCCTGCGCTTTGCGGGTGCGCACCACTCGGCCGCTGTTCTGGCAGACGCGACGGCTGCTCTGTGGCGCGAGGGAGTCGACGTCTCCTTCTGGCCGCACCTGGGCGGGCCGGCTGAGTCAGGGCTGAGTCACGTCTATCTCCCTCCCTACCAGTTTGTTCGCACCTCCCACTGGCTCCCCAATCTCGACCGTGCTGCTCAAGCCTGCGCCCACCACGACGCCCCCGCGAAACCCCCAGTCCAGCCAGAGAAGCCCCAGACGCTGCTCGTCGCTCCCCAGCAGCCCGGCTCGCTGACCTTCACCGTCAATATTGCCTCGAAGCGCTTTCGTGACATCGTCAGCGGCCATGCAGTCCGTGCTCGTCCCCTCTGTCCGGCCTCCATGTACATGGAGTGCGCCGTCATGGCCCTGCAATGCCACCTGGGCTCTCGCTTCAACAAGGCCTGCGCCCTTTCCTTTGAGAAGCTGAGTTTTGAACATGCCCTGGGCGTTGACCTAAATCGCCACGTGTCTGTCGTGCTCAGTGAAGCCGGTGAGCCAGGCCTGTGGAGCTTCCAACTGCGCAGCGCCCCCAAGTCGTCCACCACGCCCCGATTCTCTACACACGGCCGTGGTAAAGTCCGCCTCGGCAGCCCTCCAGCCCTGCACACATACAAACACCTGGTCGCTGAGCGCATCCAACATGTCTCCAACAAGCCCGGAACAGAAACCCTCCTGTCCAAGCGCGCGTATGGCTTGTTCTCACAGGTCGTCACCTACGCGCCCCTGATGCGCGGTATCCAGTCCATTACCATGGACGGCACTCGGGCTGTGGCCGCCATCAAAGTCCCTTCCCCTCCAGTGGCTCCTGATGAAAGCTCGGCCATTGGACTTTGTGACACCGTCTCCATAGACACCTTCATCCAGGTTGTCGGTCTCCTCATCAACAGCAGTGACGCTTGTATCCCTGATCATGTCTTTGTTGCCACTGGCCTCGACAGTGCTACCCTGTCCCAGGCCTGTGACTTTACTGCCGCTGACTCATGGACCGTATATGCTGTCTTTAGGTCCACTAGCGACACAACAGCCACGGGCGACGTCTTTGTCATGACCTCTGACGGCACTGTAGCCTTGACTGTCATGGACGTCGCCTTCACCCGGCTGCCCATAGCAACCCTCGAGAAGCTGTTGGACACGGCAAACTCTGCCCCTGCTCCCCGTAAGGATCCTGCTCCCCGTACGGACTCTGCTCCCCCAAAGCATGCTACGACGGCAGTTCCAAGTCGACATGCCGTGCCTGACTTGCTTCCGGCAGACGCCTCTCCCGCACACGGTTATTCTGAGAGCGAAGGCAGTGTCCCCACTCCACCCAGTGAGCAAGACGACAGTAGTCTGCGCAAAATGATTGCCATGTATACCGGTGTATCGGTAGATTCTATTGCTGCACAAGCCACCATGGCAGATTTGGGCGTTGATTCTCTTGCCGCTGTCGAATTCGCCGAAGACCTGCGCTCGCAATTTGGCAAGGACATTGAGTCGACCGACCTCCTTGCCAGCACTCTCAACGCCTTGTCACAGCTTGTCCTAACTTCAGTCTCAAAACCGCAGCCAAAGACCAAATCGGTCAAAGCTCATGTTGTCCAAATGGATCCTCTTCCACAAGTCCGCGCGGCTGCAAGCAGTGCTGGTCGGCAGCGCCTCCTGAAAATCGTTTCGGACGCTTGTGGCGCTCCACCTTCGGATATCAACGATTCGCATACTCTTCGCGATCTGGGTGTTGACTCCCTGGCCTCGGTAGAGCTGACCAGTGACCTTGAAAATGCCTTTTCTATTCAAATTGACGAGAGTGATTTGCATCTCGACTCTACTGTGGCAGATATCGTCGAATATCTCGGAATCGGCAATGAAAGTGAACAAAGCGCGGCGCCGACGCCAATCTCTACTTCCCCGCAACCTGCCAATGCTTGCTCAACGATTCCAGCGGCAGCCCCTCAAAGTGAATCCAATGCCATCCGCCAGCGCGTGATTCAGATCATATCCGATGCATGCGGAGCACCAGCTGAAGACATAGGCGAAGACGCTTTGCTCCGCGACTTGGGTGTCGACTCATTGGCAGCGATGGAGCTGAAGAGTGAGCTTGAGGACGAGTTCAACGTTGAGCTGGACGACGACCTCTTGGACTTGTCCGTCTCAGAAACTATCAAAAGCTGCGGAGGCGCTCTCACAGAGTCGGTCAATGTCCCAACCACATCCAGTAGCACAACTGCCAGCCGACCTCCGACATCCAAACCAGCCACCCCCAATCCCCCAAAGGTACCCGCTGATATGCCGAGTCCCTTTGACTCTCTTGTCGTTAATGAGAGGGACTATGCTGCCAAGGCTAGTAAATGCGGATTTCTAGACTTTGATGCTAAAGTGTCTTCCCGGCAGGACGAGCTAATGCTATCTTACATTGTCGAGGCCTTTGTAGAGCTCGGCGTCGACTTGCGCAAATTGAAACACGGCGCTCCATTGCCACCACTTGCTTATAGAAGCAAGCATGCTTATGATCGACTGATGCAGAGAATATGGGTCATATTGGACAAACACGGATTGGTCACCACAGTCGGCACATCACAACACGTACGAGGAGCCGCCAAATGTCCGCAAAGCCCTTCAAAAGAGCTCCTTGGGAGAATGCGGCAAGATTTTCCAGCTTACAATTGCGAGTTCTCATTAATGAACTTGACTGGATCTCAACTCGGGCAGTGCTTCGCCGGAAAGCAAGATCCGATCGCTCTCATGTTTAAAACACATGATGCGCAATCCATTATGGAGGACTTTTACCTCAACTCCCCAATGCTTGCCACTGCTACAGAGATGCTCGTGGACACCATCGTCGATACTGTTTCCAAGTCCAAAATCAACAACCCGGTCAATATTTTGGAGATTGGCGCTGGCTGTACGTATATATATGAACCTAATTCAAAAAGGGTGGTGACGTTTTGCTAACAAAGGGTTTTAGTCGGAGGGACGACAAGAAAGCTTGTACAAAGTCTGAATAGATTGGGTCGGCCTGTCAAGTATACGTTCACTGACATATCTCCCACGCTTGTTGGACGGGCGCTCAAGGTGTTTTCCGACCAATATCCATGGCTACAATTCCAAACTTGGAACATGGAACAAACGCCTTCCAGCACCCTCTGCGCAACAGGACCTTTCGACATTATCATTGGCACAAATTGTGTGCATGCTACTCAGGATCGCACGTCGACACTCAATCGCCTGAAGCAGTTGCTCCACCCCACGGGCTTTGTCGTTCTTTCAGAGGTCACAGAGATCGTTGATTGGTATGATATCACCTATGGCCTCCTAGACAGCTGGTGGTCCGACAAGGATGGGTGCTACCCACTTCAGTGTGCAGAAACTTGGATGAGATGTTTCAAGGATGCTGGATTTGCTGTTGCATCTCACTCGCAGGGTCCGAGTGCGGATCTGAACATACAAAAACTGCTCATTGCGAGCATGAGAAACGACATAGAAGCACCAAAGCGTGCACCTCTACGACCAAAGTTGGAAACAGTTGTCTACAAAACGATTGATGGTGTGGACATCCACGCCGATGTTTTCTTTCCGCAGCAGCCGCCCGCTACCGCCATGCCTCTTGGTACGAATTCCCAACAGTAACGCTAAACACTTGAGATCTATCTCCCTGACATGGTTTAATAGCTCTCATGATTCACGGTGGTGGTCACATGACCCTTTCTCGCAAGGCAGTTCGCCCCGCGCAAACAAACTTTCTGCTCGAGAATGGTGTTTTGCCAGTTAGCATAGATCATCGACTCTGTCCAGAAGTCAACATCATCGATGGGCCTATCACAGACACTCTTGATGCCTACAAATGGATGACAACCGCCTTGCCCAATTTGGCACGAGCTAAGGGCATTGTAGTCGACCCTGAACGAGTTGTAGTCATTGGCTGGTCCACCGGAGGTCAGCTTGCCATGACAACGGCGTGGACAGCCAAGTCTGCTGGTGTGAGACTACCACGTGCCATTCTGAGCTTCTATTGTCCCACAGACTTTGAGTCTGGAGATTTGGACAAGCGCCGAGCTGAAGAGTATCCGGAGAGAACAATGAAGTTGAAAGACATTATCAAGGCACTGCCGAAGAAACCCGTAAGATGCACCCCATTGTAGTTATACAGGAAACAAAAAAGCTAACAGTGTTTCATCTAGCTCACCCAATACGACGGTAATGGGACTGATACTACTGGCTTAGGCTGGGTCCGTCCGGGCGACCCCCGCTCTGAGCTCGTTTTATCGCTTTTCAAGGAGGGCAATGGCCTCCCTCTTCTCCTAAACGGCCTTCCTAAAGACAGTATTAACGAACATGACTCATCTGACGATGATTCTGAGGAGGATTCTGAAGACAGCGACGAGGAAGATGTTGAGGACGATGATGGCTGGCTTCACACCCCAGATCCTGAACGTGTGGCAGCCATCAGTCCGCTCGCGCAGCTACGGCGCGGCAATTACAATGTCCCAACTTTCGTCATACATGGTACAAATGACGAGATTGTACCTTATCATACCGCTGTCACGTTTGTTGACGCCTTACGCAAAGCTGGAATCGAAGGACAGCTGCTTACAGTCCAGGGAGCCAGGCATATTCATGATGTCACCTTGAAGTCTGGCACTAAGAGATGGGATGAAACGGTTGCTCCAGGCTACGAGTTTCTCTTCGAGAAGCTAAGATGCTGAGGTGAATGAGTTTAAGATTTCATGATGTACGGGTCTGCTTCATGTACATATGGCGTACTGGCGCTTGGGATGCTTCCAAAGGTTTGGTCTTTGTTTTCACGAACTGTACACATGGTAGTGTAAATACCCTTGATTTAGGTCATTATTGATCTCAAAGAAGAACATTCGAAATTTTTCAATATGCATATTCATCATCATTTGCGAGGCTTCCCTCCGACAATCGGAGTTTTCAATTCTACCTTCATAGGTTCATCAGACACGCCTTGCTTGACCACTCAAATTTCCTCAGCGCATAGCCCATTTCCCCTGTCTACGTACCTAGATGATTTTTCACTACAACGAGCTACACAAGTTAACCACTAATTTTATCTCCCTATTTCTTCGTATGGGTGATTGTAATCCGAAAGACTAATGTATGCACTTCATCGTGATACGTACGCATCGAGGTAGCAAACAAAAAACGTTAGCCCTCTACTTCACCCACTTTTCACTGCATGTTGCATCGCATGCAGCTCAAGTCTTTCCGAGAGTCCAACCAGACCCCATACCCTTCATTGTCCCCGTTCCTACAATGGACATTGTTAGAATGCGCCGCGACTCAGTTTGAGGAGTCGGCCCGTCGGTCATTCGGTCGGCCACATAGTATTGTTATGTGGTGCGAATATACATATGCACCCGTAACTCGGCGACTTCAACGGTTCGGCCACTATGAAAATGTGACCGATTGTTGGTTCATGGGTTCTTTGGGGAAATTACCGGGGAAATGGTTTGTATGCATAATCAGGTGAAATGAACAAGGATGGTCTGGTGGACGATTTGTCGGAAGGAGGGAGGGTGTTGTCGACGAGTCGGTCTGCAAGAGGTTGAAAGAATGAGATTAGTTGCGACGATACTACATGAACCGTTTTGGCAATGGACACATGTGTTGAGTAGGCTCTTTGACCTTGCAATAGTAGCACTTGTATCAATAGCTAGAATGAAAGTGAACATGGTAGCCACTGCGCTACTAATGCTCGCTTCAAACAGACTTTCTCGGACACCCAAAGAACGATGTTAAGAGTCTGTATCAACTCGCAAAACTCGCAAATGACCTCTCAAAGAGATATCATTTAGCATTCTTCATACGTCATAACAACAAAATTGTCTAGTGGCATACTACAAACCCAGCTACAACCAACAGTCGACATTACCATAACCTCTGGTGCAGTTATAACTCCCTGAGTTTCATACGGAGGTTTAGATCTGGTTTCTCCCGCATTATGAACACTCGCTGCTTGTCGAGGTTGAAATTATCATCAACGAGCTGCCACTCAAATTGCCACACTAGACGAGCCAAAATGAGCTTCATCTCCGCCATTGCAAGGTTTTTGCCAACACAGTTGCGTGGCCCAGTACTAAATGGCTGAAACACGTTTTTTCTATCATTTGAATATGCTAGTGGCGCATTGGGAAGCCAACGCTCTGGTGCGAACTTTTCAGGGTGTGCAAAGTTGCTGGGGAGGTGGTAGGCTGGCTGTTGAGAGACATTGACAATTGTCTACAGAAGGGTAGTCAGTACTCGGGTAATAGAATCCACGCAATGCGATGTATTGATCGTGGTAATTTAGGAAGTCTGCTTACATTTTCCGGTATAGCATGTCCTGCAATAACTGCACCACCTTTGGGGACGATGCGCTGCAGACCGGCTGGAACAGGTGGGTAGATACGCATGCCCTCATTTATAGTAGCCTGCAGCATCTTCAACCCGCCTACACTTATCATATTGATTTCTTCCTGCTTGGTGAATGCGGCCGTGATTTCTGCGCGTAGCTTCTGCATCGACTCTTGGTTCTTTGCCAACAGATACATGATTCCACACAGCGCCGTCGCAACAGTCTCACTCCCACCAATGATGAAAAGACTTGCGTTCGATTCCATTTCCTCGACACTCATGCCCTTTTCATCGTTGTGTCGCAGGATATAAGTCCAAAAGTCAGATCGGTGCGGTTGCTCGCCAGCCGCCAGGCGTTTGTGTACCTTCTCAGCGCTGAGCTTGATATGCTGCATACGCGCCTTGATGTCCTTCTTTGGCAAAAGGGCAATTATGAAGATCGTGAAAGGCTTGAACAGTCTGGCTGCTCCAAATAGCGAAAGCGCTTTGATGAAGGGGAACAGGAGCCCAACCCAGGGGTGGTATTCTCCGTTTGACAAACACCCAAACGGCTCGCCGAATGCTAAATCCCCTACAATATCAAATGCGGTATACTCCAGCCAATTCTTGATATTGATCTCAGTCGTGGAGTTTGCAGCAAGTGCACTCGTCAGCTGGTCAATGTACCGCATTACAAGGCTCTCTTGAGCTCGCAGGGCCTTGTCGCTAAATGCGTGGTTGACCGTCCTTCGTTGTCGTGAGTGGTCTGCGTTGTTGGCTGACAAGAGATGATCAACAGTCTTGTGGCTGCGTGTCATGCCCCACTTTGCAAAGTTTCGGTTTGGTCCATGTCCGTAGATGTCAGTCCACGCTTCGGCTGCAGTGAAGGATACCATATCCGGTGAAATACGCACTGCCTCACCATATTTGGCGTGCAATGAAGTGAGATCGTGTGGCAGGTATCCGCTGAGGATTGATCGAGCATGGGGAATGTGCGATACCGCGCGGCTGATGGGACCTGGGATTGATTTCAAAGGGTGGAATGTTACACGATATATGGTGCGAAGTACTAAAAACGATGACAGCTAGATGTGGTAAGTCTGGGCCTTCATAGGATAGGCTCATCACTCACAAGACAGGCAGCTAGCAACCATTTAGGCACAGTTAACGTCTCGACAGGTTGAATTATCGCCATTGTGGCTCATTCCGTTGATGTTTAGTGATCGGTCTTAACTATTAATTACAAAGTCCACGTTTTCAGAAGATTGATGATATAACTACCACCTTCGGCATCGGCTAATTCTGAAAATGAAGGCTCGGGTACATATGTATGTACACGACTACTTCCAGAATGTCATACCGTTGCGCCAAACAAAAACATTGAGGGTGGAGATTATGGTGGAAACCTTACAGGGTTCTCAACTACAGGTATCCGTAACAAGTGGATGGCCGCCGTTAACCTTCACCGTTATGTTACCTGCACTTCTGACAACACCTGGTCTCATCACCAAACATATCATCATTTTCTGTGTTTGAAGAGGTCTCAAAACATATAAAATTCTTTCTCAGATATACAGCCTAAGATAGCCTTTAGGGAAGTTCAGGATAAATTTCCTGTAAGCGCGCACGGAGCTCGCCCAAGAATTTTGTATTGGCTTCTTTCATCTCGGACGACTTTGTGTTGCCGGTTAAACTATATCAAATCGTTTGTTAGTTTTGCTCCAACTAATATTTTGATCATTTTCGTAATATACATACTCTCCGCAAACTTTGCAGTCCATCAGAAATGCACCGTGGCACTCCTCGCCTAGTTCTGGCTTCACACCAAAGACGAGAGTGCGGCTGCCAACTTCAGTGGACCGCGCAACGATTCTTATGATAAAGCGCCTGATGACGCCAGCAATCCAGCTTTCATCATCGCGCACTAGATCGCTTTGGCACAGGCCAGGAGTCAGGCAGGTGATGAGTACGTTTGACTGATCGGACAATGGGTATTGTTGCGCCAAGTCACGCACTACCCACATCAGCAGAAGTTTCGAGACGCCGTAGCTGTGATTCATTGTTAGCCAGTGTGCAACAAGAATCACTATGTTAAGTCAGATTTACCGATTGCTCATATCTGCGTGCTCTTCTGAATTGAGTGCCGTGAAGAGACTGCCTGGACGGGACTTTTCCTTCAAGGGTGCAAGAAATTGGAGATCGCTTCCCACAAAAGCCAGTCTTCCTCGACTTCCAGTTTTTGTTGCAGATTCTTGAAGTTTGGGGATAACAAGATAACCGAGAAGTGCTGGACTGATAACGTTTACTGTTATTTGACTCTCGCATCCTTCAACAGAAGTGAATTTGCTGGTCATGATACCCGCATTCTGTATCACCGCATCCAGGCGGTTCAATGTCTTGATGCGCTCACCAAACTTCTTCACTGATGCGAATTTGCTGAGATCCAACTCCCAAACTTCGACATTGCTTGTAGGAAGGGATAGTGCAGACGATATCTCTTTCGCAACTTGTTCGCCTTTTGAAACATTGCGCACTGCAAGGATAAGCTTCGACGCCCCGAGACGTAGTACATGTTTTGCCGCTTCGTATCCAAGACCGGATGTAGCACCGGTTACGACGACTGTTTGGCCTGAGAAATCGGATGAGGGCACCGGTGGCTTGACAAAGAACTGAGAGTGAAGGATTGTAGTTGCGAAACCCATAGTGATGCAATTGGTATTCCGGATATGGGGGCAGATGACCCCTCAGCTTGGGGGGCCTGGAAGTTGTATAGCATGGCGATTATTGGAGAACGTTTATCTCCGTGTCTACTATCTCCGGCACCACGCGCGCTACTTTACAAACACCTATCTCCGTATGCAGACTGCTACTAATACTTGCTGGGGTTGCTAGATGCAGCGACCGAATCAAATGTACCCGAAACGGACCGACACGCCCGACTTGTCCATTGCGAACCACGAACTAATGATGTTTTGTATATATGATGCATTAGGTATACAACGTAGTGGTATCGTTGACTATCATAAACACGACTGTGCTACACTACGCAGGGATCTTAAACAAAAGAAAGATGGCGACCGTCCTTCCCTCAAACACTGCTACTCCCGTGGGAGGCACTTCAAAGTACTTTGACACCGATGCACTTGTCGACGGCTCAGCACCCAAAGTCGCTAACAGTGCTGGCTTCTTTAATGCTGCTGTTGCAGCCAACCATGTAAGATTTGCAGCATCCAGCGGCCCCCCTTCGAAAACATGGCTGATTTGGATCATTAGAATCAAGGTGCTGAAGAGCTTGCGCTATTGAAATACGTATACAGCCGCCCGGATCTAGAACAAATACGCGGCAACCCAGATGCAGTCTGCAACGCCATCGACGACTTCGCTGCCACGATCCCACGAGGGTTAATGACCATTGGAGCAGAGAAACGCGAGTTCATAACGAACCTACTTACTGCTGCCGAGCCTGCACCAACCCTGTTTCTTGAATTCGGTTCCTATGTTGGCTACTCTGCCATCTGCCTTGCAAGCGCCATGGTGGCCAGGGCTGGCGCTGGACAGCGCGTTCGCTATGTGTCATTCGAAAAGAACCCCATAATTGCAGCTGTTGCTGCCAGTCTCGCCGATTTAGCAGGTTTACGAGACGTTGTCACCATACATGTTGGCTCGGCTTCGGAGTCGCTGGCACGACTCGTCAAGGAGGGAACAGTGCCGAAAAGCAGTGTTGACTTCATGCTTCTAGATCATTGGAAAGATTTTTACATCTCCGATCTGCAGCTGTGCGAAAAGCTTTCCCTACTCAAATCTGGCACTGTTGTGTTAGCAGACAACATCGTCTTCCCTGGCGCTCCAGAGTATCTAGCGTATGTCCAGGCGGGTAAGGCGGAAGCCTCACTAGATGGATTTAGCTATGCGACGAAAACGGCAGATTTCATTCTTCCTTTTGGCGGCCCGGTGAGTAGCAGACTTCTCCTGTTAAGATTCTTACTGAAATTAATAGGATCAACTCGCCATCTCCAACGTATCTTAGGCTACTATGCCTTGCTCATGTGAAGCCATGAAACGACACCATGACCTTGAAGATACTCAATTGTTTTATGTGTGAAGATTCATAGCTTGACCAAATAACACGTCTTACTCATGCCACCTCTCCCTTGTGGTACGCATTCAAAATGCTAGTACCTCCTTGTGACTTAAAGCTACCAAATATTGAACAATATATGAAGCGATAGTTTTGCAGCGGTGCTCCCGAGGAAACTCCTATTCATTCAGCTGCTAGCACCCTTGTTTTAGGCCTCATACAGAATCCACAGACTTTTCTGTTATCTGGCGATATTGCGATAATGATTTCTCGGTTATATTTAGTGCGTCCGTCCTGGATTTGATTTTTTGTTATTTTCATGACAGTAGCCTACTGGACACATTCTACAATTTCATTTGCACTATACTAGAAAAGTCACCTAGAAGACCCAACCCTCACCAATAAACTGCAGAGAAGATCTATCGTCCATCATTTTCATCAGCTCTGAAACGCGGAAAGAGTTTCCTTGCGGCGCCGCATTCAATGGAATGCCGCGCTTCATCTTCCATTGCTGTGTTGTTGATGTTATCGATTTGAGGTCTGATAGTTCCTTCGCGGGCGAACGGGAAGTCGCTTCCGTATAATATGTGATCCGCACCGGCAAAATCTTGCAACAGCTTAATGGGGGTCTCGAATCCCGTTAATGCAAGATCAAAGTAAAAAGATTTTGCTTCTTTTATAAAATCTTTGGCTGTTTTATCTTTCAGTCCAAGGTCGGCTGTTTGGTGCGCAACTCTCGTTGCCATGTATGGGAGGGTGCCGCCACCGTGAGATAGAATGATCTTGCAGTTCGAGAAGTCACGAACAACGTTGGACGTGATGAGGTTTATTGCTGTTCGGGTTGTCTCGTGAGGAAAATCGATGATAGGTCGGGGAATAGTAGGGTCAGATGGGGCGCCCCAAGTTCTACCAAAGGTTGGGTGAATGAAAACTACTGCGTTACGACTATTAAGTTCCTCCCAAAGAGGACGGAAGTTCTCGTGGCCCAAGTATTTGTCGTCATAACTCGATAACAATGCGACTCCGTCTGCCTTGAGTACGTCGAATGAGTAGTGCACTTCCTCTAGGCAAGCGTCAATCTGAGTGAGTGATGGCACGGATGCAAAGAAACCAAACCGACGTGGGTGACTGGCCGAAATCTCCTTAGCGTACTCGTTGACCAACCGGCATAGTTTTGTGGCTTCATCGGCAGATGAGGCGAATGCAAGTCCTGGAGCGCTCAAGGATAAAATTGAGACATCAATACCGTTGCGGTCCATGAATTGTAGGTCCAGTTCCACATCCCATGCTGGTAGCGTAAGTCCCTTGGGAATTCCAGCCGCGTTTTTCCATTCTGCCAAAGAAATCAGTTCTGGTCTGAACAAATTATCATAAACAACGCACTCTGTACGTATTCAGCCGGAAGCATATGATGATGAACGTCAACTCTTCCCATCTTGATTTTCGTTATTTTGCAATGCTGTGCACATTTTACGGGTCTTCACGGAGCATAAATTGTTGTTGGGTACAAACACTTCGGCCTAATTCTGCATTGACACCGAACCAGGGCCGCTCCATATCTGCCCGACTCGTGAACCCTCACCGACTTAGTCTATTATCAAGATGCAGCACCTGTTACCACGGGCCAGGCAGTTAAATAATATACTGTCATCGCCCCAATGAGTGATTTTAACAACCGCCGTTTACAAACATGGCAGCGCATTTGGTTTTCGCACTACTCTGCTCTGTCAATCTGGCATGGGCAGTGACTCCAGGAGAAATTCAAAATTACCTCAAAACTCAATTATCCTCTAGCTCGGAAGTTGTACTTTCTAGTTCCCCGGCCTACGCTACCGATATCAAGCAAAGATGGAACGCCTATGATGCGCCGTCCTTTGTTGTGGGTGTAAAGCCTGCTACTGCCAATGATGTCGCGACTATCGTAAGTTCAAACATGTCTTACTTACCATTATTTCAACTCTAATGCTAGCTCGAAGGTGCGTTATGCTTCGAGCAACAGTATTCCGTTCATGGGAACAGGTGGCGGCCATGGTTATACCACAACTACTAGCGCCCTGAAGAACGGGATCACCATAGATCTCAGTGGTTTCAAGGGGGTGTCAATTAATTCTACAGCAAGCACAATGACTATTGGAGGCGCTGTCACTTTCGGAGAAGTTTTGAATCCCGTATATAACGCTGGAAAAGAGATACGTAGGTCGTTCTTCCTGAAATTCTTCAACATGGCACTGACATTCACTCCTATCAGAAACCGGATCCTGCTCATGCGTTGGGATGATTGGTGCTACCATAGGTGGCGGCATCGGCGTCTATCAAGGTCTTCATGGCTTGATCATAGACGCACTCCAGTCGGTGACCATGGTAACTGGAAAGGGAGACATTGTTAATGCATCACTTTCCGAGAATAGCGATCTGTTTTGGGGTATCAGAGGCGCCGGACAGAACTTCGGTCTTATAACCTCTGCTACTTACATACTGCATGACCAGACCAACCACGGTCAGGCTTTGAACGGCGATTTCCTTTTCCCAGTCAGCGCGAATGCTACTATCTTCAATATCCTGAAGTCGTTTGCCGGGAATCAGCCCGACGCTCTAGCCCTTACCAGCGCCATACAATACTCGCCTACTTTGAACACGGTTAGTTTAAGATGTCAAGGATGACTACAGGTCACTTACTTAATTAATAGGTCGTCATAATGGTCAACGCCGTGTACGTAGGTGCAGAAAATGATGGAAGAAAGATCCTTCAGCCACTACTCTCAGTAAAAGCTCTACAGTCCAATGTGACCATGATTCCATACAACCGTCTTATCCTGGAAAATCGCTTCGGTGTCGATCCTCTCGGTTGTATCTCAGGTCTTCCTCAAGCAGCATATGGCATGAATTTGTATCAATACGATGTTGCAACCTACCAGAAAACGCTTGCTGCGTATATCGACTTCTATGCTGCAACCAATTTGACGACATCCTACATGGTCATGGAGATGTTCCCTACTAGGATCTCGCTCAAAACACCAGACCAAGCGACAGCATATCCGTATCGAGCCACAATGGCATATTTGTAAGTCTCAGTAGTAATCGCTTGCACCCGTGTTTACTAGCAACTAACATTTCTGTAGATTTATGAGCTTCAGTGGCTTCACAACAGATGCACAGACATCTGCGATCGCGAAGTTCGCAAAAGAGATACGTGGAAGTTTTTCAAAGCTCAATGGCGCAAAGGGACTCGAGGTCTACGTTAACTATGCACATGGCGATGAAGGTCGTAATGCTTGGTATACTGCAGCAAAACTCCCTAAACTTGAGCAACTCAAGCAAAAATGGGACCCACAAAATCTCTTCAATTTCACGAACGGTTTTGCTTACTAGAAAAATCAAGGTTTTTGTTTACTGCACCATCCGAGATCTTCAAGAGTGGCGTCCTCGTCAACGCAACATCAGCCGATCTGAGCCGCAGATTACTTCCTTCGCTAACTCTCATGCTTAACCTCTTCATAGTACTATATTCCTTAGCAACAATCTCAATAGATTATCCTGCTGTTAATTTAAATCTTCTGTACCATCTACCTATTATTACTCCATATGATACTGTGGCAATGCGAGCACTTACAATGATTGCTAACCCAAAAAGGCCGTCTAGACGCGGCTCACTGAAAGGCTGTAGTCTTATTCAATTTATATTATCAAATCTTCCCAAAATTCAAGCATCTTCATGCAATATCCTTCAGTCAAATATCAAGACGTGATCTGTCGTTCACCTTCCATTCACATTGATTTTTCTTCAATCTGCAGGATACCATAGCAAATATGGGTTTAACTTGTCTTTCGTCTACTGAAAGAATCGAAATTAGGCGTTCAGAAAAAAGCTGTTCAACATTACGTAGTAGCTCAGGAAACGCTATGCACTCCCTGATGCTGGTATATGTCTAAACGCAATATTAAAATGCTCGATCTTTGGGCCTGCCGCCCACCACTACAATTTCCTTACATTACAACGCAGGCTAATGCTGCAATGAGCTGGCCAGCCGCCAAAGTGGTACCTATAACGCCTATTCTTGTTGCTCCTCGCGATTGCGTTGTGTATCTTCTGCTTAGTCTTTGTCCGATTCGTATGGAAAGCGCTTGCAGTTCCTTTTCGAGATCGTGCAACCTTGATGCCACAGTCTCTTGGGGTGTGAGGCTAGAAAACGTGTCGGTACTGGAGATTCTCGAGGTTTCGCTGAATGGAGGTGCCAATGTATGTACGTTGGCCGTCATAGCTTTCTCGCCATCTCCGTTGTAGTCATATCCTCGCTCAAATTGTTGCACAAGATTCTGTGCAGCCAGAAGGAGAGTTTGATCATCTCGTTCTATGATTTTCTCCCACTTCTCCCGGATACCTCCGAACGCTACTTTAGTACGCTCAATGTCTTCTTCAACCAGTCGGATGTCTCTAGCAATCTCAGATGTGGCTTCGCTAAGCTCGCTCAATGCCTCTCTTCTTCCAGTACTAGCAATCTCATCCATTTGTCTATGAGCCTCATCTGCCATTATCTGTAATGACTGATAGCGTCTATTCAGGTCTTCATATAGTGTCTGCCCAGCTTCCGTCTCGTATATCATTCGGTTCTCATCTACCAACTGCCGCTGGAATCTCAGTGTAAGTCTTCGGTTCTTTTGAACAATATGATGAAGAATCTTCAAAGCATCAATCTCGACAGCTGAAAGCCTGACTAGTTTACCACCGTGTTCGATAACATCGTGGCGAATCTTTTCATAAAACTCTTCATGTCTCTTTTCGGCCTTGGGCAGGTCTTTCACAGAAACCATGTCCCACATCGTTGTTGCAAGGACCACTCCTTTGAATGCTTCCGTGCCACACATCTTCTTGAAAGCATCTAATGCTCTAACGGCAGTGCCTGGAAGACGGTTGTTCGTGATACAATGGAGATATATGATACCGCTAAGTCTGATGTCTCTTTCATGGGCAGCTGTTAACCAATATGCTAATTCCTGCAATACCTTGCCATCAGACTGCCGACTGTCATTGAACCCAGGTGTGTCCAAGAGATGTACAGTACGGCCTCGAATTACTGTAGTATGTATCGACACACGACTAGTACCTATTTCGTGTCAACTCATGTCGGATGAGGGGGTTCGGGTTCTTGGATCTTACACGAGAACAGCCCATCGCTCGAAAGGCGTTCTGGCGGTTTAGTACAATGCTCGATAAAACTAGACTTCCCAGCACCAGTCATCCCCATAACTGCTATGAAGATGTCATCTGGGCTATCCAATTTTCATCAGCCTCTGTTCTATAATCATCATGAATAACATACCTAATAGCCTGTGAGACATGATTCACCATAGCGGTGTCCATAGGAAAGTGTGCTTGAGCCAAAACAGGATCTTCAAATTCCTTTAGATTACATCCAGTTATTGTCTCCAGTTACTGTGTAACATCAGGTAGCGTGCCTGGAGGTCGCTTGGGCGAACTGCATCTATCTCTGGGACAAGGCTGAATCTCGCTTCCTATGTGTCTTTAGGATTTCGCCAATCAGCAACTTACACGTCAGAACCGCCTGACCGGATGGCTGCACAACGGTTCAGGCGCGAATTTTGTGGCTTGAGCCTAATGTATGCACTGCGCAATCCTACACTCGCTTATTAGGCTACAGGAAACACCACGAAGCGGCATAGACGACATACCCTGGCCACTTTAGCGTCACCTGTGGGGACGTGTACCATCAGCGACTTGCGCAGCCAGGCTCAGAGTTCTCCCATCTATCACAACAACTGTTCAGAAGTTTTGGACATGAATAATTCGAGTGATTCTGTCATCCGAAAGCAGAGTGATGATGTGCTAGATATCATGCAGCTATCGCAACAGCATTACAGATCCCAGCAGAATGCCTCATCATCTGAGTACGTCGACAGCATACATGGGCCATTTTCATCACGCTGACCGAGCATTTAGATCGATAGGGATTTTGGTTATGGGTCTCACCGGTGCTGGCAAAAGCACATTCATTTCCCAGCTCACCAATCAAGACGCTGAGATAGGGCATTCGCTAGAATCATGTAGGTTTGGATAAAGTCTCCCAATTTCGTGGTCTCACGTTTACAGGTACCACTGATATCATTCCCTATGAGTTCCGTAGAAGTGATGGACGGAAGCTTTATCTTATTGACACACCAGGGTTCGATGATACCAGTACAGACTATGCGGGGGTTTTCAAGAAGATTGCATCCTTCCTCTGCACACTAAGTGATCTCTTTGGAAGCAGACTTACCATTGGCGGAATGATCTATGCTCACCGAATCACTGATGTACGAATGTCAGGATCTTCAGTCAAAAGCCTACGCATTTTTGAAAAGATTTGTGGCGAGCATTGCTTCAAGCA
The DNA here is from genome assembly GCF_028858645.1 of Bipolaris maydis. Lineage (NCBI taxonomy): Eukaryota > Fungi > Ascomycota > Dothideomycetes > Pleosporales > Pleosporaceae > Bipolaris > Bipolaris maydis. The sequence continues at coordinate 3,694,467 of NW_027093857.1, read as the reverse complement.
TGTCACAGTCATCACCACCATGTGGAATCTGATCAAGACCCAAGAAGCAATCGATGCAGCAACGATACGCGAAAACACATTGAAAGAAAGAGCAGAGTTTTTTGGCACGTTGATAAGAGCTGATGCTCGGATGGAGAGGCACTACGACGAGGACAGCGCACGACATATCGTTGAAATGCTGGCTGACAGGCAAAGACATTTTTATCTGCAACTACAACAAGAGATGAAACAAAGCAGAACGATGACTTTAGATAAAACAACCGCAGGGAAATACATGGAAGGCGAGCTGGATAATATGCGCAGGAGATATGAAATGCAAAAGAAAGAACTGGAAGAGAGTGCAGAGGAGTCCAACTATGACGATGATTTCAGGAGCGAAGTTTTAGAAGAGATAAGGGACTGCACAGTTACAGTGAACCGACTGAAAGCTGATCAAGGCAGTCTTTCTGTGACACTTGAAGACATGCAGCATGAGCAAGCGGTATGGTTTACGAGAAAGCATGACGATATACTTCGGGATAGGATATCAGACGAACAGTCTACCCGAGTGACCTATGAGCTTCAGCAAAAGGTTCTCAAATTGGAAAAGGAAAATAGGCGACGAGACGAGAAGGAAATTGCTCAGAACGAAAAGATGGAAGAATTAGAGGAGCGTAACAAAAGACTTGAGGCTGCTCAGAAGGAACTTGAGGATCAACAAGCTTTGCGAGAACGTGTAAAAGAAAAGAGAAATCACCAGTTTGATTGGGTAGGAAGAATGCGGGCATTTCTCGCATCACCTGCAAAGGATCTAAGGGAGCCAGTACCAATAACGCGCCGTGCGGACTCAATGCCCTTAGAAGCAAAAACATCAAAAAGATCAGCCACAAAGCTCACAAGGGGTCGAAGTCAGTCCAGGAACGGCCAAAACGGGAAAGCGAACGCCAAAAATATGACCCATGTTGAGGAACAAGACACAAAGTCATACTACATGTCTCTAAGTTCTCAAAACCAACATAATAAGGGATATGATCAGGTTCATCAACTGGGATACGATGTAGTTGGGATTGTGAATTCAAATCGTCCCAAGCATTCACAGCACAGATCTCTTCCAACTTATACGCCAATAACCCCAGGCTATGCAACTGGCCAAGTTCAATCACTGCCTGGGCAGGTCATTATCGATCCGTACGGACTGAAACGCACTATACCTCCATCTACAGGTTCTCTCCCGCGAAGATATGATGATACCACACATACATCCGTCTGGCAGTCTCCACTTCAATCTGGCTCATATCATGACAACCAGTATGACGAACTGACTTCGCGCGGTCGTAATCAGGCAAGATAGACAAATCATGTGACGACTAGGCTGTTTTCAATCATCTAATATACGATTTTAGCTTCGTTGCTAGTAGCATTTTCCAGTGTTTTTCATAGACAAAGATGATATGTATACCACAAGAACCGATACATCTTGCCTCTGCTCTTCGCCGTATTTCTCGAGCTGACTCGCAGAAATCAATAAGAAACGCCTATTGGAGCGATATTACGCATGTTATTGGCTATAAGCTGCGGGAAAGGTTTCCAACTTAGTCGTTTTGTGGCGCAGCGAGGTGCATGCACTGCCCCACTTGGGGCAATGCACATTACACGAACCGCATTATCTGCGGTTGAGCTGGCGCTCGCCGGTCAGCTCCTTCAGAATGGCTGCCTAGCAGGAACACATATGGTGGATTGATCATGACGCTGGTTTGTCGCCGTTCATTTGTACAAATAACCCTATCTCTAATTAGTGAACCCATCCAATTACTAATCCTGTGGCTTGCATACAAAAGCGAACAGCACAGCCCGGCTCTCAGATGTGTAATGCTGGTCATGGTGTTTGATCATGGCACGCATGCATCATATATGCACCTGCAGTTCCAGCTCGTATAGCCCTAGTCATGCATTGTTGCCTTCTAACATTGCCTTGCAAGGCCGACTTGAATGCTGCATTCACATTACGAGGTTGCATTTATACGACAACTTCTGACTACCTTCTTTTCATATTTTCTGTTAAACATTTTGGTTGTATTGCGCAAACATGACAGCGGACAGAGGAGGCAGGGTAGACAGTCCTCATCGTGAGGAACTTCATCTCCCGAATCTCAAGTACGACCCTGCACCCCCTGATTAGATTTGCATGCTGACTGTGTCTTGAGGCCCAATGATATCATAATCGCAGTGATGGGTATTACCGGCTGTGGCAAGACAACGTTTGTGAATCTGTTTGCAGAGACGCCCCTCGAGGTTGGTCATGGATTGGACTCATGTGGGAGACGCTATCTTCAATTCAAGTCATTTTTCTAAACGTCTCAAGGCACAGTATCAGTACAAGTGGCAACTTGCAAAGCCGAAGACGGTACAAGATTCTACCTTGTCGATACTCCAGGATTCGATGACACATATCGCTCTGATTCCGAGATCTTAAGAGAAGTCGCGCTTTGGCTTAACAAAGCACACGTGTCAAATGTAAAGCTCGCGGGTATCATATTCCTTCAGAGAATTTCAGATTTTCGAGTCGGCGGCAGCGGCATCAAGAACATCAAGATGTTCCAGAAATTATGTGGAGAAGATACCCTCGCGAGCGTAGTCTTGGCTACAACAATGTGGGAACAAGCCGGCGAGAATGCCGGAAAAGAGAGGGAAAAACAATTGAAAAGAGAGCCTCAACTGTGGAAGAAGATGATAGATCACGGCAGTAAAGTTTATCGCCATGACAGTGGAAAGGCTTCGGCGACCAAGATCATCAACTACTTAATAGCCAGAAAGCGACCAGTCACACTCGACATCCAACGCGAAATGGTTGACCAAGCAAAAGACCTCGTTGACACAGGCGCAGGAAGCGAGCTAGCTTCAACAGTGGAACTTTTGATCAAGAACTACGAAAGAAAATTGAAAGATCTAGAGAAGGAACTAAGGCTGGCGCGAGAACAGCATAACAAGGAAGATCGGGAAATTATAGAACAAGCCAAGAAGGAATATCAAGAAGGTCTTACAAAGCAGCGACAAGAAATGGTGAACCTGAGAATCAGCTCAGAGCAGTTGATTGAGGACGCGAGGAAACGCTTCGAGGAGCAAGAAGAAAGACAGAGAGAGAACATGAAGCTTTTACGGGAAGCCCATACTAAGGACCTTGAGCAGCAAAGAATTTTGGTACAAAAACAGTTTAGGGAGCGATATCTGCGGGATATGTCGAATGCAGCATGCGTAATGATGTAGATACGAACGGAGAAATGAAATTTAATCATTCTTTTCATTTTTTGTTTCATGAAGGATTACTAGTAACCTGATTAATGGCGTGCGGCTGTTACTTCTGGCCTTAGCTTCAAGCATGATGAGAAGAAAAGTCTATGTAGTGTGTCGCTGTTTTGGCCCTTGGAATCTCGGCATTGATCCATAACTTATGATAGGGTTGGCGTATTTGTTGCTTCAGAATGAAGCTACTGGGAGTCTGTTCCATTTTGATCTGAGAAATTCATTAATTATTTTAATCATGGTCTTGATTAATCTTCATATTTTTAGGCTTGGGATAGCAGTACCGCATATGTTGTAGAAATAGCGAGACGAGGATGCTGTACCAAACCTAATAAGTCTTAAAATCGTCTTGGTGCTATCCACAGAGATAGCTTTATGCATTTTTGAGTGCAGTATATATGTTTCTGGTATTATAGGCTTGAAAGAGATTTGAGTGTGAAAGTATTTGTAGGATTGTTTGATGGAATATATTCGAATTGTGACAATACAAGGCCTACCAATACATGAAAATGGTAAAATAAACAGCATTCTGTTTATCGGTGAAACGGGATTCGATTGATTCAGGCACATTTGCAGGTTGTCTTTAGAGATTTCATAAAGAATGGCATTGTGCACAGTAGTAGAAATGCGAGTCCACAGGTTACAGTAAGCGAAAAATTGTATTTAGAACTTCGAGATTGCAATAATTGCACACAGCGCAATAAAATTAGATAAATACTGTCGGATACAACGAGCGGACGAATTTAGGCGGAAACTACTGATCTACTTCGTAAGTGGTGTCGTAAGTGCCTTTAGTTTGTCCAGTCACGCAACGCCATGTGGGGCAAAGCGGAGGAGCTTGCCATTGGCAAGGCCGAGGTAGATTGGGTATGAAATACCAAAGATGTCTAATCTTTAACTTTAATGCTTTTATGCTTCGTACGTTCCGAAGCACATCTCGATTATTCCAAACATCATGACAGACTCACATAAGCGTGTCGGCCTGATTGGTCTTTCAGCAAAAGGGTTGGTGTTAAGCACCGAAAGAGAAAGATCCGACACACGGAACGGCTAACATAATAGATAGCACCTGGGCATCTCAATCCCACCTCCCTTACTTCCAAAAGACCTCCAAATACAAGATTACGGCCCTTCAAAACAGTTCGCGATCCGCTGCTGAAGCAGCAGCTAAGAAGTACTCCTTGGGCGGCGTCTCGACACATGACAGCCCGACCTCGATTGCTCAAGATCCAAATGTCGATATTGTAGCTGTCAGCGTCAATGTACCTCAGCACTACGATCTCATCCAGCCAGCACTTGAAGCAGGCAAAGATGTATTTTGCGAGTGGCCACTCGCTCGGAACGCTGCGCAAGCTGAAGAGCTAGTGAATTTAGCGAAGAAAAAGGGAGTAAAGACCTTGGTCGGACTACAAGCGCGTCAAAGCCCGTCTATTATTAAGGCGAAGGAAATCGTTAGCTCTGGAAAGTTGGGAAAAATCCTCGGAACGACAATGTTCGGCCACGTGAGTGTATCCATTTCTCAAGCAGTACTCATTTCTAACAATCTATTAGGGCTTAGTTTTCGGAGGAAAAGTAATAACAAGCCAACTGTATTCACTGCCTATTGAAGCGGGAGCTAACCTATTGACTATACCTTTTGGTCACGCCGTTGACGCATTGTGCTATGTTTTGGGTAGTGAATTACAGGGTATTCTTGCTACCCTGTCCAACAATTTTCCCGAGGTTGTTCATGTCGATGAAGATGGCAAGCCGATTGAAAAGCTTAAAAAGACAGCGTATGACTTTGTCAGCATTACGGCGTCGCTCATAAATGGTGGTGGCAATGTCGCCGTGACATACGCCCCAGAACAATCCCGCTCTGGACATAACTTCTACTGGCAAATCGTTGGCTCGGAGGGTACTCTGGTTCTTGAAGGGGGCATGAGCGGCCATGTTCAAATGTTCCAGCCATCTGTCAAATTGGCAGTCGGCGAGGGAGAGCTTAAGGAAGTCGAAGTCGAAAAGGCAGATGACTTTTCCTTCAGTGTGGGGAAAGCCTGGGACGCGTGGGCCGGCATTGGGACGGAGAACGGATACAGTACCACGACCTGGGAGGAAGCGCTCGTGAGGCATAAGATGATTGAAGCTATTTATCGCAGTGCAGACAAGGGCACGCGTGAGAACTATGTTTAAGCTTCATTAATATCTCTGGCCAGCGCTAGCGCAGGAAGCAATGCACCTCGGTTGTGGCGCATAGTACTAGTAACGAGCGCTCCTCTAAGTATCTTGGTCGAACTGGGACTTCCCATCAACACAAAACCATCATGGAATACTTCTACTAGGGCCCTAGCTGCGAAATTTCACTCTCTACAGTATAACATAACTAAGTTACGTCAGATCCACAATTGTTCTGACCAATCTGGGTAATAATTGCTGTTCACAGCCACCAAGCCTTCTATTTGCCCGCTTACAAGCTTTTTCTTACGTTATAGTTACCATCCCATCGCTCATTTTTCCAGTCAAGCGCCTCATGAGGGTATGATGTCACACAACCAAGTCAGTTTACACTGCAAAGCAAAGCATGAATCATCCGTTTTCCCGTGATGGGAAAAATCAGACTGGCGCCCTTGCGCCTCCGAGCTTCCATGATCTGTTCTCGACTATTACATACAAACTGTACGTCCTGGACCGCTTTTTTAAACTATTGATAATTTAATTGATCTCTCGGCATCCAAAAGCTTGTTCATCCTAGGGTCTTGTTACAGTCTAGGCTGTCGAATCACTGGTACTCCATCAATATTTGGTGATAGTGGTTGCCGCTTTACGCAAGACCAACATCTTGGGGCCGCCTAGAATTTCCATCGACTCGAGGAGAGAGAAAAACAGCCGTACCCAGGAATATCCAAAACTTCATCATTACTTTTACACCCACGATGCACTCCTCACCAACTCCCTCGCGTTCTTCAACCAGCACCTCACGTGATACACAAGAGAAACCACCATCTCCAACCTCCTCACTCGATCCAACCAAAAAAGCCAACACAGACTCGAACCTAGATTATCTCACTTGGAAGTCCCCCTCCGACCCCTCCAACCCCTTCAATTTCCCCACCACCAAAAGATTGCGCATCACCCTCCTCGCATGCAGCATGACCTTCGTCGTCCAAGTCTCCGGCACAATGCTCACATCAGCCGCACCGCAAATAAACTCGAGCTTCAATGTCAGCGATGAAGTGTTCCCGCACTCGTACTGGCCGGTGCTAAGCTGGAACCTCGGCGGCGCAGCAGCGCCACTGCTGGGTCTCCCTCTGATGGAGAATTTCGGCGTGAGATGGAGTTACCTGATCATCTACGCTGTTATGATCATCTTTATCATTCCACAGGTGGTGGCAGACAATTTCGCTACGTTGATAATTACGAGAATTATCACGGGGTCATGTGCGGGTGTGCTGGCGAATATCACGTCGGGGATTGTAAGCGACATCTGGAGACCGGGGCGCGTGCATAGCTTCTGTACGTCGTTATATATCTTTGCATTGCTAGCGGGATTGAATATGGGGCCCGTTTTTGGGAGTTTGGTGGTAAGGTATACGACTTGGCGATGGTAAGATGATTAGCTACGTACGCGGTGTGATGTTAGACACTGACGAGTTCAATAGGATCTTCCTGGGCCAGATTATATTTTACGCCTCGCTGATACCACTGTTGTTCTTGCTGCTCCCAGAAGTCCGACCAGATGTTATTCTTACGCGACGTGCCCGCCATATACGCGCGAGCACGGGAAAGGAAGTCTACACTGCAGCTGAGAAGCAACAGACAAGTTTCCGCGACATTCTCAAAGAGACACTCGTTCGACCCACACGTATGCTCTGCACAGAAGGTGTAGTGCTATCATTCGGCTTTTGGAGCGCATTCTGCATAGGAACCGCCTTCATGTTCACACAGTCTATAGTCCAAGTCTTCTCTGAACTCTATGGCTGGACCTTCTTTGGAACAGGCCTAGTCCAGAGCGCCGTCGTGATTGGAGAGTTCATAGGACTTTTTGCATCACTGGTGCAAGACCGAATTTATTTTGCATCTGCCGGACGAAATACGGAAAGCCCAGGTAAACCTGTGCCAGAAGCTCGCCTATACCTGAGCATTCTCGCGTCCTTTATCGGCTTGAGTGGGGGTCTCTTCTATTTTGCTTGGACATCGTATTCCTCCATACCGTGGATTGTCCCCAGCATATCGCTTGCTTTTGTGGGCTTTGGCATGTTTTGCAGTACGGCTGCGGTGACGTCGTATGTCGTTGACGCATATGCAAAGTACGCAGCCAGTGCAATTGCCGGCATTGCTTTTCTGGAGAACACCATGGCGGCGTTCTTGCCACTTGCAACTCAGGATTTGTATCGTGCACTCGGCTTCCAGTGGGCTAGCAGTTTATTGGGCTTTGTGGCATTGGCGTTGAGTTGCATTCCGTTAGTTTTGCTGAGATACGGGAGGAGCATACGTGCGAGGAGCCCGTTCATGAATCAGGCAGGTTATGAGAATTAGATATGATGATAGCTTTGTAACTTCCGCTAATATGACATTGAGAAGTTTTACATCCTTCAAAACAATGATCAATCTGGGTATCATAGCCAGGTCTGCTTTTGCATCAAATCAAAAAGTCTTCAAGATAATGATTACAGATTGATTCCATGTAAAAGCCTGAAAAAAAGACTCTACTATCTCTGCATAGGACCCCAAAAACACGCCAAGGAATGCAAACGTACTTTACTTCATCTCCGCTTCTACTCCTTCTCAACCCCAGATCCTTCCCTCCATACAATGAACACTCAGCCCCAGGTGATCTCACCCTCTCAAACATCAATATATAATAGATGCGAATGCATGTGTATGTTTGTGATGATAATAGAAAATAAAAACAGATGAAAGAAAAGGAGGTTTTACACAGCAGCGTAACCACCCCTGTTACCACTACCCTGCACAGTATCCAGCACCTTTCTTGCGAAATCTTTCGCAACATAAGGAATATCGCGGATCGCATCACCATGAGGTAGCGCGTCCCAGCCACGAGCACCGTAGCGGTTGTAGTTGAGCCAGGAGCCAAAAATGAGGTATGAGGCGATTGCGAGGAAGAGACTATTTTTGGATACATGATTAGTTTCTTGAATTTGAGTTTGATGGAGAAGAAGAAAGGAGGGGGGAAGGGTGCACGTACATGATGAAGAACCAACCAAAGAAGCCCCAGTGAGAACCGTTATCGGGCTCAGGCGCATCTGCGCAGGCGTATTTGGTCCGCCATTCCAAGCGCAGTGTGCGGACCTTCTTGTCCTTGGTGTCAGGCTCCACCGCATACCCACAGAAGCGAAGACTGGCGTCGCTGTCTTCGCATTTGCCCTTGTTGTTTTCCTCCCTTGCCTTGAGTTTGCCTTCTTTCTTGTCATCCTTGTTGTCGTCCTTTTTATCGTCATTCTTCTTATCACCATCCTTCTTATCACCGTCCTTGTCGTCTTTGTCGCCATCCTCACGTGGGCTGTTGTCCACCTCATTGCCTTCGGATCCGGACCTATCCTTGTCACACACAAACTCGATAATGGCCCGCTGATCGATGCCTTCCTTCTTGTCATCGAATGGAAATCGACCGCCGTTTAGAGTCGCTCGGACACCCTCGCGCGCATCAGAGTTGCTCTTTGAATGGCCAAGATTCTCAAACTTGGCGTCGATTGTTCGGCCGTTCTGCATCGGGTAGGTCCCTGCGATGTCGATGGGGGTAATGGATGTACTGTTCTCCTTGCTGAGATCAACCATTTCTCTAATAGCGCATACCCTTGCACCGTGGTGGCATTCGGTATCGAGCGAGCCGCCCTTGTGCCATTTGAGGGCATTACAGATATCAAGGGTGAAGTTGTACTTGAACTTGAGCTCCTTTTCCAGGTCTGACTCTTCCCAGTGTACCGTATGGGGGCCACCTAGCTCTTTGAAGTTGAAGTGTGCACCATCAGCGAGGATGTCCTTGCAGTCGAAGGCCCACGCCGTCTGGGGGAGGAGCGTTGTAGCAGCGAGAAGGGAGAGTAGTGAGGCGCGGGACCGTGAAGGTGCCATGACGGCCGTGGCGATGTGATGCAGGCGTGATGTCGGATACAAGGAAAGGCGACGGCGCGATCTATCGAGGCCCGATACGAGGGTACGAGGGTAGCACGGGGTTGTGAGGTCAGGGAGGCAGGCTGCGAGTCGTCAACTGGTCTTCAGAGGCCTTATCGATAGGTCGATCAACGGATAAGCCGGGTCAGAGGCTTAGAAAAAAGCGTAGTTCAAGAAGACTAGTAGCGATACGGGGGGATTTGCGCGAGACGGTAGTGTCGCGTTGTCGCGTGGGCCGTGTGAGGAAAGTTGGCGCGGATGACGACGTTCAACGGCTGTCTCGCTTAGTCAGACGATCGGAGGTCTCGTCTCCTCTGCGCCGATCGACTGCAACATCAAACATTGAACCATCACCTTCACAGCCACGGGTTGACGATACGGACGACGACAACAACGGCAATGGCGTTTGGTCAAGACACCAATGCGCCGAATGTTTTGCGCGGGGAACGTGCAGTACTGTTGCATCCTCATCAGATCGCCTCGTGGCAGATCAGACTTTGCACGTGACGGACAAGCAATTGGCACGAGACTTTAACCTTCACCATCAGGGATAGTGTCCTCTCGGCATGGTATTGGCAGATCAAACCCAAGTATCACTCCGCAGCCTATAAAGGCAATAGCCACATCGATTTTCAAGTATTGGTGGCTGCTAGCGCCCCTGTATGGAGCCCTGCGCGGAGCATTCCCCTTGGAATACGAGCGCATGGTGCTAAAAATAGCCCGTCACGTCGAGAAAAGGCTAGGGTCCATGTGGTACATTGTTCGTGACTTGCAAAGCTATCCAGTATACCCCCGGCTTGACTGGCTGAACCGCAAAGCAAATACCCACATTCTGAAACACGTAGTAATGTAGTAATGGAAATGTGCGGAAATTTTCTTAATATTGACATACGAGAAAAGAGCGACTAGTCTTCCTATGCGGCCCTTGCATCAGGCTCTATCCATGTTAGATGTAGCTAGTATACTAAAAACAACAGGCTAGTGGCCTGGTTGTGCAGGACACACGGCATGAAAACAAGATATTGAACAAGGACTGGAAAAATGACCAAACGCCAGCAATGCAAAGTCTAAACCCAAACAAGAAATTGATGATATCCCGCGCATCATACTAAGCCAAAGGATCGTGGTGACGTGGAAGTAAGAACTCAAAAAAGGGGACAAAAAACACCAGGGATTTAGGAATGCAGAAAATACAGGCCAGGACGGAAACAGTGCTATCGTGAAATGTTGCCAGTTGGAAAGATGCAAGAAAGGATCCAAGAACAAGGGTGGAAGCTGGTTCCGGGTGGTGGAAAATACAATGTGCTGAATGCGTACCAAGGACAAAATGGAAAGAGATTCGCAGAAAATTGAACGGACAATGCTGTTGATGGAGAGGAGAAGGGAGTTGCGCCGTGAACTGCTCATGTATGCCGAATCATGAGAATTGGAAAAAAAGAAAATCCCCAATGCAACCCGAGAAATGCAATTAGGAAACGAAACACATGTAAAGCACTTTATTTCCCCTGGCCTCCTTGCTGCTGGCCTCCTCGGGGTTGAGCGGGCATTGGGTACGGGAAGGGAGCATAAGGCAGTTGGTAGCCCTGGCCAGATCCAGAGTTGCTGCCAGCAGTAGAGGTGCCAGAAGGAGAAGAAGCGGAAGAAGACATTGTGTTTGTAGTGTTGTTGCTAGTTGCTTCGAGAGGTTGAGAATGAGACCGTTGTAGACGGTCAGACGGTCTGGAGGAGCCTTGTTGACTGGGAGATTGCAAAGAAGATAAGGTACCTGTTGATTGGTGACGTAAAAGTACGGAGCGGCTTTGACGAGGAGTAGACTCGGATGAAGGTGTGTGTGGATTAGTGATAACAATCACTGGCGTGGAGACAGTTTGTTCAGCGGTAGATTGAGGAGTTTCCGTAAAGTCTTGAGAGGTAGAAGAACCTGTGAAAGGGCTCTTTTCAGATGTGTCGTTGGTATTGATCGGCTTTGTGGAGTTTGATGCGCTTGAAGTCTCGGAGGGGCTATCACTCATATAATGGAAAGCTTAAATGGTTGATGTTTGTCGAACTCGAGAAGGCGGTTCGAAGAATGCGTGGTAGTTTGAAGGACTGCTCGCAGTTGGTTGGGAGGTTGTAAGCGTAAGAGTGTGGTGATGGTGGAATGTAGTTGTTGTGTTGGGTGATGATATGTTGAGTTGAAAGTGGTCCAGTTCTTATATCCTCAACGACGACGACACGAGCCCCCAATCTCGATGGCATTGAAGTCCGGTTTCAAGATCACTAAGAATCGGTAACTGAGAGAGTGAAGCCTGAATAGAGAAGATGTCCTAAGCCGGCCGAATATCACATCACTCGAGCAAGTCGTCCACCGCACGTCTTGTGAGGCCCAAGCGTCCGTTTGTCCGAGCAGTAACGTTGAATACTATTGGACTATGTAACAGCCAATTTTGGCCTTGGGGTCGTGAGCCGGGACCCGTAGTGCTGGAAAAGATGACACTGGTAGCGGAGCCGGTGGATGGGGTAGGAGCGTGTGCGGATGCCTTTTTTAGAAGTGTGGCGTAGGGACCACTCTCTTCTCCAAGTATTCGGAATGCACGGTCGGCAAAGTGCAGCGGGATGCTGTAGGGCTGGTGGTGTGTCAGATGCTTATTTCGAGCCGCACGCACGAGACTTGGTGTATGCCGTCAGAAGTTGCAGACCAAGGGATAGGATATACTAGTCCAAGTCTGGCTGTGGCTGGACGGTGATGGATATGGGATATGGGATATGGGTGTAGGCAACCGCTTCGACGGCTGAAGCGTTTGATCATCGCTTCACAGCCCAACACGAAACCAATACATATACATGGCGAAGTTCCATTCTGGCGTCTTCTCGCATTCGGCGGTTCTTGACGGAAGTCTGCTTTGTCGTGCCTGTGATAAGCATGCCAAATAGCCAGAGACAGCGGGTCGCTGGTTCAAGACTAGGTGCGCAGGGAAAAGGCGACTAAAAGGTTTACTGTGCGACTCTGTCATGGCAAGTGTGGCGCGCGTGCCGTGTGGTGAACGCTACCTCTTGTCGGTATGGCCGATCCAGGTATCTGGATAAGCCAGAGGGTTTTTGGGCGCGGTTGACAGTCGATTGGTCGGCTGAGAGGGGTTCCCATTATGATTTCGTACCGGCCGGTGGCTCGAGTCAAACGCACGGGCGAATAAGACAATTAGGTGGTTAAAGAGTCGCTAATATTAGCTGTCTTAACACGAGGTGTAGGTAGTTGCCGGGCCAGGGGGGGTTACTCAGCTCGCGTCAAAATTCCGCCGTCGAGCCAGCTGCACGCCGTCATGCAGGACTTTTCCTCCCGATCTGTCTGCCATGAAGTCATCTCTGCCGCCTCCAAGGACATGTGCACAACTTGTGAGATGCACCAGACACCTGGTGATGATGATGCAGTCGGATGTTTTGTCAGCGGTCGTGTTGCACTCGCTTGCGGATTACTAGTCGTATTGAGGAGCGAGAGACCAGGGGATCATCACCTCCCGCCAACCACCTTTTCTTCTAGAAGTTTGCCCAAACCGGAGCCTGGCGGCGCAATCTGATGTCAAGGCAGTCATGCTTCGCAGTCCGCACATCGGGCTGCAATAAGCCTCCAAGTCTGCGACGATGCATCTGGCGGTCAAGAGTCTGCCTGCTGCGTGTGTGCCTGGGAGTTTACTAGGCGCGGTGGGCCTTGGCCAGACAAGACCGCGCGTGATACGATGCCCATTGTGAGAAACCCATGATTTCTCCATGGTAATGGTTTGATTCAGATGATGAACGACACGGCGCAAAGCACCTGGGCTCGGTGGGTACCTTGCCGAGACGCAGATGGATGGGTCCAACGGGCCCGGGCAGCCACAACAGCCCTTAATTAGCTTTGGATCGCCATTAAAAGGGGTAATTAATGCACTTTGCCGGGCAAAATCATGCTGACACAACGTTGTCAAGCAATCAAGTGCAGCGCGTCATTCCCATTCTTAACACGCTGTGGCTTACTAAAGACGCCCAACCGATTATCTCATCACTCGCGCCTTAGCAAAAGCCACAACAGGAGCGCGATAGTGAGTCGTTGCAAATACATTGCAAAGATATTGCAAATACTTACATTAGCAATATCGGAAAAGGCGCCTGTCGCATCCTGGAGAAAAATGCAAGGTCGAGCACCAGCAGTACATACATAAAGACAGCGTACGAGACTTGGGCTAGAGATAAACCACGACTATAACTTGCTTTGAAGTAACTCAGACACTCGAATAGCTATATAACTACCTTGTCTGATTTAATAAACATCATCACTTCCAAACATGGCCATTGTCCATCGTGCCGCCCTGCTCAGCAGCCCCGGCAAGCCTCTAGAAATAACAGATGCAGACACCCTACACGCCCGTCTAGGCGAAGTCCTGATCCGAAACCATGCTCTTGCGCTTCAGCCTCTCGATGCCAAGATGCTGATTGCAGGTTACGGCCCTGCCGCACACCTCGCATACCCCGCGGTTCTTGGTACCAGTGGCGCAGGCATCATTGAAGCGGTAGGCGAGCAAGTCCAAGGACTGGCCGTGGGTGATAGGGTAGTCTTTGATACCAAAGCCTATGTTGATGCTAGCAACAACCGACGGATGGGTACCTGGCAGCAGCTGGTCGCATGCGATGCCAAAACCGTAGCCAAGGTATGTGTGTGCTGTTAAAAGCCAAGGTTCACAACATCGATTACTTGGCTGATGTGTAAGCAGATTGGCGACGTCGCTTTCGAACAAGCTGTATTGGTCGATTTTCCATTGCAAACAGCCGTTGCTGCCTTGCACGTCTTCCTTGGGATGGGAAAGCCCGGTAGTGGAGCAAAAGAAGAAAAGGTACTGATCTGGGGTGCTGGAGGCGCGGTTGGTTCGTACGCAGTCCAATTTGCGAAACAAGTAAGTCGTCGATTCCACGTCTAGAAACATCAGCCTAACTAGCACAAGGCCGGGTATACAGTAGTCGTCACAGCGTCGCCGCGGGATGTTGAGCGCCAGATGAAGCTAGGAGCCAGCGAGGTGGTCAACTACAAAGACACTGACGCAGTCGCCAAGCTACACAGTCTGGGACCGTACAAGTACCTCTTCACTGCAAGCGGAGATGCAGCCTCCCAAAGTGCACTGGCATCACTTCTTGACTCCACAGGAGGCAGTTTCGCTAGTGTTCTCCCCAGCGCTGTTGAATTGCCTTCGAATGTCAAACTCATATACACGGCCTTCTCGCAAGCTGCGCAAAAGGAAGAGTACTCGGAATGGCGCGACTGGTGGTACCAAGAGTACCTGCCCAAAGTGCTTTCAGGAGGTCTTGTGGAGCCTGTGAGATTTACAAAGGTTCAAGGTGGGTTGTCCGCGTTGCAGCAGGCGAGCCAGGATGTGTTTGACAGCAAGGTCAAGGGGAAGCTCGTCATCGACCCCCAAGAGTAGCAAATGGTGAAACAAATGTGTCTTCATCATCACGTGTGCCTAGACGTCAGTGGCATACTCTACTTGTGCAGGCCCTACATGAAGTCGGTGTGCAAGGCGTCAGCATGATCCAAGCGGGTAGCATGACGACCATGATGACGGCGGGGATTAAAAAGCAATGTGTCTTTTGTGTGACCTCCCATTCATGGACAGGCCGGTGAGAATGCTTTCATCGGAGATGGTGGCATTTGTAGCGGTGAAGAAGAGCGTTGGAACCAGTGTCGTGTGGCAGGCTCTGTATGTTCATAGACATGTGTGTACTCGCATGCGTACAAACGTGCATCGCTAGCACCGTCATCGCGTTGCGCGTAAACGCCAAATCACGTGCGTATTACATAGACTTACGCCAATGACATCACCTGTCCTGTACCCATCTCACTTCAATGACTGACTTTTGCCAAAGTTTATGATACACCCTTGTTTTTAGGTAGCTTTGTCTTTTCTCTCCACCCCCAGTGTGGCCATCTAGAGTTGCATGCGAGATCTGAGATCTGAGATCTGAGACCTAAGATCGCACGCCGCAAAGCGGGTCTCGCTAGGGGAGACGGCTGGGCGACTGGGCCAGGGACAAGATGGGATTCCGTCTTGCCCATGCATCAGTGGATGGGTACCTGAAACTTCCCCATGTGCACCATGTACATGCTAGTCGCCCAGTCGCACGGCATTGGCTGCAGTACGTTGATGGGGCCTGTGTACCTGGCTTGTCGGGACGATCATCTGGGAGTCATGATGTCTTCATAAAATGTAAGGGGCTAGTCCCATCGCATCGTGTACCTGACCCTATGCTCCTCGGGCCGCACAGTAAAGATGTGCATCTGGGATCTCATTGTTTGATGTGCAGCAATCCGATCGTTGACGTAGGAGTACCCAGGCCATGCAGCAGATCGCGCGATGGCGACGATGACGATGTTGCGAGAACAAAGGAATGGTGAACATCAGTCGTTTGGACAGGTATAAGAAGACCTGAATTCTTCGTCTTTGCTCTCACCATCAACTCAGCAACTCATCCATCTTCACAACAAACATCCAACCAACACCACCTTTCAAACTCTCCTGCCAACAACCATCAACATGTCTGCCAACCCCGGAAACGTCATTGGAGGCCACAAGGCCAACATCAACAACCCCAGTTGGTTTCCCTACACTTCTCTTTTACACTTTTACTGACTCATGTAAGACACCTCGGACGAGGCCAAGCAGCACTCCAAGGAGGTCCTCGAGAATCTCGAGAACGGCGGTGAAATCACGTCCAAGTCCACCAGCGACGAGGACAAGAACCCCAACAACGTCGCTGGTGGCCTCAAGGCTACTCTGAAGAATCCCAACGTCTCCGACGAAGCTAAGCAGAGCGCTGAGGAGAGGCTGGGACAGTTGTAAGCTGCTCGGAGCTATGCGATTAGGGCTTAATGCCTATGGGCGGATCGATGAGGAGGGAAGGCATTGAGCCAAACCGGTAGACATGAGTGTTTTAGCACCATCAATGACAATAATGCTCTACACTTCGCGTCTTCAGCTTTTCATATGCATCTGATTTGGCCTTGAGCGCTGTTAGCAGCATCCATTAGTAAGATTGTGACCGTCACTCACACACACAGACCACCATATCAATTGCTTTACAACATTCCTGCGTTTCCAGTCGTCGATGCCCTAGTTCTTTTCCTTCAGCAATCCCATGACAACTTCCACCACCCTCCTAAACCCCTCCATCTCTTCTTCCACTGTCCCACCCATACCCGCACTCGCAAAGCTTGATGAATTTCCCACGTATACGGGCTTCCCTGTCTTACGCGCAAGAACCTTGGACAACCGTGTTGTGAAATCTAGCGTGGAACTGTGGGTGAAGAGGGGGGTGCTCAGCGTCTCGGCAGGTGTGACTTTCTGTGTATGATAATTTAGCATTTGCGCGTGGCAAGCACATTAGTACGTGTAGGGCGAGCAATTGAAGACGCACATTTGGCATGGCATAAACGAGAGACCCCATCGGAGCAGATGATGCAGATTCGGCCGTCGAAGTGGTGAGGAAGACGACGAGATTGGGGCCATTGTTTGTGAGTTGCAGGTGGATATTTGTGGCGGGTGCTTTGGGCAGAGGAAAGGACACCTGTATGGGCGCATGCGACGCGCCAGTCTGGGAGGTTGAGGCGGCCATGGCGCGTCGTAGAAAAGTGAGGTTGCAGAGACGTGCTATGGCTTCGTATGTGGGTTGGGAAAGTGGCAGGTGGGGTAGTACCGCTGTCACTAGTACGTACCTGGTGGCGTCACAGACCTTCCAACAAGATGTTCTCCCGAGCGAACCGGCGACTTCTCAGATATCCTCCGCACGACCAATCTCCTCTGTTGATAATGAAGTCATAGAAAATATCAAAATACCGGATCTCTCCGTCTCAACTGTCAAGACGTGCAATTCACAAGTGTGGAGATACGGCTGCAGGCGGGGTTACAAACTATCAACATAGAGACAAAAAGCTCTCCACAAAATCCAATCATCTACATAGTAGCATTTTGGACGATATATACGTAGAGCCTACAAAAGAAAAAATGGAAGAGGAGGATTTGCACGACAACTATGATCCCACATCTGATCCCGAAGAACAGAAACTTATCATCTCAGTTCTAGACTCATTCCGGTACATACATACGTATCAGCTTTTGCTCGGCCTGCATAGTTCCACTAACATATGCAATCCAGCTCCTACCGCCGCCACGCGCACTACAATGCTACTCACACACGACGCCAAGCCTTTTACTCACTCCCCTCTGCCCACTGGACCCTACTCTCGCAACCCCCCTTCTCTCTCCTGAGCACCTTCTCTGCTGTAGACGATCTAATCGATCAGAACGCTAACCTGGCCGAAGCCATATTTGCTGCGGGCTTCAAGTCTTTTCTGGCGCCCACTCTGGACAGCGAGTGGGTTGCGTCCATCGTGCCCGAAAAGTATGCGCGTGATGAGTTCAAAGTGTTCGATATCGTGCTAGACGCGCTCATAGTAGATGGCCGGGGAAGCAAGGCGGGCCAAAACGACCTGGAAAAGGCAAGGAGTTGTGTAAATCAATTCTACCGCGAATGGAGTGAGCAAGGCCAGGAGGAAAGAAAAGCATGCTTTGACCCCGTTCTATCGGCTCTGGAAGAAGAATTTGCTCAAAGCGCCAACAGCGCTGGTTCGGCTTCTGAACACGATCGAGGCGACTTCAGAGTCCTCGTCCCAGGCGTTGGCCTCGGCCGTTTCGTCTTCGACATTTGCCGCGCGGGATTCAGCGTCGAAGGCAACGAAATCTCGTACCACATGCTCATGGCCAGCGCGCTCGTGCTCAACGAAACAAAGCATGTGCATCAATTTTCCATTGCGCCCTGGGCACTCGGCAGCTCCAACCACGTTTCGCGGGCGGATCAGCTGCGCACAGTCGAAATACCGGATGTGCATCCGGCAACGGTACTTGGGGAAGAACAGGCCTCGCGCGTGCCGGCCTCGGACCGCATGAGCATGTCCATGGGCGACTTTTGTGTCGTGTACGGTCGATCAGACTATACAGGTGTATTTGATGCAGTTACGACTGTCTTCTTTATTGATACTGCCCCGAATCTCATCCGATATATTGAGGCTGTGGATAACTGCCTGAAGCCAGGCGGCATATGGGTCAATCTCGGTCCTTTGCTGTGGCATCCGCCGCCGCCTCGCAGAGATCATGGTGAAGAGGACGAAGGAGAAGCGAGTAGGATAGAAGGCGATGCAGGGATAGGTGACCCGGGGTCGTTTGAACTTACGAATGACGAAGTGATTGCGCTGGTGCAACATTTTGGCTTCAGTGTAGAGAAACAGGTGACGGATACGATTCAAACAGGGTATATTACAAACACGCGGAGTATGCTGCAGAGTACCTATCGTCCTTCATTCTGGATAGCACGCAAAAAAAGATGAGGAATAGAAATCGGAAAATCGTAGCTGTGCTACCAGAAGTAACGAGCCTCAAGATAGTAAGACAGAAGGACGCTGTACTACAGCAAATCCTCGTCCTCGGCAACAGCCCAACAAACCTTACACTCCTTGTACAACTTTGCACAAAACTCCCTGACCGTCATGTCGTGCCCGAAATCAGTGGCAACCACATGTCCCCTTGCACAATACCACGTCCAGCCCTCGGTCTGCCTCTTGAGATAATTCTCACCAGGTGACCAGGTGTCGAGCGAAAAGGTAATGCGACTCAGCTGAGGGCCGCGGGGCACTGTATCCGACAAGTCTGTGCCGAGCAGCTTGAGCGACTGTGAGGCGTGGTACCAGATCCACAGCGGGTTCCAGAGGGGGTCTCCGAGGGCTTTTGCGTCGAGGGTGAAGGTCTGGATGGATGACATGTGTTTGAGCTGTTGGCGCATGCGGCGGCCGAGCGACCACGACGACGAGGTCATGGAGCGCGGGTCTGTGACGCCGAGCATAGCGGA
The DNA here is from genome assembly GCF_028858645.1 of Bipolaris maydis. Lineage (NCBI taxonomy): Eukaryota > Fungi > Ascomycota > Dothideomycetes > Pleosporales > Pleosporaceae > Bipolaris > Bipolaris maydis. Next base: position 3,675,177 of record NW_027093857.1, on the reverse strand, counting down.
CGTGGTGATGAGGCTGAGGGAGCAGTGCCGGATTTTGGAGAGGGTGGCGGGAGAAATGGTCCAGACGTTTGTGGCTTCTTGTATTGCGATGGTAGTGGTAGGGGGAGGATGGGATGGAGATGAGGGGAGAGGGCTGGGCGGGAGGGACTTGTAGGTTTCTGGGGAGACGAAGAATTTGAAGGTGCAGCGTTTACATAGCATGTCCATGTATTCTGCGTGGATTTGCTTGTTGGCGAGGAAGATGCATTTGTTGCTGCGTTGGTGGGGGCGTGATGGTGTTGATGAGGTCCAGCGGGTCGGGTTCATCCACGATACTACCGAAGGTGTGTGAAAGGATGGGCGTGGTGGCGCGGGATATACGGGGTCATCAAGAAAGTACTCGTAGACCATGTCGCGTAACTCTTGGGGTAACTCTAGAAAGGGAAACTGCTTTTGTTCTCGTTGGTGCGTCTGGCGGCGGCGGATGGTGATTACGAAGATGACCAGGGGTAAGAGTATGGCCGCCAGTGTGATGAACCAGGTGTCCATTTGGGGTCTTGCAGCAGACACAGTAGATGCTACCGCTGTCCATGCTGGCCATGGTGATGCCAAGGTTGCTACTGTTGTCATGTTGAATACCGCCAGGCTGGCATCTGGTAGTAAGCAAGTGGCCAAACGGATTGAAAGTGGGTAGATGAAGCGTCACAGGGCAGCAGGTAATGTTTTGTCGGCCGAAATTGCAAGGAACAACAATTTGGGAACGTGCGAAGGGGGAGGAGATGAAATGAGCGGCGACAGGTGTGAGGCGAGCTGATGTTTGTGTCAATATGTTGGTGCCTGGTGCCTGGCGCATACGTGCCCAAAGGCCATGTGAAACGGGAGGAAGCGCCGCAGATGGGGTCGGTACCAACTACGTCTTATTGACTAGACAGCACAGCCACATTGCTATTTCCGCGCGCGAACCATTGCTTTTAACATACATGCTACACAGCAAACCAGCAGAGTCATGGTACGACTGGTTCAGCCACATGTTCCCCATTGGCCTTGAATACGACAGGGGTAGGCGGGTATGCAAGTGGAAGGAGCCCGGCTGGCGTAAGAGAGAGCAAGTCGGGACGCAGTCATGCAACAAACATACAATATACACAGGCGAATGCATGATCAATTGGTGGGTTTCAGCACAGTGCATGACGAATTTAGTGGTTTTGCAAGCCCTCATCACTAGAAAGTGGAGTATCGGTGATTTTTTTGATTCGCAATGTTCAATGGTAGGGATGAAACGGGCAAGCATGCCCGTTGTGGCCATGTCACCGTCTAACTTGTCGTCGATGCACAGCTTGGAAGCTGCATCCTATCCTCGGGTTCGTCGCGCATGTCCCTCATGGGTATCGTGTTGGGTTCCCAGCCCCTTTTTCTTTTCTTCAAAGCCCCTGGTCGACGCCGTTGGCTTGATCTACGCCACTGTCTGCTCTCTGTTTGCTGCTCACAGCGTACAGGTGACGCTACTATCCTCGCCGCTAGTCATGGCGGGCAATCACTCTTCTTCCTGCAGGAAGGGGTTGGCGATTTCTTCGCTTCCGTCTACGGGAGAGATGACGACGAGCAGGGTGCCGCGTGCGACGATGAGGCCAAGTTTGCGGTATCGGATGTTGCCATGCTCGTCTGCGGTGGTTAGATATGCTAGGGTGTATATGTTAATCTCTCGCGTACCTGTAAGAGCCTCTTTGACCTCGTCGAGGACAAGGTTCATGAGCTGGTCGTAGCCTTTTAATGTGCCAATGACTGCGGGGAAGTTAGCGGGCCCTGCTCCTTGCAAAGCGACCAGATTGCCATACCTTCTCGCCCGCCGCTGAATTTGACGGTAATCTGCTTGTCCATGTACTTGCTCAGGTCGAGGATGTTTTCCTTCTTGGGGCGCTCTGTCTGGCCGCCAGCGTGTGCTCCTCCGCCGCCGCCTCCACCTCCTCCACGACCGCCGCCCCTTGGACCGCGGTCGCCTCCTCTGCCACCGCCTCGGCCGCGAAAAGCGCCTCGCTCAGACATTGTATTGGGGTTGTGAGAGAGTGACGAGTCTGGGCGATATGGAAGGGCTTGTGGTGACGTGCAGGCGGGAGCTGGCAGCAAAAGAAGGTGGTCTGTGCAGAGGGGCGCTGGTGTGTGTGGCAGGGGGCGTGGCTGTGTGTGGCTTTCCCGCCAAGTCACGTGACGGGGGGCAGGGCCGGGCAGGCGGAGGCAATCTCCGCCCCTCGCGTCCAGCGGTCTCCGCCGGTGCCATGCCGCATTTGCATTTGCATTCGCAGGCGACGCGTGGGCCCTGCGGTATTTTCGTCGCGTCTCGGGACAGGCCCATGCCGCCGGACCAGGCCCTCTGATTGGCGAGGAACTCCGCTCTGCACAACCCCCGTCTTTATTTCCGGCGCGCCGCCCACCGCCCACGCCCACCGCCCTCTGCCTGCCCACCCCTCTCGCTGCCTCTTTCCGTGCGTGCAGCCACTCGGGCGTCTTCAGCCACCGACGAGCCGTTCATCTCCCTTGCCCTCGCCCTCGCCCTCGCCCTCCTCCTCCTCCTCACTCTCGCCTCCACCCTCCACCCTCTGCCTCTCCTCTCGCCTCTCGCCTCTCTCCTCGCACAGTGCCCCTCTGCGTGACATGTCTCTGCTTCGGTAGCCTGCGGCCTCCGCTCTCCCCTGCAACCCGCCCAGCCCTCTCGCGCCGTGCCCAGCTGAGCTGGCTGCTCGCTAGCGCCCGCCGCTCCGCCGCCTCTGAAAGCTGCCCTCTCCTCATTCCGCCCACCACAGCAGCAAACCTCGTCAGCATCCCCAGCCCATCTTCCCTCCCCCCTCACAGGCTTAGCCATGGCCAACAACGACGACCGTCCCATGTCTGCCCACCCGCCCCAGCACCATGCCTCGCACATGCCCAGCGACCTCAAGCGCAAGCGCAGTCCCTCGCACGAAATGCACCTGGCGCCTGCGCCACTGCCCAAAACCGCCAAGCACAACCATTTGCAGATCAACTACCTCGCCAGGCACAATGAGAACGACCTGCCGCTCATCACAAACGATGACACGCTGCCCAACATCCTCTCGCTGCTCAGCGACTACCAGGGCGTCCTCGACCGCCACGAGAGCATGGCCTGCAACCTAGGCGCTCGCCCTCTGGGTCCCATCCTCATCAAGCGCTTCGAGCGCTTGTTCGACGGTCCCCCCAGAGTCCTCAAGAGCCATGGCAAGGACAGCACCACCGTGTCCTGGCTCGACGTGGTCGAGTTTGCGCGCAACAAGCCCGAGCAGTTTCAGCTCGACCAGATGAGCGAGGGCGTGAGGGTCTGCCAGTTCTACACCAAGCAATGTCGGGTCCAGATCTCCGAGGAAGACTTCGTCCTCATTTCATCTGGCATTCCCCAAAAGATGATCCCCCCGCAGCCCATTATCGAAGACGAGGAGAAGGAGCTGGGCACCATGGAGATTCTAGAAAAGAACCTCAGCCAAATATGCTCTTTGGCCGATCAAGGTGAGTCGGCCCCTTTCCTTTGCTAATCTAGCCGTCCTGGCCCTCGAGCAAATACGCAATTCGTAATCAGTCCTGACGGTTCTAACCAATGCCTTTAGTTGCTGCTCGCACCAGGCAGCTCAACCACCGCCTCAAAGGCCGCAAACAGGCAATCCTGGATCGCAGAGCCACTGCGACTCCAGCGCCTCAAATTCCCCGCCCCACAAGTCCTTCCAACGTCGCCCTTATGAACGGTACCAACTCGAGCGTCTCAGGTCCAGGCCACAACCAACCTTCGCACCCGTCGCCCAGTAGCAGCGGCTTTGTAGCCGTCAATGCGCGTCAGCACCACGAATCTAACGGCCATGGGCACGGCCATAGTCGTGGTCATGGTTCTTCATCGACTACCCGGCACGAATTGCTATCCAAGTTTCATACTGTGAACGATCGGCGCGTGTCATCGCAGCCTCCCAGCGGCAATGTTGAAGTGCGGAGACCATCGATTGGCAGTCATTCAGCATCTCATCCCTCTCCACCCTCGTCGATCCCATCCCGGGCCCTGCAAAAGCCGACTGAATCTCCCTCTGGCGCACAGCAACCAATTGCAAGGCCTTCACATCCTCTCAATGAATCCGAGCTGCACAACATGATGAACTCGCCCGTCCCAATACCAAACACGCCTTCTAGCCTCCTCCCAGCCTCCAGCCAACGTGCCAGCCAACAACCGGAAAAAGATGACGGAGGCCCTTTCAAAGTTGAAATGGTGCACAGAATGGAGAGTCTTGCCAAGGGCGAGCGCATTGTTCCTCCCTGTGACCGCTGTCGACGGTTGCATATGGACTGCTTGAAAAACCTGACAGCATGTATGGGCTGTACAAAGAAGCATGCAAAGTGCTCATGGAGAGAAGTTCGGGAAGGTGAATTGCGTGGCGGCTATACCTATCCTGCTGGTACCACTAGCAACGGCCAGAGTGAAACAAGTGATCACGAGACCGGCGACCGCGCAAGTACAGCAAGCCCGTCAGCTATGTTGAGTCCATCGCACCATGGGATGACGCCATCACACGCCTCACACAGCAATGGCCAACACACTCCACAGCATCAACCATCTCACCACCAGCACTCTGAACAGGCCACGCAGCCCCCGCAGCAACACGACGCACCGCATGACGCGCAGGCCTCGGCCTCTCGCAACACTCCGCCCACGCGCGAGCACGAGAGAACCGTTGAAGCCCAACTCAAGGAAGCCGCGCAATCAAGCCTCGCGCATGCAAATGCAAGGCTCCCCGCATCAGACGGCAAGACTGCAGAATATGCCAACCAAGCCATGGTTGCGTAGGCCCATGTTGACCCACCGATTACTACGCCCCGAACCAGACAATGTTGCTTTTGCTTTTGCTTTTCCAGCCACCAGCTTAAAGCTTTTAGAGATGGGATCGGGAAACATCAGGTATCAAATGTTTTCGCGAGTGGTTTCTGGCTTTTATTTCTTGTAGATTTGTTTGTGATACCAACTTACCTTTTTTTTTTACTTTCAAATTAAGCCTTCTTCTGTTAGGGAGATTTTCAAATGCCATTGTTTTTGTATATGCGCATATCTTTCTTAGTTTAGAAGATGTGTTGGGAAATTACATCTCCCCGTACTGAAAAAAAAACAATTTGAAAATGTTTATTCGTATTTTCGATTGACCATCCACAATCTTGCTACTGTCTGTATCGCTGCCTGGATGGACTCTATCATCACTTTTTTCCTTGTTCTGTCATCATCTCCATGGCCGGCATCGTCGCAAACCGACTCATGACCTCGAGATTCTTCTCCTTGCTCATGCGCTCATCCGTCTTGCTTATTTCCGCCAGTATCTTGAAGTAATCAATATAAAAGGCTGGTGTGTACGTGTTGAAGAATTTGGCGGGCTTGTTGGTTGGATTTGAAAATGTGTGCGGCGCGCGGATGGGGGCCGTGATGTAGTCGCCTACGTGGGCGTCGATTATTTCGCCGTCTGGGCCGTGGAACTAGTGGGTTATGTGAGTATGGATAGGCTGTTGTTTGGAGGATGAGGGTGGTAGTAGGCATGGTAAGAATGAGGCCAAGGATTACAATAAACATACCCTAACCACACCCTCAGTCACCAAGAACGTCTCATCATGCATCTCGTGCCAATGCGCAGGCGGACCTGGAGTATTTGGCGGCAGAGTAAACTCGGCGCTGCCAATGCGGTTATCGGTTCGTGAGCCGTCTTCCATGATACGGCACGTGATGTGGCCTAGTTTGAGGATCTCGCCGGAGGATGCGGGGACAAAGTTGATGGGGCGGCGCGGCATCTTCATGCTTGCTAGCGCCTGGCGGGCTTCGTCGTCCATGGTTTGCGTGGGTGGTGAGGTTTGTACCGGTTGAGTCTACAGTGATGCGTCGGCAGTGTCTAAGGTTGAAAGGGGAGGGTCAACCGAGGAGAGAAATAGATGGGATATATGTCAATCTAGGAGCAGCAAAATCCTTCGGGTACATGTATGCCATAATCGTGGACGTTGTCGCCCAATTGAGGCTACTGGACTTTGCTACTGCGGAGAGCCGGTGGAGATACAAAGGTGTTTGGGGATTTATTCTTGGGGAACCGCCGGTTTTTTTCTTGCGTAGGGGAGAATGCTGGTGAAGCGGATACATGGATAAGATGGACTGCTGGCAAAATAATTGCCGAGATAGAGCTTCCTGAAAGAGATGCTGGTATTGCATCACAGACTTGGTGATGGTTGCATTGTAGGTAAAGGTGCCGCGTCCGGGCTCGCGGAACCGCAATAGCCGGGCACCGTAGGCAAATGGAACGGCCAGTTTCTTAGTATTTTACTATTTGATTATCTTTCCACGCATCTCTACGCCTTTTGCACGATGCATTTTACTTTTCTTTTAAAAAAAATCTTGTTGCTGTACCGATGTTTTACGTGAAAAGTGGTTCATTTAGGTGCTGGTCATGTGGTGTCTGGCTAGGTATGTCAGTTCCGCGGGGGTCTGGTCTGGTTAGGCTTGGTGTGGGGTAGTCGAAGCTGGTGATCAGGCTTCTGTTGATCCTGCAGTGGCTGTGGTGGCGGGTGTGGTTGCCTAATCATGACCCAGGTAAATAGTAGGAACACCCATCTACACCTACTTTATTGCTCCAAACAACCCGCCTTCCAAATCAACCTCACACAACAACCCTTACTCCTTACAAACCGTCACCATGGCAAAGAAGCTATGGACCATGCTGGAAAATAACCCCCATGTCATGAACCATCTCGCAAAGGACCTCGGCCTCGATACATCCGCCTTCTCTTTTCACGATGTCTACTCCCTCACTGACCCGGACATGCTGGCTTTCATTCCCAGGCCAGTCTTAGCACTGCTTGTCATCATACCACTCACGCCAACATGGCACGAGGCGCGCACAGCAGAAGACAAGGACAAGTCCGAGTATGCAGGCAAAGGCGAAACAGAGCCCGTCATTTGGTTCAAGCAAACCATCGGTAACGCCTGCGGTAGCATAGGTTTAGTCCACTGTCTGCTCAACACCCCGGCATCAGACCACATCCAGTCTTCTTCCCCTCTTGACCAGATTCGTGCCGATGCGCTGCCAAAACCCATCTGGGAACGAGCTAAAGTACTCGAGGATTCGGATGCCTTCGAAAAGGCTCATGCTGATGCGGCAAAACTTGGCGATACTGCTTCACCTGCACCCACGTCAGATGAGCATAATGGTCAGCATTTTGTCGCGTTTGTCAAGGCCAAAGATGGGCATTTGTGGGAGCTTGAAGGTGATCGCAAGGGTCCGCTTGATCGAGGGCTACTGGGCGATGACGAAGACGTGCTCAGCCCTGGGGCACTGGAGAAAGGAATTGGAAGGCTGATGAGAATTGAAAATGAAAAAGGTGGGGATCTGAGGTTCTCAGTAATCGCCCTTGCGCCAAGCTTCACATAGCATGATCAGGAAGCCCTGTTATGAATGGGCACGAGATCAAGTTTTAATCCCTCTCTCCCCACTTGGGCCATCCGGTTACGGCGTTTCGAATGTCATTCATCGGTAGAGTTGCCATTTATTCTATCTTTTACAGGAAAGGCTAGACAGATTTGTATGTCTGCATAGCTTAGTATAGTATCATCCCTGTCGTTGCCTGTTTACTTACTTGATGTATGTAAATCTAAAAGGCCACTTTGGACTAGCCGAAGCGGTTGGCTGCCGCGGGCCGTGTAATAGCCGCCACGAGCCGAACTATAGTTGCCGCAGTGGAGACTTTGCCTGTTGACTATGTAAGTACGTATGATTCAAAGTTGACCGGAACGTCGTTGGTCCCGGATCCGTCCTACATACGCACCCTTGTGGTACCGTGCTGTTCATTTTAACAAACATAATGACCTCCAGCGATCCGGCTCGCCCCTCGCGAGCCTCATCGCTTACGCTACATAGAATAACCTAAATGCAACACCTTATTGGTAAGCGGTATATCTGCCGAAAAGATACTGAACGCCAGTTGCAAAGCAGAATGGTAGTTGCCAAAATTGAAGCATATATCCACTCTCAAGATGAGTCCAAATAGGGCTTGGAAACCCTTCCACGACTGGAAAGCTCAGCATTGGCGCATATGTTGGCGAATATAATCTGATGACCCATGTCAATCATCCTCTTTTAGCGGTCGGAGCTCAGCAACCGTGCAACTGTATGTACACCGGTATGCGGTGCAGGGAAGACCTTGCAGATGCATACGCCACCAGGCCTGTGGATAGGTTGTTTTCTTAAGCCTGACATAATCAAAGACAGTACAAGTGGACAAGGCATGAGTGGGTATTCATATCAATTGACAAGATCTTCGGCAACAACACAGGAAAGCAGTGTACTCAGACCTGTATATTTCTTTTAGCCGATAATTTGTTAGAATGGAAAGAGAATATCATCACAGATTCCATTCTCCAACTGATCGCTCGCTTGTCAAGTAAGGTTTTTCTTGGTGACGAACTATGCCGAAATGAAGCTTGGCTCGAAACCTCCAAGAATTACACGGTGCTCGCTGCGGGGTTTGCTAGAATGACTTCTTTTCTTCCTAGACCACTAAAGCGTGTATGGTCTTGGTTCGTGGACGACAGCAAACTTATCCGAAATATTTTAAAGAAGCACGCGACATCTTAGCACCAATCCTGGAAAATCGCAACCAAGCTGAGGCAGAAGCAAAGAGAAAAGGCAAGCCCGCCCCAGTCTACAATGACATGCTAGAGTGACAAGAGAAGGAGGGTTAAATAGATGTAAACAATCTTGTTGCATGCCAGATGTTGCTCTCGTTAGCCGCTATCCACACCAACTCGGAGTGATTGAACCAGACAATGTTGCATTTAGCAAGCAATCCCCGCCATGTTGAAGACTTGCGAAAGGAGATTATTGAGGTGCTCACTGCCGACGGCCTGAGCAAGGCAGCACTCTCCAACCTAAAGCTCATGGACAGTGCTCTAAAGGAAACCCAACGACTTACCCCAGTTAGCTACTGTGAGTACCGTCCGCCAATTGCTATGAACACGGGACAATAGCAATGGCTAATCTATGTGTTTAACCAGTATCAATGAAAAGGATTGCAGCAGAAAAGGTCACGCTCGCGGATGGCACGGTCATCAACAAAGGTGATTACACAGTTGTAAACGGTAAAAACATGGCCGACCCGCCAATTTGGCCCGAATCAGAAAGGTATGACATGTAACGATATTACCCCCTGCAACAAAACCCTGCTACAGGCAATGAAGCTCACTTGGTCTCTATCAGTCCCGATCACATGGGATTCGGCCATGAGGATCAAGCGTGCCCTGGCTGTTTCTTCGCTGCCAACGAGCTCAAGATTGCAATGTGTCATCTTTTGCTAAAGTATGACTGAAAACTTGCATCTGGTGCAGATGTGACGCCATTACAAGAGTTTGCTGAGGCCATAACCATCGATCCGAACAACAAGGTACGATTCAGGCGCCGCCAGGAAGAGCTGGATCCAGAGTCTTTGTTTTCCAAATAAAGTTTTAGCCATTCCTCAGCTTACACACTCGGGACGTGTCAGAATATATGCCTATTTCCGGTACTTGCTTCTTTACAGTTGCGTTGCTGTGCTAGGTAGATCGAATTCAGAATTGACTACCGGTTGGTTTACAGTTGTAGTTTCCTTTGTATGATGTACGAGGGTTTTCTTTGTGCTGGGCGACTTTGTGGTAGAAAAAGTTTCGTTTGTTCAACGAGCTTCACCAAAAAATAAAACAAAAATTCCAGATCTGATATATATGGGAATTCCCATGTCTCACCCCCTGCTACTGGCCTGTAGTTTAATGTTCAAGTTCATCTTTTCTGTGTTTGGTTCGAGTTGAAGTTCCGCGGCAGTGCTAACCGATTCTTTGCTGCGGCGCAATACCGGAACCAAGAAGAGCAACAGAAACAGACAGGCAGTCAAGAAGTAGTAGTACCAAGGATTGACAAGATAAAGCTGAGCTTAGTACAGGGTATCTGCCAAAGCGCTATACCTAACATTGGGTCACGTGTCAGTGCCAAAATATCCTTGGGGGTATAGAGCTAGGCCTTGTGGAAATCGTCCTAAAAAAAGCTTCTCAACGGTCGTTCCCATGTCTCACATCAGTCCAGGTCGTATTCGGCAGAGGATTGGTTTCTTGCGTTCCATCAACTCACGCCACTGAACACGAGATGTAAGTACATGTCCAGAGTTTCGACTTACGGGGCGATACTTTACCGTGTGACGTAAGTATGAAAGTAAGTGTGCGAAGAGAAATTCTTCCATCCACCCAGTCTCTTTGAGTTGTAGTCATCCCTCTCTATAAAAAATTCGGGCCGGCCCCGCGAAGCTTACCCCACAAACCAGCATGTTGGTTGCTTTGCCACTATGCTTACATGTGCACTTGTATCGTAAGCCCTGTCGTCCAGACTTGCTACTAGTACACCGATCCGTTTGGTGATTAGCGCGTCATCTTTATACCAGGCTATTCGTTACAACTCTATACACAGCAAGTCCAACGGCCATGGATTCGTCAAAAAAAAAAGTCCGTATGTATAGTTCTTGCGATGTTTCGAGAGAGCCCTTGCAAGTCCCACTACTACGTATTCGGTAAACGTGGGGCGAGGAAGAAGTGCCGAACTTCGAATGTGCCTTTCGAAACAGCCGACATTCAGGCAGACGTTGGCGTTATGAAGGCCAATTTACCCATCCTAGCCAACCTACTACATTTGGTCGAAATCCCCGCTTTAAGAAACACATGGAAGATACTGCAGGGATTGTGTGGCGCGAAAACTGAGTGATGTGCATGTTGAGCCGATCACTTTCCGCATAAAGGGTGTTTCGGAAACAACGCACGGTAGTAGCTTTAATCAATCCGACGCGAGGTGCCGCTTGAGGTCATTGCGATCGGAGGATAATTTTATGCTGCTTTTTCCACTTCACGTGCTGCCTTGCGATTAGAGACGCTTACGTTATTTTGTAAACTTATTTCAGAGTTCTACAAACGGCGGGTACGATCAAAAACATAAGGATATCGGTAATAGTTAAGACCATACATGCGTAAGATCGATACTTTGTTTCAGGCAGATTTTGCTGAAGGGGATGTTGGCCCGTTCTGATTGACAGGGATGGCCAAGGGAACCTGTTGAAACAGGACATAGCTCGATATCTGGGATGGCGCATAACCTTCCTTGTTCTTCAAACACCGATCGGACTGAGGCTTTGCATCAGTCAAAGATTGCTTCTCAGGAATGATCAAGCCGGCCGTACACAGTACATACTTGCAGGTGATGTTCCGTCCCCAGTATCGTCAGTAAAGTCTATTGCGCTCTAGACCCTTGAGATGAAGTCTTGGAGTGTAGGGTCTGGTATGACAGAAGAAACATACGATAATAAATACGAACAGAGGCAAATGATTCGTAAACACTCCAATACAGCAGGTTGGATACCTCAAAGAGTAAACCCGTATTAATATAGTATCTGCTGATCCGTGCGCAGCCTACGTAGAGTGCTTAGATGAGGGGTGTACTCATCACAACAATGGGTGGAGAAAAGGTCCCTGGCCATGTCTAGCATGCATGGAGATCCCGTCGCAGATCCAGCGCACATAAAAGGAGCAAGACATCCGCATGGAGCTGCTGTTGTCACACTCGCACCTCACATCTTCCCAACATGCACTCCACAACTACTCTTATCAGCACCATCGCTGCCATCTGCGCAACTGCCAATGGCGCTCTCACCCGTGTCAACAACTTTGGGTCCAACCCAACGAATCTCCAGATGAACATAAACGTTCCAGCAAAATTGGCCACCAAGCCCGCCGTCCTCCTGGCTGTAAGTGTTCAGTGATTGTTGATAGATGAGCTCAAAACTGACAAATGTAGCTGCATCCCTGCGGAGGTTCTGGCGAGAGTTACGCATCATCGACAAAGTACAATGCCCTCTCAGAGCAAAAGGGCTTCATCACCATCTTCCCTTCGACCAAGAAAGACAACAACTGCTGGGAAGTCAACACCGCAAAGGGCCTCTCTCACGATGCAGGCGGCGATAACCAAGGCCTTAACAACATGATCCAATATGTCATCAAGACATACTCGGCCGACCCAGCCAAGGTCTTCGTCACTGGCAGCAGCTCAGGATGCATGATGACTAACGTCATGATGGCCACCTATCCCGATGTTGTCAAGGCCGCAACCTGCTACTCTGGAGTGGCAGCAGGTTGCGTAGCCGGTAGCCCAGGAGCAAGTCCCAGTACCGCCGACCCGCGCTGCGCAAACGGCCAGGTCATCAAAACCCCAGCAGAGTGGGCTGCGCAAGTCAAAGCCATGTACCCAGGCTTTAACGGCCAATATCCCCGCCTTATGACCTACCACGGAACCGCAGACACCCTCGTCAGGTACCCCAATCTGGGCGAGCAGCTCAAGGAATGGAGCGATCTTCTTGGTGTTTCTTTCACAAGGAATGTTACAAACACTCCCCAGAACGGTTACACATCTATGATCTACGGCGATGGCACTAAGCTTGTAGGTGTCAGCGCACAGAATGTTGGACACTATGTTCCTCCTCATGAGGATGCGGACATGAAGTGGTTCGGCCTCTAAGCTATGTCAATCATTGACCAGCGTGGAACTCTCACCTGTATCCGGTGCCACATTGGTGGGCGTGAATCACTGTCAGAGGTCTACATGTACATATTGCCAAACGCTACCTGTGCGGCTTTCTTCAGCACGTATATATATTCAAATACTTTACTTTATGATAAATTGCTCTGCATACAGGTGTTACGACATGTGACTTTGTTTGCGTGACGTGGTGAATCGCTGTGCATACCACCGAGTCATCTTCCTTAGACACAAACAATAACTACGTCACAAAGATTAAGCAAGAAATAAAAAGGATTGCTGTGATTCGTCTGAACAGTCAGCCTCCGCACTCCTGTTCATTCATGCATCGCGGGGGGAGTTTGGAAAACACGCGGCACAGTCTGGCCCATCAGTCCGCGGGACACCCTTGCGCAGTTTATTTAAACACCAGCAAAAAGTTTAAACTAGTCCCTAGTCTCAACATCATTGGCTGTACCCATAACCATTTCCAGGTTCTTCTCGCTGTCTTTCCACTCTTCTTTAACCAGGTCGAGTACCCATTGCCCCCTGGGCTTCAGACGGAACTTGAAAGGCTTCGGCTCGACCATGAACCCAACCACGACCATGGACAGCGGATCCACATCCTCACCCTCGGCAGCCTCTATATCAAACGCCCAGAGTAAGTATGCAATATTCAAAAATGCTCCATCAGTCGCGACACGCTTTCCCTGACATATCCTTCTCCCCTGACCAAACACAGGGAGCGGGAGGTCATTCCGAACCTTCCCACTCCGCAACCAGCGCTCAGGCAAGAATTGCTCCGCATCCCCCAGAGCCCCATCAAACACGTTCTTATCGCGGCCAATGGCCCACGCATTCGCCATGATGGTAACCCCTTTCTTGATTTCCACACCGCCGTATTTATCCGCCCAATCGGCGCGCCGAGGAATGGAGCCCGGAGAAACTGGCCGCCAACGAAACAGCTCGTGCGCGGCCGCGTCAATGTATGCGAGGCTGCTGCGGTCCGAAAATCTGGGGAGACGAGTCCGTCCCACAACGTCGTCGAGCACGTGGTGCGCGCGAGTCAAGAAGTCCCGGTTGTGTAGGGCTGCGACGAATAGCCAGAGTAGTTGACGCGGCGATGTCTCCATGCCGCCTTGTATCGATGTTGCGAGTGTGAAGGCGAGGTCGAGGTCTTCTACTGGGTCGTCTGCCGGAGCATGTTTTGCGGCTGTTGCAAGGGCTTGTTTTGTAGCATTCCAGCCCGGTGCATCTCTGCCGTGATGGAAGAGATGCATGTAGAGATTGGCTTGGGATGCAAACAGCTTGTCAGCAGACTGCTGCCATGGGGAAATGACAGTAGGCAGATAGCGCAAGAAAGGCATCAGATCTGGGATTTGGGGATTTGCGGCAAGATGCGTGACCTTTTCTTGGGTGCCAATGACTTTTTGCAATATTGGCTCCTCGATCTTGGAGATGCGAAGGCCATAATGAAGACCCAAGATGACGCTGGACTGGGTCCGCTCGAACAAAGGATACAAGGCCTTTGTGGTAATTGTAGAACCATCAGCACATTTTTCTAGAGCAACGCTGATGTCAAAAAGCAGCTGCTTAGCCTCTAGTTCCATGAGCGGCTGGTACTTGTGCGCTGCAGGTGCACCCAGACTTGGTGAGAGAACGCGATGATGCAACTTGAGATGGTCACCATAGTCGTGCATCAGCGTAAATCGGGAGCGTCCCGGCTTTGCTCCAGTGATCATTTCCATGCTCACTGAAGCCGGTCTGTTACTATACCATTGGCTGCGGCGACCGAAAAGCTCGGTGACGGCTTCATACGAATTGAGAACAACAATAGGTACGATACCAAAGAGTTTCGCGATCGTAATCGGCCCATTTTGTTCAGACCATGCACTCCAATTTTCCAAGGGCTTCTCTATCGGCGAGCTGTGGATATCGCCGATAAGTGGCAGCTTAAGGAGCGGCTTCTCCGGTGTATCATAGCGTTTGTTGTTGGTGTAGAGGTAAGCGGCTGTTAGTGCGCCGATAGCTAGAAAGACTGCTAGAGTAGAGTAGGACATGGTGGTAGCTGACGATAAGAGCCGTCTGAGGGCTTGTTTGGTTCTCAGTTTTCCGTCTCCATTTTATTCCCGTTTTAGGTTTAGAGTTTCAATAGAGGAGTGCTGGCTGGCCTTACAGCTAGGCTCACGTCATAGTAGTCACGTTGTAGGATAGGCTACTCGAACTAGCAACAAAACGGACTTTTGTTTCGTCTAAGAAGGAGGTAAAGGGTTCATCAGCGCTAAGCACGGGTTACTTTAGCATGGAAGCGCTAACACTTTCTAGCGCCATCTGATAATTGTCAGTGGTATATTTTCCAAAAGTGACGTCGTTTCTATCTTACAAAGTAGTTTTCTAGACCGGGCCTACGTGGTTCCCGGATCGGGTCCAGGGGACGGAAAGTGGACCTGAGCTGAACAAGCCCTGAACTTTGGCTGACACGCACCGATAGTCGGTACAGGAAAAACATGGAGTGATGCATACAGAAGGCGTTACGTGGAGAAAGAACTCCAAGTCAATCGTTTTGCTCCTCAAAACATACTCTACTCTTGCCTAATTGGGGGTTATTAAGTCCCAGCTACCCCGACATATTTATTGCGGCATCTGAGTCTTCAACTCGTTACAGTCTCTTCAGTTGCGCGCAACGCACACGTTTTCAAAGAGCACTTTGCTTTCACAATATTCATGGCTGTGTTTTCTTTTGATCTATGTTCCGATCTTTCATCTTGTTGGATCAAGGATGGGGGCAGTCTTGTAGAGCATGTAAGCTAATATCACGGTCTCAAGCTTGAAACTCCGGATCAAGCGTTAGGATCGGACGTGGCTGCGTGTGGTTTCTTCTCTCGTATTTATTCAGTCAGTTTCTACCCCAGTTTGCATGTTGTATAGTCTGCGAAGGCCATGTTCCTTATAGTAAACTGTAACCCCATTAATGAGCTCGAAGGTGGGACGTCAGCGCAACGGGTACTGGCTCTCTCTCAGCGGCTGCAAAGGTTTTTTATATGTATTCCTAATTCATCTTGATATTTGTGCATAGCTAGATTATTTGGAAGATTGTGATTGATCGTTGAACTGTGCTTGGAAATATGGAACTTATCATTATGCTATATGGTACCCATCCATCAGAGGCTGGATGGTTATGTATTAAATTGGCAACACCATTTAGATCTTACAAGTTCGAGAAATGGCGGTTACGAGAAAGTCTGTACCCACAATCATCTGAACCCATTCCTAGGACATCATTCTGGCATAAAGTCTTCGTCACAAAATTCAAAATTTTGTGAATGTCGATCATGGCTGTACTTGAAATCACACTTCTTGCAAGCTTCCATAATGTCGTACTGGATGTTTCTGTAACCTTCTCGGTAGGTTCTCCCAAAAGTACCTGTTCCACACTTATGTCTGAGCAACACTTTGCGAAACCATGTTAAACTTTCATGAACATTGTTCATACCAGGCATCGTCAGAGTAGACTTGATCGAAATGTACGAATTCCATTGAGGATCTGACACGATCCAGAGTAGGATTTTGCTCTCAGGGAACCTTTCTGTATAGAAAAACTTTTCCTCATCTAACACTGTGTAATCCCAAAGGGCCAGTACCATCTGAACTAGATGCCGGATTACCCATTCGTCGTTGACTTCTTCAGATGCTGGTTTTGTAATATAGGCGCATATTCCAGTGAGCATCGCTTCTGTGTTTACGAAAACACAAGCTTGGGTGGGGTCTATGGAAGAATGAGGCTCCACGGTAAGCGAATGAATGGTCTTGGTGTATCGGAAACATGGTGCGTAAATTTTGTAAAGCTGCGCTCGCGGTTTCTCACAAGTGTTCTGGATAAAAGTGTTGAGTCTTCTGGCATAGTTCGTGGCATCGCGACTGTCATGGAAACCAAGGACGACACGATCTGACAGCCTATCAAAGTCAGATGCGGTGGCACAAAGTACGCTGGTTTGGCTGGTGGCGTAACGCTGGAAGTAATTCTCGTTGCTCGAAGCCCAGGCTTCGCGCAGCTTGAGCCCGAGTTCGTCAGCCGAAGCGATCAGCTTATTTTGCTCCAATATATTTTTCAGGGCCCAAACTTTCTTGGCGGCTGATTCAGTGAGAGCAAGATACGTCAATTCTCGTACGGGCATGCCACCACCATCTTTGCGGTACTGCACATAGAGCGAAATCAGGATTCTCTGTGGCGACATATCTTGCACGTCTTTGATCTCTTGGCTCCCTGTCCAAGCCTGTTCGATAGTCTTGACGTCCTGGGCGTGTGGTAAAAGAAACCAGCAACGACTCATATAAACCGTTTTCAACCTTCGGTAGCACGAGTACGCCAGATGTTCATTGGCAGCAGTGTCGTTTCCGGTGATGTACAGCCCTCGTACTCGCGCCTCATACTTGGCGCATTCCCAGACCCTGAAATCGACATGTTCTCCGGTGGTCTCAAAGAGGGGTTGGAAAGAAGATTCAATGGTGGAGTCCATTGCATCGAAGGCCGGTTGGTTGGGCACCCCAATTGTCTCAGCTCCGGTAATAGTACCGTCAAGTCTGTCGCCACACCAAGAGTTTGCGTAACCCGGTATTGAAAGAATGTCGGGTTCTTCGATGATTGTGTAGGATGATCGCGAGCCTTTATCTACCACAGACATAAGTTGCCTTATGATACTGGGACGGAAGATATCACGGGCCCAATCAACGATGTAGTCCATAATTAGAACCAGTTGAAGTGCTTCGTCATAGCCAGTAATACTCCCTTCCCACAGGAGTACGATGTTCTGCTTCTGTGTCAACAAAAGAATCAAATAATCCGAATCAACTCACATAATAGGGCAGATCGTCTGGGCCAGACTTTGTGACGTAACATCCGTATACCCTCCACATCTCACCAACGTACGCAAGAAACCAAGATAATGGGCCCCCTGGTATCGGCATTCTATTGAATTCATCTTCTTGGAGCTTCAGCTGTAGGTACAGATGATTCCGTATCGGTACTGCCGTTTGTATCTCAATTTTCCGAAAGTCGCTGTTGCTTT
The DNA here is from genome assembly GCF_028858645.1 of Bipolaris maydis. Taxonomy (NCBI): domain Eukaryota; kingdom Fungi; phylum Ascomycota; class Dothideomycetes; order Pleosporales; family Pleosporaceae; genus Bipolaris; species Bipolaris maydis. Next base: position 3,657,545 of record NW_027093857.1, on the reverse strand, counting down.
TGAGGCTTTTGGCTTCCATTACTAAGAATGGGTAGATGGAGGCTCGCCCACCACTATCTGGGTTACAGCTGATAGTCAATCTGTTGAGCAGTTCATCGATCTCAGGGTCTTTTCCTAGGTAGGAATTATGTGGTCGCTCCAAGATCTTCTCAATGGCATCTGTAGTTTTCAGCCCGTAGATTCGATCAGGTTGCATCTCTATCTGACGATGATTTTCGGGGTCATTCTGGATTACGCTTCGCTCGCCAATGCGAGTGGTAAAAATGTCAGTCAGCCCTGTGGGCAAACTAGATTCACAATTAGTTGTCATGTTTTGCTTGGTGACTTCATCAACTTACATGCTATACTGTTTTGAAAATGGCTCACATTCGCATACTGAACGATGTTTTTGACGCTCCGCGAGGTTCTTTGTTCGACTGTTACTTTCTGTCGAGTTTACCTCGACAAGGGATTGCCACCGACGTTTGCGGCACTGCTGGCTACCTTCTATCAGTGTACTGGATCTGTAGCAAATCAAGCTCGGAGTTTGACATACCATGCAACTTCGATTTCAAATCTTTCAAAGATGCGATTTTCAAGCGCCATCCGCCAGGTATCTTCGTTCACGTTCGTGCTTCTCGATTCAACAGCCACCTGGCTTACGCGCGTTGCCCGTGTCTTGTTTTCAAGCTCCCATGGCTTATTGGTGATATCCGGTCGAGGCTGTACTGCATATGACTCGTAAATCATCTGGCCTAATTGTTGAATGTGCTGGAACTTTGTCTGATGTTCTTCTGGAACATTTCCCGGACGCTCTGGGCAGTACTTCCGTTCGTGGAACTTGATGCGAAACTCATCGAGGATCCGCTTGTTTTCAGTAATCTTTTGGCCTTCTGTTGGATTGTCTGGAACAAAATCAATTGAATTTCCCTTTCTTTTCTTGGGTACTGAATTTGAGTGCAAATTTGACGTTCCATCTCTTTTTCTCTTCCTTCCATCACCAGCAGCAATACGTTGGCCCTGTGCATTTCCCTTGGCTCTGAGATCTAAAGTCATGATTGCTGGAGCGAAAAGGCAGTGGAATATGGTGGCTCTGGCCTAAGTACTTCGGGATGTAAGTCCAATAGGTAGAGTTTGGAAGCTTTGCTACCAGATAAGAAGTCGAGACAGATTGTGGCAGGGCTTGCGTTATGAAAGGTGTAGCCAAGATAGCCGGTCAGGGGTATGCATCCATACCACGCTTATTGGGGCCAAAGAGCCCACACAAAGATCCTTCATGCAGGGGCGTGTTTTGATGCAAGGGCTTGAGACTCGCTTCTAAATACCTTCCGTCCGAGAATCGCTCAATCTTAATCCAATTGCACTTCTCCCACTCTAGCGCGGGCGCCACAAATGTTGGCTCTCTGGGCGTATTCGTGCATTCACGTGTCAACCAATCTACTTCTAACACACATCCTCCGTCCCTGCTGCAGGTCCCGGGAGCATAACACGTTGACCAGCCCAGCTTCTTTCCCCTCAAAGCCGCGTGTGAACAGGAAGTGTCTGACTATGTTTGTGATGTACGAGTCTGGGTTAGAGTGAGGATAACTGGCAAGTTGTTAATTTGGTATAACTTAGTGTGAAACCAATCGAGCTGCGGAAACGTCAAAATCGCATATGGCATCAATTTCGTATTCGCCATGCTGGTAAGTCTCGATTCATCTTTTGAAGCCTTAGAAATTGTATCTGCAGCGGAGTATTATTGGGCATAGTGGTGCCGTGACAAGACGGTCGTTGTGGCTTACAGAGCTTACTCATTCGACAAGTACCACCTTTCCTCCATTAGTGACGTCAGTGTACTATGAAGCGAGGCTTATTGCGGAAGTATGAATAGAATTGAAGAGCAAACAAACGTCACCTGTACACTCAAGTCCATCTGCCCTTGATTAGAGGATGTGGTATTTCTGGGTAAACTTTACCGAGGAAGTCTCATAGATGCAGCGACCAAGATGGGACATGAAGGAGTGGCTCAAATTGGCTGCTCAACCAGCCTCGAGATATATCGTGACAACAACCTGGTCATACGACAAGAATGAACATTTCCCATTTGTCAGGGAAGCCACTTGGCGTATGAGCCCAAGCGTTATTTGGACATGGTCGGACTGGATGGCGAAAGATAAACGTACGTCGACGCGGGAGTCTCCAAAGGGGTTTTATTCGGGCCAGCTACGATGCCATGTCGACATGCAGCCAGGTTATGTCGTGCTTTCTAGTGGCATTGGCAGGGTAACATTGTGTGCAGTCTAGCACACGGAAGAGAGTTGCGATCCAACGAGACGGCTTGGTGCAACGCGTAAGAGTGTCGGAAAAGACCAAGTCTGATGCACCTTTTCGGAGCCTGTCGGCTGGTCGGGTTCAGCCCTGCTAGCGCGTAGCGGGGGGCACAGCCAACCCCACCACCACATTGCCATCTTGGCCGTTCACAACCCACTTAGTGACATCAAGCTCGCTGGCCTTCAAATCATTGCGCTGTATGGATTTTGTACACTAACCTGTTTCTATTTCTCTTACTTCTGCGTCTAGATCAGGGCAGCCGCTCTGCTTGCATTTCCTTGCGCCACCGCTGGCTGACCCGCGGTTACTAGCCGCAGTATGGCCAACGCCGCCTGGAATTGCTGCTAGGCCCACTAGTACCTGTTAATCCGTGTCGCCGGTAGGGTTTGTGTTCAACAGCAATTGTGGACTTCGGCAGGCATACCATCAGCGATCGGCAGTTTCCTGATGTCTGGATCAGCCGTATAAGAGTCTGCTAGTGCCCCTCTTGTTTTTTTCTTTTCTCAAGGGGAGGCTTTTAGTGTGCAGTGTTGTCTAGATTGGAAACCATCCGGACTTCTCTCTTAACTACCATCCCCCCACCAAGTGCTTCATTAAGCATAAATCTCGTCTTTTGTAGGATACTTGGAATACAGATTCTGCAGCATATTCGACGGTTGCTCATAATGGCGAGCAAACCAATCTTTGTAGCGACTCATCCCCGAGCATGCTCAACAGCTTTTGAGCGGGTGAGCACGACGCCATTGTTTCCCCTCCTCACAAAATAAGGTTCTCACAGTCATCTAGGTCTTCATGACACGTCACGAAACCCTCCAATGTGTTCACGAGCCTTTTGGCGACGCTTACTATTTCGGCCCTGAACGTCTTGCTGAGCGCTATGAGAACGACCCAAAAGCCAGGAAAGAGAGTGGTTATGAAGAGAGCACTTACAGGACGATTTTCGACCGCATCGCGAGAGAGAACGAAGAGGTTCGTTTGCTAATCTTTCCGTGTGTTTCTACAGTGTTATCGCCTCTCTTTTCAAGATATCTCATCCCTGGAGTCCTTTTTAGCATCATCTGCAACGTCTCGACTATACCATCCGTCTTTCTTTTCTTATGAAGTTTTTTTTGTTTTCTTGTTTGAAATTTCAAAATTTCTAGTTCCTTACTCTTGCCCAAACATATTACTGGTGAGCACGGCTAGTCTCCGTGTTTTAATTCTTGGTAATCTGAATTTGCAAAGACTTTGCACGAAGTCCAGAGCAACCACCCATGCTTGCATCAATTGGAGATTGCGAACCAACTTTCCTCATATTACCGGCATGAAATGGAACTCCTGATGGTCTCTTTCGTATTTTTCTTTTCAGCTTGTCGTCTTCTCCCAATCCGAGCAAAACATGCATTTCCTCATGTCGTTAACAGACCTCGCACTCACCGACGCCTAGGGAAAACGCGTTTTCATAAAAGACATGGCCCAATACTGGATTCCACCATCCGGCAAACCGGCAACCATTGCTCCATCACTTTCCAACTACCGCCGCGGTGTAGGAACAAACACAACAGAGCTCTCGCCGGTCGCTACACGCTCTGACCCTTCCAAGCCACCTTACCCATACGACACTGAAGGCGAGCCTGGAAACCCAACCGTGATCCCCAAAGACCTTTTGGCCACATACCACTTTACTTTCTTGATCCGTCACCCCAAATACAGCATCCCATCGTACTACCGCTGCACGATCCCCCCTCTGGACGCCATGACCGGGTTCTACAACTTCCGGCCCGACGAAGCAGGCTACGAAGAACTCCGCCGCCTCTTCGACTTCTTACGGGCAGAAGGCCAAATCGGACCAAAGTTCGCAGGCCAAACCGACGAAGCGCACAAAGAGCAGACCAACGGGCACACGGGGGGCGTGGAAATCTGCGTCATCGATGCCGACGACTTGCTGGACAAGCCGAGTGAAATGGTCGAGGCGTTTTGCAAGACGACGGGCATCGAGTGGGATCCTGGTATGCTGCAGTGGGATTCGGAGAAGGATCAGAGCATTGCTAAGGAGGCGTTTGAGAAGTGGAAGGGGTTTCATGAGGATGCGTTGGATAGTGATCGTCTGAGGGCGAGGACGCATGTAAGTCGCATTCCACCAGGGGGTTTGCTTCGAGGCAATTGGCGACTAACGATGAGTAGAAGAAACAGCCCAAGTCAGACGAGCAAATGTTTGAGGAGTGGAAGGAAAAGTTTGGCGAGGAGGGCGCAAAGACGATTCGGGATACGGTTGCGGCGAATGTGGAGCATTATGAGTACTTGAAGCAGTTTGCTATCAAGGTCTAAGCCAACGTGGAGAGTAGAATTTCCATTCCAGAATATGGCTTTTTAGTTTGTTCCCTTTGCTTCTAAAGCCAAGATGGGGATTGAAAAAAGAGAGAGAGAGAGAGGGATAAAAATACATTATGCAGTCAGCTGAAAAAGGTGCAAACAAATCCCCGCATGGTTCCCCAAAGTAAGAAGAAAAAATGGCCCTCCAAATGCACATATTCGTACCCCATGGATTTTCAAAAAAAATAAGAAATGAACATGCCAACACCATTTCCCAAAACACCTGCGCTGGCCTAAATAAATAAAAAAAGTCAAGATCGAAATCAAAAAAAAGCAAGAAGAGAAGTATTTCAGGTATGAAGAGCGCCCATCTCAATCTGCCGTCTCCTCTCCTCACGACTCAAATTTCTCGAATGAGTACTCTGGCCACCCGCACTCTCAGCCCGATGGGCACTTCTCCCTCTCTCCTGCAATTGCATCCACGCCTGTTGTTCACCCAGGCTATCCGGCCTGCTGTGCCCTCTGCCGCGCTGCCACTCCGAGTGCGCTTGCACAGGGGTACCCACGAGTTCCTGGCTATGCAATTCGCGGTCGTGCTGGTCTGGGTCTTCGGGGAGATCGATGCGGAACGTGCTGTTTGCGTCGGGACTGGGTCTGGAATCTGACTTGTGGAGGAGGAGGGCCATTTGCTGGTTTACGCGGTCGTCTTCGCTGTAGAGGACGGCGGGAGGGTGGTCGGCTGGGCGCATGGCGGTGGGGTACATGTTTGTGACGAAGTTGTTGTAGTAGGATTGTTCGGACCAGAGGTTGGCGCGGGCGTCCGGGTGCTGACGGGGTGGGGGCTTGTTTGCGGCTCGGAAGGTGATGATGCAGAGGACGGTGTAGGTGAGGGTTGCGACGGCGCTTAGAACGGTGCCGGTGGTGGCTGAGAGGCCCCAATGGTAGGCACTCGAGGATAGGAAGTTGTAGGCGATGGAGATGAGGCCGAAGGCTGACGAGGCAAGTGCGGGTCTATGTTGGATATTGTTAGCTTTGCGCCTCCTCGTGGTGGGGTGTCTTTGAGGGGGGGGGGGGGGGGGGGTGTTCGCACAGGAAGACGTTTTCGGCTTGGAAGTGTTTGTCGCGACAGGCGAAGCAGAGCAGCGCGGTGAATGAGTAGCCGGCTGTCAGCAATGCGACAACGAATACGGAGAGGACGGCCTGAGTGAAGCGCAGCTGTGCGTCTTTGGCGTAGAGGCCGGGCAGTATGAGGTACCTGCGATCATGGTTTAGTTTACAGTGGCTCCGTGCGTGTATCTAAGACTGTGGTGGTGTACACACCCTCCGAGAATCATCCACGACGCTGCTACGGCTATCAGGCGCCAGTACCACGGGGGCCTCTCTTTGTCCTCGCGGCCATGGTCGTGAATGCTCACATAGGCGTCGTTGGTAGCGCGCATTGGATCGGTCGACGACGGCCTGGCTGGTGGTCCGGGTCGCGATTCAGGCGGTTGCTGGCGTCTTAGCAGCGGGCGACGGGGAACCAGATGCTCTCATACGCGACGGGACGGGACGGGTAAACGAGTGACTGAGGTGAGACGGGTGCCTTTAACCAATGTCCCTGTCGCCGCCGTCGTCGTCGCCGTCAAGCGCGGATGCGTGTGCCTGGCTTTCTCGTCTCGTCTTGAATTCAGCCTGGCGACGTAGCGCACGTCACTTCGGCCCGTTGAGGCGTGCAGATGCAGCCGAGGCGCACGGCGCAATGGTTTCCAGCAGGTGGGGGTCACCACCACCACTAGCAGCGACCGACGGAACACAGGGGAGAGCGGAGAGAGAGAGATTCGCGAATGCCGTTTGTTGCAAGCTGGGGAGAATGGAAGAATGGAAGAATGACCAAAGACGCGGGCTGAATGCTTAGTCGAGGAACATGGAGCCAGTGTGCCGGTACGCTGCTGAGGCCGCCGCCGACGCCTGCATTGTACTTACACTGCATGCACTACACGCTCAGCCACTGGCTGTCATCATCGCCCCATCCACCCACCATGTCGACACGCTCTCCTCGCCGTGTGCCGCCTTGCGGAGAGGCGCCCGCCATCTCTTTGTTCCTTCTTTTGTGCCAGGCCAGGGCAGCCCCATGTTCCAGATCGCCTCACAGCCAATGCCAGCCTCGTATTTGTCTCTCGCCCTGCCACGATGCAACCTATCGACTGCGCCGCAGCCCCATCGGCCATGCGGCTTATTCTTACTTGACTCGCCTGTTGCGCTGCTGACGCCTTGGTGTCTTCGTCTTCCTCTGCGTTCCAGTCCTCCAATAGACACTACTATTAGTGCCAGCGAATATGACGTCTGGTCTTCGTGTCCAGCTCATCAATCCCGTCATATGGCCTCGAGCCCTAGCATAGCGTTACTCGAGCCCCAGCGTTACTGCACGAGTACAACAGCGTTGGTGCCATGTGAAAACACTCGCAGCCCTTGCACTGCCTTGCCGTTCGGATGCACGCCCTTCCGATCTGTCTAGCACATCTGCCAAGCAGGTACTCTACGCCTGTGTAGCCACATTTATCTGAAATCTCCAATATCGTACTCTTGGCCTGTGGCCCCTAAGTTGTAGTCATCAAGTGCGCGTGGTCCAGGCTGGCATGCGAACCAGCCAGGTCCCGCATGCGGGGAGATAAGTACCGTTTAGTCTATTGCACCAGCAAGCGGATTACTCCGCCAATCTTCTTTCCACCCTGCGCTTGTCTCTGGCCACAGGGATTTCCAAATATCTGCAAACTGTTCGCTTCCCATCAATTCATCTATATCGTCTTCAAGCAGCTTGCCATTGCAGAGCCTGGCGTTACTGTCGACTTCCTCAATCCTAACCTCGTTTCGGTGTGTGTCTCGAGGGTCGCGCCTGCATATCCAGCTTCTCCCTATCCATGCAAGAATGCCTCGAAAACCCGGACTCATCGTCTGGTCGTTGAGTACCGGTACTCTGCCCACCCGCAAACGTATCAAATCCAGCTTTGGAGGTAGGCCAGCTTTGACCGAGGCATGAGTTACCAACATTTGTTGAAAGATGGATTGTGCGAGACTCTCATCTACAGCAGCGTTGATCAACACTTGGCGCATAGCGATTGCCATTGCTACTTTATCCTCTTCATCGTTCGAAGGCGACATAAGGATGCAAGGGGCATCTGGCCCGTCATCCTCACGGTAGCCAGTGCATTTAAGCATTAGTGACAAGCTTTCCAGGTATCGCATAGAGCCGAGAGTCTGGTATATTCGAACCTCGACACCATCACCTGCAGAGCGTAGCATCTCAATGCTCAGCTTTCTGATTCCTGGGCATGAGTCTCTCAGCTGGATAACCTGGTGTACTGACAGAACAAAGTCATCGATACAGAGCACTTGTAGATCATCGCCGTGGCGTTGAAGTATTGCTTCGAAGCTCATGCTTCCGGGCCCAACAATCCCCAGCTCAGCCAAAGGGTGCAGTGATGTGCAAAGCCGTGTCATTATCGATTCAGCATCAACGTGTTCTTCGTATTCACCGGAGATGGCTAGTAGACTCAGGCATCTCAATCGCGGGAGCCCGTCTTGTTCTGCAAGATCAGCCAATTTCTTAACAACATCCAACTCCATCTGTCTTCCAAGCTGGAGAGATCGCAGAACAGAAAAGTCATTGTGGCACTCCCAAGCGGCTAGTTCAAATCCGGAAACCTCACGCAGGGCGTGGATAGCAAGATCCTGTATTTGACCTTTGGTTTCGGGCACCTCGCGCCATTCGCTGTCTGACTGAGGACGAAAACCCCGCCATTGGGGTCGCGTGGGCCTCTGTCGTATAATTTCTCCAGATGACATTATTGTCTTTTCCCACATACAGACATGCTTTAGGTTGGGTGCTAGTCCAGCCGACAACTGCAATGTGGCCTCGCCGTTGTAGTTCGCGCAACCACTCTCATCATACCTGGAGTAGAGAACACTGATACTATACAAGCACGAAGAGGTCGCTAGCATGTAATCGGTGTCTTCAATATCCTGAAGGACATCCTGCTGGTGAAGGCTGTGGAAATCGAGTCCATGGACGTGAAGCCGACAACCCGGCATTTGCTCATTCAACACAGCGAGAATACAACAAGGTAACTGCTCCATCGACGCCCATATAAGGTCTTTGAGATGGAGACCTGAGATGAATTTCGCAAGGCGTTGCCAGTGTTCCTCGGGTCGACGCTGAGTCCTTGATTTCCACGCTTGAAGCGGAGGTGCCGGGTAGAAGTCGGGGGCAAGTTTCGTCCATGAGGCATGCAACGCACTATTCTTGTCATCCTCGCGCTTGGTATGGTCGTCTGCACCTATCCCGAGCTCCAGAACCCTAATACAGGTACGACTGTTCGCTTCGTCCAATATACATTCTAATCGTCCGAATCTTTCATCGAATTCTGCACCGTCTATATTGATTGACACTCGGGAAAAGCGCTCTCGCCTAGCCGCAGCGCGGCATACCCTGCTAGCCGACGCAAAAGCTAACAAACTGGCCCTATGCGGTTCACATTGCCCAAGATATTCACATACTAACTCCAAAACTAACTGTGGCAGTGCTTCCATGGTACTTTGGCGTAGCGCAGGATCTTGACCAAACTGGGTTGGGTGTACGTAAGGGATCAAGCAGTTGACTCGGTCGGGCCGAGCGTTTTTTCGCCGGGCACGTGAAACCTCATTACCCCCCATTTCTATAGTAAGTAGCTTTCTGGCAATTCCAAGTCCACTCCTTGCACACTGTTCGCCTGGTACCGACGCGCCATGTCGTCACCTGCCGCCTCTGAGACTAGTCCTGAGATTCTCAGACGGGGTCCCAAAGCACTACTACGCCTATTGAGTGCGTAACTCAACAGCTGTTAGTGTTATCTGTGCCTTCCTGGTCGCTCATCGATAGAGAGTGGAGGCTGTCACTCCACCCTATTATATACGTAGTCATGCCAGCCCATTTTGTGTCCATAAAGACTATTGTTCTTCAAAGCTACCCAACATATATTGAGTTCAACAACTCTGATGCATCGCTATGCTGGATTGCAAGCAGCCCCGGGCCACTTCAGTACTCACTCAGCAGAAATAGATACTCCCACTGAATGTGAACAGCCACGCCCACTACTTCCAAATCTCACCCTCAATGCCAACAACAACACTTCCATGCCCTCCTTACCAGTCAAACTTCTCCCCATATTTCCCAATAAACTTCCCTACATCTGCATCCCTCTTCCCCTCGGCAATCTCCAACATTGCCACCGCACTCGTCTCCGAACTCTCAACCCCATTACCTACCCTCTGCTCCCTATCATCGGCTATATCCGAAACCACGTACCCGGGACAAAAACTCCAAACCTTGAAGCCGTCGGCCTTGAGTTGGTAGTACTGGTACGCCGTCAGCATATTCAGCGCTGCTTTACTCATGCGGTACCCGGGGTACCGCACACCGGCGTACTGGTGGCTGTGGTCTGATTTCATGGCGATGCTGCCCATTGACGAGCTGACGTTTATAATGCGGGGGTTAGGAGATTTCTTGAGGATTGGAAGGAGCGATGTAGTGATGAGCGTGGGGCCGAAGACGTTTGTTTCGAAGATTGTGCGGAGGTACTCGCGGTTGGGTGGCCATTGCTCGTCGCGTTCGGGGCAGACGCCTGCATTGTTGATCAGGACGTCGAGCTGGGGGAAGTCTTGCTCGATTTTTTTGCTCGCGGATTCGATAGAGGTGTCGTCGTTGGCGTCTAGGTGGATGAGGGATACGGTTCCTTGAATGGGTTTGGATTGGATGTTTTTGAGAACGGCTTCGCCTTTGGAGAGGTTGCGTGCGCCGATTATGACGTGGTATTTTGGGGAAGCGGAAGCGAAGTGGATTACAGTGTCAAGACCGATGCCGTTTGTTCCGCCTGAAGATGTATGTTAGTGCTTCGTTTTTGGATCTTACGAGAAGACAGATGCATTATACCAGTGACGAGGATGATTTCTTTCTCAGTTTGTGCCGGCATTTTCAACTGGTTTGGTATGTATGTAAAGTGATTGAGGTTATATGATTGAACAGAAATTGAGTGTTTGTTGGGGTGCTATATGTTCTTGTAAATTGAACAACATTTATACCCTCCCCACTTGTTGGAGGCCTTGTTCCCGTGTCCGGTCCGTTCCAAGTACCCAACACCACTAATCCATTATCGCTCATGACGTGTCGGATTCGGCCAAGTCCTAGTCACAAGGCATGTGCAGTATGGTAGGATGTGGTCAAGTTGCAAAATGAGCGGATATAGTCTATTAAGTCCGACGGAGATAAGTTTGTGGTGGTCGCTGCAAGTGCTTCCCGAGACGGCTTGATTACCCTGCGTAAAAGTACTGTGGGTTGGCACATAGTACGACGGAGCATGATGGGTGCACGACTAGGTGTATTAGAGATCATTTGCAGTCAGCTCGGAATACACCAGTCTAAATTCGTGGAATTTTACTCATAACAGGAGACAAGCGCTTCTTAATCTGGCTTTCACCCTTGGCCAATGCTTATAAAACAGTTATTAACTATGTTTAAGAATTTTAAATGGCGCATAGCTCTACAGTAAGAACGTTCTTAGCATGAAAAATAAACAATCCAGCATTTGTTGCTTCGCCAGGGACCCCATCATGTTCCGTCGTATGTGCCGACCCGTAGTAGATGCATTCTATACATGTTTAGTAGTTGCTCCACAATCTTCCGTCATTCCAAACAAATGCTTATTCTTGGGAAAGAGGATGTTCATCTCTATCAAATCAATGCGATTATGCACTAATGGCATGGTTTTCATATCCTCAAACCACACATCCCTGAGTCTGACTTCTTTGTTTGTATCTGTTTGGCATGTAGCGTATGAGATTTTTTTTCTTCAGAAAAGAATGGCAGGCCACACCACAAACTGCCGGAACCGGGTATAAAATCCCTAAGTATACCCAAGTCTCTATATTTTACCAAGCGTCTTGGGAGAGGTTGTGTTATCAAGGTTTGGTCAGTGGATATACGCATCATTTTGGCAGGAATTACTCCGATATATATATATGTATCAGGGCTCACTTGTTGCTCAAGTTCGTAGGTCTACAGGAATTGCTCGATGACTTCAAGATGGACTACTTTTGTTTTGCTTTTTTTCGTGCAGGCTGGAGCGCTGCCAGTGGTTGGACCGATCAGCCGCGTGGGGCAACAGAGGCTAGCGTTGCGCAACAAGACGTCATACTCTGTATTACAACAACATTTATGTCTACGCGCATCTAATACAGCCCGCCGACTATCGCATCTCTCCCGGTCAATGCTACGTGTTCGTGCATAGTGCTGCCGAAGAGATGCCTTCCCTTGTTCGAAAGCTGCTCATTTTCGCAGCAGTGGATGGCCTGATCCTGCAGCCCTCCCCGCCCCGCAACCATCCGCCCACGACACAACAAGCCATCAAAGTCGACTACAAGGGCAATGTCGGGCCGCTACTAAAGGATAGACGCGAGGAAGACACTACGCCTATATCTGTCGAGGCACATGGCATAATTGGTATGGGTGTTTGTATGGGCGCATTGCGATGCTCACGAGTTGCTGACAAGCCGAACAGGGCTTCTCAAAATCGCGACATCCCACTTCCTAATCTCTATATCCGATCGCGAACAGGTCGCACAAATACGTGGAAAGCCTGTTTACAAAATTACCGATGTCGCCCTTATTCCGCTCTCTTCCCAGGCCGATGCCGACAAGGCCATTGCAGCCACTCGTGACCACCTGAGACGTCGCAACAAGTCACCAGGAGGTGAGGATGAAGATACCGAGAGCGAGGGCGACGACGATGCGCCCAGTGTGACGGACTCAGTCGTCGGGGATCTACCTCCAGCATCGAATGAAGTCACGGACCCAGTCACTGGGCGAAAAAGTAGTCCTTCACAAAAGACCAGCGTTGCCGAAGATGTCATACAACGGAAAGGTGTATATGGGAGATTTGCTGACAAGTGGTTCTCTCGAAAAGGTTGGAGTGCAGACAACAGGCGTCTGCAAGGATTTACCTCAGAAGAAAATCTGGCCGCCAGGTATGCAAGGCAGGATGCCGATCCAGCAGTCCCGAAGGAGCAACAAGGACCTGAGGGCGAATCAAAGCCGGATGTCATTCCAACCGAGGATGAAAACGTACCACAAGAAGTCAGTCCTACAGCAATACCGAAAGCACTGGGCGGCAAGAAGGATGCAGCAACCGTAGCTCTGTTGCCGAAAATCTTGCAGACGACGAAGATGTACTTTGCATCAGGTAATTTTTTCTATTCATACGACTATGACATTTCAAATGGCATCGGCCAGCAGCAGCCTAGTTCGAGCGTGCCACTCTTCAAACAGTTTGATCCTTTGGTCAGTCAGTATCCCATATACGTGTTGCCAATCCATTGACCTCTTTCCAGTTTTTCTGGAATCAGAACATAATATCCCCTTTTATTGAGGCCGGTCAACACTCTTTTGTGCTGCCAATCATCCAGGGCTTCGTTGGACAGCGATCTTTCACCCTCAAGACCACAGATTCACAGTCCAGTAGTCTCGTGGTTGATCCAAGCGCAACGCCAGACGACATACAACTACAGCCTTGGCTAGAGAAGCAAAAACAGGAGACACAGCAAGCAGAGAGCGAGAACTCCGAGATCAGCTCAGAGCAGGACTCTTTTGCACAAGGCAAAGACTTTTTGTTAACACTAATTTCACGTCGATCTACTAAGCGAGCTGGACTTCGCTATTTACGTCGTGGCACGGACGACGAGGGTTGCACTGCGAACAGCGTGGAGACTGAGCAGATCCTCTCGACTCCAACTTTTGACACGACCCAAGATAAGATTTTTTCTTTTACACAATTCCGCGGATCTATACCATTGTTCTTTTCTCAGTCGCCGTACAGTCTCAAGCCTCAAGTTACTACCTGGGGCTCCTTTGAGACAAATGCGCTTGCCTTCAAACGGCACTTTACTGACCTATCGTCGCGGTACGGAGAGGTATACTGTGACTCATTGATTGATAAGCACGGCACAGAGGCGAAGATTGGCGAATTGTATGAGCAGCATGCAAAGGCACTAAATGAGAACGGGGGTATCGATGGAAAAGGCAAACAGTTGGGATTTGAGTGGTTCGACTTTCACAATGTCTGCCGTGGGATGAGGTTTGAGAACGTCTCCAGGCTGATGGATTCGATCGAAACTTTTATGAAATCTTCAGGCTGGGTTGAGATTGCAGATGATCAAGTACAGCAAAAGCAGACTGGCATTTTGCGAACAAACTGCATGGATTGTCTGGACCGCACCAATGTGGTTCAATCAGCTTGTGCTAGAACTGCTCTGGAAGCGCAGTTGTCCTTGGGCAACTACCATATCGATCTCCAGCATGACCCTAGTACTTCATGGTTCAACACCCTGTGGGCGGACAATGGCGATGCCATCTCTAGACAATATGCCGGCACAGCTGCGCTCAAGGGCGACTTTACACGAACGCGTAAACGGCAGATTACGGGCGCTCTGACTGACTTTGGACTGACTTTGACTCGTTATTACAACAATATTGTCAATGACTACTTTGCCCAAGCACTCATCGACTACCTTCTTGGTCGCGCGACCGACACCATTTTTTCCGAGTTTGAGGCAGACATGAAGAGCTCAGATCACTTTGTTGATCTGCGTAGAGTACGACAGCAAGCCATCGAGCGCTCAGCAGGTATCGTCATTGAAGACCATGACGAGGACTTGGTCCAGGGCTGGACGCTCAGTGTACCCACCGCAGCAAACCAAGTAAAGACAACAACGTTTGAAGAAGCGATTCTTCTACTTACAGAAAAGGCTCTGTACTTTTGCCGTCTGGACTGGGGTACCGAAAAGGTACGAGAGTTTGAGCGCATCCCGCTTGAGAATGTGCAGGGCCTCATGCGTGGTGTTTATATTACGTCAACCCTAGCACAGCGACATATGGACACGGACAAGAACGTGGGGCTCATCATTCGGTACCGACCCAATAGTCGCGGCAAGCTAGTACGTAGAAATACCAGAGTGTTGGATTCGGAGCCTGGCGATGATTCGGCCAAGGACGAGACTCAGAAAGCTCCAAAGCAAGATGATGCCAGCGGTCGGTTCCTGGCCTTCAAAGCGTTACCAGCTCACAGCAGTGTTCCCGTGGCATCTGGTGATGCAGTTGAAGATGAGACCGAGATTGTCAAGTCGGTTTGTGATGAGATTGCACGGGTCGCTAACGGCGTGCGCAGGGGAGATGGTGAGGGGGATAGAAAAGTGGAGATTGAAGAAAAGGATATTATCAGCCTTGAGGATGCAAAGAAGAGTACTGGTTACCTGGAACAGTTTGAGTATTCGCTGAAGAAGCTTGTTTGGGGATGAATAGATGGGGGCCACCTGTACCCACGTAGGGGGGCGGGATCTGTAGAGTAAAGAAGTTATTAGATAATATGTAGTGGCACTTGTTAGCGTTGCAACACCATAAGGGCATAATATATATCTTAGCTAGTAGCTACTAGCTTCCGTCGATTGAAATGTATGTAGTATGAGAACTTTTCAACTTGGATATCAAAATAAACCTAACTTTGGTATAGAGCACACCAACAAAGATGCCGTTCTCCTTCATGCCGCAATCCTCGGGTCTTCTAGAGACCAGAATATAACAAAAAATGTCCGCAGTCAGTGACGCAGATATCAGGCGTACCGCTGCAGGGGTGTAATTGTTAGCGAGCGAGTTGATGAATAGGGTTACCTTGGCTGCAGGAGCAATATAACCGTGCTGTTCACCTACCGAGCTCTTCTCCTATTCCACATTCCTACAAAATCTGGGAAATGGCCAAATTACGTGCTTGGGTGAAGAAACACCTCCCATCCATATCGGATGCCAAGAAGCAGTCTAAAGACCAATTCCCATTCCTTCCATCTTCACGCCGTCCTGTCACACCGACTTCATTGAGTACACCAGGATGTCTATTCTTCCAACTCCCTGGCGATATTCGCACCATGATTCTCAATATGGCCTTTGGCGGGCGTACTCTTCATATGGACATTGTGCGCCGAGACGAAGCCTGGCGATGGAGAGGCGCCATTTGCCACCGAAACTTAGCAGGAGTACAGCCATCTATGCGACACGGCTGGCACGGACCATGGATCGATTACTACATGTGTAACGCCTATGGATGCAAAGAAACAACTCCAGAAGAGTGCAACATCGGCATCATGGGGTTCCTGTTATCATGTAAACAAGCCTACACCGAAGGAGTTGATTTCCTATACTCTACCAACACCATCGACATTCAGAGCACGCCTCTACTCCTCCATCTCCCCCAATTCATTTTACCCAGACGACTTGCATGCATTAAATCTCTGGAAATTATCATTTGGGCACAAAGTACAGAGCCAGACAACGACAAATCTGCCATGACTGGAAACTATCTGGAGTCTATTCTCAACAACATCGCTACGTACTGCCACCAACTCCGCAGTCTCTGCATCAGCTTCATGGCGACGGACGAGAACTATAACAAAAATTGACACTGCGCCAGCATTACACCTCGTCGATTCCTTTCATCGCCCCACACACCTGCGCGACATGAAAGTCCAAGTTCCTTATAAATGCTACTTCACAATAGCCGCTGGCAGGTCCGTCGTGAATCATCCGCGTGAAGCACCGGCCATCGGGAGGCTTCAGAGATTGCTATGGAGATCAGTGGATAGCGAGGAGCCTGTGCTGCAGGATAGGTCGCTTGAGCGGTATCCGTTTCCGCCGCTGAGGGTCCCGGTGCGGGGGGATGGGAATGAGGATAGCGCTGGATATTGGCTTTTGCCGGGTGATGAAGGACCTTATAAGCCTGTTAGATGGTCGGGGTGTCCAGGGTAGTTGTATACTACGCTTTAAAATATGGGTTGGTATTGTAATGGAATGTGTAGCTGGGTTTAGATGATGTAATGCGTATACTAGCATTTAGCCAAGCAAGAATATTGTTTCTCGCTTACGATAGACTTATTGGTTGTTCTTTTCTTTTCGATTGGAGTAGATTGCAATTATGGTAAACACTTTGAATGATGAGTAATTATGGAAATTTAACCCTCTGAAAAAAATCCTCGAGCTGAGCCAATTGTAGTATTATTATTATTATTATTATTGATTAACGTCCTGTCTCAGCTGGTAGGCTATATAAGACGTGCAGGCTATGCCTACAGGTAACTACGTAGTGCTATCAATTTGGTGTAGGTGGGGGAGGGGGCTATCTAAATCGAGGTGAGGCTCGTGGCCTAGTGTGGAGGAGGGTAGTAGGAGGTCTTGCGGGTGAGAGGAGAGGTAAGTTGGGTGTAGGGCGAAGGCACCTAGTGTAGGTGTTGTCCTAGTTGTCGAGGTTTCCTTTATACCAGGCCTGCGTTGCAGCCCTAGTTTCCTTAATAAAGGCAATAGTAGCCTGTACGCCTACTGTAGTATCTAGTAAGAAAGCTAGCGATAGGGGGTCCTTTGTAGTTTCTTGCATCTTCTTCCTAGCCTCCTTGTATAGCGTGCAGCTAAGGAGGATATGTGCAGGGTCTTGAGTAGCTCGATAGTTGCAGGGGCAAACTTTAGAGTCTACTTTTCCTCGCTTGAATAGGAAGTCTCGTAGATAGCAGTGACCTAACTTAAGCTGATAGAAGGCGCTAGAGGCTTCTCTACTAGTAGGAGGAGTAGCAATCTGCTTTCTAGTCTTCCACTTGTACCTTGCGGCGTAAGTAGTAGGATTTAGAGTAATAGCTTTTCTCCTGTATTGTCCTAGATAGCTAAGCCACTCTCGCTCGCCTAGCTGCTTTATTCGTGTGCCTATTACAGCTAGGCTCGTCCTGCTAGAGCTAGGATCTAGCTTTGTCGCCTCCTTTGCTAGCGCGTCTGCTCTCTCGTTTCCTATAACGCCCTGGTGTCCTGGTACCCACTGTATGGTAGGTAATATGCCTTTTTCTTGTAGCTTTTCTGCTGCTATAGTGCATCTAAGTTGCCACTCTTGCCCTGGGTAGTCAGAAGCAGTCTTTAGTCTGAATATTGCAGCCTGGTTATCTGCATATACTCTAACTTCAAGGTAGTCGTCTGCTAGGTCAAAAGCTTTCTCTAGGCCTAGGGTAATACCCTCTAGTTCTCCGTTGTAGACTAGCTGGTTGTATCCTATATTAACCTTTTCATAAGCTATGAGACTAGCTCCTTTGTAGAAAGCTACTCCTACTCCTATACCCTTGCCTTCCTTTGTAGCTGAGGCGTCTGAGTAGATCGAGAGGAGATATTCGTCTTCTAGAAGCTCCTTGTGGTGCTTTGCTTCGATTTCCTTTGACTTCTTAGATATATTAGTCTTGTAGGGTATTGTAGAGCTCCAGGGCATAGAGGCGTAGTGCTTGATCTCCTCACTATCGTCCGATAGAGCTGTTGAGATAGATCTAGTAATACGCTCTAGCTGCTTTCCTTGATTACTAGTGATAGCAATATTAAGAGGGTGGCTAGGAGCTAGCTTTCTTGCTCTAAAGGCGTATTGTCGTAGGGCGTTGTTAAGTCTAACTCTAGGAGGACATAGAGCTGCTTCTACCTCGCTAGGTATGGCAGGTGAGGTTCTGAAGGATCCTAGGATCTTTCTACAGGCTTGGTTCTGCAGCTTCTGTCTCTGGTTAAGCGCTGTCTGCTGCTCCCTCCAGAAGATTTGGCAGCCATAGTCAGCTACGCTGGTGATGCAGGCTAGGTAGAGCTGTCGTACTGCTCTAGGAGAGAGGCCTTTGTTTGAGTTAGCTAGCCTGCTAAGGCGGTGGAAGGCTGCGCTAGCCTGCTGGTTTCTAATAAGGCTGTGGTGCTTGAATTTGAGGCTGCAGTCAAAGTAGACACCTAGCCATCTAACTAGCTCCTTAGACTGTACTATCTCCTGATTAGGTAGAGTAAGTACTCTAGCTTGATCCTTTCTTGATCTTGTCCAGTTTACTAGTTCAGTCTTTGAGCTATCGAATTGGATGGCTGACTCCTCTGCTAGTCTAAAGAGATTCTGAATCTCCTTTTCTAGTAGCTTGATATTCTTCCTTACTGACGTAGATGATATTGAGATCTGGAGGTCGTCTATATAGGAGGAGGAGTAGATATTCGCATTAGTCTGAATTGCATTGAATAGTGGTTTTGAGTAGATCAGAAATAGGATGGGCGAGGCAGGGCTTCCTTGAGGGGTTCCTGTCGAGATTACCTGCGGCTCCTCAGTCTGTCCGTCAAAGGACAGCTGCAGTATTCTGTCCTCTAAAAAGGACTTTGTCCAGGCTAGTAGGCAGCAGGGGAGGCCTTGATCTTTCATGACTTCAAGAAGCTTGTTTTTTGAGACGTGATCGAAGGCTCCTTTGATATCAAGAAAGATAGTAGTAGTAGTCTTCTGCTTTCTTTTCTGCTGCTGTATGTTGTTGTAGAAGAGTAGCGCAGCGTCGATAGCGGATTTCTTTAGTCTTCCTCCTAGTTGAGAGGGGTGGAGTAGATCTGTTGTTTCCGCTAGTGCACCTAGTCTCCTAGCTACTAGTCTCTCTAGTACTTTGCCTAGGCAGTTTAGGAGTGAGATAACTCTATAGGCCTTAGGGATCGAGTAGTCAGGCTTGTTTGGCTTTCTTAAGATGACTCCCTTTGCTTTTCTCCAGCACCTTGGGTGGTAGCCTAGGTTGAATAGAGTAGAGTATATCCTAAATAGAGCTTCTGGCTGCGCTGAGTAGACCTTTTGGATCACCTCCTGGCTGATCAGATCAGGCCCTGGTGAGGTGGCTTTCACCTTACAGCAGGCAAAGGAGAGTTCGTCCTCTGTCAGGGCAGGCCAGGTCCATCTGCTGTCTCCCCTGTAGATGTGGAAGGAGGGGGTCGCTGTCGTAGGAGGCGGAGGAAAGAGATCCTCTCTAAAAGCCTTACATTTCTTAGTGAAGGATTCCTTGCCTTTAATAGCAGGTATTCGAGTACTAAGGTTATCTTTAGTATATGCTAGCGCTTTAAAGATCTCCTTAGGTGAGTCTTTTTGGAGGAAAGCCTCCCAGTGGCTCTGTTTAGCTCGTTGAATAGCTTTTAGGTATCTATTTTTTGTACGTAGATACTCTCGTTTCCACTGGTAGAGGGAGCTATTATTTTCCTTTGCTGCCTCCTTCTTGTAGGCTCTATAGGCTCTACTTAGGTCTCGCTTATGGCTATCTAGCTCGCTAGTCCACCAGGGCTTCGTCTTTGGCTTTTGGTTGACTAGTGGAGTTGACTTTTCTAGCGCTTTCTGTATAGCTCTCGTAAGATCTTCTCCTAGCTCGTCTAGCTTAGTTTCTAGTAGGATATTTTGTCCTAGGATAAGCTTTCTTGAGGTGTAGTTCGAGCAAGGAGGTAGTGTTGATAGGCGCTTCTCTAGATCTAGGACTTTGATCTCCTGTCCTAGCGTCTCCTTGAAAGTCGTCCAGTCCGTTCGTTTCGTATTATACTGTTTTGGCAGGCTGGCTGGCTGGCTAGGTAGCTGGCTAGTAGTATAGATACTAAATAGAATAGCGTGGTGGTCAGAACCTACTTCAGGTATAGTCTGCCAGTCCAGGATACTAGCAGCTGTATTGCTGGTTGCAAAAGTAAGGTCTAATACGCTTTCTTGCCGCATATGAGATCTCAAGAAAGTGCCTGCCCCTGGAGTATTTAGTAGAGTGAGATCTTGAGTATCTATCCACTCTACTAGTTCCTCTGCTTGTGTGCTAGGGCTGCGCTCCTCTAGGCTCCACCTAGGATGGTGGGTGTTGAAGTCTCCTAGGATAATTGACTGAGGCTGTAGGATCTCCTGCAGGAGGCGCCTCTGAATTGTCGTCTTATTTAGCCCTTCTTGGAGGCTTTTTTCGTTATAAATATTATAGATATAGAGGCTAGAAGTAGAGGCTAGTACTTTGATAGCTAGGAAATCGTTATCGTCGCTAATAAAGGGATTAACCTCTCCTTTTAGGTCTTTTCTAATATAGAATAGTACTCTAGGCCTTAAGGAGGTATCCTTAGGGGTAGGTAGTATCTGAGTAAAGTCCTGGTGAGCGGTAGATCTAGTGTTTTCGTACGAGGATCCCTTAGGTAACCAGGGCTCCTGTACTGCGACGATCCTGGCGTCTACTTTAATAGCTAGGTCTAGGGCGCTCTCAGTAGCAGGGCTATTCCTATTAACATTTATTTGTAGGACTTTTAACATTCTAGTTAGAAGAGGTAGTCCTAGATATCCTAGCTTGTAGGATATCACATTCGTGGCTATTAGCTGCGTGAGGTTTGCTACAATTAACACACTTAAATATAGTGTGTACGCAGGCTTTGCCTTTAGTAGGGCAGGACTTGCATCTGTGTAGACTAGTGTGGTGAGCCTCACCACAAATCTGACAGGCTACTCTAGTGCACCTAGCCTCAAGGTGGCCAAAGCCTTGGCATTTAGAGCACTGCTTTAAGTTGTTAATAACTCGTAGCTTCTCTGCTCTTAGGCTCTCTCCTAGGATATAGAGCTTTCCTCTTATAGCCTTGAGGGCCTCCTCTTCAGTCGCAAAGGCGACGCAGGCGGAGCCATAGCTTTGCTGCCCTCTCTTAGACTCAGGAGTGAGCCAGAAGGGAGTGCCTACTACTTTAAGGCCTTTGTTAAAGGTCTCAATCTCCTCCTTGATTACCTCTAGGCCGTGGTTAGTAGGTAGCCTATGGACGACTATTTTAAACCACGAGGTAATTGGCTGCGCTACCTTAAAGGCTACTAGATCCTTCCAGATACCCTGGTTTTCCAGCAGGTAGTTGGCTGTAAAAGCAGGCGTGGTAGTGACTACCTTATTCCCTTTTGAGGATAGCGTGACTGAGGCGACTACGGGCGATTGCACCCCTCCTTTCAAGGTGAAGGCTTGGTTGAAGGCATTTCTTAGCCTAAGGGCGTCAAAGGCAGCAGGGCCTCCTTGGTTGACTAGGACGAGCTGCCTCTCCTTTAGGCTAGGCTTAGCCTTTTGAGGTGCCTTCTTCTGCATAGTAGTCCACTGTTGCTCCTTGTTTGCAGCTGCAATGGCAGCGTACGATATAGGCTGCGTAAGAGCAGCTGTCTGTCTATCACCCTGCTGGTTTGGTTGTGCAGGAATAGGCTTTTCAAGGCGTCGAACTTTGTCTCTAAGCTCCTTTGAGACATTTGAGAGAGAGGAGATCTGATCTCCTAGGATTGCTGAGTTCTTCTTACTAACTCTACCTGTCTCAGTATAGTCTCTGAAGACTTCTACTAGGTCTAGTAGACTAGTCTGCTGGGTAGGGTTGTTTTCAGCTAGATTAGCTGCTTGGATTACTAGGTTCCTAGCTATCTCAAGAGCCTCTTCTACTGTCGTTGCCTTAGGTGTCCTATTCTGGCTAGAGAAAGGGTTCCTTAGTGTCGAGCCTATAAAAGGAGAGAAGTTGCTCCTAGTACGTCTATGAGTGCGAGTCTTCTCTGGTGAGAAGTTTGCTTGTCTTTTATTTGGTGGTAGAATAGGTATTTCAAATATATTAGAGGTTTCTAGATTTTGAGTGGGGGTAGCAGGCTGCGTAGCTTCCATTTCTATCTCGTTCTGGATCTGTCCTTCTAGCTCTGCTATCTCCTGCCTTATCCTTGGTAGCTCGACGTCGATAGTATCGCTGTCTGGCGGCATCTTGCTTAGTAATCGGCGTGGTCTGTGTGTTCTGTCAGAAGTGAGACGTGTCCAAACGTGTCTACTTTTGAAGGCCTCTAGCTCTACAGCGCGTAGGCTGCACGTTTTAATAGTGGTTGTAATCGATTTCTTAGGGTTTATTTGTATATATTTGACTGATATTACACCTATTCTAGAAAACTCGAAGTTGGTGTGCAGGTGAGCCAATTGTAGTAGTATACCGCTAAAGTCCGTGATACTCTTCCTTAACCCAGAAAATTCCCATAATTTTTAGGGCTTTTTTTTTTTACCGAAGATGTCACTGAGACAAGCTTCCAAGAAGAATATCATAAAGCACAAGTGATCCAGAAAAACAACGAAAGGAAGGTTTCACAGCCTCATCATTCATCCATTCTATTACAGAACGTCTTGTCATAATCTATACACCTTCAATACCCCTTCCAAATAACCTCGTCGCACTCCGGATGCTTAAACGCCCCATTACACAACTCATACTCATACTCAAGATCTGGCTGAAACTCCCAATACAAACTCTCAGCATCACTCCCCATCCTAAACGTATATTCGGCCGCCGCATCCTCGACATAAATCTTGGGAACGCCATTCGCAGCAGCAGCCTCAACCTGCAGCTGCACCTCACACGACCGCTCCATAAGCGTATACAAATAAGCAGCCTCATCAACCGTATCACCCACAGTCTGTGTATTTCGCCGTTAGTACCAGAAAAAAAAACATGGAACATGCCTGTAAAAGGGACGGTCAGGGTTCCAACTTACCAGCAACCCATGATTTCTTAAAATCAGACCCTTGCCCTTTGGCCCCAGCGCAGCAGCCAACCGCTTCCCCTCCGCCTCATCAAACACAATACCGCCGAAATCCCGGTACACAGCCTGTGCGTCGCCGTAGAAGTAGCAGACGTCCTGATTGATCATGTCAAGAGGCTTGGCAAAGGCGCTCCAGGCCTTGCCGGCGGTACCGTGGCAGTGGCACGCAGCGTTGACATCGGGCCTTGCCTTGTGCACAGCCGAGTGAATGAGAAAGCCGGCGGCGTTGGCGGGCCTGCTGCGGTTTCCGCCGACGACGTTGCCGTCGTAGTCGACGAGCACCATGTCTGCGGCTGTGAGTAGGCCAAAGTGCTTACCGAGCGGGTTGGTCCAGAAGGTGTGCAGGTTTTCCGGGTCGCGCACCGAGATGTGGCCGCTCATGCCTTCGGTGAGGCCTTTTCGGGCGAACACGCGGAAGGCGCCTGGAATTAGTGTTATTATTTATCTTGGTTGCATTGCATGAGGGCTGCGTGAGAAGGTGTACCGACCGGCCATGTGGGAGAGGATCCATGCCCGCTGTTTGTCAAACGAGGAAAAGAGAGGGACGCTGGGAAGACACACGCCTTGGGATATGGCTTGCAGCGGCGTCAATTCTTTGGATGCATCGTGCTTGGAATGTGGTACCAGCTGCTTGGATTGCGGCGTTGGTGTTGCTTCGGCTGGGATGGCGGAGGGGGCCATGGCGGTGGTAGATGCGATGAAGAAAGTTACTACTACAATCCGTGATGAGTAGAAAAGCGAAAATCTTCGGAAAGTGGGTGCTAAATTAGAGTCCGATCGGGTCAATGCAGCGGAGATGATGGCTTCTTATCTCAACTCGATCAAATCCTTCTTCGCTCAGTAAGGCGTGTACATGCGAAGTAGTAGTTGCATATCCACCGGCCCGGTTTCAACTCGTGGCCACCACCTGCGGGGTAGTAGCCGGCCTTGCGTACCTGAACGACCACTTTTCTTCGCTCTTCTCCGGTTTACAGCGGACAACACCACATTGTCGCCTTGAAACTCCACTCGGCATTGTCATCGGTATGAACCTTTCCGGTCAAGATACTCTTTTTGATTTTTTTACGTACATTCCATTCCTCGTACTGTTCCGATGCCAACGTTGTCCAGCCGGCCGGCAAACACACAATCATTCGTGCCATGTGTACTCATCGTAAAAGAATAAAAGAATTCATATAAATTAAGAAAAGGGATTAGTATGTGTTTTTTTTAGGTTCAGCAATCCAGGTCTTCGCTTAAAAGCCAGTAGCCCGCCCCTGGGCCTAGCAATGGTGTAAAAGTATGAAGAAATTATAAACAGTTGTTATATCTTACAGTAGTCCCTTAATCCTGAATCTACATCTTTCCACCAGGGAAGCTCGAAAGCAATCCCATATCGAACTTGGCAGCCTGCGGGCACCCCAGGGCAGCAAGAACAGGATCAAGCACAGTCGTCAACTTGCGCACCGCAAGCACAACATTGCCAAGCAGGCCATCGAGGATATCCGGTGTGGCAAACTGTACAAACTGGAACGCAAAGCACATAGCATTGTTGCCCTCAAGCAGCGTCTCCGCGTTGAAAACACCGCCAGTCAAATCCGCGATGTTGACACCAGTAAATGTGTTGGGCTTGCCCGTGTTGCCGCCAATAACAGCCATGTAGGGCAGTGCCTGTAGCGCGCGCACAGCATCAAGGGCGAAAGATGCAATGCCGTATTCATCACCGATAGCACGGCGGTAATACTACAATCAAATGTCAGCAAGCAGCTCCTATTCAAGGCTCCTAATTCAGAGCGCCAAGAGATCGTAAAAAAAGGCAACATACATTGTCGGGAATCCTCTCACGACCAGACGCCCACTTGAAACTGCCCCGCTCTCCCGTCACGCCCTCAAACGACTTGAGCGTCTCCAGATCGAGATATCCATCTGGGTACTCGGCGCTGTGGTTGCGGAAGAAGTGGTACGTGAAGAGATACGTAGCCGTGTTGATCGCAAAGTGCGTAAACGGCCCAGCAAAGTACCGCCCATTAGTCGCGATAGAGTTGTTGAAGCGAGAACCCCGGAAGGGATGCATGACGGTAAGATCGTATCCATTTGGACCGAGGGGCATGGCAGCCAGCTCCTCAAACTGAGCCAAGTTGAGGGAATCGGTGTCGCCACTAGCATATTCACCACACACACATTAGCCATACCCCTCACTCACTTCATTCGTCAAACATCCAACTGATGAGAAAGAAACAGGGAAACAAAAAGGGGAAAAAAGGGGAGAGGGGGATGAATAACGTACGTCTTGTACAAATCCGCACGCGTAGGCGAGCAATCCGCCTCAAATCGATTATGCGACGCGCTGAGACCCTGGGGCTCACCAAGAAGGCCAAGCGACGACGTCGCGGCGGTAAGCAGGCCGCCGCTCTTGGGCTTACCGCCAATAGACACGGTGGTGAGATCGCCGGCGACGAGGCCCGAGTAGACGGATAGGAAGGCAGAGAGGTCCGTTGCCATGCCGAAGACTATTCATCCTCTATTAGCATATCGAATCGGGAGGGGGGGGGAGCTTCTCGCTGGATTTTGGACGTGGAGAGAGGGATGAGACGGACCTTGGGTAGATGCAGTCGTCAAGTCAAGCACCGATGCAACACCGGTTCGTGAGATGTACCCATGGTTGGCGAGGACATTGAGACCAGGACAGGGTCCACGGATGTCGTTTGGTCCTGGTGCTATCTATTCATTGTCCTCGTCAGTTTACTACCATTTCTCCCCTTTCTCCATCCCCCCCACTTCAAAGAAAAGGGGGGAAGAAGAAAGAAGAACAAGGAGGAGGGGAACTCACATATTGATGCGCCCCTGTAGTGTCTACACGCTGCGCATCCGCATCGAATCCGGGCTTGACAAGCCCGAATCCCAACTGTCGCTTTTCAGACGCAGCAGCAGCCTCGCGCTCGATCCTGGCTACGATACTGTTGATTTCTGCAAGCGTCTCGCTGCTGATGTCGCCGTTGTTGAGTAAGTTGGCGGGGAACGCTACGGCGGCCGTGATACACAGCGATGCTGTGTATAGAATTGACGTCTTCATCTTTCTGTTGTCGGTTGTCCAAGCCACTCTCTTTCTCTCCTTTGCTACAAATACCCGAAAGTGCAAGGAAAAGATACACCAGTTACGTTGAGTAGGATTGTGTGTGTGTGTGTGTGTGTGTGTGTGTGTGTGTGTGTGTGTGTGTATTACAACAAACAAAGATTCCGAGAATCCAGATATCCGCAGGGATGCGTTGTTATCTGTGTGTATTAAAGAGAGTGTAGTATAACGAATCTTGCTGGGTTTTTCCAATCCCAAAAAAAGAAAGAATCCGTAAAACCATTGTCCCTCATCTCCATCTCTTTCCACCCTATATACCCTAATGCCCTCATTCGCCTCCCCACCCCCAGACCGTAAACTCAAACGCTTATGAACAACCGAGTCATGTCCCATTAACCTCCCCTGATCTCCCCCGAGCCCTGAATCGCGGCAAAAAAATGGTCTTGATACCTACCTATCGCAAGGAAACCCCAGCCGCAACCCCACCCCCGCCGATCTCGTGTTGCAAGGCGCCATGAAAGCGTGGATTGGTAATTTACCTGATTGGCTCGTCTACCCGTGTAAGCCGTCGATATCGTGTGTGTGTGTGGGGGGGGGGGGGGGGGAGAGAAAAGGTGGGTCGGGGGGGGGGGAGACTTGATAAGATTGGATTGGGGGGGGCAGTTACTAGTTACAACAGGGACTACAATTCGACGGGGATCAGCGGGGGGTAAACGGAGAGAAAAATAAGGGAGTGGACTGTGCTTTTTTGAGGCACACGAAATTCGGCGCCTTAACTTGTTTGGTAGCACGTAAGCCACAGCAGAGTTTTAGGATTAGTGCGTATTACGGAAGTAATGAGCGGTCGGTTTCCGTACGTACTTGGGTAAGAGGGTTTTTTTTTAAAAAATATCCGGACTAAAGTAGGAGGCTTGGGACCATGTGGGTTAGTGGGTGCTAGAAGGAGCCAAGATCGCCCCTTGCTTGGTTTGCGCGTGATAGGGAGATGAAAGAGGGGGTTCTTCTTGTGATTGTTTGCCGAGTTTTTGCCGGAAGGTTTGAAGGTTTCTGGGATTTTTGCTTGGTTGTTGACTTGGTGTCGCGCCAGAGGTGTTCTGGAGGAGGGGAAGTAGAGGCGCTTGTTAAGCATGTGAGCGGTTCCGATGAGGGGGACGGAAGGATGGTTCCTTGTTAGCATGGAATAATGGTGGAACGAAAAAAAAAGCAGATGCAAAGGCGTTAGATGTATAGTAGTAGTCGAATGATTAACATTATGACGTCGTAACTCGTGCTATTTTCTATGGATATGGTTGGGGGCCTTTTCTTTTCGCTCCAGCGCAGCCGTTGACTGCTCATTCGTTTTCGGAACCCATTTTTGACCCAAAAGAGATGATGATAAGGAAAGGGTATCATAAACGTGTATGCGGTCGATGTGGCAATCCTTCTTCTAGCGAATTCATAGATGCGGGAGATGCCAGAGTGACTCGTCCTGTGACCTCGTCGACGACAAGGTTGTCCATCTCCATATACGCTTCTTGTCGCTTTCCGTCCACATCAACTAATGACTCTTCGCTAACGTTCGTAGTGCCATCCACGTTTGACCGCCGTTTGTTTGAGCATGAGCTTGTGGCTTCAATCTTGGTATTCTTAGAACCCAGTTTGGACGCATGTGCTGAGTTCATGCCCGATAGGTTTGAAGCCTGGCTCTTGAACCTCCTTTCTCGCGACGAGTTTTGGTATGAGCTAATTACAGTGGTAACGGCTTGTCTAAAGAAGACTCGGAGTACAGGTATTGACGTGGCGACAATGGCCATGGCAGACTCTGCTGACGACCAGATGACAGTGTTGGTGGCGTCGTCTATATACGTCAGCCAAGTTCAGAAAAGTACATGTTACGCAACCTACACGAGAGATCTAGTTTGGTCAGTAACTCGACATATCGAGCTCGAAGGATTGCGGTCACTCCTGCTCTTTGATCTGGTTAGCAGAACCCAGATGGTTCGTGATGAATGGCTTACAATACTCCCAGACTCATGGCAATGCAGACACCAATCTTCTCCGCCGGGCGCATCTGCAGATTCCAAATGATTTTCCAGGGAATGAGTGCTAGAGAAATGTCCATGATTGCAGACCATACTAGACATGGTATTAGTACACAATCCTGACGCATCACCAAGGTACTACCAACTAGCTTGAAATCGTCCATAGATGACAGACGGATGCTTATCCATACATGTGCCCGGTATGATGTCCACAAAGGTCTTTGTCAACGGCTTGCAAAGGACCCAAGGAAGGATGCAGGTCGGTATGGCGAAGATGACGAGGGTAGTCATGGCAAAGCACACATACGCCTTGATCCATCCTTCAGTCAAACGAAATAGTGTCACTCCGAACGATATCTTGCTGAGGGTGATGGCAGTTGTGGAGACGGTAAGGCCGGTTGCGCCAAGATAAGTGATGGTCTCGAAATGGCTGAAGTCAACTGGTGGAAAGGAGTCAGCCAGACCCTCGGTATCACATGCGTCTCTCATGCAGCTTCTTACTATCAAGCGAGTGTTTTCCAAAACCTAGATTTACACTCAACTGATTGAGGATGGCTTGACATAGCAAGAATAACTGCAAGTTGTGCGTCAGTCGTTTTCTTTGGGTAGAGGTTTTGTCGTTGCTTACCCAGCTGACAGTAAGGATTAAGCTGTCGTACCACAACTTGCCTTGGTTTTTTTGAATCGCCAGCCGAAGTGCGAGAAAAAACCCGGCGACCCCGCAGAGCGACCACACAGTGATGCTCATGAGCGGGCCATGAGTCTCCGCTGGGTTACTGACCCAGTTCTGCAACTGCGTTGACATCCTGGGTGTGCAGAGTGAGCCAGGCCTGGACAAATGCGCTTCCCCGGCGATCAGGCTGCGAGGAGACCCTCAGTTGGGACAAAGACTTGGAAAATACGGGTAGCGATCGCATGTACATGTAACAATTGTTGGGTGAGGGTTACACGACATGAACGATGGATGCCGCCGACACCAACTAACCGTCCTCCCCGTTACCAGTCCCTAGCTGCCGGAATGGTTTCTGCCCGAGCCCACTCTCTAGATTCGGAAGTTTACTCGAGAGGGTGGATGCCAAGGGCCGTTGGATTCCATTTTGTGCGGATGTGTCCACCCCTCCCAATGGGGTTTGCCATTTTGTCTCCGTTACGGGGCAGCGTCGCATTTTGATTATCATCAAGGACTTGGCTGATTAGGACCGACTCATCACCCTTTGGCCTGCAGCAGGTGATCTAGACTGCCTTCCTTGTTCCTGCCTTCAGGGTTGGGCAGTTAACAATGACTCGTATAGTGTGGGCTGGCTCGCGGCCCGCTTGTAGATCAGGCCCACAAACAACCGGCCTAGCCCTTGGGCTAAGATCGCGCTCATGTGCCCGACACTGCCGTCAGACTTGAGTCGTACATTAGATAGAGTTTGCAAAAATCAGCGAGAGTTGCAGATCAGTGTCTCTTGAACTTTAGTCAACGACGCCCGCTGTTGAATGGGAAATAACTCCCAGACATTGTAAAGTCGCGTCACTAGCCACGTCGGAGTCGTGAAGGGACACGGCCCTGTGATGGCAATCAGTGACATTGCACATGAATTTAGTGGCCACATAGTGTCTACTGCTTTTGACCGTCATGGCCTACCCTGTTTGGATTTTGCTTGAAGTTGTTTGATCATTACGCCTGAGTCCTTGGCTGCGTCTCAGTAACAGCCACAAAATCACAGCCCTATAATGGTTCAAGGCTGAGTGGGCTGTGGGTCTATCGCGTGCGACGGCCAGGATAGCGACTGTCTACCATGACCATGGCACAGTAGAAGCGAGTAATATCCTCGAGCCCAGTTGAGCCATGATGCCTTGGCAGCATACCATGCGTGGTACGAGAGGTTTGTTGATTGGTGTGGGTAGATCTTGGTAGATCTGGTGGGATGTTGCCCTCAACTGGGTGTTTACGAGTTGGAAGAGTCTTGTAGGAAGATGGTCGAGTGTCCATAGCGTGGCCTATATGTGACAAAACTTGTTGCTGCATATATTGAGCTGTGCGATCCGTGCACATGCTGCATGTTGCTAGGTGATGGTCCTTGGCCTCATTGGTTCCTTAAGCTCCGATCAGCCTCCTATGACGGCAAAAAGCTTTTGGCGCTCATGGCTTGCAGCTTCGGTACTATATGCCGTACCCATCCGTTCTCTAGGGAGAAGGTCCGAAGAAGACGCCATCATTGTGCCCGGCGTTTTCACTACAACGTTACATGGGGAATAACTGTGCTGTATGTCCGACACGGTGCAATACCGACTCCTCGGAACCTACCCACAAACTTACCTGCATTCACTGATCGTGAAACCCCGGCACTGACATGCTGCGCACATGGCACGCCGCCTTCATCCGCCGGCTAGTCAGCACAATAACCTTTTGGCATCAAGTGACACGAGCCGCCGCCGTGTTGCCCACCCACTACTAGAAACCAATCTTTATACAAAACCAATTCATCGCAGCAAACACAGTAGCCTCACGCATTTGCTGCTCTTGAGATTGTCGCTTTTGGGGGACTACTACACTTAGAAGAACATTTGCTTGTGCAGAGTCAGAAACTCGGTCTCGTGAATAAAAAAACAACACGACAAGAAACCCGTTCGTTCTTGTCAAGCCATGTCGGACACTTCAAAACGTCCTGGAGCACCAGACAGCCACACCATGTGACTTTGATGGGGCCTGCTGCATTACCCGTGCGTCGAGTCATGAGATGGAGTCTTAAGGCTGGAGAACTTAAAACAGTGGACCGACATAGAGTGGTCCACTTCGCTGTGGGAGCATTGGATAGGACACAGCAACCCTCACACTGCATGTCAGGATTCATGAATCGTCACTTCTGATCCGATTCAATCCGATCCGATCCGATCCTTTGTGGCTGAGTTCCATACATCAGGCCTTTCATGCCATGGTTAGTTCAATGTTTCAGAGCGTCATTGTCCATAATTTTTTGATTCGTCTATCGTGAAAACTCGTCATCTACTACGCCTCACCAAGCCGCAATACTCCAATGCGCAGCTTAGCAAACCGCATGCGTCTTGCCGGTCTTGGCCTGCAGACTATGGTTCTCTTCAAAATGATCTGTCGCCTTCTTTTGGAAGACGGGGCTGACGAGCGTCGACCGGCGGCGCATCGCGAACTGGTGCCTATGTCCGAGTCAGCATGTTTCCAATCAAGACTCCGTCATCAGTTGCCAGAAGAAAAAATACTTACTCCTTGTGCTCTTGGATTTTCTTGGCGTCGAGTGCGTCAAGCGTTTGCAAGGCCAGCTTGAAGTCTGCAATCAAAGCGTCGCATCGTGACTTGGTAAAGTCCTCACGAACAACGACACGCAACATCTTCATCTTCTCCGAGTGAGGAGCCATAGTGTAGGCGGGTACAACCCATCCACGCTCACGAAGCTGGTGCGCAATGGCAAACTCGTCGTACTGCTTGCCAAGATCCTCGTCGATGCGGCATGCAACAAGAGGGAGTCCTTCTCCTCCGCGTTGGCTCATGATGACAAAGCCCATGGATTCGAGGTTTGCAGCTAGGTAGTCAGCAGTGCGCGTCAGGTTCAACATTATCCTCCTGTAACCACGCTTTCCTAGACGGATGAGTTGGTAGTATTGTCCGATAATCTGCGAAGCGCCACGCGAGAAGTTGAGCGTGAAGGACGCCTGGTCGGCGCCTAGGTAGTTGATGTTGAAAACGAGTTCTTGGGGCAGATACTGGGGATCGCGCCAGACGACCCAGCCAACACCGGGGTAAACGAGGCCATATTTATGTCCTGAGGCATTAATGGTTGTGACCTTGGGAAGGCGGAAGTCCCAGAGAAGCCCGGGGTTGACAAAGGGAGCAACAAAGCCACCTGAAGCAGCATCGACGTGGATGTTGACATCCATGTCTCGCTCGACCAGAAGGTCATTGATGGCTTTGATGTCTTCGTATTCGCCAGTGTATGTTGTTCCAAGAATTGCGCCTGATGATTTGTCAGTGGTGGATCCTACACCGAAGTCTATACATAGATTTCATACAAATTCCGATTGTGTTTTCGTCACACAGATCTACGCATTCCTTGGGGTCGATGACATAGCGATCAGCTGTGCAGTAGACGTATTTTTCTTCAATGTCGAAGTATCGGCAGGCTTTCTGTGAGTCGTTAGCGTTTCCCGACTAGCAACAGTGGTCCATCAGCCAAACATCCAGATACTCACCTCCCAGCAAACCTGCACAGCGGAGTTCATAACCATGTTGGGCTTGTCGTATGGCTTTCCCTCTGCCTTTCGTTTGTTTTGCCACAACTTCTTCATGGCCAGCACTCCCAGCTAGGTAGTGTTAGTCGCAGACTCCTATTTCTGCTCATTTCAACACTAACCATAATGGCTTCTGAAGATCCAATCGTCGAAGTACCGATAATGTTTGCATCATCTGTGCTTGGAGCGTTGAAAAGCCTGGCAATCATAGAGACACATCCTAATACAGCTCAGTCCTTGTTATGACGATTTCTGCCGTGCTCTGAAGACACGTACGGTTTTGGATGTCGGCGCTGACGGGGTATTCTTCGTAATCGATGAAGTTCTTGGAGAAGGCGTCGCTAGACGATACGGTTACTTTGGTATTCTCGATAAGAGGTCATTGTGGCCATACACCATGAGTTTCTCAACTTCCTCCTCCTGCGAGTTGTGTTAGCGTCGAATGGCTGCAGGAATGTCATGGGGGGGTGCATACCATGTATGTGGTGACGAAAGAGGCCAAGTTCAGCGTTGGTGTTCCGTCGAGTGTGAGATCGTCCTTGATCATCCGGTAGGCCCTAACGAGACATGAGCAACTTGTCCAAAGCTGCGGTTATGAGCGTGGTGGTACATACACCTGAGGGGGCATTTCCCGCTCCTGTATCTGGTCAGTGTGCTGTACTTGGCAATTCGTATTGTCTGGACAAACTTACCGGCATCTCATACTTTGGGAGATCCTCGGCAGCATACTTGCTACCATAGACGGTGGCAGTGAAGTCATCAACCTCATCGTCTGGGCTCAAGTTGATGGTGCTTGCAGTAGCAATGTCGTCGAATTGAGCCTTCTCCTCGGAAATCTCCTTGAAGGTGGCTACGCGGTTGATGTGCACCATGTTGAGATATGTGAGGGGGAGTGCTGGAGGGGAGTGCTGGAGGGGTAGAAGCTGGTGGGCAGGAGACAAGGCAGCGAGGGGGCGGGGAAGGCGCAGCTTAATATGGCTCAAACACCAAGGCGCGTAAGCAGCTACGTAGCTTCGACGGGTAGTAAGGAATCAAAGCCCCCAATCCCATTGTGCATTCTAGTCTCCGGTACAGCTCAACAGCACAGCGCAGCAGCGCAGTAATGCAGCCCCCACCATGGACGGCACGCGCTTATCCCAATGTGATGTGGCCGGCCATAGGCCAGCATGCAAGCCAACGCTGTACGACGCGTCAGTTACGAGCCAGACCGCTATCGAGCCAGGATACGTGTAGCTGGGCATTTGCCATAGAGCCCCTGGCATATCCTCACCGTCGTCCCGAGGGGCAGCGGGTAAGACGATGAATTGCAGTCTGGCACAGCGGCATGGCGGGGTAGTAAGTAGTAACACGGGCCTGGCTAAGCATTTGGCCTCGAAAAGCTTGTCTTTGGCATCACACCAAAGTGTCCTCACCGCCCTTCACCCTTTTAGCCCATTGGGGTCATGGGCTAGCTATCTTGGGGCGGCTAGTAGCGGGGTGTCATGGACAGGTGGGGGGTGGGGTGTTTGGCCAGGTACAATTGTGCACCTACGCACACGTACCGCGTCATTGTCACTGACTCTCTTTGGATGTATGTATCCGCCCACTCCCGCCTCCACATCTTCCTTACACATAGTACACGTAACACAACACATCTAGGCCGATGCGATAAGACAATGGTACGTTCAAGTGTGCACCTAGCCTATTGGAAGCCTCTGCACATCGACGCGTCTGGCTGAATGTACTCGGTACCATCTATATTAAGTGTACAGTATATATATATATGTATGCAAAACCATAGCCTTGCACCTGAGCTACAAAGACGTATATCCTCATGTACTTCGTACGTCTGATTAGTTTTTGTTGTCGCAGAGCTGAAAGAGAAAAGAGGCTCGGGTGTTGCCGCGGGCGCCCCGGACCCCGAGGCGCATAAGCAGAATGGCCGTTGGCTACGACACTGCCTCATTGGTGCCGAGTCTAGTAGTAGCAGTAGTAGGCTGGGCAGTCCACTTCTCTCTACACCTGTTTCACCGAACACGAACTCTCCAAGGTCAAGCAAATTCCCTCTCCAGTCTTGACCGACATATTGCTTCCGCCATCCGTCTAGCTGTGCCATGGCAACAACTGAAGCGGTACATGTGGCCACGTACTTGTTCTTGCACACCGTCCCCTCAGCCTAGCAAAACACACATGTACTACCTGACACGTATGCATTCCCTCTGCAAAGTGGCCTTGTCTGTTCCTTGGAAGCTGGGTAGAGGCCAATGGTTTGGCAATTGCGAGTTTGTCTAGTTGGTACTGTGAGATTGCGCCCTTGGGCTGTATTCGGGCTCCTGTAATTCCCGCAGCATGCAGCAACCTCTTACAAAAGCCAGGCGTCTTTTGTAACGACTAGTTGCCCGAGACCATCTCGCTTGATCCTCCAGTACCATGTGGGCAACAGGAAGCGGATGCATGCAGCCGAAAATGGACCCTGTTCGTACATGATCTACATTGCCCCTCTTCCCGTCTTAGATGATATTCGCTATGCTGATACGACTTGTGCTTGACGGTGCTGGACTGGGACTTGATAGGCTCTTTGGCGGTGAATACGTGTCGGGTGCAAGTTGCACTCGTTTGACGGGATTGTGCACTGGTGGATAATAAGCTGCCGGCTGCGTATTTCGGTGATGGCGTTCGCCTCTTAATTGCCGCACCATGTGCTCAATCCGGCCCCAGTCATTCCATTCCGCGCTTCCATTCGACAATGCATTGGGTGGTGGCGGTTGTGAGCATAACCCGTCTCGCATTGCTTCGTCGCCTCCCGGCGATGCCGTAGCGCCAGGTGCCGAGTCCTGGCCCGACACAGAAACCATACTGGTGCCTGCCCAGACCCAAGAATGCTCCAGACTGCCTTGTATGTCAGCACTGAGGTATGCAATCATCTCCTCGTCGTGTTCCAGCTGTTTGCCGTTGCCGCTGCAGTTGCGTGTTCGGTCGAATAGCCGCTCTAGAAAGAAGGCAATATTCTTGCCACAAGCAGCGTTAATCTTGCGTGTGCTGCCAATAGCTTCGGAGAGATGCAAGCACACCAGGGCTGCATCATACTCGCCCCGGAAGCATAGTACCAGAATGCATCGCCACAGATGCAGGCATACCGTGTTACTCGCAGCCAATGCCATTCTCTCTGTTCCTGTCTGGCCAGAATTACGGAGTGAAGGGTTGTGCAATACTCTTGACACATACTTTGCCGTGTCCTGGGCAACAGAGACGCATCGTTCCAATGCATTGGCTCGGCCCATAGCACTCGACAATGGGCTGAGGTTCCGCCGGTGGAGATGGAATCGAGC
The DNA here is from genome assembly GCF_028858645.1 of Bipolaris maydis. Taxonomy (NCBI): domain Eukaryota; kingdom Fungi; phylum Ascomycota; class Dothideomycetes; order Pleosporales; family Pleosporaceae; genus Bipolaris; species Bipolaris maydis. Next base: position 3,621,898 of record NW_027093857.1, on the reverse strand, counting down.
TGAGAGTAAGACGAAAACTGTTGGCAACACCTTTGCGTCGAGCAGTGCCCCTGAGTCTGGCTGGTGGTTTTCAGGTAGGAGTAGCAACTTTGAGCGAAGCTGTCCATCGAAGCTTTCCGCTGTTTGTGCGAGTATAACGCTGGACTTTAAAGCGTGCTGTAAGGGGGCGTAGAGGCGCGTGATGTGTATTGTTGCCACGAAGCCAGTAAAATGGGAAGGTTTTGTCGAGGGACGGAAGGGCTCATTGGGCTGTATGTAACGATCGTCGACTGATGATGGGAGCGAAATCTCGCAGTCGTTCTCGTTGATCAACATTGGACGATTCGTCTCGAGTGACATGATCCTGCATCGCTGTCAGTCCCTGGAATAGTTTCACGTCAGATGGACATATTTTGCTCACCTGTCCCGAACGTAGATAGACCACCAAAGTCTGCGTCGAATTTCGCCGTCGAAGGCAGACCAGCAGTCCATTTCAGGACTGATCTGTAGTTCTTGTGCAATTCTCACCGCAGACGCAAGCCAGATGGAGCCGAGGGAGCGCTGGTTACTTTCTGTCGCAAATATGCTTAGCAACAAAGCTGCCTGAGCATGTGTAATGCTAAGCTCCTGTGTCCAGGGCTGAAGAGCAGACACTGCAGTCTCAAACATAGCCTGGCCTTCTGATAGCACGTTGCAAGAAACATTGTGCTCTGATCTAGGATGTAAACAGCCACAAGCCAGTACTGCAAAGAACAAGCCAATCCAATCCCGAGAGCAACCTTGAAAGCTGCGTGCGGCATAAACCTCGTCTGCTTTGTGCTGAAAAGTAGGCCAATGTAATGCAGGATACCAGTCGTGTACCGTATCGAGGAAGGATCGAGAAAAGTACGCATAGTCGGCGCGCAAAGGCACCGCAGGCAGCGGCCAATTCGGTTCCGTATTCCGCAAGACGTTTTGGTGGGGCATGTTGAATATGTCGCGAGCATGTTCTCTGATGTTACTGCGAACGTGGTTGAAGTTGTCGAGGATTGGTACACATATCTGCCGTGGTCCTAGTACCACTCCAGTGTGTACTTCGGAGTGTCTCCGTTTCATGTCTGTTCGCTCTCCGTCCATGGAACTCTGGTCAGATACTTTGTTTCGTAGCTGGGAATTTACATGAGTCAACTCGGCAATTTGACTCTGTAGGTCCTGGACCTGCCTGTGCATAATGAGCATTTCCACCACAAACCTTTTTGTACAGAATGACGCGTACTTACTTGATTGATGACATGCGGCGATTCGTCTCCTTGGTGAACTGACACCGATGATTTCGGCTCGAACATTCTGAACATGCTGAGGTCTCGGTAGCATCGCACTGCAAAGATGGTCAGCCAAGTTCGACAAAGGCCCCAATCCGCCTGTTCAAGCCATGCGTACAATAATGTACCTTCGCTGATTAGGGGCCGCAGATGCCTTAGAGGGGCATTGCCTGCTCAACGTGCGGAGATGGACAGCGGACATTTTGGATAAGTGCATAGACGACTACGACACAAGCCACAAAGTCTTCCCCTTGTCTCCAAACAGCTAATATCTTGCTCGCATTCTTCCGGGGAAATTTGGGTCAAGGTGTGTGTGTGTGTGTGTGTCTGGGTCAAATGCAGTCGCTGCTATGATTTACAAACTCACCTTGACTTTGCGTTCTCGACATGCATCGCATGAAGGGTCTTTTCTTCGCTGCCTGTAGGCTCTCTTCTGCGCAGTTAAGTTGGTAGAGGGTATTTGGGTGGGAGAGATGACCAAGGCACTGCTATCGTGGCGTTGAATGTCGGGCAAGCCTGCAGAGGCAGCACTCGGTGAGGCAGAATGGCTGTAAGAGCTCGAAGGATAGTGCGGTGATCTGGAGCCTGGTTGAGGGATATTCGGTGCAGCAAGCAGAGTCGTCGGACGAGGAGTTTGTTGCGCCAGGGCAAAGGGATTGGGCACAGGCGTCATGGTTGTTGGAGATGCTCCGTTTGAGCTTGTGGAAGACTTGTGCATGGCTAGCAGCACAGGAGCGGGGAAGCAGTTCGGATGCTCCGGTCCAAACTTTGATGAGTGATGAGGGCCCGTAGACAGGATGCTGTGGCTGTAGAGCAGTCAATAGTTACGGCAGCAGCCGATGACGGCAAGCACTGTCGAGGTCCCAACGATTGACCACCTCGTGGCACCACACAGAAGCAGGCAGCCAATGAGGGTGGCTGTCAGCAGCACATAACGTAGCCGAGCGTGAGGCGGCGAGATGCGCAATGTGATGGGAGTGTGGATGGATGAGACGATCAACGGGCCCTTAGTCCAGAGTGGGGGACCCGTACAGGTAGAGCGGAAGGATTGGTAGCTGGTAGTAGAAGAAACAATCCGAGGCGTAGACCTACACAAGCTGGATGCGCGGTGGTCGGGCGGTGTTCCGTGTCGCTTGATGGAGCGCTCCCAGCCAACCGATGGGTGAGTGGGCGAGAAGTCAAAGCTTGGGGTAACAATCGGGAGCAGAGACGGCTAGGGTGGAAAGAACGACCCGCAGCTCCTTCTCTATTAGTTCAACGGCGACCGAGGCCACCGGATATGAGCAAGTGACGGGAGAGAGTCCGGGGGGACGGCAGACAGCGCAGTCAGTGAAGAAGGCTGAGAAAGACGGACCAGGGTGACCAGGGCAGGCGAGAAGTGGACTCGACGCCTCTGTAGGAAGCAATATTCGAGGTGGTGATGCTGCACAGTTGATTAGCCCCAGCCCGGATGGTAATGGTGGAGACCCTGGCACACCTTCGGGGCGCGGCGAGCTGGCAACAAGGTTTATTCGCCGCGGTACTGGTGGATATTGGCTACTACTCTAGACGGTGGGAGTACGGGGGACAAGGGGTAGGAGGGAGGGAGAGAGAATTGGCAGAGGCAGGGAGGGAAGGAGGCAGGTCCGCGGAAGCACATGCAAAAGGGTGCTGGCGCTCGTGGGTGGCTGTTGAGAGTCGAGTAATAGTAATAGGCAAGATTGGGGGAAGGGGAGGGGGGCTCGATGGCCCTTGTCTTGCTTTCCCGGATGGGTTGGCTAGTGTGGTAGTGCGGCAGCAAAAAAGAGAAACACGGTGCTGTTTGGAGCGGCTGACGTAGGGGCAATGGCCAGTAGGAGGGTGGTTTTGGGTAAGTAAGTAGGTATGCAAAGCACAAGAGGCAGCGAAGCTTTTTGCGGGTCTCGAGCGTCACCAAAGTCGAGATATATTCCCTAGGCCTGGGCCAGCGGGTGGGGCAATGGGTGGCATGCAAGCGTGCGGTGCCTGTGTGTTTCGTGAAGACAGCCCAATGGCTCCGTAAAGCGGGTACAGCTGGAGGCGCTTGCTGGATACGGGACGACGCGAAAGCACAAGTCGAGGCTCTAGGACTACACGGGATGCCATCTCCGTGGTCGACTCGGACGCCGATCCGGGCAGACCAGACAGGCCTGCGAGGACGAGACAGTCGGGACTTGTCGAAGCCTCTTGTTCCAGAAGATGATCGGTTCGTGCCTAAAGGGCCAGCGGTCCACAACGCTTCTCCCGAAACGCCCATGGCAAGCGTCTTCGGCGAGATTCCAGCAGGGGCCGACCTGCATGTGGGAATTGAAGGCTTTTCGTTACCGCCTGTCGCCCCGGCCAAGACATGGCAGGGCAGGGCAGGGCAGGGCAGGGCCCGGCTGCAAGGCGAGCACTGTAAGTACGGAAGAGGACTGGCGATGCGTCAGCCAACGGCGCAGGTCGGGCGGACAGGCGAAAGGGCCCATGGGGCGGTGCCTGTGTCAGTCCAGGGGCGGCGGGAGAGCGGGTGCGTGGGCGGGTTTCTGGATCGAATGAGCATGGAGACGGTGGTTCAGCGGAGGGGCCAAGCCACAGCAGAGTTCCAACGGCGGGTGCGCCACAGACGTCAAGCCACCGCGCCCCACCGTAATGCAGTGTCGAGTCTGAGTGCAGGCTGACATTGGCGGCCCCGGTGGCGCCCATTCCCCCCATCGGCCGTCCCATGAGAGACTGCACGCATGTGCATGCGCACGACTGGCGCGTCTCTGAGCCCGCCGTGGACCGGCCCTGCGCAGTGCCGATGCAGATGCGGATGCAGATGCAAGTGCCAGAATAGCCTGTGGGCTCGCTCGCACCGCTGGCCGAGGCGATCCCTGGCCCTGCCCTGCCCGTGCCAGTGCCAGTGCCAGTGCCGACCAGATAACGAAAGCAGCCATGTGCGGACTAGAGCGACCAAGTAGGTGGCTATGTACCGACTAGAGGAACCAAGTACGGGCTGCTATGTATACTTACACCTGCCACGTGAGCACATACTGTAAGTAGATGCATCCATGATTACAACACGTGCAATGTATGTAGTGTGGTCTGGGTGTGCACATGCTATACTTGTCTGCTAGGTGCAATGCACGACTTTTTCTTCTTCTTCTTCTTCTTCTTCTTCTTTTACTACTACTACTACTACTACTACTACTACCACCACATGGTCGTCTGGCACGTACTATGCAAGTACCACCTGCAGAACGTGTTTCCCCACGTTTGGCCTGTCCGCGCCCGTCCCGAGGGCCCCACTGCCATGCTATGCCATGCCCTGTCATAAGCATGCCCTTGCCGTGCCCTGCCGTGCCAACTCGTCTCCTAATTTCCTACATAGCACCATACTCACATACACACTAGTAGCCGTCGACGCTTGCTCGCACGGCATCACCACCACTCAGCCCACCGCTCAGCCTGGCCCCGAGGCGGTGACCAGGCCCTACCTGCTAGCACCAAAGGGGCCCCAGTGTGCCTCCAACTGCCGAACCGCTCGTCTAGACCGGCACGGCGCTGCTCGTTGCCACGTCGAGCTGCCTCTGCCCGTCGCCTAGCACGCGCGCATCCCGAGCCCTACGAGGCGTTCGCCGCACGTCTCAAGCACAGCTGCCATGTTTCTGATACACGCCTTGGCACACCTCCCTTCCCTGCTGCCTTGTTCCCTATTCCCTCCCTCCCTTCTCGCCTCGTCACTCGTCCCTCGTCACACCCGTCGCCTGTTGCCGCCTGCCGTTGAATATTGATTACCTGCACCCATCCTCCTTGGCTGCATCTACCACCTCAACCTGCCACCACGCCAGACAAAAAGGTCCCTTACCCACCCACCATCTGCCAAGCTGATCTCGTGCTGATCATCCATGATTGCGCGGCCCCCCTTGGCCGCCCGGCAGTCTCCGTCTCAGGAAGCCAGCCGAGAGGGGGGCTTTTCGAGAAGGGCCAAGGGCAAGACCAACTTGGTCGAGTAAAACACACCATCTGCAAGACTGCCCGTCGTCTGCAACACAGGCCCCCGCCTATTCTCAAATCGACCATGGTTACCCGAAATGCGCCGTTGGCAGCACACCAACACTTCCCTTCCCCCCCCTAACCCTCTTGCCTTGGCTCTCCCACCGCAGCCGATCGACGCCTTGTCAAGTCCAATTGGACATATTCCGCCGCTAGTCTTGCGCTTGCAAAATCCCCCCCAAAAAGCTTGGTCGTCCGGCGGTGCAGGGAGAATGCCGCAAAGGCGAATCGCGTGCTGAACATTGGTGGCGACCTGCCGACGCGTCCACCAGACGGCATTTGTGCCATGTCGGCGAACGCTCTTACAGCCGCCTAGAAAAGGTATCAATCGACAAAAATGATCGGCAAAAGGATTCAACGTGGTTGCCCCTGCAATATCCGCACTTTTTTCCATGCATCGTCCCTCTTGCCTCACCCACCCCACCCCACCCCACGGCATGCCATCGCGGTATTTGCCAGCCCCCATATCCGCCTCGCGTCATGGCCTCATTTCCCCTCCCGTCCATGGTGCTCGCACGATATTCATGACAAATATCTTGGTAACACACCAGTCATCCCAGCGCGCCTCACAAGGTGAGACCTGTCTTACACTACCAAGGTTGAAGTTGCCACTGTGCAATGACCCGACCGAGTGGCTCAATGAACCCCCCAAACCTTAACTTGACCACCTCCACTCAACCACTCGGAAAAATACGAGACAACCACCATCCACCATGTGGCCTTCAGAACCAGGGACCATTGCTTGTACTTACTGCCCTGCTTACATCCGACCACTAGTCCAAATGCATGACACGATAGGTCTAGGCGAAACGCTGTGCAAATCATCAAACATGTTATAGGGCTGAGATCTTTAGAGCCCAGCATTCTGACATGACACGCACACTACCAATGCTTATTAATGGTTTGACTTTTTGCATGTAGCATATACTGTGCAGTCCACTTTGTGTTTTGTTCCGCCACGTACTTGCAAAAAAAAAGACTCTCTGGAGGTGTTTGGCTGTTTGGAACCATTGCAGCTAGCGTGGTAAACTGCCTCGGTACACTCTTTGCATGGTGAACGACCAGGCCGAGGTCGCGAACAGGGTTGTTGTACTAGGCATGTATTCCACCCTGTCTGTTTCCTTACTTCCCCCCCCCCCTCGCAATCACTCCGCTCTACAAAACATCTGTCACAACTCTAATCCGCACGTGATCATCACCATGGCATCGGCAGAACAAGATGTCCGACTCCAAGACTTTGCCAACATCTTCAGCCTCAAAGGCAAAGTCGCCGTCGTCAGCGGCGGCTCGCGAGGCCTAGGGCTCCACGCAGCATCAGGGTGTGTACCATGCATATTTTTCTGCACGCATCCAAAAATAACCTCACGATGCCCATGATGAACAAACAAACCCTCCATAAAGAGAAAGGAAAAAAAAACTAACTCTCTCCCGCGAAAATCAAAAGTCTCATGCAAGCCGGCTGCTCCAAGGTTTTTATCACCTCGCGCAAGGCCTCGGCATGCGACGCGGCCGCAGCCGCCCTCAACGCTTTGCCAAACAAATCTCCGGACGCAAAAGCCTATTCCGTTCCCGCCGATAGTTCCAAAGTCTCCGAGATCGTCCGGCTGGTGAGCGAGATAGCCAAGCACACAGATCACGTGGATATATTGTTTGCAAATGCGGGGGCCACATGGGGCAGTAGGTTTGACGCCGTCGACGAGAAGAATGGCTGGGACCGTGTCATGGATCTGAATGTCAAGGGTGTATTTTTTACCATACAAAAGTATGTTTCTTTTGTTTTTTTGTCCTCTTCCCTCCCCGGCCTTCTTTATCTTCTCTCCCCCTCCCCACTCAACCCAAGTATGAGGTTCGTCTAGGATTAGAAGCAAGAAAATCTGACAAGGGGAACTGGGTACAAAAAGGAAAGAAAAAGCACGAGCAAAAGAACGGGAGAAACGGAAAGAACCGATTCATGTTGGGGGAAAAAGGAAAAAAATGAAAAAGAAAAAAAAACAAGAGGATTGGGGGACGTTTGCTGACATTTGAGGTTTTTTTTTAGATTCGCCCCGTTGCTCACAAAGGCAGCTTCAGTTCAGAATCCCGCACGGGTGATCGTAACAGGTAGCGTTGCTGGTCTAGGCACTGGCTCTATGGGTGGTGAGTCGGCCGCGTTTTCGTACGCAGTGTCGAAAGCTGCAGTGTTGCATCTTGTGCGTAACCTGGCTGTCGAGCTGGGACCGCGCCACATTCTCGTCACGGGCATTGCGCCGGGCTTCTTCGCGAGCAAGATGACGGATGTGGTGATGCAGAAGGCGGGTGGAGAGGAGGCGCTGGGCAAGGCCACTCCGAACGGACGGGTAGGCAGGCCCGAGGATATTGCTGCCGCCGTCGTGTTTCTGAGCTCCAGGGCAGGAAGCCATGTCAACGGTGACACGATTGTGCTTGACGGGGGGAAGATTCACGGAGGTGTCAAGCTGTAGAAAGTTTTCTTGGTCAACCCAACCAACACCATTCAACAAAAACTCTTCTTTTTTTTTCGTCTTCTTCTTCTTTTTTGTTTTACTCTTCCCCAGTCGGAATCCTCATCCCATGCATACCCGCATACCCACTCTTCTCGGGTCTTTTCCACCCTTTCAACACCTCCCTTCTCACCCCCTCCTCAATCTCCAGCACCTCGACCCGAATCGGCCGACATGTACTCTTCATATCCGGCGCTGACGTCTCACCCTCTCCTTCTTTCCCTTCCTCGGCCTGATGCCACCCCCACGCACTCAAATCCCCCCCAGGACACGTACTCAACGCACACAGCAAATCCTGCTCCGCAAAAAACGTGATAAAGCTCTCCTCAGTCGCCGGACTAGCCTCCATAAAATACCTGCCCTGGTCGTCCAGCCCAGTGACTTGAAATACATTCAGTACGTCATGGACGTCAAACTCGGTGAGGCCAAAGGGCAGCACAGCCCGCACGAGGTTCGAGTGGCAGTGGAAATCGTAGCTCGCGCCCGTAAGCATATGGGATACTATGACTTCATATCAGCCCCGACAATTCCCCCTGTATCTTCATCCCTTCACCCCAACCAAAGGGGAAATCAAAAAAAAAATATTTTACCATAAGGATCACACCTGGTACCCAACAAATCATGACAGCGACCCCCCCACCTCGTCCGTTCCTTAGCCTCGCCCGCATCTCCAACCCTGCGTCTGTCCCCAAGCCGACAGCCATCCTCGACAAGCCCGCAAAGCGGGCGCATAAAGGGCAAGCAACTCCACAGGCGATCCCCCTCGCCCACATGACTACTCTGCAGCTGCCGCGTGCGACTGGCCCAGAAGCGCTCGCGCGGATCGGCTGCGTTCCATATGTTCAGGTCGCCGACTTGCGGGCCCTGCGGCGTAGAGAGCCGGAAGAGGGTGCCGGCGGGGACGCGGAAGGCGTGGGCGCTGCGTGGCGGGATGAGGTGGGTGTGGATGGTGGTGAGGGAGGAAGGGGGGAGGGAGCGCAGGGCTGCGTAGAGGGAGGAAGGGGGGTGGAGGGGGGAGGTGGGCGAGGTGGGGAAGTAGGCTGGAGTTGGGGGAGTGTCGTTTGAGGGGGGCATTGTGGATGATGAAGTGGTGGGTAAGGTGGTGGTGGTGGTTGAGTTGGATGGATAGATAAGATTGATAACAATGGACTTGTGGTTTACGTGGGACTTGGTTTGGATCTGCAGGATTGGTATGTACATATGGATGCGACTCAAAGCCGTTGATAACCGTACATGGGCATCCCGATTTCGGGGGGCATTGCACAATGGCAGATTGTAGATTAGCTTTCTTATCGGGAACGAGGGACATTTACGGGTACAGAGAAGCATATCTGATTCAGATAATGGATACATTCTACATTCCTAAATCACACTTTTCGACACTCATACAGTGTCTTTTTGATAAAAACACGCCGTGCTACATGCGATATGGATAAACGCAAATTTTGAACTGACAAAACAAGTCACAAACGACGTCATATGCTTACACACCCGCACTCTGAACATCAGCCTGCTCGCCATTTACCGCAGCTTCCAGCTTATCCACGACAGAAGTGCCATTCTGTTTCCTTGCATCATGTGTTGGACTTGATCCTGGGGTAGGAATTTCCAGGGTATTCGATCGCTTAGGGCGGAAGGGAATAGGCGTTGTTGGTCTCGACGACAAGAACTGTAATCAGTCAGTATCTCCTTCAGTCCTCAAACCCCGCCACCACGAGACTCACCGAAGAAGCAGCGCTCAACATGGCAATCAGAGACGCTTGAACCACATCCTGGTGGATTCCTACACCCCAGACCTTGTGGCTGCTCTGGGCAGCAGTACATCCAATGTACGTCGCTGCCTTGGCATCCTTGCTCGTACCGATAGTGTGCTCATTATAGTCTACGACATCCAAATCAATACCCAGACTCCTCAGTGCATCAGCCAGCGACGACAGAGCACCGTTTCCCGAACCGCGAATGTTGTGTTCCTGACCGTCAATCTCGATGACACCGGTAAAGATACGGCGGAGATTCTGGGTGCTGACAGTCCTACCCTCTTGCGGCGGTTGAGGAGTGGCTGAGCGATCGGCCTTGATTTCGTAGTCGACAAGAGAGAAGCGGGGGTTGCGCTTGAGATGGTAGGCCTCCTCGAAAAGAGCCGTGATTTCACTAGGCAAAAGCTCGCGGCCAAGCATATCCGTCTCCTTTTGCACAATCTTGGAAAAGGCAATTTGCAGACCACGTGGGAGGTCGAGCTCGAGCTGGCGCTGAATGATCCAGGCAATGCCTCCCTTTCCACTTTGCGAGTTGACACGGATGATGGCTTCGTATGTACGGCCAATATCCTGCGGGTCCAGAGGGAGATATGGGATTTGCCATCGGCTCTCGTTTGTCGCGCCGTTCTTCTTGCGCATCTGGAATCCCTTTTTGATGGCGTCCTGATGTGAGCCACTGAAGGCGCACACGACAAGCTGGCCACCATACGGCGCACGAGGATGGACTGGGATCTTGTTACAGCTCTCGACCATGTCAATGACTGACTTGAGGTCCGAAAAGTCAATCTTGGGATGAATTCCCTGCGTGTACAGGTTCAGGCCCAGAGTGACGAGGTCGACATTTCCTGTACGCTCTCCATTGCCAAACAGCGTGCCCTCTACACGGTCTGCGCCAGCCATCTGGGCCAGTTCGGCAGCCGCAACAGCGCAACCACGGTCGTTGTGTGGGTGCAGCGACACGCAAATCTTGTCCCTCTCGCTAATGTTCTTGCAAAAGTACTCAATCTGGTCAGCGTAAACGTTGGGCGTAGACATTTCAACCGTAGCCGGCAGGTTGAAGATGATTGGGTTCTCGACCGATGGCTCCCATGCAGCCTTGACCGCCTCGCAGACCTCAATGACAAACTCTGGTGAAGAGTCTGAAAACGTCTCTGGCGAAAACTCGTACGACCAGTGGGTTCCAGCCTGCTCTGGGTCGTCCTTTGTGATGGATCGCGCGTACTTTGTGCACTCGACGGCAAGAGCGATTGTCTCGTCGTTGTTCATGTCGAAGACAATCTGCTGGAAGCACGGGCTTGTGGCAAGGTACAGGTGGAGGATGGCGTTGCGAGCGCCCTTGAGGGAGTCGACGGTTCGGCGGATGAGCTCCTTGCGGCAGGGCGAGAGGACCTGTATGGCGACATCGTCGGGGACTATGCCGGGCGTCTGGATGAGGCGTTGTGTAAAGTCAAAGTCAGTTTGCGAGGCCGAGGGAAACGAGACTTCGATTTCCTTGTAGCCAAGCTTGACGAGCATCTGGAAGTAGTCCCATTTTTGCGCTCCGTCCTAGGGCCCGTGTTAGTGCAGGTTGTTAGGTGCAGCGGATGCAGACATACCATGGGGTCGACTAGACTCTGGTTGCCATCTCGCAGATCGGTCGACAGCCAACGCGGTGGCTTGTCAATAGTCTTGTTAGGCCATGTCCTGTCCGGCAGATGCAGTGGCTTAAACGGCTGGTACTTTTTCCATGGCTCTGCAAGCATCGGCATGTTGAAGTGTGGTCGCACGGATTGCTTTTTTTTTTGCGAGTCAAAGTCAACTGGCTCACGCCAAGGGGCGATGATTGAGTTTGTATGAAGTTGGATGAGAAGACGAAGATGTCCAGAGGGTATGTGGTGAGGATATATGAAGAGAAAGACGGCAGCGAGATGAGACTAATTAGCAAAAAAAAAAAGACAGTGGTATGAATCACATCCCAGAAGGAAAAAGGAAAAAGTTTGGTGCTCGGTGATTCAACGCGCCTAAGCCGTCCTGTGAATGGCATATGACGATGCGGGGCGCAGAAAATCGCTTGCGGCCTGTGCTCTCCAATTGCGGGGTCCGATTTTCGGCCTGGCGTCCATGACTGCTACCCGGCCAATCCGAGGATATGTATCAATTGCATACGAGACGTCGCGAGCATTGCACGGGACAGAGACGACGACACCAACCAACTGCATTGTGCATGGCCAGCCGACGACGACATTGGCCGCAGAGAGTGTCAACACTTTGGCCTGCGGGCTGTGTGAGTGGGAATGCAAATCAGGACAAGGCCGAGCGGGTATTCCAGGAACGCCGTCTAGCGCAGACTCCAATTCGACACCAAAGACGCCGCTGGCTACAAAAAATAACGCCGGCATCCATGTACATACATACATACATGCGTACAGACAGACAGACAGACAGACAGATGGCTGTTTCACCGATCCTGATCCCGGCCTAGAACACAGGCACCCTCAACCCACAGCAGTCAATCTCGCTGCCCTTGATCCCAACAGTGCGTCCAAAGTAGAGGCTGCTAAACTCCTGTATAAACGCCCGGTCCGCCTCCGACCAGGTGTCGAGTCCCATGCGTGACAGGTCGTCCTGGTCGATAATCAGTGCCTTGCTGTCATCGTCGTCGTTGTCGTCGTTGTCGCTGTCGCGCTCGCCCTGCTCGTCGGCCTCGATGATTTGCGCCAGAGACTGGATGAGCAGCGAGGACTGGCGGTGAAAGTATGCGATAATTGCTGTTTCCAACGACTGAGAGTACTCGGCCAAGTCGCCAATGAGCTCCCGATCCGCCTCGTGCTCTGCAGTCGCGTATGCATCCCTCTCGCCCGCCGACGCCCACCACATGTAGCCCATGTATGCAAGCCGTGACCAAGTCATGGGCTCAACAACTGTCTCGTCGTACGCTTCGTTGAAGTCGTCGTCGGCGCCTTGGCCATCCATCTCGTCGCGTGACAGTAGCGGAGCCGTGTCGTCGTTTTCCTCGTCTGTATACGCCTCGGGTGCCGTTTTTGACCGGTTGCGCTGCTTGTACAACTCCCTATGTAGCATTTTGTAGCGCGAAACGTCCCGCTGGCTAGCCTTGATGAGGCTGCCGTCGCTCGTCCGTACCCGTGGCCAGCGTCGTTCTTGCGGCGGCGCATCGTACGTGTGTGGAAGCTCGACGATAATGTCATACAGCTTAGTCTTGGTAGTTATGATTTCATCCGTCGTGCATGCCACCCACCCAGCCGACGCCTCAGCGCCTGGAGTGTGTCCGCCATGCTTTGGCTTGCTTAGGTCTTCGAGGTATGGGATTTCATGCACGCCGACGGAGAAGAGGCAGGGCAGTCGTAGCAGCTCCTCTGTGCCGGGCGTGAGGAGCTCCGTGTCGCGTGGTGATATGCTTGAGAGAATGGAGAGATTGTACACTGGCAGCGTCAGCGTCGTGATCAGTCAATGCGCTGCAGAGCCATGGAAAACATACCAAATTCGCAAGCCGTCCTGACAGGCGGAATGCCGACAAACAGTATCCTCTTCCTCAACAGCGCAGCCTGCTGCAGCCGAAACACCAATGGCCCAAACACATCCAGAAACCGCTGAATCGACAGTGCAGGATGATACTCGGGCAAGCTCTCCTCGTCCTTGAGCGCTGCGCTGACTGTCGAAATGGCGCGTTCCCTACTATGCCCCTTTCCCTCTCCCTCGCCATCCTCACCCCCATACCCCCGCCGCTCAACCTGCTCCCTCCAAAACTCCTCCAATGGCGCCACCGTGTCCGCATCTTCAGCCAGCGCCGCCGCCATCTTCTCCAACCTCCCCGCAAGCAACCACGCCCGCCCCAACCGCCCAAACTCGCCCTCCTTTTTCACAAGCACCCCTACAGAAATGAACTTGGCATTGCGCTCCTCATCCCCCGCCTCCCCCTTTGCAAACGCGCTCAGCCCGGCATATCCCTGGTGCGTAAAGTAGACGAGATCGCTCTGCACAGAATGCAATCCCGACGGCAACGATTTATATTCCACCGCGTTCTCGAGCTCGATGTCTGGCGTCGCTGTGCGTTTCCAACTCACGGTGTACCTAGCAATGCCGTTGTGTCAGTCGCCCAAGTAGCTCATCCAGGTAACTATGTAACTCGGCAAACAGGAGGTCTCGAAAAGCTGGGAAATGACGTACCCGACTTTCTTGTCGAAGCGGATCAAAAACAGCGCCTCGACGCTCGGCGCGTCCCCGCTGGGCGACTCGCCGGATGTCGTGCTCGACTCGCGCGAAGCAGACATGGTGGTGCTGCTTGCGAAGGGGAATGCGTTGCGCGGCTGCAAGCCCGCTTGATGCAACGGGCGGCGGCCGGGGGGGCGCGCGGTTTCGCTTGCGAGGTTTGGGGGGGGGATCCACTTGCCGTTGCTGCCGGATGACGGATTGCAACCGTTTCTAGAATGTGCAATGTAACAGTGGCTTGTGTTTAAAGTAATTTGACTTTCTCCTAGTATTGTTATTCAAGGAAAATATAAATACCAGGCCATCATGTGATTTTAAGGCATCTATTAGTCATCCCATATATCTGTCTTTCCCACAAGGCAGCAATCTTCCAGTTCATTGTGGGAGATGTGCGTGCATTGATGATTTCCATTCGCTACTAGAGTCTATCTGAAGTAGCTGGGTACAGTGATTTTGGCTTAGAAAACGGTACAATAGCTAGTAATGAAGGAGAAGTGAAGAAAGTTTCTTCGGTGCAAAAACTTGAAAATCTTTTCTCTAGTATCTCAAAATCCGAAGAGAAATTGGGTCTCATGCTGAAATAGTCCTCAGTATGTAGGAGTTTTTTTTTCCAACTTTGGAGGGAGAAAGAAAGAAACATGTCAATGCAGCGAAAGCTTTATAAAACAGTACGATTGGGTATTATCAGCCAGACTCGAAGTCATCTCGACCATAGGGCACCATCCACCTCCTCATCCCACATCCTCCTAGTCTCGAATTTCCGCACACCCCCTAAACCTTTACCTCAGCATTCTCCACCCTCTCCGGACTTTGCTCCAGCCCCGCCCCCTTCTCCCCAAACCGTCCCCTCTCCGCGTTCCTCGTAGAACTATACTCAACCCTCGTTCTGTACGCAGGGGTCTTCGTCATAAACATCTCCTCTACATCCTCTAGCGTCTTCCCGGCCGTCTCTGGGAAAAGCAAAAACGTATGGATGGCCATTGCAGCGCAGAAGCAGCCAAAGATGAGGTAAACCTTCCACTGGATATTGACAAAGGCTGGGGGAACAAAGTAGGATAGTGCAAAGTTGAAGATCCAGTTTGCAGAGGTCGACAGCGCAACGGCTTTGCCGCGGATACGGAGAGGGAAGATTTCAGGGGGGTAGACCCACGATGCTGGACCCCAGGTAGGGGCGTAGGAAGCGACAAAGAGGTAGGTGCAGGCAATTACGGCTTTGGCTGGGGCACCGCCAATTTCCCAGGATTGTTCGGCAATGTTATTAAGGCCACCAGGGGGAGCGGGCTTGCCGTACGAGGCCATGAGGCCGGCGTTGGCAAACATCCACGCCATCATGAGTGTGGCGCCAATGACAAACATGGGGCGGCGGCCCCAGCGGTCCATGAAGAGGAGGGCGGGTACAGTCATGACTACGTTGATGACGTATTGAATGGAGCTGGCGATTAGATTGGCGTTAGAACTGAGACCTGCCATACCGAACACGTATGTGATATAGTACCTGTAAGATTGTCAGTCTGATAATGAGCGAATGCGGTTGGTTGCTGGATACTTACATCATAACGTTCATTCCCGTAAGTTGGGACCAGATCTGGGTAAAGATGCCAATATGAAGGCGGTTAATCATATTGGGCTTGAACAACTCCATAAAAGTGACATCGGCGTTCTGGCGTTCGAATTCAATCGCCTGGCGAATCTCATCCATTTCGAGCTTGACAAACGGGCTGTTGGGATCGCCCTTGCCGTGAACCAGGACAAGAACAGCCTGGGTCTCTTCCCAGCGGTCGTGACGAGCAAGCCAACGTGGGGATTCCGGGAGAAAGATGAGACCGAAACCAAGGAGAATGGCGGGGACCATCTGCAGGGCCCATGGGATACGGAAGGCTTTGGGTCCATCCAAGAAAGTGCAGCCGTAGGAGATGTAGAACATCAAGAGTATTCCCCAAGTGATAGACCACTACATTTTGCGAAATACGGTCAGCAAATGCTCAAAACGTGTCGTGGATGGTGTGGGTTGTGAAGGCTTACCTGTTGACTTCCGACAACGCGACCACGTCGAGACGGAGGCGCTAGCTCGGATATGTAGACGGGGACTTGGGCAGAGCAGATACCGACAGAGAGACCGTTGATAAAGCGACCGACAATGAGCATGGCAATGTTCTGGGCGGCACAAGAAATTATCGATCCGATGACCCAGATGACGCAGCCGATCTGGATCGCGCGACGACGACCCAACTTATCAGTCAGATATCCAGATAGGAGAGCACCAACAAAGGAGCCGCCAGGCATACTATTTTGTGTTAAAACCATACCATAATTGTCCCGATGAACACCTACGATGCGGTGATACCACCCTGCACATCAGCCTTAGGTCCAGAGCAAGCATCCTCGGGCCCTGTGAAAGGCGGACCCAATGGTCCTTGATTGAAGTAGCAACGATATTGTTGAGTCGGTAAACTATCGTTGTCAGCATCTCAATCTCTCTCAAGCAGTCGGAAATTCAAGGGAGACAAGTAGACATACATAGCGCTCATAGAACTAATATCAAACCCAAACAACCCACCACCAATAACGGCAATAGCCGTGATACCGTAGATATTCCCAATCTGATACATGATCGTGACGTCCGTCTCGAACAAGCGCAGTTGAAAGAAGAAACAACCAACAAAGCTAACGCGGGCACGCGGCGAGACTTATATATCCTTCGCTGTCCACACCCCGCCAGCCAGCCTAGGAACCACAAACGCGGGCAATAGCCAGGTCCCGGAAAACGCCAAACGTGGGAGCCCCGCAAGCGGACATTTGACTCTGTCCCGGCATTGGTAATGCTTTGGTCGCGGGGGCTCATCGGGGCACCCACACCGCAGGCACACAAAGATGAGGTGCGGCTACTGATGTGATACCAAGCTTGGTATAGCCTCCGGGCAGCCAGTCAGTGATTGGGGAGAGCCCAAGCAACAACGTGGATCTCGCGGGGCGCAAAGAAGAAATGTCAAGCCCCGACGCGACCAGGATGATTTAGTGCTTGTCGTTGCGACTCGTGGCTTGAGGATTGATGCCGAGGCCACTGGCGACGGGCGGCGGGTTATGGAAAGCAGGGGGGCGAATTCAGATGTCCGCCTTGTGCATGATTAGGGAAAAAAAGCAGGGCTTCGATCGATCAGAAGCCCTGCCTATCTGCCGTACAGCGTTGTTGGGTCGGTACCGTGAATCTGCTGCCATTTGTTTACTTGCTTCCCCATGGCCGCGCGTGTATGTCGATGGTCGGGCACCTCCGCACTCTCCGCAAAAAAAAACGTGCCCCTTTCTCTCCAGACTCCAGACTCTCCAGACACCCACAGTTTCTCCTCTCATACGCCCCTCCCCCTCCCCCCATTCGATATTGATTTTTTTTTCTTCGCGCGCAAGACGAAAGTGGGCCTGGTTGCCAATTCGCGCAGCGTGTGTGATGAGGTTCCCACTGATGACGTCGGCAGGTTGCGGTTACAAGCAAGGTGTGGCCAATCAAGTGGTTGTGGTCCGCTTTTACGAGTGGATCCATGTTGCAGTCGGCGTTGGACGTTGGAAGCGCCTCCCGTCGAATCCACATCTCAAGCTTTGCGCCGAGGCACGCTTGAGGCTGGCGTTGCCTGGTGTAGCATGGATTTATGGTGGTGGTAAGGCTTGGTCAAGTCTTCTACGTCGTGCCTTGTATCATCATTGGGTTGCGATTCGTATCGCTTCATCGTACTCATAACTGGTGGGAAGCTAGGTTCCCCTCGATACTATCCCCGCCACCACGTATAGACAAGGCGGGCGTTGCATGTTGCATGCGCTCGTGTTTCTAGCGCATATCGACAAGATGCAGAAAACTGGGTACTGCGTGGTAGTTAGCACATAGCTCCGGTGCAAGAGTGGAGTCCACCACACACACTTAGTGAGGAGAAAGACATGCGGAGAAGAAGGGGAAAAGGAGGGGAAGGGGAAAAAGGAAGATGTCTTTACATCTGCACTGCAACATCAAGCTGTCCCATCTAACCTTCAGCCGTTGTATACACCAATGTTGTTGCGTAACTCTACTCGTGTTCACCCGTCTGTCGCGGCTCCACATCCGACATGATGTCCCATGTTCCTTGTCCATGAGGCCTAATCAAGCAAAGCGGGTGCATTTCCCAAGCAAGTCATTGTGCTGCCGATCAAAAGCTTACTTGGAAACCCAAGGCCAATGCATTTCGAGCATGGTAATGTTCTAAGGTCTCACCTTTTGGACCATCTACGACCAATCTCCAACATCTCAGCGACTCCCATGCATCAGCCCATGTCGATTAAACAAGCGTGAAGTCGATTTCGTGGTCGAAAGACCATAATTATACATTCGGAAGCACCCCATCCGGGGGTACCATTACCAGGCCGGACCGTCTGAAGCCTGGCGATAACGAAGTCACGTACTTGCCAGTGTTCGATACAAGGAGCTTCCAGGGAAAAGCTCTAAAATAAGAGTGAACTTGACGCATAATATTCAGCGTAAGCGTCATCTGGGTATATTTGATCCGGTGGTGCAAGCAGAGATAAGTCGCCAACAGCTTTCGTGCCGAGCCGAAAATCGTAGTCCCACACGCTCGCTATTATAGCGAGTCTAGGACTCAAAGTATGTAGTTAGCAATGCTTTGATAGATTAAGTCCCCGCAGCATTGATTGTGGGTCGTTTGCCATACTAGCCGTCGCTATAAGTCATCATGGTTTCTTGAAGTGTACTTATCTTCACAGTTCTCGGGTGAAGAGATCTCGCTGCCTAGAGCACCGATCGAGCGCCTAGCCATAGATCCGCTGGCGTGTAATCAGGTCGCACCAGCATTGGACCCACCGCAGAGAATTCACGTAATGGAACTTCTTGCACAAGGTCGAGTGTTTGCCAGTATTCGCTCACAGAAGTGCATAGAAGCTTTGAATCAAGTCCACGCGCATGGTCATCGAGTGAGTGGTAAGGACGATCTTCCTTCTCACATTTGTATCCGTACCAGAATTTAGATGAAAATCCTAGCCCAGGATTGCATAAGAATGCAAGTACTAGCTTTAATCCTCATAACACATATAGCCTCCTGACTGATCCATGCTTGGGTGTACCATCTATCTTTCCAGGCTTTATGGAGGAGACTGAGGATATGTTCGCAGCACTGAGGTTTCATGATAATTTGTGTCGTTTCTCAATTAGAGTGCAACATAGTAAATATTAATCAGTATTCGGATGTGTTGTTCAATATTACATTTATAAATCGTTCTGTTTTAGGTGCCTAGAAGTTGCTACAAGCTCTATTCTAAGTTTTGGCAACACGAGATTGGAAAAGAGATTATATTGAAAAAGTAGGGAAAGAAAACCACAGGGCGTTAAACGCGATACTATGAGTTCATTGCCTTTGTTCTATCGTTTGGTATAGATGTAACGAACAAGGCCTGATTTCATTGTACAACATACAAGGCACTAGTATTATTCTTAGTTGCAACTTAGATTTTTATTTACATCTATCAATACATAGAGAAGCATAGTACGATAGTAACACTAACTGGCTCAAGATATCTAGAAAGATGACTACAGGATGTCTCGGACAGTATTCACAAATGGCCATGCACCGTCTTATGCTGATGAAAGGGCGGCTGGACGGTTGTAGTAGACGCAGCCTCGCTCGACACTGTCGCAACACTCATGCTAAATGAAATAACTTTGGATGTTTCACTACTTGACGTCATACTCTCGTCAAGCATATCCGCCGCGATTCCCATCGCATTCGCAGTAGGCACCGTAGTAGCTCCCCACGGAGCCACATATGATGTGTACGTTGGCTTGAAACCGATTGTACTCACGCAATAGTCATAGCCATATCCAATACCAGAGCCTAGTAATATGTTAAGTCGACGATTCAGATCTTAGAAAATGATTGTTGAACATACAGTTGTTGAACACCGCGGGGTTCCAGGCAACGAAGCGCCCATGAGCAATGCCATTTGCTTGTTCAATGAGACCGCAAGGATTGGAGAGCCCTGAAAAAATTAGCACTTGAGCAGATGCTTCAGCGGGATTTCCTATACGTACGGCCAGTTTCATTGGCCGTGACAAACTTGCTACAAGCCGCAAGAATTCCGGGTTGGCGGAAGTGACGCGCCATCACGCAGTAGGTACGTCCTTTCTCAAAACATTAGTCCCTTGTGCTTTCGCAATAACAGCGGGCTGGAAACTAACCTGGCATCCAATTCTCACAATTAGGTCCGACCCCTGGATTCCAATCATTCAATCTCTTCGAATCAATCGCCCACAATGCTACGAACTGCTGACAACTCATCCCGTATGTAGCAGTGTCCTGAAGGTTACAGTATTGAGTCATACTCGATGTGAAATTCTGTTTCATGCGCTGTACGCAGTATGTAAGATTTCCATTTAGCATGCAAGGATCATTCAGCTGATTCCACTCTGCAATGTCTGTGGCATTCACGCCGGCATCCTTGGCGACGTCTGCACATGATGCACTGGCGCCAAAGTCAGAACCATTGACGTACGTGATACAGTCGAGGCGCGTCCCGTTTCCGTATGTGTAGTGCCATTCATCGCTACCGTTGATGAAGCCCGTGTTGGTAGGACGAGGAAGAAGACTGGCAACAGTGCCTGGCATGCTTGAAAGACTGCACATTGTTAGAGATACGATTCCGCCGTACTCGACAAAGTAAGGCCACTTCTTTGGGATTACTTACGGTGTTGTCGCCTCAGAAGTAATGGGCACTGGGCTCGGATTGACCCAGTCTCCCCCTGGAGTAGATATACATATTGGATACCCAACATAACTCTTCACCTTCGTACAATCCTCACCAAACACCGGATTCCAAGAGACGATCTGAACCCATGCTACCTTGTTTGCATCAGCAATCTTGGCACACGTATCGCCGCTCTTCACAGTATATGTTTTGCACCTTTGATTAGTGGGTATGCAGAGTGTTCCTGAAGTCGGAAAATTTGCGCAAAAACCCTGGAGGCCGTTGGCAGTGAGGAGACTGGCAACGCTTATGCCGCGGGAAGCGGCAACCGATTGGCACGTGTCTCCACTTCGAATTGTATACATTGCACCCGTACATGTCGTGGGTGTTGGTGTGGTTCCCGAAGTTGTTGTCCTGCTTGATGTTAGCGTGATCGTGGTGGTGTGGGTTGTACTCACGATGTAATCCATGCGGTCGAGGAGGCTATTGGTGTGACAGCAAAACCTGTCTTCTTGCAAGCTGAAGTTAAAGACGTGAATGTTTTTGCCATGTCAGAATTTGACAAAAGTGGCATCTCCAGGCGTGTTTGCATCTGCTTCAAGAAGCAGTCGTCGCATGTAATGGTTGAAGCTGTATTGGTGGTAAGCTCTAGTTGGCAAGCTTTTTTGGAACTATGTACCTGCTGGCTTGGTCTGTGATTGATTGTCAGGATTGACACCAGCTGCATCTCGAACAACGGCATTACAAAACTTGTCACTGCAGTTGTCAGCCTTCACTGTTGCTCGAACTTTGCTTGTCCTTGCCTTACCCGTTCGTCTGGCATAGCAGATTGTAATTCTCTAGCACAGACTCTACCCAAATAGCAGGAAGTACAGCATTGCCTTGAGTATCCACATATCGCGTCGTGCATGCACCAAGTGCTCTCCTCAACCACGTCGATAGTGAGGTCGTACATGCTGCCGTACATAAGGCTTTCAGAATGTTGTCCGCTTCATGTCTCCCCCGACCCGCCCATCCAAGTGAAGAGTCACAATTTTGCGCTTGGTTGAGAACGGCGACGCAAGTTGAAGAAAGGTTAGTGAATGCAGTAGTGAAGTTGTACAATTGAATCTGAGCGAAAACAGAACTGGTATGAAGCAGTAATAGTAGCCTCCTGCCCAACTGAGAGGGTCGCATTTTGTTGAAAGTCTTTGTCTTGAATGAAAAAGTTTGGCCAGGTTAAGCAAATGCAAACGCTTGTGTTAGAGGGCGGTAGAGCGTATCGTCGAAGGGCCTCGTAAAGATTCTGTAAATACAAGCTTCCGATCGCAGGTCCGCAGCAACGCAAAATCCTCCAAGCACGCCTTGCGACATGTACACCTTGTATGACAGGGCTAACGATCTGTCTCCATATGTAAAGGTGGGGTCGTATGTCCTGTATTGTGGCTCTCTAAGATTACGCTACGAACATATTCTCCCGCACTTTAGGACTGCTACACGCGACGAACTGAACGCCCGTTTGTGTGACCCTTTAATTTGGTGGTATTAGAGAAGCATCCTTGGAACCACCTAGACGGTAGTCTATTTTGACATCATGCCGCAGGTCTGGTTAGACTGGGCCTATTTTGATCCTACTTGTGCCGCTGATATGCAGGTACGCGGACGGAGCGGTTAATGTGCGGGAAGTTATCTATTAGACGAATTAGTAGTTATAGGACCATGAGTTTAGCGACGACATTTCTGCGTAAGCCCTAGGTAGGACGCCTTACCTATCAACATCACTTCAATATCGAGATCAAATCTGATTGGACAGTATCTCAAGCCATCAGTTGGTCATAATCTCTCTACTCCTTTCCCTGGTCGCATCTCTCAGGCGCAGGCACCCCGGCAGGATTCATTTGTAGATCCTGACAACTGTTATGGACGGAAAAATGGGTCTAAATGTAGTAGCAGGTGCTGTGCGATGGCTAATATATTGAACAATACAGTGATTTTGTTCATTTTCTCAATACCCGCCGCCTATATCGCAGATTCCGATTTGCTGGGATTCCGTTCCTGCTGCAGTAGCGTACTGCTGCGCGATCCCAGGTCAGAGCGCCTTTGCAGGTACCACATGATTGCCATCTACGTCGTGAATACTGGTATCCGACCATATACATGGCATGAGGTCAGCAGGAATGATACAAGCCATCGACGAAAATAGCGGCTGGTATCTGCATTCATAGACAATCACCAACACAGCCTGAATCCATGGTGCCGACCACGACGTGCTCTGCATTGGTTAGATGTAAGGCCGACCACCTAGACTTCACTCGGTGTAGAACGTATCTTCTGACCTTCTGTCAAGCGAAATTGTATACGGGTGGCAATGATGATCGTGATTGAGGATGGCAACAGATTCCTCACGATCTTTCCTCGGGGCGGTTAAAAGACGTGTTGGGTGACCTCGCAGCGATAATCACAGAATTTGCTCGTTTCTACTTGTTCATTCCAAATTACATTTGTTTCAAGGCGAATTGTTGCCACTATGAGATCAACAAGCTTTAAAGCCATCCTCGCTCTTGGCGCCCTGGGTTTGGCAAGCGCGTATCTTGTGGATCCACCAACAACAGCGGCATCAGATACCGTGTCGGATTGTAGTGGCTGGGTGATAATAGCATCCAGCGATACTTGCTCATCTCTCGCGACGGAAAACTTGATTAGTGAAGTTCAATTGAAGACATACGTATGTTCATAGTAGACATAATTTTAGACAAGTTCTCAACAGTGACAGAACCCATCGATCGGCACGCAATGTAAGCTTGTCATTGGCAACTCCTACTGCATCGAGCAAAATTGGGGAGTACCGCCGCCAACGAAGCCGACTTCTTCATCGACGTTGGCTCCATCGCCGACCAATGGCGTTGCAACTCCGTCTCCAATCCAATCTGGTATGACTTCCAACTGCAACAAGTTCCATCTTGTTGTGAGTGGTGATGGCTGCTATGATATAGCATCAGCTTACTCCATCTCTCTGGATGACTTTTACGCCTGGAACCCAGCAGTCGGCAATGAGTGCACAAGCCTCTGGGCCAAGACCTATGTTTGCGTCGGATTAATCGGCAGTGCACCTACAGCAAAGCCCACCATCACCTCCGCTCCATCTACGACGGTGAAGCCAACCAGCACTGTTGCGACGTCCACTGGCAATGGTGTTACAACACCCAAGCCCGTACAGCCAAGTATGGTTCCGAATTGCAACGGCTTCTATCTTGTCAAGGCTGGAGATGGATGCTATGACATTGCTGCTGCAGCAAGCATTCCTCTTGACCAGTTCTACCAGTGGAATCCCTCAGTTGGAACCGACTGCTCGAAGCTATGGTCTGGTTACAATGTCTGTATCCGCACCATTGGGTTCACTGTACCGCCATCTTCAACGATCAAGACCTCCACGATCCCAACCACGACCAAGCCAGCTTCCAATACACCTACTCCAGTACAGCAAGGCATGATCGCAAATTGCAAGAAGTTCTACAAGGTCGTGGCTGGAGACGGTTGCTGGGACATTGCCAACAACAACAAAATTGCCTTGGATAACTTTTACAAGTGGAACCCGGCTGTGAAGTCGGACTGCTCTGGCCTGTGGGCACAATACTACGTCTGTGTTGGTATTTAGTGTGCAGGTGATTCGTCTACACCTCTGATGGGTGGCCGTCCCTAACTGTGTACTTGACTAGGTAATCTTCTGTTGGAGATGATCGTTGTGGAGATGATGAATTTTTTGCTTTTGATTTGTTATAATATTTAAATTTTCACTAGCAATGCTATGTATGCTGTTAAGTGCGGCCTTCCTTTGATCATGTGGCATGCGAATGTATACTTTTCATAAGGGGTTGAGAACTTGCATTGCGGGACTTGAAGAGATATGACCTGTAACAATACCTAAGGCTTTTGGCACGTAGAATAATCGCTCCCCTGTGATCAATGTCACGTGTCGCCCCGTTGTCAGTCTACACTAGCGATCTATTGTTGGCCACGATTGGCCAAGACACGCTTGCAGCATATAGATACGATCATAGGGCATCTCGAAGTGTGAACATTTAAAATATGATTGCTGATTGAACTATTGAAACCAAAGAAGGTTTAGGTAGTACAATATCATTATAGTAACGACAGGTTAGTTAGGGAAAGCATGACTCTGATAAGTGATTTCGCAGCATGCGAAATTGGCTGCCGAGGTACTCATCCAAACCAGTCCATACCTGGAGTTTCTTGATCGGCTCCACTAGGGCAAACTCCGCGCTTTTGCAAATTATACCATTCGGATTTAGCCTGCTCCATTCCCCCTGTGAGTATCAGCTCTGCTTGCTTCTTCTTCAGGGCCTCGGCAATCCTTATTGCCATTGCAGCGACTTCCTTCTCATCTTTGTCGTCTTCTGATACTGATCGAACAAAGCGTGTGTTCTCGTCCGAAGGTGGCGCGCCAGCATCACCTTCACTAGCATCGCTGGGTTCTGGCTCATTCCTGAATGCATAACCTGTTCGGTCGAATCGCCTCATATCTCCAACGCGTATCACTGTAAGCTTTGTAACTACACCCTGATTGTAGCGCTTCTGAAGTTCAGGAAGTTCATCGTAGAGCCAAATAGAGGGAGTGTCAAGAGCGTGAGTGTACTGTTTCTTGAGCATCTTTTTGTTGTCCAGCATGACGAACACTTCGCCAGTGCATGTCATAGCCATGGCTCGCGACATAGCCTTGAAGTACTTCATACCGTTATCCTTCCATTGCGACTTTTCACCGAGGAGGCCGTTGAGCCAGCAGCACCTGGGGTTCGAGTAGTCCAAGCAGTAGTAATTCTGCCCAGTCTCGCAGCTATCACGCACGTCACCTTTCTCATTAGGCCACAATTGCTGTAAAAGCCACATCAGAAAGGGTCCCCCCCAAGTTTTTGACAACTTACCCAGATAGTGCGATAGAATTCCTGCCTGATAGCGGGCTGAAGACAACCCCAGTCAGTAGTCCAGCGCGACAAAGAGGCGCCTCTGTAATCTGGGTTGTCTTTCAAAGCCTTTGAGCGTTGTCCATAGAATAAGCATTGCCCAAATGTAGCTCCCCATTTCATTCTTTGGATCATCGATTCAGGGGTGAATTGACCAAGGTTGACATTGGAGACTGATCTGGCCTTCTTTCCGCAGAAAAGACATGGGGTCTTGATGAGTGGGCCGTATGTTTGACGCTAGAAAGGGGAGTTGTCAGTAGTGAGGAATGACTGATCCATCCAAGACATTCGTACCGCTCGCTTCCCCAGTTTCGATTGCAAGCTATATGTTATAACCTTTCCACCTGTTTTTGTTGGCACTGCATCGTCGTTCTTGATTCCTTTCCAAAGATAGCGATCAAGTTCAGGGTCCTCGGCTGAAGTGTTCACCATCATATTGTAGTGGAAAGGATGGAGATTCAACGATCTTGAACCAAGCTGCAGCAACTCTTCCTGATGCGCAAACGAGACGGAGGTGCATAGAAGCAGCCATAGTATAAGGAAAGCCATAGTATAAGAACTGAAGGCGTCAATTAGGAAACTAGACCTGAGCCTCGCAATGCTGAATCGAGGGTAGAGACAGACTCGAAGAACGCAAAATGATGGACGTAAACAAGACTTTCGAGACCATAGGATTTCTCTCTTCAGAAGTGAGATTGTGCGCGATTGTCAGCTGGAAAATGCTTGCATAGCCCTCCTGACGGCCGGGGCCGTCTAAAGTTTGGCTTGATTGCCTCTTTCCAATATTCCTTTTCGTTGAGATCTCGCGGACTGAACGCCTAATCGCAATATTAGTCCATATCCAAATCCTGCATTATTATTATTATTATTATTATTATTAATTAACGTCCTGTCTCAGCTGGTAGGCTATATAAGACGTGCAGGCTAGGCCTACAGGTAACTACGTAGTGCTATCAATTTGGTGTAGGTGGGGGAGGGGGCTATCTAAATCGAGGTGAGGCTCGTAGCCTAGTGTGGAGGAGGGTAGTAGGAGGTCTTGCGGGTGATAGGAGAGGTAGGCTGGGTGTAGGGCGAAGGCACCTAGTGTAGGTGTTGTCCTAGTTATCGAGGTTTCCTTTATACCAGGCCTGCGTTGCAGCCCTAGTTTCCTTAATAAAGGTAATAGTAGCCTGTACGCCTATTGTAGTATCTAGTAAGAAAGCTAGCGATAGGGGATCCTTTGTAGTTTCTTGCATCTTCTTCCTAGCCTCCTTGTATAGCGTGCAGCTAAGGAGGATATGTGCAGGGTCTTGGGTAGCTCTATAGTTGCAGGGGCAAGCTTTAGAGTCTACTTTTCCTCGCTTGAATAGGAAGTCTCGTAGATAGCAGTGACCTAACTTAAGCTGATAGAAGGCGCTAGAGGCTTCTCTACTAGTAGGAGGAGTAGCAATCTGCTTTCTAGTCTTCCACTTGTACCTTGCGGCGTAAGTAGTAGGATTTAGAGTAATAGCTTTTCTCCCGTATTGTCCTAGATAGCTAAGCCACTCTCGCTCGCCTAGCTGCTTTATTCGTGTGCCTATTACAGCTAGGCTCGTCCTGCTAGAGCTAGGATCTAGCTTTGTCGCCTCCTTTGCTAGCGCGTCTGCTCTCTCGTTTCCTATAACGCCCTGGTGTCCTGGTACCCACTGTATGGTAGGTAATATGCCTTTTTCTTGTAGCTTTTCTGCTGCTATAGTGCATCTGAGTTGCCACTCTTGCCCTGGGTAGTCAGAAGCAGTCTTTAGTCTGAGTATTGCAGCCTGGTTATCTGCATATATTCTAACTTCAAGGTAGTCGTCTGCTAGGTCAACAGCCTTTTCTAGGCCTAGGGTAATACCTTCTAGTTCTCCGTTGTAGACTAGCTGGTTGTATCCTATATTAGCCTTTTCTTGAGCTATAAGGCTAGCTCCTTTGTAGAGGGCTACTCCTACTCCTACTCCTTTGCCTTTGCTTGTAGCTGAGGCGTCTGAGTAGATAGAAAGAAGATGCTCGTCTTCTAGTAGTTCCTTGTGGTGCTCTGCTTCGCTTTCCTTTGATTTCTTAGATATATTAATCCTATAGGGCGTAGTAGCGCTCCAGGGCATAGAGGCGTAGTGCTGAATCTTCTCGCTATCTTCTGATAGAGCTGTTGAGATAGATCTAGTAATACGCTCTAGCTGCTTGCCTTGATTGCTATTGATAGCGATATTAAGAGGGTGGCTAGGAGCTAGCTTTCTTGCTCTAAAGGCGTATTGTCGTAGGGCGTTATTTAGCCTAATCCTAGGAGGGTAGAGAGCTGCTTCTACCTCGCTAGGTATAGCAGGCGAGGTTCTAAAGGAGCCTAGGATCTTCCTACAGGCTTGATTCTGCAGCTTCTGCCTTTGGTTAAGCGTTGTCTGCTGCTCTCTCCAGAAGATTTGGCAGCCGTAGTCAGCTACGCTGGTGACGCAGGCTAGGTAGAGCTGTCGTACTGCTCTAGGCGAGAGGCCTTTGTTTGAGTTAGCTAGCCTGCTAAGGCGGTGGAAGGCTGCGCTAGCCTGCTGGTTCCTAATGTAGCTGTGGTGCTTGAATTTAAGGCTGCAGTCAAAGTATATACCTAGCCATCTAACTAGCTCCTTAGACTGTACTATTTCCTGATTAGGTAGAGTAAGTACTCTAGCTTGATCCTTTCTAGATCTTGTCCAGTTTACTAGTTCAGTCTTTGAGCTATCGAACTGGATAGCTGACTCCCCTGCTAGTCTGAATAGATTCTGAATCTCCTTTTCTAGTAGCTTGATATTCCTTCTTACTGACGTAGTTGATATAGAGATCTGGAGGTCGTCTATATAAGAGGAGGAGTAGATATTCGCATTAGTCTGAATCGCCTTAAATAGTGGCTTTGAGTAGATCAGAAACAGGATAGGCGAGGCTGGGCTTCCTTGAGGGGTACCTGTCGAGATCTCCTGCGGCTCCTCAGTCTGTCCGTCAAAGGACAGCTGCAGTACTCTGTCCTCTAGGAAGGACTTTGTCCAGGCTAGTAGGCAGCAGGGGAGGCCTTGATCTCTCATGCCTTCAAGGAGCTTGTTTTTTGAGACATGATCGAAGGCTCCTTTAATATCAAGAAAGATAGTAGTAGTAATCTTCTGCTTTCTTTTCTGCTGCTGTATATTGTTATAGAAGAGTAGCGCAGCGTCGATAGCGGATTTCTTCAGTCTTCCTCCTAGTTGAGAGGGGTGGAGTAGATCTGTTGTTTCCGCTAGTGCGCCTAGTCTTCTAGCTACTAGTCTTTCTAGTACTTTGCCTAGGCAGTTTAGGAGTGAGATAACTCTATAGGCCTTAGGGATCGAGTAGTTAGGCTTGCTTGGCTTCTTTAGGATAACTCCCTTTGCTTTTCTCCAGCACCTTGGGTGGTAGCCTAGATTGAAGAAGGTGGAGTATATCCTAAATAGGGCTTCTGACTGCGCTAGGTAGGCCTTTTGGATCACCTCCTGGCTGATCAGATCAGGCCCTGGTGAGGTAGCCTTCACCTTGCAGCAGGCAAAGGAGAGTTCGTCCTTTGTTAGAGTAGGCCAGGTCCACTTGCTGTCTCCCCTGTAGGTGTGGAAGGAGGGGGTGGCTGTCGTAGGAGGCTGAGGAAAGAGATCCTCTCTAAAAGCCTTGCATTTCTCAGTAAACGTCTCCCTACCTTTAATAGTAGGTATTTGAGTACTAAGGTTATCTTTAGTGTATGCTAGTGCTTTAAAGATCTCTTTTGGTGAGTCTTTTCGAAGGAAGGCCTCCCAGTGGCTTTGCTTAGCTCGTTGAATAGCTTTTAAGTATCCATTTTTCGTACGTAGATACTCTCTTTTCCACTGGTAGAGAGAGCTATTATTTTCCTTTTCTACCTCCTTCTTGTAGGCTCTATAGGCTCTACTTAGTTCTCTCCTACGGCTATCTAGCTCGCTAGTCCACCAGGGCTTTGTCTTTGGCTTTAGGTTGACTAGTGGAGTTGACTTTTCTAGTGCGCTCTGTATAGCCTTCGTAAGATCTTCTCCTAGCTTATCTAGCTTAGTTTCTAGCGCGATATTTTGTCCTAGAATAAGCTTTCTTGAGGTGTAGTTTGAATAAGGAGGTAGTGTCGACAGTCGCTTTTCTAGATCTAGGGCTTTGATCTCCTGTCCTAGCGTCTCCTTGAAAATCGTCCAGTCCGTTCGTTTAGTATTATACTGTTTTGGCTGGCTAGGCAGCTGGCTAGGCAGCTGACTAGGTAGCTGGCTAGTAGTATAGGTACTAAATAGTATTGCGTGGTGATCAGATCCTACTTTAGGTATAGTCTGCCAGTCCTGGATACTAGCAGCTATATTATTGGTTGCAAAAGTAAGATCTAGTACGCTCTCTTTCCGCATATGAGACCTAAAGAAGGTGCCTACCCCTAGAGTATTTAGTAGAGTGAGATTTTGCGCGTCTATCCAATCTACTAGCTCCTCCGCTAGTGTACTAGGGCTGCGCTCCTCTAGGCTCCACCTAGGATGGTGGGTGTTGAAGTCTCCTAGGATGATTGACTGAGGTTGTAGAGTCTCCTGTAGGAGGCGCCTCTGGATTGTCGTCTTATTTTGGCCTTCTAGAAGGCTTTTCTCGTTATAAATGTTATATATATAGAAGTTAGAAGTAGAGGCTAGTACTTTAATAGCTAGAAAGTCGTTATCGTTGCTAATAAAAGGAATAACCTCTACTTCTAGATCTTTCCTAATATAGAAGAGTACTCTAGGCCTTAAGGAGGAGTCCTCTAGGGTAGGTAGTATCTGAGTAAAGTTCTGGTGAGCGATAGATCTAGTGCTTGAGTAGGAGGATCTCTTGAGTAGCCAGGGCTCCTGTACTGCGACGATTTTGGCGTCTACTTTAATAGCTAGGTCTAGCGCGCTCTCAGTAGCAGAACTACTTCTATTAACATTTATTTGTAGGATCTTTAACATCCTAGTTAGTAGGGCCTGTCCTAGTAGTCCTAGCTATAAGAATATCGCAGCTAGAGCTATTTGCCGCGTGAGGCTTACTGCAGTTAACGCACTTAAAGATAGTGTGTACGCAGGCTTTGCCTTTTATAGGGCAGGAGTTGCATTTATGTAGGCTAGTGTGGTGAGCCTCACTGCAAATCTGACAGGCTACTCTACTACATCTAGTCTCAAGGTGGCCAAAACCTTGGCATTTAGAGCACTGCTTTAAGTTGTTAATAACTCGTAGCTTCTCTGCTCTCAGGCTCTCTCCGAGAATATAGAGCTTTCCTCTAATAGCCTTTAGAGCCTCCTCTTCAGTTGCGAAGGCGACGCAGGCGGAGCCATAGCTCTGCTGTCCTCTCTTAGCCTCAGGAGTGAGCCAGAAAGGGGTGCCTACTACTTTGAGGCCTTTGTTAAAGGTCTCAATCTCCTCCTTGATTACCTCTAGGCCGTGGTTAGTAGGTAGTCTATGGACGACTACTTTGAACCACGAGGTAATGGGCTGAGCTACCTTGAAGGCTACTAGATCCTTCCAGATACTCTGGTTTTCTAGCAGGTAGTTGGCTGTAAAGGCAGGTGTAGTAGTGACTACCTTATTCCCTTTTGAGGATAGCGTGACTGAGGCGACTACAGGCGATTGCACCCCTCCTTTTAAGGTGAAGGCTTGGTTGAAGGCATTTCTTAGCCTGAGGGCGTCAAAGGCAGCAGGGCCTCCTTGGTTGACTAGGACTAGCTGCCTCTCCTTTAGGCTAGGCTTAGCCTTTTGAGGTGCCTTCTTCTGCACAGTAGTCCACTGTTGCTCCTTATTTGCTGTTGCAGCTGCGGCGTACGATATAGGCTGCGTAGGAGCAGCTGTCTGTCTATTACCCTGCTGGTTTGGTTGTGCATGGGTAGGTTTGTCGAGGCGGCGAACCTTGTCTCTTAGCTCCTTAGAGACGTTTGAAAGCGAGGAGATCTGATCTCCTAGAATTGCTGCGTTCTTCTTATTAACTCGGCCTGTCTCAGTGTAGTCTCTAAAGACTTCTACTAGGTCGAGCAGGCTAGTCTGCTGTGAGGGGTTGCTTTCAGCTAGACTAGCTGCTTGGACTACTAGGTTTCTAGCTATCTCGAGGGCCTCTTCTACTGTCGTAGCCCTAGGTGTTTTGTTTTGGCTAGCGAAAGGATTCCTTAGTGTTGAGCCAATAAAAGGCGAGAAGTTGCTTCTAGTGCGGGTGTGTGTGGGTCTATTAGGCTCGGCAGGTAGGTCATCTACTGTAGAGGGGGGTGTGCTATCCCTAGGGCGCGAGGATTCCTGAGTCCCTTGGGTTCTTTGTACTTCTACTACGATTGTGTCCATCTCGTCGATCTCCTGAGTGTAGCTAGTAGCGCTCATCTTTGATCTTCTACTAGCCTCTTCTAGGCTAGTAGTAGAGGCTGATCTTTTCTTCTTATTCTGCTCTATACTAGAGCTTCGCTCTATGTCCTGCTGGACTCGAGCTTCTAGATCGCTACCTTCGAGTTCTACCTGATCTCTCTGAGTTGGCATTAATCTAGATGGTCTGTGCGCTGAAAATTTTTCTTGAGGTTTGTAAGATAGCTGTAGGGAGACGAGTACTTTCCTCTACTGCGCGACAGCGCGCTAGATGCACGCTTTAGAAGTAGTTGCAAACGATTTTTTATAAGAGATTTGTATATATTTAGCTAATATTACACCTATTCTAGAAAACTCGAAGTTGGTGTGCAAATCCTGCATTAGATTGCCATGCAGATCTATCACTTCAGCAGGATTTCAGGCAACCAGTCAAGCATTTGCCCTGACTGTGAGGCTTAGACTAACATATGCTCAATCCTACGCTAGGGTAAACTCTCGCAGGATCAACAGCAAGTGCATGGCGTTTTCTATTTCCACACTTGTGCAATATATTCAGAGTGCGCAATTGTATGAGGAGGATCTAGCCGATAGAACCTTGGAAGCACTATTTTGGTTGTTGGCTCCTACTAATATCAGAGCAATACGGTGCGCCTTGTTATAGCCGATGTGGCACGTTCAGGTCCATAGATTTATCCGGAAAAGAACGCCAGTGCGTTGAAGTTTCGCCAACCCTCTCTACTAGTGTTCAGGCCAGTCTTGCGACCGGGGTATGGATACATTCAGCCATTGGACTACTCTAAGATTCTTATGTTAGGGTTGCGTTTAGATGCGAAAGGTGGCTGGCGATGAAGCATGCTTCGTGCGCGACTGATCATCGTTCCTGTATTATTCTAATGGTTTCCATTTACTAGTTGTTTTCATTCTGTTCATTTCCCGTCAGTCAGAGTCAAGAAGATTGACTTCGAGTCCACGAGCCATGAATGCGTCTTTGAGACTGCTTTTTTGGTCCATATTGTTTTGCACTGTCTCGTTAGGAGAATGCGCGGTCCAAGCAACACGCCTTGATGGAGGGAGAACATTGCCCAGCCCTGCTCGCATTGGGAAGGCGCAAGTACTGCCACCTCCAATCACACCGAACACCGTGACAGAGATTTGGCGAAGGGCAGAGAAGGGAAGGTGTACAGAAAATGAGCCCTGCACTGGAGGTGAATGTTGTAATGGAAAGACGTACGTTCCTTGTCCACATTCGATCCTCCGTCGCTGATCACCTATAGTGGATGGGTAAGCTTCCATGGTTTTATATTTATGTTGTCCAGATCAGTGTTTGACACTCGCAGTGTGGGTCTGGAAGTGACTTCTGCGGAAAGGATGTCTGCATTTCTAACTGCGACCATAAATCGGAGTGTGGCAGCGGTGCAGCGGTGCCTGGAACAACATGCCCACTGAAAGTCTGCTGCAGTGGATCAGGATACTGTGGGGTAAAAGCAGACTACTGTGATAGTACATGTCAGAGCAATTGTGAGGCCCATATATCTACGTGTATGCGACGATCACTAACTTTGTTCTTGTTCAGGCCAGCAACCTGGCTCTAGTGAGCCGAATCGCGGAGACATACGCAAGCTGGTCATTGGGTACGTACTCATGTGAAACAGGATGCCCGTGGCTAATTTCTATCAGGTACTGGGCAGGTTGGAGTCTGACGACAAGAAGTTGCTCTAAACGAACGATTGATGATGTCCCGGTTGGCTCATTGACGCATCTCAACCTTGCCTTCGCATATATTGAACCTGGAACATTCGAGATTGTACCTATGCCCCGAACATCGGACAAAGTCTTTTCACAAATTACAAATCTGAAGCAAAAGGCGCCAGGCCTTAAAATCTGGATATCGTTGGGTGGTTGGACCTATAGTGACAATGACACGGACACACAGGCTGTCTGGGGAGATCTCTCGCGGACGAACGCAAATAGGTACAAATTTGCTGCAAACTTACATAAATTCATGAAGACATGGGGCTTTGACGGTGTCGATTTGGTAAGTTAGCCTTGGCGATGTTTACAAGATGAATTTTCTAACATTTCAAAAGGATTGGGAGTACCCGGGTGCACCAGGTATGTTACATGTGATTGTCTCATCAATTCAGCTTAACCGATATGACTCTCAGATCGTGGTGGTAAGCCGGATGATCCAGACAATTTTGTTTTACTTCTTGAAACACTTAACACGGTATTCGCGGAGGCAGGATCAGATTTTGGCATCTCGTTCACCGCACCATCTTCCTATTGGTATTTGCGATGGTTTAAGATTGATCTGCTTTGGAAATATGTTTCCTGGATCAATCTGATGTCTTATGATCTGTGAGTACAATGTCTCACTTTGCGAGGAGCATCGGCCTAACAGCCAAACCAGACATGGCAGCTGGGATGCGCCCGGCACTTACATTGGGCCATACGTCTATGCACATACCAACAAAACAGAAATCAAAGAATCTCTTGATTTGTTTTGGCGGATGGGCGTTCCTGCAGATCGGATCAATCTGGGTATAGGATTTTATGGTCGGTCGTACACGCTTGAGGATGCGAACTGCAATAAGCCTGGCTGCCCGCATTCGGCACCCGGTGTGGCTGGGCAATGCACTGGTGAAGGTGGTATACTTTCCTTCGCTGAGATTGAGTCATACATAAAGCGATTCAACCTTGAAAAGATTCACGACAAGGAAGCTGGCGTGAAGTATTTGGCGTGGGGCTCGAACAACCAGTGGGTGTCTTATGACGACGAAGAAACACTCCAAGACAAAGTCGATTTCGCAAAAGAGCAAGGGTGAGTAAGCCCGTCAATTTGAAGCTGTTTATCACTGATTTAGTACTAGGCTGCTTGGCCTATTCGTCTGGTCTATAGATCTAGATGACACAGATCATACGGCATTAAAAGCCCTTCTGGGTGGAAAACTAGACATATTTGCCGATCAGAATGGATATAATCCGAGCGCTATTGACCAAGGCAATTTTGCGTCTGCGACAGGCACGGAATGCAAATGGTCTTCCTGTGGTACCACGTCGTGTGGTGCCGGCTATCAGTCAGCTGGTGCTCAGCAATATTGCGGCATGCGCGATGGTAAAGCTCAGAGGCAAACTTTGTGCTGCCCGCTGAAGTCGACTCCTGATCCGAAGAAATGCAGATGGTCTGGCGGACAACAAGGTGTCGAGGGATTTTGGTGCTCAGGTACTTGCCGTGATGGTGAGATACCTGTTGTATCGAGTACAGAACCATATATCGACGATGAGCACCTGTCTTGCTGGTTCGGTTTTGCACAGTACTGCTGTGAAAGTTCGACTGGTGGTATCAATGATGTGTGTGGCTGGACGAGCGAGTGTCTCGATTTGAAGAACGGGAGACCGGCAAACTCAAATACCCTCAAAGGCGTCTGTGGAGGTGAGTCTGATGGCAGATCTATCTTGGGGATCAAACTAAGGGACTTTGCAGATCGTAACTTCGTCACAACCAAACGTGGAACGTGCCAGGGTAATAAAGGCGTCTCTTTTTGCTGCGATAAAGGCATCGACACATCTTCGTGCTACTGGAATGAGGGCGGTGACTTCCCGATTTGTTCAAACTCGGAATTTTGCAGCTCAACCACTAGCAAAATTGACCAAGATCAATACGGCGGGCCGAATGGGGATGGCAAAGGAGACAGTACACACGAGTGCAAATATACGATACCCCAGCAGCAGGGTATCTGGTCGTGGTATAATGCGGACCTTGCTTTTTGTTGCAACACCAAAGGGATGGGCAAGGTAATCTCTCCTGCTTTTCGCGCTATTTGCTGGTTTGTTGACTCTGCTAGGAAACGATAAATTTGCCCGTGCCGTTAAAGTAAGTCTCTCAATATCTGAAACCCATCGTAAGTGTACCTTTTTAACAAACCACAGAAATCTGTTTCCTACACCTGGACCCGACTCAAATACCGAGAAGCTTTACATCAAAATTGACCAGACAATGGGTGGTCAAATCACACCCGGAAATAGCAACGACCCCGATGATCATGCCTTTGGCTTCTACATTATGTCGGGCCCCGAAGAAGAAATCACGACAGTAAACAAACGCGATGGCTCACATTGGGAACTGTTCGACTGTGACAACACTATTAGCGAAAATCGCCAAACCGTGAAGGCGGTATGTACAGACTCATCCGCAAACAGTAATTGCGACATCATTTTTAAAGGCGGCTTGGAGCATACTGTTGTTGAGATGCCCAGCGACTGCGGTCCTGGCAAATATGCTGTTGCGAGGAAAATGGAGTTGTCGACCACCCATACTCACATTCGACATAAGCTGGAGAAGCGAGGCCTTGCTGATGCCCTCGTATATGACTTTACTTTTGACTACGACTTCACTACGTTCGAAAAGCGTGCTGGCCAGTCCAACGTTCTGGTAAGAATTGACTACAGTGATAATCCTGGCTACTGGGACAGTATTATTGAAGCACCTCCTGGAAATCAAAAGCGCAAACGGGATCTAGAAATAGAAACAATATTTGGTGGCAACAAGAAGGCTTGGCTAGAACATACTTGGCGCAAGGAGAAGCGTGAGCTGCATTACACCGAGCTGCACAAGAGATGGTGGTCAGGCAATGTAAAAGAATGGTGGGACAAGCAAAGAGATGTTGACATTAAGTATCAAGGTGTCAGACACCGGGTGAAGGTAAGTTTATGATTCCATGGAAACTTGATCTGGAGCTAACCTTTCAGGAACAATTTAACATCAAAATCTTCGAAGAGACCCTGAAAGACTGTGCAGAGTGGGCTGACGACCTGTACTTCAAGAGCTGGGTTGAGATGGATCTTGATGTTCAAACGGCAGCTGGAGTCACAGTGATTGTGAGTAATCGCATTGCAAAATCTGTAGCAATTCCATCTCATAAAGTACCAGGGCAAGCTTGGAAACCTTGAAAGTTTCGAAGAGTCTTCCGCATGGTTCCGCACAGAAGGCCAGGTGACAGCTCAACTCAAATTCGAAGCCTTTGGCAAGGTTTCTTTCCATACTGGTAATGTTGAGCTTTTTGGAGCCCACAACTTTGGAGCGACCTTCCGCGTTCCCGGCTTCGTCACCATTGGCCCTGATTTCCGAATCATTGGCTCACTCGCCGGAGAAGCGCAATTGAAGATGTAGATGATCTTACTTCTTTATCAAAAAGAATTCGGCTAATTGTTTTAGAAATGCAACGTACGAAATGAAGTTTCCAGGTTGGGACTACTCGATGCGATATCCCATCGCCGATGGTGAAGACGACAAGCCTGACGAGGAGACTCCAAAGAAAGATGTCTCTGGATCTGGCGTCCATGACAAGTTTACCTGGGATTTGGACGCCTCGGGCAAGGTCACTGCACATATGTAAGAAGTCGTTTTCTGTCATTAACTAACTGTGTTGACGCATATCAGTATCCCAAAAGTTACATTTGGCATAGTGTTCGATAGCTCTGCAATATCTAATGCTGCAGTAAGTAGAAGTAGGTGTGTGTGGCGATAGTGGAAGCGTCTAACGTATTTGCAGCTTGATCTGGGCATTGATTCGTATGCGCAGCTGTACGCAGACACGAAGGTTGGTAGCAATCAACCCTTTATATACTGCTACGGTATGGATGCCGGTGCGGAGCTTTTTGGAAACATCGAAGCGCCGACGGTTTTCAAAACCAGGTGGAGCAAACATTATACTCTCTGGAACGACGAAGTAAGTCAGATGCATCGCTCCATTAATGCTCACTAACGCGAATCACCAGTATGCTGTCATTCCTCGATACTGCAGCGATGGGTCAACTTAGATGTGACAGCAAACCTTGGCTTCAGGCGGCACAGTTGTTTGACACTGGGTGTTGTAATTTATTTTATCCGAATATGTGGCATGTAGAACCGGGGTAATATCCGCCTCGGTTGCTTTTGTAAATATATAAAGTCTCCCGTCCCGAGTAAAGACAGGCTGCTTTCAGCCCCAATTACGTTTCCCTTCACCCGCGCGAGACACGCGCAAGTTGCCGTCAATGCCTGCTCGATCTATTGCCCTAACGCAGAGCATCCTTTCCAAAATCTTTGCGCAACTCTTTTATGACGATCATGCGGCTTTTTATGCTCTTCGAGCAGTATGTCGCGCGAGCAGAAGTGTTTCCGAGGAGTTCCTTTTCCGTAAGATTACCCTTAGAGGCGCGCACGATTTTGAAAGAGCATTTTTGCAAAGAATTAGAATGCCGAATGAGGCGGTTGGCGAAAAGGTGCAATGCGTTCGAGTCAAACCTCCCCGGCATAATCCTACGATTTACGAAGAGCTCGTAAGACTACTAGTAAACTGCTGGAGTCATTTGGTGCAGTTAAAGAAAATAATGTAAATTCTGCAGAATCGTATTGGGGTTATAGAGGCTGACACACAATAGATGGGAAACTCCATATCCTTTCCCTCTTTCGTTGCAATCCGCCTTGTCAGATCGCCCAAACCTGCGACTTACATACATCAACAATGATCGTGAAGGTTATTCAATGGATAAAGCTATTCTTTCATCCACACATCTGGAGCACCTTGAATTTACTGCTCTTGCAATCCAACCACAGGCCGTTTGTTTTTCAGAAATGTGCGAGTTGAAACGGTGCCTACTCCAAGCCCGTAACCTGAAGAAACTATGTTTGCGAGTCAGTGTCGCCTCCGGGGCACAGAACGATGACTACCAAGAAAGTCCACTCAACCTTCCGTTTCGAGGCGATGATACATTTCCGGCGCTCGAGGAGTTGACCTTAGACCCAATGCTTCAAAATTACTTTCCAACGGTAGAGCACTGTGAGATTTGGTCACGTTGCATGGATTGGGGTCATCTAAATACCCTGGATTTTGGTTCTGGCACCCCAACAGCTCTTCTTCAAGCATTGACAGGACGTGTTGCACAGCTAAAGACACTCAAATTCGGCTTCTGGAACGACTATGGGGCTGCCAGCGGCCTTTGGAACTCAAGCAATAACACAAAAGTTCTTGAGCGTTTTATAGATTCAATCGATGCGCTGAGAAATGTGAAGATGCATAGCTTGGATGACGAGGCTATGCAAAAGGTGCGACCTACACTTTTAGCAAAGCATGGACGAAGTCTGTGGAGTTTGCAAGCAGAGTATGCAAAGAGTGTAGCATGGGAACCCGAGCATTTTTACGCTTTAGCTGAGACAGCTCAAACGATAAAGATACTGCGCTTACCAATGAAGGTCGAGAAAAAGCAAGGAAATGAGAGCTTGAGCGTGTGGCCGGACGAGAAGGCTACGCAGAAGAGATGGGCCATCGCACGTCTGAAGAAGCTCTTCTCTAGCTTTAGCCAACAGAAGCATGGTATCTCACCAGGGATAGCGCTGGGCTCCGCGGCTCGTCGATCTATTCACTCGGCACTGACTTCGCTTCGCCATCTCAGGCAGCTTTACCTCAAAGTGTATCTGGAATACAACTCGTACCAGCTAATCTCATACCCAGACCCAGATGCTTGGGGCTCGCCTCAGATCAAGCAAAAGGCTGCCCGTGACCTGATGCTGCGCTTGTGGCACGACTTTGGTCATAACAGCGCACTTGAGCAAATCGAAGTGACCTTCGTTTCGCCAGGTGGTAGCACAAAGATATGGTACTGTACCGTGTTCCGGAAATGGGAGAAGAGAGCTTCGGATGGGATATGGAAGAGTAAAGTCGAGGTGGAGATGCGCGAAGAGGGGAGGGACTACGATCCGAGCACCTTTGATCCGTTTGGCTAAGGGATGTCATTTGCAACATCGTTCTCTTGATTAATTCGATGTTGATTAGGTCCATGATTGCTCTGATTGATGTCTCTAAGAATTTTGAAAGTAATTGAAAGGAACTTGTAAACTAAGGAGCGCAAAGATTCAGCCTACTGTATACTGCTCTTTGGGAGAGACGCCGGTTGGTTGAGATGTCGCTATTGTGGCCGAATGTGGAGTAGTTTCGACGAACTATGTGCATTAACTCCCACACTTATGGAGAGGCTAATACACTAAGCCACGCTATGCATCCTAGACAAGCTATCGCCATGTAAGGTCGCTTTTAAAGCACCGAACCGACTTGACAACACAGGAATGATTGTATGGGTTAGCGTGCCAGCCTGGTAGCATTCTCACCCTTGCAGCAAGTACTTTCTCTTGGACAGGCTGCAATACACTGTTTCCTAGCATCGATGTCGTGTTGTGACATAACCTTGATATCACGCATTTCTTTTGGCCTAAGAATTCCCCTATGATGCTTGGAGAGCCGATGATACTATTGTGGCGGCGGAGGAACTCCTTCATGAGAAATTCATGTCCTGAGATAGTGGGGCCACAAACGCCTGCGATGTTGTGAAAAGATACTCATACCATGGGCGGGAACTATTGATCTTGTTAGAGGCCGAGAAAACGGCACAGCCATGCAGGAAAAACATATTATAGGAAAGGTTGAGCGCATGGTCATGACATAGAAATGAAAGCTATAATATTCTAGCATGTGCTCGGCTTCATCCGTAGTAAACGTTGTCCTGCCTCGCAATTATCATTGCAGAAATCGCAACAGCAAACGCCCCAAATACGGCCCAAAAAATAAGAACGAGCAATCGACTACCCGTTGTAGTCCCAATACAAAATGCCCAAAAAAGCCCGAGCCAAATAGACCACAGCCAGATCCAAAACCACCAATTCCACGCCATCCAACACGTCGAGCAAAGCACCGACATGCAAAACATTGCCCCAAACCACCACTTATCCTTTCTCCACCATTCTCTCATTCCCCTGCGAATACTATACATCCCCTTCTTCTCTTCTGCATACGCATAACTAACCCTCCCACCGCTGATCTCCTTCTTGATCCGTTCGTCAAGCTGTTTCTCACGAAGCAAAGAGACATCAAGGTCTGCGATATCAAGATCGGATTGCATGGCAGCCGCTAGCTCGAGCACGGCGCGGTGCACGCCGGAGACTTCTTCTGAGAGGCGCGAGTGCAAGAGGAGGGTATAGTGCGTATACAGCCACATTATATAGATTCCGATTGTCCACGCGAGGAGGAGAATGATGCAGAGGAACAGCTGGAGGAAGGAGAAGCCCCACCTATAAGTCTGGAATAGGATTTTAGTTGAAGATCAAAAATAGAACAAGGAGGGAAGACAGAAAGAAGGGGCGCACTTACGCCTGTGTTTTGACACTGCCCTTTGTTTTCAATATATGTGCGGTTGAAGAGATTGCCATCTCTGACCCAACTCATACCCTGTGCACCGGAGATGTTATAAGACTTCAATCTGGTGTCTTCAAGGGTGTAAGCAGTGATATTGAGTGTTGGTGGATTCAGTGTGCTGTTTGTCCCGCCCCAATACGAATCCGAATAAGAGAAAGGGGATGACGGGCCAGGGAAGTCCGATGGCTCATTCCGTCCACCACCAAGGCCATATACATGGACGTCTGTTGAGAATTAGCAGACCTATAGGGGCTGGGGGTTTGTTGTCTTACATAGAGAGACTCTGTAAGCTAGGTCACTCTGCTGGATTCTTCCATTACCGATTACAGGATCTCTTCCTTTCCCTAGAGTCTTATCCAAGACCCACAGGTTATCCGATTCGTTTATTCTCGAGCCATCTCGGATAAAATAAAGTACCCGCGAGAAATTACCAAATGGAACAAGATTATCGCTCAGGTCCGGCACTCTCGACGAAACATTAGAATCATAGCCGCTCATAGCGCTCATCAGCGTTGGAAATGCGAGGATGAAAAGCATGGTCGCGGTCATGAATGCCATAGCGACTTTTGACCTAAGTCGACGCTGCGTTATGAAGCTCTTAATTGTGCGGCATGTTGAGAGAACAGAGGCGTCGTTCTCGATAAAGATGGCACGGAAGACCTGATATGTGACTGGCTCACTCGCCATACAAATTGTCAAATACCGTGCGAATTCGCGCCAGGATATAAATGCCAGAATCACCTGGCCGCCGCGTCCGATACCCTGTTATTGTTGTTGTTAGCACAACAATTTATGGTGGTACTACATCTAAAGGGCCGATTAGCGTACAATATCCCATACGATATCCACGAGCTTTGCCTGCGCAAAACTTAGATTCCCGCCCCCAAGGGTAATCTGGAAGAAGCCTGTGGAAGACCACATGCTGAACGTGTCCGGCCGCAGGCTAAAACTGCTGTCCGGCAAGCACGCAGAATCAGTCGTGGTAAACGCAGACATCATGCCAACCATGATTGCGCTGACGATGAGACCAAAGAGCCAGAAGACGCCGAGGGTCCAACCGAAGCCGCGCAACCATTGTGTGGATTTGAGATCGTGCTTCAGATCATGCCAGGCGGCCCGTACAGGTCCGAACCTGGATTGCATGGGTATGGCTTCGGACTAGAGATTGAGTAGTGCTTATTAAACACAAGTTTGGCGTTGACAAGGCATAAAGAGATGGACAATGCATGGTTC
This sequence comes from Bipolaris maydis, assembly GCF_028858645.1. NCBI lineage: Eukaryota > Fungi > Ascomycota > Dothideomycetes > Pleosporales > Pleosporaceae > Bipolaris > Bipolaris maydis. Next base: position 3,579,714 of record NW_027093857.1, on the reverse strand, counting down.
AATCGAGCGTGATAATGAGCTTTTTTATCAATCTTGAACTTGGTGGCGAAGAGAAGGCTGAGGCACGAGGCTGAGGCAAGCCAAGGCTGACATGCATTTTCGCCCCCAAGGAGCCGTGCCGATCACCCAGCGGTACTATGCGATTCAACATAGAGCGCTTATTTCTTGATACTGTAATTCACTATTCAAACCTAATTAGTCGCTGCATCTTAATTCACATCCAAGAACAGTTTTTTTACAGCCTAGTAGGAGAAGCCTATAGTTGATCATAGTTAAAGTGATCACATATAATGTTGGGATTGAGCGGATAGATACTTGTAGCTTTGGGTACATTATTTTTAGTGAAGGAGTCCATCCATGCATTCGAACTCAATGAGAATAAGCCGCCTCTTTTACTGCAAGGTCTTGGATTTTGGCTTAGATGAATGAATGTCAATTTTAGCGCGACTTAGCTGTCTATAAACCCGTCGACAAGCGCCAACCAGGCTGTGTAGCAACACAGACCCATATAGCTGAAGCATGAAGTCTACAATTTTTATCACAGAGACAAGAGTCAAACTACCGTATCCAACGCTCTTTCGCAATATTGGCTACGTATCTATAGTGCAGCTAATCAGAGAATGCAATAGGTTAATTGATCTAATACGTTTCAATAGAAGAATTAAGGTTTACGAGTAAAAATCATTACATGAAGCAAACTGTTGCATGCACTAACTAGATAGAGCGCCTTTCACTGTTCGCTGCTTAGCAACCCTGCACGAGTGTAGAGCATCCTAAATATTATAATAATAATAACAAGACACATGCGATCCAATTGCGTAATTTGGTTCTAGTCACTTCTCACTAATTTCCACTTGCATCTTTACCCTCATTTGGCTTTACTAAATCGCAAGTCCATGGGTATTGGGCATTAGGCCTACATGTACCCTACGGACGATATGGATCTCTATACTCAATTACCCACGAATTTAGTCATCTTGGTACCTAAGGAGATTACCACGTCTATGGGGGCGTATGCACAGTGCCTGAAAAGGGTCTAAGAGGCTGTAGGCAGCATCAATCTCAGCCGCACCCTCCGCCTCCGCCTCCGCCTCCGCCTCACACTCATGCATAGCAGCTGCAGCTGCAGTGTAACTCAAGACGAGCGTGCACGCCCTGCCAATCGCCGGGCTACGAGTGTACGCGAACGCTGCTGTGAGCACTTGCAAGTCGCATTGAAGGCTAACCCAACCCTACCCCAACCCATGCTGGAAACCTTTTACTCATTTGCTAGGCCATACCTGACATAAGCTTCTGTTCTCTACGCCCGTTGCTGCCGTACTTAACACCGCCAATACTTTCGTATTAGAACCGAACGCAAACTTCCGGGCCACATAACGCCGAATGCGAGGGGACATGGCGCAGTGGTGAAGCGCCGTCACTTACTGTGAGCAATCTGCCGTCAGCAGATGTCGAAGTTCTAAATCCTTCTCCTCTCTCCACTTTTTACAGTTTTACTAAAATGAGAGATTTGCTTAGCAAACTACTTATACGACTCAGGGAATGACTCGCCAAAATTTGAGAGTACTAGTATATATGGGTATGTTTCACTAGCTCGAATTTTTAGCCAGTCAGATCTAGAATAAAACAATCCTCACTAGGGTAACGTTGACGGGTTTAATTACTATACAGGGTACTATAAGGATTACTAAGATTATAGTAAGAGCCATGTAGTAAGAGTAAGCGGAGAAGCAAAGGCAAAAGTACAGAGCTTACTAGGGTACCTTTAGATCTAAACTCACTTCTAATTAAATCTATTCAATGCGAACTTTCTAGGAAAGGAAATAATGATAAGCGTGTTCTTATACTTCTTTGAGAATACGGTACAGCTAGTAATCGAGCTAACGAAACATATCCATGTAAGTATACTAGTGAGATTCATTAAGAGTGAACCTAAGAGAGCTACTTATTAAAATTACTCTCGGCTAAGGGCCTCACCTGTATCTAGATAACCCCATCTTCGACTCCTTGGTTGAACCCCCCAAATTCCTCTATGTAGCTTTAGAGGTAAAATAGCATATTAAAATATAATCACAATGACGCTAAATGTGATCATATGATTATTCTGAGCCTAACGTCCGTCCCTGCGAGATATAAAACTCTATATGTTGGAAATAACCAATTGGATCGTAGGGATCGTAGAGCGGTCCATGATCCTTGCGATCTAATTGGTTAGTTCCAACATTTAGAATCTTATGTCGCGCAGGGATAGACACTGGTAAATTCAGCGCAAAGACGTCAATCTACTCTGAGTACGGATAGGGAGTCGTATAAGTATATTCCTTTAGATCTGCACTTTGCCAGCTTTCTCTTCGTTCGCTCTCAGACTTATCCACCGTTCTTCTCGCTAAAGCATCCGCTATTTCTCCGCCTTTGTCTCAGTTATAAATACTACTGCACCATACTACGAAATGCAATTCGTTCACTTACACCTGCTAGTAGCAGCGTATTCTATCAGCTCAGCCGTCGCACAATGTTCAAAAAGTGCTGGTGTTTATAATGTAAATGCAGATATGGACTACATGAAGATCGCAGCTTAACTAATACCTATATGTAGGCATGCTCCTCTGACGGAAAATTTGTAGTATGTAGAAATGACCCTAATATCACACCTGAACTAACAAGCAGCACTAGCTAGAATGCACTGGCTACCATGGAAGGGTGGCCGAGCATTGCACAGGTAATAACATTATTTGCGCCAATTATCTTGGGGGCATTGGTTGCTTATACACCTCGTGCGGCTGAGCTAAACTTTAGAGTGGGATTAGAGTATATATTAGAGCGTTTAAAATATTTACATCGCAAGCGTCGGTGCGATAAATAAATCAATATATTATCTCTGCGAACTGCATCTGAGGATCGTAAGGCTCTGCTAAAACTAACTTCTAACTTCCCTACCTAGGGCACACGAATCCCCTCATGGCGCAAAGAGTCGACAATTTTAGTTTCTTAGAATTCATGCTAACACTAGTATCGTACGGCGACAATGAACTGCTTATTTTTAAGACTATTTTCCACAAACCCAGAAGTGCGGTTAGAAATATTATACTATCTTTGGTCCCACTGTCGCCCATCTTGTATCGGTCACTCTAGTGTTAATCTACTTTACACTTTACATTCCCGTTATAGTATGATTGTAACTGCCTAAACACCCTTCGTTTCTTCTCCTCGCCTACAACGTCGTACCCCTACCTACTTCTCTATATACCTAGTCCAATTGTTACTTAGGTAACTATCTCGCATCTTGTTTATATGTTAATTGCTGTGTAGCCTAGTGCTTAGCTATTTATTAAATATAATCCTATTACCTAGCTATGTCTACTTAAAGCTTCTAAACGTCAGACTGCTATAATAAGCTACACCCCTTATTACATATAATACCTATAAGATTTCTACTTGACTGTAATCTCTACTTATCTATGAGTTAACATCTATTCTTTATTTGTATCTAATGGCTTTAATACCTAGCTATCACTTATATGAAATTATACTAGAGCTATTTTATCCAGAGAAATTAGTACGATAATACAAAGCCCTGATTGGATCTTTAGGATAAACCAAGGATTCGTCTAGATCTTACTCTGTTATTTATACTTCTCCCTGTTATAGATTTTAGTTCTATGCGCAGATTTTGTAATATTATTAGATTGAAGTAGTAGAAGAAGAAGTAGCGTCTGGATTTAGTGGGGTTGTGTCACTACCACTATAGAAACACGGAAATAAGGTCTATATTGCATACTTAGTAAGGGATACTATGTAAATAATAGTACAACAACACCCATATCGATGTCCCGAAGATTTACCTCATCTTTATAGAAATTATTATACTCTGACAACGTTGCTTGTAGCTAAATGGACATTTCGGGAACGTGACTGTATAGACTACATGTCCTCGTGAACGGATGCCTCGCGAACTCTATCTCGTCGTTGCTTTTTGAATTTAACCTTGAAACATCGCAGACTTGGCAATCTGAAGTGAGAGGAGCACGAGTATGTAGCTACTGCAAGCATAGGACGCTCTCTATGAAGCTATCCCGATAATGGTAGCGACTACTATGTCACGAGCGATGACTTGTTATGTCATTAGGTCAAAACTTGAGATATTAATCATACGCAGCTTACTCACCTTGCCAATGACCACAGCGCCTAAGCTGACCAGCTCCTCGATTAGCTCGCTTCGGAATACGCGCTCTTTGCCAGTACCTATCTGACCCTCGAAGGTGCCCACCCACCCAACGTAAGCAAAACATGTTTCCATTCCCTTGACATGAAAGTGGTCTTTGAGGGTGATGGGTAGACCATGCAAAGGACCAACAGGTTTGCCATGTTGCTTGTAATAAGCATCGAGCTCTCGAGCTCGTTCAAGAGCTACGCTAAAGCCCACTTCGAGGAGGTTGAGACTCTATTTGTTGTTAGAACGGCCGGTAGTACCGAGGTCGCACAAACCATTTGATGTCCATAGGCGGCTCTCTTGCAGAACGCTTCAACGACATCGTATGCAGGCATTGACCCATTACCTGTACTCTCGACGATCTCCGTAGGATCCATGCGAGTGATGCTGAGTGTTTTCTCATCTAGCAGACTTTCAATAAAGGATCCGGCGATGACTTTGCGCGTTTTTGCTTCCACAAGCGTGTCCTTGGACAGTCGCCATTCTTTTGGTATCTTATCCAACTCGCCTTGCTTCTTAGCTAGAGCTGTCTCTTGCCACGGTTGCATCCTGCCTGGACGCCAGAATGGATGATTAGTACGCGGATCCAAACCGTACCAGAGTACACCGATTGTAAGTATCAAGACTGCTGCGGTAGTGCATTGTCGCCAAGGGCGCATGTCGTCCTTCTTATAGAAGTCTAGCATGAACGGCAAGCTGTGACTGAATATTGGGAAATGCAAACGATAGGAAACACCTGTAGTGCATGGGTTTAGTCGATATCATTTTTCACCCCTCGCTGCTGATCGTGAATCATGATGGGATACTTTCACTCAGCAGGCAGCACACAAAGGCATGAGCATCCGTTCGTCTCTCCAAAGGACGGCAGGCGACCAACAAGAATGTCTCCTTAGGGGTTTCACCGGTTCCAAATGTGCGGTCTCACCCGCGCGCCACAGCCAATCAGTGGCTCGTGTTGATTGTCCATGCCAACTTGCTTTTCCATGTTCGGACGCTGTTGACACAAGCCCATCAGCAATCAGCCTGCCATCGAACGAAACTCATAAATCGTCCTCGTGGTCTCGCATCTATGGTCAGTTGGTTGGTTGGACAAGGCCGTAGTATGGGGTCAGTGTAGACCGAGCACCTGCCCCCATTTGCGACGAAGCGCATGCAGCCAAGCCGTTGGCGTGATATCGGGGCGCTGAAGCCCCGCGTCTTCACCGGGTCTCGTAAGGCGTTCCCCTGATTCGTCCATGTCCTGGTGATACCCAGTAGCAAGTGCTTATGGCGTCATCACACAATCGTCAGCTATACCAGATGGCGCGAAGCCTGTCTGTATCTAATCATGATTATCCGATAGTGATATTGGAATCTTTGCTCGCCTACAGGACCAATCGATGATCGCGCAAAGTGTAGTCGGTGAGAGTCTCTATATGTGGTCATCAGTCCCTCGCATCGCGTTCTGACGCACTCACCTAATGTCTATCCGCCTCATCACCATGGACTCGGTCAACTTCCAAATGCTCTACAATTGGCTGGGCAAGCGAGAGCTGGGATGATACGTGCATGACATCTTACGGCTTCGCAGCCTCACATTCGTCTCCTCCCCGACCAAACAAGAACCAGTTCCTATTGGACGGGACGAACAATATCGCTATCACTCACGCCGAGTCGAATATGAAGCAGCTCCTGTTGGCTACAACTCTCTTGAACGGGAACGTACAGCTGTGCAATACTGCCTTCGCACGTTCGAAGCTGGGATGGCGGCAGGCGTACAGGACGCGAAAGAACCCAATCAGACCGTCTTCTTCAATGTCGCCCGTCTTTTCATATTTCATGTCGCAATCGACCATTCGCAGATGTTCCTTTGTTCTCTCCGAGCCTTCAGATGTCCAATTAATGACCACCAGGATGCCTCCAAATGCTGTACGAGCCATGTTTCAGAGACAAGTCATACATCAGCCCTACGTGCTTTTTCGTAGTGATGTACCTGTATTTGTTTAGTAGCAATGACTAGATTATGATCTTTTGTGGCAGTGTTGCCCACCGTGTGATATATAATCGCATAGGTCCTTGTGGAGGATGCATTAGACAAACATTTATAACAACGATCAACAAACCAGTCCACGAGATACCAACGCCAACAACGAGCAAACGAAATTGATAGAAGCGAACTCCAAGAAACAAAAACATGGCAATCTCAATCGAAGCTACCATTGCGATAGTCACCCTTCTCATCATGTGCGTCCCTGGCGGATTTTGGATTGTTTATCGAATAAGTTGGCTGCGGCCCAGACCGCAGCGCGAGATAGATGAAGAGATAGCTTTGACATATCAAAGACGTAAGCTTGATTCGATCGCGAACCTTGTCCTTTCCTGCCATAACTAACAAAGCACTAGAGCCTATCTCCAACAACCCAAGTCCCACACCAACATGGCCCGTCATGGTTGATGCTCCCTTCGGCAGGCTCTTTGACATGAACGGACAGTTGCCTGTTGCAATGATATCTCTAGAAGTAAATTTCCTATTGTCATCGACTACTGTATAAGTCACTGGCAGGTGGAACAAGGTGACGCTTACCACATCGCTTTCCTCTTCATTTTCCTGACAAAGATTGTCGTTTCCCCGCTCCCCGAGAATGATTCACTGTCACACTGATTAAGCCGACATTCGGCCGTAGCATCTTGTTGGGGACAGCCAGCCTTCACACCAACTATGGCACGGTAGCGTTCACTTGAGGAAGCACGCAACCCGGGCCCTTACAAGACCCTTGGCCGAATAGTTATGGCACAGCGCCAATATGCAGGTATTAAGGGCAAAGATCCGTTCAGTGGGCGTCTACTACATCCTGCGGAATATCCTGTAAATTAGAGGCTATGCACCAATCAAAGACCCTAGTCGCAATGCAAAGGACCAAGCAGCGAGTGAAGCAAGCATGCAACTAATGCTAGGTGAACAAGACAAAGGTAAGCGGTCTCATTCCGGATGCAGTCGATCATACTTCTAGCTTTGATATTGTGCAATGGCGAACATCGTGCAATAGATGTTGAGCCAACAACGCGTTGTGTGACTATAGCTAAAACGTGGGTCACTCGCGGAATAGAGCTTTAGTTATAGATATAACTAAAGTACCAATACTAAGATATAATTACTAGGTATCAATCTAGATAAGCTAAGGGCTGATAAGTGTAACAACGAAATCTAACCTATTCTTATACCTATTACCTTAAGGTCTGGCTATCCCCTCTCTAATATCTTGACGGGAGGTTTGGGATGGCGTTGCTATCCCTTTATGCACTGCCATCCCGGATGGCCAGCCTTGGGGGGATGGCACATCACATGACTCCAAGCCCTGTAATAGCCATTACTTTCTAAAGTGGACGTGGTTGGCTCTCAAACTCGTCGTCTCTTGTTAAGGAGAGAATTCTTTTTGTTACTTGTAACATTCAAGTAGCGATATAACGTACCTTACGAGTTAGTGGCCTAAACGGGTTCGTGGCCCACTTAGGATGGTATTTGGGCCAGGGGCACCCACCGTGGATTAGAATTGGGGTCGGGGCTGGGCTGGCCCTACTAAGAGCTAGGTTATGGTAGGGCTACTTGATGGTTGACCTGAAGCGTAGGGTTTGCACTTACCCATTCTATCCGCTGAGGACATATTCGTGTTGCTTGGTGAACATAAAATAGAGGTGTCTGCGTTTCTGAAAGATAGGTGGTAGAACATATGGCGATGAGTCTCATTGACGCATAAGCTAGTAGTACCATGGTTTGGAAAGGGCGTAAGGGTGACCTACCTTGCTTTGATCTGCCTGCGAATTTTTCGATGAGAATGTTTCAACTACGGGCTACGTAGTAGATTTTCTCAGTAGCGCGGAAGATATTATAGTCATTGTCTTGTTGAACGCTATGTCATTCAATCTATAGCTTTTTATGACAAATGCGACATCTGCGTTCAGTCTCATGTCAAGACACGAATCTATGCATACTTTTGACCTTTTCTCTGGATGTTATTTCTATTCACATAAACTAAATATAGAAAAGCGTTCATTGAAGTCTGTAGTTCACAGTTCAACTTTTCTTCCTCAAATCTTCACCAATCTTCCTAAATAGTTTCGCAAAACTCCTTCGGGTCTCCCAGATTGGCAACAGACAACTAATAGCACTACTGGCAAATACCCAAATGAAGCTTACCACCACCCATGCAGTGAAGAAGCCCTGAGAAAAGATGTAATGCGAGAAGAACATAGGCATGGGGAGAAGGAAGTCCAAGATGAAGGTTAACAGAAACGCGGAGATGCAGGCGAGCTTGAAAGCGCGACGGAGTGTGGAGGGGTCGTCTTCCTCCTCCAGTGGGGGAGCCAAATGATGTGGAAGCTCTGCTTTTGCGGCTGCTTCGGGTTGTGTGGTGGCATCGGCTGCAATCTTCTTTTCGCCAGTATCGGAGAGTTCAGGTGTGGAAGCACCTGTAGGCAATGCAGCGTTGTCTATGCCATCGGTAACGACGGCGTTGATGGCACGAGTAGTCTCCCAGTCGAAACTGTCCGGTTTGATCAAAGTGATTGTGGTTGTTACAATGAGTCCGGTCATGATAGCTGCCAGATTGCCTGCGAGGGTTGGATATGACATACCAGTAGTCTCTACGGTGATTTCGCCGTAATAGCTCTTTGCGGTCGCTAGCCATGCAGTGAGACCTGCGGCAAGACCAGAGAGACAACCAGATATAGCGGCAACTTTGCTTTGTTTCCTCCATGTTATGGCGAAGGCGGTTGGAAACACAGCGCCGCCGATTAGCAGACCCATAACGCTTCAACATGTTACTAAAGATTGATATAATAGCCATGGGATAGGGGAAAACGTACAGGAAAAGCCATCCAAGATCGATCGATGCCGCATTCCAGATGCAGGCGAACACAGACATGATCAACCCGAAAACGCAAATCATGATGTGCGAAACGAAGACTAACTGTTTTGGTGAAGCTTTGGGCGAAACGTATTCCTTGTAAACGTCAAATGTAAGCAACGAAGAGACGGCGATGAGTTCTGCAGACGCGCATGACGTGACGGCCATGAATAGAACCACCAGCAGTGCAACAGCACCTCCCTGTCCCATCAATGTCTCCGCAGCGAAGGCCGCTGCTAGACCGGACGAGATTTGGCCAGAGGTAGGTACCTCTGGGTAAGTGGGAAAGCGTGGGTTATCGGTGAGCGCCACAGCCGCAAGACCAAGCGTTGTCGAAAAGCCAAATGGGATAGCGAACCAGGCAATCCCTCCTAGCAGATACGCCCGTACGGCAGTAGAGGGCTTGGAAGCGATCGCACGCTGCCAGTAGGCCTGATCGAGGAAAACGGTTCCGGATCCAGAGCATAGTTGGATGACACCGAATATCAAACCAAAGTTCGACTTCAAGGTGACGTATGATCCGTCCTGGTTCCCACTGACAGGCCGTTGAGTCCCAGCTTTTTTGAGCAGCTCGTACATCTCGCTAGGTGAGCCGATCAAAGGACTGATAGCGTATGCGTTGAACATGAAATAGAGGATGATGATCATGAGGATCAAGGTGTGGCTGTAGTCGCAGATAAAAGTCGCTCGCAGACCACCGAGGATAACGTAGGCGCAGACACCTGTCTCTATTAATACATCTCTGGAATAGACTTCTCAGGTGTTACTCACCAACTGGAATCAAGAATACAGCAGCATATACTGGCATGCCCGTCAAGCTAGTAACGACCGCACTTCCGCCCAACAAGAGCTGGCTGCCCACCAAAATGTTCGTCACAAACGCGAAGACCATAAATACTAGATGTGCAACCGTTCCGTATCTCGCTTTCACAATTTCAAGGTATGTATGACATCTTGGGGCATTCTGCTTGACCTTGCAAGCCAGAATCGAGAACATGAGAATCTGAACTGTAGCCCCAGCAGCGTACCAGAACGGCCCTGCGACACCATATTGGTATGCGACGGTAGAGGATTGGAGCAGAGTGGCAGCCCAGGTCCATGCCGAAACGATACCAGAAGCGATGAGACCGGGTTTGACTGAGCGCGACGCAGTGTTGAACTCTTCGGATGATTGTGTTGAGTAACGTGTGTATCTGTTTTGGAGACTGGAGATGCCCATCATAAGAAAGGCAAAGAAGAAGCCGATGCCAACGACGACGCCTGGAAGGCTCAGCTGCCATCATTGAGTGAAATCTTAGGGAACGTACCATAGCCGGCTCCCACTGGGAGAGGTATCTTAATCGTGTCTGCCATTGTGAAGGCTTCAACAATTGGAATGTAGAGGCTGGAAAACTCCGCAGGTTCTCTGTTTCCAGGAAAGCAATTATATCAACAAATTCCCCACAGCCATGCCGACTCCAAATACCGCCCAGGGTCTGTAGAGATACTGCCATTGTACTCGAGGAGCAGTTTGCCGCCTACGACGTTTCCGTGGCGATATTACAACATGATGCTCAACCTCTATTGGTGTGATAGGCAAAACCGGTTGCAAAACAGTAGTTGCAGCGACGATCCAACGGTACGACATGGGCGCCTCGTGCAATAAGCCAGAATCGAGAAACCTCCACATGTACAAGACCACGACGGATGGTCTGTCCAATTAGATTACCTAGCTGTGCGGTGTACTTGGGCTGCGTGAAACGATTCCAACGCGACGACGTCTCCGATAACTGTCCGTCAAGTCGAGATAAGGAACATGCTAGCAGTAGGCCTGCCGCTGAGATGCTTGTTGCTAAGGCGGTGATGTCATGTTTGAGGTGGGGATGCAGCTGCCGAAAGCGGCACGTCGAGCAGTTGATAAACCCCCTGCTCGGTTAGCAATCTACCCCGCGAACGACAAATCGCTGAGGTGAAAGTTGGAGCTACCTGACAGCTCCAATTGGAGTCAGATAAGTAGATTTGGAGAGCGTGAACCTTAAATCTCCAGGCCATGTCAATGAATAGTAGTGTAAATCCCGTTACTTCGGTACAGGTCATCCCAGCCCAGCCACGTAACTCAAACCTGGAGCGAACGGATCGAAACCAAATGTGGACCAGAGAGGATATTCAGCCACGAAGACATCCGAACTAACAAATCCTGAACCAAAGTCTTCTCTGATCTCCTCGAGGAATTCGACATGCTAATATTATGAGCAACAACTTTCTCGTATCTGGTAATAAGCTGCTGGCAGCAGCTCACCACGAAAACAGCCCCAACAGAATATTCGAACACTTTAATAAATTGAGCCCGACTGATCCGCGCCGGCCGTTCTATCATCTTCCCACATGTCGGCTGTCAAATTTAGGCTTTCCAATCCAGACACATATTTCTCAACAGTATCCAGCATTTCGCCTTCGTTGTTTAATCCCATAGTGAATAGCTTCAGCTCCTCATTTCTCGTCCTTATCTCGAGCACACCATTACTGCAGCTTCTGTAGTGCCTTAAAGAAGCTTCAATGCCCTCAATCTCACTGACAGCTCGCTGGAACGTTGCCGCTGTTACAAGCCAGATGCCTCTGTCTCGAGAACCGAACCGGGATTGCATGGCCTCTTGACTTCCTCGAATGGATTCTCGAAAACCGCCACGTAGTTTTATAGTATATTCGTTCTACCCAGGACAAGAACGCCCAATTCTAGACGACGCACATGGAATCTGACTACCCGTTCTTACCATGCAGACTCCTCCTGCCTGGTTTTCTCTGGGTCATGGTCACACCTGGTATCTCCCACACCCCGAACCGGCCACGCAGTCCTCTCACCTACATTCTTCTTCCTCGTAAAGGTGGATCCCTTGATCTTCGCATCCCTCTCAATCCTCGGTTCATGTGCGGGATTTCTCGCGAGATTCTCCGCTTCGAAGCCCACCATTCGTCTTCGACGGGGAAGATTATCTTTATTGGAAGCAATAGCTTGGTAGTGCAATACTGCGATGCTAACTAGACCACTAGAGTATTTCGTGAGATCCGAGACGAGTGCTTGGGCTCAGACCAGTGAAATCAAAACGAACAGGAAAAATGCATGTGGGGGGAAAGCTATCACTCTGCAGGTGAGGCTGAGACATGTGTCAAGAAATCGGCTTTGAGTTACGATGTGCTACCTTGACTTCTTGTTCCTATAATTGAGGGAAAACAGCTTCAGTTATTAGGCTCAAATTCGGGAGATCCGTTATATTGGAGTTTCCGTACGTGGATATTGAAGGATGTTATGCAAGCCAGGCTGAATATATGTAGGTTGCCAAGACAACATAGCGTTTATTTAGGGTTGACCTAATTGTAAAGTAACGACTGTTAGAAAGTACGGGCGCGCTGACTACAATTGGTGTGCTGAGTCGATAGTTTTTCTTCTTTACTGTAGTTGTTGTAACATGGCATAGCTATGCGGGTGACCTCGTATTAGTGTGAGAGGCCGCCTTTTGGCCTAGGTGGTTTTTCGCCGGAAGTAATCCCATGGCCATTTAAGCAAATCAACTTGATAGGACCTGTTAACGCCGCATAATGCCGCTGAAAAAGAGATGGTATACCGCCTCCCCTATTCTCTTAGCTCTTCGCTCCCGCAGTCCGGATCTGGAACGTAGCTCCGGCCAGCGCAGCACTCTCTGCCGTAACTGTCGCTTGTATGACTAAGCTTGCAAGACATCCTCTTATCGGACCAGCTGGGAAGTACAGGAATGGCTGAACCCTGGCCTGGCTATTCGCGTCCTGTCCTAGCGTTACATTGCCTGTTTGTGCTACTAGTGCTGCTTGGATGGTGGCATCGTATTTCCTCGTATCAAACGGTATGCGGCCGAGGGGCTTGAAGGTATTGTCCGTGAGGACGTAGATGCCATGGTGATTGGTTTTGAGGTTATTAATCTCCCTTCTAAAGAGGAGCGTTTAGAGATCTTTGCACAGAGATTTGATGCAGTCGAGAGTTGTTTTTGGTCGAGGTGCGTCTTAGGATAATCTGTGTCGAATGTTAGCAGTGATCATGAGGGCCCAAGTATGACTTGAGGGACGGATGTACTGTTCAACCACACCCAATCCGACCCTGTACCTCAAATTCTCTAGTCGATGGAAAACAGCTTCTCTTGCTTCCTCCTCGTCCACTGTTGCAGGGCCTCCTCCCCCCACCAGCCCGCCATATGTTCCTCTTGCTGTGCCTGCTGCCGTGCTTGACGCGTCGTTGCTTGTGCTCGACAATCGTTTTGGCTTCGTGGCTGACGATCTATGGATCCACTCCTCTTCTCGTGCGGTGAGATCAGCTGTTATGCGATATGCTATAGGTACAAGCTCTATGAGGAAGAGATTGAGACACGATGTGTTCGCTAGTAAGAACGTGGGGTTGACATAGGATGTAGAGGGCTCGTTCGGTGCGGAGAGATTGGCTTGCGCTATGTTGAAGAGTGGTTTGCGTGTTTATGCGCTCAGACGAGTAACAGGGTAGCTCGGTCCACGGGTAATGGTGGGAGTGGGTTCGGTGCGCGAAGAAGGAAGATCAGCGCGCTTCGATGTAGAGCGGGCTGCACTGGCGGCTCGAATATATGCGGTTTTTCGGTTTTCGCTGATATCTAGGTGTTTCTTCGTAGGTCAACAGGTTCTGATTACAGCTTGGGTGAAGTGTGGGGTCTATTGCGGTCTGCTATATTAATCGCTTGACTTTTTTTCTCTCTATTTGCTGTATAGCGTATTAGATTAAGTATCTTAAAAAAGAATAACAGGCTGTACTCTAACCTACTAGAAATAGATACTAAAAGAAATAGCTTTATATTTGAATTACTTTACAAAAAGATTTAGGTAGATCTTTATAAGGCCTTGTTAAGCCTTAACAAACAAGTCAGTATTACTATTAAAGTCTCTGAATAGGTATATATTAAATATATAAACCTCTATTATGTATAACAACTAAAATGTAGTTAGAATAAAGGTGGTAGTATAGTAAACTATAGTTGTAATAAAGATAATTAAGCGATAAAGGAGTACGCTAGAATTTCATGGAAACTAAGACATGAATCGCTGAAGCTCAACATCTGTCCAACGACCCACCTTCTCCGCCAACCACATGTCCTTTGCTTGTTCAGTCGCTTTACCTGCAACACCAACAGGCTCGTAGTACTCGCCGCTCTTCACCTCCGATGACACTGACGCCCACAGCTGATTCCATGCGCCTTTCTCCACCGTCATCATAAGCGGCTTACCGACCTTCAACAGCACGCGAACGGGCAGCGACGCACCATCGGCGCCTGCTTGCAAGCCCGTGTTCACGACACCCGGGTGTATAGACGCCCACTTGATGTCCCGGTGCATTTGCGCCATGTGGCGCGTCCAGAGAATGCTGGCAGTTTTACTCTGGCCATAGCGCTCCATGCCGCCCATCTGCTCCGCAGGCGTCTTGAGGGATTCAAAGACGACGCCTGCTTTGGGAGCACCTGAATGAGCTCCAGAAGATACAACGACGACGCGGACGTCGGCAAAAGGGTCACTGGCTGCGGTACTTTTCAGAATTGGAAGGAGCAGCTTCGCGAATAGAGCGTGGCCGAGATGGTTTGTACCGAACTGGACTTCGTAGCCGTCTTTTGTGACAGCAGGTGGGCATGCCATTATCCCAGCGTTGAGCATCAGGATGTCGAGACGTCGCGCCTCAGATAAGAATCGACGTGCTGCTTGTTGGACAGAGTCTAGGGAGTTGAGGTCTAGTTGAAGGGGCTTGATGACGGGCAGAATGCTTCCGCCCACTTGGGCGTGGATTTCTCGGATCGCTTCATTTGCTTTGTCGAGGTTTCGGGACGCCATCCATATTTCGGCAGGACCGTGGCGTGCATATTCGAGGATGGCTTGTTTGCCTAGACCGTTGTTGCCTCCGGTCACGATGATCACTTTGCCTTGGAGGCTAGGAATTTCCGTTGCGGGTGAAAATGATCTAGAACACATTGTGGTCGAGTTGTGGAATATGCGGATTGTAACTTGGGTATGATTGAGAGGCAGATTAGACTTTGGGGGAGGAGATATAGAGCAACGAAGAAGATAGAAGTCGATATTATGCTCTCAACGAGCATACGGCTTTCTATTCAAATAGCTCGACTGGCTGTATTCTATATATGTTCCATAAGCTTTGGCCCTTGATAGACTGTGGTGTCTGTTACTATAATCGGCAGCTTAACGTGGTTGGTCCTCAGACATTACTTAACTCCACTAGTAAGATTGCACTTTCGTTGGCTCAGCCCATATCGAGAATCACAATGTTATCCCAAACCGGACAAGCGCAATCCCATCAGGAGCTGCGCCTGTGCTAGCGTGGAGGGCCTGAAGCCACACTTGCTTCGTGGACTTCGAAGACAAACCACGGACCGCATGCGAATGGGGCCAATCTTACTGTGTGTCAGCGCTGACCGAAAATGCACTATTTTTATCTCCTTTTAGCAGCGGCTGACAAAGCGTAGACCGCTGCCCTGATTCGGCCTTTCGAGGAGATTTGTAGCGAGCGCCTATAGAGAAGTCTCACCTCTCATACGGGCCTGATATTCCACTAATTCATCTCGTTCAGAATTTGGTCACTTAAGACATGCAATGAGAGATTTTCTGAATCGAACGGGCTGAACTCAGCATACAAGATGATACCTTCTTGCTTCCGTAGGTCGCATTTCTTATCCAACTGTTGTTCTTGTGGTAGAGTTCCCTATCAACATTGTTATCTGGAGTAGTCATACTAGACGACAAGGAACTCTTACTAGAGCCTGCGCCACCATTGACAACGTGCTATGAGAGGCTTCTCATTCGATCACGTATTATAAGTGCCTTGCATCTCGCGTAAGGTACCGTGGTAAAAAGAAGATCTCTTATATTTCTATATACCCGCCTCCAGTCCCTGACATAGTTTATGATGTGTTCAATCTATCACACCATCGAAAAATGTCTATGTTTCTCGGCCTGAAGCTGTGTTGCCGCCGCGATAGCAGGAAAGTTCCCTGTTATAATGGTATGCGGGATTCCCTTGTAAGGTGAGATGTAATCGCCCGCTGTAAACACTCCTCGCTCGGACGTCTGAAACGCTGGTGCATCGGCCTTGACATCTCCTATCTCCGACAAAGCCAAGCCAAGTTGGGTTGCAAATAATCCTCCAGAATACGTCAAAGGATTGTGGACCAGGAAGCGGAATTCTTTCGTGTTTCCGTTGGTGAAAGCGACCTTGACACCTCGCTCGACGTTCACTAAGCTATAAATGCAACACCTATCCACCCCGGACGGTGTTCTCGGACATATTGCTTGGATTTGTTTCACCACCTCTTCAGAACCATTCGTGAAGATCGTAACTGAGCTGCGTTATCGGCCATGTGTACCAAAAGGGTAGGCATCATTGCTAGACCTTGAATAGCAAGGGCATCAGAATTTGCGAGCTAAGACCAACGCGAATTAACTTCTACGCTCCTTTATTTCTATATAAGTTTCACTTCGAGTAGGTATATAGATAGTACGGGGATTACTTTGCGCACCTCTATAGCCCTAAATTATTTGTGTTCGATATAGTATCTACGATCCTTAATTCTATATAAGTTACGATTACAGCGAATTA
The DNA here is from genome assembly GCF_028858645.1 of Bipolaris maydis. NCBI lineage: Eukaryota > Fungi > Ascomycota > Dothideomycetes > Pleosporales > Pleosporaceae > Bipolaris > Bipolaris maydis. The sequence continues at coordinate 3,562,997 of NW_027093857.1, read as the reverse complement.
AACTACAGCCATTTACTAATCTTTGGTCTAGTATGCGTCTTGCTGATTTAGCGCGCTTAGCCTTGTAAGTGCCGTTGTTATTATAGTGTGGTTTAAGGCTCTTTAGCTATAGATGTTCTTAGACGAGTGGGTGTATACTATAAGATGGAAGGTAGAAGAGTAGAGTAAAGGACAGAACACGTGCAGATGCTGTAACGGCGCAGGCAAGACTACTTGGATTCGTATTGGTACTAGTATCACTCAGAGGCATATAGGAGTGCGTAGGACAATAAATAAGCCCTAATTTAAAAAGACACATATAGGCCATGTACGAAAGGATATCGAAAAACTACGGAATAAGCTATTATAGACAGGTGGGTTTTATATCCTATTAGTTCCCGCTAACCTTAAGGGGAACTAGTTCGGACCTGATTTGGATATCAGTCGTGATGGTAGCTTAGTCGTTACACTTATAGCTTATTAATTTTTCACTTAATTTTAAGTATAAGTATAATATAGAGAGTTATTCTACTTGAACTTTACTGTCTAATATTGCACCTTGCCGCTCTATCTGCGAAAATTGACTAATAAGAAGCTTAACAAAAGAAGTCTTATATTACTTCCACTCGAGATATACTCTTAACACGGTCCTTCTCTAGCCTATAGTTAATTAGAGTTTTCTTTCCAGTTAGTGTCACTCCACCGCTAGTTAACTATTATGAACAAATAGGTTAGATGTCGCAGGGTAAGCGCTGTCGGGAACTTTTTTACTAATAATGCCGTGCGATAAGCTTTATATAAGCTTAGCTAGGAGGCTACAAATAATACAATATACACTCTCTCTAAAAATCCCTTCTACAACACCTGCATCTAACCGTGCGATATTAGACCTTTAAAGGATATAGAAAGTAGGGGTTAGAAGTTAACTAACATAAAGGGAACAAAGAAGTGATTAGCGCAGGGCGCCCGAGGATCACGTGTCATCATACTTAGACGGCGCCATCAGTGATAGCAGGTCCTAAGGGTAATAGCCAACTCCTAATGTGATGCCAGCCCTCGCAGGTTAGTGTGAGACGGTTAAGTGTAATTAGACGCAGGTACAGAGTAGCAAGAGTGATATTAGGGTAAACAGTCTCGATTCACGTAGACGAATAGCTACCGAGCCTTAGTAGTGTTCCTACTGCTTATATACGTAAGAGAGGGAAAGAGCCAACTAATAGGGGCTAGAGTGGGTTAGGCTACCCAAAGGTAGCCGGAATAGTGAAAGAAAAGGTGATGTTTTGACAGTTAGAGTAACTATTAGGGATAACAGTCTCTAGATGCGATAGCACATAGACATGCAACAAGTATATAATTCTAGAGAATTCCCTTCATACGCTCGTTGTAATTAGTTAACTCTTATAACTCTATCTCCAACCTAGATTAAGGCTTAGTTATTCTATCGTTTATATAGAAGTAGATTGTTCGCCCAAATACCTACCATCCCACCTAGTCACTAGACAACCCACACATAGTCAGCAATTTCAGACTCACCTGTCTCAGTGCTATACTAAGCGCTAAGGTGGATAGGTGGGGTCGGGTTATGGTTGAATTCCCTAAATAGGTAATAGCTAGACTAAATTGGGAATAGTCGCTATATATATAGAGAACCCAACCCCTATGTAAACAGTAAGGTATTAGAATCGTTCGTCACACCGCTAGAAACAGTAAGGTATTAGAATCGTTCGTCACACCGCTAGAAAAAGCGAGCTAAATAGGGCCGACTTCGGCTAGTAATCTAGGAGTCCCGGCTCCTAAGAAAAAGTAGGAATCTAGTTATCTATAAGTACCCAAGTAACTACAAGTAAGTCCTACTCGCAACACAGGTCTATCCTCCATCTTCGCACAAAAGATCAATCTACCTTATCGTCAAACATGAAGCTAATTTTTCTAAGTCTTTTGCCAGCGGCGTCGGCCTACTACACGTGGTACACCAACGACGGATGGTCTAAGCCAGCTGATTATAACAGCCAGGCGTGCGCGTCAAACCCAAACGCATATTATTTCTGCGTACGCCAAAAGCACAAATGTGTCACAAGAATAAGACGCTGACAATCCTGTAGGGTGTTCAAGCTGGGACTCGAGGTGAAAACCCATACCCCAACGCCTTTCCTCGTGGACGCAATGGTTGTATCCTCGCGGACACTCAGGCTAGGGGATGCGACTGGGAAGGAGCTGTTGGCATTGTAAGTTAACGTTGTATTATATTTTACTATGATTACAAGCTAACCATTCTTGCAAAGGTTGTTTGCGTAAGTTACTATGCTGTACACAGGGCAACTAGCTAGCGTTTTACTAACTGCACAATAGTGTTGAAGGAAAATAAGCAGAGCTCCCTGTGATGGCATGAAGCCCAGTTAGTAAGCCCTCGATGATATCTTAGTCACATGCATAAGCGCATGGTACGGGTCTGAAAGACGCTTAGGCTGAACCCCTAAACTTTGGCCGAAGGTTAACTCGAGCCGCTACTAATTAACCTTCAGACCCTTAGCAGTCTATAATTCTCTTCTCCATCGAATACAATCATTAGTATGCCTGTGCGATAGATCCCTGAGCGTAGCCCCTTACACTCCCTAACTAAATCTGCTATCATTAACGGCTAATGTATTATACGTTTACCTGCGGATCACATCAGTCTGATGAGATGTTGATTTGATTAGGTTGGTTGGTTGGTTGATTCCTACACGGTTTCAGCCACGAATCGCAGCTATGCCTGGTTGACAGGCTTAGTAGACAGCTGACGTGGTGCAGACCTTGATCCGCGCCGCCCCACTTTACTCTTGAAAGAGCTATCTGTCCCTAGAGGCCTACCGCATCTGGCTTCTATCTATGACTATGCACATTTTGTCTCTAGAAGTAACGTGTTTGCCTATATTTGTGTTCCTTGAATTGTCTTCCTATGTATGCGCGGTACTTAAAGCCTTATATGTGTAGCGTTGTTTCAAGGCTCGTGGGTGGCACGGTTGCCTCATGCTTTGCGACCGTAATACCTTCAGTCTCCCCCTAGCGTTCAGCTGTCGTATATGCTAGCTTGCCCTTATGCCCCACGGCCTGCAATGTGTTCTCCAAGCTCCGGTATTCTTCAGTGTTATAATGCCATCCACTAGGTTCCTATGCAGCTATGTTTTGTAGTGTGACCTGCCACCAGGCGCTACTAAGTGCCTTGTCAATACACGCTATACATTTTTAGAATGTACTTATAACTACTGTCCACGCAGTCTTTGAACTGTGTATGTGGCTTTGCCTATGTTTCCATAGTCTTGCTTATATATATATTTAGTTTACAATTGTCGAATTTGGACAGCTAATCACCGCCATGCCATGTTACGACGTCATAAAGTTCGCTTCTGCCACGTCCTTCACCACGCCTAAAAACACCACCAAGAGTCCTAGTTAGACGTCTAAAGTCACAGGAAAGATGCAGTCGGCCGTTAAAATAAATGAATCTCCAGAGATCAGAAGTTTGGTGTTGGACCTAGAGGACGATGTAATACGGCGATACGCAAGAGGTGTCCTTATCCCCTCAGGCAGATGTCATGTGACCTTCAACATGGACCAATACAAGGATATCACCACACATATGATGCAGAAATACAACAAGGTAGAGAGTAGCAAATACGATCTTTGAGCATTGCTTACTAGTGAAGGACACATTGAAAGATCAGCATCCCTGGCTTGTGGCGGGATGTGAACAGCCCAGCCGTACCCGTCGATGGCTCAATGTGTGTCACTCCTGCCCGGCATCCTTGTCGAGGCCAGCGGCTGCCGTATTAGTGGTCTTCGCCCCGCTCTTTCCACTAGCTGTATGTAGCCTGTTAGTCACTGTTGAATATTGAGGCATGCCACGACACCCACCACTTGTTCGGTACTGGATTGCGCGCACCATGCGCCAACTAAAAACGTCGTATTGCACTTCGGGAATATGCTCAGCTTGTAGTTGAGCATTAACACGAGTGTAGATCGCAGCCAATTCATTGCCTGGCACTAAAGGCCAGCTAACCTCTGGGTTGGCCTTTACTAGTGCATTAATCTCGGCCTTAGTTATGTTCTACCAGTTCAGATCATCGTTCGCTCCGTTTAAATAAGAGTATTCTGCTATACGTAGAACCTGTCCCATTGTAATTTATTATAACCCGATTTTTCCTGAGCTTCATGTGTTTTAGCACTTTTCTTAAGATCGAATGGTAGCATGGCTTCTATGCGTCCGGCGAATTGACGTCTGTCCAGGTTCTGTAAGTAGGTTCTCTGGGTCGCTAGTAACATTGTGCGGGGCTTGTGCAAGCTTGTCGAGTCTGACTGGTCCAAGCTCGTTTAGCCTTGACAGCCCGTGCCCCCTCCTGAGTCTTCCACGTACGCCCACTAGCAAGCGCCATGCAGGCATTAACATTGTAAGACATATGGACGCGTTGAATACCGTATCCAAGGGTTCAACCAATCAAAGGTTACCTTAAGTAAATCAAAGGTGGCATCGGTAGGGTATGCCACCAACATCGGTTCGAGGTTGAGCCAGGTCTGGCTTCACCCTAGACCATCAAGGATGGGAGCTAACCATCTGCAATTGTGACCATCTAAGCCTGATACTACACGCGCTCTGTGTGCAGTACTTGTCACGCAACAATCGCCTAATATTGGTAACAATCAAGAAGCCCCTGGTAAATCGGCATGCATTAGGTCTTGGCTACTTTAATACTCACATTCGATCAGAGAGTCCTATTATTATTATTATTATTATTAATTAACGTCCTGTCTCAGCTGGTAGGCTATATAAGACGTGCAGGCTAGGCCTACAGGTAACTACGTAGTGCTATCAATTTGGTGTAGGTGGGGGAGGGGGCTATCTAAATCGAGGTGAGGCTCGTAGCCTAGTGTGGAGGAGGGTAGTAGGAGGTCTTGCGGGTGATAGGAGAGGTAGGCTGGGTGTAGGGCGAAGGCACCTAGTGTAGGTGTTGTCCTAGTTATCGAGGTTTCCTTTATACCAGGCCTGCGTTGCAGCCCTAGTTTCCTTAATAAAGGTAATAGTAGCCTGTACGCCTATTGTAGTATCTAGTAAGAAAGCTAGCGATAGGGGATCCTTTGTAGTTTCTTGCATCTTCTTCCTAGCCTCCTTGTATAGCGTGCAGCTAAGGAGGATATGTGCAGGGTCTTGGGTAGCTCTATAGTTGCAGGGGCAAGCTTTAGAGTCTACTTTTCCTCGCTTGAATAGGAAGTCTCGTAGATAGCAGTGACCTAACTTAAGCTGATAGAAGGCGCTAGAGGCTTCTCTACTAGTAGGAGGAGTAGCAATCTGCTTTCTAGTCTTCCACTTGTACCTTGCGGCGTAAGTAGTAGGATTTAGAGTAATAGCTTTTCTCCCGTATTGTCCTAGATAGCTAAGCCACTCTCGCTCGCCTAGCTGCTTTATTCGTGTGCCTATTACAGCTAGGCTCGTCCTGCTAGAGCTAGGATCTAGCTTTGTCGCCTCCTTTGCTAGCGCGTCTGCTCTCTCGTTTCCTATAACGCCCTGGTGTCCTGGTACCCACTGTATGGTAGGTAATATGCCTTTTTCTTGTAGCTTTTCTGCTGCTATAGTGCATCTGAGTTGCCACTCTTGCCCTGGGTAGTCAGAAGCAGTCTTTAGTCTGAGTATTGCAGCCTGGTTATCTGCATATATTCTAACTTCAAGGTAGTCGTCTGCTAGGTCAACAGCCTTTTCTAGGCCTAGGGTAATACCTTCTAGTTCTCCGTTGTAGACTAGCTGGTTGTATCCTATATTAGCCTTTTCTTGAGCTATAAGGCTAGCTCCTTTGTAGAGGGCTACTCCTACTCCTACTCCTTTGCCTTTGCTTGTAGCTGAGGCGTCTGAGTAGATAGAAAGAAGATGCTCGTCTTCTAGTAGTTCCTTGTGGTGCTCTGCTTCGCTTTCCTTTGATTTCTTAGATATATTAATCCTATAGGGCGTAGTAGCGCTCCAGGGCATAGAGGCGTAGTGCTGAATCTTCTCGCTATCTTCTGATAGAGCTGTTGAGATAGATCTAGTAATACGCTCTAGCTGCTTGCCTTGATTGCTATTGATAGCGATATTAAGAGGGTGGCTAGGAGCTAGCTTTCTTGCTCTAAAGGCGTATTGTCGTAGGGCGTTATTTAGCCTAATCCTAGGAGGGTAGAGAGCTGCTTCTACCTCGCTAGGTATAGCAGGCGAGGTTCTAAAGGAGCCTAGGATCTTCCTACAGGCTTGATTCTGCAGCTTCTGCCTTTGGTTAAGCGTTGTCTGCTGCTCTCTCCAGAAGATTTGGCAGCCGTAGTCAGCTACGCTGGTGACGCAGGCTAGGTAGAGCTGTCGTACTGCTCTAGGCGAGAGGCCTTTGTTTGAGTTAGCTAGCCTGCTAAGGCGGTGGAAGGCTGCGCTCAGAGAGTCCTATTGTTTCTAAGCTATTTTTGCATTTACGGAGGCTCCATATTACACCTATCCGATCGTCACCGCAGCCTAAGCATCTAGCCCGCCTATCCAGACTACAACCGAAAGGCCCGCATATTAAGTCTTGACGTCTCGTACACTATAGAATAGATCATGTAGATCAGTGGTCGATAGAACCTGGCCCCGAGACATGTCGAAGATATTGTGGAGCCGCATGATGACGTCCCTTACTATCGTGGATTCTAATTCGAGGTCTGATAATGCTTGCGGGAACTTTTGTTCATGGCTCTCACCTAGTTGAATCCACTCTTGAATCGGAGCTATTGCATCTCCACATGTTTCGTCATTCTGGACATCAAATTGGGGCTCTTGCATGAGTACTATGGAAACCCTAATTGTAATTGTTAGTGGTATGCGTGTGCCTTGGATAAAAAGCGAGTACGTTACCAAGCTACCATGCGTGCTGTGAGGGGGCTTGTGAGTTTTAACGCATGTATGCCTCCTCGTATCTGAACCATCTTCTTGACACCCTCAATGTGCATACTACTGACAGTAGTGTTGCCTTTGCCGAACTGTAAACCGGACATTAGCTCATCTTCTGCAGCATGGTCATACATGAATGTTGATTATTACCTCAATGGCAGCCAACGTGACTACGGAATCTATAGTCTCGTCTCTACATGCCAGGGACTGATCTTCAACACGTCGTCGCACTAATGCGATTGAGTCGGCCATCAACAGTTCGGAGTTTTCAACCCCATTCTGTGCTTTCAGGTCTAGGTCCAAGGATGCCGTCTGAAGAGATACGTGAAATAAGGCGGGGTCGTTGAGAGCGAGTGGCCACCATGAAACAACGAACGGATTCGACCATGTTTCGAGATCTAAAGGATAGTACTGGAAGGCTATATTGGACAGGACTATACTGTGTCAGCTGTATTGCTGTATATTTAGCAGCTTGGTGTCTGCACGAGCCAGATGACCCGAAAGTACTGCATTGCGTTTTTCCGGGGCGTAGTGTATCGCATGGGCTTACAGAAGTAATTCAAGGATCTGCAAACCACACCCAATGATGGATAAGCTCCAGCACACGAGCTCGTGGTAGCCTGGTCCGTGGTAACGGGCCGAAGTGGTCCAGAGGCCTGTCGATAGTGGGTTTTGGCAATGAAGAATGCGAATGAACAAGCTGTGTATTTCTCATGGGAGTATCAGAGCCATAATTTGTACTGTTAGGAACAGCATTCTGTTCCGTCCAAGGTAACGACAGCGGCTCGTTCACATACACGCAACGGCGCATATTTCTCTTTACGTATGCATCGTGAACATTTTGGTGTGCGGAGATCGCAGCTAAGCTTCCATCTTGCGCATGCATCGCAAGATCTTCTCAGCGTTCGGCGCATGTTTGCGCGATCATTCGAAAAGAAACATGGTTCGAGCTGATGCCAATGAGATGGAGTCATGCACACTAGAGACGCCGCAGGACGCCGCAAGACGCCGCAGGACGCCGCAAGACGCCGCAGGGACGCCCTCGCTTGTTCTATTAATCAGCCGCCCTTCTAACTATTACTACTGCAGCGTTAATAGGTTATATGCATCCAATGATAATCTAAATATGTGATAAAATATCCATCAGTTGACTAAAAAAGAATAATCATCATTAGTTATCTTTGTATTTACGGTAAAATCATAGGGCGCACTGTAAAGTGATAAGCTGTAACAGATAGATAGTAATGCTTCTATATCGACTGCGAACGTTAAATAACTTTAGCAGAGTGGCTATTCAGTGCTAGAAATGAAAGAAAAGTCAACTCGTGGCCTGAAGATGAATGTAAGTACTCTATTTTGGCGACATTTTAGCATTGTAACATCCCAGAGCAATCTTCTTTTCTCAGTGCAGAGCGCGGAAGTACCGGGTAGCGTGGCATTCCACGTCTTACTAATACATAAAAGATAGCCACGCTTTTCGCACGTTCAGCAGCGCTTTCCAGACTTCTGGGAGCCCTAGGTCGCGGAAATTAGATCCTTTGCGACCTTTTCTAGTTACCTTAATTCGTACTTAGGTACTTTAACCAGCACTTGCTATAATCTGATGATATTGAACTTAGGTTGGTATGAGAAGGTGGCGAGGAAGCAGCATCAAATATATGCTGGACCGTGGTTGTGACCTAGTCGAGAACTGTGTTTCATCGAGGGAAAAAGAAATATATAAGACTATGATAGGAGCTGAAGAGTCTGTTGAACTACGTCTGTCTACTGTGTACAAGTATTCTGATCAAGGTAGTTGAGGCCCAAATTGACATTGCCATTTCCAGACCTACAGCCAATATCCCAAAGTGTCTGTCTAGCACTTGGCCTTCTGTAAGACGAGTTAGTACGTACTTCGCTTCCCGCATATGTAAATATGACTTACGCAGACCTTGACGCATTCCAGCTGGTCAAGGGCGAGGACAGTAGAGTTGCAGGTAACATCACACTAGATATTCGCGTTAGTAAAACTAATAACTCAAGATTAGGTGAGTACAACGTACAGCAGCATCGCAAACCTCCTTTCCAACGCTGCGCTCCTCGATGGCCTCGGCTTCGCGACGAGCAAGTGGAGGGGCATCACAAGCAGACTTGCAGAGCTTTTTTGCGATAAGACCGGTTACAGCATCCTATAAGTAACTCTAGTTAGTAAGGCTTTTTTTTAAATACTTAAATAATCTTCTTACGCAAGTGACTTTGCAGGCGTCCTGGCAGACCGTGAGCTCGGTGCCAGTCAAGGTACCGCAAGTACGCTTGGAGAGGAGATCTGGGCTTGGGGTGGCCGAGATAGTGAGAGCTTCGCGACGGGCAAGTGGAGGGAGATCACAAGCATCCTTGCAGAGTTCTTTTGCTACAACACTTTTTATAGCATCCTATAAGTAACTCTAGTTAGTAAGGCTTTTTTTAATACTTAAACAATCTTCTTACGCAAGTGACTTTGCAGGCGTCCTGGCAGACCTTGAGCTCGGTGCCAGTCAAGGTACCACAGGTACGCTTGGAGAGGAGATCTGGGCCTGGGGCGGCCGAGACAGTGAGAGCGGCACAGAGGAGAAGGTTGATTGTGGTGAACTGCATGTTGGCTAGTTTGGTAGAAACGACCAGGTTTCAAGTAAGAAGGGAGTGACGATTGTACTGTGAAGGATTGTACTGTGAAGAGATGCTGAGACTGAAGTGAATGAGGATGCTTCTTCAACACTGACGAGAAGCCAGCTACTTATACACATCTGAAGAGGTATGAGATTAAAAAAGCTCCTGCATTAATCCGTCAAATTCGTCCTTTTTGCATTGTGACAGGTTCTAATAGGTCTAGTGTCTTCGGTGCGTGGAATTCAACTAACGCTCGTTGATGCTCCGTAGAGAACCGCCGCTCTCACCCGCTTCAAGTTGTCAAAAGTCCCAATAGGCCTAGTGTCTCCCGTCTACTGCGTTTCAACCAACGCCCTCTGGTACTCCGTAGATTTTCCATACCGAACAGGCACTTATTCGCGCTAACAACGAAAGAAGAGGATGTGCTTATGTACCTGGATTACAGATTTAGTATATAGACACATTGTGGACGCAGCAACCTGCGAATGTATTGAAGCGAGAGTACTGGTAATGCAAGAAGCACTTTACAACTCACTTTGCACATAGTAAGTCTTGAAAAATGCAGGTAGCAGTTCGAATTCAGCCTCAAGATTGGAACACATACGCGAACAGGCTAGTCATGTCTAACAGGGAAGAACTTCCCTTGCACTAATCTAATTACAGTATGAGACTGCCGAAGTTACGATGATAGCACGGTCAGCCTTACGAGAAGCCTCAGGAGTCGGTAGGCTCTCTCGTGTTTCAGAGTTGCTGTAGTGTTCTAAAACATGTCACTGCTGTCTCTTCACTGCAAGCCACTCTTTATGAGTATCCAGAGTGCATATTATGTTATGTCCTATAGTATAATCTTTACGAACTATCTAAGTGGTTCGACTCTTTTGTTCGATCTGAATGTGAAGAGAGTTTTCTCTGAGCTAGAACTATATCACCTATTAGAAAATTTTCCCTGATACCTGTGACAAATCTGCCTCCCTTATGGGTTAGTCTTCCCTTTGTGACTTCGCGTGCCTGAGCTATTCCACAATATTATACCATTCCTCATCAAGTAAGAAAATCAGCTTACTATCTGAGCATTGCAAGACCACTATGCATAACGCTAGAAGTAAGCGCAGTTACGGCCAGACTTGATTATTGGCACTACCTTCGGAAGTGACCATGAGTTCGCAGGCTTTGTCTTGGAAATAGCTTGACACAGACCCCGGAGCAGTGAATATAGACCCTGTCAGCGGTTAACACGGACACTAGAATGCTTGATTCGGACGCTAGAGTGCTTGGTCTAGACCTTGGCATGCTTAGCATAAGCCTCTCGGTAGCGAATCAAATCTATTTTGCTGACTGATATTCTGTGTAGGTAGGTTGACGTACAGCTTAACGTATACAAGGTATACACATATGGTCATATCGCCTACGTAATGCAGGACTGAGTATTGGGTTATGTTTATGGCGCCATCTTTCATCTTCAAACTGCACTGAAACCCCATCAGATCCTTTTTATGGAAAAATGTCGGCAAGATTAACAGGAACAGTGAGATTTTGGGCGCTTTTTACCACAATGCCGCGGAGTCCAGGATTACGTGTTGCACTTTGCATATTCGGTGAGACTTTTGTAGTAGTGTACACACCAACCTGCTTAAAAAACATTTACAGAGTCCGGATCTACCAACATGATACTTGAGGTTAAATTGGCCAGGGCACGAACTTGAGGACCTATCGGGTGGTGGCGGCATGTTAGCTTACCATGACATTTTAGCGCCGTACCATGGGCGGCACACTAGGCTTGATATGATGTACGTTATCTATATGCGACTAGCGCCGCAAATTTTCGTGTTATTATTTTAGCAACACGTTCGAAACACGTTCCTGTTATACTTGTAGAATAAGAGGGGGTCCCTAGTGTCAAGTGCGATTACGTCGTTAGTGGCGCCGCTAGTTTCTACTAGTGGTGATATATCTTACGGCCTGTTTAAAAAAGTATAGCTCACCGTAAAACGTGAATTAGAACACGCACATTCCGCGGGATGCCCGCAGGAACCTGCCCCTAGCCCATCGTAATTTAAACTCTGCCACGACGTGCTCGCCGTACTTGTATCAGTAGTATGCCTGACTTAAACTCGAGTTAAAGTCACAAATCTAAAGATCAAGCCGTAGCATAACCAAAAAGTTATGCGCATCACTTTGCGAAGGCTATACACTGGGCAAAAGCCTTTTCTATCTTTTCGACCGTAGATGTATCTGCCAGATATTAAAATATCTCTAATCTTGCGATCATCCATAAGAGGAGCTACTACAAACCTCTTTTTTATCACGGTAGAAGTGGAAGCGGAACTGCACGGTATGAGATGCGGGGTTTGGTCCGAAACTTTATGCAGGTACCCGGTGGAACGAAAGTATTCATAGTGGGGCTTCGGAGGGGATGGAGCTAAGCCTAATTAAGTAATTGATTTGGTTTTAATACGGTGTATCACCACCTTGAGCAGCAATTACAGCCTCACATCGGTGCCTCATAGTATTTACTATGGACTGTAGATGCTCTGGAGTAATAGCTTCCCAGGCGTCTATTACAATCCTCCGAAGCTGATTGTAGTTGCAAGGATTATCTGATAAATCTGGATAATACTCTTCTATCCAATCTTCCATCCTCGCCCATACTGACTCAATTGGGTTTAAATCTGGTGACCAAGCTGGCCACTGTATTACCTCTACGCCTCCCTCTTGTAGCGCACGTTTTGTATCTCGAGCTGAGTGTGGCCTAGCGTTATCCTGCATAAAAAGTAAATCTGGATTACTTGTTACCCACTTACTTACGAGAGGTACAATCCGCTCACGATAACGAGCTCCATTAATTGATCCTCAACCCTTTTCCCAAAAGAGATAAGGACCTTTTTGACTCCCATTGAAGCAGCCCCAGAACATCCAACCCCTCCTCCGTGGGATTCTATTTACTAGGCAGGTAGGCTCTAGCCGTTCATGTGGGAGCCGAGTTACATATATATCCCGATAAGAGGCTCCAGTTACCCACGTTTCGTCGCTCCAAAGCACGCGATTCCATTGTTCAATAGTCTAATCTTGGTGCTCTAGGGCCTATTGGAGTCGATCCATCCGAATCCGCTCGTCATTTGGTGGCTTTCGGTATGCTTTTCTTCTTCTATACCCTTCCTTTTGAAGAGCGTTCTGAATACACCGCTTAGAGGCTTGCCAGCGTAGGTAGAAGTGCCTAGCAAGTTTGTGGTAGCTCATTCGTCGCGTGCGGCGGCTCTGTCGGATAAAGCTAATCAGCTCGTCAATTTGCTCACGGCTGAGTTTGCGAGGTCTACCGCTCTTTTTCTTTGGGGTAATAGGCACGGATAACGCGTATTGAACCTGGTTCAAGGAGCAGCCAACTTGCTCCTGGATCTCTTTGTAGGTGTGGCCAGCATGGCGTAAGGTGTGGATACGAAGTCTCTCATCGCGAGATAGATACGGGCGGTGTTGACAAGAGGGAGGCGTTACAGGTTCATCCATTGTTGCTGAATACAAAGAGAAACTCCTTGGAGCTAGAGTAAGATTAAGGGGGGAGCAGTCTTGGCACAGTAATATTGAGACGTTTTTGGTAGAAATAGAGCTATTTTGAATTTTCCGAAGTACATCCGGCAAAAACGGGATAATAGACCCACTATGAATACTTTCGTTCCACCGGGTAGTAAGAAGCTTCGCAATACCAGCCACCTGTGGCTTCGACTTCAAACCCTGGTGCTGGTGATCATACATAGTAAGTGGCGCAACACGATAGCACCTCGTGTTAGTGTATGCATGTAGAGCCGAGTTGAATGGCCGACCAATTATATTGACAGCAAACTACTATGCTACATGGCAGAAATGATATATGTGGGCCACTAGCAAGGGCACAATACAGGCCAGGGTGAAGAGTAAGCCCTATACTATAAAGAGTACTATCTATACTCTATAGAGTTGTGATTATTCAGAATATCTCTATAATAAATATGGTGTCATCCGAAGAAGAGCCTGATCTTCATTTTAGCGCGCCCCCCCACACATAACTTGTGCCATGTGGCGTTGTAGTGGGTACTAGCAAAGTAAGCACACTATCATCCTCTAAGGCACTGCGAAACGGCAAAGGTTGCCGACCCCTGTCTTATCTGGGTGCCAAATATCTGTCCTGGGGATGCCCTGTAACCTTTGCCCTGTGAAACGATGTCACATTTTAGGGCCTATCCAAGTGTCAGATGTACATGCTTTAACTATTTGCGCAGGCATATTACCCCGAATAAGTATCTCAAACGCATCTAGCGAAGCTTATATGTCGTCGCAAACCTTCGGCTGTTATTCTCTCTTAAGTATAGCATCATTCTTCGTAGATGAGCCACGTCAGCCACACTAAGTGTATCACTTACTTAGTGGTGCTGCGCGATTTACCTGTGTACATAAAGACGTACTGCACGCTCCTTTATTGCTTACTTCTTACCACTATTCATTTTTCAAGTCTTGCTTCTCACGCTGAATTCATAGATACCTTAGGACTTTGTCTTCGTCCATTCCAACTGTACCTTCCAATCATGTCCGCATTTGCAGCCATTCTGTCTCTGCGTCTTTCACAGGGTATATTCACCGTACTTAATATTGGTCTATCTAGCTACTGTATGTTGCCACAAGAATTTCCTAGCACTACATGATTTCTAACTTGGGGAATCTGGACAGTGGTGCACGAACTAGTCGATGTGACTAGCGACGTGACTGTCGGGCTTGTTGCGGCATGTGTCTCTGCTATGGGCATATTTTGTGCTCCTAGTACGAGCAAAGTTATGTCAACAAGAGGTAAAACTCTCCCGAGCATGGAGATTGATTTATGCTTAATACTTACAGGGTCAAATCTCTACTTTGCGTTTGCTGTAGACTGGGTTGTGAGCATTTTCAACTTGATTGCACTCATCTACCTTGGGAAATTTGTTACCAGCTCATCCTTCTGTCAAGAGAAGATATGCACAGTCGCCAAGCTGAATACTGTGTTAACTGGATTGAATTTTTCCAACTGGGCAGCTACAGCGACGTATATTGGTATTCAGATATCCAAGCCGTGGACAAAAGGTACTGAGCCTGTCCCAGAGATGGGGAAAATCCAGCTTTAGGGCTTGTTTAGCATTCATTCTACATCAGGCTAAGCTCTGTAGATGTCGATGATAATAGCGAGGGGGTTTGAATAAGCTCTAGCTATTTTATGTTAGTTGTATGTACCTGACTTTATCTGTACATCTAACAGTTAGACGATTAATGACCTCTTATGTTAATGAGTATACCGTCTTTGCATTAATGAAGTGAGCCTGCTTATAAGATCGCGTATAGCAGAAAGCTGAAATTACTACACTATAGGACCTGATAACTAGAATAAAACTTAGCTTTTGTTGGAGATAAGCTATTCAGTTGTTCTCCGACCTTACTCAACAAACGTTACCCTGAACCAAATTGTCACCATTCAACCAACCCTGAACCAAATCAACCATCGTTCCAACAACTCAACGATCTTACCCTAAACCAATCTAATAACCTACCCTGAACCAAACTAGAACCTATGATAATGAATATATATAGTAGTAGAGTAGCTAGGTAGAAGAAAGACAAGAGAAAAACCTACTAAGGGAAAACAAGAGAAAGCAACACACCTCATTAAGAGTTAATCACAATACAATCACTTTCTATTCTCTTCCTCTATATTCTTTATTCTCCTACTTTGATAAAGTTGCCTCTGAGTCTATTGCTAGACAAGTAGAAGGCAGAGACCTCTACCGCTGAGCTACTAGTAGAACAAGCAACTACTTCCGCTATCTTCTTTATTTAATCTTAACAGCTTTTTCTTAATTAGCACGAGAATATTAAAGGCTAAGATGGAAGATGAAGATAACAGAATACTAAGCGGAGAATAGCCGAAAGTAGTAAAGTTGTTACTACAATAGGTTAAAAACTTTTAGCCGTTAGCTATGTCAAGTAGGGTGGCGCTACTTGATATAAATATATCCAGAGGTAGCGCTGATCGATCGATAGATCTAGACACTCGGCAGGTAGATGCTAGGGGAGAGGAGATAGGACAATTTGGATAAAACTATGATCTGATTGAATATCTAGTGTACTCTATCTCTGTGGTCGCCTCTAGTTCTATCTACTTAGCTGAACTACTCCTATATATATTTGGCTGTATCAGGTTCTAGAAGAATCTGGGTGTGATCGAGCGCCCGGATTCTGTCGGAGACCTTGAGATCACCTAACCAGCTCAGATCTTCAACAAGAAAGACCACTACTTATCTTTTATATATGAAAACTACTATACTATCTCGATCATCTCATTATTATTATTATTATTATTATTATTGATTAACGTCCTGTCTCAGCTGGTAGGCTATATAAGACGTGCAGGCTATGCCTACAGGTAACTACGTAGTGCTATCAATTTGGTGTAGGTGGGGGAGGGGGCTATCTAAATCGAGGTGAGGCTCGTGGCCTAGTGTGGAGGAGGGTAGTAGGAGGTCTTGCGGGTGAGAGGAGAGGTAAGTTGGGTGTAGGGCGAAGGCACCTAGTGTAGGTGTTGTCCTAGTTGTCGAGGTTTCCTTTATACCAGGCCTGCGTTGCAGCCCTAGTTTCCTTAATAAAGGCAATAGTAGCCTGTACGCCTACTGTAGTATCTAGTAAGAAAGCTAGCGATAGGGGGTCCTTTGTAGTTTCTTGCATCTTCTTCCTAGCCTCCTTGTATAGCGTGCAGCTAAGGAGGATATGTGCAGGGTCTTGAGTAGCTCGATAGTTGCAGGGGCAAACTTTAGAGTCTACTTTTCCTCGCTTGAATAGGAAGTCTCGTAGATAGCAGTGACCTAACTTAAGCTGATAGAAGGCGCTAGAGGCTTCTCTACTAGTAGGAGGAGTAGCAATCTGCTTTCTAGTCTTCCACTTGTACCTTGCGGCGTAAGTAGTAGGATTTAGAGTAATAGCTTTTCTCCTGTATTGTCCTAGATAGCTAAGCCACTCTCGCTCGCCTAGCTGCTTTATTCGTGTGCCTATTACAGCTAGGCTCGTCCTGCTAGAGCTAGGATCTAGCTTTGTCGCCTCCTTTGCTAGCGCGTCTGCTCTCTCGTTTCCTATAACGCCCTGGTGTCCTGGTACCCACTGTATGGTAGGTAATATGCCTTTTTCTTGTAGCTTTTCTGCTGCTATAGTGCATCTAAGTTGCCACTCTTGCCCTGGGTAGTCAGAAGCAGTCTTTAGTCTGAATATTGCAGCCTGGTTATCTGCATATACTCTAACTTCAAGGTAGTCGTCTGCTAGGTCAAAAGCTTTCTCTAGGCCTAGGGTAATACCCTCTAGTTCTCCGTTGTAGACTAGCTGGTTGTATCCTATATTAACCTTTTCATAAGCTATGAGACTAGCTCCTTTGTAGAAAGCTACTCCTACTCCTATACCCTTGCCTTCCTTTGTAGCTGAGGCGTCTGAGTAGATCGAGAGGAGATATTCGTCTTCTAGAAGCTCCTTGTGGTGCTTTGCTTCGATTTCCTTTGACTTCTTAGATATATTAGTCTTGTAGGGCATTGTAGAGCTCCAGGGCATAGAGGCGTAGTGCTTGATCTCCTCACTATCGTCCGATAGAGCTGTTGAGATAGATCTAGTAATACGCTCTAGCTGCTTTCCTTGATTACTAGTGATAGCAATATTAAGAGGGTGGCTAGGAGCTAGCTTTCTTGCTCTAAAGGCGTATTGTCGTAGGGCGTTGTTAAGTCTAACTCTAGGAGGACATAGAGCTGCTTCTACCTCGCTAGGTATGGCAGGTGAGGTTCTGAAGGATCCTAGGATCTTTCTACAGGCTTGGTTCTGCAGCTTCTGTCTCTGGTTAAGCGCTGTCTGCTGCTCCCTCCAGAAGATTTGGCAGCCATAGTCAGCTACGCTGGTGATGCAGGCTAGGTAGAGCTGTCGTACTGCTCTAGGAGAGAGGCCTTTGTTTGAGTTAGCTAGCCTGCTAAGGCGGTGGAAGGCTGCGCTAGCCTGCTGGTTTCTAATAAGGCTGTGGTGCTTGAATTTGAGGCTGCAGTCAAAGTAGACACCTAGCCATCTAACTAGCTCCTTAGACTGTACTATCTCCTGATTAGGTAGAGTAAGTACTCTAGCTTGATCCTTTCTTGATCTTGTCCAGTTTACTAGTTCAGTCTTTGAGCTATCGAATTGGATGGCTGACTCCTCTGCTAGTCTAAAGAGATTCTGAATCTCCTTTTCTAGTAGCTTGATATTCTTCCTTACTGACGTAGATGATATTGAGATCTGGAGGTCGTCTATATAGGAGGAGGAGTAGATATTCGCATTAGTCTGAATTGCATTGAATAGTGGTTTTGAGTAGATCAGAAATAGGATGGGCGAGGCAGGGCTTCCTTGAGGGGTTCCTGTCGAGATTACCTGCGGCTCCTCAGTCTGTCCGTCAAAGGACAGCTGCAGTATTCTGTCCTCTAAAAAGGACTTTGTCCAGGCTAGTAGGCAGCAGGGGAGGCCTTGATCTTTCATGACTTCAAGAAGCTTGTTTTTTGAGACGTGATCGAAGGCTCCTTTGATATCAAGAAAGATAGTAGTAGTAGTCTTCTGCTTTCTTTTCTGCTGCTGTATGTTGTTGTAGAAGAGTAGCGCAGCGTCGATAGCGGATTTCTTTAGTCTTCCTCCTAGTTGAGAGGGGTGGAGTAGATCTGTTGTTTCCGCTAGTGCACCTAGTCTCCTAGCTACTAGTCTCTCTAGTACTTTGCCTAGGCAGTTTAGGAGTGAGATAACTCTATAGGCCTTAGGGATCGAGTAGTCAGGCTTGTTTGGCTTTCTTAAGATGACTCCCTTTGCTTTTCTCCAGCACCTTGGGTGGTAGCCTAGGTTGAATAGAGTAGAGTATATCCTAAATAGAGCTTCTGGCTGCGCTGAGTAGACCTTTTGGATCACCTCCTGGCTGATCAGATCAGGCCCTGGTGAGGTGGCTTTCACCTTACAGCAGGCAAAGGAGAGTTCGTCCTCTGTCAGGGCAGGCCAGGTCCATCTGCTGTCTCCCCTGTAGATGTGGAAGGAGGGGGTCGCTGTCGTAGGAGGCGGAGGAAAGAGATCCTCTCTAAAAGCCTTACATTTCTTAGTGAAGGATTCCTTGCCTTTAATAGCAGGTATTCGAGTACTAAGGTTATCTTTAGTATATGCTAGCGCTTTAAAGATCTCCTTAGGTGAGTCTTTTTGGAGGAAAGCCTCCCAGTGGCTCTGTTTAGCTCGTTGAATAGCTTTTAGGTATCTATTTTTTGTACGTAGATACTCTCGTTTCCACTGGTAGAGGGAGCTATTATTTTCCTTTGCTGCCTCCTTCTTGTAGGCTCTATAGGCTCTACTTAGGTCTCGCTTATGGCTATCTAGCTCGCTAGTCCACCAGGGCTTCGTCTTTGGCTTTTGGTTGACTAGTGGAGTTGACTTTTCTAGCGCTTTCTGTATAGCTCTCGTAAGATCTTCTCCTAGCTCGTCTAGCTTAGTTTCTAGTAGGATATTTTGTCCTAGGATAAGCTTTCTTGAGGTGTAGTTCGAGCAAGGAGGTAGTGTTGATAGGCGCTTCTCTAGATCTAGGACTTTGATCTCCTGTCCTAGCGTCTCCTTGAAAGTCGTCCAGTCCGTTCGTTTCGTATTATACTGTTTTGGCAGGCTGGCTGGCTGGCTAGGTAGCTGGCTAGTAGTATAGATACTAAATAGAATAGCGTGGTGGTCAGAACCTACTTCAGGTATAGTCTGCCAGTCCAGGATACTAGCAGCTGTATTGCTGGTTGCAAAAGTAAGGTCTAATACGCTTTCTTGCCGCATATGAGATCTCAAGAAAGTGCCTGCCCCTGGAGTATTTAGTAGAGTGAGATCTTGAGTATCTATCCACTCTACTAGTTCCTCTGCTTGTGTGCTAGGGCTGCGCTCCTCTAGGCTCCACCTAGGATGGTGGGTGTTGAAGTCTCCTAGGATAATTGACTGAGGCTGTAGGATCTCCTGCAGGAGGCGCCTCTGAATTGTCGTCTTATTTAGCCCTTCTTGGAGGCTTTTTTCGTTATAAATATTGTAGATATAGAGGCTAGAAGTAGAGGCTAGTACTTTGATAGCTAGGAAATCGTTATCGTCGCTAATAAAGGGATTAACCTCTCCTTTTAGGTCTTTTCTAATATAGAATAGTACTCTAGGCCTTAAGGAGGTATCCTTAGGGGTAGGTAGTATCTGAGTAAAGTCCTGGTGAGCGGTAGATCTAGTGTTTTCGTACGAGGATCCCTTAGGTAACCAGGGCTCCTGTACTGCGACGATCCTGGCGTCTACTTTAATAGCTAGGTCTAGGGCGCTCTCAGTAGCAGGGCTATTCCTATTAACATTTATTTGTAGGACTTTTAACATTCTAGTTAGAAGAGGTAGTCCTAGATATCCTAGCTTGTAGGATATCACATTCGTGGCTATTAGCTGCGTAAGGTTTGCTACAATTAACACACTTAAATATAGTGTGTACGCAGGCTTTGCCTTTAGTAGGGCAGGACTTGCATCTGTGTAGACTAGTGTGGTGAGCCTCACCACAAATCTAACAGGCTACTCTAGTGCACCTAGCCTCAAGGTGGCCAAAGCCTTGGCATTTAGAGCACTGCTTTAAGTTGTTAATAACTCGTAGCTTCTCTGCTCTTAGGCTCTCTCCTAGGATATAGAGCTTTCCTCTTATAGCCTTGAGGGCCTCCTCTTCAGTCGCAAAGGCGACGCAGGCGGAGCCATAGCTTTACTACCCTCTCTTAGACTCAGGAGTGAGCCAGAAGGGAGTGCCTACTACTTTAAGGCCTTTGTTAAAGGTCTCAATCTCCTCCTTGATTACCTCTAGGCCGTGGTTAGTAGGTAGCCTATGGACGACTATTTTAAACCACGAGGTAATTGGCTGCGCTACCTTAAAGGCTACTAGATCCTTCCAGATACCCTGGTTTTCCAGCAGGTAGTTGGCTGTAAAAGCAGGCGTGGTAGTGACTACCTTATTCCCTTTTGAGGATAGCGTGACTGAGGCGACTACGGGCAATTGCACCCCTCCTTTCAAGGTGAAGGCTTAGTTGAAGGCATTTCTTAGCCTAAGGGCGTCAAAGGCAGCAGGGCCTCCTTGGTTGACTAGGACGAGCTGCCTCTCCTTTAGGCTAGGCTTAGCCTTTTGAGGTGCCTTCTTCTGCATAGTAGTCCACTGTTGCTCCTTGTTTGCAGCTGCAATGGTAGCGTACGATATAGGCTGCGTAAGAGTAGCTGTCTGTCTATCACCCTGCTGGTTTGGTTGTGTAGGAATAGGCTTTTTAAGGCGTCGAACTTTGTCTCTAAGCTCCTTTGAGACATTTGAGAGAGAGGAGATCTGATCTCCTAGGATTGCTGAGTTCTTCTTACTAACTCTACCTGTCTTAGTATAGTCTCTGAAGACTTCTACTAGGTCTAGTAGACTAGTCTGCTGGGTAGGGTTGTTTTTAGCTAGATTAGCTGCTTGGATTACTAGGTTCCTAGCTATCTTAAGAGCCTCTTCTACTGTCGTTGCCTTAGGTGTCCTATTCTGGCTAGAGAAAGGGTTCCTTAGTGTCGAGCCTATAAAAGGAGAGAAGTTGCTCCTAGTACGTCTATGAGTGCGAGTCTTCTCTGGTGAGAAGTTTGCTTGTCTTTTATTTGGTGGTAGAATAGGTATTTTAAATATATTAGAGGTTTCTAGATTTTGAGTGGGGGTAGCAGGCTGCGTAGCTTCCATTTCTATCTCGTTCTGGATCTGTCCTTCTAGCTCTGCTATCTCCTGCCTTATCCTTGGTAGCTTGACGTCGATAGTATCGCTGTCTGGCGGCATCTTGCTTAGTAATCGGCGTGGTCTGTGTGTTCTGTTAGAAGTGAGACGTGTCCAAACGTGTCTACTTTTGAAGGCCTCTAGCTCTACAGCGCGTAGGCTGCACGTTTTAATAGTGGTTGTAATCGATTTCTTAGGGTTTATTTGTATATATTTGACTGATATTACACCTATTCTAGAAAACTCGAAGTTGGTGTGGTGTTTGGTGTGTGTTCTATGCGTACACACTATATTTAAGTGTGTTAATTGTAGCAAACCTCACGCAGCTAATAGCCACGAATGTGATATCCTACAAGCTAGGATATCTAGGACTACCTCTTCTAACTAGAATGTTAAAAGTCCTACAAATAAATGTTAATAGGAATAGCCCTGCTACTGAGAGCGCCCTAGACCTAGCTATTAAAGTAGACGCCAGGATCGTCGCAGTACAGGAGCCCTGGTTACCTAAGGGATCCTCGTACGAAAACACTAGATCTACCGCTCACCAGGACTTTACTCAGATACTACCTACCCCTAAGGATACCTCCTTAAGGCCTAGAGTACTATTCTATATTAGAAAAGACCTAAAAGGAGAGGTTAATCCCTTTATTAGCGACGATAACGATTTCCTAGCTATCAAAGTACTAGCCTCTACTTCTAGCCTCTATATCTACAATATTTATAACGAAAAAAGCCTCCAAGAAGAGCTAAATAAGACGACAATTCAGAGGCGCCTCCTGCAGGAGATCCTACAGCCTCAGTCAATTATCCTAGGAGACTTCAACACCCACCATCCTAGGTGGAGCCTAGAGGAGCGCAGCCCTAGCACACAAGCAGAGGAACTAGTAGAGTGGATAGATACTCAAGATCTCACTCTACTAAATACTCCAGGGGCAGGCACTTTCTTAAGATCTCATATGCGGCAAGAAAGCGTATTAGACCTTACTTTTACAACCAGCAATACAGCTGCTAGTATCCTAGACTGGCAGACTATACCTGAAGTAGGTTCTAACCACCACGCTATTCTATTTAGTATCTATACTACTAGCCAGCTACCTAGCCAGCCAGCCAGCCTGCCAAAACAGTATAATACGAAACGAACAGACTAGACGACTTTCAAGGAGACGCTAGGACAGAAGATCAAAGTCCTAGATCTAGAGAAGCGCCTATCAACACTACCTCCTTGCTCGAACTACACCTCAAGAAAGCTTATCCTAGGACAAAATATCCTACTAGAAACTAAGCTAGACGAGCTAGGAGAAGATCTTACGAGAGCTATACAGAAAGCGCTAGAAAAGTCAACTCCACTAGTCAACCAAAAGCCAAAGACGAAGCCCTAGTGGACTAGCGAGCTAGATAGCCATAAGCGAGACCTAAGTAGAGCCTATAGAGCCTACAAGAAGGAGGCAGCAAAGGAAAATAATAGCTCCCTCTACCAGTGGAAACGAGAGTATCTACGTACAAAAAATAGATACCTAAAAGCTATTCAACGAGCTAAACAGAGCCACTGGGAGGCTTTCCTCCAAAAAGACTCACCTAAGGAGATCTTTAAAGCGCTAGCATATACTAAAGATAACCTTAGTACTCAAATACCTGCTATTAAAGGCAAGGAATCCTTCACTAAGAAATGTAAGGCTTTTAGAGAGGATCTCTTTCCTCCGCCTCCTACAACAGCGACCCCCTCCTTCCACATCTACAGGGGAGACAGCAGATGGACCTGGCCTGCCCTAACAGAGGACGAACTCTCCTTTGCCTGCTGTAAGGTGAAAGCCACCTCACTAGGGCCTGATCTGATCAGCCAGAAGGTGATCCAAAAGGTCTACTCAGCGCAGCCAAAAGCTCTATTTAGGATATACTCTACTCTATTCAACCTAGACTACCACCCAAGGTGCTGGAGAAAAGCAAAGGGAGTCATCTTAAGAAAGCCAAACAAGCCTAACTACTCAATCCCTAAGGCCTATAGAGTTATCTCACTCCTAAACTGCCTAGGCAAAGTACTAGAGAGACTAGTAGCTAGGAGACTAGGTGCACTAGCGGAAACAACAGATCTACTCCACCCCTCTCAACTAGGAGGAAGACTAAAGAAATCCGCTATCGACGCTGCGCTACTCTTCTACAACAACATACAGCAGCAGAAAAGAAAGCAGAAGACTACTACTACTATCTTTCTTGATATCAAAGGAGCCTTCGATCACGTCTCAAAAAACAAGCTTCTTGAAGTCATGAAAGATCAAGGCCTCCCCTGCTGCCTACTAGCCTGGACAAAGTCCTTTTTAGAGGACAGAATACTGCAGCTGTCCTTTGACGGACAGACTGAGGAGCCGCAGGTAATCTCGACAGGAACCCCTCAAGGAAGCCCTGCCTCGCCCATCCTATTTCTGATCTACTCAAAACCACTATTCAATGCAATTCAGACTAATGCGAATATCTACTCCTCCTCCTATATAGACGACCTCCAGATCTCAATATCATCTACGTCAGTAAGGAAGAATATCAAGCTACTAGAAAAGGAGATTCAGAATCTCTTTAGACTAGCAGAGGAGTCAGCCATCCAATTCGATAGCTCAAAGACTGAACTAGTAAACTGGACAAGATCAAGAAAGGATCAAGCTAGAGTACTTACTCTACCTAATCAGGAGATAGTACAGTCTAAGGAGCTAGTTAGATGGCTAGGTGTCTACTTTGACTGCAGCCTCAAATTCAAGCACCACAGCCTTATTAGAAACCAGCAGGCTAGCGCAGCCTTCCACCGCCTTAGCAGGCTAGCTAACTCAAACAAAGGCCTCTCTCCTAGAGCAGTACGACAGCTCTACCTAGCCTGCATCACCAGCGTAGCTGACTATGGCTGCCAAATCTTCTGGAGGGAGCAGCAGACAGCGCTTAACCAGAGACAGAAGCTGCAGAACCAAGCCTGTAGAAAGATCCTAGGATCCTTCAGAACCTCACCTGCCATACCTAGCGAGGTAGAAGCAGCTCTATGTCCTCCTAGAGTTAGACTTAACAACGCCCTACAACAATACGCCTTTAGAGCAAGAAAGCTAGCTCCTAGCCACCCTCTTAATATTGCTATCACTAGTAATCAAGGAAAGCAGCTAGAGCGTATTACTAGATCTATCTCAACAGCTCTATCGGACGATAGTGAGGAGATCAAGCACTACGCCTCTATGCCCTGAAGCTCTACAATGCCCTACAAGACTAATATATCTAAGAAGTCAAAGGAAATCGAAGCAAAGCACCACAAGGAGCTTCTAGAAGACGAATATCTCCTCTCGATCTACTCAGACGCCTCAGCTACAAAGGAAGGCAAGGGTATAGAAGTAGGAGTAGCTTTCTACAAAGGAGCTAGTCTCATAGCTTATGAAAAGGTTAATATAGGATACAACCAGCTAGTCTACAACGGAGAACTAGAGGGTATTACCCTAGGCCTAGAGAAAGCTTTTGACCTAGCAGACGACTACCTTGAAGTTAGAGTATATGCAGATAACCAGGCTGCAATATTCAGACTAAAGACTGCTTCTAACTACCCAGGGCAAGAGTGGCAACTTAGATGCACTATAGCAGCAGAAAAGCTACAAGAAAAAGGCATATTACCTACCATACAGTGGGTACCAGGACACCAGGGCGTTATAGGAAACGAGAGAGCAGACGCGCTAGCAAAGGAGGCGACAAAGCTAGATCCTAGCTCTAGCAGGACGAGCCTAGCTGTAATAGGCACACGAATAAAGCAGCTAGGCGAGCGAGAGTGGCTTAGCTATCTAGGACAATACAGGAGAAAAGCTATTACTCTAAATCCTACTACTTACGCCGCAAGGTACAAGTGGAAGACTAGAAAGCAGATTACTACTCCTCCTACTAGTAGAGAAGCCTCTAGCGCCTTCTATCAGCTTAAGTTAGGTCACTGCTATCTACGAGACTTCCTATTCAAGCGAGGAAAAGTAGACTCTAAAGTTTGCCCCTACAACTATCGAGCTACTCAAGACCCTGCACATATCCTCCTTAGCTGCACGCTATACAAGGAGGCTAGGAAGAAGATGCAAGAAACTACAAAGGACCCCCTATCGCTAGCTTTCTTACTAGATACTACAGTAGGCGTACAGGCTACTATTGCCTTTATTAAGGAAACTAGAGCTGCAACGCAGGCCTGGTATAAAGGAAACCTCAACAACTAGGACAACACCTACACTAGGTGCCTTCGCCCTACACCCAACTTACCTCTCCTCTCACCCGCAAGACCTCCTACTACCCTCCTCCACACTAGGCCACGAGCCTCACCTCGATTTAGATAGCCCCCTCCCCCACCTACACCAAATTGATAGCACTACGTAGTTACATGTAGGCCTAGCCTGCACGTCTTATATAGCCTACCAGCTGAGACAGGACGTTAATCAATAATAATAATAATAATAATAATAATAATAGTGTGTACGCAGGCTTTGCCTTTAGTAGGGCAGGACTTGCATCTGTGTAGACTAGTGTGGTGAGCCTCACCACAAATCTGACAGGCTACTCTAGTGCACCTAGCCTCAAGGTGGCCAAAGCCTTGGCATTTAGAGCACTGCTTTAAGTTGTTAATAACTCGTAGCTTCTCTACTCTTAGGCTCTCTCCTAGGATATAGAGCTTTCCTCTTATAGCCTTGAGGGCCTCCTCTTCAGTCGCAAAGGCGACGCAGGCGGAGCCATAGCTTTGCTGCCCTCTCTTAGACTCAGAAGTGAGCCAGAAGGGAGTGCCTACTACTTTAAGGCCTTTGTTAAAGGTCTCAATCTCCTCCTTAATTACCTCTAGGCCGTGGTTAGTAGGTAGCCTATAGACGACTATTTTAAACCACAAGGTAATTGGCTGCGCTACCTTAAAGGCTACTAGATCCTTCCAGATACCCTGGTTTTCCAGCAGGTAGTTGGCTGTAAAAGCAGGCGTGGTAGTGACTACCTTATTCCCTTTTGAGGATAGCGTGACTGAGGCGACTACGGGCGATTGCACCCCTCCTTTCAAGGTGAAGGCTTAGTTGAAGGCATTTCTTAGCCTAAGGGCGTCAAAGGCAGCAGGGCCTCCTTGGTTAACTAGGACGAGCTGCCTCTCCTTTAGGCTAGGCTTAGCCTTTTGAGGTGCCTTCTTCTACATAGTAGTCCACTGTTGCTCCTTGTTTGCAGCTACAATAGCAGCGTACGATATAGGCTGCGTAAGAGCAGCTGTCTATCTATCACCCTGCTGGTTTGGTTGTGCAGGAATAGGCTTTTCAAGGCGTCGAACTTTGTCTCTAAGCTCCTTTGAGACATTTGAGAGAGAGGAGATCTAATCTCCTAGGATTGCTAAGTTCTTCTTACTAACTCTACCTGTCTCAGTATAGTCTCTAAAGACTTCTACTAGGTCTAGTAGACTAGTCTGCTAGGTAGGGTTGTTTTCAGCTAGATTAGCTGCTTAGATTACTAGGTTCCTAGCTATCTCAAGAGCCTCTTCTACTGTCGTTGCCTTAGGTGTCCTATTCTGGCTAGAGAAAGGGTTCCTTAGTGTCGAGCCTATAAAAGGAGAGAAGTTGCTCCTAGTACGTCTATGAGTGCGAGTCTTCTCTGGTGAGAAGTTTGCTTGTCTTTTATTTGGTGGTAGAATAGGTATTTCAAATATATTAGAGGTTTCTAGATTTTGAGTGGGGGTAGCAGGCTGCGTAGCTTCCATTTCTATCTCGTTCTGGATCTGTCCTTCTAGCTCTGCTATCTCCTGCCTTATCCTTGGTAGCTCGACGTCGATAGTATCGCTGTCTGGCGGCATCTTGCTTAGTAATCGGCGTGGTCTGTGTGTTCTGTCAGAAGTGAGACGTGTCCAAACGTGTCTACTTTTGAAGGCCTCTAGCTCTACAGCGCGTAGGCTGCACGTTTTAATAGTGGTTGTAATCGATTTCTTAGGGTTTATTTGTATATATTTGACTGATATTACACCTATTCTAGAAAACTCGAAGTTGGTGTGTCGATCATCTCATTGCTAGTATTAGTTTTACTATTCTTCTTTAGATATCTAAAAAAAAATAGCTTAAGTTGACTTACGATACAAATATCCTATAGCGACGAAAATTTCGTTGCGCAACTCAAAAAGGAAAGCTTCCCAGCGGGGAATTAAACACTAGTCTCCCGCGAGCTGTCAATTGCTTGACAAGCGGAAATACTGACCCCTGTGTAACTATGGTGTTTGCCATGATATCTGTTAAATTTTCCGTTCCAGGTTACAGGAACCTGAAGCCAGAGTTCTGTTTTCTAGTAGTCATATTATTAATATTTCAACAGTAGCCGACATTTTGTCGCCCTTTTTAATTGAGCCACTCAGCATGTTGGTAGGGCTCAGTGCCTTATAGCAGCATCGTGGCGTTTAGTTGTCAACGCTGATTGGCTTTGTGCCACTATAAGCCCACTTTCGAAGGTCATGTAGCCCGCGAAGTCATCTTTCTAAGCCAAGGTCGATACGTCAGGTGCGATTAAGTGGAAGTTGTACAGTAGAGCCCTTCAAAAGGCTTTGCCCATGTTAGCGCAGTGTATCGAACAACCAAGCAACTTAGCTTGGCTAGTTGACTTCAGTTAATTACGCAATAAGCAACCACGAGGAGTGGGATATTCCCGCGCGGTACTGTTTTCGCGCAGCACGAAGACGCGCTTCGTCAATCAAGCTTGTCCTTGGAAACTCAACCTAACCATCGAGCTAGATAGTTTACTCTATACTACTCATCGCTATACCGAGTTGTCGTCAGTTGTTTTACCCAGGTATCTTACCCTACTAGACTAGAACTAACGTTCATACCCGAAAATCAAGAGATCTAGTATACTTGGGACTTTGTCCTGCGTACGACTTGAACAGGTGCTGAACCAATATAAACTATAAGAAGAGCTGGACTTGCTGCTAGGCTTAAAGAAGATGAGTTACGGCCTAAGTTGTAGAGTGTCCCAAAATGCGTGGAGAAGCAGAGCTATGTTTGCAAGGGTTACGTAGAGGTGTGCAAGCTACTTGTCTGTAAGGCACGTAATAGATAACGTAATTCTAAGTATGTTCAGTGTTTTAAAGCGTAAGCGCATTCCACTTCTCCAGGAGCGCACCAAGACTGCCTCGAACTTCGCTTATCTCTCTTAGATTCTCTGGCTCTCTACCCGGAAGACTTTGCACGTATTCCATTTGAGGAAATCCCCATTCAGGAGATACATCCTTGACGTCTTTGGGTGCTTCTCCCATGAATGAAGCTCTCGCTGCTGGCGGGACCTTCTTGCCCATTGCCCACACAACTGCCTCAATCGCACTCATCACGAGACGCATGGCAGGGATGTCCCAGACGCCGCGCCGCAAGGCTCCTGCCGCACGAGTGAACAGGTCCTGACAGATGGTCTCGTCCAGGAACGGAACTAGGGTCAAGCATACATGGAAGCAGCCATGCATAAACATGATTGTATAGTCGCTTGACAGCTGCGTTCGGAAGTGACACTCAGCCACCTCGACAACGTATTGGCAGTGCTCGATGCGAAGGTCCCGTGTTGTCGCTTCGTCGGCGAAGATGAGTTCGGCTTGCACTGGCCGGAGTATGAACATAGCTATCTCATCAAAGTGTATCCTTGACATAACGTCAGCTCATTAGATTCATCGGATGTGTCCTTGCTTTACCTCAAGATATTGGTACCTGGGGTGGAGTTCCTTTCGTTGCGTAGGTGACTGGGCAGTGCCTTGCGGAGCGCTTTCAATCTCTCATACAATCTCTTGCGTGCTCCAAGATTTTCGGGGGTCTCGGATTCAAGTACGTCCTTGTTGAATTGCGACACCTCATGCTCGAAAACTGTCAAATTGCATTGAGCGTTGAACACACCTGGTGCGAAAGGAGGTCGATATGAAGCACTTGTGTATGGTTCGTTCAGGATATCAATGTTGCGACAGACTTCCTGATCCCACTCTGGCAAATGGAACAAGCGAGGAACAATAGGCATACGAATGGCCGGCAATCGACCATGGAAGCTTGCTAATATACTAGCTTCCTCAGTGCCGAGATATTTAATTTATTGATCAAACGATACGTACCTTTCATAGCAATAGATGCCCCACTGCGCTTTGCAGTAGACCTGCTTCGCCAGAGGATCACGTGTGGTCTCCAGACGATTTTCGATGTACAGACGGTCGAGCATATCGTACCCGAGGTGACGATAGATCACTCCAGCCTTGTCTTGACCTAAGTAACAACTAACGACGAACATGATGAGCAAGCCCTGAACCGTGGCTAAGGATGGAGTCTCACGGACGTGACCAAGGTGGCGCCTTGCTTCTGCGTCGAAAGCTTTGATCAGATCATAAGCTGACACGGTCAGGATTTTCTTGACTTTTGTTGAGAAAAACTAGGTCAACGTGCTCAGTTGGTTCACGTTTGGCGATTTAAATGGAAGAGCCGACTCACAGACTGCCAAATTGCCATCAGTAAAGGCCTGTGAGAGATTCAAAGAAGATACGAGACATATGGTCGTCTGAATTTGAGCCCGCACACCGCAGATACCTTCGGCACGTGGCATGGAGTTCTCAGTTTCGTGACCTAGTCCACTTACCGATACACAGCAGATTGCATTGACAAGGAACGGCGAGCAGAACTCTGTCACAGCAAGGTTTCCTGCATCCATGTTCTTCAAAAAACATTTCAGATCAATGAAGGGTGTCATGTAGTTGCCATCCCATGCGAAAAATGAAGAGACCAGGGAGGACACGATACCGTCTCTAGCAACCAATGTCCATGGTCGCGCGCGAAGCTTGAGAGGACTTCTTCTCAAAGCCTCGCTGTCCAGCTTTTCAATTTCCGGATGCGAGGACACTGGCGATGTCGGGGTTGGATTGGGAAGCAAGATGTGCGCTTGCCTGACAAGCCGGAGAACTTGTACCGAGTCGGAGCTCGTGCGTATTCGGCGAAAGAACTCATATGCTTCTGTATCCGGCCGCTCGCGGATGAGGTCGAAGAGCTCACGTAGTTGGTCTCGTTCGGCTTCCACTTGATCGTAACGTCGTTTTAATGTCACTCTGCGGTTCTCGTCGCCACTCTCTACTGCGTATTCGCAGTCGATGTCTAGAGTCTTACATCTTGAGCAGATCGGCCGTTCGCCAGAACACTTTACCAATCACTGTCAATTATCTACGTTAATCAAAATGTGGAAGAGACTTGCCTTGGTCTTCTTCACGCGGCAAGCTTCGCACGCAACAATCCTTTTCAAGCGTTTTGGTGCAACCAAAATCGGTCGATTCGGCTTTGGGCCTGTTGAAGGGAGCAAAGGCTTAAGGATACGTCGGGGCTGAGAGTCCATAACTCACTTGATTAGGACGATGTCTAGGTCTTCACGGGATTGAAGCCGACAGTCCATACATATCATTGACGTCAGAGTGTTTTGTGGACAGTCACGGGTGCAGCTTGGATTAGCTGATTGGTTTGGCAAAGAGTTCCGCCCCACTCGAGTAATCTGGAAAATCTCTCAGCACCTACATAATAAAGCAAGCAGGCTGGTAACGCCATCCACCACCGAATGGCGCACCCCACCAGAATGGCGCACCTTGCCAAGACCCCACCTCTTTTGGCCATCACCAACAATGTCGCAACAAATTGATCTTGGATTACTTCTCGTTAAATGAGAATTAAGCTTGCTATTTAAGCTATAAAGTCTACAACGCGAACCTGAGCCAGCAACGCGTTGCTGCTGTCTACAACATGCCCGAAAGTACTCTTCGAAGGCAACGCGCCATACCAGCTTTTCAACGCGTTATCTACCCTGACTGCTCTAGGCTTACAAAGCAAGAAGGGGAGGTGCCTGTTCAACACATAAGAAAGCTTGATACGCGAGGGTTTGCTCCTACGCTTGCTTATGTGCAAGAGATGGCTGATCAACTATTGGCTGCTCGCGATGGGGGCAAGGTTGGAGAAAACTGACCTACAGGTTCATACAGCGGAAACCTAAGATTGAGTCTCAGGTTTCTAGACTAAGAGATTACCAGAAAGTTCTGTGCAGCGATACAGCTATTGTCAGTCCCTGGTTTGATCTTGTATGTAACGTCAAAGCTAAGCATGGGATCTTAGACCAAGATATCTACAACTTTGACGAGGCTGGCTTGCAGATAGGCATTGGAGGGTCATTCAAGGTATTGACTGCGTCCCAGAGACGTCGTGCACCACTCAGCCTTCAGCCTGGCGATCGTGAGTGGATAACTTTGATCGCTTGTATCAACGCGATGGGCTGGTCTATCCCACCCTGCTTCATCCTTAAAGCAAAGCTACCGTCGGCAAATTCGTGATGCACACCGACGCGTGATGCACATGCCACCAACATTGTGAGAGGTTTGGCATATAGAAATGGAGATATCAAAGATAGTATCAAGACTAATCCTTGGGGTCTAGTCCTAGGTTTGGAGGAAGTATTTATACAGTACGTGTCTGCATCCCTATTGGCCCGAGGGATGCCGCTAGAAGAAGCCCTTGTAGTACTAGATACCTTAAGACCTAGCGATTGTTTTTCGTACTAAGCTCTTGCCTAGAAATACGGTTATTGCTACGCGACGTTGAGCTACAGGCACCGCGGAGTATACGCTTTAAATAAAGTATGTAAAATTTAAATACTAACTCTTACTTAATTTACGCATTAAGGTAGAGGTTAGAGGGTATATTAGAGGGTTAATAAAGTGGTGGCCTATATCTACAAGGTAAATAATCGCGGATATTATCGCGTACTTCACTATATAGGAGTAGGCTGGTAAATGTAACTGCACAGGCAAGATCTGTTCAGATTAGTGCCGGTTGGAAGTGTCACTTAGAGGCATATGGGAGTGCGTAGGACAATAGAAGAACCTTAAAACAAGAAAGAACACCTATAGGCCTATTACGCTAAGCAGTGGTGTGGCGGAAATTTGCCGAGTGATCATTTGTCAGACTGTGAGGGATTTTCTGATCAAGGATTAATTTAGATCACTGTAATAAAAGACTGTGATAATTGATAGTAGAAACTAACCATATTGATTGCCCTCTCTCTCTGTCTGCTCTCCAGCGGCGCGCAGGCGCGCCGCCTTATGAGCGCTATCGCTATTGCTTTTTGTATCAGGTAGGCCGCTGAGTATCAGCCTTGCCTAAGGGTACTAGGCCTTGGCGCTCGGCTCTGATCGGCCCGGATCACAGAATCCGGGTGCTCAGTCACACCCGTATGGTCTCTTTCCATACGATCCTTCGTCAGGGAGAGATCCTTCCCGTTACTTTAATAACTAGTCACAGCCACCCGCCATTCTATACCTATTCGTAGTCTCCATGCAAGTCTAGATGCCAAGTCTGCTAAACTAAGTGGCATAGCACGGATGGATTACCGCAGCGCTTGGCTGATATCACCAATGTTGTGTTAATGGCATTTGTTGATTCCCATTTGTTCAGGAAGCGCTACGAGCAGCGCACGGAGATGTCAGATCTGCCAAATCCTACGGTGGGCCTTACTGCAGCCAAGCTACAAGGCAATCGGGTTCAACGAAGGGGTCTCAACCTTCGCCCTGTTTCCTTCCACCACAGTGGCTTTCACACCCATTTCTCATTTAATCACTTATACGCTACTGAAGTCTTTGCAATCTTTATTTGTTTAGTATTTGAGAATTGGACGAGCAATATACCCCAAGACACGTCCACTGTGGACTATTCGGGCTTGGCGTGCAAGATGAGAAGCGAAGCCGTCTCCGGACAGGAAATGGCAGAAATGAGGTCAGTCTCGCCCAGATGAGAAATCAGACCTGGATTGCTCATACTGAAGCTCTAGTCACACAACAGGCTTGCTGAGAAGCGGCTATGCGAGTGCTGATCCGCGCGATGACACCTTTGGCGATAACAGTCATGATACGAATGTTGTCGAATTGGAAGACTACTCCTCTCCATCGCAAGTAAAGCTCCGCTATCTCATCCGACAGTTCCGGTTTCAATTCGCTTCCTTAGCCTTTTCTCGATGTACGGGCTCTCGTTGGAACGCAGATACCGAACGTCGCAAAGTAGTCATCCATCACAACAGGACAGTCGCCGCAGCGCATGGCTTACTGCACGTTATTCCTCTTTCTGGAGCTATCATACTGCTGGCGTTCCATTGGACGAGCTTTTGGGTCAATGAAAAAAACGACTACTCCACTGAATTGCAATTCGCAGCAAAGCTTCATGAGCTATCCATGCAGGCATCAATTACCGAGATTCTCCTGAGCCTTATTCGTGCAGGTCTTATCAACGGCCTTGTTCCACTCGGCATTTTATCAGGCGCTATGCAGCCCACTCAGCTGTCTTATCTATGGTCACTGGATATCTTATCCCTCTTTCGAGCTCGTGCATTACAGGGATGGCGAAAGATAGTCTTCGTGGTTGCTGTACCCCTCTTGTTCGCTTTGACGGCGCTGGTTGGACCGTCAAGTGCTGTTCTTATGATCCTACGTGCGGGTGTTCCACGCACAACATCAAGCGGAGCATATTGGGGAGTAGCATCTGATCAAGCTTCGTACCCTTCTCAAATTCCTATCACAAACTTTGACTTGTATATACCTTAACATAAGATAATATTAGATACTAAACTATAACAGTGACCTTCAAAAGCTTAATTTAACCCTATTGTACTCGGACATATACGAAGATAAGGGATTCTATGGGTCAAATATTATTTCGCATCCCGCTGAGCATTACTGGGTCTTAAAACGACTTCTACGGTGGACCTATAAGCACGAGCCCCTCAAGACCAGGGGTAGAGAAATTCGAGAGGTTAATGTCACAGTTCCGACAGAAGTTATACTCAGTGAATTGGGAAAAGGAAAACCGCTCGGGGGAAACACGACGATAACTATGGTGGCTCCACACCCAGTTGTAGGGACCCAGTGCTGGGAATCTAGCGTCAATAACAACAGCGAGTGGAATCACTCCTGGCCGTGGATATCACTAATTCCAGATCTTCCCACGTTAATCTCTAAATTATCGGATACTGTTGAACTTTCGATCTACGATTGGGAAGTGGATGAAGAATACTCCACTTTGGTCTACTTTAGTCCGGTCTGGATGTCATCACCAGAGCCAGTAGACCACCCATTGCTCGTAGTATTCTTCCGAGGTATAACGGATGAAATATGGAATCAATCCACGCTGGTCAAGCCTGGTCTGCTGTCGTCAATGATCGAAAGTCAAGGCTCTGATGAGTTCGTCACTGTCACTGTATCAGTGTGTGCTATTTCTGCGCATTGGAACTCTGGTGAGGTTCAAAGTCACTACAATGGGGTGTATACACTGTCCGCTACTGGTCAATCGTCATTAATACAGCAATCGGCATACCGGAAGATCTCGCTAGACATTGCTGGTGATCATCCAATGCGAAGCGCGAAGTTCCTTTCCACTCTCATGGGAATGCTTGAAGCACCACATCTCGTCAACCTTTGGCTAGGAGGTGTACTAGCTTCAGCTCTGGCAATCTGGCTCGCCAAGGTACCAACGTTGGCATCCGTTAAACAGCCGCACGGGCTGTACCCTTACGAATTCTTCGCAGATAAACCACCACATAAGAATATAGAGGACTATACTCCTTATAAGACGGTTTATACAACATATGGCTATGGCTATGGGATGCAGTCAACGTCCGTCCATTTGTCTATGGCGGTGCTACTTCTGTACTGCGTTATTACTATTGGCTACATGCTATACACATTCGCCACTGGCTCGGCCTCAACAGCTTGGACTTCTGGAGTTGAACTACTTGCACTTGCGCTCCAGTCCAAAAGGCCAGATCATTTGGGTCACATTGGCGTCGGGATCGACTCCACTAAGACTCTAGGTGAAAGTGTTGGAATCCGAGTCAATGCAGATAATGAAGTTGAATTAGTGTTTGCGCACGATTGGGACTTGAACACAAGGGGATTGCAGAAAGTTAAACAGAATACAGAATACTAATAATTATATAATATAACTACTATCAACTGGCTACTATGTAGATTTCCACCGACGAAAGTTAAAAAGATTGCCACTACCGCTCCCAGTGGACTGTAAGTACAAATCTAGCTCTAATTAAGGGCTACAAAATGAGTTACCAACCTTCCAAATTAGGTAAGTATTGGGAGAGATAATTACAGAAAACGATCCCGAAGGTGGAGACCCATTTACCACACTACATCAGAGGTAGCGCTGATCGATAGATCTAAGATACGTAGCTAAAGGTCTACCGCCTTTTCGGGGCTATATTAGTTACCAAGTAGAAACTCAAGATAAGACTCTTATAATGTCGATATGTAGTATAATATCTAAGACTTTACTCTTAAGTAGTTTCCCTGCTATAGTTTAGAAGCTTGTTTAGGCGCAGCAGCTCGACAGCCTATCTAGGACTATCCATCATGCTGTTCAAAAATCACTCCATATTATTCCACAAAAGCGAGCTGTCAACCATCCAATGTGGGAAACTGGCGACATGAAGAGGGCTTGTATATAGATCGTAAGAATCAACTTCGTAGAACACTGCTTTGCCTGTTTTCTCTAAGAAATCTGAAGAAAGAAAAAAAATGACACGGGTTGGTGCGGGACGCGTACATATAGTGCAGTCGCGGCGTTCGCCACCAAAAAAAGCAAAGCTCTCCAGCGGGGAATTGAACCTAGGGTGGTTGTTAATAAGCGAAAATCTTATGAGATAATCTGGAAGTACTTACCCCGGTCTCCCGCGATTTGTCAGATGACAAGCGGAAATACTGACCACTATGTCACTGCGTCGTCTACCATAATATCCGGTAATTTTTCCGTTCTGAGTTACAGCAACCCGTAGCCAGAGTTCTGTTTTCGGGTATATTAGCCTTATCATAGTAGCCAATGTTTCGTCGCTCTTTTGTGTTGGCCCTCTAGCGTGTTGGTGGCGTTCTATTCTTTAAAGCAGCATCGCAGCGTCTAATAATTAATGCTGACTGACTGTATACAATCATAACCCTCTTCTCCGAGAACCGAAATAGCTGGACAGCCAAGTCCCCACCAAAATCGCTTGCACTGATCAAGATGCAACAACAGCTGAAAGTGCAGCCTAAATCACCTAAAATCACATTTCAAACTGAGCAAAAAAATGATGAAAAACGTGAGGCTCTGTACTGATACAGATCCTTCACTTCTTGCAGTCGTTTTGGGTAGCTATCGATCGTTTTGTTGACTCCGAATTTGTTAAGTGCACGCCAAATCTGACCAAAACGCCGCATCCTAGCACGCTTTGTTGCACAACCACGCTGCCAAAATACACGGTGGATCGGTGAAACCCACGTCTCTATAATGCTAAGATCTGGTGACTTTGGTGTTGAGAGGATATAATCTATCTTATATGGCTCTATCCAGCGTAAAGTCGTCTTACTTACATATATGA
This sequence comes from Bipolaris maydis, assembly GCF_028858645.1. Lineage (NCBI taxonomy): Eukaryota > Fungi > Ascomycota > Dothideomycetes > Pleosporales > Pleosporaceae > Bipolaris > Bipolaris maydis. The sequence goes on along the minus strand of NW_027093857.1, from coordinate 3,526,305 downwards.
GATGAATCCTGGTCCTACTAAAGAATATATTCACCTCCCTTCTCCAAAATATAAGCTTGAAGCTGAGGTAAAACGTGCTTAGTATATATTTTACTATCTATCTTACTATTGTCTGACGCTGTAGTATAGGGCAAAGCCCATGTAAAGTTGTATCCGACAACACAGAAGATGTGGAAGTGACTTTGCAGTTCAGGATCTGGCCTGTGATTCTTGTCGTACTGTATATACTTCGGTAGTGCTTTGTAAACTATCCAGGCTCACGCTTAATATCAAGCTGGTAGCGAGGGCCAGTCATCCAGTGGAGTTCATCCCACCAAAGCACGTTGCGCCAGTCCCTGGCATATGGTCTCTCAGTAAGATACCTGTCGATATATGCCTTTCTTTGGTTAATCTGTGAAGGACTATGAGCTTCTTTGGTAACAGCTTTGTGAGATTTGATGCCGGAGTGCCTGGTGACGCGGCGTTGGATATATTTGGGGTGCCATTGGATGTTTTGAGCACCGCGTTCATGTCTATATTCCTTCACCACAACAGCTCTCTCAGCCAAATCCTGCCAAGGATCACTCTTCTCATGAAAGGGAGCATCTCGGATATATGTGGTAATAGCTTCGGCATCTGATGTGGTAAAACGGGGTGGGTGGCCGTGAGGATCGTGATGGTCAGAATGCTGGAGACGACGGCATCGGTGGGTTGCAACCACGTCGGATGTAGTAGATTTTGGTATGCCAAATACAGTGGAAGTACGCTTAAAACTGCATGGTAGCTTCTGCTCTTGGCAGTAATAGATTATAGCGATACTAGCAGCGCGGCGGGGGGTATCAAGTTGCGGTGGTGCGTCTTCAGATTTGATCAGCTCCTGCGGCAGCATTGTGAGTCGTACACAGTCCGGCATTACGATAAACGTATTCGCGTACTAAAACTCACTACTTTTGTATATAAAATCAATATATTTACGTGCGTGGTAGTGGAGTATCAGGTGGTGGCTGGTGGTGGGTTGCACTGTTTTGGTGGGGGACTTAACTGTCCGGCTATTTCGGTTCCCGGGGAGAGCGGGGACAAATCTCGCCAGTCTATAAAGTTCTTTTTCGGCGTGTATGATGCCGATGCCAGTCACACAAACATGCCGACAATTTGTCTGCGCTATGCACTCCAGAATGGTTGGACGTGAGAGTTGCCGAAGACTTAATTTTTGATTTGCTGATCACATGCCGTAGCCATGGTTGCTGACTGTGGCTTTGTCTGAAAAAATGATCGGTTCGAGGCACCTGCCGTTGCGGCGAAAGTAACCACATATGGATCGCTTCGTCATCTATTGTTTGTTGGCCGAGCCTAAGATCCAGCGGCATTGTGAGATAGCATGATCGCACTATTTATTGAAATATAGGAGAGAGCCCATTCAGCATTATCCAAATATCTCAAACAATCTTCCAGGCCTTGCCATATGAACATAGCAAAATGGCAGATATTTCTTGTACTGGGGACAGCAACTGCCCCAATCATTTTCACCCCGACAATCAATTATATATTGCAGATCCAAGTCAGGGACATGTTAACAATGACCTCGAAATAGGCAGAAGTAGCTCCGCAACTGGCCCTATGATCAAAAATGAAGCGCAAAATTCACAGGGTGACCAACATTCGAACATCAAGGATGAAATTGGCTTCCGAAGAATAATCCGTAACTTCACGCCTTCGTATGTACATGTCCCCATGATTATTGTCAACTTCGCTAGTTAAATTGACTTGTTTGTAGTTGGTTCATTATTACCATGAGCACTGGAGCTCTATCCATCATGCTGCATCAAATACCATATCATGCCCACTGGCTGGATATTGTTTCAGAAATGGTCTTCGTCCTTAACATCCTGTTGTTCTTGCTCTTCACGTTCATTTCAACCCTAAGGTACACAATGTATTCTCGGTTGTTCCCAGCTGTTCTCCGCCATCCTCATCAAAGCTTGTTTCTTGCAACATTCCCAGTTGGCCTTGCGACACTTATTAACATGATCGTGCTTGCTTGCGTTCGTCCTTGGGGTCAAGGTATGGCGATCTTCGCTTGGGTGTTGTGGTGGATCGACAGTGTCCTTGCGGTGGCCACTTGTTTTCATTTAACTTGAGTTATGTAAGTTCTATCCTTTTTCATGTTATAGGTTGAGTCTCAGGGTCTAGCTCACAACAAACACAGATTATCCAATCGTCGGCATGACCTCGAAGAAATGACCGCTTTATATCTTATACCTATCGTTGCTATTGTCATTGCCGCGACATCTGGAGCGCTTGTAGCAGGAGTATTAACAAATGCCAAACATCAACTGTGGACGCTTGTGATTAGTTATATCTTCTGGGGCATCGGAACACCTCTATCCTGGATTATTATTATTATTATTATTATTATTTTAGTTTAGCGTCCTGTGTCAGCCGGTAGGCTATATAAGACGTGCAGGCTAGGCCTACAAGTATCTACGTAGTTCTATCAATTTAGTGTTGGTGGGGGAGGGGTTTATCTAAATCGAGGTGAGGCTCGTAGCCTATTATAGAGGGAGGTAGAGGGGGGTCTTGCGGGTAGAGGTGTTATGTAGGGTAGGTGTAGGGCAGAGGCACCTAGTATAGGTGTAGCCCTAGTTCTCAAGGTTTCCTTCGTACCAGGCTTGTGTTGCAGCCTTCGTTTCTTCAATAAAGGTAATTGTAGCCTGTATGCCTATGCTCGTGTTTAGGAGAAAGGCTAGCGATAGAGGGTCCTTGCTAGCCTCCTGCATCTTCGTCCTAGCCTCCTTGTACAGCGCGCAGTTAAGGAGGATATGTGCAGCGTCTTGCGTAGCTCTATAGTTACAGGGGCAAACCTTAGAGTCTACTTTGCCTCGCTTGAAGAGGAAATCTCTTAGATAGCAGTGTCCTAGCTTGAGCTGAAAGAAAGCGCTAGAGGCTTCTCTGCTAGTAGGAGGAGTGGCAATCTGCTTCCTAGTTTTCCACTTATACCTTGCGGCGTAAGTAGTTGGATTTAGAGCAATAGCTTTTCTCCTATATTGTCCTAGGTAGCTAAGCCACTCTCGCTCGCCTAGCTGCTTTATTCGTGAGCCTATTATAGCTAGACTTGTCCTGCTAGAGCTAGGATCTAGCTTTGTCGCCTCCTTTGCTAGCGCGTCTGCTTTCTCGTTTCCTATCACGCCTTGGTGTCCTGGTACCCACTGTATAGTAGGTAAAATGCCTTTTTCTTGTAGCTTCTTTGCTGCCTTGCTACATCTAAGTTGCCATTCTTGTCCTGGCTTATCAGAAGCAGTCTGTAGTCTGAATATTGCAGCCTGATTGTCTGCATATACTCTGACTTCTAGGTAGTCGTCTACTAGATCGACAGCTTTCTCTAGGCCTAGGGTAATGCCCTCTAGTTCTCCGTTGTAGACTAGCTGGTTGTATCCTATGTTAACCTTCTCATGAGCTATGAGACTAGCTCCTTGGTAGAAAGCTACTCCTACTCCTATTCCCTTGCCTTCCTTTGTAGCTGAGGCGTCTGAGTAGATGGATAGAAGGTATTTGTCTTCTGGTCGCTCCTTATGGTGCTTTGCTTCGATTTCCTTTGACTTCTTAGATATATTGATCTTGTAGGGCATTGTAGAGCTCCAGGGCAAGGAGGCGTAGTGCTGAATCTTCTCACTGTCGTCCGATAGAGCTGTTGAGATAGATCTAGTAATACGCTCTAGCTGCTTCCCCTGATTACTAGTAATAGCAATATTAATAGGGTGGCTAGGAGCTAGCTTTCTTGCTCTAAAGGCGTATTGTCGTAGGGCGTTATTTAGCCTAATTCTAGGAGGAAATAGCGCTGCTTCTACCTCGCTGGGTATAGCTGGCGAGGTTCTAAAGGAGCCTAGGATCTTCCTACAGGCTTGATTCTGTAGCTTCTGCCTCTGGTTAAGTGCTGCCTGCTGCTCCTTCCAGAAGATTTGACAGCCATAGTCAGCTACGCTAGTAACGCAGGCTAGGTAGAGCTGTCGTACTGCTCTAGGCGAGAGGCCTTTGTTTGAGTTTGCTAGTCTGTTAAGGCGGTAGAAGGCTGCACTAGCCTGCTGGATTCTGATGAGGCTGTGGTGCTTGAACTTCAGGCTACTATCAAAGTAGACGCCCAGCCATCTTACGAGTTCTTTAGACTTTACTATTTCCTGATTTGGTAGAGTAAGCACTCTACTTTGATCTTTTCTCGATCTTGTCCAGTTTACTAGTTCAGTCTTTGAGCTGTCGAATTGGATGGCTAGCTCCTCTGCTAGTCTAAAGAGATTCTGAATCTCCTTTTCTAGTAGCTTGATATTTTTCCTTACTGATGTAGATGATATCGAGATCTGGAGGTCGTCTATATAGGAGGAGGAGTAAGTGCTCTGGCTATTCTGAATCGATTCAAACAGCGGTTTTGAGTAGATTAGGAATAGGATAGGCGAGGCTGGGCTTCCTTGAGGGGTACCTGTTGCGATCTCCTTTGGCTTCTCTGTTTGTCCATCAAAGGATAACTGTAGGACCCTATCTTCGAAGAAGGACTTTGTCCAGGCTAGTAGACAGCAGGGTAGGCCTTGATCTTTCATTGCTTCTAGTAGCTTGTTTTTTGAGACGTGGTCGAAGGCTCCTTTAATATCAAGAAAGATAGTAGTAGTAATCTTTTGCTTTCTTTTCTGCTGTTGTATATTGTTGTAGAAGAGTAGCGCAGCGTCGATAGCGGATTTCTTCAGTCTTCCTCCTAGTTGAGAGGGGTGGAGTAGATCTGTTGTTTCCGCTAGTGCGCCTAGTCTCCTAGCTACTAGCCTTTCTAGTACTTTACCTAGACAGTTTAGGAGTGAGATCACCCTATAAGCCTTAGGGATTGAGTAGTCAGGCTTGCTTGTCTTTTTTAAGATGACTCCCTTTGCTTTTCTCCAGCACCTTGGGTGGTAGCCTAGGTTGAAGAGAGTAGAGTATATCCTAAATAGAGCTTCTGGCTGCGCTAAGTAGACCTTTCGGATCACCTCCTGGCTGATCAGATCAGGCCCTGGTGATGTAGCCTTCACCTTGCAGCAGGCAAAGTGGAGTTCGTCCTCTGTTAGGGCAGGCCAGGTCCACCTGCCGTCTCCCCTGTAAGTGTGGAAGGAGGGGGTAGCTGTCGTAGGAGGCGGAGGAAAGAGATCCTCTCTAAAAGCCTTACACTTTTCAGTAAACGACTCCTTACCTTTGATAGTAGGTATTCGAGTACTAAGATTATCTTTTGTGTATGCTAGGGCTTTAAAGATCTCCTTTGGCGAGTCTTTTTGGAGGAAAGCCTCCCAGTGGCTCTGTTTAGCTCGTCGAATAGCTTTTAAATATCTATTTTTCGTACGTAGATACTCTCTTTTCCACTGGTAGAGGGAGCTATTATTTTCCTTTGCTGCCTCCTTCTTGTAGGCTCTATAGGCTCTACTTAGGTGTCGCTTACGGCTATCTAGTTCGCTAGTCCACCAGGGCTTCGTCTTTGGCTTTTGGTTAACTAGTGGAGTTGACTTTTCTAGCGCTTTCTGTATAGCTCTCGTAAGATCCTGGCCTAGCTCGTCTAGCTTAGTTTCTAGCGGGATATTTTGTCCTAGAATAAGCTTTCTTGAGGTGTAGTTCGAGCAAAGAGGTAGTGTTGATAGGCGCTTCTCTAGATCTAGGGCTTTGATCTCCTGTCCTAGCGTCTCCTTGAAAGTCGTCCAGTCCGTTCGTTTCGTATTATACTGTTTTGGCAGGCTAGCTGGCTGGCTAGGTAGCTGGCTAGTAGTATAGATACTAAATAGAATAGCGTGGTGGTCAGAACCTACTTCAGGTATAGTCTGCCAGTCCTGGATATTGGCAGCTGTATTGCTGGTTGCAAAAGTAAGGTCTAATACGCTTTCTTGCCGCATATGAGATCTCAAGAAAGTGCCTGCCCCTGGAGTATTTAGTAGAGTGAGATCTTGAGTATCTATCCACTCTACTAGCTCCTCTGCTTGTGTGCTAGGGCTGCGCTCCTCTAGGCTCCACCTAGGATGGTGGGTGTTGAAGTCTCCTAGGATAATTGACTGAGGCTGTAGGGTCTCCTGCAGGAGGCGCCTCTGGATCGTCGTCTTATTTAGCCCTTCTTGAAGGCTTTTTTCGTTATAAATGTTATAGATATAGAGGCTAGAAGTAGAGGCTAGTACTTTGATAGCTAGAAAGTCGTTATCGTCGCTAATAAAGGGATTAACCTCTACTTCTAGGTCCTTTCTAATATAGAACAGTACTCTAGGCCTTAAGGAGGTATCCTTAGGGGTAGGTAGTATCTGAGTAAAGTTCTGGTGAGCGGTAGATCTAGTGTTTGCGTACGAGGATCCCTTAGGTAGCCAAGGCTCCTGCACTACAATGATTTTGGCGTCTGCTTTAATAGCTAGATCTAGCGCGCTCTCAGTAGTTGGACTATTTCTATTAACATTTATTTGTAGGACTTTTAACATTCTAGTTAGAAGAGGTAGTCCTAGCTATCCTAGCTTGTAGGATATCACATTCGTGGCTATTAGCTGCGTGAGGTTTGCTACAGTTGACACACTTAAAAATAGTGTGTACGCAGGCTTTGCCTTTAGTAGGGCAGGACTTGCATTTATGTAGGCTGGTGTGGTGAGCCTCGCTGCACATCTGACAGGCTACTCTCGCGCACCTAGCCTCGAGGTGGCCAAATCCTTGGCATTTTGAGCACTGCTTTGAGTTATTGATAACTCGTAGCTTCTCTGCTCTTAGGCTCTCCCCTAGGATATAGAGCTTTCCTCTAATAGCCTTAAGGGCCTCCTCTTCGGTCGCAAAGGCGACGCAGGCAGAGCCATAGCTCTGCTGTCCTCTCTTAGACTCAGGGGTGAGCCAGAAAGGATTGCCTACTACTTTAAGGCCTTTGTTGAAGGTCTCAATCTCCTCCTTAATTACCTCTAGGCCATGGTTCGTAGGTAGTTTGTGAATAACTACTTTAAACCACGAGGTAATAGGCTGCGCTGCCTTAAAGGCTACTAGATCCTTCCAGATACTCTGGTTTTCCAGCAGGTAGTTGGCTGTAAAGGCAGGCGTGGTAGTGACTACCTTATTCCCTTTTGAGGATAGCGTGACTGAGGCGACTACAGGCGATTGCACTCCTCCTTTCCCGGTGAAGGCTTGGTTGAAGGCATTTCTTAGCCTGAGGGCGTCAAAGGCAGCGGGGCCTCCTTGGTTGACTAGGACTAGCTGCCTCTCCTTTAGGCTAGGCTTAGCCTTTTGAGGTGCCTTTTTCTGCACATTAGTCCACTGTTGCTCCTTGTTTGCTGCTGCAGCTGCAGCGTACGATATAGGCTGCGTAGGAGCAGCTGTCTGTCTGTTACCCTGCTGGTTTGGTTGTGCAGGGGTAGGTTTGTCGAGGCGACGAACCTTGTCTCTTAGCTCCTTAGAGACGTTTGAAAGCGAGGAGATCTGATCTCCTAGAATTGCAGCGTTTTTCCTACTAACTCGGCCTGTCTCAGTGTAGTCTCTGAAGACTTCTACTAAGTCGAGTAGGCTAGTCTGCTGCGAGGGGTTGCTTTCAGCTAGACTAGCTGCTTGGACTACTAGGTTTCTAGCTATCTCAAGTGCCTCTTCTACTGTCGTAGCCTTAGGCGTCTTATTTTGGCTAGCGAAAGGATTCCTTAGTGTTGAGCCAATAAAAGGCGAGAAGTTGCTTCTAGTGCGGGTGTGCGTGGGTCTAGTGGGCTCGGCTGGTAGGTCATTAATTGTAGAGGGGGGTGTGCTATCCCTAGGGCGTGAGGATTCCTCAGTCCCTTGGGTTCCTTGTACTTCTACTACGATCGTGTCCATCTCGTCGATCTCCTGAGTGTAGCTAGTAGCGCTCATCTTGGATCTTCTACTAGCCTCTTCTAGGCTAGTAGAGGCTGGTCTTTTCTTCTTATTCTGCTCTATACTAGAGCTTCGCTCTATATCCTGCTGGACTCGAGCTTCTAGATCGCTACCTTCGAGTTCTACCTGATCTCTTTGAGTTGGCATTAATCTAGATGGTCTGTGCGCTGAAAATTTTTCTTGAGGTTTGTAAGATAGCTGTAGAGAGACTAGTATTTCCCTCTACTACGCGGCAGCGCGCTAGATGCACGCTTTAAAAGTAGTCGTAAACGATTTCTTATAAGAGATTTGTATATATTTAGCTAGTATTACACCTATTCTAGAAAACTCGAAGTTGGTGTGTGTGCTGAATATCCTGGATTATTCTAACCCTGTATTTCTTTCGACTCACAGTGCATAAGCCACTTCAACGCGAGGTGATTGTCTCATTGTTACTTCCAATTGGACCACTTGGACTGTCGGGGTTCTCGTATGTCTTCTTCTTCGTCTTCGTATCTTTGTTGACTGTTGACGACACTAACCTTGGAATAGCTTGATAGCGCTTGGAAAAGTAGCTAGACACAGCTTTCCACTCAGCGGCACGATCCCACACGTGGCCAATACCGGAGATATTTTCTACCTCTTCGGCTTAATAGTCGGCATATTACTCTGGGGTTTTGCAGTCGTTTGGTTTATTACCGCTGCCATTATGATTGCAACAGCATATCCGTTCCCCTTCAACATGGGATGGTGGGGCTTTATATTTCCAGTTGGTAAGTTAACTGAAAATTTTATACTTAAGAGTGGCATTTTCCTCACACAGATATTAGGAGTTTTCACACTTTTGACTATTTCGATTGGAGAAGAGTTCGAATTTAAATTTTTCAAAGTTCTATCTTGCGTAAGTTGCACCTTTATTTGAAAAGAGCACAGACTAATTTTACAGGTTTTGACCGGAATTTGTGTAGTCATGTGGTTTATCGTGGCAGCGAGAACGGTGAAGCGGGCTGCTAGTGGTAAGATGTTCTTTGCACCATGCTTAGGAACAGACTTGTTTCTGAAAAGAGTGGAATAACCGAAAAAAGCTTTAGGGATGTTGTGGCGATGAATGTGATAGCTGTGAACAGTAGCTGCAGATTTACATGATAAATTGTGGACTCAGCTCTATTCTTTGAAAGTCTTACCGGACTGCACGATGCAAATTGGAGACAACGACAGGCATCCAATAAAAAGCAATAATCGATTGTAATCAGTTGTCTGACAAAAGTATACCTAGAAGAATACATTTCCCCCTAAAATATGTGGTTAACTAGTCCTGCTTGCAGGTAGGAGTACAACCATCTTCCTTAAAGTGGCATAATCTTTTTTTTCTGAACCACAAAAAGGAACGAACAAGCTCTCCAGCGGGGAATTGAACCACGGTCTCCCGCGATCTGCCAATTGCTTAACAAGCGGAAATACTCACCACTGTGTAATTGTGCTGTCTACTATTATATCTGTTGAACTTTCCGTTCTAGGTGACGAATACGTTTTAATCTTCCTCCTTTCGGTCACAGCAAGCCGAGAGCGGGCTTCTGTTTTAGGTATCGCGCCCTCGAAGCGGATACCAAGTTCCTAAAGAGTCCTTTGGCCGAAGCTCCATTAAAGAAAGATTTAGTAGCGCAGGTAGTATCTCATGCCAGGAACGGGTCTTTACCTTGCTGCAAAATCTCTCAAGTAAAAGAATCAATAGTTGTGGCAAGAACGAAAGAATGTTGATTCTACCTATTGCTAACAGCTCGTAATCCGCGTGTAGAAATTCTTCTCGCTATTACGCGCATAGTTTTGATCGCTGTAGATAAGTACTCTTAGAGCTCTTTATCCTTTTCCGATATCTCGCCAATAGGACTGATATCAATAAACCTCAAATCTCTTTGAAAACGACGCTACGAGATGCGTGTGCACCTGTGCGTTCGAATCTTTATTTCTTTACCCTCTTTGCGCGATTTGGCCGGTGCCTAGTCTCCTTGCACCCAGGCTCAGTCCCTAGTTCATCACAGCAACTCCATATAAAACCCTCTGGATATACCTCACGCATATCCTGTGTATCTATTGTGCCGTGGCATCTCTCGTCGTGGTCAGCCCAGAAGTCGCCCTCGTAGTCTACTTCTAATTCGCCTGCAGATTACAAGTTAATTGGCGTCTTTGTACGTAACCTCTCTTATCTAGTATGTACTCACCTTCATGCCATTGACAACTCTTCTTCTCGTTATGCAGGACGTCATACTCCTCGCCGCACTGCTCGCATATATCGAACCGCGGTCTACGTACTGGCGCATCAGTCTGCTCGTCAGAGTAGTCCGACTCAGTGTCATCATCTTCCTTGTCCTGTTCCTCTGAACGGGCCCTCTTCAACGCGCCGGGCCGCAGCATCAATTCGCCTTGAATATACGCGAAGTTGGCAGGAGAGGTTGTACTCAAGTGCTTCAGCAACGCACGCACACGCTCCGGCGTGGCAGAGTCGATAACATTGTACAAGTTCTGGGTTTCTTCGGAAGAACGTTGAGAATGCGCATCTGAGGAGGCCATTTTGCGAATTGTGAGTTACTTCAGACGCATATGTGATTATTCATGTGACTGTTGAGGTACGCGATTGCAGTTGACGTGCACCACCAGTAGTAAGCTGCGCACCCCAGTCAGCCGCACACCCCACACAACCTGACGCGACTCTCTCCACAACCACCACCATGCCGCGACAATAACGTTCTGTTCAGACTCTTCATCAGGGTAGACTTTGTCCTAACAGAATCGTATCAAAATAACCAAAAGAAAATATCTCCATGCCCTTACAGCAGCCGTACGACGTCCCAGAATCAACGCTAGAAACGCGTCTCGCAGTACCTAGCCACGGTCAGTGATAGTCTCTGTTAATCACAAGCTATTGCCTATTAAAGAGCAGTCCCTTTTACAATAAATTCTAGAGCAAGATCAACTTGGCTTTCCACTACATATTATCAACATGCAACGAATAGCAGACGCTTTACTTACCGCGCGGCTATGATCTGTTATGGGCGGAGAGGCTTGACTAACGAGTTTGCATTCATCTATTGTACCGAAGAGGAAATATAAAGAAGAAAACGAAACCCATCCTACGGACCCCCCTTTTGAACTACACCCCTTCTAGTCTTACTAGGCCTAGTCGTACGGAAAGGTTAGGTGGTGTATTTGTTGAGTCACGTGTGTATGTCACGTGATAATGCACGTGACCCTCTCTTGCGGTGAATACAAAAGTAGCCATCTACAATTCTAGACGGCTATAGTAGCTATACTACACTAGACTTCGACTAATACTGCATCAAGTGCAAGATTATTACTATTCGCATGCTGCTCTATACTCCACCTTCTCTAGCCACTTAATATAAGTTACTTCTTTCTACTAAAGCACGTATATGTGTGTAAGTGTTATGAACCTGAAGGCAGAAGGACTGCAACAAAAACAAGGAAGGAAATCTTGATACCCTAATTCCTCAAGGCTTGTTTTCGGAGGTTCGGCAGGTAGGAGTAAGAATATTGTTACAAACAAACAAGATTGGCCTTTGGAGGGCCAGAAGGATGCAAGGGGTCAAAGGAAAAGTGATGACCATGCATGAAAGGGTTAATAGAGACCTGGCAAGAGTCAGTGTAGGGCGTTGAGGCACGTGACGTGCCATCTCGCTAAGAAAGGATAAATAGGATAGTAGGACTAAGTGTAATAGGTATGAGAATAGGTTGGATTTCATTGTTACTGTCAGGGACTGGGCTAACTATCGGGCTGGGCAGATAGTTAGGCAGCTGAGGATATTTACTATCCTGTGCAGAGTATCATCAGAACGCTGATCATGTAAGGGTGTATAGTAGCAGCGAGCAATACTCCGAGAAATGTAAGATTGATTCATGCCCTTCTATGTCTATCCTTGGGCTTCTTCTTATACAAGCCGGCAGAGGCGTACCATGGGACCGCCATCTCAACGGCCTCGCAGCGCTCTGGTAGCGAAGGGTCTTCGCCAGAACCGTTGAGGGTTTATTCCAAGGTACCCCTGGCCCTGCGCGCCAGCGACCCTCTGTCGAGTCGTCGTGGCGTCATACTCTTACATAGGGGTTCTTAGAGAAGGTTAGTCAATAGTACTAATAAAAAGAGCGATAGTATAGTTATTAATGCGTTCTCTAATATTAAATAGGGATGTAGTAGGAGGACGAGTGCTAGAGAATAGACGTACACTAGACTGGCTAATTTATATATATCGTGTGAGTATGCTGGGCGTTTAGAAGAAAAAGTATCCTATTATACTACACGTGCCAGCACGCGAGGATTGACATTAATTGAAGAAAAAAGAAAACGAAAACCCTCACCTCAGCCTAGGGCGCGTGTAACTCGTGGTCACAACCTTCGATGCTCCACCAAAAAAGAAAAACTCTCCAGCGGGGAATTGAACCCCGGTCTCCCGCGTATTGTCAGATGACAAGCGGAAATACTGACCACTATACTACTGAAGATGATTGATGGTAGATTTCACTTTTTTGCAATTAATGAGTGGAGTATGCATAGCCACAGCAACTTATTGCTGGAGATATCATCTGTGCCCCACACAAACCCTTTATCTCGTTTTGATGATCACAATCCCGTCCGCTAGATGACTAAGAACTTTGCACTCAGCCAATGACTTGGCGCAACATTTACCCTGCTTCCCCCCAAGTCGTTGTCGCCTTGATGTTATTTCACTGTTTAGTATTTGTGGCTGACACAGCTGAGATCCATTCGATCTAATTCAAGAAGTTCCCTGCGTGGCGAAAGTTGCATTAACTTTGTTCCAACACTATGGCGAACTTCCCCGCCCGAGTCGCTTGGCAGCTGAGACTCCATTTATTTATAAAAGCAACGATGATTCTACCGAATGTACTCCGTCTATACTGGTCAACACGAGTTCTCTTTCACGTTTTCAAACTCGAGTGGACTCTTAGTGTTCTTGTCAAGATTACTTCCGATTTTCACGAGACCAACTAAGCGCACAATTAGCAAATTCGCCAACGGTGCTCGAACAGGATAAGGCTGGGGATAGATGGAGCCACATGCTCAAACAGAGGGATCGGTCTGCGAGAATTGCAAAGATATCAAGCGGGAACTCCCTACAAATAATGACATTTTGTGGAAATTTCCTATCAACCTGAGACAAATTATAGAAAAAGGTAGAAAATATGGCCCAGGATTCCGTTGTTCCTACCCAAGACTGTCGCCCCAGTAATGCTCAATCTCAAAAGGAAGATAGGAATACAAGTTGACGCAATTGGATCTTATAGCGCCAGTTCAGGTGAGTTTTTATTGATAAAAGAACACAAAGAAGAACGCCCCAAATGCATCATTCGCTCATCGACAATCTCGTCTAAGCTAAGCATCTCTCATAACCTAGAAAAACCCACCTACTTGTTGGATGGATACCAGAAGTCAGTCTGCGGGAAGAACTCTTCTTTGATAAGGCGCGGCGTCGTAAAGCGGAGCAGCGTATTGGGGCTGCCCGCCTTGTCGTTCGTCCCAGACGCGCGGCTGCCGCCAAAGCTCTGCTGCCCGGTGAGTGCGGCTGTAGTCTTGCAGTCTGCATAATCTTAGCTGTTTATCGTGTACATGAGTACCTGGACGACCTACTGATATAGAAATTTCCCGCAGAGTACCGCAGCGTATCCTCTGCCTCGCGTATTGCTGCGCGCGAGTTGGCAAACACCGCACCAGTGAGTGCGAATCCGCCGCCCGCTTGGTCAACCTTTTCGAGAATTGCCGGCCACTGCGCATCGGGGTAGACGTGAATTACTAACACAGGCCCGAAGATCTCATAGTTGAAGAGCTTGTGGTCGGGCGAGTCGGCGATGTACACGGTAGGCTTGACGTAGAAGCCTTCCGTGTCGTCGTAGGTGCCACCTGCGAGTAGCTTGAGTGAGGGGTCCTTGTTGCTCTCGTCGATGACGGCTTTGATCTTCTCAAAGGAGTTGCGGTGGATCACAGGGCCCATAAAGGCAGCGAGGTCCTTGTGCGGGTTGCCCTGGGTGATAATCTTTACGTCGGCGAGAAAGGCCTCGAGGAACTCGTTGGATCGGGATTTAGGGAGGTAGAGGCGTGATGTGGCAGAGCACTTCTGGCCCTGGTACTCGAAAGAACCGCGGATGGTGTGCTTGACGGCTGATAGGATGTCGGCAGTTGGGTGGATGAGGGTAAAGTTTTTGCCAGAGGTCTCGCCGACGAGACGGGGGAACTCGCGGTAGGTGTGTTTGCCAATCTCCTGGCCGACCTTGGCCTGCAATTTGCGGAAAACATCTGAAGAGCCTACGAAGCCGAGACCAGCAAAGTCACGGTGGTTTAGGATGACGTCGTTGATCTCCTCTGGATCGCCGGGGATAAACTGGATGACATCTGGGGGAAGACCAGCCTCGAGGAGAATCTCGTAAACAATCTGGCTGGCGTAGACGTTGGAGGGAGAAGGTTTCCATAGTACTACATTACCCATAATGGCAGGTCCAGAAATTAAGTTGCCACCAATGGCAGTGAAGTTGAATGGCGAGACGGCGTACACGAAACCCTCGAGCGGTCGGTAGTCCAGACGAGACCACATACCGTCAGAACCACGGTAGGGTTGCCTGCCAAGGAGTTCCGCAGCGTAGTTGGTGTTGAGACGGAAGAAGTCAGCTAGCTCAGCAGCAGCATCGACCTCGCCCTGCCATATGTTCTTGCCCTGGCCAAGCATGGTGGCAGCGATAAGTTTATAGCGGTACTTCCTGGAGACGAGCTCTGCAGCCTTGATGAAGATGGCGGCACGGTCCACAAAGGGAGTGTCTTGCCATGACTTCTTCGCCTTGAGTGCGGCGTCAATTGCAGCCGAAACTTGGTCCTTGGAAGTCAAGGGATTGTTGGTGAAGACAGTCTTGTGATCTGCAGGCAGGACCTGGTCCCATGACTTGCTCGACTGTTGAGCAATACCATTGATGAAGATGTTGGACTTGAGGGGAATCTGCGCCTGGAGCTCCTTCAGAGCCTTTTCAATCTCAGCCCGTTCAGGCGAGCCCTTCTCGTAGTTTGGATTGGGCTCGTTCCGCTCTGGGGGAAGCTGGAACGGAAGCGTAGCACTGCCCGTGGTCTTTGTGCGGATTTGGGTGTTGCGGCCCACATGAAGAGCAGCGGTCCTCGAGGCAGCAGGCCTTAAGCGTAAAAGTAAAGTAGACATGATGGGCGTGTATATGGATTGGACGCTGTGAGCAGCGCCCCGCCCTTGAAGTATTCCATTGTTGGCCAGCAAATGCACTCCAAGCCGAAGTCGCAGCAACAGTTTCCCACGATACGGGATCAGAGCCGGCGTAGAACACACCCCTCTCATTCAATAATGGATGGCGCACCATGCTCCGTGCGCCAAGCTGCTCGTCGGTACTACTAGGAAACACAGGCATGCATCTGCGGCCCGTGCGCGATCGGGAGAGCAACCGTAGTAGCGCGTGGAATATATGCGAGCATGCATGCGAGACTGTGGAGCATCGCCTTTACCCCCAACTGTCGTCCTTCCGGCAGGCATGCCGAACATGGTCAACGTCCACGATGGCTGCGAGAACGCGGACGGCGATGCTGCGGAAAATTCGCCGTGTGCAGAGAGGAGCAGCTGGCACTGACCGTCGCCTTTTGTAGATGAGTTCCCGCCGTTTACAACCCTCGAATCCACCCTGTTTCTGCTCCTCACCTTGAATGTCCATGTCGTCTCCCATCTGAACCCATGCCGAGTATTGTGCCTCCCAGCGGCGTCTGGTGCCCTGCTGTTACCTTTTTCAATCCAGATACCGACGAGCTCGCACTTGATGCCCAGGCGCGCTACTTCCACTACCTATCGACGACGGGCCTCGCTGGGCTCGTGATCCTGGGCACGAATGCAGAGACGTTTCTCTTGACGCGTGAAGAGCGCAAAGAGCTCGTCATAACGGCAAGGCGTGCGGTCGGCCCGCACTTCCCCCTCATGGTAGGCGTAGGCGGACATTCTACACGTCAAGTTCTTCAATACATCGCCGACGCAGCCGACGCAGCCGCCAACTCTGTGCTTCTGCTCCCGCCCGCCTACTTTGGAGCTGCAACGACACCACAGGTTGTAGAGGCCTTTTACGACGATGTTGCCAAGAGGAGCCCGTTGCCCATCGTCATCTACAACTTTCCTGGCGTGTGCAATGGCGTAGACCTCCAGTCCGACCTGATCGCCAACTTAGCCCAGCGACACTCCAACATTGTCGGTGTCAAGCTGACTTGCGGCTCTGTCGCCAAAATCACCCGTCTGGCAGCTGTCCTCCCAAAGGAGCGCTTCGCAGTCTTTGGTGACCAGTCTGATTTCATCTTAGGCGGCCTAACCTCTGGGTCCAGTGGCTGCATTGCCGCGTTCACCAACGTCTTCCCTAGAACCATTGCGCACATCTACAAGCTGCACCAGCAGGGTCGGAACGATGAGGCCCTGGCATTGCACCAAAAGGCTGCATTAGCTGAGCAGCTTATCAAGGCCGGCATTGCTGCGACCAAGTACGCGGCTGCGATACACAGCGCCAAATACGCGGGAATCGACAATGCTGTGGAGCTGCTGAGACCACGCAAGCCCTACTTTGAGCCTGCACCTGCTATCAGAGAGAAAGTCATGTCTACAATGGCTGAAGTGGCTAGGATCGAACAGAGCTTAGGTTCGTACCCAAACCTCTCTGCTCGATTGTAGCGACCCTGCCTTCTTTCATGTCATTCTCGCTTGCTGATTGTTTTTCTCGTCGTTTCTTTCCCGACATACCTGCTAGCTAGACAAATCTTAGGGCGTGTTTAGCTGCGGACTCTACGCTGAGAACTTGGCCTAACTCAACCCCAAACCAGCTTGCGGATAGCCTTATTTTCATCCTCAGAAATTGTCCACTGAAGTCAGGCATTAATACAATACATTGCGTTTAGCGCAGTTTTCTATACGATCTCTCAATTAAATACTCTATTTGATTATCTCTCTCTATCTACGCCTCGACTATTAGTCCTACACTATGACAGAGAACTCAGTCGAAAACCAAAGAGTTAGAGTTATCATGCCTAACAACAAGCTCGTCGCACTCGCCTCCTATAGTAAGACAATGCAGGAGTAGGAGGTAATGACATGGCTTCACTGCAGCTTGCTTGAAGATTATAGCCCCACTGTTATTTGTTTTTAAGAAAGCTTGAGCAGTTTCTAACCTAAGGATTGACTATTTAAGTGCAAGTAAAAGAGGCAAATGAAAGCTTGAAACTAGACTTGAGGTTCAGACTAGATTCTTGTTTTTAATGTTCTTTCTTTGTATTGTTGTTTTATCGTATGCCTACTTATCCTTGTGCAGTTTCACGTCGCATGTGGCTTGAGAGTCTTTTGAATAAGAGAAAAACGTGGTTCAACTAGTGAAAAATGGCAAGCCATTCTCATATACAAAGCGAGGGCTCAACACCCCCTACCCATTTTTGGGATCATTCCTCATTCTTCTAACTCTCAGCCACTCACTGCCTACCCGTATTCTCCCTCGTATCATTAACATGCAGCCCTTCCCTCTCGCTGCCCATCAAACGTGCAAGCGTGACTGCCTCCCTCAGCGCTTTTCCTAACGCGCCCCTCACCCCCATCTCCTCCATAACCATAATCCCCCCAATCGTGCACCCCTCCGGACTCGTCCCCATATCCCGCAACTCCCCTGGCTGAATTCCACTCTGCAACATCTCCGCCGAGCCCCGCATGCTCTGGTATATCATCTCTTGCGCAGATTTTCTAGGGACACCCACTGCAACAGACGCATCAATAAAGGCGTCGCAGATGATGGCCCAGAAGGCGGGTGTCGAGCCACCCACGGCAGATGCGGGAGCCATGAGTTTCGGAGCGAGCTGCACCGTGCGGCCGAGCTGGTTAAAGATGGCTTCGCAAGTTTTGATGTGCTTGTGAGGCATGTCTGGATCTGGGTCTTCGATGGCGGTGAGCGATTGGGAGACCTGCGCCGCCACGTTGGGAAGGGTGCGGAGGACCCATGTTCTCTCATCTATGCTTCGTGATCCTTGGGCAGAGGAGATGACCTTTTGTAGGCTTTCGCGCGACCAACCTGCGGCAATACTGATAAGAAGTTTGCCCCTGAGACCCGCTGCGACGCCGTCGTCCTTTAGAGTTGCTTCAACGTCTGCGGGATGCACGCCTAGAATCACGACTGAGGCATCTGAGACTGCATGTGCGTTCTGGTTGCGAGAGATGACAAGTTTCCCAGACTCTTTCTCCTTGGGAAAGCGCTTTGCTAACCGTTCTTCCGATGCAGCACTGTATACACAGGCTATGAAATGCGTGAAATGGACTTCGGAGCCTTCTGAGGCCTCGATCAAACTTTTCAATATGGATGTTCCTAGATTGCCTAGGGTTCTATGTGAGATGGTGATTTTACCGTTGGGGTCTTATAATCTACCGCAGCCAAGAATGCACAGAGTAGGGCCAGCCATGTTGTTCTTGTATTATCGTTTGGTACGTTTCTACAAATGAGGAGAAATAATACTTTACGCAAGTTCGGTGATACGTTTTGTATATCGTTTCTGCTGAGAGCCGACGTTACCCTTCGGCCGAAGTCGCAACGGCTGCCTCGCCGATTGGGTGTTCCTGCCCCACATCGTGATACGTTGTTATCGTTCATGACACCATCGATCCGCAGAGATGGTGATGCCTAGCAATGTGTATCGATGAGTCAGACGCTGTCTGTATCTAAAGAGGTGGATGTCTTTCCAGGAACATAGATATTCATGGTAACCTCTTGGTTTGGGGATATCCAGCCCGAGTCGCTTGAAGACATAGGGCCCAACATTTCCGTGCTTGCGAGACAGTCTCAAGATCGACCTACAACGTACGGCTGTGTATAGCTGCTCAGAGACGGGAATGAGTCGGAGGGAAGAGAAACACTGCTGATTACAACACCCACAAAGATCTGGGAAACAAACGAATATCAATCTTATGACTTTATTCATGCTGTTTCATGTGCTTACAGCGTGGAAACTGTCTCCTACACTCTCCTAAGTCCCATCCGTCTCCAGAACTCCTTCTTCAATGCATCGAACTCATCCTTGGTCCTCAACACCGCATCCCGATTCTCTACCGCTCTCTGCAAAAGATACGCCACGCAATCCCCCATGCTCCCCCAAGTTGAGCACTTGAAAACATCTGGTGCCTTTCCATCTGCGCACTGTTCTTTCAGAAGCGAAAAACCAACCTCATCCGACATACCATGCAGCTGTGCGAAGGCAACCGGCACTGTAGGCAATCCACTCTTTTCCCGCTGCACGTGCAATCGCTGTGCCGTGATGACGCTCTTCTTGTTGTGGCTAGCAAGGAGTAGGTTGAGCGCCGGGAACGGTCGCGAGACACCAAAATCCCAGAGCT
This sequence comes from Bipolaris maydis, assembly GCF_028858645.1. NCBI lineage: Eukaryota > Fungi > Ascomycota > Dothideomycetes > Pleosporales > Pleosporaceae > Bipolaris > Bipolaris maydis. The sequence continues at coordinate 3,507,073 of NW_027093857.1, read as the reverse complement.
TCTGCTGGAGGGCACCCTCCATGATGCCGTTGTACGCTGCGTTAGTGTCCTCCTTTGTATTATGGATCACAGAACGGTCGTCAGACGAAATGTAAGCGCCTCGAACGAGCTTCAAGCCGAGCGTGAAGCCATCTTTCTCTGCCTCAGCGAGATGCTGCTGGAGATACCTGGGTTGGTTCTTTAGGTACGCCTGATATGTGTTGTAGATGACGACTTTGGGCTCACGATTGAACTTGCGCATCAGCTCGAGCGACGTGCGAGCGATGCCTTTCTGGAAGTACTGCGACTCGGCGTCGACGATGATCTGGATTCCGCGTTCCTTGCACCTGGTTTCAATCTCGTCGAGGGCATCCATCATCTGCTGTGGCGGCAGCTCGCCTCTGTGGAAGGCCTCTCCCACCGCGGGCCCGCCACCGGTAGTCTTGAGTGCGAGGATGTCGCCTTTATCGATCATGTCGACCGTGGCGAGCGTTCCTACGCGCCACTCTTCGATCACGGGATCATGTGCTGATACGGTCTCTGCTTTTGCTGCTTGTTCAGCGTGGAAGCTCGATGCTTTGCTCTTGTGGTCGAACACCATCTCTTTGGCGTATGTGAGGATGGTTCCTTTAAAACCGAGGTCTTTCAAAGACTTGCAGCAAGCCTTCGTCTCTTGCTTCGACTCTCCCGCACAAAACTGGTTGTAGAAAGTCTTCTTGAGGATTCCATGGAGGACGGGATTCCGATCCACGTTGAAAAGGTAGCTCCTGCCTGGTTTCGCGAAGAATGACAACAATTTCAAGGAGGGTATCAAAAGGTATCTCTTAGAAGATATGGTGGCTATGGAAAAAGATCGAAGGAACATCTGAAGAGGCATCTTTGCTCTCATGATTTTGTCAGTGGAGGTTTTTGAGTTGTTCCCACTGCTTGTGCAGGCCAAGAACGAGGGGCCATAATCACACTTACAATGGTGCATCTGATGCTGCTACCTCTCGAGGCAATACTTTTGTCGTCCGCGATATTGTTTTCGTATCATTGCTCATTCCTGTGTGTGCTCCGACACTCCTGGTCGGCGGAATGACACCAGTGTGCCACCGAACCTGGAGGTAAGATACAGTGGCCAAGCTATCCTTTGCCAATCTCCTTGTGGTCACCACACCGATACTATATGGTAGCATTGTTATTCCGGGTAGCGTCTCTTAGTTGAGCGAAGAAACGTTCAATCAGCAAGGTAGCCTAGAGACCAAATGGCGGACCATTACCATTAAATAACCATCTTCATGTACTTGCTGTATACCCCACCAAGCCATACACAGGCACCTCGAAACGACAGCCCCGCATCTGCTTCTCCAGCGAGATCTGTGCTTCCGTAGACAAAATAGGCTAACCCATGAGCAACTTATGCTCCTCCCGATAATTAGTCATACAACGGACAGGCAGCCGATTCGCAGAGCGCCGCGTTTTAGCATATACGTGTAGTGCGTGATCGATAACGGAATAATGATCCGGGCGGTTACTCTTGTTTCTAGCCCTGTAGAAGCCGATGGTAGCCTTCTGGAACCGACTATCGAATCGTCTGGGCTTTGGCGGAGCATCTAGTATGCAACGAACACTGAAGCGAATGAATCGATATTGAGAAGCTCCATTGGCTTTATTGGTGCCTGAAGCTTGAGATGGCTGCCCAGTTTCGAATATCCTAGTGCTCTTGGTATGCATCCCTAGCTTGGCTACTAGCACACTGGTAATCATACCTGTTCCATTGCCTAATGCGGCTTGCTCTTACGCGATATACACTTGGTACTACAGTCACTCGTCAAAAGTTTCGCATAGCTAGCCCCACCCACCCCACTAACTACCAACCTCACCACCACTTTGAGTGCCCACCACCACTCCACCACTGCACCAATTCGAGCGCTGAGTGTAGAAAAAGATGGTGCGCGGTCCAAATATGACAATGTATCAGCGAGACATTACAATTAGGATGTTGCAGGGGGGTGCAACGCTCTCAGAAGTCGCGACCAAGTTTGGACGCGCGCCATCCACTATCCACCGACTACTATATGTAAAGTTCTCCACCACCACTACCACGTGCGATAGGCCTCGATCCGGCCGACCAAGTATACTATTGGCTCTTCAGAAGAAGATTAAATATTAAGCTATACGTGCGACGCTAAAAAATACTATATAAAAAGCTTGCCTAAGTAGCTTTTATAATGCGACCTGATGGCACCTCTTCGAAGCCTCCTAGCCACAGTACATTATACTAGACACTCCGCAGTTAGAATCTACGCAAATTTTGCTATAAACGCATATAATAATTCTACCTATAATATAACGATTACAGCATAGCAGAGGAAGAGTAGAATATCTTTTGTAAGGTTCTAAAAGACTGCTGGCGGCATATACCGCGCAGCATTGAGGCTATAATTGGCTCAATGCCGCGCCGTCTAGCAGCTTGTCGAGCTGTAAAAGGCTGGCAAACCAAATACTAGTATCCAGGAATAAAATCTATTTGTCAGATTTCAAAAATATATTGTTTTGGTAGAGATTTTGGTGGTAGAGTTATGTTGGGTGAGTTTTGGTGAGGGTGGGGATTCGGAGGAGTTTGTGAAACTTTCGACTTAGTACTGTAGAATGATCTGCTACTGCCGCCTTTGAATGTTCTTTATCCTCGGTTTTCTATGTGTGCTTCATATCTGAGCCACTCACCAAGAATGAAGGTGCATAAACACAAAAACAATGTAACACAGTCGTAGTTCCAAATATTTGCTGTTCTAGAAAGTGCCTATCTAGAAGCTGGATGTTGGCCACAAAACACAACGGTTGTTTAACCGCCGTCCCCAAATATTATCAACATTCAATCCGAACCCTCACAACCTCTCTGCCCTCATACCACCATCCTCTACTACCCCCCTAAACCACCCCCTCAACCCTGTATTCACAATTCCCCCCACCCCAAACGCTGGCACAATTCTCACACACCGCACGGCCGTCGTCCCTGCTAATCCTCTTTGTATCCGCTTCGCCCGTTTCCCTCTCTCTCTCTTTCCAGGAATTGAAAACAAGTCCAGCCCCAGAAGATGCACAGGCGTCGCCGCTAGTTGCGACAGGACTGGCATCAGCAGCTGCGCCACCGCCATTTGCGCCGCGGGATCGGCGATGGGGATGCGGTGTGTGAGCATGGGCGGGAGGGTGAAGGAGCCCAGGATGGTAATGGCGTCGCGAGCGAGGAAAGTTGCGGCTACAGCTTTGGGGAATTTGGTGGGAGATCGAGGAGGAAGTGGTGGTTTAGTTTGAGGCGTATTCGCGGGTCCCGGGGGCCGCCCGCCGAACGTTTGCACGAAGCAAATGTCTTTGCAGACCCCGAGTGGAACGTTGACGGTGCACGTCGCGATGAAGATGAGTGAATTGGCAAGGAATTCGGGGGACTTGTTCATGGAGATGCTAGTGAGGGTGTTCATGCTGTTGGCAGTAGTGTAGGTGGCTGCATAGAGCATCCACATGTAGATGAAGGGTTTTGCAGCAAAGAATGACTTTGGGTAGCGGATGGTGCAGAGTAGGTTTTCTTTCAGGGCGGTTGAGAGGGGCCGCGTGGTTGAGGAGACATTTTCGACGACAGCTCTATGAGAGGTTACAATATGAAAATGGAGAAGTGTGAAAGGGGATCCACCTGTCTATCGCCGTGAGAATGGGCGATATGAGTGTAGCCGAGAGAAAAGCTGCAGAAACATCACCGGCTAGGTAGCTAGGAAGTCGACTGTTTCGCCAGCCTCGAGTGATGCTCTGAGTTTCGACAAGCTCCGTCATGAGAGCAGTGATGAAGCGAAGAAAGGCCAGCTTCCCCAATTCCAACTATATCCAATCGCCCAAGTCTACGTGTATGTGACGCGGACCAAAATGATCACAGGCTGATGTGTTGAGCTTCCGGTCAATTGCCCGATCTCGTATTCATTGCCTTGTTCCAGAAGCGCATTTTGGCCTCCGTTAACGGTATGCTATCATGCGATCAATATGGAGCTATACGGCAAGAATTCCGTCAGTTGTTCAATGCATCTGCATCATGATAGACAATACATCGGCAGGCCTCCCGTAGGGCACCAGCTCGCATTGCCCCACCACCAGCGCTAATTCCCCGTAGTTGCATATCGTCAGTCCCTACGTATTCCGATAATTCCGATGCCGGCCAAGAATCGCTTGATTGTAGTTGGGATTGTTGCAACATCGCTTCGCTACGTGTTGTTTACAAAGTAGGGACATCTCTGCGACACATTCCTGCACCGCAGTTTCATTGAATAGTTACAGCTACTCAAAATGACCCTTCCTGGGAGCGAACCTATTGCTATTATTGGCGGCGGTGCATTTGGTCTATCCACAGCGCTCGAGCTTTCAAGAAACGGATACACCAACATCACTGTTTTCGAGAAGGACGAAGAGATTCCTTCGCGTTGGTCCGCTGCAAACGATCTCAACAAGATTGCACGAGCAGAGTATGAGGACGACTGGTACACTGATCTTGCAATCGTATGCCTCCCCCTCACATTGGGTTTGCTAAAAAAAAAAAGAAAAACAGCCCCATCTAACTCAGGAATCAGGAAGCAATGAAAGAATGGCAAACACCCTTCTACGCCCCCTACTTCCACCGTGTCGGCTTTCTAAACTGCTGCTCGGAAGCTGCTCCCCAAAAAGCCATCGACACAATGGAGCGGTTTAAAGCAGCGGCAGAGCGCAGCTCCGTCATAAAGCCTTTCGTCCGTAAGGTTAGTGACCGTAAAGATCTCCTTCAAGCATGCTGGCAGTTCACTGGTGCTTTTCCCGGATGGAGAGGCTATATAAACACATATGACGGCTATGTGCACTCTGCGAATGCGCTGCGTGGTGTTTATCGTGCTGCGAGGTCTAACGGTGTGAGGTTTTTCCTCGGCGAGAAGGTCGGCGCGGTTGAGGAAGTTGTTTACGAGAGCACCAGTCGGGGAAGGCGGGGCACTGGTGTACGAACCCAGGATGGTCGCGTGCACCCTGCATCCCTCATTGTTGTTGCAGTAGGAGCAGCTGCACACAAGATTCTGCCCGAGCTGAGCACCAATGTCTCAGCAAAGTCGTGGTCTGTCGGCCATGTACGCCTCACTGACGACGAGACTGCGGCGCTCCGCGGTATTCCCGTTGTATATGCCCGTGATTTAGGCTTCTTCTTCGAGCCAGACCCGAAGACGAACCTCCTCAAGCTATGCCCGATGGGCGGCGGCTATATCAACACGGATCCTTCAAGTGGTGTGTCGAAAGCGCCGGAAGAAGTCAACCGCTTTGTACCGTACGAGGATGAGCTCAAGATGAAGGAGCTCCTCCGTCAGACACTGCCACACCTTGCAGACCGACCATTGGTCAAGAAGTCACTGTGCTGGTTCGCTGATACCGATGACTCGGATTTCATCATCGACTACGTGCCCAAGACATCGGCTTCGGTTATGGTCATGACCGGCGATTCCGGTCATGGTTTCAAGATGTTCCCTATCGTAGGTCGTTGGGTGCGTGACCTGTTGAACGCGTCGGGCGGACAGCAGCCGATCAAGAGGTGGCGGTGGAGGGAACCGAAGCCTGTCAATGGCGAGACGATTGAAGAAGCCGACGTGAGCTGGCGAGTGGGAGATGTCAGAGAGCTCCGCGATCTGTCGGAGCAACCAGTCAGGGCGAAGTTGTAGTGTTGTGGGTTCATGGTTGGATAGCCCAGATTGGAGCGCGAATTAGACTATCCGTTTTATTTCTGAAAATTGACTGTCGAGGTTAACATGACTGAGAAATCCTTGCTTGTGACAAATGTGCCGAAACAAACCAAAGGTTTTCCCTGCAGAGCCTGCTCTGTGTCATCTTACGACACGCCACATCTCTTATGGTTCATTTCTGTATTGTTTGTCGTTTGGATGCACCATGAGCCGAACACTGGCAAGAATATCCCAAGACTTTGTTACTTAACTCGCACCGTTTTCATGAACTCCCAGATCGATATAAGAACATTCTAGATGTGATGCTCATGTGGATCCACCATTTGATATATATCCATAGTCGCGAGCATATTGAACCAATCAGTCGTACCCAGATCCATTGACTCCGCCACAGCAAGAATCTGCTCTGCAGTCAAATCGTCGCCGAATCCGCTACTCTCGTCGCTAAATGCAGTGTACATTCCCATAGCTTCGGGATTCATCATGGTCCGCGTCGATTGCATGTCGGAGGGCATCGAGTTTTCATGTGGTGGTGATTGGTTCTGACCCACGGGTTGCTGTTGTTGAGGTAGAAGAAGTGCCGGGTATTGCTGGCAAGTCCGGTTTGCAGAGTACTCAGAGAGCAGTTCCTCCAGTTTACGCAACTCAGCAGCCCTGAATTTGGCAATTTTGTTCCCGTTTGATATCATGGTATCGAGGAAAGCAAAGGCCTTGTTTATCCAGGCTGAACTGTTTTCGGAAAGGGTATCATCGACGAATCGTATCAAGACAAGAACCATTGTGGACACAAAGAGGGAGTCAAGGTCCCATGGAAGAAAAGTCTCTATTAAATCTGTCAGTTTTGATGGACTTCTCAATATGATACATTAGTTATACCTAACAAGTCCTGCTCTTGCAGGCTCTCAAGGATGTTGAGAATCTTCTGTGAAGCATCCAGCGACATGCTTAGAAGAGGCCTGATCTTGCGAGACGATAGCAGCGGTCCCACCTCTTTTGGAGACTCGAACACTTTCTTCAGACAACAAAACAGTAGTGGTCTCGTTGTTACAACGATTGTCTACGCAAAATGATCAGCGGGAAACCCAGTGTAGAAGTTCCATTGAGTTCAGACATGCATGTACGGTACGATAAACTAGGTAGATATTACGTTCACGCAGCATACATGGAGTATTAACGTACCTGATAGTACATTAGATGCAGATGTGCAGGCATTCTTGATATACCACCGAGCCGCTCGTCGGAATGCAAAGGGAAGGAATTTCGTAGCTCCTCTGCGATCGCTGCCATGTCGTAGAGCAGAGCCTTGATACTAATGACAAACTTCTTACGAAGCCAACCTTTCGGGCCATAAACGCCTACGTATTGTTAGCCTGGAACGAATCTATGCCCGATTTGATCGCCATCGTGTTGGATAATATCAGTGACCAGAGCTCAGCCGACTTACTCCTCGCTATATCCGCGTATATACGCGCGAGCCTGATCTGCATCTTCAGCGCTGCTGTCCGCTGAACAGAGCCAGGAAAGTGTGTGAGCTGGCACGTTATCTCATCGTCCCGTATGGACTGCGGTACGCCCATCTGCGAACTCATCTGCCTGTCAAGAATATAGATGGACCACCAGATCTTGCGACATCGCTGAACGAACGCTTCTCCTAGTTCTGAAACTGGCATGTCCGTGTGCATACCCTCTGCTAATGCTATTCGCATCGCTTGGCCTATCTTGATGGTACTCAGTGATTGTGACAAATTTGTAAGCAGGCAAAGCTTACTGTTACATGTGCGGCGTTGCGCGAGTCTAGTGCTTGCAGATAGAGAGCGATACCGCATAGTATCTCTGATGCCAAGAGTGGTTCTCGGCACAATCGGCTGGTATCAGGTAGTAGCTGAAGAGCGTGTACGAAGAAATCGGCTCCAGGCGGCTTAGATGCTTGGTGTTTGCGTTGTACAAGTGTCCTTCCAAAGGCAATGATTAGTAGAAACTGAACATACCACAAGCCGCCCTGAAGCTTGTTGGGTTCTGCATTCCCGTAGAACGCATACATCTTGGCGTTGAACTCTTCTTCATCAAACAAATGTACCAACTGACCACAATGGAACTTGACAGCATTGACAAGAAATATGGCGTAGTCGATACTTGGAATGACAGGAGCATTTGTCTCTAGCAGACTACGAGTGCCGTCCTGGGAATGGTATGCAAGTCAGCAAGGTACACAAGGCCAAGGCCTTCAATATATCAAGTTATGACAACTTAACCAAGGAAGATCGTACGCCGACCCATCGAACAGGAAGTCTGTTCCGGGCAGAGGGGTTCTGCGGATATGCTGATGAACTACATTCAGCACCTGGCCATGAAAAGACCAATTGGAGGAGGTCCCCAAGTAGAATGCCCTCCCGGATGAAGCGGCCATGAACTTCGAGGGCGATTCAAGCAAAGGGTTTGTCAATTCATGGCTTTCCCCATTCCCCTGATCTGTCTTTGGAGAGTTGTCCCGCGTCTCTGTAGGACTCGATCGAGAGGTCTCCCGCGGTTCATGGTCACCACCACGAGGGGGCTGGAGAGATTGTTCCCGGCGGAAGCTGCCAGCCTGAACTTGATGCTCGCCATGCTCTCGAGATTCACGGACCAAGCCAGGGGTAGTTTCTCTGTGGTTCAGCCTTCGCTCCAAACGAGCGACTTTTTGTTGCAGGTCAGAAAGGTAACTATTAATTCGTCAGTTTGTAGATTGCCATTGCATTCCAAAAGGCGAAATAGGTTTCTGATTCGGGACAGATAGCGGAATCGTGCCTGTTGATCTCACCAAAATTAAACAAGGCCTGACTCACCCCTGCGTGACCAGCACCTTATTGTCCCGATCATCAAAAACACAACTCAAGTTCCTCTTGATACAGTTTGTACAAGGCTCCGGTCCCGAGCACTTGATCTTCTGCCGTCGACACCGTGAGCACCTTCACTGATAAGCGATTGCACGTCTATCGGAAGGGTTCCCTACGCGTTGGAAGATCGCTTAGAAGCGCGTCGCTGTTCGCTCGAGTTGGACATCGTCTGCATTGCAGTCATAAAGGTGTCACATGGCTAGCTGCAGCAATGCAACGAACTCACGATATACAGCTATAGGCAGCGTGGGCTGAGATGAGGTCAAGCGTCAGGTTACGAGATGGCAATTTGCGGGAAGTTCAACGCTAGTGGAACGTGGTAGAACGTAGCCGTCTAGCGACTCATTCTTTAATCTGAGCTTTCTACATGTGTTCTCCGTTTCCTTCAACAAACGCTCCCTCACGAGAGGCCCTTCGAATTCACACGTCATCTGATATGCAGCCTGCAGGTTTGAATCTACTTGCGAGATATTGTTCCCTCAGGATACTACGGCACTTTTAATTCTAGCGCATGCATGCGCCACCGGCTGCCCATCCGAGCGAGATGTCGGGCGCGCTCCCGATCCCCACATTGCATCGGTGCTGCCCAGATATCGCGATTACGGGCTATCTGGCTTGCTAAAATGTAGACTCACAGGCGCGATAACGATGAGCTCATCACTTTCACGAGCGCCGAAGCTACGTGATCGATGTTGCTCCGGTTCAGCCCGGCCAAGTTGATGCGCCCGTTCTGTAGCATGTGGATGTGGAACTCAGCGGCAAGGCGTTCGCATTGCTGGGGGCTCAGCGGAAGGAAGCAGAACAGGCCATTTGACGAGAGGATCGAGCTCCAGCTGCCCGGGGCCTTTGGACATATCGGAATCAGCCAAATGCCATCAAGTGAGCGCAATGGGAAGTACTCACACTACGCTTCTCAACCAGCTCCACGTGCAGTGCTTTTCTGTTGTCGGCAAGACGCTTCTGAATCTTGTCTAATTCTGCTTGCCAGTCCTGTCGCAATTCCTTGTCGCTGAGTATAATGTTCACTAGCCGCGCGCCATACGCCGGACTTGACGAGAACTCCCACCGAATCAAGCACCTCAATCTCTCATACACCCTCGCCGCAACATCCGCATCCTGACTCACAGCATGCAGCACACCAACCCTCTCCCCATACAATCCAAAGTTCTTCGAAAAAGACTGACAAGCGAGGAGTTCCAAGTTTCTGCCCGCAAACAATCGCAGACCATATGCGTCTTCATCCAGCGACGCACCCAGCCCCTGATACGCCATGTCGAATAGCGGGAACAGCTTCTTCGCCTGCATCTCATCGGCGAGCGTATCCCACTGCGCAAGCGAGAAGTCGGCACCGGATGGGTTGTGGCAGCATCCTTGCAGCACGAATATGCTCCCTGCATATGCGGTTCTCGTCGCTGTAAGCAGCGAGTCGAAGTCTACTGTTCCGGTCGAGACATCGTAGTGCCTGTACGTCACCACTTCGAAGCCAACGAGGTTGAACAGCGGGACGTAATTTCCCCGCGCTGGGGTCCCGATGTAGACTTTCTTTCCTTTGAATGAGGGCGTACGGGCGAGGAAGAGGGCGCCGAGGTGGATGGCACCCGTGCCTGAGATGGCCTGTACAGAAGTCACTCTCCCCGAAGACAGGATATCCGCCTCCCATCCGAATAGCACTTTCGCAGCGTTAGTCAGGAACGCCGTGCTGCCGGTTGTCACTTCGTAGTCGTGATTCGCGTCTTGCTGTGCGAGGATACGCTTTGCCTGTGCCCTTTGTGATTAGACTTGAATTACCAATTTTGACTGGCGTACAGACCGCCCCCAACGCCCTCAGCTCGTGATACAGCCCCCTCTCATTCCTATACACGCCAAAGCCAAGGTCAACTTTCTCAGGCGCCGTGTCCTCGCGTACCTGCTGCGAGAGGAGATACACGGGGTCTGCGGGGCTGGGGGCAACGCTGCGGAACATGTTTGTAATTGCACAAAGCCCTGATAGAAAGTCGCTACAAAGATGCCGTGGGAACATGAGGTACACACGATTTTTGCACTTGCATATATGTATACATGTATACTGGACTATGCTCTAGCCGTGTTGGGCGTCGGAGCCATGTATGTGCGATTCGAGCTGTATGCCCGGAATGTCGCCCGAGTGGCCGCATATTCGCGGACGCAGAGAGATGCAGGCTGGCAATCCGAGGCTCCGCGCTGATTGTGATGCGTGACGTGTGTCGTTCCCGCGCCAGGACTTGAGGGCTGGCGGACTGGGTGGCTGCGAGCAGCGAACATTGTGCCTAATCAAAGCTAGCTTCGCGCGAGGGCCTCAAATCCAGCGTGAGCAGTTTGGCTTGTTTGTAACGTTTTGGTATTTTCGGACACTCGCCCGTCCTAGACACATCCGTCTCAGACGCTACCTTGAAGTGCTGAAGAGTATCATTATAGTAACTACTGTACAAACTATATAGGACTTAAGTCCTTTTTGTAAAAAGGCTAAGAACTGCGTGTAAGGTACTATAGAGGCCGCTTTTCTGTTCAGCCTAATGCTACATTTTGAGAACAGTCTTTTCAGGGCAGAGTTGAGTGTCTAGGTCCCATATCGACAGGAAACAAGAATTCCTCACTCAGGCCAAAACCGCCATAGGTGGGCATTTCTGAACTCCAATCCCAATGATCGAAAATGGAGAAAGCCGTGCTGTCTGTATCGAATACATCGTTCATTTCGCCGGTCAAGTTGAAATCTGCTAGCATGCCATTACTATCATCCAAAGCAGGACGTTCGTATGAAGGTCGACGGGAGGGAAGCCTGGTAGGTCTCCCGGATGGATCCGTGGCTGGAGAAAGTCAGTTTTGTGAGTTCATAACGTGTAGACTATCGTACAGTGTGCTCGTGCCCGTTCTCGGAGGGAACAGAGGTGCTCCAAATTACTTTGCACTCTTCCGTGGTCTCGTCCAATATGCTGAAGAGATCTGACACAGCTCTGCCACATATTGTCTAGTTGATCTTGTTCAAACGGGCTTGCTCCAACCTTTGCACCCTCAGCAAGTATGCAAATTCCGCCGCAGGTAATGAGATCTGGGAACAATGAGCAATTTTTATACAAGCATGGGCAAGATGACATACAAAAGAGACTGAACCACCAGGCACCGGCAGTACCCGCCACTATAGCATTCTCAATCACAGTTGCAAGTTCACTGGCAGTTTGGACACACGTTTTGGCACACTGATCCAGTAATCCAGCATTAAGAGCATGTCCCTTTGCTCGGAGTAGCCCATGCACTCGGGAAAGATCTTGTTCACGCCGGTTCAGAAAGTTAGAAGCCACGAACGAGCTGAATGTTGGGCGATATAGCAGTATTCGAAGGTGAAGAAATCGTGCATGGAGAACATTGGTCTGACGACTATAGATGTAATCCACCTGCTGGTGTCTCTCTGGATCCCGGTCCCAGTTTAATTGTTCGGGTAGATTTGACTTGAAGTCTTCAAGAAGATTGTCAAGCCGTATCAGAGTGCCAATATCGGGCAACGTATGTGCATTGGCAGTATGGGCTTGCCCAGTAGAAGTGGTTCGCGAATCCGAGAAGTAAACAGTATCAAGTATTGTACCTAAGAGTTTAGCAAGTTTGATGTTCTCTACCGTAAATAGATTGTGGGATGGCACTCCGTCAGGTTGTTGGCAGGTATCTCCATGCACATCCAAAAACTCGTCGTCAACGGCGGTCGGCAAGGGCACGTCGTCCGTTACCTGGAGCAATGGACGTCGACCAAGAGTCATACATACAGTCCTAGTAAAGAGAGTTAGCGAGTTTCTAGGTTTCTTTAGTCCCTCACGTCGGAGAAAAGATCGAATATAAACTGATTTTAACAGAGGACATCTCGCAGTGGATACCTATCCAACAACTGACCCTAAGCCGCGAGGTAGGAACGATGCAGGCTAAATCTTGCATCTCCTCAAAAGGTACAGTCGCTGCGAAGCGGCGCACTTCCTACTCTGCATTCGCTATGCGCAGGTTGTATATCGAGACGTCCTTGTCGTCCACTTTGACGATCAAACTTTCGCCATGAGGACGGGAAACAAAACTATAGTTCGTTCGATAAATAGGGCTGTTGTCCTTCAGGAACTTATTGAAATAACAAAAATAGACAGGATTACTTCAAAGTCCACGATGAGGGGGCCAGATACATCTAAACGATGATGCGTGATACTCACATTTCCATCTGGAGACAGCCGAACCATACCCTTCTTCGTATTTCGTTCTCAGCGCAAGAGCGACGTCCAGCGTGCCGGTTTGAGTTGAGCCCTATACCAACAGCCATGCGGCAAGCAAGTCCAACAACGTTGTAACATCGAGTCGGTAGCTCTGTCGTAAGAAGCCAGTGCGAGACAAGTAAAAGAGCCTGGACTTGCCCAAGACCTGCTTGATCAAGCAGATCAACATGCATCAAATCGTTCATTCGATCACCGAACGTCGCACAGACTGACTGCTTGTTTGGTAAGCCGGCGCTAAATTCGCAGCCCAATGCAAACATTGCATTGAGTGCGCAGAAGAATGCGGAAGGTGGGCATCTATCCCCTCCTAGGCCGATATCACGATGTAGAAGTACCGATGGCTCAGGGTAGCCTTCTTTCGTCCACAGAGACTCATACCTGGCCCGAAAGCTGACAGAATGACACCAAGGATAAAATATATGGACATTCTGGAAGAAGCGGTCGATAAGCCTATCTGCGATGTTCCTTGGGGGCAGGGCGTAATGTGCTTGTATCATCAAATTTCCATTGTATCGCCATGGCATTGAAGTCGCTCCCAATGGTCCTCGTCGATGATCCCCGTGTGGGACCTCTTGAAGCAATGAATGAACGGAAGATTGCCCATAGAATTCCTCGTCTCCAAAGGGGCCTCTCTGTGATGTTGCCACAGCCCCCATGGCACTCACAGGGCTTGGGCCTTCGACATCTACAATGGCATGCACTGGAATCTCTTCCCGCTGAGCATCTCGGGTACTGGGACTTCCAGAGACCCTTTGAGGCGGAGCTTGGAACGGCGAGGTCTTTAGGTCTTCCACCGTGGCATGCAATTCGCGTACCTGTCGCTGAAGCGATGCGATATACCTGTTCATCTTTTAATCATAAATGATAGCTAGCGACTGGAACGGACTCACTCCTGTTCGCTTACATGCTTTGCTGTAGTCGATACAGTATACAGGCAGGCATGCGCCGGTTCGCCTCGTTTCTCGCACGGCCTGCACGGCTTTGCTCCGTCACAACGTATCTTACGCTCACGGCAGGCATCGCAAGCCAAAGCTACTCTTTTTCGCTTATTGAGACGTTCCGGTTCGGCGGGTTGATCCATACATGCAGCGTTCGGGTTGTGGTTAGCAGAGAAGCGTAAATCCCGGAGGGGGCCAGCAATGTACATCCGAGCCTGCGCGAATGTGCACCAATGAAAAGATAGCTTCGGGACGCATCCGTGCATCCGGAACCTTCCCCTCATCTACGTATGTATGCTGGCTACTGCGTCGGAGAAAACAAGCAGATTTAAGCACCGAGCACCCTGATTTCCAGCATTTTAATTGTCCAATTAGTATCAGAGTAAGAACAAAGACGCAAGAGACTTTAGTCCCAATCATCGACAGTATAGAGAGGCCTTGAAGTCTCGGCTTACTTCCGATTTTTCTGCGACACAGAAGCCTGGCGCCATCCTAAGATTGGCGGCCATTACAAAAGCAAGACATTTTAATCGTACCTGTTCACTGAGTATTCTACGCATCTGTTTTGAAAAACCCATTCAGATTATCATGCTTAAGAGAACATTGAGCTCGCGACTTTTGGCAGGACGAGTGTCACGAAGAGCACTGTCGACCATTCCCCATCATGCGAAAGGCGATCATCAAGGCTGGGGGCAGCGTACGAAGTACAGTGGAATTCTCTTGGGATCAGCTTTCTCAGCCGCTGCTTTAGGGACTGGTAGCCTTATCACGGGTCGAGAAGAGCGGGTCGATGCACCAAAAATAAAGATCCCAAGCTATGCAAGTCGCGAGGAGATGGAGCAGGTAAGCATTGCGAGCACATCAAGACTAGCCAGAACTAATATTCAGGCTGTAGGCTGTTCACGATATTAGAGAGATGTTAGGCGAGGATGCCGTGAGCATCGAGGATGAGATCCTGCGTAGCCACGGATATTCAGATTGGTCCACCATAAACATCGATCGACTCCCAGTTGCTGTAGTGTTTCCCAAGTCTACAGAAGAAGTATCGCAAATTGCCAAAATATGTTACAAATACCGAGTTCCAATCAGTTGAGTCAACACGGGTGATTTTTATTTCGTAAACTAATTGATATTAGTTCCTTACTCTGGTGGATCCAGCGTCGAAGGTCATTTCTCTGCTCCATATGGTGGAGTAAGCGTGGACTTTATGAACATGGCGCAGATCTTGACCATACACCAAGAAGAGTAAGTCTGACTCATGAAGTAATGACTAATACTGATTCAACTTAGTATGAACATTGAAGTTCAGCCATCGGTGTCGTGGTTGGAGATGAATGAGAAGATCAAAGACACTGGGCTCTTCTTCCCCATAGATCCTGGTCCTTCGGTAAAATTGTCTCTACGTAATAAAAGACCTATACTAATGCCATTCACAGGCACAGATCGGTGGAATGATTGGAACTAATTGTAGGCAAGTGCAAATATAACGAATTATCTGGAATGATTCTCACATGCAGTAGTGGCACGAATGCAGTCCGATACGGAACCATGAGGGATTGGGTAGTAAATTTGACTGTAGTTCTTGCTGATGGATCCATTGTGAAAACCCGCCGGCGGCCGAGAAAATCCTCAGCAGGATACAGCCTGAATTCACTCTTCGTTGGATCCGAAGGCACTCTTGGTCTTGTTACAGAGGCCACGCTGAAATTAGCACCCATTCCCGCCGAAAATGGAGTAGCGGTAGTCACTTTTCCCACCATCAAGGACGCAGCAAGCATGGCCGCAGAGGTGATCAATGCAGGAATCCCGATAGGAGCGGTTGAAATCCTAGACGACGTACTGATGAGGGTGATAAATCGTATTGGAAACACGCCAAGGAAATGGGCTGAGGTCCCCACACTCTTCTTCAAGTTCAGTGGCAGCAAAGTGGCGGTTGCGGACAGCATCGAACAAGTGCAAAAGATCGCGAAAAAGTTCAGAACGATTGATTATCACTATGAGAGCGATCCTGTGGAGCAGAAGATGTTGTGGTCAGCGAGAAAAGAGGCTCTTTGGAGCATGCTCGCGTTGAGGAAGACGGACGGCCATGTATGGTCGACCGATGTTGCTGTTCCTCTTTCAAGAGTAGCAGAACTTATCGGTGAGAGTTGTGAGTAAATGAAAACCAACTCCGGACTGACAGCGAAACAGAAGTCTCAAAGAAGGATCTGGATAGTCTAGGACTCTTCGGGAGCGTTCTCGGACACGTGGGAGATGGGAACTTCCACGAGACTATATTATTCGAGGAAAAGGATCGTGAAGCGGTCGAGCAATGTGTCCATAAAATGGTACAGAGAGCTCTAGAGATGGAGGGCACATGTACTGTAAGTCAACAAGATCATAGGATCCCAGGCGGCTCTAGCTAACCAAAACAGGGTGAACATGGAATTGGGCTAGGGAAGAAGGAAATGTTACATGAAGAGCTTGGTGAAGGCCCGATTGAGCTTATGCGCTCAATAAAAAAGTCCATGGACCCGAGGTGGCTGATGAATCCGGGAAAGATATTTGATTATGCTTGATATGGTGTTGTGGTACTCATAACAATTCGCCATATCAACAAATTGTCGCTGAATAAACAGGTGGGAAGCAAGCAGGCTACTATTTGCTCCAAGTGCTTATGTACGAGGCTATTATGCAAGGAGCATTTCCCTCTCTGATATGTGCTAACCTAATCAGCATGAAGCTTATGAATGAAGAATCATTGCGCACAAAAGAGCCCACACTGACGGGAACCAGAACAAAGCCCTTGAAGACTGTCTTTGCTACGCTAATGTATGTAATTGTATTCGTACTCGTTCTTTTCTATTTTCTTTATATAGCGACATCCAAAACTGCCGAAGCACCATTCTCCATGCTCTGGACAGCGCTCTTCAAAGCAGACTGTAGCTGCTCAGCATCGGCAACTCGAGCGGCGAAAATGACTCCATCACTCGAAGCCCTTGCGATCTCGGAGTAATTTGGACTCGGTGTGAAGGAGATGTTCAACTCCTCTCGTGTTGCACGTGATGCAGGCCCGTCAGGATGAACGAGCAGCATGGATCTCCGAGGCGCGTTCCAGCCCTCATTGTTGAGCACAATCGTGAGTATTGGAATCTGATATCGTGCTGAAATCCAGTACACACTGGACGGAACACTGAAAAGGAATGAGCCGTCTCCAACGATTTGAACCACAAAGCGTGGTTTCCGTCCATTCTTTGCGTCTTCAGCATCAGCTGCCATTTTTATTCCAAGTGCGCCTCCGCCGCTCCATCCGAGACCACCGCCTCCGCAGTGGATCCATTGTCCCGGAATTGTAGCTCGGACCTGATCGGCAACAATTGTATGGTTTGTGATTGCTTCGACAGCATAAATCGTGTCTTGAGGAAGGTGCTTGCGGATTGTAGAGCAGACGTAAGCTGTACTGAGCTTGTCGGTCAACTTTGCCCTCTCATCCAAAATCTGAATACGTTCCTGGTATGATGCTTGAAGTTTTTCCCAACGACGGTCAAACTCCGGAGTCGCCAGTTTCTCGGCCAAAGTCGTGTTCAGGTACGCTGTGATCTGAGAAATTGCGATCTCAGAGTCGACACGGTACCGTTGCTGAGCGTTAATGTAGAATAAGAGCATTGACTGTTTCAATGGGTCTACATCGAAATGGAAAATTTTTGCTGATTGTTTGGGATTGCATTGAGTCTGCATCCATGGTACATCGCAATCAAATATGAGTATGACATCGGCCGTTGTGATGGCATCGTCTGCTCCATACTTCGTTCCCAGCCAACCAGGATGATCAGCTGGAAAGCACATGTCGGAGCCTCCCGTATCCAAAACCCGTAAGCCCTTCACAGTGTTTGCTAGAGATACCAAAGCTTTGACAGACGCACGGTTTCTTCCGCTATAACCTGCTATAACGAGTGGTTCCGAAGCTGCCACCAAATTCTCGGCGATATGTTGTACAGCTTCTTCTGGGAGCGCTGAAGGTCCAATAGGTTGCCAATTCTTCAGGTCAATGCTATAAGGCTCGATTTCTTCCTCCATGACTTCACGTGCGCCCATTAGGTAAACAGGTCCTTGTGGGTGACTTGTGGCAAATTGAAGGGCTCGTGCCACCATTTGTTTTACGTTCTTGCCAGTCTTGAGCTCACCTACGTATCGGCAATACTGCGATATGATCTGCTTCTGATCAGGGACATCTTGTATCCAGTGACTGTGGTGGTCAGCATGATTAATCTCTACAAGGCAATTGAAGCTGGAAAATGTACATGAACTCTGTCCGAGAGCCCCGCATCTCTCCCTCGAGGGTGAAAGGAGACAACCCGGCGAAAATCAGGACGGGAGCACGGCCCATGGACGCATTATGGATCGCAGCTCCCAAAGCTGATGTGCCAACGTCAACATGAATAATGACGCATTGAGGCTCTCCACTTTGTCTTGCGTATCCATCGGCCATAGACAACGCAACCATTTCATTAGGACACGTGATGATGCGTGGAAATTTGTCTGGCATTTCTCGTTGGCCTTTGACCATTGCTTCGAGAATACTCGGATGATCTGAGCCTAAGTTGACGAAACAGTGCTTCACCCCTGCATCTGTTAAAGCCTCGAAGAAGGCAAACGAAGTTGTATACCTGTTTACACAAGTCATTTTTTTGATAGTATACTCCGGCTGCAGCACTTACATGATGGCGTTTTTGGTTTTTGTCCACTTTGACTTCGCCGTCGTGGTTTCTGTTCGATCCGACGTTTTTTGAAGGTAGCAGGCGATTTGTAAAAGTTTTTTGAGTCGTTTTTTTTTTCATAAAGTTGTTCCATTTGAATGCATACTTGCCGCTGTAGGTCGCGGTAGTGATATCCGGTAGTGACTAGGTAGAGTGGGCCAGCGGATGCTTCCCGATCATTTGGAACGTTTCCAATTGGCCATCGCACAAACCTCGGAAAATTATACATGTCCAATCAGGCTCTCGCCTCGCTCAGATGAGTCGCATTTTGGATACGAATTCAGCATTCCGTACCCGATTGACAATTGGTTTCAGACCCAAATTTTGGATTGTTGCGTTTCTGCCGATCGGTCCATGTCATACTTGGGGCTCCATGATTTGATACATCCGTGCCAAGGCGTAGCCACTTGCTTTGGAAGAATAGCCGAACGCCGCTACCGAGGCATTCGGGTAGGTTCCGGGCTGTGGGTCATCCACCAGAAACTGAGTATTGGTCAAACACGTGAGAGCAATTGCATTACGTTGAAAAGATCTCGTAGATGCAGGCAATTAACGAAAACATCGACAAGCAAAAATGACGCCAGTTCCCGAACTCCTGGAGCGCTTAACAGTAGAAGAGAAGATTAGCCTTCTGGCAGCTACGGATTGGTGGCGCACCCCTGTAATTGACCGGAATGGGGTTTATGTACCACAAATCAAGGTAAGTCTTTATATCTCAAGCTCTCCCTGATCGCGGCTAAATATGCAGATGTCTGACGGCCCGAATGGAGCTCGCGGAGAGAGCTACGTGAGCGGAATTACTGCTGCCTGTTTCCCATGTTCCACATGTGTGGGTGCTACATTCGATGTCTCCAGTGCCTATCGCCTCGGTCAAGAAATAGCAAGAGAGGCACATACAAAATCTGCGAAAGTACTTTTAGCCCCTACGATGAATATCATTCGATCGCCGCTTGGGGGACGTAATTACGAGACTTTCTCAGAGGACCCGTATTTGATTGGCACTCTGGCAGCAGCATTTGTCAACGGTTGTCAATCAGAAGGCATTGCAGCGACCCCAAAACATTTTGTCGCCAACGACTCAGAAAAGCGACGGACCAAGATGACCTCTCAGATTGATGAGCAGACTTTGCGAGAAATTTATATGCTCCCATTTCAGCTCGTGATGCGAGAATCAGATCCGTGGTGCTTCATGACCTCGTAAGTAAAGCAAGCCGTTAGCTGGTGCATGCGGCGGCCTCATGATTTTTTCATATTGCTCCGCATCGAGGTTTCCATAAGTCAACATGTCCTACCGGAGATTCCCTAACCCACGTGTTTGACCCTCGTACTGATACAGAGACTAGGTACAATCGTCTTAATGGAGAGTATTGTGCAGACAGCCATCGCCTTCTAGAAACAATACTTCGGAAAGAATGGGGTTTCCGTGGTGCTGTTGTATCAGACTGGATGGGAACCTATTCCACCGCTACAGCAATCAAAGCTGGCCTCGATCTCGAAATGCCCGGTCCAACCAAACAGCGCGGGCAGAAGCTTTTGGACGCAATTAATTGTGGTGAATTAGAGCTAGGCGATATCGACAAATGCGTTATGAGGGTGCTGGAATTAGCCGTGAAGACTGGTTGCTTTGAAAATCCCAAAGAGAGTCCCGAGAAGTCAGTTATCGACGAAGACAGGCTTAATTTCATTACGGATGTGGCCGCCGAAGGTATGGTGCTGCTCAAAAACGCTGGAAATATCCTTCCTGTGGCCCGATCTTCTCGCATCGCTGTCATTGGTGAATTCGCAACCAACCCTAGCATCGGCGGAGGTGGTAGCGCTAAGGTCCTTGCGCAGCATATTGTGTCTCCGCTAGATGGTTTCCAGCTACGTGGGATAAACTGTCAGTACTCGGCAGGAGTTCCTGTGTCTCCAACCCTTCCACATATTCCTACAGGTTCCTCGGTTCACCTCGAATGGTTCAATGGTTCCGTTATAGGCATGAACAGGGTGCACGAGCAAGACATCAGTAATGCCGAGTACATGATCAAAGAAGCTTGGCCTACGTATCTCGACGAAAACTACTGCACTCTGATGAGGTTCTCGCTCACACCAGGATCTACTGGAGATCATATGTTTTCAGTAATTACTACTGGCGAGGCGAGGGTTTTCTTGAATGGTACAGAGATCTTCCACAGGCCCCAAGAACAAGACCTAATGCTTGAGTCATTCTACTTTTACAAATCCAAGATAGAACGCCGATTCAGTACTTCAATGATCCAAGGTCAGACCTATGAAGTAGAGGTCCATTCTTGGGCAACGGATCCTAGCGTCCTTGCACGAATAAACGGACGAATGTTCCAAGGATCATCGCTACGTTTTAGGGAATATGTCGACATACCGAAGGCAATAGAAGAGGCGGCAGACACCGCAGCGAATGTGGATTATGCACTAGTATTCGTTGGAAACACGAATGAAATTGAGTCGGAAGGTTATGATCGGGATACGATGGATCTCAGTCATGACCAATACCGTTTGATCGCAGCTGTTACTGCACGCAATCCGAAAACAGTGGTCATCAACTTCTCTGGGTCTCCAGTCACTGTTTCACCTTTCATTGAACAAGTCCCTGCCTTCTTGCAGAGCTGGTTCCCGGGCCAAGAATGTGGCCATAGTGTTGCGAAAGTCGTACTTGGCGAGGTAAATCCTTCTGGACGATTGCCACTTTCCTGGCCGAAGAAGAACGAGGATAACCCAGCCTACGGAAATTTCCCTTGCGACGACAATGATGTTCTTGTCTACGAGGAAGGACTCAAGGTCGGATACCGGTATTATGATGATGCCACAGCCCCAGAGCCACAGTTTCACTTTGGATCAGGCCTATCATATACAAACTTTACACTATCTCATTTGCAGATCGAAAGTAAGACATTCAAAGCTCCTGAAGATGTCAAAGTCAAAATTACATGCGACCTGACCAACACTGGTCCTAGGGATGGGAAGCAAGTTGTGCAGATATACGTTGGTCCCAGGAGAAACACCTCACGACCTATCAAAGAACTCAAGGCATTTACTAAAGTTTTTGTAAAGGCTGGAACGAAACGAAGTGTCTCCGTGGATCTCACTAAATATGCGTTCAGCTCGTACAACACTGCTGCAGGGAAATGGCAACTGAACGCAGGTGACTACTGCATTTACGCTTCTTTCTCTGCGAAGATACACGAACAGGTTGTTCAGATACATGTTCCGGAGACACAGTTCTGGACCGGCGTCTAAATCCGGATACGATTTCATTGGCCTCGACGGGGCAGATTAGAGCACGCCGCTTGCCAGCTGATGTTTGAAAATTCGAGGATTCGAAATTGGGACTTGGTTATCAAGTAGAAGAAGTGCTCATAGCCTCATTTGCTACGTATGATCCCTTAGACGTCATGACGACATATACATAAGCTTACCATGCATCATCTTTGCTGTCACTAGATCAACTCACGTTTAGGTTGACTGCAATTCTGACTTTTTCTTCTAGTCCCATTTTAGGAAATAAACACTCTCGAGTTCATACCCAGTATGCGAGACTTCTCCACATAACTAATGTATGTGGTCTATTCATTTGGAACCCCTTGCTGGCCGCTAAAAGATCGGAGAGAATCATGATCAATCGCCGAAGCTTGTTGAAGCCATTGTGTGTAATATTCATAACGCCTTGGAAGCCAGATAGTTTAGTGAAACTGTACTTGGGAAGTCGGTGTCTTGTCTAAAGAGATGGACCACATGCATTCAAATCATCTGGCGCCCACTTGCAATCGCTTCCGGTAGAGCGAGACTTCGTCTTGAATATGTTATAGACCCAATGCTTGGTTTTTCATAATCATTGTTAACCCATAGTTCGTTTGAAGAAGCAAATTACATAGATTGTCACATTCGAAAATTCGTTTGACCAATACCTAGGTATAATTCGCGACATGGCTAGAGCATTGCACAAGTTCGTGGATGGCGAGGGATTTCATTCTTGTTTCTGGCTGCGTACTCTCTTAATATCTTTCTGTGATATGACGCTAGGATAATTGTCGGGTCGGGTTTTGCCCCTATCGTGCGGTTCTTGAGTCAAGTGGGCTACAGCTAGATTGTGGAGGCTGCATCCGTGACACGGACGCTCAACAACCACCACCTGGAAGCTACCCGAGGAACCAATCATATTAATGCCGTGACCATGTTTTCCCATCGGAGTTGTTCCGTGCGGGGCCCCAGAATTTCTCCTCTTGCCGCCAAACATACCCATGGGGAGAAAACTAGCGACGGAAGTGTGGAGAACAATCGGCCCACATTCCAATTGCATGTCTATATGACGAGCTCGAGGATTCATCTCTGCAGGACATCACCACCCTGGTCTTCACCTCGCACAACGCATATTAGATTTCGCATCTCTAAATCTCGTCTTGACCACCGAAAGCGCACAGGGTATTCAGGTTAGAATATGGCAGAAAAGCAGAGGAACGAGCGACGGACGAGCGTCACTGTAATGCTGAATCCAGGGCGTGAATTGGACGATCGTATCACGGAACTCGCTGCTCAAGCTCCACCGTTCTGGAAGAATTCGAATCTGTTCAAGCTTTATCTCTTGATGATCCCAGGATGTTTGTTTCCGGCTATCACACTGGGTTTCGATGCAGCCATGATGAATGGCTTGCAGGCAGTGCCCAGATGGGACCAGTGTAAGTCTTTCTATCTGTAACACTAGGATTGGGCAGCAAAGGCTCACAAGATCAGACTTTGATAAACCCCGTGGGGCTCTTCTCGGTATCATGTCCGCTATTCTCCCTCTCGGTTGCTGTATCGCATCACCATTCGTGCCTCTAGTTGGTGACCGTTGGGGCCGAAGAGCTGGCATTTTCTTTGGTGCCGCCGTCATGCTGTGTGGAGGTATAATTCAGGGAACATCCGTGAACTGTAACTATGCATGATATTCCGAGTTGACGCTATTCATGCACTGACATTTTCAAGTTGCCATGTTCCTCGTCTCTCGTTTCATCATCGGCTGTGGATTGGTCTTCGCCAACGCTTACGCACCAATGTTGATTGGAGAGCTCGCGCATGCAAAACAGCGTCAGGTTATCACCTCTCTCTATCAAACATCCTGGTACATTGGTGCCATCCTCGCCGCTTGGACCACCTTCGGAACATTTAGTATGCATAGTGATGCGTCGTGGAGGATACCTTCCTACCTACAGGCAGCACCAGCTATTATACCTATGGGCTTCATCTTCTTCCTCCCCGAATCCCCACGTTGGTTGATTGCGAACGGACGAGCAGACGAGGCGAAGGCGATGCTTGTAAAATGGCACGGCAATGGCGATGAGAATGATGAGTATGTCAAACTTGAATTTCAGCAAATGCGAAACGTTATCGAGGCTGAAGTAAATTCATCCGCCGGATGGAAGACTTTGTTCGCTACCCCAGGTAACAGGAGACGAGTTTTGATCTTGGTGTGCCTGGGATGCTTCAGTCAATGGTCTGGCAATGGCCTTGTTTCGTAAGTCCTTCTAACCATGTGTTGCGATTATGCGACCACGTTTAACCCATTCTATAGCTACTACCTTGTCCGCGTCCTGGAGACTGTTGGTGTGACGAATGCTCGTGATAGAAATATCTTGAACGGATGCCTAATGATTTTCAGTACGTTCTACACCTTTGTTTTGGCTATGCAAACATGTCTAATTCATATTCCAGACTGGATCACCTCCGTCGTCTCTGCCTTCCTTACAGCCCGTTTGAAGCGCCGAACACAATTCCTTGTCTCTGTGTTTGGTATGCTTGCTGTCTTTGCCACACAAACGCTGTGTGCCGGACTCTTCAACGTGAACAAGGACCACCAGGCAGGACAGGCCGTCATCGCTATGCTTTTCCTGTTCTACATATTCTACAATCTGGCCTTCAACGCTCTACTCTACTCCTATCCTGTGGAGATCCTGCCGTATCCGATTCGAGCCAAGGGATTCTCACTGCTGATGTTCTTCGGTAAAGCTAGTAACTTTATCAACATCATGGTCAATCCCATTGGTCTCAAGGCTCTTGAATGGAAATTCTACTTCGTCTACGTGGCATGGCTGAGCATCGAATGCCTGATAATCTACTTCTTCTTTGTGGAGACCAAGGGGCCAAGTCTGGAGGCTATTGCGGCGGTCTTTGACGGAGAGACGAATGGGACTCCTGATAGTGCCGACGAAATCGAACGTGGTGATGATCTTAACGAGAAGAAACAATGGAATGCCGTTCACAAAGAATAAAGCCGGCATATCCAGGGTTTGCGACTAGGTCGAGCTGAACACACGCATAAGTGCGCTACTACTGGTTGAACCTTGATGGTCGGAATAATGCGCACTAGAACGATGAGTTATTCTCATGTGAAATCGGATAAAAAAGCAATAGCTTGAGACTGTTTTTCATGTGACTGATCGCAATCTGCTAGGACGATAGCTCTGATTTGGATTGTGGTATTATTATTCCATTATAGTCCTGTATCAGCCGTTGGCTATGTAGGACTTTGGCCGACGGCCGTTCTATCTAACTAGTTACAATTTGATACTTTGTGCTGTATTGCGTGACTGTGGTGCTTCGGCCTATATCTAGCTAAGCTGTTGCTAGCTTTCTAGACGCCTGGTGCTTAAGAGCAGTTTGGTAACAGGGAGAGATGTAGGGCAGCTAGGCTTCCTTCCAGCGAGCTCTCTTAGGGAGAAGGAAATAGTGCTAAATATTTCAAATTTTTAACTATTCTTTTTTTTTTCCTTTTTTTTTTTTTTTTTTTTCCTCTTTTGTTATTGTTTTTCTTATTTTTCTTTCTAGCCTTCTTGGCCGAGATGCCACTTTCTTGTTCCTATCCGCGTGCTAGTAATAAAAGCTAATGTAGCTTCTATACCGCTCGTGGTATGGAGTAGTCGTGGGAGTTTGAGTATTTTTTGGTTTAGAGTCTTTTTAAGCTGGTTTCTTTCTACGCTGTAAAAGCCGCAGTATCGAAGTAGGTGCTCTGCAGTTTGCGGTTTCCCACATCTACAAAGGTCGCATTCTCTTCTCTTTACTCTCTTTAGGTAGGAGTTAAAGTATCCGTGCCCTATCTTAAGAGAGTAGAAGGAGCTTAAAATGTCTCTTTTCGTGCCTCTAGGGATTGCTAGTTGGTTTTTGAGCTTTAGATCGAAGATAGCTCCGTAGCTGGTCTTCTTCTCTCTTACTTTTTCTCTATACTTTCTCCACTCTTCTGCCTGGCTAGCTCGTTGGAGGAGCTTAATCTTAGTGCCTAGGAAGGCTAGGCTTGTTTGTGATTTTTTTGGTGTTTGTTTTGTAGCTTCCTTTGCTAGAGCGTCTGCTCTTTCATTTCCTTCTATGTCTGTATGGCCTGGTGCCCATTTTAAGAAGATCTTTGCTTTTCTGTTAAGGATAGCTTTGGCTGCTTTTTGGCACCGAATTACCCATTGTTGGCCTGGCTTATCTGATAGACTTTGGAGCCTATAGATGGCAGCTTGGTTGTCAGCGTAAACGTGGATATTCTGGTCTTTTTGGGCTATTTTAGCAGCGTATTCAAACGCTGCTGTAACGCCCTCAAGCTCTCCGTTATAGACTAGTTGTTGCTCGCCTATGTTCTTTGTCTCTGCGTAGATTTCTTCTTGGTTAGGGTTATAGACCGCTAGGCCTACTCCTATCCCATCTCTGTCTTTAGTTTTAGAGGCGTCTGAGTAGATTACTATAGAGTTATCCTCTATTGTTTGGATATAATCTTTGTGGGCGGCTGCCTCTTCTTCTTTGGATTTCTTTGATATAGAGATATTGTAGTTAAGAGAGTCCCATGGTCTGAACCTATATGAGATGATCTCTTCTATCTCTTTGGTAGATGGGATGGAGCTTGTGATAGCGCGTAGTTGTCTTGGTTTATTTGGCTGTTTTGATTGCTGAAGGGTTGTTTTTTGTAGCCTTGCAATAGCTTTTGTAATTGGATGGGTTGGAGCTAGTTGTATAGCTCGTAGAGCGTATTTTCGATTCGTTTGGCTTAGCCGTACGGCTGGTGACGGCAAGCTAGCTTCGATACTTGTTGGGATAGCTGGAGCTGTTTTAAATACTCCTAGTACCTTTCTACAAGCCGCGTTATGCAGCGGTTGAAGCTGATCTTTAATAAAGCTCTGGTTGCGCCAATAGATTGGCGACCCATAGTCTGCAATGCTGGTGACGCATGCTAGGTATAGTTGTCTGATAGCAAAGGGAGATAGCCCGCGGTCGATGTTAGCTAGTCTCCCTAGTCTATTAAAAGCTGTTTTTGCTTGGCTAGCTCTAATAGCTACGTGCTCTCTAAAGGATAGCTTATTGTCGAGGTATACCCCTAGCCACTTAATCGTATCTTTGTGGTATATTTTCTCCTTGCTAGGGAGTTCTAGAGGTATTTCTTTTCTTCTTTTGTTTTTTGTATAGTGGATTAGCTCTGTCTTTGCTATGTCGAATTCGATTGCTAGTTGTTTTCCTTTTGTAACTAGTTTGTTAACCTCGCGTTGTAGTATCTTCACGTTTTTCTTAATAGACGTTGACGAGGTTGTGATTGAGATATCGTCGATATAGGATAGCTGGAATCCATCTATTTGAGGGAATAGGTCTCTAATATAGATGAGAAAGAAGATTGGCGAGACTGGGCTGCCTTGTGGGATGCCCGCGTTAATCTCGCTAAACTCTTCTATTTGGCCGTCAAAGGCAAGCCTTAGAGATCTGTTAGATAGAAAGGTTTTAGCCCAAGTGATTAGGCTGATAGGTAGGCCTAGTCTTTTTAGTGTATCTAGGAACTGATTGTGCGAAACGTGGTCAAACGCTCCTTTAACGTCTAGAAAGACTGTTGATGTAGTATAGCCTTGTTGTTTTTGGTGCTGGATCTGATCTACAAGAAGTAGAGCTGCGTCTATAGCTGATTTCTTTAGTCTCCCTCCTATCTGCGAGTCGTGTAGGAGGTTGGTAGTCTCGGCTAGGTAGCCGAGTCTTTTAGCTATTATCCGTTCTGTTACTTTCCCTAGGCAGCTTAGTAGAGTAATTACCCTATAGGCCTTTGGGGTAGAATAGTCGGGCTTGGACGGCTTCTTTAGAATAGCTCCTGTAGCTCTTCTCCAGCAGGTTGGGTGGTATCCGTAGTTGAATAGCAGAGAGTAAGCTTTGAAGAACGTATTTGGCTGAGCTTGGTAGGCTGCTGTGATAATATCCTGTGATAAAGCGTCTGGGCCTGGTGAGCTACTTTTAACCTTATTAGAGCAAGCGCGTTCTAGCTCAGTTGTTGATAGCGCTGGCCACTCCCACTCTTTCTCTTGGTGGTTATTAAAGCTTGGTAGTGCTGTACTTGGTGGCGGTGGGAATAATGCTTTTCGAAAGGCTTTGCACTTTCCTTTAAAAGAGGTTTCTAGCGTCTCTCCCTGGATAGGAGGGATTCTTTCTACTCTCTTTTCCTTTGTATAGTCCATAGCTTTAAAGATAGATTGTGGGTCTTCTTTTTCTAGGAAGTTACTCCAGTGTTCTCTTTTAGCTCTCTTAATTGCCGTTTGGTACGTTGTTCGCGCTAGAAGGAAGTCTCTCTTAAAAAGATAGGCTTCTTCTATAGAGGTAGCTTGAAGTTGTTGTGCGAATATTCTTTGGCAGTGAGATACGTTTCTTCGTAGCTTAGTTAACTCCTGGTTCCACCAGGGCTTTGCTTTTAGCCCTTCTTTTAGTTGTGGAATAGCTTTATCTGCGGCTTGTTGGATTACTAGCGTAATAGCTTCTCCAATTGCGTCTAGTTGCAGCTTTAGCTTATTATCTTGGCCTAGGAGTAGGTTTCTTGAATCTGCTTTTCTTGGTTGGTGGATCTGATCTAGCGATTGTAGAGCTGCGTTGCTCTGGATAGCTTTGCCTAGCTCTTCTCTAAATAGGTCCCAGTCTGCCCTTTTTGTATTGTATCTTGTTTGGTTAGTAGGGCTATTAACTAGGTCCTTTGTTGTCTGGATTGAGAAGAGTATCCCATAGTGGTCAGATCCTGTTTCTGTTGTTGTTTGCCAGTCTCTTACTTTCGCGGCTAGGTCTGGTGTGGCGATAGTTAGATCTAGCGTTGTTTCTCTAGACAGGTGCGGTCTAAAGAAAGTGGCTGTTCCTGGCGTGTTAAGGAGGCTAAGGTCCTGGTCTTCTATCCAATCTGCTAATAGCTGGCCGTCTTGGCTAGTTTTACAGCCTGGGTCCCACCAAGGGTGGTGCTCGTTGGCGTCTATTAGTAGTAAGGTGGATATTGGTAGCTGAGTATTAGCGAGTAATCTTTGAAAGGTTTTTATATTTTCTGCGTTTTTTTGGTTGTATACGTTGTAGATGTTGAACTTTAGGCGTCCTTCTTGAATCGTGATAGCAATAGCGTCGTGGTCACCTATCTCCTCTCGCTGGCTAACCTCTGCTGTTAGAGATCTAGATATATAAAATAGAGCTCTTGGGCGGAGGTTTGGGTCTACTTTTGGAAAGATTTGGTAGAAGCTCTGGTGGGCTATTGACCTTGGGGCTTCGTAGTTATTACTGCTAGAAGGTGCAATCCACGGCTCTTGGATTGCGATAATGTCCACTTTAAGTTCAATTGCTAGTTGTAGCGTTGACTCTGTAGCGTGCATACTTTTGTTTAGGTTTACTTGTAGTACTTTAAGGTTTTCTACCATTATTTAATAGATAGGAATACCTCGCAGTCTTTGCTGTTAGCAAAGTGGGGTTGTTTGCAGTTTTTGCATTTTGGCAGGGTATGGTTGCAGGCCTTCCCTTTGGTTTTGCAAATACTGCAGTTGTGCTGAGTAGTTAGGTGGTTTTCAGCGCAAAACTGGCAGCTAGCTAGGTTTCTACACCTGCTATAGTTGTGTCCAAATCCTTGGCACTTGCTGCATTGCGCAGTTAGTGGGATTTGGCGGTATTTCTCTACCCGAAGGGATTGGCCAAGAATTGTTATTCTACTACCAATCTTCTTCGCCTCTTCTTCAGATTTAAAGGCAATTACAATAGAGCTTGTTTGCTTATTCTTCCAGCTTCTGGATAGCCAGTATGGGTTACCAACGATTGTTTGGTTCTTATTATACGTTGGGATTTCTGTATGGAGTAGCTGAAGGTTTTCAGCTCCGTCAAAGGTTGTTGGTACTCCATGTACAATAAGCTTAGTCCAGGACTCTAGCGGCTGGGCTTTCTTAATTGGGAGCTGGCTTTGCCATGTATTAACTTGCTTTAGAAGAAATTCTCCTGAGTATCCTTCTGTGGTTGTTAGGATAAGGTTATTTCTTCTGCTTGTTGAAACTTGCTGGATAACTGGGCCAGCGATGCCTGCCTTTTGGAAGGCTTGGTTGATCTTGTTTCTAACTAGTAGAGGGCTAATTATTTGGCCGTCTTCTAGTGTAACCAGCGTCTGGTAGTAAGATGCTGGTTTTTTAGCCTGTTGTGCTTGCTTCTTCCTTGGCTGTACTGTCGTCCAGGCCTGGTTTGAGTTGTTTGCTGCAATAGCTGCGTATGAGCTTTGGGCTGGTTTTTGGGTAGGTTGCGCAGCTATTGGTTGTGCCTTGTTTGAGGCTGCGATCGTCGCTTGTTTAAGCGTCTTTGTTGCTTGCTGTGAGGCGTTTGCGAGCGTGGCTGAGTGGTAAGCTAGTTTGGCAGATAGCTTTTCTGTGATTTGGTTGGCTACTCTGCCTGTTTCGGTATAGTCCCTAAAGACGTCTAGTAGCTCTAGTAGCTTGTTTTGGGCTATATGAGATTCTTCCATTGTAGAGGCCTGGAGAATTAGGTCTCTAGCCCAATAGATTGCCTGTTCAGCGTTCTTGGCAATTGGTTTTGGGCTGGAGGTGTTTTGGTATGGGTTTCTGCCTCTGTAGGTAGTCTCTGGCGAGAAGTTGGCGTATCGCTTGTTTAGTGGTAGTATTGGTATTTCAAACACGCTTGGTGTTTGTTGGTTTTGGGTGGGGGTGGCTGGTGGGGACTCTACGTCCATTTCTCTATTAATTTGAGCCTCTGGTCCTTGGCTCTCTTGCCCGTTTTCCTGCGTATTTACTATAATAGTATCACTATCAGGCGGCATTTTATTACTAAGCTTTTTCTCTTAGTAAGCTGCGGGGTGGTCTGTGTGTTCTTGTTTTCGTGAGTGAGACGTGTTCAAATTAGCTACTTTACCAGCTTCTAGCTCTATAGCGCGTGGGCTGCACGACTTGGCACTAGTTGCAATCGATTTCTTGGGATGGATTTGTATATATTGAGCTAAAATTACACCTATTCTAGAAAACTCGAAGTTGGTGTGTGTGTGTTTGGATTGTGGTAGTACAACGGTTTTGTCGGCGTATTCGCAACCTGTTATTGGCAATTCAAGGCGATCATGCCGTTTTACATGGGTGTGACCTGTTACTCTCGTTTACAATTCTGCGGAACCATTCTGTCAATACACGGAGCTCCTCACTGAGAAATATCGAAACAGCGCATTCTAAGTCTGAGTGATATGTCCAATATCCGATGGCCAACGAACCAAGTCGCATAAATCATAAACTGTTCACAAAAAATATTAGGTGCTGTTGCCTTTTTTCCTGTAGCATGGAAATCTTGTTCGAAACAAGAGAGTTTCCAAGCTTCCAGTTAACGGTTGACATTACAGGCAGCTCGTTTATATCCGTCGAGCTCAGGCTAATCGTGGAAGTCCTCAATTGCCCTAATAACAGACTGCTATCTACAAGGTCTCAGTCTCGTAGGCCATATACCTTCTTGGCTTTTAAAGTAGCGTTGAATTTTGTATGGAGTGCTTTCAAATATGATGCTAATACCAGAACTGGTTGCGGAATCGGTATTTAGTATAGCGAGGTAGGCGGCATTCCTAAAACGGGTTCACGTCAAGATGAAGACCGTCTCAGTATTCACTATACTGCTGAATATTGATCGATTGGGGTATGAAAAAGCGTATGAATATACTCAGGGAAAGAAGTACAGACCTACCCCTTCTAAGACCGCTAGGGATTTCAATATGCATTGTAATTCTTAGACCTTAAAAGCTTGAGGTACTATCTATATTCGTCATATAGGGTTTATTGAGTGTTGAAGGCTGTGTATCGTCAACCAGCCGGTTAAACTAGTTAGTAAAAGACTGGAATATTCCAGAGATGGAACATGGATACTACTGCACGCATGTGCTGGATTTGGCAGACGACGTCTCGGTAGCAGCGAAGCTGACGGTGGTCCTTTGCGGCGGGCCGCCGGAAGGTAGTGAACAGCTGCTTCTAATTGGCCTGCTCGCCGAGCGTACGGCGAATGCATGCAGTGTATACGCGCCAGCCAATCACAGCGTCGCAAGTTGCACTGCATTCCGCCGAGAGACCGGCCCTTAATGTCAGACTGCGCCCCGTCACACGAGTCTTGGGAAACTGCACCTCTCTCTTGAGCTTCTTATGAGTATGGCTTTTGTGGCTCCTCAAAGACCTGCGCTGTCTTAGTCAAAGTACCGACCAGGCCGAGCTTTTTTACGATGCACATCCAAAATCCAAACCATGCACTATACGCGGCGACCAATGACGCCCTCATGGGTTTGCCAGTGCGAACCAAAGCACCTCGAGTGCGTGCCTTTTCTCCAAAGGTCCGCACGGGATGTATAACGTGGTATGTTGCTGTCAGTCCGTGTTGAACAATTGTTGCTGCTGCTTCATCTTCGTCCTTTTGTTACGACTGTGTTGTCGATTCACACAAGACATTGTGGCCTTTATCCCAGAGTCACACTTGCGTCCTTTCTCCTTCGTCCTTTCTTCTTCATCCGAGGCTTCATGAAGTTCTTATTAACCCTTTGCGACAGCAAGTAAGTGTACTCTATTGTTGCTGTTGTATGAGGACGTGCCAGGCTTCCCTCAATACATACACACAAGCCACCATCGTTCTCCATGTCCCACATCTTCTGCCCCAGTCCTATGCGTGGGGAAAGCGGATTGTCCCAACATGTTCATCTGAGCACGGACAAAGGCTGACATAACACCTTGAACTTGCTAGAATGCGCCGGAAGAAATGTGACGAAGAGAAACCAACCTGCCGCCGATGCAGGGAAAGTCAGGTCAAGTGCGATGGATACGCGCCTGTACCCGTCTCACAGAAGAAGCCAGCCTCCCAAAAGCAAACGGCTGCCAAGAAGAGAGCTATCAAGCAGACACAAGAGATGGTGCAACATGTAGCCAGCCAGTCGCAACCACGTTTCATCATCCAAGGCAATCGGCTCAACTTCGACATTGACGGCGGCGTTTACGACCGCATGTTCTTCCATCATTTCCGCGCCATCACTATAGTCGATTTCGTCCACGTCATCAATCCTAGGGATTTCTGGTCCCAGAGGGTGCTTCCAATGTGTTATAACGATCCTGCTGTGCGCAATACCGTCGTTGCGCTTGGCGCAGCTCACTATCTCTATCTTCAAAAGCTCCAAAGCTCTAATTCTGGAGACACTAACGCGTCCATGTCCCACTTCGAGTGTGTTGCGATACAGTATTACAACAATGCCATTGCAGAGTTAGTTAAGCTTAACAACGGCGACAAGTCAACATGGGACACTCAGCTCAAGACCCTTACCTGCTGCCTACTATTTATCTGTCTTGAGAACATTTTAGGCCGCTCTGAAGAAGGAATTCGCCATATACAAGCTGGCGCCCGTCTCCTTAAAAATTCCGACTTCTCGATTGCCCCACAGAATTTACAACAGCTTATGCAAGAGATTGCAACTGTCTTGCTTCACTTTTTCGTCGATGTGGCCTATCTCGAGGAAGAACACAACATCCCCAATATGGTACCCTACGCCCTACCTACAACAGAGATCGGCGATGGGCTGGAGCCATTTTCAAGTCTCCAAGAAGCCAAAGACACCATATGGGACCTAGATGTCAAAATGGCCTATGTGGGATCTGGCAAACCCGATTCAGATGAGGCACCCGACCCCGAGTGTTGTATGCTCGACGTGGCCCCTTTCATTGAGCCTTTTAAACGCTGGAAGATCAAATTCAACAATCTTATCTCGTCCCAAATCGACTCTCCGAATGTTCCCATTGACGTCCAGCGGGAGACAGTGAACCTCATGCTCCGCCGCTGCATGTGGGACATAATGCTACTCCCAGAAGGCAAAAATTCAGACGAAGAACTAGCGAAACTCAATCATGAACTGGTCGATCTGGTGGAGCTCCTGTACAGCATCGAGGCCTCCTCGATCGGCCGGCCTATTTTTGTATTGGAAGGCGACACTATTCCCGCACTGTACTTTTCCGGTTTATTTTCGGAAGATCCTGTCTTCGTCCAGCGCATTACCACCCTCTTGCGTGAGTCTCCAAGACGCGAAGGTCTTTGGGATAGCCGGCAAACGGCAGATAAGCTGTCAGCTGAGTTCAGGAGTCTTGCTGCTTGTCCATCAAAAAATTGTTCATTAAAGGCTTGCCCGTCAAAATTGATCCCGCCTCCTTCGACTCCCGGCCTTCTTCTAGATACCACCCCGGAACTCATTCTGGACACCAGTCCAGAAGTCACTCTGGATTCCACTCCGGAACTGAGTCCGGAGCCTATCCCGGATTTCTTTTCATATCCTGTTCTTAAAGAGGAAACATTGTAACGTCCATCCCTACGTGGCGGGACACCCTGCGTCACGGGATGCCACGGACACTCCCCAGCATTATAAACTCAACAATACGTTAGAAGAATAGATGTTCTCGGAAAAGGAGCCTTAAGGTGCTAACT
Source organism: Bipolaris maydis (assembly GCF_028858645.1). NCBI lineage: Eukaryota > Fungi > Ascomycota > Dothideomycetes > Pleosporales > Pleosporaceae > Bipolaris > Bipolaris maydis. The sequence goes on along the minus strand of NW_027093857.1, from coordinate 3,472,866 downwards.
CTATTCTCTCTTTATCTTTTCTAGAGATATGTTTTACTTACTATTGAAAACGACAGTTTCTATAAGCGTTATATAATCTACTTCACTTTAACTAGTAGTAGATAGGTTAAAGGCTTAATTGGTCGTAGTATTACGCATTGGTTTGTCGAACGTGGAGCAAAAAATCTCATTTTGATCTCGCGCTTTGGCGATGACAAGCAGGGACACAACATGATTGAAGAACTGCGCACATCTGGGATCCATGTGCTCAGCCTGGTATGCGACATTGAAAATCCGCCGAGTTTGAAGCGGGCATTAGAGAATTGCTCGAAGACAATGCCGCCTTTCTGAGAGTGTATTCAAGCTGCAATGACCATCCGCGTAAGCTCGAAGCTGTCTCTCTAGAACTATGCTAACAAATTGCTGCCAGGACTCAACGTTTTCTACCATGACTTGGGATGATTGGAATGCGGTAACGTCGGCCAAGGTACAGGGATCCTGGAACCTCCACGAATCACTCCCTACAGATATGCATTTTTTCATCATGCTCTCATCCATGGCAGGCATCTTTGGAAATGTTGGCCAGTCTAGTTGTTGCGCCGGAAACACATATCAGGAAGTACTTGCACGATATCGAGTATCAATAGGCGAGAAAGCGTCCAGCATTGACCTCAGCATCGTGACGAGTCAGGGCTACGTCGCTGAAAACCAGATAGTGATGGATCGTCTGACAATGCTCAACCTTTTCCGTCCACTCTCGATAAGAGAGGTCCTCGCCCTTCTCGACTACGTTTGTAACCCCAACTTGTCTCCCAGCAGACCCTGTCGGAGCCAAATTGTCACCGGATTTGAGTCGCCAGCCGACATCGAGTCAAAAGGACGAGATGTACCCAGCGCAATAGAGAGGCCTTTCTTTCAGAATATGCGACAAGCAGAATGTACATTCAAGTGTGGCGATAACCTGGCGTCACATGTACGCACGTTGCGATCGGCATTTACGGAGGCGACCTCAGAAGATGCGGCGGCATCGATCGTCGCGAAAGCGCTGAAGATGAAGGTCAGGCGTGTGCTCGGATTACCAGCGGATCTGATCAGTATGAATTCTGCGCTAGACAGCTACGGCGTTGATCTCTTGATTGGCCTGGAGCTACGGAATTGGTTGTCAAAAGAGTCGGGCGCTGACCTTGCTGTATTCGGTATTCTGGGTGGAGCAACGCTACTGAGAATTGGCCAGATGGTAGCTGCGAAGAATTCGCTGAGGATTCAAAGCTAAGCACTAAAGAGGAGCAGAAGTCAAGACAGCATGCTGTCATCCCGTTAGTGTTGTTATCCGAGTGTTGTGTGTTGCCTGGCTGTTTCTGATGATCGACGTCGTGATGTAGTGCGTTATTTGTTTGACAAGAATACATATCGAATTAAGCTCCTTCACAAAGCTGTCACCACTGGCAAATTGAATTGGAGTAGGGAATATAGCCTAGTTCGAGAAGAAGCTATTTGAGGATATATACAAGATCTATGCAGAGCGGCAAGTGAACGGCTTATGCGCGGTTCCAGTTGTGGTAAGTTTGATTATGTCCGCAATCGTTGCGTAAGATCCGGCACCCAGCGTCACGATCCCAATGATGAACGCCAACAAGCAGGCCGCGCTCATCAACAGATTTTCTCTCGCAAAGGGGCTGCCCTTGCGAAGGAGACGGTACCACATCACTGCGGGAATCCAGAATGAGAAGCCGGAGACGAACAGCGCAGAGGCGAGGGATAGCAGGTCAGAAAATATAGGGATGGCTTCGGCAATAACCCACGCAATGATGGTGAAAATGATGACCAGTGCAATCCAGGAAGCCCAACCGGCGACCGTGTTAATATACTTCAACACCGAGTTCTTGAACATACGGCCGTGGATATAGCGCAGGGCGACAGTAGTGTTGATGCTACCGGAAATGAAGATGACAGGGAGCGCAATGCCAAATGCAATTTTCGAGACGAGCGTACCAGCCGAGAGGAGTGCTGGGGAATCGACCCCTTTGCCAATGAAAGCGTAGCACAACGCTCCGGTAAGCGTGTAGATGCAGATTTGAATGACGCCAGATGCCCAAATAGATTTCATATATTCTTGTGGCGTATGCATTTCGTCCATGAAGCTGAATTGTCCGATGGCAAAGCTGAAAGCGAAGATGATGTTGGAAACAGCGACGAAGGCTTCCGAAAAAGTCAAGTCCTCTTTGGGCCAGGCAGACCAGTCAACAGCAGACATGCCACCAGCCTTGTCACCAGCTTGGACACCGGTTGCGATGATGGTGATGCCGATTGCGATTAGGATGGAAGCAAAGTCAATGTATCCAAGGATGGCGACTTCAGAGAAAGAGGGCGGAATGGCGAGAATGAGCAAGATGATGGCGGAAACGGCAGAGAACACGATGGAACAGACATGGCCACCGTTAATGTTGATGAGCGCAATACTGCCGGTCAAGGCGTGCGAACCAACAACCATGACGAGTTCGAGCACCAGCGCAGCACCGAAGAGTTCGTAGCCGAAGCGGCCGAGCAGAAGGCGGCCTGCATCGGCGTAGGACGCGACCTCTGGGAACTTCAGCTTCACCTGGCCAACAATGTAGCTGGTAAAGATGGCAACGCAGCCCAGTCCGACGGTGAGCAGAACGCCTGGAAACATGCCGAGAGTTGCGTAGGCCTGGGGCAAAGAAAGCGCGCCAAGGGCGATGGCCTCAACGATGGTGACAACTGCGAGGCGCTTCCATCCCAGACGATGGAAGTGAGCATCTCCGTCTTTGGCGATTTGTTTGGCACGTTGCGATTCCCAGACCTCGCCCTCGCCGAACACTTGGTTGTCAGCTAGATTAGAATCGTTATCGTTCTTTTCATTCTTGCGTCGTGTCGACGGGATGTGTAAGGACATGTCGAGCTTGAAAGGAGGGAAGGTGACAGATGACGGCAATTAGGAATCAAAGAGATGCGAAGCTCAGATTTCATATAGCACAAGTGATGGAATGAATAAGAGCAGACAAGAAAATTGAACAAGACACCAGCCCCTCTCCACATGGTGCAAGATGCCCCATGGTACATATATCAAGGCAGATTCCCCGCAAGCTCGCCAAAAGTAATAGAATTGACACAACTAACACGATATCGTCATCTCCACACGTGGAGACCCAGCGCACAAGTCGGCATCGCCTTCCGGCGGTGCAGAGTCTGAGCGCGCCACTTGCTGCTCACGATGTTCTGGGTGTGATGTGAAGCATTCGGGAAGCATTCGGCCTGACTAGGCGTGCAGATCCTTGCTGAGCATCGCGTTGGTCTTTCCTGAAAGCGACAGCTAGGCGAGACGTTTTAGCTAATACAAGGATGGCCGGCCGTTCAACGGCTGCACTATTGCATTGCTGAAAATTCTTGATGCACTAAGTCGGTCCAAAGTGGATTCTATGTGTCGCCAGATTCTTCATACAGTGCTAGGCTTTACTGTTTGCGATACAGACATGGCAGTCTTTGGCCGCAGCGTTGCATTGCGCACATGCGCGTTACACTTCTTAACCGGGATGCGAACGTGCAATGTTGCGGTTATTCGAGGCCCAGATTCGTTGGGGCAGGCGAGCTGGAAGATGGGGTCAAAGTGACTCTTGGTTTCCATTCACGAGTTCCACCATTGCAAGTCTTTCTGGCGTATTCTCGGACCTACGAATCCTCCTCTGAGAGCGGCCATAGCGATCCGATCAGCGTCTATTTCCCCTCTTGCGCGCTGCCATCTACGATATCATGCAAAGCTCTTTCGAGTGTGATCTAGTTCAGGGTCACAGCATATGTTGGCGCATGAAGAATAGCGCGAGGAGGAGGCTTGGTCTCTCAAAACGCCAACGTCGATAGTACCGAACGGTCGTGTCCGTCGTTGTCGCCCAAGTAGCTAGTTCAGCCCTGGAACCCGTCACTTCCGCTCGATCTTGGCCCGCCTTCTCTTCTTACAAGTCTCATTGCATTGCTCTCTCGAGAAGAACTGTCTATTCCTTTATTACCCTTCTCTTGCCATGTCTCCATCTGCCCGCGTTACGCCCCAAAACAGCTCCTATGCCTACAACCTTCCTGCAGTAATGCCAACAAAAAAAGATCTCACTTATCACCTTTTTAACCTCGCACTCAGCCCCCTTAGAGATTTAGTACACTTTATACTCAAACTCGTCGCGTGATTCATCCTACACTCGTGACAACACGAAAGGAGTACTCCAACTCGACTACCTCTAACCGTTCATGTTTCGCCTGCACCCCATCTGCTTCCTCATACTTACAGCCATGTAATTGATTCCCTGCTCCCCCTTCTCCTATTGCCCTGCAAAAGAGCACTCAGCTCGTCAGCCCCATCAACTCGACCTCCCTTTACGTAGCTTCTCGATTACATCTCGTTTTTCTTATAGAATATGAGTGCTACTCAGAGCACTTGGAATTCATACATCGTCTGAGCGGCTCTCGGACGACGCGCTCAAACTCTTGGTGTAACCTTTCTTGGATCACTAATTAGTCACCGCACAATTAGTAGTCGTTGGCTCTCTATCGAACAGAATGTCTTATATACCAAAGCAGTTGCCCCACGGAGCGCAGCCCCTTATAAGTATAGCCCAACCCTGTGCCATACTAACGTTAACTGGCTTTGTATTACATAGACAAGTCACGTCATCTTTTCCCTGCGATCATCGCCCTAATACGGAGTCCAAGATGACTATTCACATAGTAAACGTTATAGAGCTACGCAGCTCTTATCAATGTTAGTGTCGCGTCATTTTGAACAGTCTAGAGTGCAAGCGGTGTCTAAGGTTCTCTTAAAGAGTTACCCACGTTATTAATTGAGTTATCGCGTACAATAGTCATTTAATAGTCAAATTTAATAGTGTCTTGTCGGTGTGGCAAACTCGCTATACGTTGACATTATTTGAGATAGAAAGACAGCAGACACTGAGCTAACTACAGGGGACCACTTCATCATATACCCAAGAGACAGAGCTAACTATAGGAGAGAGAAAGGAAACTTTTGCTGAAACAATCGGCCAGCTAGGGCAAAGGTCGCTGAGAGAAGCAGCTCATCCAGCTGTGAGCAGAGGCTAAGAAGCAAAGGCCAAATTAAAGAACAAAGAGCAAATGGCAAAGAATAGAAAGAAAGGAAGAAAGCAAAGGTGAGGAGACAGGAGCGGAAGGAGAAGGACATGAGAGTTGATGAAGCCTTCTGGGCTTGATCCCTTATAGATTCCCTTGCCTTGTTGTCCTATGCTTCCTCCTACGTAGGCTAAGAATGCTTTCTAGCCGCCTGAGGAAAGCTAGTCTGGTCTTGACACAGGGTCACCTTTCTGGAGTGAATCAGCAACTGTATTCAGCAGTATCTCGACTGCATGCTCATGGCCATGAACTGAAGCTAAGCAGAGTGCTTTGATGTAGAACCCATCTTGTGCTTCAACGTCGGCGCCCACATCGACGTCGGCGCCCGCGTTCAGTAGTATCTTAACCACCTGCCGGTGGCCTTCCACTAAAGCTACGCATAGTGCATAATCGTAGACTTTACTCTGGGCGTCAACGTCGACACCCGCGCCAAGCAGCGTCTTGACCACCTGCTTGTGGCCTCTAGCTGAAGCTAGGTATAGTGCGTTAACGGGAGCGCCCGCTTTGGCGTCAGCACCCGCATTCAGCAGTATCTTAACCACCCGCTCGTGGCCTTCGCACGACGCTGCCTGTAGCGCGCTGGAATACTCTCCACCCTGCGCATTAACTTCAGCCCCTGCATTAAGCAGCATCTTGACTATCTGTACATAGCCTTCATACGATGCTGCTTGCAATGCAGTACCGTATTTTCCACCCTGAACATTAACATCAGCCCCTGCGTTAAGTAATGCCTTAACCACTTGTCCATAACCTTCTACTGAGGCTGCCTGTAGTGCATTGCCATGCTCTTCACTTTGCGCATTAATATTAGCGCCCGCGTTTAGCAGTATCTTAACTATCTGCTCGTCGCCTTCCGCTGAAGCTGCTTGTAGTGCGTTGCCATACTCTCCACCTTGCGCGTTGACCTCGGCACCTACGTCAAGTAAGGTCTTGACTATCTTCTCTTGACCCATATAAGACGCTGCCTGTAGTGCGTTGCCATACTTTCCACCTTGCGCGTTAACCTCGGCGCCCGCATCAAGTAACATCCCAACTATCTCCTCTTGACCACTATAACACGCTGCCTGTAGTGCGTTGCTATACTCTCCACCTTGCGCGTTAACCTCGGCACCTACGTCAAGTAAGGTCTTGACTATCTTCTCTTGACCCATATAAGACGCTGCCTGTAGTGCGTTGCCATACTTTCCACCTTGCGCGTTGACCTCGGCGCCCGCATCAAGTAACATCCTAACTATCTCTTCTTGACTACTCCCACTCCTACACAAGGCTGCCTGCAGTGCGTTGCCATACTTTCCACCTTGCGCGTTGACCTCGGCGCCCGCATCAAGTAACATCCTAACTATCTCTTCTTGACTACTCCCACTCCTACACAAGGCTGCCTGTAGTGCGTTGCCATACACTCCACCCTGCGCGTTGACCTTGGCGCCTCTGTCTAGCAATGTCTTGACTATCTTCTCTTGACCACTGTAAGACGCTGCCTGTAGCGCGTTGCCATACGATCCGCTATGCGCGTTGACCTCAGCGCCTGCGTCGATCAGTATCTCGACCACCCGTTCGTGGCCTTCCTTTGAAGCCGCCTGCAGCGCATTTCCGTATTTGAATCCTCCACCCTGCGCGCTGATCTCGGCGCCCTTACGAAGCAGTAATTGCACCATCTCAGGTTGGCCATACTGTGCTGCAGAAATCAAAGGAGTCCATCCCCGGCTATCTTTAGCGTTTACCGCCTCTGCAATAGGCACATTCACAGTAGCCAACACCTTCTCAGCTATATCAGGGAGTCCAAACTGTGATGTGTAGTGCAAGGGTGTACGAACAGGATAACGTGTGCTATAGCAATTGTACTTGTAGTCAGAGGCGAATAAAACTTCTTCAATAGATGAAAACGAGTTTCCTTGGAGGAGCTCACAGGCACGAGCGGCGACCTCTGCTTCGACGGGTTTCGCATGGCGTGCCCAATACTTGGCCGCATAGTCCAGGAAGCTATTTTGCTGCAACCTTTCTCTGAACTCTTTGTCATTGGGGCAGCTGCCACTCTGGAAAGCGCTGAACGACAGATACTTAAGGCATGTGGTAGCGATATACACATGGCCTCTGGGGTTCCACAGGTCTCCAGTGCGCTCGAAGTATTCCTGTGTAGTATAATGCACGAGACGAATGATATCACTCTCTTGGTCAACAGTGACAAGACCAGCGCATACAGAGATCAGGTCCTCCAGAGTACGTACGTTCTCTGGGTCTATCTCGTCTTCCCCATCCTCTATTGCTAGAGCGCAGCAGATCTCGGCGGTAGTAAGCTGTCGTTCGGCGAGCGTGATCCACGACAGGACCTCTCTAGCCAATTTACAGTCCACCTCTGACTGACTATCGATTCTCTGAAGAGTAGTATCATATGCGTCTTCAAGTCCAGCTGCCCCTTTTTTGAGTTTGGACAGAATTTCTTTCACCTTTTTCGTGGTTATTTTGCCTCGTAGCGAATTTGTGTATAGAAAAGCAAGTAGAAACCTATAGCTGTGTAAGTACGGATAACTAGTTTGATTGTATAGAATACTCACATGCCATCTGCTGCATCTGCTATTTTCTCCTGCACTGCTTTCTGCAGCTCTGTGTCGTGCTGTATGTATGGAGATAAAGTATGCATCTGCCCAGCCACAAAACGCTTGACATCTTCTCTGCTAGCCTGCACCTCGAGACTTGGCCCTCTACTCAATGCATCCTTGATGTCTGGCATAAACCGCGAGGTGACCATCAGGCGAATATCGTGTATTGCTTGGAGATCTCGGAGTTTGGCCAGGAACTGGCAACGAGTGTCTTCATGGCATTCATCCAGTGCATCGACCACTATATATACAGATTGATAAGATGCAATCACGTCTCGAAGCGTGTCATAGATCTCGAAGAGGGATGGCTTAGTTCCACGGTCGGCATGCTTCAGATACAATTCCTCTAAGCGATCTGCCTTCGATAATTGACCCTGGACTAGCTGCTTCAGAATGGCTGCCAGTAGGCTCGAAATTTCTTGTTCCTCTCGAGCTTTGTAGTTACAGTACACATAAGCGACCCCATGCGAACTGTCCTGGACTGTATTTAGCAAATGATCAATTGCAATAGCTGCAATCATGGTCTTGCCAGCTCCAGGGATACCTGGGCAGAATAGCGTAGCCCTACTCTCATTGATCCAATGTGCAAGTTCATGCGTATTGAGAAACCACTGTCCGGTCCCCTCCTGCTTATTCTTGATGATACTCGATTGCTGAGCGGGGTAGTCTGAGGCCGATATCCATTTCAGGAGCTTGCTGTGCTTTGCAGAATCTTGGTTCCCTTGAATCGTTTCTACCCCAGAATGGATAGCAGATACATGCTCCCGAACGAACTTGGTGTCAGCTTTAACAGCTTTCGAAAGTTTGCTTGTATATGTAAGTAAGCGACGTTGCACTGTCGTGTTATTTTGACAACTTACAATTGATCCATATGCAACGCGACCAATATATGTGTCTTGAGCCGCTCTATTCGAGCTAAAACCTCTGAAATCTCCTCCTTTTTGAACTTCCACATAAGCGCATTACTAGCTTTCTTGAGTCGACCCCCGTCAGTCATCCTAGCTTGTAACGTTTCCAGCGCCTGCTTGAACTCGTCTAACGGTCCATTCTCGACTGCAAGCTCTCGAACAGCGACATAACATGACTGGCTGGCTTCTTCTTCTTCTAAGTGGAATCTGAGACTGAGGAGAAGGCTGTGAAGATTTGAAACCTCCACTGCGCATTTCGCGCGGTCCTTTGGTGCATCCTTGACGTCGTTCAGGTAGCTGAGCACCTTAGCTGAAAGCTGGAGAATCGCAACGATGCTGGCCGTGACACTGAGTGGGTCCATACTGAAAATAACAGCGATCTGGTTTTGAGCATCTACCAGCTAACAATGATGAGAGTGTAAAGGCTGACACGATGAATGAACGGTTAGGCTGAAGAGGATGCAGCGGCAAGGCCGAGCAGCTGCAGGCGATGGCCACCTGTTAAGATCCTTGGAAACGCTTACAAATATGCACCAATGCAGACTAGGAAGTAGTTTGGAGGATGCAGCCCGAAACACTGTGCTGCAATCCTTCTAACCGTGCCGCAATCACGTGACTTACTCTGTGACCAGTATGCCTTGGCACTACTGAGTAGTTGCATGAAGCTTAAGTATATAGAAATATGCAATAGGATGACATGGCCTGGGATGTTCAACTTCAGTTATGATTACAAGTACAGGGTACAAGTCGCTTGCACAAACTTGTTCATGCATACTGTCACTTCATCCGCGAAAACCAACCCTGAGAGCCCTTGACACTAAAATCTTACATTGCTTCTACTCAAGAATCTTACTCCTAAGAGTGAGTTGACCGGAAACCGTATGTGGCCAGAGAGTTCATGACCGAGCTTACAGCCTCTAGTAATACAGTTCAGTTTATCTTTCTCGACGTTCAATATAGAAAGGATTCGATTTCTTTGAACCGGACTGAACACCTTCAAGACAACTCTTCGATGGAATCACGCAGGAAAGCGCCCCGAGACGCTGTTGCCAGTCTTTGAGCTACGCCCTGTCAACTACTCTACACTACCTCTAATAAGACTCCGTTCGATTAGTCTATAGCAATAGAATCTGTATTCGTGTCTGTCCCTTCTTCCTATGAGCCCGCACCGTGACAGAGAAAGAAAAGGAACGAGGGAGTACAATTCCCACGAAGATATATACAGCCAGCTGGAACATCAGTCAGTCCGACGACTGAAGTTTGACCTGCACATGAACGACGACGGCAAATTGTGTTATCGTCCATTGCTTTGGAAACTGTCGAAGTTGCTCAGAGTTCAACCACGATTCGACAGTTGGAGTATTCAACACATCCGGCATCAGAGTATTCCACACCAAAAACACAGACATAAATGTTGTGTGCCACACCTTTAAAGACTGTCTCCATCCAATCAAAAAGTGGTCAGACGCCCACCGCACCAACACCCCCATCATTGTCAGTCTCGAGCTTAAAAAACAACAACCCCGATGCCTACTTCAATGGCATCACAAAAAGATATAAAAAAAGAAGAGGTAGAATGCCCCCCTCTGGACTATTCTCAATACACACAACGGAGTAAAGAAAGGGGAACGAGAGATGCGAGTGTACGGGATCGAATTATTTACGGGTTGGGGCTTACATTTTATGGTGTTTAATCGTGGTGGGGGTGTTCGGTTTTGTGAATGAATTTTTTTTTTAAAAAAAAGATTCTGGAACGTAGAGCCTAGTTACTGGAGTTGATTTAGAATGCAGTATTTGTATTGATTCTATAAAGGAGCACCAGAATCTCTGCTAGATGAGCTAGGAGTTACAGCAGTAGCTAGTCACAGTAACGTTGAGCTCAATATGTCACCTCAGTGCCCGCTTGAGGGCCGTGGTCATGATGTTCATTCAAGACAGACATTGCCCATAATAAGCAACATAGAACACTAGAGGTAGCTTGATGAATCATATATGAATTACCGTATCCTTGAACTATAATTTTGCGCCCACAGGACCCTGCGCCTTGATAGCTTCATCAATAGCAGCCATAGCATGCAGCAGCCTCTCATCCTGAAGTCTCGGCGCAACAACCTGTACGCAAAGCGGCGTGCCGAGATAAATCGAGCGATCAAAGTTTGTCCCTGCATATCTATCAGCACAACACCCACGTAAAACATTGAAAAAAAAAACTTACACAAAGCCCTATTCGCTTTATCCCAGCTCCCCAACTCCTTCCCCTCCATCTCCCCACGCATATCCCCCTTGCCAAACCGCCTCACAGGAACCACACCCGCGGGATAATCCAGCAGCACAAACGAGCTCGTGTAGCTAACCCCATTGTATCCATCAATTGGGGGCACAGGATGCGGCGCAACGGGACATATAAAGGCATCAATCTCGCCACCTTGCTGCTTCCAAATCTTTAAAAACTCTGTTCGTAATTTCTCACGCTTACCATGTAGTTCCTGGACTTTCTGCAACGGCATGGGCGCCTTGCGTTTAAGACGCGAGGAGAGCCAGGGGGATAAGGGTTCACCGGTTGATTCGATGAGGTCGAAGATTGCGTTTCCGCCTTCGACACCGAGGAGGGCGTTGCAGAGGGACTGGCATTGGGAGAAGAGCGGGGTGATGTCCATTTCCACGACTTCGACACCAGAGGTGAGCAGGGCGGATTTGACTTCGTCGAGGAGGCGCAGGATGGGTGGGTGGGGATCGATGACGCCGTCGCGGCGGACGATGCCGATACGGAGGGGGCGCTTGGGGAGGGAGAGGGAGGGCCAGGGGAGGGGCGCAACGTCTGGATCGGCTTCCCAGGGTTTTTGGGCGGATATGGCGTGGAAGAAGAGATTGATGTCGCGGATGCTGTGGGCGAGGGGCCCGGCGCTGGCTGGGATGCCGATTTTTGAGGCTCCTGGAAGGGCGCCGCTTTCTTGGCCGGCGTAGGGGATACGCTCCCAGCTGGGCTTGACGCCAAAGGTTCCGTCGCACATGGATGGGATGCGGATGCTGCCTCCGACGTCTGTACCTACGCCCAGAATGGAACCGCGCATGGCGAGTAGGGCGCCCTCGCCGCCAGAGCTTCCGCCCGCTGTTACGGCGGTGTTGAGCGGGTTGATGGTGCGGCCAAAGACATTGTTGTGGGAATCCAGGGCCATGAGGGTTTGCGGGACATTGGTTTTGCAATATAAAACAGCCCCGGCGTTGAGCAGGCAATCGACTATGACGGCGTTTTCAGTCGCGGGCTTGAAACACAGCGCGGCAATACCGATAGATGCGTCGAAGCCGCGGACCTTGAAAGAATCTTTGAGGGAGACTGGCACGCCATGAAGAGGCCCAAGAGGCGGTTTTCCTGAGGCCAAGTGAGCATCAAGCTCTGAGGCTCTCTTTAGCGCATCATCGAAGAAGATTTCTGTAAGGCAGTTTGTGAGTTGGTGTGCAATGGCTGCTCTCTATGTTGGTATTAGTGTCTCATCTATATTTCAAACATTCTACATGGACACAGTGCTTACTTTACAAAATGCTGTAGCCACATCAAGACAATTCAGTCGCTTTTCCCTAATTGCAGCAGCCAATGCAACAGCATCGTACTGCTCCGTGATTTGGAGCTCTTGTTCAGTCAAAAGTCCACATTGGCGTGGTATCTCAGTATAGTTGGTAACCTCGGGTCCGGGCAGAGTGCTCAGCTTCCAGTCTGCTGGTATGCGCGAATCCCGCTCAGCTTTCTTTTGCTTGGAGATAGGCTCCCAGTTGGCTGGCGCTGATGATTCTCTGGCTGACATGTTGATGGTTGACAATGGTGGAGTGCCGTAGTGTGACGTTGTGAGGGCTGGATGAAGCTGGGGTAGAAGCCGAGGTTGGCCAAATCCGGAATAGCGGCTGGGGCACAGAGAGCCAGGGTGCAGGTGGGCTTGAGGGGCGACTCTCTCGACAGTCTCTTGGTCGTCTTCTTGGTCAACCATGTCAATATTTGTCCCAAGGCTCAGGCGCACCAAAGCCAATGCCTCAACACGGTTCGCTGCTCCATTCTCGCCCAATTCAAGCTGTGTAACATGGTATTTTCTTGTCTTCTTCTTCTTCTTGCTCTCAAGACGATGCGCTGAGATAGCAGAATGCCCTTCCACGCTATGGCATGTGTGCTGGCGGCTAGAGCATGCACCGAAAGACGCCCAGTGACCTTGGCATTATGGGAGTGAAGATTCAAGGAGCCATTGGTAGGATGCGTTGAGCTGAGTGAGACGGGGCGTAATTCAGGACATTCATCCAGGATGTCGACTTCGCACTGCACGGACTCCAGCAACACCATGAGAGCGCGTCGCAAGAATTCGTCGGACAGAAAAGACGTCACATGTTTTCGCGGCGAGCAAGGGGATTGCGGCATGCTGGAACGGGACGAAAAGGGAGAAGAATCGCGTTGCTGGCTGACCCCTGGCTAAGACCGGGCAAGGCGCGAGCAGTAGCGCCGATCCTTGCCCTCAACGGCGAGTCCCTGACCCTGCCCCAGAATATTTTCCCTTTTTGCGGTCTTTGGCCATCTGGCACCCCGACGCACGCTGTCACTGTGCTTCTGCTTATTGTTAAGCTAGACCGCCCATTGGCGTGGTTGGGTCACTACTTTCTTGTTTTCTTCTTCATCATCTCTCTCACCCTTGGCTTCTCCGTTGCCTTCTCACCCTCTTTTTAATAGACACGGCCTCTGTTTATCATCCCGACATGGAGACCACAAACTCGTCACTGCCCAAGGGCGCGCACCCTTACTATCCTGTCGAGAAGGAGATTGTTGGCTACCTGGCCAACACAAGCGGCACCTTTGACCTGGTGCTCAAGTTCACGGCTGGGTGCGTGGCCATCTTCGGTGTCACGTATGTTATGGTCAAGCGGTCACGGCCCAATGCCAGCACCGGGGACCTGGCCACCATCATGTGGTTTGTCCTGTGCGGATGCATCCACTCGTTCTTCGAGGGCTACTTTGCCTACAACTTCCGCAACATGGGCGGCATGAACGACCTGTTTGGCCAGCTGTGGAAAGAGTACGCGCTGAGCGACTCCCGCTACCTGACCCAGGACGCCTTTGTGCTCTGCATGGAGACCATCACTGCTGTATGTACTTGCCAGACTAAGAGGTTGATCATCGTGCGCTGTGTCACGGACTGACCCTTGCTGTAGGTATTTTGGGGCCCGGGCTCCTTCCTGACTGCCTACCTCATCTCCATCGACCACCCGCTCCGCTACTCGGCCCAGCTCATTGTCTCGCTTGGCCAGTTCTACGGCGACGTCCTGTACTACACGACCTCTCTTTTCGACCATTACATCCTCAACCTGTCCTACTCGCGCCCTGAGCAGTTTTACTACTGGGGCTACTTTGTCCTCATGAACGCTTTCTGGATCGTTATCCCCGGATACCTCATGTACCAGAGTGTCATGGCCACATGGAGCGCATTTGCGGCTGTCAATGACGCAGCCAGACTGGTTGAGAAGCTGGGCAAGAAGCGAAACTAGGAAAAGAGCATGATTGTCCAGTCGTGGTGACAGGATGCTTCGAGGATGAGGGGGGGGTTTGATGAGACGCTAGGGACGTGGCCATTGTTGTTACGAATGCATGTTTGCATGAGTGGGTTGGCATATTCACCAATAAGTTACATTTTGAGTTCACTGCTTATTTCAAGTGGACTTGAAGTCATTTTTATAATACGAGTAGAATAAGGTCAAGGGTAGACTATAGAATTCATCACATGAACGCTACCAATATGGTTCTATCTTTGGGGCGTGCGTCGAGGTAGCAAAATTACCGGTGAGATTTTAGAGTGGAAGCATTGGCGGAAATGGGCTGATCATAAATTGCTTCTTTTTGCGGATCACATCATTCCATGCATCAAAACGCCCAGCTTGGCTCCTCGCTGTTTGGTAGGCTGTATTTTCTTGTTTCTACTAGACTTCTTGGTCAACGCCCCTCCACCACCCCACGCTTGCCCAGACATCCCTCGTCACGATGCAGTTGAGCGCACGCCTTGTTTCTTATTTTGGCCTTTTCAGCTGCACTGCAGCTCTGCCTCGCAGCACGCAAGATGCGTCACGTGCACTCTCGCTGCAAATGGCGCAATCCATCATGGCTCGCGAGCAAGGTATCCTGAGCAGCGGGCAAGATTCATCTGGGCTTCTTCAAGCAGGATTGGTCCAGAAAGCGTTTCACGCACTTGTGACACAGTACCCGCAGCATAGCTCCAAGGCTGCAATCGATGCGTATGTGTTCAAGAGCCTGGATTCCGTTGTCCCGGTCGTGTCCAACGCGACCAAAGATACCACCTACCCACTTGACCGATTGAGCAACGGAAACGGACTACTACGAGCATGGCAAGAAACAAACCAGGAAAAATACCACAGCGCCGCTGCGGCCCTGCGACATAGCATTGACCTGCAGCCCAAGACGGCAGAAGGAGGACTGTGGTACTACGTCTACCCCTATTGGAGCTATCTCGACGGCATGTACAGTTTCGCCCCCTTCCTGGCGGCTTACAACCAGGCCGTGGATAGCAACAAACAGGACTGCCAGTCGGCCATTGTGCAGCAGCTCGACCTGCTGTGGCGCCACTGCTACAACAACAAGACAGGGCTGCTGGTGCATGGGTACGACGCCCGCCGCGCGGCAGTATGGGCGAATAGCGTCTCAGGCGCGAGCCCGCACGTCTGGGGCCGCAGCCTGGGATGGTTCTGCATGGCGCTCGTGGACCTTGTCGAACTGCTCCCGGCTTCTGCGCGCGAAGCCAGAGCCTATGTCGAGGGCAAGTTGCAGCAGCTCATGCCGGCGGTGGTGGGCGCGGCAGATGGGAAGACGGGGGGTTGGTGGCAGGTCATGGACCAGCCGGGGCGACAGGGGAATTACATTGAGAGCAGTGCGAGCAGCATGTTTGTGTATGCTCTGCTGAAGAGTGTGAGGCTGGGGGTGTTTGGGCGGGGCGGTGATGCAGAGGCGTATTCGCGTGTGGCGCGTAGGGCTTACGAGTATGTTGCGGACAGCTTTGTGGTGCGCAATGGAAATGGGACGTTGGGATGGAATGGGACGGTGAGCGTGTGCAGTCTGAATTCGACGGCTACGTACGAGGTATGTGTTCACGACGTGGGGAAAAGTGTTGAAGTTGAAGTTGCTGACTAGTGCGCTTTTTTTAGTACTATGTTGGGAGGCCGATTTTGTACAACAGCGTGCTGGGCAGTGGGGCGTTTGTGCTGGCGAGCTTGGAGTATGAACGGCTGGGCCAGAAATAGGGGACGGCAAAGGGGCGCTGGAGGAAGATGCAGAGGTAGGGGTATTGTGCATGTCTGGGTGGTGGTGGTGGTGAGGTGAAAATAGAGGGCTGTTTTAATGTGGATGGATGCACAATGATGCACATGGGGGCGGGCAGGCACAATGTTGGCAGCAAAAGAGGCCGCCGATGCATGCAATTCGCCGACAGACACGTATCTCAGTAAGCTTGGAATGGCAGCTGTCTACCCACTTGGCATGGATGCGTGTCTGTTGACCGTGGAGACTGGACGTGGGCGGGCGGGGCTGGAGGGTGTCCGTCTCGTCTCTGTGCGTGTGTATGTACAGGTCCAAGTAGAGGGATGTCAAGTGAAGACAGACCAGCAGAAGAAAGAGAGGCCGGGTGCATCGGAGCATATCCAAGCAAGTATGCGCGTGCTCGCCGATCGCCCACCACCGCCGATCGGCTGTTATCGCGTCTGTGGCCGTCGCAGTCGAGTCGGCCGGGGGACGTGCCATGCATGCACTACGCCAGGCCGGCCTTGGGCGCTATCCGCACCCATTGGGTCATCCAACATCATCACACCGGCTTGCGCCCTGTCTCGCTCCCACTGCGCTACTACCGCCAGCCCTCTCCCTCCCATACTCGCGGTCTGTATGTATGGCGCCGCCGCCTTCACCTCGCCCGCCCCATACACTCGCTGGCCCGTGATACACGCAAACACTCTGCCCTCGCCGTCACGGCCTGCTGCCCGCTCCTGCGTAGCTCTGGAAACGCCCACCAGCCACTCCCGACCAGAGCTCAAAAACACAACAGCTCCAAACCTCCCGCCTTCACCACCCCCCGCTGCCACCGTCCCCCGCGACGCCCCACTGCTTGCCCCAATGATTGCGGGACTCGATGCCCGCTTCCCCCCGGCCCAGTGACCCCAAAGACTCGACTGGACAGAAGAGAAATGGCCCGCCAGGCAAGAAGATGGGCGCGACGGACAAACAGACCGGCATGGATGGCAAGGACTTTGCAAAGGCAATTGGAATCAACAAGCCCGCCAACGTGCGCGACAAGATAAAGCGCTGGCAGCAGAACATCGAGCCAGAGCCCGCCGCCCCAACACCAACGCCCGCCGCTCCTGCAACACCAGCGGCGGCCACGACAACCACCGAAGACGCGAGCGCTGCCTCTTCGCCCGCCCCCGCTGCGCCTGCCACACCCGCTGCTGCGCCCGTCACATCCGCTACGCCCGCTACGCCCACTACCCCCGTCACGACACCCAAGGCCAAGGCCCTCGACGACAAGCCAAATTGGAAGCCTTCGCACGAACGCGGCAAGTCTGTCGGTGCCAGTCCAGAGCGCCCCGGCAGCGGAAAGAAGACGCCCATCCCCCACAACGAGCTCGACGAAGATGTCCTCACTGCAACTGCGCCTAAGAAGCGCGTCATCAGTGACTCGCACTGGCGCAGCAAACAGCCACCCCCCAAGGACGCCGCCGGCCGCCCCCAGCCAAAGATCATCGCCAATGCCTGGGTCCGCCCCTCGAAAATCATCCCCAAGAAGCCCGCCAGCCCTGAACTCAAACCCCTTGCGCCCGTAACCCTCCAGCAGAGCCCTCTTCTCCCCTTTGCCGAATACATTGGGAAAAGCACCGGGCAGATCAAGCCTCCACCCAAGCAACGCGGACCCTCAAAGCCCTCCACCTCTGGCAGCGACCAACGACCAACAAGTAGCGGTGGAGGGAGCGGGAAGAGTGCAAAAAGTGACAAGGGTGCAAAGAGCGATGGCCCGCGACCCAAATCAACGTCTCCGAAGCCAGAGAAAGAAAAGACGGAGTTGGTGAGGGTGCGACCTAGCAGACGGCGTGCGCGCACTTCACCGCGGGGATCCATGTCAGCAGACGACCTTGCAAAATACCCACAGAGACTTGCCCACAGATCCGATACTGCACTGAGCGAGGACCCCAATCTAGTTGTCACAGTCGAGTACGAAGAGGGGAGTGCCGTTTCATTCCCACGAGAGAGCAGAATTACTTCGCCGCGGAATGACGAACTTAGAGAGCGAAGACGACGGCGCCGCCCGCGGAGCCAAGGCGACCGTACAGCCGATGAAGCTCTCAAGAACCCCCAGAAACCCTCACGAAGGAAGAGTCGCAGGTCGTACCCAAGGACCGAGGAGGAGGCCGCCACGCCATTGGTAATCCCAGCAGTGTCAGAGACACCTCCCGCCAGGCCTGTAGGAAGCCGCTTAGAAGCCTGGCTCAGCAGCACACCCGACCCTCTCGTGAACCCCAAAACCCGCCCCAGGCGAAGAAGATCCAAGGATTCTGCATCAAGCTCAGAGCTACCTTCAAATCTGGGAACATCAGAGGTCACTCTGTCGACTGACGTGACGGAGGAAACACCCGTCAAAAAATCACGCTCGCGACGTAGGCGTAGATCCAGAGGATCCGCTTCGTCCCAGGATCTCCCTGCCGCAGCCGGCAGGTCCGAGGTCACCGTGTCGACAGATGCGACACAAGACGAGCCCGCAAAGGAATCGCAGAAGAGGAGAGGATCCAAGGACTCTGTGTCATCCCTCGATTTGCCCTACCCGGCCGAGAAATCAGAAGTCAGTGCATCCACTGAGAGGACAAGACCCGAATCTGTCGACAAGAACCGCCGTCGCAGCAGTGGAAGTGGCAGCGCCAGCAGCAGCAAGCAACGACGCAGGCAAGCCAGCCGCGAGATGACCATCAAGACACAAGATCTCGACGAGACCCCGTCCACCATCGCCTCGGATGCCATGAGCGAAACGACTGTCCAAGATAAAGATAGCGAAGTGTCCTTTGCCTCAACACCGAGTCTGAAGCGCCGTGGTGCAAGGCGCAAAAGCCAGTACTCTCCCACCAAGGGTCGATCTATGTCGTCTCCCCTTCGCGAATCCACCTCTATAGACGACATGCCCAAGGAAGACGCTCGAGACCAAGAGGCAAAAGAAGCTGCACCCTCTGAAGCTGCTGACGATCACATGGCTGATCTGATGCCGCAGCCACTGCGACCGCGTCAGATACTGGGCCCGCGCATGTTCCCATCTACTGGCAAGCGCCTCTCTACAATTGCCTCTCAATCAACACGATCATCAGGCGTTGGTGCCTCAGACACAGTGAGTGCCTTCTCCGAGCGAACCCGGACCCGAGCGCCTTCGTCTGAAGTCGGCTCGCTCCTGAACCCCGAAACCTCGACAATCATCAGTCGCCAGAGCACCCGCCGGAGGAAAATTGCCAGGCATGAGGATCTCATGTCAGTGCTCTCCATGCCCAAAGCAGCAGGGTCCAAGAGCATCGTCTCCGCTCGCAGCATTCGTACCAACAGGAGCCGCCTAGCCACTGCCACCATTGAAGACATCATGCAGGAGCTCTCCTCTGACGAGGCCAAATATATGCGAGAGCTCCGTACTCTTGTCGATGGTGTCATTCCCGTGCTTCTCAGCTGTGTCCTAAACAAATCAGAGGCCGCCATTGCTGCTGGCCTCTTCTCTCGCTCATCCAAATCAACAGATCCAAGTGAAATCACAAAGCCTATTGTCGACATGGGTGTCTGTCTAGAGCGACTAAAGACCCTGCACAAGCGCGTCCCCAAAGACGACTCTGATGAACTGATTGAGTGGGCACAAAGCGCACAGCGTGTCTACTCCGACTACATTTCCGTCTGGCGTCTTGGCTTCCAAGACGTGGTAATTAGTCTTGCACCCGCCGACGAAGATCCCTTTAAGCCTGCCAAGGTTGTCAATGGGCCAGACGATGGCGCACCGTGGGATGAAGGCATGCCACGTAATGCAGAGGGATACGTCGTCAACAGTGACGGCGAGCGTGTTGATGTTGCCTATATGCTCAAGCGCCCATTGGTGCGACTCAAGTATCTCTCAAAGAGCTTAAAGGTTTGTTACAAATTCTTCCAACAGAACATGTTCATATGCTGACTTTTCTAGGGTATCAACCACGTAAAACCATCCGAGCGCGTAGAGAAGGTGTCAAGCATCTTCCAAGACTTGGTCATCGCCGCCCGAAAGCGGTCCAACGATGAGCAGGCCCGCCTCGAAGACGAAGCAGCAGCCGACATTGACCCCACCCGTGCTCGTGATCCTCGCAGTCTTGCTCCTCTTGCGGGCGTGCGAATTGATCCGTCACGATGTGTGCGAGCTAGGGACCACTTTGATTTGCATCTCTACCATTCGAGTGGTCAAGAAATGAGTTGTCGCGTTGAGATTTTACTCCGTGACAATGCTCCGGGTCAGGGCGCTGGAGGTGATATTCTGATTTGCGAAGTCGATTCCACCGGACGATGGTTACTCCTGCCGCCGGTCCAGCTGAGTAACGCATCGGCTCGCAATGGCGATGCCAAGGGCGAGATTATTGTCATGATCCGCGGAACTCAGGCAGATGGTTCCGAATGGAGCGAGGTCATGTCTCTAATCTCTGACGATGAACAGGCTGGCTTTGAGTGGGTACAGATGCTTGGACTCAATCCCATCCCTCCCGAAATGTCCGAAGTCAGGAAAATCCAAGCCGCAACCAGTCAAGCACAGCGAACAAGCAGCCATGGCTCGTCCTCCCCATCTCATGCAACAGGCTCAACCACACTTGATAAGAGCCGAACCCCCAGCCCACATGAGATTGATATTCCTATCGGCGAGCGACATACGGAAGTATCAAAAGTATGGCACTACGATACCCCACACAAGCGAAATCAGTCACGAACCGTGTCGCCCATTACGCCTCCGAGCGGCGATGCCTCCTACAGTAGTCTTTATGACGCCAAGGACGTCGCCCAAGCAGAGCCGCGTACTCCGGTTGAACAAATGTTCCCGACAGGTCAGACCTACGAAGATGCTGACCGGACACCTCGCGGCCTCGATGAAGCAGTGCGCATGGCCAACACTGGTTCTCCATCAAGCCTCAAACGAACAAGAGCAAAGAGACTTTCCAAGAACCCTTCATCTGCACACTCTGGACGTCCATCTCGCCAAATCACACTGGATGATCCCACTGAACTAGAGGATGTTCAACCAGCCGAGGAACTCCCAAAGCCCCGTAGAAAGTCCACAAAGCGACGACCCCAGTCGCTTCCGTCTGCGCCATCGGCGCTTTCACAGTCAAGCAAGGGCTTCAGTGTCTGGATGCCAACCTCTGAGGTTGATGACTCAGACTCGGACTCTTCCGAAGGAGACAAACGCACAGTCCCAGAGTCAGAGCTTTCTCCTCCTGGCTCCCCACCTTCACCCCAACGTCCGCAACAACACAGGCGGGTCTCATCTGTGCCTTCTCTGGAACTCCCCAGCATTCCCAGACAAAGAAAGTCAAGCCGTCCTTCCACACCTTCTGAGGATTCACGTGTAGAATCCGACAATGTTCGTGAAGTGGCCTCGGCGCCTCCCAAGATGCACCAGAAGAAGCACAGCATCACGGTTGAGGATATTCAAGAGCCAGAGGCTCCGACTGATGTGCCGCCCCCACCAACTCCACCACATCGCTCCCCCAGCCCGGCAAGCCCTGAGACATTAAAGGGCTCCAAGACTCCCGTACTTCTACCAACACTACCTGGCTTCAGGGGCAAGCGCCGTTCATCTTCACCCCTGAAGCACGAGTATGAGCCATCGACCTGCACGGAAGAGTCGAGTGAAAGCGAGGAGGACTCTGAATCCGAAGAGGAAGCTGGCGAGGAACAGGAGGAGAGTGCTACTTCTGAGTCATCTGAGGACGAGTTAGATGATGATGTTCCCATGCCATTGATGCCAATCGGATATATCGGACCCCGCGGATACACTTCGCGCCCACAAACTGCGGTTCGAGAGCCCAGCCGCCCGACTACGGCTGAGAAAACAGAAGAGGATACGAAGAAGTTCCCCAAGGTGTCACCGCCACCTTCCATCTATACCCTTCCCAATGGCACCATCACTCCTTCCCAGTCCGCATCAAACTCGCCTTACCGGACGGTTCCGCAAAACTCTGGAAAGGCCTCACGCACAATAGCGTCCCTGTTTGCTTGGTCTGATCAGGGCAAATGGGACAGCCTGCATCCCGACGAATGTAGTATTGTCGTCACACCAGGAAAGATTGAGGTGTTCGAAATCTCAAGCAATCATTCCAAACCTTTCCTTGCTGATGGCGACGAGATCATCACTCCCGAGGGAAGTGCTCCCCTTATTGCGGTTGAGCTTACCCCTCTGGTACCGTTGCGCAAGTCAACGGCTATTGATATCTCCATTCGTTCCCCGCCCACTGGGGAATCGCGTCTCAAACCTGGAAATAACATCATGTTGAGGAGTCGCAATGCGACTGAATGCACTCAGTTGTACTCCATGATCAACCAGGCGCGTATCAACAATCCCACGTACATTGCGCTGCAGAACGCACGCGGCCCCTACGGACAATCAAGCTGGGCCGAAGCAATGGACCGCCAAAACGCAGCTAGGACAAGCAGCGAGACTCCTTCTGGATGGATCGGAGGCACACTGGGCAGGAGAAGTAGCTACCGAAAGTCAAGCACACGCGCCGCTTCTGTCTCGGCTGCCACTGAATCTTCAGTTGGGACCATGAACAGCGCCCTTCGCTCAGCGCTGGGCCGATTTTCGTTTGGCAAGAATGGCGTTTTCAGCATCCGCAACTCAACTCTGGGATCACGCAGCACCGGCTCATCCTTTGACAGCGGCTCCAACTCTCGGCCAGGTTCAGGCGCCTCAACCCCCACCGGTGATATGACTCGAGCACCCGGTGCGCCACCTGGCATCACAAACACAAAGTGCCGGCTTTACGAGCGCGAGTCGCTCAAGAAATGGCGTGACATGGGCAGCGCCAGGCTAACCATTATGCTGCCTTCGCCCAACCCCAGCATGCCCTCGTCGCCCACCAACTCTCGCCAACGCGCCCCTGGTACACGAGACCATCGCCAGGAACGACGGATTGTGCTAACGGGTAAGAAACACGGCGAGCTCCTTCTTGACGTGCAGTTGTCCGAGACGTGCTTTGAGCGCGTGGCCCGTAGCGGCATAGCAGTCAGCGTGTGGGAAGACAATGTCGACGAAGCCGGCCAGATTGGCGGTGTTAGCAAGACGGGCGGCGTGCTGGGTGCGCGCGCACGCGTCTTTATGATTCAGATGAAGAGTGAGAGGGAGTGTGCGTATTGCTTTAGCCTATTGGGCAAGTTGAGGTATTAGATGTTTCATTGAAGAGATGTGAGAGTTGCATGGGGAAGAGAGGGGGTGAGAGGGAAGGGGATGTATGTGGGATTGAGGGATGAAGCGATGAACTCTTTTCGAACCTTTTTTTTTGATTTTGCCTTGTAACACAAAACATACCCGAGCGAACTTGTTTACATATCAGCCGTTTATTTTAAATCTAATACTATATACTCTTCTTTTATTCTTTTTGTTTTTTTTTGACTCGACGATTTGGGGAAATGTACATGTTTGGGGTCGAGGGTGGTTGGGTTAAGAGGGAGGAGAGAGTTTGTACATATGTTTTCGGTTTAGGTGGAAATGCATAGAACGTGTACATAGTTTATAACGCAAACCCAAATCACTTCAAATACTTCGTTACCCATCCCCCATCTCGAACCTCAGAAATCCCCCCTCCTTCAACCTTTTCCCCATCATCCAACAAACATTCCTAGTTTAAACCTTTGCTCCTTTTTTTTGCCCTTCTTACCAACCCCCCCCCCCCCTCTTCTTCCCCTGTCCCCCATGTTTTTTCCAACCCACCTCAACGTCCGGAATCACACGCACACCCAAACTACCCAATCTTTCTTATTCTTACACGTAAAGTAAAGGTTCTACCTACCTGTTCTATTCTGTTCTGTTCTGGTCTATTTCACCACGGCAAGCAACACCGCAAAACGCAAGCAACAACCGCGCCAACTTGGGTCAAAGTGCCGGTCTGCACCACGCCTTTTTTTCTACGTATGTCGCACAGGCACGGCGGGGCTGGGCTTGAATGTGCGATTGTGCGGTTGTTTACGCGACAATCACGGGACGGGGGGGGCGGGCGGGCGGGGAAGGTGATTGGGTGGGTGCAAGTGCCGGCTGTTGGTGTGGGTTTGGTTGAGTATGGTTATATGGGCTTGGCGGGTTGTATTGATAGAGTGTGTAGAGGGGAGGTGGAGGAGGAGGTGGGGCGGAGAGGGAGAGAGTGTATGCTATTTCTCTCTATTTTGTATGTTCGATGGGGGGAGCGGGATATGCGTGGGTGGTGGGATGGGGCGGTGATATGGCTCCGAGGGGGTGTTGTTTCGGAGTAGTAAGGATGTTTGCCTGGTTGGGTTTTTTGGGGCTGGTTTGGCGGGTTTGAGGGTTTGATAGGGGGTGGAGGGGTATATGTAGCGGTCTGGTGTTTTTTTTTTTGCTATAGAACATCGTTCAAGACTGCACTAGATTCTTCGGGGAGGGACTGGAATAGGGCCCGGGTAGAAGGGATGTTGAGCATCAGCACGGCTTGAAGCAGTGTGGAGGGCGGTGTCGCGTTTGTAGAACGTCTGGAATTATTGCCAGGCAAGAGGATTGTTTTTCATGTATATCTGACATGTAAGAAGCACACAGCCCAGGTTTCATTGCGTAGTCGCATTGTTCATCCTGGCGGCAGTTTTAATCCCCCAAGAGTGATTGCCAGTGCTTCACTCCCTAGCGCCACGCTAACACACTCCTAGCGCCCGTTTTTTACGTGGTAGCCCGAACGTATACGCTTACCGAACAACGAATTGCCGTTTCTACACTCCGATTCCCAAACACAGCCGAGATGTCTTCCCAGATTGGGTTCTGCTATCAGATGGGAAGAACGGCGCTGGTCCAGAACAAGTCCAAGTCCGTGCACGCGTATAGAAGTACTTGGAAAGGTACGTCACCTGCTGAGCCACTCCCCCAACCTCAACGTACAGACAACCGGTACATAATTACGGAAACATGCGATGCTGACCTTACGGACTTGTTTGCAATCCCCAACCCTGTGTTTCCGAGTTGCTGCGCCTCTAAATTTCGGTAAGCCGCAAAATGACCCGCGTACATACTTACGGGGACGAGATTAGCAGGTAAAAGTCGATTGTTTCTGCTCGCCGCGAGAAGATGACGGGTCAGCGAATCATAGGTGAGATTTGTGACACTGTGGGCTCCGGGATAAAGCCGGTGGGGCCCTTGGGTGTGTAGATGCAGGGACGGGCGGCAAGGGGTATTCCCTGGTGCTGGTCTTCATTTGGGAGGCAGGTGTGGTTGAGCACGCACATACATACATGTTGTATAGTAATGACCAGCAATAGACTAGGCTAGGCCTGTGCGAGATGGGAGATATGGTGGTGGAGATATAAAAGTTGATTTCCCTGTGTGCTCTTTGTTTCGCTACTACCACAGAAACACATCAACTACAGAAATGCATCATCCGCTCTGATAAACATTTCAAACGACCATCACTTTCGGACAATCCATCGACTCATTTTCGGACATTCCATCGACTAGAATTTCAACATGCGCGTTTCACTTCTCGTCTCAGCACTCGTTGCGCCGCTTGCCCTTGCCGCTCCCACACTAGATGCCCGCCAGGCTGCTCCAGTCAAGCCCGCACCTTGTGTGCGTGACAGCAAAGTCACAGTGCAGGAGACAGAAGCACGATTCAAGCGGTTTGCGCAGGCGTTTATCTATCAGCGAGATATCAGCAAGGCATTTTCGTTTATTGCGGTGGATTATATTGTACGTTGTCCTATTGCTTTCATCTCCTATTCCGACTGCGACTCCACAACGAACAGTTGACTGACTCGACCGATGGCAGAATCACAACCCACAAGTAGCCAATGGATCCACTGCTGCATGGGAAGTTCTTTCCCCCTTCTGGAACACAGCCAACATAACCGCCAAGCGCGATGCGTTCATCTCTCCCATGAGCTGGGTCAACTACGACTCGGACTTTGGCGATGTCGTGGATCGGTTTAGGTGGGAAGGTGGATGCATTGTTGAGCACGTAAGTTGTCAACCGTTGAAGCCGCGTATGATCGGTGATGAGAGATGAAGGCTAACGTAGTAATACAGTGGGATCAGAATGAGACATTTCCCGCAATCAAAGGCTGCAAGGCTGTCTACTAAGCGTGATGGCATGTATGTAATTTACGGCATTATTTATAGAAGATACAGTGGGTATGGGAGTTCCGGTGGGTTGTGGGGATGAGGATGTATATATGATATCTCTATTGTACATGTCAAATGTAACGCACGATACAGTTCCATCTTCCCTCTTCATCCGCGTCACATTTCAGACTGCCTATCAGTTTTGCAAGGCTGGCTGTATATCTGGCAAGCAACTCATCCAGCATCACTCTCACCACTAACTCCATCACGACATTTCTTACCTACTACCTGCATCATCGCGAAAATTTGTCTTGAAAAGCCGCAATAGTAACCCCCATTAAGCACAAACCATCTGATACTCCGACCAAAGCCGAAAGCTTAGACATCGATAATTGCCTTCTTGCTTTCGCCCTTGAACTCAACCTTGAGCTCGCCCTTGAACTCGCCCTTGGACTCGTTTTCAGGCCGTAGTATCTGCGCATCTGCAGGGCCGGAGCTACCATCAGTGTAGTGCTCTGCATCAGGATCCACATCAAGGTAGTCTTCTCCACGCAACAAACTATACTCTCCACTCTGCTTTGTCTCCTGGACCTGCGGTGCGCGCGTGGTGAAGCTACTATGGCAGTTGGGACACTCATGTACTTGTGGAGCCGCAAAAAGCGCGACCATTGATCGCACATTGCAAGCGAAGAGGTAACCATGTACGAACCTTTGTTTTCGAATAATCAGCCACTTTCACTTTACTTGACCTTTTCCATTGTATCAAATCCAAAAAAGAAAGAGAGCTTACATGTTCAAAATCATAGGTGCAGTCGTATATCCAGCCAAAAGCCCAAATCCTGGCCTCTCCAGGTACCCGATTTCAACAGCCCAAATGGCAGTTAGGATACTCAAGTACGCGATGCATGCCACGCCATCGACAGCCTTGAAGCTTGCTTGGGGCATGCGTCCAAATCTCCTTTGGTGTACGAGGCTCCTGGTTGATGCGAAAGCGGTGAGAGCGAGCGGGATGAACCCGAAGCAAAAGGCTGTTACGGGGCGGTAGCGGTACCAGGAGTAGTTGTGGATTGATACGACTGTGGTAGCGATGAGAAGGGGTAATGCGAGGAGGGATGTGAGAAGAGTCAATATGCGAAGGGGAAGTTCGTAGCTGGCGAGCTTGCTCTGGGTGGGAGCCATGATGTTGATTCCCAAGAATGGGTTTTTTTTTAGTGATTTACAAAGGCTGGGCTTAGAGCCGGGTTTTCTTTAGTATGTATGACTTTTGAATGGAGAGTCTGGAGAAGCAGAGGCGTCTTTTTGGCGTGTATAAGACTGAGGCAATCCCCTAGGCAACAACAATGCCTTATGGCAAAGCCACGAGAAGGCCGCGCGGACGTACATGACACAGCAACTCTGCACCTCTCTTGGTCCAATCGGTTGTGCCACGGGACAGGGTAAAGCAAACATGAGGCATAACGGCGCTGCAAGACATCCATCATTGAAGCTCTGAGCCAATCGACACTTGGGATGAAGCTGGGTTTAGGTGCTCGGATTCGGTATAGCGCTGTTTGTGGGGGTACTCGGGTCCCCTAGGCTCGTTGTCTGGGGGCCGGAGCGCGTGGCTTGTTGCACAAATATCACAACTTCACGCCTGACCAAAGTATCGCTAGCTGGACATCATGAGTTGATCGGGAGTTGAACATTCTGCGTCTTGTTCAGGATGTCGTGACGTATTGAAGTAGTCGTTTGCGCACAGTTTTGGAGTCAACGGTGAGCACGTGATTGTTACTTCGACTGTGTCGAGATCTTTGGTTTGATCTTTGCACTTCTTCTTGCGAAACAAACACTAAATGCTTGAGCCAGGGATGGCCATTGCAGGCTCACCGTACTTGAATAGGCAAACAAATGATCTAGGGCGCATAGCAAGAATATTAATCGTAATATCGTATTCATATTTTGAAATATTTGTCGTCTTCCTCAAAAATTATGTCTCTCGGACTTCTATAGTTCATGTGCACCACGGCTGGACGTTGAGGCGTATGACTACGCCGCCAGTCAAACATGCCGTCCTTTGGAGGCACTGGCGGCGGCGACTGATTGTCCACTCTCCACCCTTCATTATGCAAGATATTTCGGACGCCCTCTGGGCTCAGAGGGCGTAGAGTAACTGGCGTGCTTAAGCCTGTATTCATGGTTGGAGACTTGCCATCTCCACGCCCTATGCTAACAGTCGTCCTGCTAGTCCCGCGCCCACTGAGCGAGCTACTCGCCCTGATCCGGTTACTAAGCACGCTATTGCTCCTGAACACATTGAGCGAGCTATTGTTGCTATAGTGCTTCACTTTGATCGCAAGAGGCCTCAGTATCGGTAGGGTTGCGCATAAGATGCCGACGTTGACTTCGACCATGGACCATGTATTGACAGGGACGAAGCCGTAGATAGGATCGTCAGAAGTGGTGAAGAGGTAGAGAAATCGGAATCTGACAATGGCAGCTACCATGCTGACAACTCCCAGTCCGAAATTGATGTACAATGCGAGCTTTTCGCGTGGTTTGCGGGGTATGCGCCGGATGAGTTGTATGGGCAGAGTGAGGATCCATATGTCGATCACTATGTGGAAAGAAGATGATGCTGTGTCCTTTTAGTAAGAAAAATAACAACCATGTGACAGTGGTCTTGAGAAGAGAGTCATACCATGATAGAAAGCATTCCTGTTGATGCAGTAGCCTGGGACAGTGTCGGTGAAGTCCCAAAGCTTGCGCAGCGGTATACATTGGGTAGCCGCCACAATCGTGAAAATGACTTGGTATGTGGCAAGAACAATGATGGTCCTCTTGCAAATATCTTCGAACCGTTTGTTGTAGGCTGCGACTGGTCAGCTTGATTGGGATGTACGTTGCTTACTACACCAACCTAATCTGCGGTAGACCAAGAGTATGGAGATCTTGATCAAGGTCACAATGGCAGCGTAACCAATGAGCATGGCAACAATGAGCTGTGTGCATTAGCCTAGTCCGATTAGGAACTGAAATAAGCATACCCTGATGTTGACGCCCACCTGTTTCAGAGACATGGTCGACGCCCTGAAACCCATGTTGAACTCTAGCGCGCCAACTAAAGCTTCAGAAAGGTGCACCAAAGTGAGTACCTAGTACGTATTAGGCAGCTTCTTATGGTCGCTTTCCAAGCAACATACAGTGGCCATAATCATGGCCCAGTCATCTGGGCCCATACTCCGAATAATGAATTTGCGCGTGTATACACGCAGAGCAACAGATGATACTGATTCTTGTGAGTGACTGTTTCGACATGATTTATGGCTTGCACATACCTCCAAGAACTGTCGTAACTGCTGAGACACAGATTAAGATAAGTCGCCGCTGGCGCTCATTGCGTGATGGATGCATCGACTCATCCATGACGCTCAATGCTTTTCATCGAGGTATAAAAATGCGACCTTTATTACGCTCACGAATAGGACTCTATAGCACCGGGGCATTAAGGCAGGATCCCAAGTTATATCCAGCAGCTGTTCCACTGACATCCGATCACCCCTACCCGCGATTATCTCTGGCACACAGGAATCCACATAATTCAGGTTTTGACACAACTAGTTTACAGTGTATTCCATGTTGAAGACGGAGGGACATGCATCAGAAACACGACAACCGCCGTAACCATTGGCGCATGCGACCCACATGTTGGATTAGTACAGGGATGTTAGCGCAATCCTGTGGCCTCATGTCAGGAGTGCCAAGAACACCACCTCGGAGCGTCCGGCGAAATTCTGGATGAGATTTGGAGAGTGTAGTGTCACCACCCATACAACCCATGGTGAATGAATGCAGTAGCCATTGCAAAATGCGAGTTTATGGTGAGTATTCGTATTTACATATACTTCCATCACTTCTGCAACGAAAGATATACGAAGGGGTGAACGGACTTCTCAATGAAACAAAGTCTGGCAGACTTTTCGTCAAGAAATGTGACATGACCATACAGCTTGACCACAAGACGGCAAAGATACTGCACAAATACGAAGCATGCATCCCTTGACCGGGTACAGCCGCTCGCACACACACACACAGGTCCCAACGGCTTTCGCCTGGTAACCCCAGGCCCGAAATTACGGGCGTAAACTAACTGATGCTAGTAAATCCACGTGTGTGAAGGATTTAGTGTCAGAGAAATGTTTTGGCAGCTCTCGCAAGGGTTGAAAAAACCAGCCCAATCGAACCTCGAGTTTGGCCTTAGATATTTCCGGACGTTGTTTAGGAGCTACGAAGGAAGGGGTTGTTCGGTCTGCAATGCCTGTCAAGTTTTGCTTGCCACCACGCTACTGTAAGGCTGGTGTCAACACGAAACAAGGATACTTACATAGAACAGGAAAGCTTTGAGTGCACAGCCTCGGAATTGGGAATGAGGCAAAAGCTCAGTTTGGTGAATGTTAATTGCGGTCCTCATGTGCCATTGCACACCAACCACCAAGTACTAATTCTTCATGAGACTTGGAAAGGACAATCTCTTTTCCGGGTTGCGCACGTAAAGAAAAGAAGATAAGGTAGCTTTGGTACGCCCCAAGACTGCGCAATCATGCACACCGTTCAGTCGTTCCGTAAAGGAATGTATTGCGACATACGTGGAATTCGGCCAGACCCAAGCACACGAGTCAAGTGACATCGAACGTGATTCCTTGTGCTACTCCTGATTGGCTTGATCACCATAATACCGTTGATAAGATCGTCCCGAGGCAACAGGACCAGGGGGGCGTCTTAACGTTCTTGAGCCTCGCAAAACGTGCTAATCACATACCGGGGACAACGGAGACTGGACTATTCTGTCCTTACCCCGCAAACTCGTCTCATCCACCGTCCTTTGTCCAGCCCTCCTCCCATGCTACCGACAAAACCGGAAAATCAAAACAACCGGGCCTATCCCAGCAAAACCTACCATCCGCAACGCGAAATATCTCTACAACCACGTGCTTATTTTGTACTGAAATACGCGTAATTAGATACGTAGTCTTTATTTTTGCTATGCCTCGTTGCTTAAAAATTAATACGCCGCCGCTAGAGCTTTAGCCGCTGGAGGAGCAAGCGGATAGGTACTGCCTATAGCTCTAAACTCCTAAACGCGCCGCCATTTTTGCAGTGTATCTGTGGGCCTAATAACAGTTAATCATAACTATTATAGATATCTATCAAGGTCGAGCTCCAAAATATTGAATTAAGTCTGCATTAGCAGGTATGCGAAAATGCGGTGTATTGGCGTGATGTTGCATCGCGGTTGATGGGGCCGCCGTTTTCCGGTTTTGTCGGTAGCATGGGAGCCCTCATCCTTGGGCGTGGAATCCACAGCCTCGGTCCTGTGGCTGACAAAGTCGCCAAGTGGCTCACTAAGAGTGTCCCTGTTACTGATAAGAATTTTCGGCATGATTAATCTGAACATCTTACCTACAAACTGCAGAATTGTCTGCCACACCTATTCGATTCAACACCACGCACCCCTAGCTACAAGACAACCAGGGCCCTGGAGTAAAACTCACACCACTTTTGCTGTGGGACCGTTCAACCAAGGACCGAAAAATTACCTTACTTGCTGCGATTGCCTTGGCAGTAGCTATACTAAACCTAATGTTACAAGGAAGTCGCGGCCACCCACGACGACCACGTCCTTCATCACGAAACGCGACGGAGCTACCACACTAATCTGACTCTACGAGACGTCAGCGACAAAAGTTTCAGCTTTGAAGAAAGTGCTTACCCGTTTTGCTTACATGACGACGTATATTACACGGTAAACTTGACCCTCAAAGCTAATCGTTCGCGCCCCAGCGCCTCACACCCAAATCCGGATACCAGTTGATCGCCTCAAACACCGGGCTTTCCAGACATTTCCTAGTCGAATCCTACTTACTAATATTGTCCAACCAAAATTCACAATTTCCAGTTATTCGGCCAAATGGTGGGGTTTCGCCAAGGGCTAATTAACTGTGACATCCGCATTTGGCTCTAAAACGGAATATATAACGTCGATCAAAAAACTGTTCGCCGTTACGCCTAGCTCGTCATGCAGAAAGTAGAAGGAGAAAAGAGGCTGTAGGGGTCACTTCAGGTATGAAATGCGTTAGGTATGACCTAGGCATTAACTAGGCGACAAGGGCACGCGCAAGAACTGTCCGGCGTCAGCTTGGCTTACATCTTTCTTTCCACGGTACTCCGCACAACAACCTCCCGAGGTCTCCGGGATATTCGCTAGAAGGGAGAAGAACAAAAGACATCAAGTTGGTATGGGACGAACGTACGGTTTTGGACGCCTGATTTAGGGCCACCAATTCCTTAGAGAATTTTTTTTTTGGAATACGGCTGATCGAGCATTGCGCAATTTCCCACTACACATTAATCGAATCCTCCATCTGAGGTGGAAATTGTCGACAAGCGCTGCGCGTCTAGAACCATGACACTGGTAATCCGCACTATGAGAGACTGCTCCTAGCCACACGCCGAGATACCCACCCGGCCCAGCCCGGATCACGATGTAAGTATCGGCGATCGAAACTCGTTCTCAACCATCCGGTCCGTATCCAGGGGGATAGCAACATCACATGCCGGACTACTCGCCTACTGTAACCTTTACTAACGACGTACATATCAGTGACTCAAGCTTGCTTCAAGGCACCCGCTCTCTAATCAGTGGGATAGCCACAGCACGGGCCTAGATACCCACCTGCTCCAGTTTTGATCACGGCATCCACCGCACATCTATCAGTCAGCAGTGACCCATTTCCGCTTTCCAGTATCCGGTGTGTATCCAGTGACCACATTTATACGAAGTAGAATGCATGAACGCCCAAACTCGTCACTTCACGTACCAATCAAGATCAAGGTTGGTGAAAATGTCATGTTTGGATTATCTCACAGTAATTACACTGGAAACCACCTCTTACACTATCCGCCGCCTTACCTTCCCCTAGGCATGAACTTCATGCACCCTAGTCAAACTCCTAGCTGTCCCATCGTCCGCTACATTCCTACTCACAATGCGCCCCCCCATCTCCTCTCCAGCTACCTGTCCCCCGTCCGCAACATGAAAGCATAAGGACGCATCCACAAAATCCACATCGTCATCGTTCTCCGGCCGGAAAACCGTAACCTTGGTGATAATCTTCTGCCCCAACTGCGCCTTATGCTGCATGAGAAAATACGCAAAGGCCGCTCCATTCGGTGATCCTATCCCCCCCCCCCCCCTCCGTTAGCACACTCTGTCTCTCTCTCTCCCTTCACCCAAATAAAGTCAACCTTCAAAGAGAATAGGAACAACACATACCTAGCAACGCCTTCCCTTGCTCCGTCCCCATCCCAAACTCCGTCCCGGGCCACTCCCCCAACGTCTGTTGTACATCCCGTAACGCACTCGCAATAAGCCTATTCGTAACATCATTCGAAATCCCTATCATGAACAAAAACCGCACATTCCCCACGTGAGCATTGTCGCGCACCCAGTATCCCCATAGAATATCCGAAAAGGCGCGTAGAGCGGGCAGGTCCTCGAGGTTCGGGGAGCGCTTGCCTGCGTACCAGAGGGTGCGGGCGGCGGATTGTGGGCTTTCGAGGAAGAGGCCGAATAGTGCGCCGCCGCGGGGATTAATGGCGAATTCGTAGTGGGCTTTTGTTGCCTACGTTGTAACATTAACTTTTATTTTTCTTCTACTTTGAACAACTCTTTTCTTGTCTCTTTTCTTGCACAACTTTGACAAGGGGAGGGGAAAATAGAGGACAAAGGCTTACACGATACTGCCTTCCCACCCCAGGAACACTATACCACTGATTTATCGCAGGCACCTGGTTCCCGTGCTCATCCTGCATGTCCGGTTCCCAATGTTCAATCCTATAACAGTGGTTGTCGCCGCCCTGGGTGGCTGATGTACCACTGAGACCTAGCGAGCGCATGGCGTGCGGGAAGCCCCAATGGGTGGAGAAGCTGCAGCTGAAGGAGGAAGGGTTGACGCTGCGCCAGTGCCAGGCTGAGAGCTCGGATTTGAGGTCGCTGGTGAAGGGGCTGGCGGCTGAGCGGGGGTTACGCGTGTCTTGGAGGAGGGAGCCGGCGGTTTCGTCGGAGCCAGTTAGGCCGCACATGAGGGCGCCGCCTTTGGTTGTGTAGGTGGCCCATTCGCTGGGCGAGGCGTAGTCATCGTCCCAGAAGGCGGTGGTCAGTTGGAAGTCGTTGGTTTCGAGATTGGGGGATGTTGAGAGCGGTTGGATTACTCGGGTGGCGACGAAGGAGATAAAGGTTGCAGCGCTGATGGCGGTGTTGAACTTCATGATGCCGGTTGTTGAGTTGATATTGACACAGTATTATAGCTTAGTGATTGGAGAGGGGAAGGTAAACAAAGGTTCACTGACGGTCATGAATTTGCGAGTACTGTGAGAGGAGTCGTACATGTGACCGTGGCTGCGCAGACTCGAGTGAAAGTGAAAGGTCACACACGTACGAATTGAACCCATAGGCCATCATCGTGCTATCCTCCAGAGCCATCAAATACGCAGCTTTGAGATTCATCAAACATCGTAAATACGGGATCAGTCTTGTCAGCTCGTGGGATATGATGAGCAGTCTCTTCAGTCACATTCGTGAATACAACCATCGATTTACTCATAAACTTCATGTAGTCTTGATATTCTTTCATAAAACCAACACAACTTCTACCGCAATGGAATACCCTCATCATCACCCGCATCACCATCCATTTCATCGCCACCAAAGCCCTCACTACCGACATCATCGCCCACATCGAAGCGCATAAACTTTTCGTTTTTGGCCTCAGCTGCACAATTATTAGCATTCCTCTCTTGTGGATACAATTGAGAAAAAAGGCGGTAGACTTACTTCCCCATTCAATCACCTGACCATCCTGCACCTCACAGTCCTTGAGCACAGTTTTATCACCATCCTTTGCATCTCCACCCTCCATTTTGCACCGCCTACCGAGGATACAATCGGTAAGCTGGACATTAGGACCGACCTCGACGCCATCCATCAACAAACATCTTAGCAGCCTTGCGCCCTCGCCAATCTTGCAGTTTGAGCCAATGACGCTTTCTTTGATGTTGGTCTTCTCCTCGACAATGACATTGTCGGCGAGCAGCGAATTTTCTGCCTCTACTCGGCATTTGCGTGGAATGGATTCTTTGTGTGCAATCTTGGAGTGATGGGCAAATGGTGAAGCGGCTTCTTTTCCAACCTCCTCGGTGGATGGCAGTTTGGCGAGTCGGAGCGAGATGGTCAGCAGGAGGTGGGAGTCGTCAACACGGCGGATAAGAGGCTCATTGGGACCCGAAGGCTGGAC
This sequence comes from Bipolaris maydis, assembly GCF_028858645.1. Classification (NCBI taxonomy): domain Eukaryota; kingdom Fungi; phylum Ascomycota; class Dothideomycetes; order Pleosporales; family Pleosporaceae; genus Bipolaris; species Bipolaris maydis. The sequence goes on along the minus strand of NW_027093857.1, from coordinate 3,437,575 downwards.
GTATGCGAGGATAGGCGGGACGACAAGTTTTGAGTTTGCTGTGAGTGACTTTGCGGAGTCGGGTATGCTCGACGATCTCGTGACTCTTGATGCTAACGCAGTCGTTGGGCTCTCTTCGTTCTCTACATTGTTTCCAGAGTATGTGGTGCTGAACTTGGAAACATCGATGTCCTCCTCAACCATTTGGGACCCGTGATCTGACTCTTCGTTCTCTTCTTGCAATATCTGCCGCAGACCCAGCTTCTCGCCTAGTCCATCTTGCCAACTGGCTTTCGCCCACCAACCCATTACTTCCTCACTTATACTCTCAAACTTTTCGTTCTTGCGGATCATCTCCATGACCCAATAGGGGAAAATGTAAATGTGCGCGTCGCGGTGCGTCGTTAACATCCTGATACGAGCATGTTTTCTGATGAGTGAATGTCGAAGGGGAAACGTTTTTTGTTCTTCAGTAATATCGTTGAGAGTGTCTGTGGGAACCGAGTACACGAGTTTGGAGATGTTGCGCCGCAATGAGTCGGTGGGTACAGAGACGATTGGCTTGGGCAAAGGTGTTGTCGCAATGAAGTCGGTCTCTTCCTTCTTTCTGCTACCCTCGCCCTTGGTCTCATACCATACGCCCATTCCGCCTCTTCGTCCTAGTTTTTCTCCTCCAGCACCATATGCGATCTTGCCGCCGTTGTGATCCAGCCCTCCACTTGCGCCTGCAAATCCGCCCTGTTCGACCATCCATGCATCCACCAACGATGTACCGTCCAGCTCGCATACGAGATCGCAAGGAAGTACGATGAAGTCGCCCTTGATTGCACTTTGTAGTTCAGATAATCGGAAGAGGTCGCCAGTACTAGTCTGGTGTGAGAGGCCTTTTGGCGCGAGAATGTCTGGTTTCGGTGATGGGAGGGTTGTGAGATGTGGATTTTGTGACATGGCAGCCTCGATGGCTTCTAGTGATTCTGGCGGGGTAACGACTGTGATGTCTGCGCATTGTTAGCCCTCTACTGTGTTCAACTCTTTTTTTTTCTTGCAGCCTACCTGTTACTCCCATGCGATAGCACCATTCCAGCGGGTACCAGACCATAGGCCGGTTGGCGATGGGCAGCAGCGCCTTTGGTATGTCTTTCGGCGAAGATGTAAAGGTACTGAACGAGGCTCCAGGTCCGCAGAGAATGAGGGCCTGGAAGCCAGGTGGGGGAAGACTCGTCGCGTGCGGCATCGTCGAATAATTTTGGATGTGTGTCTTGGTGCAGTCCTGGTCGGGGACGGGGCGCGGTGATTTTCACAGTGCCCCAATGGGTAAGAAGACAGCGGCCTTGGCCTGTGTATGCCAGAGTAGGTGTAGGTAGGCAGTCTGCTGACTCCTCTGCTGCAGGTACAGAGGAATGGTGTGGGGGTGTGTAAGAGTCACCCCGCTACGTCAAAAAGCGGACATGACTCGTAGGACGGCAAGCACAGCAGCCTAGGGCCGCTAACGCATGTGTCAAGCATCAGCCTTGCGTTTTCCCCAGCCACCCACAACAACAGGGAAGCTCTGCACTGCTGACGCTCGAAACAAAACAACTCACGCCCCTAAAAGAAAAAGCAACAACTGCAGGATCCAAGCTACAACAGAAGACCAAACCTCTCCATAGCGACATGACCTAGAGAATGTCGTCTTTCAATTACGACCGTTACGACCGTCGCCAGTCGAGCTCTCGCAACCGCAGCGCCCTGGGCTTCTATGTTCCTCTGATCCTCACCGTGACTGTCGCGACAGCTGGCCTGGCGGCATGGGTGTGGAGCGCGCGCGAAGACGGGCAGGACTACTCTTCAGACGATGATCTGAGCTACGGTGAAGACAGTGCCCACGACAGGCGAAATGGCACGGCGCCCATGGGCCGTGACCTGGGGCCCGGGGGCGTGGGCGGTGAAGCATACAGCAATGATGCAACTCTGCTCGGCCGCGCCCAGGGAGTCATCCGCCGCACACCCTCGCCCCAGCAGTTCTTCGATACCGTGAGCAAGAAGACGGCGGCCGGCTGGGCTGCTGCTGGCGCTGCTGCTGGCGCTGCCCTGGCCTCGATCCGCGAGGAGGACAAGGACGAGGCCTTTGGCGACCACTCACGATGGAGTGAGGAGGCAGCCCTGAGGAGGAACGTCGAAGCCCAGAGCCGGGACAGCACCGCAGCTGTAGACGCGCAAACCAAGAGCTTCGCGGCCAGCATGCGCAAGATCGAAGACAAGAACTGGGGCAAGCGCAAAACCGTCGTCCTCGTCGTCAGCGCAGAAAGCCTGTCAGAAAACCACTTCGACGACTCCACCACCTACCGCGAAGAGACTGCAGTCAGCCTCCTCATGCTCCTCTCATACATTATGCCAATCACTAACGCCAAACAGACCATCCTCTCCCACCTCCCCGACACCGACTTCTCCCGCATAAACCTCTTCGTCCTCATCTACTCCCCTGCTTTCCGCTCCCGCCCCCAGTCCCGCGCAAACTCCTCCCTCGGCGGCTCCTACTCTGCTATCAGCACCCCGGCGCGCACACCGGGCGAGGAACTCTCCTCCATCGACCCCATCGTGTACACCCCTGCCCCCAGCACACGCGACTCCGACGCCACCCTCTGGAACACGCTGCACTCACAGGCCCTGCGCCTCGTCGAGGACCCCGCAATGATCATGCCGTTTAGCACCCCGACGGGCTTCGTGCACATGCTGCGCCACATTGGTCCGGATCTCGTGTACGTTGTTGATGCGCTCAGCGGCGTCAATGGCCAGAACATTGAGGATGTGAGGAAGTGGGTTGGCCAGACGATCGTCGTTGTTGGTGGCGATGGCACGGGCTTGGGTGGGCTCGTCGATACGGATGATGAGGGCCCGCTGCGCAAGGGCAAGGAGAACGAGCATACCGTCAGGTGGTGGCAGGTCACTGATATGGTGGGTCTGGGTAAAGGCGTTGAGGTTGTGGATGCTTCTAGACTTGCTGATGACTATGAGAGGCGCGTTGGCGGACGCGAGTAGATGAATGTGTTTTCCAACCTTTGTTTTCAGATACGATGCTTCGCATGGGCGTTTGACGATTGCTTTATGTTTATACCGGGCCCCCCAAAGCCAATTTACGTACTTGACTGAACGAATACACTTATGTCATTTTTAATTGCTTCAATTCGTCATTAACTGAAGGGAAGACCTACGACCCCTTTTTGACCAGAAACGCCTATCCACATTCAACACCTTTGGCATAATAGAAAAAAGATATCGTAAAACGAGATATGAGTTGGGAAATATGCAAAAATAAAAGTCTACATGCGAACACGAAGGAGGTACCGCAGCTTAACCTGCGCAACATCATACGCAATGTACTCGTTGTACAACAAGGTCGCTCCAGACACATTCGTCTTGCCAGCCGGAGTCGATACATCGGGCTATTCAACCCGTCAGTTTCCAAGGGATCAAAAAAAGGGGCAGAGGAGTGTCAAACTTACCATTGTACATCCCTTCAGCGCGGGATTGATGCAGCTTGCATCCTTCCACTTACTTGGGCCCGTCGAACCCATTCCCCATGTACTGTACATGCCATTCTTGACCGCATCCTCGCCAGCAGTGTACGAGGCATGGGTGAGCTGGTGCATTGGATTGCCGAGCTCGGCCTCGCAAAGGAGGAGCAAAGCAGTGCCTCCAGAGTTGTATGAGGCGCAGTAGTTTGCGGATTTGGAAGACATGTCGGCGAGGTAGATACCTTTGCCGAACATGTAGCCGGATACAGGGGCTTCGGGGGGTGCGATGCGGAGACCTTGGCTGAGGATTCCACCGACTGTAGGTGCATACTTGGTCAGTGGTTGTTCCACAAAGTGTTAACAAAGGATAGGTGCTTACAGTTGGTGACGCGAGAACCGTGCCATAGGAGACGGCGGTTGCTCGAAATCTTCGAGAACTTGCTCTTATCGAAACGTTCGAATTCACCCTTGCGTTCGATGCGGAAGATATCTTGGACTTGGTAATTGACTGCATGCGTTTTTCCTTTTGAGCAATTGAGATACTGGTCGATTTCGACAAACTCCTGGCTCTTGTGGTCAAGTGGGGTCATCTCTTCCATGCCGAGACCCTGGAATTGCTTGTCGAGCTTGTGGATGCCGCTGTCATCCTTCAGCTGGCTCTTGAGCATGGCAGCAGTCTCCTTCATGTCTGACAGACTCTCGAGTAGCTCGATTTCCTTCTTAAGGGCGTCATTGTCTCGGATGACTGGCGGACGGTTGCGACCAAAGGCGTGTGGGATCACGGAAAAGTAGTGGTTGGATAGGCGTTCTACTTCTGCTCGCGATGCTGCATCCGTATTGTCTAGAATTACGGAGAGCTCCTTCAAAGCTTGGAAACCACGAGCAATTGTTCCCTTGCTAAGTTTGCCCAGCGGTAGTTTGTTTGCATCGTAATTGAGGGCAGACATGGTGGCATCGAAATAATCCTAATTTGGGTGAGCTGAAGGCCTTCATGACATGTGATTTGGTGACCAAATGAAAGAAGACTCATGCTTACCTGGTTGAAGATGAGCTTCATAAGGTCCTGTGTGGGCTTGTCAAGCGTGCACTCGGCGGGTTTGACGTCTTTCTTTTCGTCATCCGCACCCGCACCCGTGTCATCCTCGTCCTCATCATCTGAGTCAGGGTTGTACGAACGCTCCACGTATGCGTATTTTCCTGACTTCGGCTCTGCACTACGATTCTCCCATTTGAGACCTGATTTGTCCTTGAACTTCTTTTCAAATTCCCTCATGGCCTCAAGCAAGCTGCCTGAGCCCAGCACAGCGCTCTGCCCACGCTCACCAACGCGCCCCCAGCGAGTCTACAGGTTGACAAAAAAAGGTTAGGCGATAAAACGTTCAGAAAAAACTATTTGAGAAAGTGCTGCTTACCCAAGTTTTATAGTCTGTTCCATTGACAAGAAGCTAGGTCCATTAGTCGAGTCTAGGGTTGTTTGCAATCAAGGAAACACACCTGACATTTGTAAAACTTGTCTGCACAGATAGACACAAGGTTAGAATGTATATCACAGATGTTTTTCTAGACGTAAAGCTTACTGTTGTTGGCACCGGCGTTGGTTTGGTTAAGTGACGCATCGTATATAGTGCCATTAGAGTCAATGTACACCTGATAGTTTGCAAGAGGACAGTGTTCATCTATGGAGATGGCAATCGTCTTTGATTTTGCATTCTGGCCATCTCCTACCTTGGCATCCTCCTTAATCTTGGGTTTCTTTTCTTGAGATGGTGCTGGAGGAGTGGTAGAGGCAGGTCGTTTGTTTGAACCATTCTTCTGCGCAGGAGCAGTGCCAGACGACAGCAAGTACTGTGTTTCATCTACTTTGGAGCCTGCACCAAACGTCAACCTCAACACTTTATTTGCTTCTTCCAAGAGGGCCTCGTGGGACAAGATTGCGTACCTTTGGACTCGCATTCGTCCAGCCATTCAATGGTCACTACAGGTACGTTGTGGGCAGCCGCGGCTTTGGTCTTGGTCGAGTTGCTCTCGTAATCCTTTTCAGTTGCAATGAGATGGGTCGTGTTTGCTGTGACACTTGATGCAATCGTAGCACCCAGTGACGTAAGACGCGACTGAAGTGCTGATTGTGATGTTCCCGGGAAGCGGCCAGATGTAGCGACGGAGCATCCATCCAGAGGTGGAGCAGCCTGTGGGGTAGCCTTTGTTGCAGCTTTACGAGGCATTGGTGCGAATGGAAGGTTGAGAAATGTAATGTAGTTTTCAGCTGCAGCAGCGATGAGCGCCTTTATTTGAACACTTTCGGGAAATCAATCAGGCGTCCGACGAGACGAGTGACGCGCGCGAAGGTAGCACCCTTAGGCATCAGCCCAGAAAGGGACTAGCTCGCCATGTCTGCCTGCGCGGGTCGACGCGCTACCACATGATAAGAAGACCAAGCAAGACACGCACTGGCGCTGCTCAGTCTGACTCCATCTCAGTCACTGATCCCCAGCAATGGCATCGCTTCTCACAATACCGCTCGAGTTGCTCGTTGCAATCTCAGCCCTTCTACCGACTGAAGATCTCGGCGCCCTGCGACTGGTCTGCAAACAAACAGAAAAGTCTCTCTATGAATGGTTCTCGCAAGAGTTCTTCAGCAAGAAGCAGTTTATGCTCACGCATACAAGCCTGCAGGCGTTGATTGATATTTCCAAGCACGCCAGCTTCTCCAAGAAGCTGACACACGTCATCATTGCCACCAACGTCTACGAGGAAATACCACTGCGCTTCAGGGATGAAGAGGCGGCTGCTCGATACATCCAAGGCTACGAAGAGCAAAAGGCCTTGTTGAGTACAGGCGTAGACCGCGAGATGTTCTCTGAGGCATTCTCGCGGCTGGAAAACCTCCAAACTGTGGGCATTCGCGACTTCGATTCTAATAAGCGGACTCGCGATGACAAGAGCTGGTCATCCTGGGGTGCTACAACAGTATACCGTGAGACAGGAGTCCGGCTGAGCTTTGCGGATCGGGGGTCATACTCGCCCGAAATCACGACGCGCTTTGTCTCCCGCATCTTCTCCAGTGTGCTATATGCCCTGGGGAGAGCCAATCGACAGCCTCCGCAATTTGAGGTGCTACTTCGCCAACATGGACTGCTCGACTCGGCTTTTTTCCTTCCAGACTTCCTTTTGCCAACAATCGAGCCGGTCTTGCGCAACACGACCACACTTTTGTTGAATGTCAGCCTGGTTGTACGCCTTCTGCATACCCACAGCAATGGCACTTCGGCCGATCTACATCCAGGCCGTTCACTTCGGCATTTCCTAAGACACACACCCAACCTGACGCATCTGCGGTTGAACTTTGAGAAACACTTGGTCGCTAATAACGAGGCCTTCCTACAGTGGCTAAGCGCACCACCACCTGCAACAACGATGCCCGTATCATTCCTTCACCCTGACCCAGTCGCGCTACCATTGCTAAAAACGCTTGAACTCGGTCAGCAGAGCATCAAGGCCGATATTCTCATCTCGCTCATGGGCAAATTTGCGCCAACGTTGGAAGATCTCAGTCTCTGGAGAATGAACCTCCACAGCTTTACCCACATCCCAATGGGTCACCAGCCAAACTTTTGGAGAGACTTCTTTACCAGCGTCTCCAAGATCCCTCAGCTCAACCTCACTCACCTTAAAGTCGGTATGCTGCAGCAGGACCACTCGCATGTGAACTTTAGGGAAAAAGAGGACGCGAAGTCGCTCAAGGTCAAAGAACACACAGGGAAGGGAATGGAAAAGTTTTGGGAAGAGCTGGCGGAACAAGTCTTTGTGGAACGGCAGCCTGAAATATCACGCTCTAATGGCGATGATTCGGGTGAAGATGAGGATATGGACGACGAGGAAGAGGAAGAGGAAGACGACGAAGACGACGAAGACGACGACGATAGTGATGTATCTGACAGTGTTGAAACACACAATGCCGTATATGCGAGTGCTTTGTGGTGAAAAGAAGATAGATGGCTAGGGCCTTGGGGGGTGGGTTTGCATATCTACGCCATGTCTGGGTATGATCTTGTTCAATTTAGTGTAAATGATAGTAATGAAATCTTACGGGCTCTTTACATCTCACCTCGATATCCATTGCATATGTTGCTATCGAAAAGCGCAGTAGCTTGAAAGATGTTGCGTGTTGATGCGCATCCTACGCCGCTCTGAACAGTGAATGAAACGAGCAGATTGGTGCTCATCGCCGTGTTTCTGCCCACACAGCACTTTTGGGAAACGTGTGCAGCTGATGTCAACAAGCCCGGATTTGCGGGGTAATCATGGTATAAAAAGTCGCTGTTATAAGACACAAGGGTGTTGACCGCCTCGCCGCCGCTACTACTCGACCCTCACTTCACCTTGTCGGTGAGCACGCCGCCTGGCAACTTTGCTGGGCAAAAGTGATAGTTGGGCAGCATCCTCCAGCTTTGCCCATATTCCGTGCCAGTTTGCGATTTTCGATGTTGTGAATGCAGCGGAAAGACGCGGTCAGCCACCGGTCAACAAGTTGGCCAATGAACGGGCCTTTAGGCCGCCAAATAGCAATCCATTCACTCCAATTCCCTCATGGGCCCGAAACAGGTGTCATCCATCTCGTGTCACCTATCAATAGCTGTTAAGATGATGTCGGCGCCCAGCTGAGCTGCATATACCACAAGGACACGATGTCGCACACACGATGCATCTGGGGAAGTGCAGGGGCGGGGTCGGACAGGAGCACATGACGACAAATCTGGTTCGACGCCCACGACGTCTCATCGTCGGGCTCACCACTGCCCTCACCCCTCGCTCGCGCCCTCTCGGTGGCATAAAAACAGTGTCGGCACATGGTGTGCAATTCCGACGAACACGGCGGGACTAGAATCGTTTTGAACACCTCAAAAGGAAAAACCGGTGCTGCAGCACGGATTACTTGACCGGATCTTGGCGCCTGCACGGTTTCGGGGGCTTCACCGGTGAGCAGCTCACACAGCACTAATAGAGCGACCGCGCCTCCGCCGATGCGACAAGTTTTGCATTCGCAGTGTTTCTGCAGGTCGGAAAAAGGTGCAACCATGCAAGTTCTCGACGCGACCAGTCTTGCCGAACGCCTCAGGTGGGAGGACCAAGACTACTGGCTGCACCTCGAGGCCGAGACGCCGTTCGACAAGTACCCAGGTAAACACGGAAGCCTCTCGACCTGTTGCGCATCATGCTAACATTGTCCAGCCAAGCAGCATGCGCGGCGCGTGCAAGAAAAGATGGGCATCGAGGATGGGTTGATCTACCTTCCAGGCCAGCCGGCGAGGAACAACGAAGATAGCGACATGCCAGCTCCCTTTCGCCAGCGACGATACTTTTACTACTTGAGCGGGTGCGTTGCGCCCAAGTCACTGACTGCTTCATTCATGTGCTGATAGTGGCAAGATGTAATGAACCTGACTGCCACATGGCTTACGACGTCCAGCGCGATGTCCTAACTTTATTCATTCCGCGCATCAATCCTGCGCGCGTCATCTGGAATGGCCGTGGCTCCACTCGAGCAGAGGCGCTCACCAAGTATGACATTGACCAAGTGTTCTACACGGATGAGTTGCAGTATGTCATCCAGGAGTGGGCCCATGTCAATCGCCACGCCGGCGTTTACGTCTTGCATCCATCTTCGCGGGTACCAGGCTGCGATAATCTTGTCCCTCGCACAGACTTTCATTCTCTTCAACCAGCCATGAACATGTGTCGCATGATCAAGGATAGCCATGAAATCAGCCTCATCCGGAAAGCGAATGACATCAGCTCACAGGCGCATCGAGAGGTGCTTGAGAACATCCTCAGCTTTAACAACGAAGCCCAAGTCGAAGGCCTCTTCATGGATGTGTGTATATCACGTCAGGCCAAACAGCAAGCCTATGCCCCCATTGCCGCATCCGGACCGAATGCAGGTACTCTGCATTATGATGCAAACAATGAGAGCTTTGCCGGTCGGCAACTCATGTGTTTAGATGCTGGCTGTGAGTACGAGTTGTATGCTAGCGACATTACGCGTTCTTTCCCGCTATCTGCTTCTTGGCCTAGCAAAGAAGCCAAAAACGTCTACAAGCTGGTTCAACGCATGCAGGACACTTGCATCGAGAGATTAGGTCCTGGTGTTAGGTATCTAGACCTGCACATTCTGGCGCATCAAATTGCGATTGATGGCCTTCTGCAGCTCGGAATCCTGCATAATGGAACAAAAGAAGAAATCTACAAAGCAGGTACAAGCAGAGCCTTCTTTCCTCACGGCTTGGGGCATCACGTCGGCTTAGAAGTCCACGACCCGAGCCAAGCAGATCTGATGAGCATCCGAAGAGGCAAGCTTGTCACTCAACAGGTTAGTTCGAAACGTGCGATGTGCGTCGACACCGCTAATCTTCCATAGGCACCTTCTCTCTACCCAGAAAATTTTCACAGCCCAGTATACAATTCTGAGACATGTCATGCGCCAGCAAATCCTCAGAGCAGCCATCTTGAGGAAGGCATGGTGGTGACTGTCGAGCCTGGTATCTACTTCTCGGCCTATGCTTTGCAACACTTCTATCTCCCGTCGCCGGTCCATTCAAAATTTATCAACACTGAAGCACTGAAACGTTACTTACCTGTGGGCGGAGTTCGCATCGAAGATGATATTCTGATAACTGCCAGAGGCTATGAGAATCTGACCACTGCTCCCAAGGGCGAAGCGATGTTCGAAATCATCAGACAGGGCAAGTCAAAGGTGAAAAGTTCACTAGCTCCAACAGTAGCAATCTCACAGGGGAAAAGCAAAGATGTAGAAGCGCCACTCTTACGCGCGCCAGGAATCCCAAAGGAAATGACGCAACTTGTACAAAGACCGCTTACACGATCTGCAACCTTACCAGCTGACCTCAAACACAAGAATGTGGAACTTGAGCCTCGGGCAGGACCATCACTCTTATCAAACTTTGGACGCTCCATGACTACAGAGGAAAAGATTGAGCAGTGGCGGAAGAAGCGCAGTTCAAAACCAGCAACGCCATCGCTTACAACAACCATGGGGAAAGTACAGCCCGTTTGTGGCGATAACCATCCGGGAATGCAGCATATATATATGGGTGATGCCCCTAGCATGTCTTCATTGCCACGAACAAATCCCAAGTCTACCGACTTGTCTGCATGCAAGAACTGTGCCATTCTCGTTCAAACACTTGACCGGCTGAGGCAAAATCTTGCATCATCAGCACAGGGGTCACCACCACCAGTGACAGCAACCACACAAAAGGACAACACAAGAAGCCCTGTTTTGGAGCTTGGAAGCAAGGAGGTCAAGGTATCGACTGGCGCGCCATCAGATACTCTTGAGCACAGAGGGATCAGGAGGGAACGAGTATGCTCACAACCGCGCTCTCACCCAAATTTGAGGTCGAACCAAGCGAAAATGCCGTCCCCTGCACAACACACACAACTCGGGTTTCCAACAGAGGTTAATGCTTCGGAAGAACAACTTGCATCATGTTCTCCTCGCTCCAAAGATGCGACCACGCAACCCCAACCTGGACTATCTACCACAGTGTCACCCTTGTCCTTGCCATCACCGAGACCTCAACATCCCAGCACAGAAGCAGTCTCGGAAGTGGAGGTGGTACGAAGAAAGCTAGAATCATTGCAATCCAGGCTTAGTCATCTCGAACAGCGCGGGCAGCCTACACGGCCTCCCATTCCACGGCCTTCTATGCCAAACTTGATGTCACACAATCTGTGAACTGACATACTGCGTATACTGCATTACTCCAATGGAGCAATGTAATGCACGACCCCTTTCTTGATTTTCAGCATGTATCGTGTTGGTAATGACGGGCGGCTTCTTGCTTGGACTTAACGGCGTCGATCTGGGAGGTATATTAGGTGTCAAGTGGGCTTTTCTAGAATAGCATACCATACGCTACCTTATATTCTTGCGTTCATTTTAGCATATTCGATATACGTTTAATCATTACTCAAAAAGAGAGGTCTTGCAGGTATTCGGTAGTTCCTTGTGAAGACATACTGGTATTACATGCGATGTTGTAGACGTTCTCTGGAGGTTGGTCTCTGTATACACGTACACTCATACCTGCATATGGTTGGCCCAGCAATGGCTTACCGAGGTGTGTACAGCCTTGCCATTTGCCTGACCCAAAAAAAGATGTTACAGCCACACAGGCATTGCGAAACTCCAGTCAGGCTGGGCTTGTAAACACCGTGGGGCTGACGGGCCGATGTGGCATAATGATGTGCAGATGGTAATACTTACGCGGTGATGCTAGCGAGGATGGGGTTGCCGGGCGTCGACGATACAGTAGTAGTCGATGGCCCCGCATCCGATTTTCATGTTCAAAACCAGCTCGCGCTCGTCTTCCAATCTTACCCAAAATCGCAACACTCGAGCTTCGTAAATGTCAACAATGCAAGCTACAACAGCCAGCGCTCGCGCTACCATTGAGGCGTTCCATGCGAGACTCGCTGCAGCCGAGAAGCAACAACATCAAGCTTGGGAACAACAGGACCACCAACAATTCCAGGACATGTATAGTCCATGCAACTCTTCATCAACATTCCACGATCTTCAGTGTGGGCACAGGATCCAGACTGAGTATACTGCAAGCTGTGGCGGGCTCTGCGCACGTCCTGTACAGGGCTATCCCTTTGTCTGTCCAACATGCCTCATCGACGTGGTGCGCGCCGAAGTAGCTCTCGAAGGGCTTACTTTGAAGCTGAATCAGAACGAGGCGGTGGAGGGTGCCGGATCGAGTCAGGAGTCGGAGGTGCGCCGTGTTGCCGAACAATATATCGCAGCCATGCTCCGAAGAGGCTATCGCGCCTGTAAGGCCGTCGCCAAGTTTGACGAACCGCGCCTCCAATTCTTTGACGAGTTTATGCGACAGGATGGTTTCGGCGGCGTAGAAGAAGAGCGTAATAAAGAGGAGCCGGTGACGCCTCGCAAACGTCCAGGCACGGCAACGGCAAAAAAAGCAAAGCAGAACAGCTCGGACCAAACACCTCGAACGTTGAATTTCCGTGATTCTGCTACCGGCAATCCTCCTGCAGAAAGGAAAAAAAGGGCTGATGTCAACCAAGCAGTCGGTGGCGCCATGGATGGAAATCCTAGCCAATCTGTTGAGACATGGGTCAACCTTCCTCCTGAAAGCGCGGCCACAGAGGCGGTACGCAGGGCAATGGAAGCTTTCAGTCTACTCTAAGCCCTCAAGGGGAGAGAAGTACAAACGTCGTTACTCGGGCAGATCCGCCAAAGATGAAGATCACCATATGCAAACACAGGGCGACAAGTACACATCAATGTCAAGAAAATGGACAGGCGCGGTGGGGACCGAGCCATCAATGTCAGCCACCCGCCCTGCGGCTGAAGTCATCGATCAGATCAAACCGGTGAAGATCAATACGGGCATTGAGTCCGTCCCTGTACCAGGAAGCCATTGGTGGCACATTGTCCGGACACTGGGGGAGAATGAGATGGCGGGTGGAACAATGCGGAACATCCTCGGAACTCTTGGCATTGAGCCGCACTCTCCTGATCAGAGCGCTGGCGTCATGCCCAACACCATGCTCATTAACATCCTTTGTTAAGACCCAGAACGGACATGAGGCCAAGCGAACTCTTCGCCGAACCGTAGAGGATCGGTATATCACAACAAGTATTCAGGAGGGAGGGGGTTAGTAGCGTTGAAGAATCAGTGCGCAGCAGGATCGCGATCGTGACAGAACCTAGTCAAGCGCTCGGGTTGATTCTTCCTGGGCAGGGACATCAACACCATGCACGCCACCCTTTTCGCGAGATCTGCAAACGACAATTCTCCATTGCTTCCAAGCACTGTTGTCCGTCGCCGAAGTTGAGCGGGATGTCTCGTGACGAGAGTCTCATCAGCCGTCTGTGGTTGGTAGCGATGGATTAAGGTTTGACAGGGACCTGCCGACCACCAGCAGTAACTCTATTCAGCAAGTTATCAGCGCGCTGCCGACAAATCCTGCGCGATGATGTTGACTACTAGCGGCTCGGGCACGACCCTTTTGTGGACCCGCCTTAAAGCGAAACATGGACGTCGAGGTTTCTGTTCGCCTACGTAGGCCCTGTTCAGAAGCCTACTTACTACTCGCGTAGTATGCCGCTTCGGCAACCACCACACCCACTCACCATAGTAGAGTAGGCACGAGAGAATACGAGGATGTGTATACACAGGTGTATCTACAGTACAGCGATTAACTTTGTCCCATCGGCCGTGTCTGTCAGTCCAGTCACGTGCTGTCAGCTATATCCCTGAACAAGCGTCCTGTACCCACGGCTCGGTTACAACATGTATGGATCCTCAGGGTGACATTGAAGCCGTATCTTGAACCACCAAAAAACCATCGACTATAACACCACAGGCTATTCGGAATGGATACACTGCTGAATCATATGGGCTCAGGCACAGACGCCACTGCTTGCCCTGAGAGTAAAGTCCGTTCCAAGAACTGCAATGACCAATTCCTAAAATGATGGCTCGACAATGAGCCGCTGTAGATCGACAAGCATGCATAGTGAAAGCACGACAGCATGCTAGCCCTTTTGGTGCTAGATTTTGCAAAGTCGGCAAGCCTACTAAAGGTGGTCAGAACCGAAGGCATGTTGCCTGATTATATGCCGCATTGGGGTGTTTTGGACCCTGTACTATCTGCAGCCTGGCGACGCCAACACGCCATCATGTTTCGCATGCCACGTGTGGTTGCTCGATGAACCCATTCAGGCCCACGAAAGAACGTTTGAATACAGTCGGCGTTAAGAGCAAGGTATGTAAGTATGGCAAAGTGGATCCTGTGCATCCGCCCACGTTAGCTCTCGCAATTTTCATCCGCATCTTCAGGCCATCCATATGTAGACGCGGTATTAACTTTTTTTACCCCTCTACAAACAATTACAGTAAGTATTTCGGTTTCAAGAACCATGGATGGTCACCGGAATTGCCATCATCCCCTCCCGAAACTAAACTATTCACGGAAACAATCGGCCAGACACTCTGCATGCCTACAACACGTGGATCAGTTTCCGAGTGAACAGGGAATGTGTCGCGACATGCCGTTGATCAATCCACTTGGGTTTGGACTAGCGCGCGCGGTAGATGTGAACCCCACATAACGCTAGAGAGTCATTGGCCACACTGGGCATGGTCTGACTGCCCGTATACTACTACATGCTCATTCCCGCCTTCACTGTCTGCGGCTTTGAACGACGCTTGACTTCCCTTTCGTTCCTCCCGCCTGCAAGTCCGACATCTAAGCCCGCATATCTTAGCATGGACGTCTACAGCCAAAGTTCCCATGCTGGTGGCCTTGTCGCTCGTGGTGGAGGACTTCACCCTCCACCAGAGGTCCTGTTGAACTGGCCGAAACCGAACTACGTCGACCCCGAGGAAAGAGGATGGGCAGCACCGATTGTGCTCTTGATGTTTCTGGGGGTGACGTTCCTCGTCTACGTTGCGCGCATGTGGGCCCGAATCGCTATATCGAAGAACACTGGACTGGACGATATCCTCATCAGCCTCTCTATGATACCCCTGTTTGGATTGACGATAGCAACTGTACTTGGTAAGGCTCGCGTTCACGTGTCATGATATCGGCTGACGAGGAAAGGCATCCGAATCTATGGCTATCAGTGGCATAGCTGGGATCAAACAACCGAGACTCTGGTCACTTCACGAGAGGTATGTCGGTGTGCCTTGGATTTCCGTTTTTGTACTTGCTGACCTTTTAGATTGCTCTAGCTATTGAACTTCTCTACATGATCTCCACATCACTGATCAAAGTCTCGATTTTATGCTTCTATCGCCGCATCACTGGACGTCTCACGCACCAGTTTGTCTACTGTGAGTAGCAGTCACTGTATTTCATGATGAGAACACGTTCTGAATTTTTCACGTGGAACAGGGGTATATGCCACTATTGCATTCTGCGTCATCTACGGCGTTGTATTCACCTTTGTCATCCTCTTTACCTGCACACCGATTGAGGGGTTCTGGCGTTACTTCGACATAGCGTGGAGAATTCAAAACAAGTTGGTGTGTCGTGATGAGGGGGCGATAATTGTGGCTTGCGCAGCGATAAGCTCTGTTCAGGACTTCATCATCTGCCTGCTTCCTGTCCTCTTGATTTGGAACCTGCAGATTAGCAAGCGTCAGAAGCTTGCACTGTGTGGCATCTTCGGAATGGGACTGATTACGTGCTTTTGTGGCCTGATGCGTACATACTACGCCACAAAACTATATTATTGTAAGCTCCTTGGTAACCTGACTGGGTGGTTCAGAAACCTAACGCTTGCAACGCAGTCACCTATGACATCACCTGGATCGCCTACTACGGCTGGATCTGGACAAACCTCGAAGCACAGCTAGCCGTCATTTGCGCCTCAGCCCCTTCCCTCAAGGTCTTCTTCAACCGCTATCTTACACAGTACACTTCACGCGACGGATACACTGGAAACCTCAGCCGCGGAAATCCGCCCGAAGTAGCATCGAAACTGGCATCGAATGCGTTTGTATCAAAACAATCTCAGTTTTCATCACACAAATCTCAAATCCGTGGCGGTGACGCTACCTCTAGTGAGGAGATCCCACTAGACGGCATCCACGTCAATCACAAACTTCAGATCAGTATCGAGGAGCGAGACGACAGCAGCTATAAGAGTTTCGAGAGCACAAAAGCATTGACTGAGCTACCACCATCCCACCAGGTGTGGCGAGATAGAATAGAATGGGCAGAGAGCTGCAGGAATGTCTGTGCCGCTTTCCGACCAGGCAGCATGGGAAATCCTGGAATCCGTTCTCGCGAAGGCGATATCGAAGCCGGCCGCGCTATTTGAATTTGAAAAAAGCTACACTTATACACTTTGTATACGGATCTTCCTTGTTTTGTACAACACGCTTTATTTTTCGAGCCTGATATCATTTGCATTTTCCTCTCTCTTTCACACACACACGGCGTATGACTTATCAAATTTGACGAATTTTTTCGAATTTTTACACAGGGGGCTCCCGGGGGACCTTTTAATACTTGGATTTATAGAAGATGGGGACGATTGCATGGAAAGGTATGTTCTTGGGTGGTCTTTTGAGCTTATCATACGGAAAAGGTGGATATGTAAACCACCGATAATACATCATTCTGGCTACAGGTCTCAAATCGTATTAAGACCAGAATCACATAAGAAGAAAAAGTCAAATAAAATCTACAAATCAACAATATTTTTGTGAAAACACGACCTCCCTTCTCCAACCCTTCCCACCAAGAAAGAAAGAAAATCAAAAAAATCAAAATACAACCCACACACACACACACACACACTCGCAGTCAAAGCCCCTCCTCCTCCGCACAGATAATGCCCTTAACTTACTTACTTACCTACCTACCGCCTCTCGCGCGACGGCACTGTCACTTGTCACTTGTCACCTGTCACCCCATCCCCCCTTAAGTCCCCAAAAAACGTGCCCAAACCCAAGAAACTCTCTAGTTTCAAATTACAACAAACCGCAGATCCCCTCTCACTAATAATGCGGGGAGGGGGGAATAAACTTTTCGTCCGTGTGTTCTCGTAAGTAGAGTTAGTTGCGGGGACAAAAAAGGGCCGAAAAAGAAAAAAAACTCCACGTGGGTTTATTTGATGGGGAAAAGGCGCGCCGAGGTATGTCTGTGTGTGTGTGGGCGGGCACACGTGGGTATACGTGCTAGTAGTGGTAGGAAGGGTTGATCTACGTTGGGTAGTCTGTGGGGGGATAGGAAAAGGGGAAGGATGATCGTGCGTCAATCGATAGTTTTCCAAGGTATAAAAATGTATTCTAGCTAGCTAAGCGCGGGATTGGTTGAGACTCAGTACGGCAGATATGCAGACATGTGGTCGTTCAATGTAATAGTGCTTTGCGTACCTCCTCCACGTCCTCCAGATTCCCACATACCAGACCCCCTCGCTCATCCGTATCTGTTACTGCAACAGCCAGCACGCGCTCGCCGGTTGCGGAATCTAGAGCTGCGCCGCCGGCGCACTCGATGATGAGGGCGATGGGAGCGAGTTCGTAGAGGCGGCGGAGTTTAGCTTTGCTTTGTGGTGTTACGGGGGAGATGTAGATGCCGTGGCCCTTGACGAGTGCGTGTACGATGTCCGGGACGAGACCGCCACTGTAGCGGAGTGTGTATTTCCGCTGGATGAAATGCGTGATCAGACTCATGTATTTCTCGTCATCAGCCGCGGCGCGCAAGTTGGCGGGGGCGAAGTACCGGGTCTTCGTCTCTGAAGGGGAGGCCAACTGTACGGTTGGCCGGATGACTTGGATGGAGCCTGAGGCCGAGTATCCGACTTCAAAGCAGGTGGGCGCGGTGTTGGGGAGGCGGAGGGCGATGATGGCTGTGGTACGGGGACCCAAGACACCGAGGATTGAAGCGATTTGGTGGGTGGATGGGTTGGATTGCAGGGCTGAGGGTCCAGTCCAGATGCCTAGGATGGTGCCTACGCTCCAGTTTGGGGCGATGATGGAGGAGCCGTCGAGAGGGTCGAAGGCTAGTGTGTATTGCTCGGTGGTTTCTGAACTAGTACTGCTATTTTCTGAGGATGACTTCTCGATTGGGTCTTCCTCGCTGCTGGCGGTGACTATGCTAGGGCAGTCTTTGATTGTTTGGCGGATGGCGTCCTCGGCGAGTACGTCGACGTTGAGTTGATCGTCGCCGAATGCATTAGCGGTGCCGACTTGGGTTACACTGGGCGAAGTGCGCAGATGGCCTGCTATGGTGTGCACTGACTTCAAGAGGGATGGTAGGACAGAGTCGCGGAGCTGGGCGTGCGTATCTGGTATAAGGTTTTGGAGATGAATCGCGAGGTCAGTGCCGGATGCCATGGCGCGTGTTTTGTGCTCCGGATTAATTTGAATCTTTATGTTTGGACCAGGTGCGTTGTTGGTTTGAATGTTATTGAGATATCGCGGATACGTCACATGTGCAATGGTCGTTGAAAGTAAGAAATTCTCCGGCTAGTGCTATCCCATCCATGCTGTGACGTCGTAGTGGAGTTGAAGTCCGCTGGCCGAGTAGCTCCACTGTATCCCTGCTTAGTTCTTACCTTTCTGTGCATTTTTGTATATCTGGGATTTGAGTTCATACGGTAACAAACAGCAATGCCCGACTTGACTAGCTTCAGTCCAGCCAGTGCGTACGACGTTGGTCAAGATGCCGTGGCCTGGTACTGTTGATGTCCGAGGCGCGGGGTAATGAATGGTAGTACTAGTACTACTACGACAGCGGGGTAGGCGTACAAACTAAAATCTTTTTTTTCGATCATACCATTATGTGTCACAGGTTCCTTCTCGTATATAAATGATCCTTCGGCTCGTATCGTCTCAGATCTAACCACATCGTCAGGCCACTTTTAATCATACTTTCGCTTCGCTCCAATCTTGACACGATGCCGCAGATTCTCAAGATTGCAGCCGCGCAATCTCGCACCCTCTCTACAACAGCTCAAACCCTCTCAGCCCTTGAAACGACCACCAAGAGGGCTGCATCTCAGGGAATAGACATACTCCTGTTCCCGGAGGCGTACTTGGGCGGATATCCCCGCACTTGCTCTTTCGGTGCTGCAGTCGGCGCCCGCGCGCCCGAAGGTCGCGAGCAATTCCTGCACTACTTTCACGATGCTGTCGATCTAGGAGACACTCCAAGTGGTGCAGGCGAAGATTGGATTGACCGAAAGCTCGAATTACCGAAAGGAAAAGAGTACAGAGGTGATGGCACCAGAGAAGAGCTGGAAAGGATTGCAAAGGAGACGGGTGTATTTATCGTGACAGGCCTGGTGGAGAAGTCTGGAGGAACACTGTACTGTGGATCTGTATTTGTGGATCCGAAAATAGGTGTTTTGGGTAAGAGGCGGAAGGTGATGCCGACAGGCAGTGAACGCTTGGTATGGGGGATGGGTAGTGCGAGTACGCTAAGGGCAGTAACGACTGAGATCAAGGGCGTGAAGCTGTGCATGGGTTCGGCGATTTGCTGGGAAAACTACATGCCATTGCTAAGACAGAGTCTGTACAGCCAGAACGTCAATCTTTGGTTTGCGCCGACAGCAGACGCACGCGATACTTGGGCTGCGCTGATGCGGACGGTTGGGTGCGAGGGGCGTTGTTTTGTTCTCAGCGCAAATCAGTGCGTCAAGAAGAAGCATCTTCCTGAATGGATAACAGGCGGAACAAAGAATGAAACAGCTCGCTCGCCAAGCATCGCAAGCAGCAGCGGCGTTGGCAGAACGATATTGCAACAGAGTGGCGGTGCCGCGCGCCGGCGAAGCACCATCACGAGAACAGAAGACGGCCATGAGATCTGCTTGCCATTGCCCAAGGGACAAGATGCAACGACTAACGGTGACTCGTCAGCTATCGATTCCATAGAAGAAACCTCTAGCATCAAACTACAGCCCTTCTCGCAACCTCGGTCATGGTCCGCAGACGGTGAAGAGTTTGTCTCTCGCGGTGGCTCAATGATTGTATCGCCTCTTGGTGAGGTGTTAGCCGGACCGCTTTGGGAAAATGAAGATGAGCTCCTTGTCACAGAAGTTGATTTTGAAGATTGTGAGCGAGGAAGACTTGACTTTGACTCTGCGGGAAGCTATTCGCGCATGGATAGCTTCAAACTCAATGTCGAGGGTCTTGACCTAAATCCGCCACCAATGTAAAACTAGGAAACAGTTCTAAAATCGAGATCATCAAAAGTTCAACCCTTACTGTTTTCTTTATGTCAATTGGTACCAGCATAGTCTTCACGATTTGTGTAAATGTAATAATACATAGGTTGCAAATACCCAATCATCCGTGTAGCACCTAGTTGCAAAATTCGGCAGCTGAGTCTTCCCACTGAATTCGACTCTTCAACCTCGACATAAAACTTCAATATGTCTCCTAATTGCATCGAAAAGCGAATTCATTCCTGTGCGTAAACGCCAGTTCACGGGCTCATCTTTGTGCACATCGTCCAAGCTACCTCCTTCAAACTGTAGAGCGATCAACATGAATTCCCGGAGGGAGCCGACATTTCTCTGTCCACAGTGTCGTGAGGCATATCAGACCTACCTATACGATATACCGAAAGAAGAGTGTGCGAAAGAAGGAGATGCCAACTGCTTGAACACGGGTGATAAGCAGACATGTGAGACTGCTGCGACTACGGATGAACTGCAGAACTATAGAAGGGTGAGACGTTACGCTCCTGCAAATGAGTTGAGCGAGACAAATCAATAGTGATGGAATCATGAGCAAACATGGCATGACGTGGACAAGAAGAGCAACCACTGCAATACTAGAATCTTGATTGGGTGTGAGTTTAGAATCTAAAGCTTCGTGTCAATCTTGCCGTGTACTGCACATTTTAAGGGAAATCTCGAACTTCGTCCCGGTTCAGAGGCTAAGCCAAAGAAAATCATACAACCAATTGTGTACAATGGCCCAAAGAGGCGAGATCTGGTGAGTGGCCACGGAGTATCGGACACACTACCTTGCTGTGCCCGTCATCTCGTCCCGCTATCCGGGATATCCAAACTTTCGGTTAATCAGCACCGCGTAATCGGATAATAAGCTCCCCAAGATTTCTATACGTAGATAGGTCGTATTTCGGTAGGATTTCGGTAGTATTCAAGAATTCCTGTTACCAAGAACTTTTTAAGGTTTCCTCCGTAATAGACACTAGAATCTCCGCGGGCCTGGTTAATTAGAAAACAAGCTAGAATGCGAGCTAGAATGCGATCTAGAAAACAAGCTAGAAAACAGGCTTAAAAAAGAGCCAAGAATTTAGCCAAGATCAGCTAGAAAACTAGCCAAACAACAGCCAAGACATAAGTTTGGGAACCAGCCAGAAAATGGACCCAGAAGTCAGTCTTGCGCTGGTCTAGCTAGAGTAGCTAGAGAAACAGTTCAAAAAAATCCGTTCTACGCAGGAGCAGCAGGAGGCAAAGAGCGCGCGCTAGTATAGGCGCGCCTGATGTCACATGTGAAGTAGGAACATCTTAACAGCCTAGCTAGCAGTGCTTGGACTCCAACCTGCGCCTCATATTAGTTGGGGGCACATCGTTGATGGTTTTACCGCCTCCGCCAAGAACCCGTAACGCACACTTATTGTGCTTGGCGTGGATTGTGACACTGGTGATTGGGTTGCTTAGACCACTCTGTGACCTCACTGACTACTTTGACATCTTACTAGTCGAGATCTAACGACATAAAGCGGCACAGGGTTGTGGAAGTTAGAAGCTTGAGTGAAGGTGGTAAGTATCGCACTGGGTTTAGCTGACTAAAGCATGCCGCGCTCCTAATACGCTGCTTATTCCAAAGGTACCACGTGTGATGCTAGCACGAGTTGGACTGTATCGGTTCGGCGCTTGAATGTCAATTTCGAGTCTATATGATCCCTGCGCAGCAGTGCTTCGGCAAGGCCAAGGGATCTCGAATTTCGTGGACGAGATGCTGCATAGCGCTATTCCTCTCAGTGAACTGACTCTCTTCGAAGCTCCGACAACGAATAGAGAAAAGGCGGCCGGGTCAGCAAACGTGTCCCTCATGCGCTAGTTGCCCTGGCATGTAAGGGAAGACTCTCGTTAACATTAATTCCAACATCATAAGGGTATCAGGTGCGCAGAAAATATGTGCTACGTCTTCTTGCATTGCGGGATCATTGACTTGATAAAGGCTAAAAGACGAAAGCATCAAACGATTGCTTCGAAGAGTTCGAATTCGCTGATGCGATTGCACTGTTGGTGCTGCCGATCCACGACCGCTTTTGCCTATAAGAAGAGGGTGACTATTTCCCTTAGCACATACTGGGGCGATAGTACCTTATCTTAGAGCAAATCACTTGCTCGCCCCCTCCGATTCTTTTCGTGGAATCGAGATCGTTGCGGTTGACGTAACGATATCATGACTTAGAATGGGTTTTCGATTCACCGAATGTAATATTATGATTCATTAAGTAATCAGTCTCTCGATCAGGCGATACGGCTTTTGGCTATGCATGCTCAGCTGATCGAGAAACCCATCTGAGGAACGATGTAGGCCAGAGGGAGGTCTGAATGTGAGTGATACAATTACGGAGTCCGTAAAAACTAGTGGTGTACATAGGTATGTTCCGTTAGCTTGATTAGATTGTATCAAAAGAAGACATGAGGATTTGAGAGATGTCATAGTAAATACCGATGTAGATATCCTTGTTCACGAAATAGGCCTTTACTTAGTCTTAGTAACTCTAGCATTACCCCAGTACAGCTACAAAAATCGTTAGTATTGCACTAGTAAGCGTTGTTTCACTCTAGGTCTAATTGGCTAATTTACTGAGCTAACGGAACATGCCCGTGTACGCTAGTATTGGAGCGACGGCACGTCCCAGAGAGGGAGGGCTAGACGTGAGTAGTACAATGATGGAATCTGCAAAGGCTTCACAGTATTATCACGGCGACGGGATGTTCCCTTAGAACACTTTGAACCCAGTTGCTAGCAATGGACGTGCTCGTGGTCAAGCAATCTGCGAACAGTATAATTATGGCGGTCGCAGCCACCCATTTGCTCATCACTTCGCACAGTATCTACAACATCAACAATCGCAAGAACCACTTCAGCCTTCTCAATCCTACTTCAGTGCAAGTACTTTCATCGCTATCATGCAATTCTCTTTGATCCGCAACCTCACCCTGGCCGTTCTGGCGGGTTCAGCAGTGGCTCTTCCTGCCATTACTCAAGATGCTGGTAGCTTAGCCAATGTTGAGGCGACCCAAACCGATGTTGAGGTGAGTCAATCTACAGTTCTTTCGCTAGAAATTCAGTATCGATTGGAAAAGCTAAGCAGTAAACAGGCCCCAGTCATGCTCGAGAAACGGATTATTCCCGCTATAGCCTTGCTCCAAGTCATTGGAGGCAAGCTCTTTGCTGGTGTAATGAGTGCGGCCATCGAGCGCGCCAAAGACGCCCTCGCACCCTCCGCGGACGACTGGAAAAATTTCGACGAGGTAAGCTAATGCCACAAACTTGAATTTATACCATGTGCTAAGAAACCGCTTTAGGCTCGCACAGCCTTTATGCAGGATCATATTCCTGATCTTTACAACAACCGAGTATCAGGCACAAAGGGTGTTATTTGCATGAATGGACCCTACTCTACTAGTCCTGGTGCTGTGTTTGAAGGACCCGCTACTGAGAAATTCTCATGGGATATTTACCACACCACGTAAGCTCCTTAATCTCTTCCTCCAGCTGTAAACTAGTTATACTAATGCTGCCTCAAAAAGCTACGCTTGTTTCGAGATTTATTCAGGCTCCGTTACTAACGAGGGTGACGGTGGATGGATCAATGTAAGTTGCTGCAAGTCTTAGTTTCGAGCTCAGATACTAATGAGTTCAAAGTGGGGTGCGGAAGGCTGTTCTATCAACGGCCATACCATCAGCTGTTAAAAAGGCACTTAGTCGCTCTCAACTATTGTCGCAAGCATAATCTGGATACCAGAAGAGCTTTGTGGATTGCTATGAGCGCCTGGAGAGATTAAAGGCTCTCTTTGTTTCAACAACTTTGAGTTTCGACGCATAAGTATAAAGAGACAAATAGGGTTAGAGTGAGAGTCGGAGTCAAAGTTAAAGTGAGAGCTAGAGTGAGAGTTGTAAACAGAGTTAGAGTTAATAGGTACAGTTGATCGTTTAATTAGATTTCTTTAACGTTGTTCTCTTGATATTTTTTCTGAAAACAATTTTTGATTTCCTGTCGTTCCATGTCAAGATACATACATACTAAAAGTATACTAGATAGGAGTTTACATAAATCATAATTAAAGATGCTTATTAAAAATACTTGATCTAAATTGGTTTTCGACATGTGTTACACGGGTTTGGATCTATACTTCTCTTGCCGGGTCCACACTAAGGCCAGTGAGCTTTATGCTAGTATTCCGTAAAAGTTGTCTAGCGAGACAGTAGAGTAGAGTGCTTAATAGAAAAGGCAATAGGTTTAATAACTATTAATACATATTGCTGTAGACTAACAGGTAATACGTAATCTTATTAAGTAAAGCAACTGGTAAGATAGTGTGACGGGCTAGATAGCCCATCACAATACAGATAGCGGTAGCTATCTTATGTATCAACTATACAACGATATAAGCAGCTCTGATATCTTGTGCTAGCCTTTTTGGCGCGGTGGGCGGCTTGTAGCTGGCTGCGCAGTCTGATAGGGCTCGAACCGTTATAGAAAGTACAATTTAAGTTAACAATAACTAGCGAGAATAATAAAAAAAATCTATCTATCCTTATATCCTTATTACTTCTAATCCTACTGTCCTTTACTTTCCTACTATCCCTAGGATAGTTGTAATGTTAGTGATAGTTGCTATTCTAAGGCATCCTGCCATCCCTCGGATAGTCGCTCTTGACGGGATGGTACATCACGTGACCCAACCCCGCAATGATCATTACCTTCTGATGCGGATATCCATAGGCTCCCTGCCTTCTTGTTACGTGTAACAGCATGTCACTACCCCTGTTTCTTTTTTTTGGACAGAGCCTGGATTGCTACAAAACTAGGCTTAGGAGTAGTCGGAAAACGGTTGCCCACGGAGCAGGTCCCCATCCGGTTAATAAACTATAATACTAACCCGTGTTGTGCACCTTTTGCTCATGGCACATGATACTGTTGCATCGTTATGGTTGTTGCACCAATCATTGTCTGCGCTGGACGCTGTTGGGTCGATAATTTCAGCGGCGGCCCGTCATTCCTGCATGCCTGCCGGCAAAGGCTCATCGTGACACGATAGGCGCGGGCGATTACGATTACCCCGGTGCGGGCAGATGAGATTGCATATGGGGTGCAGCTATCCCCGCCATTAATGCTCCGCCGTCCAAGTAAGCTCCGTATAAGTAAGCTTGAGGCCGCACAAGATTGCTTGTTATATCTTGTCTTCCGCTCTTTGCTTGTTCAGCCACCATTTTCCCTACAAATTGGTGGGTGTCACACCTCTACTTTGCCTACACAAAGAAGCACAGCTGGAGAATACCCCTGCTGTTTGATCAGACATGACAAAAACGGTTGCAGCCCCGGAGCATGATAAGGATGTCTCTGCAACGCAAATGGCAGAGGACCTACTTGAGCCTGTAATACTTGAAGCAGGTTCTATTAAGGATGATTCAAGACAAAAATTGCAGCCGCCACCGCTGGTGGCTGCTATGACTCCCGAGGAGCGAGATCTAGCCGAAAAGCGGTTGCGAAGGAAAATCGATACAAGGCTGATGCCCATGGTTATTTTGATGTACATCATGAGTAAGTTGAGTTGATACTAAGTCGCAGGGTGATGTGATGGCCAAGATGGAGACTAATCCTACCAGACTACCTTGATAGAAACAACATCGCTGCTGTACGTCTGGCTGGTCTCCAAGATGAATTAAACCTCTCCAGTGTGCAGTATGAGGTATGGCTGTACCATTCGATTGTGTTCAAAGCTGCGGAACGTATACTTACTTACCTTGTCTAGACCATCATCTCCATCCTTTTTGTCGGGTATATTCTCATGCAAGTCCCCTCTAACCTATTCCTTAATAAGTTTGGAAAACCTGCACTCTACCTCCCGGCTTGCATGGTTGTTTGGGGTACTATCTCCGGAGCTACAGCGGCATGTCAAAATTTTGGCGGACTGATTGCATGTCGATTTTTCCTGGGAGTGGTGGAGGCTGCATAGTGAGTGTTGCTTGAATATGCTCTAAATTAGCTTCTGACGAGTTCTAGCTTCCCCGGCTGCTTGTTCTATCTCAGCGCATGGTATACAAGGAAGGAGCTTGGGTTCAGAACTGCCGCATTGTACTCTGGGTCTCTGATATCAGGCGCCTTCGGTGGACTAATCACAGCTGGCATCAAAGCAAATATGGATGGGACCCATGGATTGCGAGCGTGGCGCTGGGTGTTCATCATAGAGGTAATTTTACCAAGAGAGTGTTTAAAAAATGCTAATCTTTGCAGGGAAGTATCACTGTCGGCATGGCCCTTTCGGCGTTTTGGATACTACCAAACTTCCCACTCACAACGTCGTGGCTGACCGATGAAGAACGTCAGCTTGCTGTCTTTCGGTTAGAAGAAGACATAGGCGAAGAAGATTGGGTATCTTCAGAGGCGCAGACTTTCTTTCAGGGCCTCAAACTTGCTTTGGTCGACATCAAGACCTGGATCCTCACAATCATGCTCCTTTCTATTGTATCGTCGGCATCGGTGACGAACTTCTTCCCAACTGTGGTGAAGACCCTTGGATACTCGAACACCGAAACACTGTTACTTACAGCCCCGCCTTATCTCCTGGCGGTCATTACGACTTATCTCAACGCCTGGCACGCAGACCGTACAGGCGAACGCTTCCTTCACATCGTACTCCCACTCTGTGTCGCCGTATTCGCCTTTATACTGGCAGCTGCTACTCACACAACAGCACCTCGATACGTTGCCATGATGCTTATGGTACCGGGTGTGTATACGGGCTACGTCGTTGTATTGGCCTGGATTTCCAACTCGTTGCCGCGCCCGCCTGCTAAGAGAGCGGCGGCGCTAGCATTCATCAACGCCGTCAGCAACTCGAGCTCGATTTATGCTAGTTACATGTATCCACAGCCAAAGAACGGGCAGCCGAAATTGACCATACCCTTGAGTGTAGATTGTGCTACAGCTGTGCTGGCGATTATCATGGCGGGCATTATGCGCATCGTTCTCGTACGACTCAACAAAAGGCTTGACCGAGGAGAACATGTTGAGGGCGCAATCAACAGCGTCCCACGTGCCGGGCAAGAGCGTGGATTCAGATTCTTGGTCTAAAACACCGATATCAACAGTTTGAAGGACAGCAGGGGGGCACACGAGATAGAGTTAGTAATATGCGTCAAGTGATTTCTATCCTCTTGTTACTTTTTTTGCCACCTCCTGACGTTGTCCGCGCCGGATGACGAGTCGCATGATGGTGAAGATTATCCTTCTGGATTTCCGTAAGATACTGTTCGTGCAACTCATGTCGCATACTTTGTTGTGGCCTGGTTGCATACAAAGCTCGCCCAGTGTGAATGGGTGGTGTTCAACAGCGAAACTCGAAGCTTCTATAGCGTCATCGGCCCGGGCAAAGCTTAGCGCCATCACGAGTGTGGCCCAGCGCGTCGCGACTCATCACCTCTCACTCGTCCACAACCTTCCATCCCAGCAGCGCATCATTCATCAGGCTTCTATTCGCACTCTCGCTCCAACATCGCTATCGGCCCGCCTCGACTGTAACATGCACTTTTGGCTGCCCAACAGCTATTGCGATAACAACCGACCAGCCCTTTGCGATAGGTGTAGTTAGCGTGGGTTGTACACGACTGCAAGTGCCCTGTGCACACACACGATGCGCTTTCACGAGACCATACGAATTACTACGTCAATTGTCTCACCACACCCTTGACCACTCATTCATCTGTCGTCTTTTCAGTAGCAGGTATTGCTCCTGGCTCTTGATCTCTCTCGCTTATTTGGACATTTCCAAGGCAACCACGCGTCGTCAGCTGACGCACTGCCATATCGACAACCCTCAACTCAAACTTGGACTTTAGCTGTCCCCACTATGGATTTCTCAAGTAGCGCCTTTCGGTCTTCCCCAGCTTCTAAAGTCTCAGACGATGTCATGTCTCATGCAAACCTCGTCATGGCGTGTAGATGGGGGTGGACCAGTTCGCCAAGTGCAGAGAGCGGTGGCGCAACCTCACGCTTTGCTACCTCCACACAACCTTCCTCATCAGCCTCGACATTCAATAATGTACGGTCAAAACGACTCGCACCGTGTCAAGGCCGTCTCTACCATCAGCTCTTGTGTTCGCATCGCATCCGCACAGATTTAGTCGAAGACTGCGGTGCAAACTGTGTCGAGCCTTACGGAAACACCGTAGAGGCTGCCTTCATCTGCCACGAGTGCATCCAAGCAGAAGCATCAAAGATTTGGGAAGAGCGACAAGCGCAGCACAACTCCTTGTACCCACCAATCGAGCAAATGTCACAGGAGCAGTACGATCAATGGTATGCCCAACATCGGCAGTTGGAGGCAGACTTCTCTCGTGACCAGCGAGTCTACGAGATGGAGCTCAAAGCCAAAACACGCCCAAGTAATATCTGCTCTGCCATGGAGGCCAGTAAAGAGGAGATGGAATTTGCCAACGAGCTCGACTCTCTATCTCTATCCCTGATGGCGTCCAATACCTCGATGACTAATTCTGCACCGCTTCAAGTTCAGAACCGAACCCGGACGACTTTGGCTACAGATCCGGAAGAGCAACTACATTGGGATTTGAATACCCTTGCTCTGGACCGCGGATCTTGCGGTATTGAGTACTCTGCTTCGCAGCCAAACAACGGCGTAAAGTCAACTCGGCAACTCGATGTAGAGGAGCTATGGAGGAAGCCCCGGAATTGAGACTGACAGCCGTGTTAGTTGGAGACCACTGGGCGTGTATAGCAATTGTCTTGTCGATTAGCGATAGCATGGTCTGGCGCATGAAATAGAAATTTGATAGCTTTTGATCATCACATGTGCTTGTGTTTTCGAAATACTGTCGTTAGATTTATTTGTCAAATACAGACTCATTCACAATGCTCATAGTCCATAGCGAATATTTAAGAGGAACATTCCTTTGCTATCAATAAGCTGTGGCTTACCTGCACCGCTGAACTGAGATGATAGTAGAGCATCCATGGTTTTGCTAATAACGATAGGAAGCCATCGGGTGGAGACGCATGTAGACGCGCTCGGCCAAGCTTCCGCCCCACATTCAAGCAAATTCATGCCTTGATCCCCACACTCGTCAGGCCTGTTGTCTCACTTTGAGAACGTCTTCCAATATGAATTTTGAACGTCGACAACTTTCCATCAAATTATCTACTGGAGCCTTGGCGCAATGGTAGCGCGTTGGTTTTCGGCCTTGTCTGCCTGTCCACCAAAGGTTGAGGGTTCGAGCCCCTTGGGCTTCGGTTTTTTTTTGTCGCGGTGACGTGACCTTGGTTTTTGCACTTCTTGTATGTGGAGCTGTTGAAATAATGGATCTAGGCCGACTGGTGTGTCGTTTTTTTATGCATAGTGTTTCTTATGTTCATATTCGGACGCAAGTCTTAGTCTTCAGTTAGCAGACAAAATTTAGTCAAGCGAGGGTATGGTATGTTCATTATGATATCGTCATTTGATAGTGAGGCTTATTAGAGGATGGCATGAATAACTCGGATGCTACTAGTTTGGAGCATTGTTCCAAACAGCCGGTAAGTTGTACCCCTGGGCTTGCCATAGATGGAAGTATAGTAGAAGACGTCATAACACACGTCGATCCAAAGCTTAATATTAGTCACCCACAAGACGATTTCCATACTTACGTCTCCAAGAATTTGCACGGGCATCTTGGGATTAGTAGCGGGAATGAATCATGACGAAAAACAAGATTGTCTTGGACTTGTGCCTGTTGCCTGATGTTGGATATATTGATCTGCATTTCGCAGTGCAGCATAGCCGCAAACGACAAGATATGCCCCTTTTACAGGTTCTGTCTGGCGAGACCCAACATGTAGCTACGGACCCAGATGAGAAAAACTAACAAGGCGGAAAAATTCGATTTCGATCGAATGACCATGAATCAAGTCTTCATTTACAGTGAAGTTTGGTACACTGGTAAATTCAATCCAAGAGTATCTTCTTACGTGTTCAACAAGCTGAAACAGGTCAAGAATACTACAAGCAAGCTAACCGACTTTGAATTTGAACACCGGAATGAACTTCACACAACATATACATAAGAAGTAAGGGAAGCAAATATAGAGCTATGTAAGTCAAAAAACTGTAGCCTCAGCGTCGGACCCAAACCTAAATTTCCCATCAGCATAGAAAACTCCCGGGCAGCTTCCGTTAGCCTAGAAGAAAGATAAAGTATGCATAAACCCACTACCAAGAACAACCAAGAATTGCCCTACCCCATTGCCAGCAACCCAACGTCACGATACCTTAACCCCATCCCACCAATCCCTTGATTCCCGCCGCCGCCGCCTCCTCCCCTATCTCCCCTATTCGCTATGAAGATATCAATAAACCTACCTGCCATATCCTCGCCGCCCAAAAGAGGACATTCCCCTTAACCACTGAGCCCAACCGTCCAAGCACACACAGCTCACCGATCAGAGATGCAAAAGATCGACCACGCCCCCAACTCTGGAACATACCGATCGAACTATCGTATCGGGTAATAAGCTTAAATCCATGTTTGTGTATTTATGTGTGTAGAAATTTTGATTGCATTTGTACCCATCACAACGATCATGTGCTTTCTCTTGTGCACGCACGCACACGCGGAACTCGGCTGCACCGTTTTCTTTTTTTCAATAGTGAGAGAAGCGCATGAGATGTGTAGTTTGCCCGAGCGATGCCGAGTATCGGTTTATCGACGTGATGTTCGAAGCCAAGGTGCACGGTGTGGATGTGTTTATTGAGGGGTTGGGCTGAAAGGCGTGATGGGAGGCGATGGAGAAGGCGAAAGCCCGGATGGGCATAGCGCAAAGCATGGAGCATTGGAGAGGATAGTGCAAATGGGAGGAGGAGATCTGAGGTATTGGAATGTGCGAGAGGCGGGTACTTCGAAGAGAGAGAGAAAAAAGGCAAGATGTGTTGGGCATAAGTGCAATGTGACGAGGTGTGATGTACATTTATGCTTAATTGCTTTCAACAAGTATTATACAGATATACAAACAAAAGGTATGCAGGGACTAAGCTACTCAAACAACGCCCCTAATGCAGCCCTAACTTCCTTCCTATGTCCTATCTCACATTCATCATCATACATTAGAAAGAAAAAGAAAAGAAAGGTTCCCTCCATCATAAACATCGTTATACATACATGACTGTGACCTCTTCTTTTGATGACGTACTCCCCCCCCCCCAGTTGGCTGCTTCGGGGGTGGCGAAAACTCTAAAGGGAAATTCGCCATGTCCGATAAAAGTCGGACACAGATAGTCGCGCGGTATACAGTCCAAGCCAAAACCCTGGTTTTACGGTACGTAAACAAGGTTGACGGGGGAGTGGGAAGGTAGTGTGCAACATTCGTAAATATAGTTTGCCCTTATCTGCAGCAGGACTTGTCTTTACTCGGCACGGGGCGTCGGAAACCGCTTGCCGTGTTGCGCCAAGGCGTGCCATCGAGGGAGATGGCGTGGTGGTAGACTTTGAGGGCAGCCAGGGTTTATCCAATTGTTCTTCTTTCTCCAAGGATGAGTTCATGTCCGTTTTATTGGTGGTACCGCATGTATGTGTTCGTGATTAAGAGGCCAAGCGAAACCGAACCCTGAGGCTGAAAGAGAGGAGCACCTCGATGATGGCATCCCTTACGTCAGGAACCTTTGTGGCCATTGCGTATATGTATGTACGTAGTGCAGTGCCTGCAAGCAGCGGTGTTGTAGGATAGTATAACGACAGCCTGTCAAGACCGGTACTGCAAGCCGTCAAGTCGCACAATGCAGACATGGTGCGAAAAATGTCTCGCATGCATGTGTTGGAAAATGCGCGGGGTAGTAAGCCATGTGCGCTGGGCGTACTGATCGCCAAAGCTAGTTGTCTGGACGTTGCCTAATACGGCATTATGGTCGAGCTTAGCTTCACCCCAATCCTCACCAAGCTCTGCGGAATGTGACATGATGCGCCTGTATCCGTCCAGTCTGTTGGCCTAGCAAAACTTTATTCGAACCGGTGGCGCAATAGTAATGAGTGTCTGAGTCTGGATCCGAGTCATCCGAACATGGAACCCGGTCTTGGTTGTGTCTTGCCCGCAGCAGGAGCAAGAATGGCAGGGTCCGGGCGTACTATCAGCTCAACAAACTCGGGAATTTTGGGGAGCAGCGCGGTTGATCCCGTGGGGTCAGCGTTTCCGTACTCTAGGTCGTTGTCTAGAGTGCGTATCATACGGGACGAGCGATGGCTTGATTGCTGACTGCTCTTCAGAGTGATGGATGTAGGCGGTGCTCCAGAACCAAGTCGCGAAAGGGGAAGCGTTACTTGTACTTGAACCAAGGCAATCTTCATCAGCGGTCTTAGTGTGGCTGTGCATCCGGCAATGATGCAGGTGCCCACTTCGATGGTACTCCACATACAGATGTGGACGGCTCTGTAGAAGTAGTCGCCATTTTTGAGTACACCCTTGATATATTTGAATCGTATGAGTGAGCATACCGCGCCGCTGTCAAACGTTAGCACTGAGACTGGATATGGTCTTGTGGGCCGTACAGTGTGGCCACTACCAAGATGATGCCAACTGAAATTTTGGCTCGTCGCTCCATTGGGGAATTCCAAAGCAGCAAGACCGGCATGAAAAGGAAGGCGACATCCGTGATGGAATTAAAGACGGCTAAAGAACCAACATTAGCTTCTTACAGGCTATGAGTCGGTCGGTGCTCGTCGTACCTTGCTGGTAGGCCATGAATATGTCGAGTTGAATAGGCGTACAGTCTCGCATGAGTTCCCGGATGAGATACTGATCCAGATTTGGGCCGCATCGAAGGAAGACGTAGAAATAGGTGGCGATTGACGACATGATGCTGAGAGTGACAAACATGTATATGACCATCAAATGCCATCGCTTGACTACAATGCGGGCGAAGAAGATGGCAAGGGATATCTTGATGAGCATCATGGTCAAGACGTAGGAGGATTCGGAAACAGTGGCAATCTACAATAGTCAGCTAGGCAGTGGTAGAAGGGTGACGGAATGCGAGCACCTTCATCAGGTGGTTCAATTGATCAAAGTCGGTTATAACGGTACCGCCACCATGGTGGAAGATGTAAATGATTGTTCCACAGTATACAGTGAATATCGCCTAATCAGGTCAGAACAGAGAATGAGTGAATCGGGGGATCAGTACCTACTCCTACCGATACCATGGCAATATCGTCCCAACCGAAGTTGGAGATAATCACAGTGCGAGTGTAGACTCGCAAGGATATGAAGATCCATGCGAGGATAAGAAAGGCGATGATGAGCCTGTAAGTATGCCCCACCAGGTGTGACACTTGTCCAGGAGCCGGTTCATTCATGATGCCGTGACTACCAGTCGTGATAGATAGAAGATGGCACGTCCAAGGTGTTCGATTGCCAGAGGGTAAGAAAAAGAGATGCGTATCCAAGGAAGAGGCGAATATGTTGGACAATGTAAGCGCGAAGCTAAAGCAGTTGACGGGACACGAACTGGCGCGACCCAAAAAAAAATAGCTGGAAACGCTACATGTCACTTATAGATAGGGGAGGGAAAGAGAGAGAGACGGATTGTAGAGGGAACGGTTCGCGGGCCAGATTAAGAACACTAAGAGGCAGTGCACAAAGTGCCGCGTTATTTCTTTGATTAACAAAGTGCCGCAAAAAAGCAAGAAGCAACAGGGTTGGTGAAGCTGCTAAAGTCATGGGTTGAGGGGAGTGTATGCAGCGTGGACAGGATTAGGCAAACTATGAAGATAGTTTATGCAGGGATGCATCGGAGGACGACTAAGCCGCCCCAGGCCATCAAACCTCGACCATCCGAAGCCCCGGATGGCGTCAAGGGGCTACCGGCGACGCTGGCTCGATAGATTACTTAGTAGCAGGCGTGTGACGGAGGCCAGCCCAAAGCTTGGTATGGTCTGATTTGTCGTGAAACAGCAGCTGGCCAGACCTATACCTAGGGATCGACGTGCCAGATATTGTCTGGCTGAAGAAAAGACCCCGCAGCTTGTGATTGGCAGGGCGAAAGGGCATCTCGATGAGGACATTGTAGCAAGATGCTGGCAGGTGGTGTTGATTGGTAGGTGGGCGGGGAATGGTGGGCGTGCGAGGGTGGGAACGGGTAGACGCGTCTCCGCCCGTCGCAGCAGTAGGCGTGTACCTGGCGATTTGCAGCAATAGGGCCGACGTGAGCCTGGGCCTCTGGTTCCTCCACCCGCCGTACATGGACTAATCCGTCGTCTCTGCACCGCGCTGACCACACACGCTCCACAAAACAAGTCCATACGAAGCACACACACACACACACACACACACACACACACACACACACACACAGAAGCGTTGCGCGCTCGGCCCAGCATTCCGAGCCGCGGGTGGGTCCGCATCTGTCTTCCCTGCCGGCTTTGTTTAGAGCAGGGCAGCGCGTACGCACTACACCAACATCTCTAGTATACGCTCGGCATTGATGGCCATGCAGCCTCAGCTTGCTTTTTCGGAAACAGATTGCTGCACACACACACAAATCCCTGAACCCTGCTGCTTGTGCAGCCTCTGCCTGCTCCTCTATCCCCAATTGTGACGTCGACTTCACCGGTATACTACCAATTATGCCGCCTTCACGTCGCCACCGAGGCCAACCTCACCATTCAACTCCGCCTTCAGAGGCAGATGACACAGACAATGACATGGACCTCGGAGCTCGCCAAGAGCACACAACCGACGATGAGGGCGAAGCCGAGGCCGACGACCCAGTAGGCCTGGATGACGAAGACCACGCTGGTCACGAGGAAGACGAAAATGAAAACGAAGACGAAGAGGACGAAGAACTTGAAGATGAAGCGCTTGCTTCGCCCTCTCAAACAACTCCACTCCCCAATCTGGACCCACCACCGCCATATCTCCGTGAAATCAGCACCTTGGCCTCATGGACCGTCTCCTCTTCCAAACCAGGCTGCTCAATACCCCAGCTCCGGCATGCAAACACAAATCTCTTCTGGCAATCCGACGGCCCCCAACCACACTACCTCAACATCCACTTCTTCAAGCTCGTCCGCATAGTCGGCCTTCGCCTCTATCTCGACTTTGAGCAAGATGAATCCTACACTCCCACACGCATCATCTTCCTCGCCGGCAGCGGCATGAACGACCTCCAAGAATGGGGAGAAATGCGACTTGAAAGCCCCCGAGGCTGGATCTGGGCCGACTTCTCAGGTGTCGGCGACGTAGACAGCGACGACCAAGGCGACGACCAAGGCGACGACGACAACGACGACAATGAAGACCAAGCCAACCCTCCTCCCACCACCACAAATGTTCAACGACACCACCTCCTCACAGACACCACCACCCCAGTCCCAACCCAAACACCCCACCAAGACCTATCTTCCGACTCGGAAAACGCCGTCCCCTTCCCCCCACCGCACCTCCACACCCCCCTCCCCACCTCCTCCTTCGACCAACCCAACATCTACACCTCCACCCCCTCCCTCCATCCAACCTCAACCCCTTCCCTCCACTACCCCCGCGCCCCCTTCACCTCCTTCACCCCCTCCCACCCAAGCTCCTCCTTCCCACGCCGCATCCCCCCTTCCCGCAGCCCCCGCGCCCCCAAAATGCCCACCCTACGCTGCCATCTCCTCCAAGTCAAGATCCTCGAAAATCACCAGAATGGAAAGGATACCCATCTGCGTGGCTTGCAGGTTTTTGCAAGGAATGATGACGATAATGCTGGTGCTGTTGGCGGAAGAGGTGTCGGCGAGAAGAAGGCTCATAATGGGGCGGTTGTGGCGACCACGACGACGAGGGAAAGAGGGGACAAGGTAAGGGAGAGGGAGAGGGAGGAACGGTTGGAGTTGGGGGGTGGGCTTGGAGGGTATGGGGTGGATATACGATAGGCGTGTGGTATGTACAAGTAACTCTCACTCTGATGATAACACTCTGGTGTTGTGTTTCAAGAGTGGTAATGATATCCAAGCAGTATAGCGAGACAAATCGTTCGGAAAGAAAAAAAGAAACATTAATCTGGCATTGAAAGTCATTTGAAACAGAAAAAAAAAATTAAAAGACACAAGGCTTGGGGCCCCGTTTCCATTTCCATCCTTCACGGACCTTAATTTTCCTTAAATACAAACAAAAAACCAAAAAAACCCAACCCCTCCACAATTCGCCCCATACCGTCCATAGCACCCAGCCCTATTTGTCAAACATAGTTTTAAAAAAATTGTTATACGCCATGATTCTCCAAAAAACGCTTTTTGCTCCTTCTTCTCCGTACGCCCTTTGCAAAACGTGCCAGGGGGAGGTTTAAGCCTGAAGAAGAAAAGTCTGGATCTCGCTCAACCAGGTTCTAATACAGCGCTCAAAAGCCGGTTCAAGGCGAAAAAAAGAAAACTCCGAACCCGATGTTGGTAGGAGTAGTGCGGCGTCAACCAAGCTTTGGGATCCGCTAAAAGCTAGATGATTCCTTTCCCTTCGGGTTGGATGCATTTGCTTGTGACAGTGCTACAACTGTCCATCTAGAACAGCCCGTCGCCCTTCTTCAATGTGTTGTTAACGTCCTTTGGCTCGGGCTCGGACTCGGGCTTTGCAACTTCGGCATCCGTCAGCCCATTTTGATGGTTGCCGTTCATCTTTGCCTTCTCAGCCACATCCTCTTCATTGTCTTCGTATGCTTGGTCGACCTTGTGGCCAGCCTGCTCAGCCTTGGCAACAACCTCCCTGGCAATCTGCTTTGCCTTTTGGGCAGAAGCCTCGGTACCCTCGTCAAGCTCGTGTAGCTTCTGGCTGACTCTGCGGCTGACATTGTCTAGAAACTTTTGGTTGGCCGGGCTCATGCTACCTTGCCTCTCGTCCTTGACCGTGGCATTGACTGGTCGCCTTCCACGAACAGCATCCCTAGCAATGTTCACACCCGATGAGATGGCATCTTCAGCTGACTTGTCCAGCGAGTCGAGTTCGCGCTCTACCTTGCGGCTAGCATCGCCAGCTGCGTCGGAAATGGTGCGGGGCTTCGAGCGCTTGGTGTTGGGAGACGAGCGGCGGAGGTAGGACTTGAAGAAGAATCGCATAAAGAGGAAGGTCAGAGGGGCGAGGTAGATCAGATTGACGTAGATGGCGAAGGCCTGACCGGAAGTATCGACACAAGGAACCGTCTGGTACTCGGTGCGGTAGAAGGTCTTCTCGATAGTCTCGTGAGGGTGGAGCAAGTTGTGTACAGCGTTGTGCAGAGGAGTGGGCACCGCAGTGGCTGCCTCTTGTAGTGGCTGCTGCTGGCGGACTGCAATGGGTTGACCAGGGACGGCAATGTTCTCCGCAAGACCCTCGTCACCAGCTGCACGGTAGATGAGCTTCCTGAGGAAGGCAACGGCAACGCCAGTTACAGTAGGCAAAGCCTCGGCAACAGACTCAGTAGCAGAGGCGACTGCAGAAGAGACTGTAGACGCGACCGCCTCGGGAGCAGCCTTCTGGGCAACCTTCTCAGCAACCTTGTATGCGACCGAGACGGGGACGGTGTAGGAAATGAAGAGGTGCATAGCGGCAAAGGCGGAACCGACGAGGAATTGGGTAATTTGCAGCGTGGTGAGGGTCCGCTTGACGACATTGGGGACACGGTAGCCGAGGGCTGATACAGTGTAGTAGGTGTACTAGAAGAATTAGCAGGCGTCCATCTGGAGCAAAGGGTAGAGATTCTTACCATCATAGCGTGGATTCCAGAGTTGACCAGAGCAAACATCCAGATGGGTGGGGACATGAAGCGCATACCAGCCCACATGGACAGCATGGCACCGGCGTGGTGGTACTTTTGGAGGGTGGTGCTTCGCTTGCCCTTTGCGAGGATAATGGCCGTGTCGAGAACCTCGTAGAACTTGGAGAGATAGAACCACCAGCCCCAGAAAGCAAGCCCCTCGTTCCAGATCCTGCCGAGATCGGAGCTGTCGGGAAGACCGCTGGCAGCCAAGGCAATGTTTGGGTTGAGGCTGCTCCAAGAGTCATTGGTGTTGTTGAAGGTAACGGCGTCGCCAAGTCCGCGGGGGCCGTGGATCTTGCAGAGGGCGTCGATGGTGCCAACGACGGCGTTGGGCTCGCTGTAGTGGGGGAAGGAGTGCTTGAGGCAGCGGATCATGGCGACGCAGGTGATGGCCGAGTAGACGGCCAAGAAGACGTTGTGGAAGATGACAAACGCGAAGAAGGGTCGGGTTTTGGCGATCCTCCACGGCTTGTTTCCATGCTGGCGGTTGTACCAGTTGACGTAGGTGACGGTGACAAAGTAGACAGAGGCAATGGTCAGCGGGACCTTGTAGGACAAAGCGCCCTGGTAGATGTCCTCAGGAATGGGAAATGGGTTCGCAAACGTCGCCTCGCCGGTCCACGGAGGTGGGATGGGCGAGGGCGCAGCGTCGGGAGGGAACTGAAAGACTGCTCTCGACGGCCAGTCGCCGGGGTGCAGAGAAGGACCTGCGCCAGACATGATGGCTCGGTGTGTGGATGGTTTAACTCGGAGGTCGCAGGGCGTGGTGATGGTCCGGTGTGGTGAAGGGGCCGCGAGGGAAGTTTTCTGCGGTTCGGTAAGGCCCAATCCCGAGCCGTTACGCTAAGCAGCGGCGTCGTCGATAAGCCTCGAGAGGTGGGGATAGCTGTCGTGGGTACGAGGCCCGGGCAACAGCAGAGGGAGAGTGAGACGGTTGCGATTGGGTTCTTTGTTGTGTTGTTTTTATCACCCCAAGACGCGCAATGGCCAGTGTTGTTTGCGCAATTGACAGTTCCAACACACGAATCCGGGGCAGCGAAGACAAGTTATACCGAGAGCAATGCGCACAGATAGACTCGGGGGGACCACGTATTTAGTAAAGGTGCATCGGACCGGAAGCTGGAAAGAGCAGGCAATGGACCTGGACGGGACTCTTGGTTTTGGTGAGGATTTTAGCGGCGACGCAACATTTTTGGGCGAATAACATCGCTATGACGTGCCGAGGCCCCAGTCCCCAGTCCCCCCTAGCCACAAGTAACAAAACGCTCAAAGACTTGGCCTTGGGAGTTTGTTGCCGCTGCCGTGAGCCTCGCAAGCCTAACGCTATTAGGAAGTGCAGGCCATGTTTCTATGTGTGCGTGAATGCATATACGTGTCTCTTTCATTCGCTCTCGATGCCAAAACCCCATCCGGTCCACAGTGCTGTTCAATTGCCACCAGATCCAGATCTGGTCAACAAAAAAAAGATGCAAAAAATTCGGGCAGGGATTGTACGTAGCGAACACGTCGAGGGTCCAGCCCAAGCCTAATAAAGCTGCGGAACAGAGCCGCTGGGCCGTAACTGGCAAGGTGACTTGGGGGGGAGACAGCGACGATAATACATGCGGGGAACATTATCACAACAGCCGGTATATTATTTCGACTACATATGTACATGCACGTCTATCCAAGGACACCCAATCTGTCATCACAGCTTCAGAACTTGGGCTTGCTGCTCAGCGGGATTGGCGGAGGCTCATTTGAGACCCCGCCGCCGCCGCCGTTTAGATCCTTCTTCTTTGGCGGTGGTGGGGGAGGGGCCTTCTTTCCCAACCCTCCCTGGCTATTCGCTACCGGCGACTGTACTGCTGGTGCTGGCGGTGGTGGTGATGCACTTGATGACGCAAGATTGTTAACCTTGGCTGCAATTCCATACTTTTGGTTGAGAGAATTGGCAGACTTCCACCCAGATGCAACCTGCTCGCCGTGTTGTTGGTGGAAGTTGTTCGCTGTCGACGCCGCTCCTTTCAGATCAGAGACAGACACCTTGGAAGGGTCATTGTGCAGATTGCTCGCCGTACGCAGCGCGGCCTGCTTGTCCGCCCATGATGTACCCGTTGCAGGAGGTTCTGCTGGCGACTTTGGCCCCGACAATCTT
Source organism: Bipolaris maydis (assembly GCF_028858645.1). Classification (NCBI taxonomy): domain Eukaryota; kingdom Fungi; phylum Ascomycota; class Dothideomycetes; order Pleosporales; family Pleosporaceae; genus Bipolaris; species Bipolaris maydis. The sequence continues at coordinate 3,397,431 of NW_027093857.1, read as the reverse complement.
GCAAACCTACTTTGCAGCTCGCTCATCTGCGATCCTTGATTATTGGTAGGTGCTTCCTGCGAATTGACGCTTAGGCCAGAGTTCTGCCGAGGCGGTACTGGTGGTGAGGGCTTCGCACGCGACGGTATGGGAGGGGACGGATTCGCCCGAGGCGGCACTGGAGGTGATGCCGTCCGACCAATGCCCAAGCCCGTAACTGCTACACCCGCCTGCCCAAGGCGACCCAACGCAGCCTGGTTCATGACCCCTTGTGCCGGTGTCCCTTGCTGTGTGGCTTCGTTGTATGTCGGTGGAGGAGGTGGCGTAAACTCGTCGGGATAAGAGTTCTGTCGCGGAGGTAGCCGGGGAGGGAGGCTAGGCTTCGGCTTGGGAGGAGGTGCTGGTGACGCTGCTGAAGCAGCACCCGGTCGGAAGGCTGGGGGTTTGGGTAGATGGGCAGTGCTCAATCCGGTCGTGTCGGATCTATATGGTCCTGGGGCCGGCTTGTTGGCTTCTTCTTCTGCTCTTCGCCGCGCCTCTTCCCTCTCCTGTAGCCTCTGCTTAGCCCCTGTAGTGGGAGCAGATGCCACTCCGGTGGGCGAACAGGCGCTCGCTGCTGCTGAAGAGCCTGCATTGTAGTCGAGGCGCTTTGGCGGTGGAGCAAACGAGGCCGGGTCTTTCAACGACGACAGAGGCGTAGATTGATGTTGACGGGCAGCTTCTGCGTGAAGATCCTTGCCCTTGGCCTTGCCAACCCAGCCTTTCTATATATCAGAAGCAAGTCAGAATGCATGCCTGTCAGAGAAATGTGTCTTTGCATACCACTTGTCCAATCTTGGAATCGCTTTGCCCCCCTGCACTGCTCCCGCTGTTGGCGCGTTCTTTCTCTGGGTGCCAGCCACTCTTGGCTACACTCTTGAATTTGTCCATGCTGGCGGAGAGTATGTGTCGAGTTAGGCGTGGTGAAGGTGTCCGCGGATAGCAGATCGACGCACGTGCGGCCGATGAGATCACCAGCCAAGCGCTGCTCCAGCAACTGTCAGGCTGGGCCGCATCTCCGCATCACCCACCGCGACCCGATGCCACGTAGCAGCCGGACTCGTTTTGGGATGCCAGGTGCACACGCTCTCGCCTCTGTGATTGTTATTGTTCTGGCTGCATGCACGACGTGAGCAGTTGTTTTGATGCGAACATGTGACGAGCATCTTCGACACAAGCAGCAAGGTCATGGGAGAGGAGCGGGAACGGCCGCCGGAAATAAGAATCTCCCGCTCCGCATTACACCTTGACATTGCCGCGGCTCCGCCTCTGTGGTGGAGGCATCGTTCATTGCCCGAACGGGAATATACTTGTAACCACCAAGACAAGAAATGGGCCCATTACCACTCACTTACTCCCAGGATCCCCCGGATAACATCCTCTCGGCCAATCATGTTCGGCACCAACCGCCCCGCAGAGGGATCTCCGCGCGGTGGGGAGTAGGCGTAGCATGTGTAAAGGCTGATTATTAGTACACCCGCATTTGCTTTTCCCGTGTCGATCAGGACACTCCCTCTTCCAGCTGAAACAAACAGGCCCGTCACACAAGACAAGAGGGGTGCATCGGAGCGATGGAGCACAACAACGCACCATGTCCACACAACCCGGAGAATACGGTGTTTGCATCGACTAAGCTTTGTTAGATCGACGACTAGCCTCCTCTCCAAGCCTAAAATACCCAATTCCGAGCCAGTGGGGTTACTTGTCTCCAACACCCGCAGGTTGGGGCTATGGCTGGAACGGCCATCGCAGCCTGTGGCCAATGAAGTCGAATGCCTTCTGCCGGCACACCGGACTTGGGGCTGGTTGGCCTGACGGCCTGCAGCATCGCACATGGCGCCAGATAACAGCAACATGCCTGCGCCTCTTCAGCTTGGAGTGTTGTTATGTGCTCCCCTCCTGCTTCACCTCTCTATTCCAGCCCGTCTATTCTTTGCAGTCAAGTACTCCAAGATTGTCAATCAGTCTAATCGAGACGTAAACTTCCATAAAAGTTGCCATCTTATCTCGCGTCATCCATTCAAGAAACCAGGTCAGCCCTGGCATTCCTCTCGGCCCCGCATCTCCTGCTACTGGCCAGGACGCGGACAACCACCACCATAGCCCAGCCTCTAAACCGGCTATACTTGAGTGATCAGACATCTCACTGCACATCCGTCTTCTGACTGGTCTTGATACCTGCCACTTACTGCAGTCCATCTGTCTGCCCCAAATCGTCTCGTCAGCAGATCACCTCAGCCGCAATGGCTCCCCAGCAAGACGGTTGGGAAAAAGAGGAACGGGGCCCTCCGCCATGGGTTACCCAGGACGACTTTTATGTGACAATTGTCACGACGATAAGTTTACATTCAGAAGCGCCCGCGGAACAAAGTGAGCCCACATCCATGGCTTTTCAGACACAGTCTCTCGACGACGCCGATACTCAGACAAGACGTCGTCCCAGCACACGCCCCGATGGATACCCTTCAACGCTACCTTGGCCTCCATATCCATATGGAGGCCACGCTGCCACGACGAACCCTTGGGAAATGTCTATATCGAAAACAGCAGCCCTTACAGAAACACCATATCCCGAGTTGGATTCGACTCTGTTATTGTCAATAACCAATGGTTTTCCAACAACAACTGGAGCATCATCATCACCAACCATTGGTTCGTATGGAGGCCGGCCCTCTGGATGGGAATGGTCTGACAAGGGTACCGACAAGGCGCCAGTGTATGCTGCAGCAGCTATAGTGCCCGTCATAATCCTTGTGTTAATTGGGGGAGTAACTCTGCTGTGTCTGCGCAGGCGCAAGAAGCGCAGGGCAGAAGCTGCTGCGCAGGAAATGAAGTTGGAGCCAGGCTCACCCACGATACGTCCTCACATGGCACCATTACCCGCGCCGATACCAGCAGTGGCTGTATCACAAAATTACACTGCGCCTCCAAGCCATCTCCCACCAACATCTGGCTGGAACCAACCCCAGCCCATAATCATAGGCCCCATCGTATCATCTTCCAATGGCGCCTACCTCACCGGCATGGATACCTCAGACATGGTCTCCATCACCTCTAACCCCCGCATGTCCGTCGACCCCTTTTCCGATAGCTACAGCTTGTCAGGTCCACCGCCGCCCTACCGACCCAATAGCGTGCCTCCACCGAGCTTCACGAGCAACTCTCGACACAGCAGTGTTCGACTTCCTACCAGTCCTGTGTGCTTGGCGCGCTCGCCGTTTGATGATCCAGAGGATGGCATGTCGTTTATGGAGGATGGGGAGGTTCAGGGTGAGCGGTATGCCAGGGCGTATACTACAAGGTGATGACAAAGGCAGGGTATTTGGCGGGTTGTTATTTTGTGTATATACTTGTATTGGTCTTTTTGTCTGGCGTTTGTCGGGTTTTCGTTCCGGAATGCGTTTATGGGGTTTTTAGTTGACATGTATATGGGTAGTTGGTACTGGTTTTCTGCATCTTTGGCGAAAATAATTCAATGACGTTTGCTAAATGCTCTTATCTATGGTGATGTGAGTGCTGTATGTTACCATTCCGCCGCTTCGGATATCGTTGTTTGATCACGACCGTGTTTGCTGGGAGTTAGATGTAACCAGGAACATACTTTCATTGTTCTTGCTTTTTCTCGCCAAGTTCTACAAGGCAAATAAATTCCCATAGTACCCAAACTCCATGCATGTTGAGATGAGGTGCGTGCACCATTACTTCTATTTCCTGTTGAGGAAGTCGCGAATCAACGAACCGCCACATCCGTCTATCACAACCAGTAAACCCACCCAAGCAATCCTGCTCTGCTCCCTTACCTCACAGCCTCATTCCCAGTCCCCTTTCTCCTAAAACTCCTTTTTTTGTCTTTCCTGATTAGCAACAAGGACCATATCTTGGGATCTCCCATCTCGATTTACTAGCAACACCTGATACACAAGCCGGTACGGTTGTCAGCGCAACAAACTAGTATAGAGGCCATTCGATCGCGTCAACGGGATATGGGCCAATCGGTTTGCCGGAGCGTTGCGGGTTGTACGCGCTATGCTTGGCACTGACGTCAGGTACGGGATGGTGGGATGCGGTGGGCTGCAAGCTGAGAGTGGAAATGTAACATTTCCTGCTGGAAACAGAGAGGTTTTGTTTCCCAGCCGATTCAGCATACTATCATATCTGCCCACATCTTTCTTGACGGGCATTTGAACCCCCCGACTTGCATGCTCACCGGGATCCCATATTCCAACTGCAGCTGGGAACATGGGCACTATACTTACTAGTCAACGAGCCACGCCAACAAGCTGATCAACAGAAGGGAGAGAAAGACAGCAGCTGATAGTTCGCGACGGTACCTTGCATGCAAGACGCAGCCGCTCGGATCTAAAACAGGAGGCGATACCGACCAGGTACAGTTACGTCCGTCCGTCCATCCACATCCATCGAGCCGGACGATCTATCGTTCCACGGAGCGAGCTCGATCCCCCACACGCACACGCACACCCTCCGGACACAAAGTTGGAATTGTGGAGGTAAGGTAGGGAGGTAGGAGGGGTCGGAAATTAACACACATGCAAAAAAATGTCAATGACGCTTCCACCACGTATATACCACACGCTTAACTGCAAGCTAATCGGGCGGGAGAGCGCTGGGGCCAAAATTAGCACGCCATCCCCCTCGACCTGGTGATGCGGAGAAAGTAGAGAAAAGAGCGCATGCGGTTGATGAGTTAGGCGATGAAGGGGTTTTTTTTGTTCACGGGTAGGTAAAAGAGAGAGGCAGTTTGTGTATCGGGGTAAATAATGGGGAGGGGGAGATTTCGCATAAGGATATGACGGCTAGATTCGTCCATGTGCTTGGCTTGGCGGGGGATTTGGGGGAGGGATGGCGCGGTGCATATTGCTGACACACATACGGAGAGAAAGGCTTTTGCCAGCTGGCATTGTACTTTGAAAAGAAAAAGAACGGACTTTCTTTTCGCTTTCTTTATCTGGGATAATGGGGGATGTGTTTTTTTTGGCTTTGCTTGTTTCCGTGGTATTTTAGTTGGAAGATGCAAGGTGTGATCTTATTCGTAAGTATGGAAAGGGAGGAATCAAGACAAGGGAGGGGACCATGACATTGGGGCGCATGAGTGGCTGGCGAAGGAGGGACTCTAGAGTGTAGAAGGCCCGGACTTGGCGCATGGGGGAGGGCCTTGGTAGGGCATAGTATCTAGGGCCTCGAGTCGTCGGGCCTTGTCAGGTCTATGTTTAACCCATCGCCTTGTTGCAGCACGCTGCCGTTCACGGGCAAAAGGCCATGGTGGAGGTCGTCGTCGTCTTCTCTCTATCTCTCTCTATGTGTGGTTTTGTGTAGGGAGATACTACTAGGTCATCCATGTGTAATGTATAGTCATGTCTTTTTCCTGGGGCCCGGCCGTTCACCTTATTCGCTGCTAGGCTGGGCGCGGCGTCGGCGATGCAAGACGATTCCTCCACGGGCTCCCTCCCTGCCGTCACCACCCAATGATGCCAGCCTCGCCATGTCGTTATGGACGGCCCATGCGGCTCGGTACCTGAGCTAGACGACTGCTGCTAGGCCTCAGCAGAGACGGCGAGCCCGGCGTCCCTCAGCACCCGTGTTTGCAAGCGCTGCTGCTGCTTGGTGGGCCACGATCGGGGTACTTGTCACGATTTCTCCTTCTTCGCCGAACTATACGTCTTTTGCATTTGCAGCTTCAGACTCTTTGCCCGGCCCCACTGCGCTCGCTGCCTAGTACGCGAAGAAACCTTTCACCGTTTCTTCCTCGCCAGAGAGCCTTTTACTGCGCCGCTTGCTGTCCGTGACCAGTGTCGTCGTCGAGGTATCACCGCCTGCAGCCTGCTACCCAACACCCACCACACGTCTCTCCTTGACTACTAGCTCAACCCTTTTTGCTCCAGCCTGCAGATAAACATACATACATACAGACAGACAGACACAAACACAGACAACCCCCCATCTATCCATCTCGGCCACGACACCTGCCGTCTACACCGCTCACCCTTCCACCCAACGCCTCGCTTCCACCACCCGCCGCCGTCGTCTTATATTGGTCGCTACATGCTCCGTAGGACAGCAACGCTGTGTTACCGGGCTGGCTATGAGTCTGGATCAGCATACATATGCGTACGGTTTCCCTTTTGCCCGATTCCCACCCCCTACGTGCACCCTTTCTCTCTCTCAAGCCCTAGGCCCAAGGAGACATGTGCTACTGTCGGGGCCGGTGCCACAAGCTTCACCGTCACAACCATCCGCCGTCGTCCATGGTTTCTCTGCCTGGCTTAAGCGTCGAATCTGACACAAGTCAGTCCCAATGGGGGTTTGGGGTAGGCAGAGGGGCAGGCAGCACCGCACGGTTGCCATCTGAAGCTTGTTGCCCACCGGCCCTAGGCGCTCTCTCCCCCCGAAACTGTATTCCAGTAAAACTCGCCCAATTCCCTACAAACCAACATGTTTCTTCTTCTCCTTCTTCCTCGTCTCCTTGCTACTTCCCCATCTGCTCCCATTGACCGCTTGCCCGGTTTTGTTTTTCTCCGTACATCGGCTTGCACCTGCATGTGCCCTAGGCTAACGTGGGTCACACGCTAGATCGACCGACTGGCCTCTACCAAGTCCATCCTCAACACCAAAGTCGCTGACCTTTCCGGACGCTCCCCTCAAGACTCCAATCACTGATACGGCTCCTCATTCGCACTTCCTCGACGCCTGGGCAACCCCGCTACCCAATGCCCAGCATACCCCTGTCCAAGCGCCCCTGTTCGCTTTGTCGACGCCCATAGACCGGCCGTCGAGCTCGTACAGCCAGCCCGTCCGCACCCCCGAAGACCCCGAGTTCCATGTCAACCACTTTGCTCCTCAGAACCTGCCTCTGCCGCCAGTCGACGTCTCGCGCAGACTGGCGTCCTCGCCTGATCTCGGCCAGCTGAAGAACGCCGCCGCCGGGGCACGAGGGCCACCGCAAGATCATCGTGGGGTATCTCGGCCTGTCACCATGGACTTTTCGCAAATGCAAACACCGCCCCCGACAAGGGATGACTCGTCTAGGCAGAGTCTACAACAGAGTGCTGGGAATGGAGTGGCCACACCGGCTACGGTCATACATAGGACCCCTAGCCAGATGCCGCCGTCAGAAGCGCTCTTCGATCAGACTCCATTTGGCTTTGGCAGTCTGCAGTACACGCCGGATATGATGCAGTTTCCTAGCAATGGGCACATGACGGCACCACCCATGCCGCAATCACGGCTGTTCTGGGATCCGGCGAATGATGGCATGCACATGGATCTTGATTTACCCATGGGCGTAGATGGATTTGCCCCTACGCCACAGAGAATGGATCAGGGCATGAACTGGCAAAGCATGCACCATGCCGCTAACATTATGCAGACGCCGGGCTTCCAGAGTTTCCAGGCTTCGCCCGGACCAATGTCGTTTGCAAATTGCCACATGGATCAGGGGCAAATGTCACGGCAAGACTCGTTTGCATCTGCAACTACTGGTGTAGATCCCAGCATGCTCTTTAGTTTTTCTAATCCCGACATGACTGCTTCTTTTGGTGCTATGCCCCAACTATCCAATGTGGACTTGAGCTCAAGACAGCCGTATGAGACGCAGTTGCGAGATGCACAGGCTGAAAGGGAGATGGCGAAAAAGGCAAGGGGTCAGCATTCTCGCAGTAATACAAGTTCTTCCTCTGGCTCAGTAGATGACGTGAGGCCTGTCCTTCATCGGAGTAACACCGATGGTGGAGTAAGAACATCGAGAGCGCCTCTCATGGAACCTTGGACGGCCATACCAAGTAATGCCTCGAACATACCACGGCGCCCCTCACCTCTCAAGCGTCAAAGCGGCGGTTCGCTCAAGTCTATCCCAGAGATACGACGACCACGGACACGGCTTATCATTGACGAGACAGGTCGTGCTCGTACAGAAACTGTACTTGCTGGGGATGAAGACAAGACTCCAAAGGCTCTACGCCAATCCTCTCAGCAGGACCTTCGGCGGCAGTACCCCGGTCTGTACGGAGCGGATGATAGCGAGTCGGAGGAAGACGAGCCAGGAGCGGTGATTAGTCGTAAAACATCCTTCACCGTACCACAGCCTGAACGTCGAGCACCAAAATATGCACGAGTGGAAAGCGATAGCCATGAAAGAAGCAACTCTCTCAAAATGACACGATCTACTTCACGCCCAGGCGTGGCCTCATTCGACAAACCTTCGCTGGAGAAACTGCGGCTTGCAGGCAGATCTGCTAGCGATAATTCCACAAGGCGAACCGGCATCATGGACCTTCCCCCTTCGACCAAGAACTCCAGAGACAACCAAGATCATATGCCCGACTCTCCGGGCAACGCTTTGGGCGCTCTGAAAAAGGTCGTTGGGGCGAGGCAGCAACGGATTGGTACGGTGGTTGCAAGCTAGTCTCCTCTTGCTTTGCTAACTCCCTCAGAACGTGCCTCTCAGAACACGCTCAAAGCCCACAATCAACGCTGGGCTGCTGCTGCTGCTGCCTCCGCTGAACTTAATAATACCGGAAACCACGGCCACTACGATCCTTACTCCAATTCCTTAAACCGCTCCGTGACGACTACACCGTCGACGGACCGAAGCAACTTTTCGAGCGAAAGCACGCGGTGTATTTGTAATGGTCTTGTCGATGACGATGATAAACCTATGGTACAGTGCGAATCTTGCAATATGTGGCTGCATATTATATGTGTGGGGTTAGACAAGGGGAGTTTACCGCCGGTGTACGTGTGCGTTTTTTGTACGGGACAGACGCCGCTTGTACGGGCTGGACGGTCGAGAGGACCGCCTGTCCCGCTTGATTCGCCGCTTACACATAAATCGGTATTTAGAGGGTGAAATGGTTGCGTACAAAAGAGAAGGGAGATGGTTTGGTTTTTCGTTCGTGCCTGCCAGCATCATACCAGCATCTTGCCCCCAGTTCAATCCGAAAGCATCACCCTGGATTTTACCTACCCCTTTATCCGCAAAGCAAACTCACACAACCTACATGTCTTTTCACGGTCACCTCATATTATACATGTGCGAAAAAAAAAGAAGAAAATCAACACATCCGATACAATCAACACCCACATACACGGTCTTCCTTGCACACCACACCACATTTGTCTGCTGGCTTTTCAGACTACCTGTCTCATGTGGCTAGAACGCTCTTGCTCTTTTCTTCGCAAGTTTTTTTTTTCGTTTTTTCCACATCGCCCGGTTATCCGACGTTAATCTTTCCCTCCTTGCCTCTTTCGCTTTTTGTCTGTCTGTTTGTTTGCTTTCTTGCTCGGAAAAATGATAACATTTATGATGTGAATGGATATGAGATTTTTCATTTTTTTGTTTTTTTGTTTTCGTTCGTTCTGGGGTGTTCAGAGTACGAGGGAAATTGCAGAAGAAAGGAGATGAAGGGGGTAGCATAAAGGCGCGGTTGGTGTTTGCATTTACATGGAGAGAAGGCGTGTGCGTGCGTGCGAGTGGGATGGACTAAGGGGGGGGGGGGGGGGGGGGTTTGTATATATAGATATGCGTGGGGCTGGGGAGAAGGGTAGGGGATTCATGATGAATAGGATCGGTATTGGACGTGGGACTGTGGCAAAGTCAAGAGAATTGTCGTCTTTGATTGATTGATTGATTTATCGTGACCCCCTTCATATTCTATTCACCTTCCCCCCATAAACTCTGGTTTAAACGCCTTGACACCCCCCGCCTTCATCAACTCCCGCAGCGCCATGGTAGCATACTGGCTACTTCCAAGTTGCAACTTGATCACCACTGCAATCTTGTCTTTTTCTTCTTTCTCTTCTCCATCTTCTACTCGCACCTCGGCCTCCGCCTTGGCCCCAGCACCATCCCTCTCCCTGCCCAACACCTCCAAATCCGTCTGCACAAACTGCTCGTCCACCCTCGCATACCCATGCACCTCATAACCCACCTCTCTCAGCGGCCTGGCCAGAAACTTGCGATATCCGCCACTGAGACTGACTTCCCGCCACGACCTTCGCATGTTCTGTGGATCGAGCCCCCCGCCCTGTTCGCTCGCCATAAAAGTCTTGTAGAAAGCGCCGATGGGGTTGGGCGGGTACTCGACGTCGAATCCGGGCTGGGGGAGAACAACGTCGTAGATTGTGTAGGCGCCAGATGCGGCTTCGGCGGCGGAAAGGGGGCGGGCGCGTTCAAAGTTTGATTCGGGGGCGAGAGCGTTTTCGGTGCCGTGGGGGTTTATGATTGTTTCGCCGTCTTGATCCAGGCTTGTGTCGGGTTGCTGTTGCGTACGGTTGGTGGGGTTGACTTCTTTATCGCGGTGCTCGTGGACGAGGACGAGGTCGCCTTGGACGACTTGGGAGCCGTAGGTTGCCCAGCGCTTGCCGGCGACGGTGTTCCAGACGAGGGATTGGTAGGCGTGGACGTACATTAGGCGGAGAGTGCGGGGGATGGTCATTAGGGCGCCTTGCCAGTCGGTTTTGCGGTCATGGCGGCCGGTTTTGCTGTTGCGTGAGCTGAGGTGCTGGATGATGTTGCGTTCGGCGGTGAATTTTCGGGGGAGTAGGTTCAGGGCTTCGCTACCGTTGCCAGTGGTTTTCCAGATATGGAGGGCTTTGGCGCGGTTGCGGTCATCTTGGGAGACTTGGATGGCTGGGTCGGTCGAGGTACCTTCAGCGGCGGCGAGGGCGACATCGCTGTATGCTAGGAGATCTTCGACTGCGCCTTTGAGGTCGTCTTGGAGCATCTTGCGGCCGATGGCGTCAGTGCTGGCGGCAAAAGAGCCGAAGCGCTGGAGGCCGTAGTAGTTGATGAATCCTTTCTCGGAAAAATCGGTGATAGCCTTGCGAACCACGTCGTTGGCAAGTTTCTGCCGTTGCTCAAAGTCCAGGCCCTCCTCACTCTGGAAGTGGCAGTCTCGTAGTGTGATTGTGAACTCGTTGCCCATCAAGTCGCCCAGCTTGATATCATGATGGGAATGCTCAAAGTCACCCACCGCAGCATTGAACAGCACTTTGTTAAAACTCTGTATACGCTGCGCCGTCTGACGCTTGACGCACACTCTCTGCACGGTACATGCCCTCCTATCCTTTGTACCTGCAAAGCCGAAGCCTTTAGTTCCGCAGTTGAGCTTGCTGCCGAGAAAGCCTACAACCTCCATTGTGTCCTTGTTCTCTTTGTATAGATTGAAGTGCAGGTATTCACCACCCAGCTCCTCCCAATCCAAACCGCCTCTCCGCCTGCCCTGGTCCTCTCGGTCCCGGCTTCCCCCCTTTGCCTTTTTGTTCTTACGCTCTGCTGGGGGCGTGGCTTTGATGCGGATTGACTGGTCATTCTCCATGGCACTTTCCAGCAAGTTGGGAAATATCCGGCGAAGGCTTTGATGTGCTTTGGTACGCATATCCTTGTCTGTAATGGGCGGTGATATGACTGGCTTGAAGTCCTTGGCCTTTTTCGATTCTCGCTTTCGTACTTGTTGCACAAGTTTGATAATGTCCTCCGTAGTCTGGCGACCAAATATCGAATCTAGTGTTTCGCGGTCTTCGTCTGTAATCTACATTGCGTCAGTATGAATAAGCACTTGCATCCTGTCACTACTCACGGTTTCTCCTGCTTCCTGGCCAGTAGCCTTGACCTGTCCAAGAATTTCCTCGCCATTGGTCTCTGTGTTCTTGGTCTCGGCAGGAACTGCCACTGGTACAGGCAGCGTAGCCTCTCCAGTTTCCGCATCCTTCATGTCTGTGTCAATCTTTTCATCCTTTGCGCCCGTCTCGGTCGGCTTTGCGTCTTCTTTAACTTCCGTCGCCTTTGCACTCTTCTTTGCTTCCACTTCTGTGCTTCTCAGGTGCAGTACCTGCCCGTCGAGTCCAATCTCGTTGACCAAGAAATCGGTGTATCTTTGCTTTAACACGCCCGTGAACCCGAGATTGTCCGGGCACACATATTCCATTATTCCAGCGCGCACTTCGCGCTCCAGCTCGGCGTCAATTCCTGCAGGCGCAGAGGAAATAGACTGTAGGGTTGCTGCTGGCGCAGCGTTGCTTGCGGAGAACGTAGGAACACAATCATTGTCAAGTCGCGCACGTTTCGCGGGCCGCGCGGCGTCATCCGGGGAGTTTGACATGGCTGCGCACAAAAAATCGCAACTTGGGAGTGGAGGTTAAAAGTCGCGACTTGCGGTCGAGCTTCGAGTAGTGAACTTTCTAGCGGGGAAGTTTTTCGCGAGGACGTGCACGCGGGGGCTACTTTTGGCGAGCAGCGTATCGCCTCGAACACGACGGCTTGGCTTAGCACATGTAGCCTCTGTTCACACTTTTGTAGTACAGTTATTAACAGTTCAGTTAAGAATAATAGTTTCCATATCTATGAACTCAAGAATACAAATATCACAAGTAAAAACTCAGAGAATGGCATGCATTGTTGCACCGACAGAAACTTACCCAAGCTGACAGCATCACATAAGACTGCATACTCGCATCTTTGCCCTGCCTTCACAGCATGAAGCGACGTACTTGCACTCTAGACAATGTGACATGTCTGCAGAGTAGATGCGGCTGATCTATTGAAAGCATTCACTACCAGCAGGGAGTATCTTGCATGCTGTTTTATACACTGCAAGCAGAACATAAATAAATCGCCTAGGATGTTGCCTACCTTGGTCACTCGAAGGGACACTATCCATCAGACGTAAAGACATGTGATAGTTAGCCTCAACTCGAGTAAAACCACATCGTATACTGTCACTCGATAGCTGGAGAGTGATAAATCGGCTTAGTACCATTCCTTGCCGCAGTGCATGGAGGTGGTCGGTATCTGTCACAACGTCAGGCGTGGCAAAAGCAGCGGAGAGGGTCAAACCGCGCTCGAACTCCGTCACTTTACTACTGTCCACATCATGGCCACGGAAGCGAGCATCCAAAATATCTAAGAGCATGATTATTTGCAGGCAAGTCATCCAAACACAGGAAGGGACAGCCTCGTCCTATGTACTATTAGCAGCCTTGAGTTTCCCACCTCCCAGTCATATCACAATGGCAATGCCGCTAGTGCATGTAGCGGACCGTGAGGAGCCTAGAAGACCATAGTGAGATCTGATCGACGTCAGGTTTCCCCACCTACCAAACAAAAAGAAGGGCTTTTCCACGGCCCCCTTCTGCTGCCAGGTTGGCATGCAGCCATCAGCACTCCCTGAGATCGTCGTTTGCAGATACCAAGCCAATCCGTCGTCCATCCAGAACAATCTTTGATCCATAGCCGCCCAAGCATCAATCCCTATATGCCGTACGTCGTCAAACTCGACGAAGTGTCACACCTTGGAGCCCGCCAGTACAGCCTAAAAGCCTGTACTCAAAGAAAAACAGGAAAGGAGGAAAATGACAAGAATAGGTAACCATTCCGCCAACGCCATGCATACGTACCATGCCAGTAAGATTGTACCAGAAGTACAGACCATGAGAGGTAGCAGTAAAAGGAGGTATGAGACAGATGCTAATCGCGTGCTGTACACATGAGTAACAGGGGCACCCGGCAGAGGGTGGATGATCGAGCGCCCCTTTGTAACAGTGTTACGTACTGACCATTAGAACCTGCTGGCAGCAGCGCCCCAGAGTGAGTTGTAGATTTTGTCGACAACGTACGAAGCGCGAATGGTGCGGTGGTTGAAGTTACGGCCGTTGAGACCCTGAAGAGCCTTCTCGCCACCAGACACGGAGTCAAACTTGACGAAAATTTCACCCTCACTGTTAGTGTCGACAGCAATGTGAACGACCTTGCCGTACTTCTTGTCACACTCAGACTTGACTTCAAGTTCGAGGTCTTTGACCCAGTTGTCACCCCAGTTACGCTGTTCCCTATTGTAGTGTTAGCGACGTCGGTTATGAGATGAGGAGGAACATACTCGTCAGGGTCAAAAGCGTTCTCAATCTTGATGCACTTGGATGCCATGGGTTTATCAACGACGGGCACGCGTGGCTTGCTAACAACAGGCTGAGCACCCTGTTTCGTAGGTTCGGGGTTATCGCGGCGGGCGAGAGCATCCATGAGCTTGCTGCGATCGTAAGTCTTGAAGTTGACTCCAGCAACATCAGTATCGTCAAGAGCAGAAGCACCACTAACGCCACGGTCATCCTTGCTGTGCGTGCGGTCAAAGACACCGCCACTACCACCTGCATATGCACCACGGCCACCAGCTCCACTAAAAGCAGAGCCCTGGTAGGACTGAGCTTGCTGGGAGAAGGTGCGGAGCAGGTTAGCAGTCGACTCAGGGGTGAATTTGTCGTTACCGAGACCAACGCGGATCTGGCGGCCGGCAAGCTCGAAACCGTTCATCTCTGCGAGAGCATTCTTAGCGTGCGAGGGGTCAACAAACCTAAGGCCATGTTAGTCACCATCCAGAACCACAAAAAGTAGTGGTCACTCACTGAACGAAACCGTATCCCTTGGAGCGGCCGGGGTTCATTTCATCACGTTGGAGGATGACTTGCTCAAGCTCACCAAAAGGCTCAAAAATCTCCTGGAGATCCTTCTCGGTGACACTAAAGTGAATGTTGCCAACATAGAGACGATGGAAGGGAGCACCGTTGGCACCAGGCGCGGTACCACCTTCTGATGGGCGGGCAGCACGGTTCTTCTCGGCTTCGGTAAGCTGGGCGATGATGGGAACACCCTTCAGTTTCTGACCAGTCAGTTCCAATGCTTGCGGTACAGACTCTTCATCCTTGAACTCAACATAGCCGACACTGAACATGTTAGTTGTATTCTAGGAGGTATAGCGAAGAGAGTGCTTACCCCTTGGAGCGACCAGTCACTCGATCTTTGACAATCTGAGCCTCGACAACTGGGCCAACTCGCTCGAAGAAGGCGCGCAAGTGGCGAGTCTCGGCACGCTGAGAAATCTGCTGGACGAAAATGGTACGCTTGTCACGGTCGTCTTCAGTAATCTCGGGCTCGGGCGGAGTGTTGTTGCGACGGCTGTTGCGACGCTCATCACCGTTGCGGCGGCGGTCACGGGACCTATCACGGTACCTGTCATCGACACGGTCACGACGAGGGGAGCGGGTGCGTGGGCGTCCACCTCCGCTGTAAAAGTCACCGCGGTCACGACGGGGTCCGCCGCGCCGGTCTCTGGAGCTGCTACGGCGATGCCTATCACGGTCTTCATCTGTGTCAGCACCTTTGCTCGATCGGGGCCGGCTTCCTTCTCTTCTTCGGTGATCTCTATCGCGGCTACGGTGCCGGTCTCCATTGGACTCACGATAACGGTCACCTCGTCCCCTACTCCTATCACGTCGGTCGCGTCGATCTGAGTGGCGGTCGCGGTCGTCTCGGCCGTCTCGGCGGATGTCGACGTCGCGCGCCTCGCTGCTAGCGTTGCGCTCGCGGTCCTTCATCTCGACCTCGCGCGCCGTCTCCTCGAGGAGGGCATCGACTGCGGCTGAGGTAGACATGTTGTGGGTAGTGCCTAGCGCTCGATAAGTGTGGTCGGTCGGAAGTGATGAGCTTGGTCACTGCAAGATGCGATGTTGTTTGAGAGGTGAGCTTTGGCTCAGATAGTGAATTCAATTAGGATAGTGAGTGAGTGAGTGAGCGCGTAAACAATTGTCACTACAGTTGCTGTATGACGTCTTGAATGCTCCGTACAAACTGTGCTCGATGAGAGTGTGCTTGATTTGAAGCGTTTGTTGGTGCGCACAGATCGTTGTAGGTGAGTGAGGTGGACAACGGAGAGGCTGGCCCGATTGAGACAGTCTGAAAACTTGGAGGGGTCTTGGCAAGGGACCCGCATGACTAAGCTGGTGGCTACAGGCAGCCATTCACGTGCTTGTGGAATCCAAGCGCTGCAAACACCACGATGCATGTGTGGAATAAAACCACGGGTCTTATTGAACATTAATATTATTTCTATGTAGGAGGTTCTTGATAGAGCAGCGTGAGCGTAGTGCCAGCAGCCAGCAGTGTAAGCGATCCAAAATGATCTTGCAACCGGTTCAACGCCTCCCAATGCCAGCCTTCATGAATGGTGTCAACCAGAGGGAGACAATAATGATGCGTCGTCACATTTCGATGATCAGTTAGTCTTGATGACCTTGGTAGGGCCCATCTCGAGTTCGGTGCCAAATACCCAGTCCCAGAAACGGCTTGTGACACCAAAGCCGTTTTGGTAGTCGGCGAAGTGGTGCTTCAGATGATACTTCTTGAGCTGCTGGTAGTAGGAAGGTAGCCTTGGTCACGTCAGCAGGAATCAGCAAAAAGAGGAAGCACACGTACTTTTGGTGATGGAGAAAGTAATGCGTCATATCGTAACAGGTGTATCCAAAGACACCACCGCAGAAGGCAGCCACAGCAGCATGCCAGTTCCAGAAGATAATACCATGCGCGACAGACCAGAATGGTGTTGCTAGAGCAGTAAACAGAGTAGGGGGCATTACAAGGCGGTACTTGTCCATGGGAAGGTAGTGGTGGATACCGTGGAGGATGAAGTGAAGGGTAATTGCAACACGGTTGTCTGGAAGGTGGCTATTGCATGTCAGCACCAGCCGAGTCTATAGGGAGAGATGATACTTACTCGTCCAGGTGGAACAGTCCTCTATGCAGAACATATTCAATGATTGTCCAGAAACACAAGCCAAAGATCCAGTAGCCCGCCAGTTCAGGCACCGATCGTAGGCCGCCATAGGCCACTGCTGTTCCGTACGCTACACAGGGCCACCATATTGTGGGCACAACCCACCAGGGCGTCTTGCTCAAGGGCTCGAGGAAGTTGCCAAATAGCGGAGCGGAATCGCCGCCTTTGTAGTGTCGCGGCCGGTGGACTTGGTCGAGATAGAATTGCTTGCTGAATCCGCCATTCCAGACTTGCATGAAGAGTGGCTTGTTGAGGTCCAAGAACTTGTGTTCCTTGTAGTCTTTATTGGGATCCGTCTCTTTTGACAAGTCTTCCTCGGAAGACATTCCAGTTGCCGCATACAGCGGTTTGCCGTCCTGCGACATGGCCTTGAGCTCCTGTATGCCAGCTTGCGAAGGAGGCAAGGGGATGATGTCGGCAGGCTTTGAGCTCTTCACTGCACCATTGATCACCGACTCGGTAGCCATGAAGCCGATGAGGTTTTCCTCGAGAATCTCGTATGCCGAATCAGAGTGTGCGTGGGAGATTTCATCTTTCAAGATGGCCTCAATGTCCTTGCCTGCATACTCGAGAATGAGCTCGGGACCACCAGGGTGGCCGTCGAGGAAGTCTGTGACATCGTAGACTTTTGTGCCAATGGTAACATAGCACGACTTTTCGGTGTTGTGGGCGCGCACTTCAGCAGTCGGAATGGTCGGGAGGGTACGGCCAGGCATTGTGGCGGTCGAAGACATGTAGCCGTAGCTTCAGGGCCGTAGAGGGGCGGACGCCGTATGGGAGGAACGTGGTGCGGATGCGCGGATAGATGTAGTTTGCGTACTCGAGAGGCGGCGTGCGTGCGAAGATAACGCAGGGTCTGCGGGGAAAGGAGACTCGCTACTGTGGATGAAGCCAAGTTCCCACAAGACACCAACGCGTAAGGAAGGAATGTATAGGGTCGGAGAGCAAGCAGGGCCGTGAAGAAGTCGTATCCAGGCCTGGGCGGTGTGTGCCGTGTATAGTGGGTACTTGGGGATGTAGGACTACATATGTATGTCTCTAGGCAGTGAATTGGTCAGGAGAGCCAAGAGATCGCTCGCCCTGCAGATCTGACCACCGGCAGCTAATGGTGGCGAGACCGCCGGTCTTCTCGTCCGTCCGCCTCCGAGACTCCGAGATGGAACTGCAACCACCAAAGCGCAGTCGTCGAAAAGGAGTTGTAATTTCCTTTTACTGGGGTTTCCCGCTGTGGGTTTAGATGCAGTATTTTTTTCCGTTTTGCCCGCACTTGAATCTGCCCCATTACACGGGCAAACTTGGCACGCTCGCCGGCCTGGCTACTACACCTCCATAGCATGACCCGGCTTGACACTCCTCGCACTCGTGCACCCACTGCCATATGAGCCATGACATACACTTCCCGCATGCTGGGGACAGTTTGGTACAGCCTGTCATTGTGTACACAGTAGAATGGCGCCATTGACTGCCCTTGACACAAATACATCATTCTTATGAATAATAGCGATGTCCTGACTCTGCGCCCACACACTTACATTCAGCATTCGAGAGGATTCATTACTGCCGTTAACACATTGTATTTTTATGTGGCCGGCGAAAGGGCGGCAAAGATGTTGTTTTCTACATGTGCAGCAGTGCCAAGCCAGAATATCGATAACGTCACGTGAGCTCTCTTGGACTGAGAAGTCCGCGAAATATCATAATATTCAAATAACTAATTATCGTATCTGAGTAGTTGCTATATTTGAATATATCATATTTGAATATGACATTCGATTATTTTTATTTTTATGGCACATACGGCCATAGGCAATTTTTCAGCACTGGATCCCGTTCGTTCTCCGTTCGTTAAATATTTGACCGGCGGACTAGTAGTCAGGTGGGAGACCACTGGCGAATCCCCGCTGTCGTATGTTTTTGATCTTTTATGTTTATATTTTTTTGCCCCTTCTGCGCAGGTCACGTGCTTAGAATCTTGGCATGTTCTTAGTGTACGTGCGGATTGGGTCTCACTATGCATACGACTAATCCCAAGCTGGCACATGACCATGGATGGCTGACATGCCAGCCTTTTAAACCTGACTTGTACGTATTGGTATCTCGACATGTACACATGTCTTTCCTCTACTCCACATACCAGGTAGCGACAGCGAGCCGGACCGAATGTTTGAAACGGGCTCGCGTGGGCGGCCACGATAGGCTGGCGAGGGCTGGTCAGCCTCGGCGGACCCTTGTCGGTATTCCTGGTGGCCAGGGGCAGGCACACCCTATGGCGTCACTGGCCGTTATCAAGTTGCAACTTCTCTCCCGCACTGGCAGCATCCAGCAGCCAGCAGCCAGCATCAGCCAGCATCAGCCAAGGTTTCAACATATTTCTTGTTTGCCCTGCATCGCTCCGCCACAATGCCTCCCTTGCACTTCCCCAGCCTTGCTTTCAAGAACCCTCACAGCCCTCTCACCTCATCATCCCCGTCTTCTCAACATCGTCCCTTTGACCTGAGTCTTCGGGTTCTTGCATCTTGTACCCTACACATCATTCCCTGAGCACCAATACCTGTCCTGTGACTGCGCACATTGGATGCGCAATCACAGCTCATGATGCCTGCTGCTAGCCTTTCAAGCGGTGGCACCCAGCCTATAATGCCCGTTTCTATCGCTCGCCTATGCTCCGCATTCTTCCTACTGGGCGGGCTGCCTTTGGCCGAAGGGTTACACCACATGGCAATGAAGGCGCCACTGAAAACCAATCGAAGAAAAATGAATATTACCCCCTTGCTTGTCACGAACCGTTGCCCAGAGAGCATTTGGCCAGGCATCTCAACTCAATCCGGCTCAGGGCCAAGCGAGAACGGGTTTGAATTGAAACCTGGGGAGACCAAGAATCAGACCGTGTCCGAAGACTGGCAGGGCCGGTTGTGGGGGAGGACCAATTGCTCATTCAACGATGACGGCTCGGCTGCAGCATCAGGGCGGGGGAAGGCTTGTGCAACTGGAGACTGCGCAGGTGCTCTCAACTGCAAGACTGGCGTAGGTATTGCCATGATTCGCAACAAACCTCTGCTGACTCTACACAGGGCGATGTCCCTGTCTCGCTTGCGGAGTTTACACTGGACGCTGGCGATGGACACACCTACTACGACATTTCATTGGTTGATGGCTACAACCTCCCAATGGCAATTGTCCTCCAGCCACTTGAAAATGTCACGCTAGACGAGCTCCCCCCAAATCTGACCAATCCATCATGCCAGGGTACGGACGGCCTCCTTGCTCCGCAAGGCTATGATCCCTATTCTGAAAATCCAAATTTCCTTAGCACAAACTCTTCGTTTCCACTTCCATTCGACCAGGAAGTGGATGAAAAGAGAATTTCCCGGTGGTGTCCCTGGGACTTGCAACAAACCCCTCCAGAGAAGCCTGGCGACGGCGTCTATCCCTACCCAGACGACAACATCAAAAGACCTCAGTTTAATCCTTGCTACTCCGCCTGTGCAAAGAACAATCGACCCGAGGACTGCTGTACTGGAAAATACGGCTCCCCTAGCTCGTGCTCACCGAGTCTGTACTCCAAGAACGTCAAAAAAGTGTGCCCAGATGCTTACAGTTATGGTGTGTTTGAATCATTTTTGTACAAAGGAAGCATTGCTAACATCTTACTTTAGCTTTCGATGACCAAAGTTCGACTTTTATCATTCCATCCGGTGCTGGTTTTGAAGTCGTCTTTTGTCCCGGCGGTCGCTCCACGACAATTCTTATGACAAACAAAGATGAAGTGCAGCAGTTGGCACAGCAGGGAAGAGTCAACAAGCAAGCTACCATAAGCCTAATGGGTACTCGAACTAGCAAGGTCCGTAGGAGCGCTGCTTTGGCAGCGTATCGGCTAGATTGGGCTGTGCTGGTAGCCGCTGTCATCACCACAAACACCGTCATAAGTGCACAATTTTTGTAGCAAGGCACTGCTACAGTTGGTCGTCTGTGGGTCTGGAAAACACCCAATACGACTGGTACTGTTCTGTGCTTGGATAGTTATATACCCTGCATCGCGAATCAATTCTTTCATCCTCATCATTCATCGATGCCAGTTGTTTCACCACTTCTTGTGAAAGGATCACTTTTCCTTGTGTACTTGGTATATCCGTGGAGCATCTACAAAGGGAAGATGAAGCGCATCTTACACACAACCTCCGCACCGGATTGTTGCTCAAAGTAAACTTCCAGAATTATACTTCGGTCCTTTTGCTCATACAAACGGAAGGCTACGTCCGCGATAATGGTAACACAATACATACGCCCTTTAATGTTCTCTCCAAATGGTATCAATCAAGCCCTTGGAGGAAGATTCATGCTCGGTCTCCAAGAGCGAGAGTGCGATAGTACTAGACGCAAAATAATTGTTCCATGCTGCGTGGGTCATGACCGCCTAGAACGCTCGCATCACAGTCGCTAACCGATCCAGCGCCGTCCCATATGACTACGTATGACACGGAACAGTCCACGCCGATCTTTTTATGGATTTCGCATTCTGCATCTGTATCGCGTGGTCTGTGGACGGGGCAACAACGCCGGCCTAGCGCCATGTTTTCCAACAGACCGGCCCACTAGACGCGCCTGCCTAACTGGTTTGGCACCGGAGCACCACCTCCGCACACCTAATCCGGACCACCGCTTGGTGTCATGCACTGCTCAATGTGTCTCCGCGCGGCATATCGTACTCTGACAAGGTCCACCGTCTGTTATATTTGCTGAAGAGGCCCTTTGTTGTTTTTCAAGAAGACAGTGCATTGCCGCTTCATTACTTGTTCCGCCCATCTGCAGTTCCGGTAACGATTGAGGTTCACCAACGGATTGACTACCTCGAAAAATAGCCACCATGGCAAGGAATCAGGCTTTCAACACCCATCGATTAGTTGAGGGCTGGACCTTCAAGCAGGCTGACGATGCCGAAGATGGCTGGATGCCAGTGAAGTCAGTGCCGACGAATGTCCATCTAGACCTAATGGACAATGACAAGTATGTTTTGATCTAAGCAAAGAAGAATACTATCGCTTGGAAAGGACTTACAAGACACAGAATTCCAGACCCGTTTCTAGGCTTCAATGAGCTCAAAGCTGAGTGGGTAGCAGACAAGGTGTGGAAGTACAAAGTTGAGTTGCCCAAAGTACCTGAAGCAAAGCAAGGCACTGTGCATGTCCTAGCATTTGATGGCTTGGACACTTTTGCAACCGTCAGGCTTAATGGAGCAACTATCCTTGAAAGTAACAACATGTTTATCCCACACCGCATCGACGTTACTCAGAAGCTCGGATCCGACAAAAATGTCTTGGAAATCGACTTTGCCTCTGCTCGGCTTGAGGCCATCAAAATTAAGGACAGCCACCCGGAGCACAAATGGGTTGGGTTCAATGGCGACATGGCAAGGCTTGGCGTAAGGAAAGCCCAGTACCACTGGGGTTGGGATTGGGGCCCAATCCTCAATACGTGTGGCCCGTGGCGTGAAGTGCGGTTGGAAACCTACGCAGCCAGAATCGAAGATTTGAGGATCGACTATCAACTTGATGACAACTTGAAGGCAGTCCAAGGGACGATCTCGGCAGTCGTCGAAGGCTCCTCGGCAGACAGTGTCTGCTTCAATGTGTTTGATGGAGAGACGAGTGTGTTTAGGGAAACGACAAAGATCAACAACGGCGTGGCAAATGTGGATTTCCATGTCAATAGCCCGAAACTGTGGTATCCCCATGGCTACGGTGGGCAGCCTCTCTACACTTTCACTGCAACGGCCCTGGCAGATGGAGCAGAGCTGCATCAAACATCACGTAGAACAGGTTTCCGAAGAGGCGAGCTCGTCCAACAGCCCGATGCCATTGGAAAGAGCTTTTACTTCCGAGTCAACGGTGTCGATGTCTTCTGTGGTGGCTCAGACTGGATCCCTGCAGACTCATTTACCCCCAGAGTGAGCGAGGACAGGTACCGCAAATGGTTGGAGATGATGGTAGATGGCTATCAGGTAATGATTCGCATATGGGGCGGTGGCATCTGGGAAGAGAATATCTTTTACGACATCTGCGACGAGATTGGTGTTTTGGTGTGGCAGGATTTCATGTTTGGGTGCGGCAACTATCCCGCCTTTCCGGACATTCTGCGATCAATCAAGGAAGAATGCAGGGCCAACGTCACCCGACTGCGACACCACCCATCGATAATCATCTATGCTGGGAACAACGAGGACTATCAGGTGCAAGAACAATATGGCTTGACCTACGATTACGAGGACAAGGACCCGGAGAGCTGGCTCAAGACTGATTTCCCTGCGCGGTACATTTACGAAAAGGTACGTGCGTTCGACATGCTGGCAAACCCCGAGTCATTGATACTAACGGGCATGCGGGCAGCTGCTACCTGACGTCGTTGCCGCGGAGAGCCCGCATGTACCGTATCATCCGGGCTCGCCATGGGGCGACGGGCTCAAAACATCCAACCCCACAGTGGGTGACATGCATCAATGGAACGGTAACGATCCCCATATTGCGGCCGGTTCAACAAACTAATAATACATGTATCTAGTGTGGCATGGCAGGCAGGAAAAGTACCAAATCTTTGATACCCTGGGCGGGCGTTTCAATAGCGAGTTTGGTATGGAGGCGTTTCCCCATATCGATACGATCAAGTACTATTGCACCGACCCTTCGCAACTGTACCCGCAGAGCCACATGCTCGACTTTCACAACAAGGCAGATGGCCACGAGCGACGAATAGCAACGTATCTAGTGGAAAATTTCCGCACCAAGACGGATTTGGAGGTATGCGCCGCGTTGGACGATTACCTGGCTCATGGTCGAGAACTATGACCAAGTGGGGTCGCAATATAGGCTGTATGAATGCTAACAACGAATAGTCTTTTATCCATCTCACACAACTCTCGCAGGCCGAAGCGCTAATGTTTGGCTATCGAGGCTGGAGGCGCCAATGGGGACAAGACAGGCACTGCGGCGGCGCGCTTGTCTGGCAGCTCAATGATTGCTGGCCAGTCACTTCGTGGTCGATTGTGGACTACTTTCAGCGCAAGAAGCCGGCGTATTACGCAATGCGCAGGGTGCTTGCGCCCATTGCCGTTGCTGTCAAGCGGGCACACTTTGATTGGAGCGTGGTGCACGCAAGAGTGCCCAGCACGAGCGACTTTGAGGTTTGGGTCGCGAACCAGAGGCTAGAGGAGGTCACGGGGACGGTTGAGTTGCGGTATATTAGCATTACGAGTGGAAAGGAGATTAAGGACAAGGTGATCAAGAAGAACATCCAGCTTGTACCGAACGGTACGACGGACGTCTTGTCGGGCACGATAGACAACCGGAGCGAGGAGCCGCATGTCCTAGCCGTACGCATATGGGTCAATGGGGAGATTGTGTCGCGCGATGTGGATTGGCCGCAGCCGCTCAAGTACCTGGACTTTTCAAGTCGAGGCGTCGAAGTAACACCGCAGGGCGAGACGATTGTAGTCAGAGCCCAGAAGCCGACAAAGGGCCTAGTCTTCGAGGAGCGCTCGGGCGTCCTGATACACGACAGTGCCGTAGACATTGTCCCTGGTGATGAGCAGGTCATCAAAGTGAGGGGACTAGGTAAGCAGGATGAACCGTTAAGGTGGACCTATCTGGGCAAAGACTAGAGGTCAGCATATGCATACGCATCGGAGCGGGCATGATGGGGAGATGATGATGAGATGGGGGCAAGGAACGGTGGCAAAACGGTGGGATTATGCAGCGCCTATCAGATTGGTACCCAGCGTGCATGGGGATAGGCGGCTACTTGACAGACAGCTAGTGAGAGTAAGCGGATCTGGGTCAGCCCCGTGTGTCGATAAGATTAAAATTGAAGATGGGAAACCCGGGGGTTGGAGGGGGGGTACCCATGAAGCACACCAAGGTCGTGTGGGCTTCTACCAGATCGTTTGTGTACAAGGTTGGGCGTCTATGCGTGAGCCATAGTGGCTTAGAAGCACAAGGTGTCATATGGCAAGGGGTGGGGGAGGGGCGAAGGAGAGATTGAACACGATTGTGAAGCGGGATACAAGCTTTGGTCGAGTAGAGTTACAACTGGCGGGTATATGCGAGGCTGGTATAGGGCGTGTAGTTCGTGTTAAGGCTAGCCAAGCGTTCCATATGAGGTGTGTCAACGTCCAAGGGTAATTAAACGGCCAGCTCGGCATTGGTCGGCATGCTGTCGTTTGGAGGGGGGAGAGGGTCTCGCAGGTGCATGTGTGGCAGCCGCATGCCGCCGTACAGGGAGGGGGGGAACATGTGGTGCGGCGAACGGCGGACGGTGTCTTGGTCGGCCTAGGCTTGCTGTCGACCCGGGCGTTGGATGGTAGCCCTTGTATGGATACGTAAGGAAGGACGCACATGGTAGCAGCATGGATGTGTAGTCAGAAGTCTGTCAGCACGAAGGCGGCGGTACAGCTAGTGTAGTGGGCTGGCGAGTCGCTGGATCGCAGGGGGTAAGGGGGGTGGTGGCGGCCGGAGAGCCCTGGGCGCGTGCAGTGTGTGCATTCACTCACGCATCGGCTGCTGCTATCCCGAGCGAGCGGGTGTATGAGGCAGAGTGTGTGTGTGAGCACTTACGACTAGGTTTGCGGTTAGGTTCACGATGGCCAGGAATACGCCCGCTGGCCGGCCTCTTGAATACGAGCGAGGGCGCATTACCATACTTACTTACTTACCATACGGCCAGGCCCAACTGTTGGTTGTGCGATCGGGGCAGCCGTCTGCCACATCGTGGCGGGAAGGATGAGCCGCACCTTGCTGAAACGACGTGCAGTAGTGCCGGCGGCGCAGTCTGACGGACAGGTCTGCGGTGCAAGGCAGAGGCAAGCAAAAAACATGAAGCCGGCAATCGACGACGGCTGGGTGCATGCGTTCGTCGTCGTCGCATCGCTTCTGGAGGCCTTCGAGAAGGCCTGGCAGCTGGGGGGGCCGGCGGCGCGTCCCATCCCATCTCCAATCTCGCTTGGCAGCGCAGACGCAATCGTTCCCGTCCGCCCGTGTCCAACGTTCGCCTGTTTTTTTCTCCTCCACCTGCAAACCCTGCTGCATTTGGGCCACCAGGGGGCGGGGAGGGAGGGTTCAAGGGCTATAATGCGGGGACTATACCCTCGCTCGTGGGCCGCTGTGGCTCGTCTTTTTCATTATCACTCCGGCCTTACTATGCGATCCGCTAGCTGCCGCAAAGTACACCACCTCGACGCGCCGCCCCAAGCATTATGACGGCGCCCGCCTGAAGCTGCCAGATGCCAAATACTCCTTGATCCATTTTACCTGGAACCAATTTTGCTGAAGCCTGTCCGTGGCATGCCTTGTGCAAGGCTGTCCACCTGCCCCCTCGCCCATTCTCATCGTCTGATATATCAACCATCCCGGTCTCAACGCCATCCCTAGTAGTCCTACTCGAGCTATATTGCATCTCGGCCTGCCACTGGTACATCCCTCATACCATCTTCTTGGCTACTTGGATCTCGTCGTCTGCCGCCCACGCCACCGCTATTTGACTCTGCCTACGCCTCGACCTGCCTCCTGGGTCCGCAATCACTTGCCGTGCAGACATTCTGCACCGCACCTCATTCCCTCCCTCCCCCTGTCTGCCGTCGTGCATCGCACAATCTACCCGGGTACCGCCGAAACTCTTACATCATGTTTCACACCTTTCAGTCCTCTGTCGGCGTGCGCCTGCCTGGCGGAGACAGTGACAGCCCGGGAAAACCATCACGACACCCAGGTTCACGCCGCATCTCCACCAGCAACGCCTGCGTCGAATGCAGAAGACGCAAGATCCGCTGCGATGGCCTGCAGCCGTGTGGTCAGTGCCAGTGGTACCAGCACCCAGAAGCATGCAGCTACTCAAAACCCGCCCAACGAGTTGTGCCCAGCAGAAAGTAAGTACAAGTCTACCACACAAACCCCTCTTGTTTCCACATCATTGCGTACTGACCAAGGTGAAAAGGCTGCTCGAAAAGCTCTCCAACAACATTGAACAGTACAAGAGTGTTCTCACCAAACTCTATGGAGTAAAGAGCCTCGAGTCGTTGACTAATCTTCCGCGTGAAGAGCTCCTGGAACTAGCTCTCTCCTCTGCACCGACAAACTCGACAACATCACCATCAGCTGCAGCCACATCTGCAACAAACTCTCAAGTCTTGTCTGATGCCCGGACCGTGTCTGAAGCCCCTGAGAGTCTCGAGGCACTTGAACAGGCGCCTCCCGAAGATCCGTACTGGGACGAGGCACGCAAGCACCAGCTCAGAGTTCAGGGAATATCCGATGATGTAAACGGCCTTTCCATGTCAGTAGACAGGCTGTCATCCTACGTTGGCATCTCTTCAATCACAGCGGCACTCAAGGTTATTGTACGCTGCGCCCCACAGGCTCAGTCGCTCATTTCACACAGCCGGCAGGAGACGGCACTCCCAAGCCGTGCAGGTTCCCCGAAGCCTGAGTTGACAGACAGCAATCCGGATGCCTTGCCGTCTCTCGAGCATGGCCAGGGGCTGATCGAAATCTACTTTGAGCGCGTACACCCTTTCTTTCCAATGATTGACGAGGGCAAGTTTTGGTCTACCTATCTCTACGGCAACCGCAAAGACTCAGCATGGCTGGCACTGCTGAACATGGTCTTTGCAATGGGCTCGCTTGCATCGTCCGATGCAGACAACGAGGCACACTATGTGTACTTTAGTCGATCCCGACGGCACCTGTCTCTGGAGTCGTTTGGGAGCGGCAATCTGGAAGTGCTGCAAGCATTGGCCATTATGGGCGGGTACTACATGCACTACCTGAACCGCCCCAACGAGGCACACTCACTCATGGGCGCTACACTTCGCATGGCTACTGCATTAGGACTGCACCGCGAGTATTCGGACAGAAGTGATGCGAGCGGACAATTCATAGTGCCAGGCGAGAAAGACTCGATTTCTCCTGAGATGAGAAGACGCATCTGGTGGAGTCTCTTCTGTCTCGACTCTTGGGCATCAACTACAACAGGTCGACCTTCACTGGGGAGGATGGGTCCTTCTATTACCGTCCTCAGACCTGGAACGGCCGAGAATTCTGTAAGTATGAAAAAACTCCTGCTATGTTCCATGTCTGTAGCTCATCTTCCACTAGACACACAACATGCCACCCAATAGCCCTCAGTACATGTCACAACTAAAGGCTCTTCCTTTGACCCATGCCTCTGCGTTTTGTCAGATAGCTACTAGAATACAGGACCGTCTTGTCGAGTGCCCGATCCTGCCTTCTGCAGAGACAGCTAGCTACGACGCTCAGTTGGTCAAATGGAACGATGAGCTACCGTCTATCCTTTTGAATGCCAGCGAGCCGTGTCCCGAGTTTCTGCGTCGAGTACGGCTGGTTATGAAGTGGCGGTTGCAAAACATGCGTATCATCCTTCATCGACCCTTTTTGCTCGCCGCCGCACTTCGACGCGCACCGTGGGCTGCTCTAAGCACAGAAGAGAAGGTTGCAGTCAGGAAGTGTCGGCAAATTGCCTGCCAGACGATTAAAGATATGAGTCAAGAATGCATGCCTGATCTGATATCCTGTTGGAATGCAGTATGGTTCTGCTTCCAGGCTTGCATGGTTCCACTAGTGTCACTCTTCAGTGACGCGAGCATGCCCGACGAGACGGAAAAGTGGAAAGCCAGCATCGAGACAGCACTGGCATTTTTTGGACAGGCCAAGGACTGGAGCATTGCTGCGAAGCGAAGCTGCGATGTTGTCACACGACTATATGCCGCATACAAAACCCACGCTTCCACGGCATCTCACCAGCCCCAGACCGTCGTTTCACCAATCATCTATCCGCAGCAGCAGCAGAGCCACCACCAGCAGGTGCATGCTCAATTTACAGTCCCGGGAACACAAGCACCCGCGATGCTCAACACGGACGCCGCCGCTGCCTACGCACAACATGCCGCCACATTTGCCCATTACAACCCCGCCACCCCAACCTGGGCCGCACCCAGGAACGACCCTACTATTCTCAACAACTTCTGGGATGATATGATGTGGGATACCAACATGCCTGACCTGCTCGACCCACCTTTTGGACTCAGTAACGAGTACGATTATGCACACGCCGTGCAAGAGTCTGGACCCGGCGCACCATGCTGGATGAATGGGAACTAAACCTTGTCCCATGGAGGGAAAGTACAACATAGTCCCACACAGCCAGATCGACGACCAGCCATAAACAGATGCACATCCGAAAAAAAAAGGGTTTTTACATTTGAACCCTGGTGTTCCTTGCTTGTCAGGAAAACGGCTGAGACAAACCCCCCGGTGGCGGGCGGATCCGCAATTTTCCCACGATAGACGCCAAAAAGAAGAAGCACGGGCTGAGACTATTCCGGAATCCCACGGCCCAACTGGGGAGTCTTTTGCACCCTAACTGTGTACTTATCCACCCTTTTCGTTCTCGGACCCTTTTCCATACCCAGGATACCCCGTCATATTCTTTCTTTACCGACGTAAGCGAGAGGGATAAAATATGCCGCGTCAGAAACATAGCGTCGCGTTTTTTTCTTCTTATTTCTAACGTAATCTTTTGATTACTATGACGACAAATTACCGCAGATACGGCAGAAAGGGATCAAGTAGGTTGGTGGCGGGGAGGGCTTGTTTCTCGAGTCGAGTGTGCACTGCACCGGGTGATACTCTGGTTTTTTTTTTCGTGGCGCATGATTACGGCAGACGGCGGTTTTTTTTTTGTTTGGCGTCTTTTAACTTGACGGAGGTTTTTTTTCGGGCCGTTGATATACCGGGTTTGAGGGGATGGGAATGGTGCACCCATAGAGGTGTACGGATCAGAGTCGGCTAGGTGGGTTGATGGGAGTGCAGGCAGTGATGGATGGTGAGGAAACACATGGTTTGGGTCTGTCTTCTTCTTTTTTTCCCTTCATCACTTTGATTCACGTTTTTTTTTTGGTTTGTTCTCTTCTTCACGTTTTATGACAGCATTGTTTTACTTTCTTCTCACATCATTTCTCTTCTTGATCACCGCATTTGCATGGATACATGTTCTTTTCTCGTTCATCTTCTTCTTCTCGATTCCCCGATTTGTCATTCAACTCATGTTACAACCCACCTTTATGATCCTTTCATCACCGTTTTCGGCGGTAAGCATGTGTGATTCAGCTACTACTTCTTCTTATACCTTTCTTGTCATTATTTTTTGTCATTACACACGTAGGGCTATTCTGTTAGAGATGAGAGGGGCTTGTTTGCATCTTGATACCCGGAATTACTGGTTGCAGCTAAATTGGCATGAAGCGGAGGTGATGTTTGAGCGGGCAGGGGGCATATAGGTGACTAAAGATATAGGCACGTCACTGCAAACACGTAGATATGAAGCGAAGTGGCATTATCCTGGGCGTATATGCATAAACAGTCAGGGTTGGCATCTTGTCTGCATCTTGGCCTCCGGTGTTCTTGTGCTACATGTGGTGGGCCGGAGCCCAGCGGGTGCTTATTATCGATAAGACGCATACGTAGTAGTGGCATGGCGTTTGTGACGAGCCATGTGAACAAGGTGGGGGTTGACAGAAGATTGGCAGAGACTAGCATCAAACATGTTACTAACATGTTGCCTTACAATAGTAGTAGCACGTCTTTTCTTTCATCGCACAAGACTGTGGTCTCGTGCAAACTTACCGTGTATAGCATAGGCAATGGGTGACAGCACCTCTCTCCACCATCAATCTTCCCCACGTGCGCTGTATCCAAGACCCAAGCCTGGCCCTTACGTTGTCGATCTTAGCCTAGCAGCTTGGCCACCACCGGACCAATCTGACCGCTGCCCTGCCGTCAAGGGCGACGGCACTTGATGATGATGATGATGTGTACTAGTAAATAGAGATAGGCGTGCTGACAGCCAGACCTCCTCTTGTCCTCCTTTCTCGCGCGCGCGTTCACACTTCTCCCATTGCGATACGGCATAACACTACGTACGGCATAACGCTACGCCGCTGCAACCATGTCCGAACCCGATCTCCACCGTGCCATATCCATGAAACCACATCCGTTCCACACCCATCCGGATCGCATAGAACGTACATCTAGCCCACACGTTCATCTGACTCCTGCCGGCAGCTCCTCGCACGGCAACAGTTCCACCCGAGGCAAAACAGGCGCCAGCAGCACAGCAATTGATCGCTCGCCATCCACGTCGACGGATCATCATGCCCGCCATGTCCCCGCCTCATCAGGTGGAGCCGCCGACGTAGAATCACAGTCGCCGCCCGCCTATACGCAGGACACAGACCCGTACAGGCTGGCGGCCGCCATCAAGCCCGAATCCGAGCTCGCCCTGATCCGCGCCAACACGTCTCGCAAGCGCGATGGCTGCGGCCCCATCAGCCTGAACGCAAAGTCGCGCTCGGCAAAGAAACTCGAGGAATTCTACTCTGCCCAAAACGAAAACATCGAGCGCCTCCTCAAACCCGTCGACGACCACCGGCGTGCTGCCAAAGAAGAAGGCGATGCAAACCACCTCAAGTACAAAATCGCAGTCATTGGCTCTTTCGCCGCAAACATCACCCTCGCCGTGCTCCAGCTCTACGCAGCAATCTCGTCGCAATCCCTCTCCCTCTTCACCACCATGGCCGATTCCCTCTTCGACCCCATGTCCAACCTCACGCTGATCCTCTGCAACCGCGCCGTGGCCCGCGTCGACGCGCGCAAGTTCCCCTCTGGCAAAGCGCGCATCGAAACCGCAGGCAACCTCTGTTTCTGCGCCTTGATGATCACCGTCTCCGTCGTCATCATTGTCGAATCCATCCGCACCGTCGCCGAGCACAAGGGCCCAGACACCAACGATTTCTACCTCCCCTCGGTCATCGCCGTCGCCATTGCCTTTGCCACCAAATTCAGCCTCTTCCTCTACTGCTGGGCACTGCGCAACAAGTACAGCCAAATCCGCATCTTGTGGGAGGACCACCGCAACGATCTCTTCATCAATGGCTTCGGTGTGCTTACTAGCGTCGGTGGCTCAAAGCTTAAATGGTGGATCGATCCCATGGGCGCCATGATGCTCTCCGTCCTCATCATCTTTCTATGGAGCAGAACTGCGTATTCCGAGTTTCAGCTTCTCATTGGCGTCACGGCTGATACAAGCATGTTGCAGCATATCACGTATATTTGTAGGTTTTTCTTTTCCTTTCTCCCTTTTCTCCCCTCTAAAATAGGTATAAAGAGTAAACAGCAAGATCAAATGACTGATTGAGCAAAACAACAACTAGCAATGACACACTCCCCCTCCATCCTCCAAATCGACACCGTCCGCGCTTACCACTCTGGTCCCCGCCTCATCGTCGAAGTAGACATCGTCATGAATCCAGAAGATACTCTGCGCGCTACCCACGATATCGCAGAGGAACTCCAGATTAAGCTCGAGAGCCTGCCCGATGTCGAGCGCGCCTATGTCCATGTTGATTATGAGACTGATCATCGGCCTGAGCACTTTTTGAAGAAGGAGTTGTAGTGACTTGTTGGGGTTTGGAGGCAAGGTGAAGGGAAAAGGAGGTTGGGGGTTGTTGGGATCATCTTATGAAGTAAACGATTGAATCAATGAATATGTTTAAATTTGGTTTTCTAGTAGGAATTGGGGGAGGGGGAAACAGGAACGGAATAGGAACGCTCGTCTCTTCTTCTTATTCTTCTTCTTCTTCTTCTTCTTTTCTCTCCACCCACCTCTTGATGTACTTATTCGCTCCTATCTCTCTCTTTTCTCCTCTTTTTTTTTAAAAAAAAAGATTCCTCCCTCAGCGTGGATTTGAAAAAAATACAATGAAAAAAACCCCTCCCCCACTTTGATTCTGTTAAAGAGAAAAGAAAATACGACAAAAAACGAACAAAAAAACGTAAAAACCTTTACTCGAAACCGCCCAAAATATTTTAAATCAATCATTAAAGGGTAGTTAATTATGATTATAATTATCAAAAATTCTACCTTCTATCCTTAAGAACAGAAGCCCAAGCAGAAAAAAAGCCAGAAAAAACATGACGATAAAAAATGAGATGCTAATGAATACTAGCTCTTTTTGTGTGTCTCAAACTAGGTTACCTAGATATAGCAATGTTTTCTTTACTCAAAGAAAAGATGGACATAGTAGTTACCACGTAGTTTAATTCAAGAGTAGAGAAGAAGAAGAAGAAGAAGAAGAAGAAGAAGAAGAAGAAGAAGAAGAAGAAGAAGAAGAAGAAGAAGAAGAAGAAGAAGAAAAAAGTTATTTCTGAGAAAAACAAAAAAAGGGGGGGGAGGTTTCGTTAGTACTACATAAGAATTGAGGAATTCAAAAAAGAAAGAAAGAAAAAAGGAAAGTCGTTCACTACAATGGCATGTAAAAGTTAAAGGAAACAAATGAATTGGGTATGATACATACTAGATTATTGTTTAGAGATGACAAATTTCTTTTTAGCTTTTTGGAAAGGGAAGAGGTGGACGAGATTCTCCAAGAAAAAAAAAACAACGAACAATTCACAGTTACATCATTCACCGTAACTCACCAGGCAGACACACAACTCACATCACATCACGCGACAAACAACCACTCAAATATATCCACGTCTATCATTACAACTATAGAAGAAGAAAAAAACAAATCTCTCCTCCCACTTTGTTTCATACTTGCACACAAACCACTCTCGTATAAAAAAAAACGCCATCATGGGACAGTGCAAGGTGGAAAACATGAATCGGGGTCGACGGACGATTAAATATAAAAAGAAAAAGACACAGAGGACGAATAATCTATTCTTTCTCCTGGCAAAGAAGATGCTAAAACTCTCTTTTGCCTTACAAGACTTTTGGTGCTACATGATGGTGTTGGAGAATTCGGGCTATGCGATTCGGGTTGGGGACTTGCGCATGGGGCTGGGGGGATTGCGTGTGCCGCGGTGTTGGGGAATGGTGTAGTGGGCCGGTGTGCAAGGGGAAGTGATGTACTCTCATCGACGCTCCTTCCTCAAGTCGTCATTGTCGTTGGCGTGAGCTGCCGGAGTCGTCGATGTAATCGTTCATCCGTATCGTGCTAGTCATGCTCTGGCTAACGGTCGTCTCCACATGCCGTGGCTACTCAAGCGCTTGCGATCCTGCAACGTACGTCGTGGGGTCGACACGATACCTCCTTCCATTTCCATTTCCACCCTTTGGAAACAATCAGGGGCATCGGCAATTCATCCAGAACCACGCGGGGGTAACTTTGCCCACGGAAAATCGATCCTGCAGAATTGCGCTTCTGCACACGTAAACATGGTTCGATCGCCAACGTGCTGCGCAGCACTGTAGGGAACTAGAATCCATGTTTCAGCCACACGTTAGATACTGCCTCCATAGAAGGCTATCCAACATCACGACCAATACATAGCTCAACCCTACGGCGCTGGGAAGGGGGTGGGGGAAGGGTGTCAAGACGCTCAGGCCATGACACCTTGGTTGCCGCCTGGAGGAAGATGGTGTCAGTGGGCTGGATAATAGATACTGGGGTGACATGTCGACTCTAGTAGAGACTAGCAGGACGAAAATAGGGATTGTTGGAAAGCGACATACCAACTTGGCGCTTGATCTGCTCACGGGCCCATCGAGCAGTGTCGCGGGTACGGCCGCTGAAGTCAGCGTTTGCGCGAGTCTCCCTTGCCAAAGCAGTGAGGAAGTCGTGACGGAAGTACTCCCTGAAATCGCCTGCAGGGAATGCATCGGCAAGGTCACTGAGAAACGTTAGAAATCTTGCTTGTTGTAAATCTGTCACCAGCACTTACCCAATAACACCGCATGAAGAGCGGAGGAGGGCCTCGGTGCGGTTGCTGTCCTGTTGGATGGTTCGCAGAAGATCAAAGATTGAGTCCATGTAAGGAACAATGAGCTGGGTCTTGTTGCTGCTCTTCATTGCAACAATGCATCCATCCCATGCATCCATGATGCCCTCGCGAAGAGAGGTGATGTAATCAATCATCTCATAGTTGCCCTCGGTCGTGATAGTCACTTGGCCGGCTTGTTGAAGAACCTGCGCAACTACGGGGAGGTATGTCTCAAAGGCACCGTGGATGGCATGTGCAATATCACCAAAGCACTGCAGGATCGCGGGCTTGAGCTGGTTTCCCAGGGCGGGGCTTCGGAGGTTGTTGAGAAGAGAGTTCATGAATGCATCACAGTAAGGCTGGACCTGCTCTCCCAGGGATCGAGTAATGTCAGAAACCAGACCAATGGCCATGGAGCAGAGAGCTGGTTCCTCCTGGTTGTTCAAGGCGTTGTACAGGAAAGGCGAGAATGCTTCCATGTACTTTTGGAAGTCCTCCTCGAGAGCGGTGGCAATGGATCCAATGGCGGCAAAGACGGTGTCTGGAACACTCGACTTGGGAGGAAGCGATGCCAACAAGCTCAGCAGGGCCTGCATGATACGGTCAGACTGAGGCCTGATGTCACCCTCGAGTCGCTGAATGATGGTCATGATGACACTGGAAAGACTGGTCTGCATTTCTTCAAGAGTTAGCTTGTCCTCGACATTAACAACCTGAGCCTGGAGCGCCATGGACTTGTCCAGACGTTCGAGAATGACGTTTGAGAGCTCGTTGACAAGTGGAACACTGTCACCAGCAGCATTGTTTACAAAAGAGTTGAGGACTTCGTAAGCAGCGGTGCGCAGCGTGTTGTCGGCATCGGCTCGCTCCGTGACCTGCAAGAGGCTCTGGACACTCTGCGCAAAGTGAGGCGACAGAGGGTTGCTTTGGCATCCTGGTTCTCCAGCGAATCGATCGGCAAGGTTCATCAGAGACCAGCAGCAAGATGCGGCCATCTTGGGGTTGCTGGCGAGCCCGTTGAAGAGAGCGCCAATGAGTGGTGGGAGGTGCTGCTGTGCGTCGAGTGCGCTTGGAACAGCTTCGCAAATGCGGCCTAGGGCATAGGCAGCAGAGTCCTTGACGTGGATGTTTTGGTCGTCCATCATTCCAATCAGAGTTGGAAGGGCCTGCTTCACAATGGGATCGAGAACCGATTCCTCGGGTCCCTCCATAATGGCGCCAAAGGCAGAAACCGACGCATCCCTGTAATGCCAATCTTCTGAGCGAATGTACTTTTCGATAAAAGCCAACACTGGAGGCATGACGCCGCTTCCGACGCACTGGGCCCAGAGCTGCAGACATTGGTATGCGGCACGCGATGTGTTGTACTCATTGTCGTCGGCATCTTCGTCTTGCTTGGCCATGAGCTCTAGCAGCACTGGGACAACCTCCTGAGTGGCGACACGGGCAAAGTTGAAGTATTCTCGCAGCTCAGTGGAGCCCTCTGCCTGTGCTTGTGTGTTGTCGTCTTCAATGGCGATTTCCTCCTCGCAGACGGTGCACCAGAATTCCACTGCCAGCTTGGCGACATCCTCCTCGTCGCTCTTCATGCCCTGGATTGTCAGACCAAAGAGCGCCTTCTCCATGTAGAAGCGCATCTTGTCGTAGTAGAGACCCATTATGCGGTTCAAGCATCCGTATGAACCTTGCTGAATGCGCGTGTCTTCGGCCTGCGTGGCCTCGCAGATGACCTGCATGATGTAGTTGCGCTCGCCCTCATTGTCAAAGTTGGAGCGGACAAACTCGATCGAGTCGCTTAGGGCGTTGATGGCTGCTACACGGACGTCGTTGTTGGTCTCCTCCTTGCGGGCACCCTGGACAACGGCAGTCAGGATGGCATTGGAGTGGTGTGCCAGAGCATCGCGCAGCTCCACGTCGTCTGTATCACACACAAAACCAATTGTAGTGAGCGAAGATTGCTTTTGGCTGTCTGTGCCTTGGCCAACATTCTCGACAAGTGTGGTCATGAGCTCCGGCCACTGATTGCGGGGTATCTCAATGGCGGCGACAGAGGCAATGAATTGTGCAGCGGCCGAGCCTACGCCCTTGTTGGGGGTAGCAAGTGTGCCGAGGGCCATGGCCTTGACCTGCTGTTTGATCTGGGGGTCGAGGCCGAGCCATCGCTCCTGGACCTGACGTAACCGGGCGTATTCGCGGGCGGTGAAAGCGTTCTTCAGGGCCAGCGCGGCGGCCTGCCGAATTTGCGGTGCGGCCTGTTCATTTGCGAGTTCGCCACCGAGGACAGTGAGATATTGCGGCTGGAAGCGAGGCAATCACGTTAGTGGGCACTGCATGTGGTAGAAGGCGGGCGTGCAGCCTTGTGGTTGCGGCGACTTACAAAGTTGGAGTCGGCAGCCTGTTGAAGCTGCTGCTCTGCGCTGTTACGAATACTGGCATCTGCAGAGAGGAGTCAGCTGAGGAGAAGGCCTCGAGCAAGCAAAAAGCAAAAAGCAGCGTCGGGAGAGGAGGTGAGGGCGGCGTACCGGCAGCGTAAGTTCCCTCCAACACCTGGTTGATATCCATAATGGGTGAAGGGGAGCGTTTGGCGGGCTCGAAGAGG
Organism: Bipolaris maydis; assembly: GCF_028858645.1. Lineage (NCBI taxonomy): Eukaryota > Fungi > Ascomycota > Dothideomycetes > Pleosporales > Pleosporaceae > Bipolaris > Bipolaris maydis. Next base: position 3,360,370 of record NW_027093857.1, on the reverse strand, counting down.
GGTATCTAGTGGGCGAAGAGATTAAAAGGCCGCTGGGGCGGGATAGGCAGAAGGGAGGCGCGGCAAAGAGGGGCACAGAGAGCGTGTGTGTGCAAGGAAGAGAGAGAGAGAGGAAGAGGGAGGGAATGTAAAGGTGGAAAAAAGGTGCGGCGGACAGGTTTGTCGTAGGGAGGGAATTTGCAGCGAACGAAGGTCGAGCGTAGACAAGCCTAGTTCACGTGTTGTTTTCCTTGTTAAGGGTCTTTCTGCCCCACTACCGGGATGGCTCTTGGGAGAGGAAGTGTCTGTGTGTGTGTGTGCGTGTGTGCGTAGACGGGTAAGAGAGGACAGGAGAACAAGGGGAGGGAACTAGGGCAAGCAAACGGGCGGGCAGAGACAAAGGGCGAGTGTGAGTGGGGGGTTTTGTGTGGGTGGGTATGGGAAAGTATGGAAGGCGGACGAAGGTGTAGTTCTGCCTCGCCCAGGCACCGTCGACGACAGACACAGACACTCGGGCCCTCAAACACAGAAGGCGCGCGCAGCTGTCGAGGGCAGCAGCGCCCGCCTGGCAACGGCACATTGGCTCGCTTGCGCGTCGTGCTTGCGACTCCCCCCCGCCCGACGCTCGCCCTCCCGCCTGCAGCCCTGTCTGGATACATCCATGGTGCGATGTGTCTACTACTAGCCATGTGCATCGAGTGCGTGGTACTTGGTACGCGCACATACACGTCTGCTTATCCGCCTGGCCATGGAGACAAACACCACACGTGTGTGTACACATCGATACAGATACTACTTACCAGTACACACACGCCCTCTCCACTCGGAACAAGAAACCTGCGCTGCCTGTGCGTACATACATACATACATACTAGCACAGTACATCGACCAGAGCCAGCATGCCAAGCCATTCCATGTGTCCCAATCGAAGGCGTGACGAGGCGATTGGGCCTCTCACCGCATATCATCACCATGACGAATAGCACTCGCCCATGTCTGTCCGGCCGTTTCCCCGTACCTGTAGTGCACTACATGCTAAGTACACATGCTACATGTCGGTACCGTGGCTGCATGTACTATCCAACACATGCCCTCGTCATAGTGGAGCCCGGCCGCCGGACACCGAGGCAACGAGGGGGGGGGGGAGGGTTGGAAAGAGGGAGAATGGAGACGTGCACGTGATGTCTATCAACCTTCTACAGCTGCAACACCACCGTCTACTCTGCTACAAAGCAAAAAAAAAAGACGAAGAAGAAGAAAATGCGCCTGATAATGCACCCTGCCCTCCACCCCAGGCAAGAAAAGAAAAAAAGGCAAAAAAAAAGATGAGACGCTTTTACATCCGTCCCATGGCTCTTGGGTTCTCTGCTTCCTGCCTCCTCCAGTCCCGCATCTCCTTGGTGCCCAAGCTGCCTAGTCCTCCTTCCCCCCGCCGCTCCCATCCTCCCAGTCGCACCACTAGCCCCGTCGCATTGTCCGCTCCTTCGCTGCCCGTCGACGTCTCCACCGCAAAGCTAACCATGTCCCGCGCTGCCTGCTCCGGCGTCTTTGCCTCCTTGACAATGTCCACAATCTCTTGGTCTGAAAGGTGTCCTGACACCCCGTCTGAGCACAGAACGAGGAATGAATATTCGGCTGGCGACAGCTCGATCCGCCGTATCTCTGGCTCTGCAGACACCCCAACCCGCTTCGACGCCATGTCGCCAAACGACCGCGTGTTCGCCAGCCCAGACATGCGTTCTTCCCCGAACGAGTCGGTGACAAACGACGCCGCGAACCGTCGGAGTCGAGTCGCTTCTTCTGGCAGCGATGGATGGTGGTTGGACGTCAACGGCACGGCCAGTCCAGTCGCCGTGTTGCACAAAAGTATCCTCGTGTCCCCCACGTGCGCTGTAATCAGTGATGATGGCGAAGATGGGTGCCAGAATGGCGATGCCGTCGGGGTAGAAATGAGTGCCACACTGCATGTGCTGCCGCCCTTGAATCGGTTTTCTCCCCCAATCTGTCTGCTCGTCGTGCGCGATGGCTGGCCGAGAATGTCATCGTCGTTCAGCGCCTTGTCCGCTCGAACCGCATCCTCCTCTTTTTTGCCCACCTGTGCCGCAACAAAGTCATAGTCGGCCTTGAGAAACGCATACTCGAGCACAGTCTCAATCCCAATGCCCTCTTCAACCCTGTCTGATATGCCCGACCATCTTGTCTGGCCCTTCTGCACAACTTCCTTTTCAGCAGCATGGCCTTGTCCACCTGCCGACATGGAAAAGTGCTCTGGTTTGAAGCGTCGAAAGTACCCGCCCACCAGCTCTTTCCACTGCTTGACTAGCTGTCGTTCCAGCTCCTCTGCCTTGCGTATGCTGTCCGATTGCTTGACCGGCGGCACGCCAGCCATGGCACTCTCAGTTGATTTGGACCCCGCTGTTGGTAGCTGGTCCTTGGTACCGGGCTGTGGTGGCTTCATAGCTTGCGTCCCGGGCGGCGTGTGAGTCTCAATGGCCTCTAGACTCTCCTTGTCCCTCTGTCTTTGATCTCCAGACGTAGCCTGGCCCTTTGCTTTCGGGCTGCCGGCGTGTGCCTCGCCCCTGTCCCGCACGAGACTGCTTTTCAGCTCAAATTGTTGTGTCGCCTTTTCCAAGTAGTCGTGCAGCTGCTCCCTGAGGAACCCTGAGCATTCGGCACCGCCATGCCCGTCAAAGACACCAAAATAGAAGACCTGAGGATCGCCACTTGCGCCTACTTCTGGTCTCACTTGGCCATCGTCTCCACCCTGCCCTTTTCTAGTCAGGGAAATGGGCCGCCGCTTCGCGAATGCGGGGAGGTCGATGGTGCCGGCTTGGAATGCATCCTCATTGTATGGCCGTGCCCCTCGGGACAATGACACGCCAAAGTGATGTTTGGCACTCTTCAACGGTATGCGCACCACCGTCATGTCTCGTGACGGCGGGCCCAAGACGGCAGCGGGCGAGCGGCTGGTCTGGTCGGCATTGTAGGGCGTGCTCTTGTCGCGAGGGAGTCGGTGGTGGAGCGCGGGCTGGGTTCGCGAGTCCGGCGACAGGGAGCTCGAGGGGATATGGGTTATGAAGTAGTCATGGAAGCTGCGCTGCTGGCGGGCGAGCGGCACAATGCATGGCAAGACGAGGGCGTGGTATGTGGATGGGGGGATCCTGCAGGCGTGCGCATACAGGCAAACAGCCCGAGGCCCTGGAGAGGCTCGGGATCGGTGCAGCATCGGTGTCCACATGTCGTCTCTTGCTGCGAGGGACACATGGCGCGGATGGGCAGGTGGCTATGCCATGGTGAATGTGCTGGGGATACCCCAATTCCAAGCCTCAAGACTTCGCCCATATCCCGCCGCTGTTCCTGGGCCGCTCTGCCGAGTCTGCTTCTCCCGCTACGTCACCTCATTGGACCGTGGCGCTGGGTGATGCAATGGCCTCTCAGTAGTCCCTTGGCTGCCATCGACACGCTCTCCAGTATTTACACCCAGTATACAATCACTCTGCCTTGACACGGCGATGGCGACGAGAGAAATCCGTTCCAAATTCCACTCACGATGCTGGTTGGCAATGGCCGAGTCACGTGAGCACATCATCCCAACACCTCCTGTCGCTCTCACCACACAAGACCTAGAGTGCAAGTGGCACGGCGCCAAACATGCACCATCTTAGCGTGACTGATTATACATTACCAACATTTTCATCGAAAACTCATGTTAAAAGGCTAAGCTCCTACGTGATTTTATTTCAAGTTGACATTCTCATCGCATTGCACGTATTCACTCATTCTCCCCCTCCATACACACCATCTCATCCCGCCTTTGGCTACGATGCTGGCGTTGTTTTTCCCTTTACGATAATCATGCGCGGTACACCCTCCGTCGACCCAATGGTCGGGCTCCATGGCGATTGTGCGTCCTCACCATGAATGCTGTCCATGCTCATCCTCTTAGTCTCTATGTTCACTGGTTTGCTGTTCACATTCCGCGTCACAGTCTCGGGACCCCTCAGTGCAATCTCGTCGTCCGAAGACTCCACCTTGCGAGGCTTGGAAATGAACGATGCTGATTTGCGGACATCGTTGAATATCTGCTGGAACAGAGGGCGCAGGATGGCAATGGAAGCTGCGATAATCCCAGTTCCGGGTTCGGCAGTCGCCCAAATGGTTGCCTTGATCGCTTGCGCTGTTTCCACGTCAGTAACATTCTTCCAATATACAACTTACAAAGGAAAAAAACATACGGCTCAACGTTTCCAATGTGCTCAAATCTAAGCCATCCAGATACACCAGTCTCATGATCGAACTTACACTGCCAACAGCTCCCAAGGCCATGACCATGCCAACACTCATCTTACTCCGGCGATCCAAATCACTATCCATCAGGACCGAGATGGGGATCAAGACAAATGTCCAGTCTGCCAAGACGTTGATGATGCCGTAGATGTATCCCGTGCTCCTGCGAATTGCTGGAGGCAGGCATTTGCCTGACGTCTTTTGAATAAAGCCGTCGGCAATATGTCCAGGGTCGCCGCATTGGAAGAGAACAATGAACAAGTAGAATAGGCCGTAAACCACACCAATTGTAAGAACGGTGTGGAAGACATGCTTTTGCCATCTTTTGGTCAAGACTCGCAGGAAGAAAAGACCAAGAGAGACTTTCAGAAAGGTTGTTGTAAGAACATAGAAGACTTCCGAAAGTTGGACAAACTATTCACTGGTTAGCATGTTGAGTAGAGGGAACGTCAATATAAGTAGTTGAGCAGTGACGTACGACCAGAGTTGTGCGGATACTAGCTTGGCTCCAGAGCTGGATGCTTTTCTCTCGAACGCTCATGACGAGAATGAGTGCGCAGTAAACCGTAAATAGCATCAGTGTCGCTATCATGGCGGCATCATCCCAACCAGGAGACTTCGTAACGCGATACCGGGCCCATATTCGTAGGCAGACACTGAGATAGGTGAGTATTAAAAGGGTGATTATGAGGTGGACGATAATGGCGCCAAGGAGCACCAGCTCCTCAGTCTTAGCGCTGTCCATTATGTGATGCTAATAAACATTGAAAAACAAAAAAAGAATTATTGTAGGTGGTGAATATTGACTCCCGACCACAACCCGACAGAAGATTGGCCGAGAGAACAGGAAGCAGGTGGCAGGCTTCAAACTGTACGCAGCAGTCGTTTGGTTATGAATGTCACGTTGGAAATGTTTACCCCGGTATCATGCGATCCGGCCAAGGCTTGCTTCATGTTTAGCCCTGGGTTGTGAAGTTTGTCGTTGAGATCGCAGCCACCCATTGGCTATCACGGGTCTTGGTGACTCCTGTGAGTTTGTGATACACCAAAATGTCATAGAGACACGGCCCAGACGTTTTGAGTCCAACGTTCTGGCACAAGGATGGCCCGCTCTGCCACGTGGCTCTTGGGAAGCTTACCGGCAGGATACTTGCGTGCTCTTGTAAGGATGTAGTGGATAGACATCTCAATGCGTACAGCTTGATGTGGTAAAGAGAAGGAGTATCCTTGTCAATCCTTTCTATGCATGTAGGGCCGTTCCCTCCAAATTCTTTCAAGCCTCACTCTGCTCTGGCCCCATTTTCATCGCTAGCTACCACTTAGCGGACCATTGACTAATTCCCGTGACGAAGTCCTTCTGAGAAGGCCATTTTGATACCCGTTTCGAAACCGCGGCACAGCGAGAAGATAGCTATACCAGCCTATCTTATCGGATCAAACGTCATATCTCTGTATTTTCCTTGGCAATTGCTTTATCACTCTCACTATGCATGTGCCAGAATAGTACTCACGAAGGCGCAGACGTTTGACTAAACATGTCACGTTTGACCCTTGAACACAAGACGTGTTTCACCGTTGAAGATTGCAGCCGGAAACAGTGCCAGCCGAGGCGTACACGGACATGACTCTCCCATTTGACAGCTCAGACAAGCGAAAATCATCGGAACCCCAGATTCCTCAGGCAAACATTGTTCTTGTGTCGAGGTCCGTGAGGGTCAATGCGAGCGGTCCGCCGTAATTCGGTCGTTCGGCAAAACAACTGTTCCGTCGTTAGCGCCTCGGCATAAATCTTCTTTGTCCTTGAGCTTCGACTCCAACACTGCAACCTCTCCAACATCAAAGCAGCAACACCTACGGGCAATGCCTCTTGGTGGCTGGGTCTGCTACCAATGCCCAATCATGTATCTGGCACTTTCGCAATCTGCTTTCACGGATTGAAACGCGCAGACATGCGCTCTTCAGCCTTAATTCAGGCTACATGATGCCATCTGGCTACGCCAACGCTGCGCACTAACCTCCAACCTAGCGTCAGCATCGCATCGCCTTCTCTTGGTACGTTGTATATCTCTCGCTTTCTTTCTCTTATGATGAAAAAAAGACAAAAATTCACAGACCTGTTCGTAACAATAGTGTCGAAAAATTTGCTTAACATCTTCTGATTTGAACAATTCTTCATTGCTGCGCTGCCTCCATTACTGAGCTCAGTAACTAACAGTCAGCAGGTAAAGACCTTTCACCGAGTGTTTTGAGAATTCTCCGACAGTGCCGTCTTGATGCTTCAAAAAGAAACGGTCGTTTGTTAGCTTGTGACCTTGTTGCTTTTCCTAAGCATCGGATCCTCAGCAGCAACAAAAGGTTATGAGGCTTGTTTACCATTAGCTCATCGTCCCTCGAGATGTGCTTTATATCCTCAAGACAATGACAGATGATTTTAGCACAATGACCAGTACTCTGATATACGTTTCCTTTGTCCAACCAAGATCTGTAACACGACTATCAAAGAGCTGTGTGAAGTCATATATATCCCTGGATGCTAGTTACCCTACTAATATACCCTGTTTGCTTTCCACCTATCAAAACAAGAAACTTATGTCTTCCATCTCATCGCAAATATCTCCCAAGTCTTCTGGTGCATTTTTACACGACCAAACATTGTATCAACCTGGTGAACCAGACTGTAAATCAGTAAAGGCTTCGTCTAGTCGTGCTTGCCGGAATTCGGCTTGTTCTGATGAGATGGCCCAAGTTGCACAATCACAAGCCGATGCTGTTGCAACGACCCAACAACCCAGACTTGCGGGATCACAGCAAACGAGCGGTTCCAGTGGTGTAATCGGTTTGCCTAGCGTAATCGACCCATCTTTCTTCGATGATTGCTTTGATCTAAATCAGTTCATTACTAACGATTGCTTTACGAATGATGTCCTCAATCTCGATAACCTTGACTGGGCTGCAACGACTGACCCTGACTTGGCTGCCAACGGTCCCGATGCTAAGCAGTCTCAATACACTGACCTCTTGCAGAATGATCAACCTGAAATTGGCTTAGGGCTATCCTATGCTCCGCCCGAGCAGTACAATAATTTACAACATACGGCTGAGCCTGAATATGACCTTGGAGATGTACTAAACTCGCTCGAACCAGTATCTAAGGAACCATATGGTAATGCACCTCTAGCGTTAAATGCCTGGGACCCAACTTCATGGACGATGTCGGAATATGAAGGTGCTACACCAGGACTCTCAGCACTTCCTGGCGGCACTCAATCCATGCCGGAAATGTTACAATATCCAAGCGCTAGCCAAGGGCGACAGACGTATCCTGATCCATCTGCTCCACTATATCAGACTCAGCCCTACCTCCAGTTCCCACAGCAACAATATTCACAACAATACCCAGAATGCCCTCCAATTCCCATCGAGAACTATAAGGTAGCAAAGCAAATGAAAGCACAACCGGTAAAAAAACGGAAGCGTTCAGCATTTAGCACGGACTCGGAGGACGACGCACCCACTACCATGCGGCCGCGAGAGGATCAACTTGTAAAAGTCATCGCATCACCAGATGCCTCCCGCAAACAATCCATGATTTCCGAGGACGGCTTCCTAAGCCAACCTGTAAGCAGGGGCGTCCTGAAAGCTGGTGAAAAGCCAAAGAAATGCGAGGATAAACCTTGGGTCCGTATCAACCACACCACCAAAGGCGAAACGACTCGCACAGCTCGAATCAATCAGCATGCAGAGGAGGGTCATAGATACAAGACCAAGAAACTCCCTTATGGGGATTGGGAATCGACACACTATACATTTGACTACAGTAAGAACAATGGTATGCACGAATTTAAGAAACGCACCATGTCTGCCCGTCAGATCCACGAGTACATTACACAGTATCCTGGTGATAACCTCCGTATCTGGATCCAACCCGTAGCTTCTGATTCTGCTCGTCGATATGCGTCTGCATCCCATAGCCATTGCCGATTCGAGAAGTGTCCAATGCGAAAGTACACTGGCAAGGGCACAGCAGAAGTAGGCAACTACCGAGTTGCTTTTGACGAGAAGCACAAGACCTATGGTCCGGGTGTAGTTGACCCATATGATTGTGTTGGTTACGTCCATTTGTACTGTATGGAGCGCTTTCTAGACTTTGCGTTCATTTGCCAAATTGCAGATGTTAGAGTGGACCAGCGCGTGAGCATGGAGAAGGAACCCAAGGGCCATTTTGCCTCTGCGTTTGGCCCTAAGCACCACCACGAAGCAGCTGTAGCGAAAAAGTTTATCAACGCTGCCAGGAGAGGCCGGCTTGCTGAGACACCTGAGTTTGCAGACTACCCTGTTCATGAAGAATATGCCCGAGGTGCGCCCAAGCCACATGAACGCACGCTCGTCTACGCTCTATACGACATGAACATCAAACACCGTGCAAAGTCGCAGATGAAACAGTTTATCCTCCAACGCACGATCCGACCTGGATCCTTCACCGTGCACCGTGGTGACATGGAGGTGAAGCTTGTAGACAAGAAGATCGAGCGGCTCCCTGCTTTCAAAGAGTTCTTGAAAGACGGATCGAAAAAGGACTTTGACTACTCAGCGTACTACGACAAGTTCCATCCAGAGATCAAGGAGCGAATCAAAGAATGTATGGCGCTCCGGGAGCAATTAATCGCCGAAGACGGAGCGGAGAATAGCACCAAACGCTCTCGACGACCCCGACGTTCCTCCCTCGAAGAATCCGAAGACGAAATCGTAATGCCCTCGAAGAGGCACAAAAAACGTAGACTCGATGACTCGGATTCGTCAGACTCCTCCCCTCCATCCCGCAAGACTGGCTCCAAAAAGCCCACACTCACCTTCGACATCTCTTCCCCCCAAGACCCGCAGCCTTCATCCCGCCCCAGCTCTCTGCGCCAAAAACCTCGCATCAACTACTCGGAACCCCACGACTCCCTCCCCTCTCCTCGCACCACCACCCCAGCCTCCGCTCTCTCGCCCTCATCCACCGCCCCAAAACCCGCTCTCTCTCCCTCCGACCCATCCCTCTCCACCACCCCCGCAGCCAACGACGCCCGCAAAGAAAGCTGCACGGCCCTCTTCCCCACCAACGACAGCGAGTGGGCGAACCTCGATCTCGCCCCGCTCGACGGCACCGAGGCTTTCCTGACACAAGCTCAGATCGATGCGCTGCTTAATGCGGCGTATCGGCGCAAGTCGAGTACGTTGAGTATGGGGCCGGTGGCTACGTCGGCGCCGGGTACGCTGCCTGGGGTTCTGTCGGTGCCGTTGGTTGCATCGTCGTCGTCGTCGTCGTCGTCATCGCTGCGCAGGGCGAGTTTTAATGCAAAACCCGTGTCGGCGTGTAGGGAGTTTAGGGTGGAGGATCCGCCGGTTTGTGTGGCGGAGGGGAGGGAGTTGAGGAGGAGTAGTAGGAGGGGGAAAGTGGAGAAGGTGTAGAGAGGGTTTGATATAAGGCATGGTTTGGAGTTTTGTTAGGATGGTAGGTGAGAGTGACTGAGGTTGGATATTCATGTGTAGTTGTTTTCTTGGATTTCAATAGATGAATTGTTAGTGTGTTGCTATCTACTATTCCTCATTGTGTACCCAGTGAAGCGTCTTGTCACTGGACTGGGTTTCTCTGTGCTGAGTGTGATTGTGGTGTTTGATTAGTGTAGTATGTTCCGGGTCCCGTGACAAGTTTCCCATCACGCAATGTTCGGTTGAAGCACTTGATTGGCCAGCTTGCGTGAACGGTAGCGCCACGGGTCGGAGGATTAGAATACTCTACGAACCTTGGTAACTTGTCTGCTAGTAGTCCGGAGGCTAGCCTCCCGCGAACGACGCCGTTGACAGATGAAGCGTGCGGCCGTAAAGCCACGAGCCAGCGCTTCAGCCCTGCCAAGGCGACGAGCAGGAATGTCACGAGGAAGACGGGCGGCCCGTCTACGGAGCCCGAAAGAACAAAGTCAAAGAGGGCACAAGTGATTGGACGGCTGGTGGGACAGATAGACTTGTGTGTGTAGCCGCGCGGATGATGATGAAATCCCAACCATTCAGCATTCAAAGGCACCGCCATGGCTACCCAACAATCCACCTCAACACGTTCCTTGTTCCTGCCCGGGTGACCAGTAAGCCCTTGATCATTCTTCTCTACTCACAGTTGCTGAGCAATCTTCCCGTCCCGGCGATTTCATCAGCAAACTCTACGCCCAGAGATCCTTCGCTTATACCACACATGTGTACTAATACCCAGGCACGGCACGCCCTTGTCGACTAATAATACCCCGTCGCATTATCGTATTGCATCACCGCCCCACCAGGCTGGCGACATACCAGCCCTCACCTCCTGCCTCTGTGTACCAACATTGTACGTAGTAAGACGACATGGCTTCGCGTAATTCGACGCCATTGCGCTCGCGCTCCTCTTCCAACAGCACCTCGTCTTCCGATGCCACCATGATGGACGCAGCGCCGCAATCCCCAAACGGCCCAGCCCGTCTCCGCAACCCTTCGTACGGCCATCTCCCCACACCCACGACAACGCATATGCACTCGCTCAACACCCGGCCCGATCCGTCCTTTTCGCTCCTCCTGTCGCTCCCCAGAGAGCTACGGGAGCGCGTCTATTCATTTGCTCTCGTCTCGGACTCGCCCTTTTGGTGGCCATCCAAATCGCCAGACGCTGACCATCACAATGTCAACGCCAGCCTTGTTCGCACCAACAAGCAGGTGTATAGCGAGGCAATCGACATTCTGTACTCGCAGAACAAGTTCCTCTTCACCCACCCAAGCGATTGCAACGTGTTCCGCGTGGTCGCATCTTCCGCTTCCGTCAACATAACGAGTGTCTATTTCCGCATTAGACAAAAAGACTTGAAGCTGTGGACCGCGTATCTAGGAAGCAAACAAGCAGAGAGGAGTTTGAGGAGCGATCTACCCAAGCTGAAGAGTCTGTGGGTGTTTCTGAGGTGTGTTGCCATGGGGCTGCCTGCTGCGTTTGGGAGTCTGCAAGCTGCACCTGTGGGTGCCTTGGGAGGACCTGGAGGACACGCTCAAGCTTTGCCCATCGCCTTGGGACAGCAGATGCATGCCCTTCAGCAACAAGTTCAGAGCCTCACGCAGGTCATGGCCAATGCGAATGCACAGGTTGCCGTTGGAGGCAGTCAAGCCCAAACAGGAGGCAACCAGCTTCCACCTCCCCCGCCCCCCGCACCGGCAATGCCCTTTTTGCAGTTTGCACAAGGCCCCATGGGAATGGGTGGGCCTCACCATGGCCATCACCATCACCAGAACCACCCTCCGCATGTCAACTTGCTGGCGCAACAACAGCTACAGATGCACCAGCAAGCCAACATCCATCCACCACCACCACTGTTCCACGCGCCACATCATATCGGGTCCATGGTAAATCCACAAGCGAACAGAACAGATCCACGTGATTCACATACTCTGTTCTCCACGTTTCTCCGTTTCGAGCGAGAGCTGGGTATTGAGTCGCTCTGCCTAAATCTTCGTGATGCGTTGTATTCCGGCCCATCCACATTGATGAACTTTGATTCATCCTCCAGCAGTGATGCTTCATCGGTAGCGGGGAGCCCCCCAGTTGCACCCAGCAACGAACCCCGGCCGGAGGTCAAGATAGTATGCATTGTGCATATTCCGCGTAGGATAATGGAGCGAGTGGTCGCACTTCACCCAGATGAGTTGGTTGTTGACCCCAAAACTCAGGATGCGAGGACGCGTTTCAGGAAACTGCATGGTATCGAGGTTAGTTTGGAGTTGAATGGATGCCCTCCACTGCGTCCAGGGCTAGATGCGGCAGACCATGGTGATATGCATGCGCATGAGCACTGAGTGCTTGCGAAGTCGCACTTCTCGTATGTTGTCGATGGCTCTTTTTTAAGTTGTAGTACAAGATACCCGTATGAGGGCATGGATGCTCCTCGAGACAAAAAATTCATTTCAGCTTCGCTTTCAAGTCAAAACATGCAGCTCTCACTCACCGTTACTTTCGTTTTTCATCGCCTGTCGTTTGAAGCGGTGCAAAATATAACTGTTTGCGCTGTCTAGGCACTTGAAAATCTCACTTCAACCCGATTCTCTACGACTACACCATCCACTCAACTAGCCATTGTAAGTATGGACTACACGAACATGCCGCCAAATTCCCCTCAAGTCGAACCTGAACCCCATGAATCAATCAACGCCATCTCGACAATCGATTCCTATAACCTACTTGTCATCGCCCTCTGCTCCTCCACCTGCAACCCCCACAGCCTCGCACTCCCAATGCTCTTCCACCTCCTCACCTGCGGCCACATAGTCACCATCGACCACCCCGACCAGCGCTGCGCCCGAAACTGCCACCACACCCTCTCCACTCCCTTGCCGCCCTCACCCAGCGCATTCCAAGAGCCACAGTACACGTACGTTTCTTCCTTCCTAGCTACCCAACAACTCGACTTGATCGACCACAGCGACGACAAAATCACACTCATCGCCGGCGGCACCGAGGCCCACACCGATACTCTCTACTGCGAAGTCTGCACGGGAATTCCGTTTGACAAGTACTACACCATGTTGCCTCCCACAAGCACCTCTTTTCCTCGCCGCTGTCTGGCGCTCTCGCGCGCTATTATTGCTGCGGCGACGATGCTTCCTGCGCCGGCTGTAGAGGAGCTGCTGTGCCCGGTGTTGTATGTGCCTGGACGCGTGCCTCATGAGTTGAAGTGTGGGCATAGGGTTTGGTGTGTGCCGGAGAGGCGGTGCGGGGTTAATTGTAGGGATATGGGATGGAAGGGGGTGGATGGGGTTGTTTGTGCGGAGTGTGTGGGGAGAGGGGAAAGGGTGTATCGAAGGTATTGGGGGGTTGCAGTGAAGTGAAGGTGAAGGGGGGGTTCACCTTTCACTTGCTTGGTGGTGCTGCATTATTGGGACGGTTTGGGCGTTTGTTTGGAGGTGAGTGGACGAAGATCCACTACTTTTTCACAATGTTTTGCCTACTTCGCACTTATAAGGTGAAGTTTTTGATCCGAGTTGTGTAAAGCGAATACACAAAAGTACGACTCAACTACGACCACAGCAAAGAGAAATAATCAGTCGAGATAAACAACGAGGCCTCAATGGCGAGACAGCGGTCTATCACTTCTAGGCGCTCGTCTCAAAGCCGGGATGCTTCCAAGATGAGGTCATCGCGGACAGTGTCACCAGGTTCAAAGACCGCAGAAATGGGAACGTTACCGAAGTTGTGGCTGAAACTCAGGCTCAATGTTGGCAATAAGGAAGAGAAGACGGATCCGTTTCCTGCTACAGCGAATGAACAGAATACAGACTACAACAGTGGCCTTCCACAGTACCCTGCTGGGCAGTTGTCAGTGAAGACACGAACTGGACGGACAGTACATAAGCGGCAGCATGAGGATGTCATACAGGGCAGTGACTATGACCAGTTGATGGGTCTTAGCTCTGAGGGCTTTGATAACGACGACTTCAAGTTTCAGCCAGACTTCTCAAGTGACTTGCGTAAGTGTATTTCCTCGGGAAACCTATACAAGGCTGCACTGCTAAGCAGCACAGCAAATGCGTTGAGTAACGCCCAAGGATACTCAGGAGTCTTCTCACCAGAAAAACGTCAGAAAAAACGAAGCCTGGGTCGTCCACGCGGCAAACGACCCTCGTTCACATCGCACTTGGATAAGGTAAGTGAAGAAGAAGACTGTCCGTCATCATCCACACTCGCAGCTCAGTCTTCTATTGAGCACACGAGCTTCCAACCCAGCCAGGACGTCTACGACATCCTAAACAGCCTCAAGGCCAGCACCAAAACGCACATCGACCTCCCCAGTCTCGGCAACACCAACGACCCCGACACCATCCAACCCTACAGCGCTGAGCTCCTCACCCACCTCTACATAACCTGCTACCACCAAAACCTGTGGAACCTCTGCGACCTCATCACCGACACCTGGATCCGGGCCTTCCACACGCGCCGCAAAAAAGCCACGACAGACCCTACCTACACGCTGTGGCGCCCCAACAAAGCGCTCTCGCACCGCAAACGCGCCGCCCAGCGCGCCCGCCTCGCCGGCGTCCTGATGCCCTCAGAATACGACGCCAACCCGCGCAACCTCGGTCTCGACGCCACGGACCCGGACCTTGACGCCAACACAACAGACACGCAGCTCCACCTCGTCACCCTCCTCTACGAGCACACCCCGACCGCCTGCGGCGCGCGCATGCTGTGGGCCGATGCGCTGGCGCTGGCGGGGGATCAGACGGAGAAGGAGATGGAGGTGGCGCGGAGGAGGGGGGTGACGGTGCATCCGGATTTAGTGTGGAATGTTATGCAGAGTGGGCTGAGGATGGTGAGGAGGAGGTTGACGATGAAGTGTGAGGAGAGTACTGAGGGTGCGTGGTGTAGGAGGTATCATGAGCATGGGAGGAGTGGGGCGAATGGGGGGAGGTGTTATAGGGAGGTTGCTGCGGAGGAGAGGGAGGAGGAGGAGGAGGAGGAGGGGGAGGAGTAGGGGTTCATTTTTGTGTGGCCAGGGGGATGGGCAGGAGAGAGAAAAGTAGGGGGAGGGTTTGGTTGCGTTTGATGGGTGGAAGGCGGGTGTGGAGACGATGCGGATGATGAAGACAGAGGGAGAGATGTGTGTATATGAAGCGGGATACGGGAGTGAGGCGTGTCAATTTCGACAATGGTACACATGCAGATTCCCGAGTCCAAGTTGTTGGAGTGGGCAAGTAGCAGGTGATGGACTTTGGATGGGATTACTTAGTACCAGACTAGTCAACAGCGGTTCAGAAACGTACGTGTTAGAGTCATGCTCTACACAGTAGAAAGAAAGCAGAATTTTCAGTGCCTGGCTTTTTGCAAGCACAAAGATGCATGTTTTGTGCAAGTGGGTTCTCTATCTATTGCCGCAGTGGGGAGTCATTGTGGGTGAGTGGGAATCAGTGCGCACGGAAAAGTATCCGGGCAATAATTTTTGCTTTACTCCAGCAAGTATATAGTCAAAGGCCATGATGACTGATAACAAAGCCTGTGATGACCTGGCGTTTACAATACTTGCAACATGTTGTACTCTGGTCTCTTATTTGCCCCTCCAGTACGCTCTTGCACCTTCCACTTCCTCATAATCTTCACCACTAACCTGAAAGCAGTGAAGCGCCATGCACACAACCTCTGCTTCCAGGCACTATGATAACAACTGC
The DNA here is from genome assembly GCF_028858645.1 of Bipolaris maydis. NCBI lineage: Eukaryota > Fungi > Ascomycota > Dothideomycetes > Pleosporales > Pleosporaceae > Bipolaris > Bipolaris maydis. The sequence goes on along the minus strand of NW_027093857.1, from coordinate 3,344,893 downwards.
ATCTAGTCTATACAGCCGAGGAGACAGGTTGACATGAATTTCTCCGTCCCCGGCGATTTTGCCGTCCACCAACTTGCCTCTACTCGAGCTTGATCCCACTTTGCTCACAGGACCCCTCAGATACCGACCGCAACAACCATGCTTCTCGTAAAGCGGAAGAATTCTTCGACTCACGCGGCCGCGAATTGAGCCGCATCTATGAAGTATAAATCGGGTATCCCCAACATTGGCGCCTTGGAAGATACCCACCTAGCCAAGGAAGACGCCCACGACTGTCCCCAGCTCCGATATCAAATTCAGTCAGCAACGCAACCCCCGGTTACAGACATCTCAACAAGAAACATATCCGGCAGCCAGGTTCCGCCATGTGGCGTGATAACCGTAGTCTGCCACCTCGCTACGGCCGATGTTACCTGCACCATGCTACCGGAGTCGCATAGCGAGCCGCGGCCGCAAAAAATCGGAGACCCGTCATACACCGAGCGCTCATACACACCATCCGTACGAATACGAAGAGATTACAATATTGATGTAAAGATCATCCCAGACAAGCAATTAATAGCATGACATTGGTTTTGCTTGGGAAGAAGCTTCAAAGTTTTGGCGGACACATGATGAGCTTGGTTTGGCACCAAGCTTTGGATCGCAGCTTTTCCCTTCCATTGTAGGCAGCCCGGCCAAGGCGCTTGCGGTCACACCGATACGCCAGTGGAGCACCGACTGGCGGGAATCAAGGCTGGGCGTGCTTTTTGTTTTATGTCAGGTCATCTGCTGCCCTGCATATTCCAAACTGAGCACAAAGCTTTGCGGAGAAAGAGCAAAAGCCAGTGGATTCTGGAGACGTTTTTGTCGCCTTGGCAGCCTCAGCAAACGGTCCAGCCGGGGCGCTCAATGTTGCCAAGCTTTGTGCCTGACTCGCAGGCATTGCTCTCGTAACAAGAGGCTCCTGTCGTGTGTGTCGGATGGTGCTCTCTAGCCGCTTTGCCACCTTGCCTGATCCTTGACAGCCGATGCATGCGGGCCGCTTTCCAACTTGTTAAACCAGGAACGCGGAGAATGACATATGGCCGGGGTGACGATCACCATGTGTTGTCGGGGAACACAACCCGCAATATTACATGAAAAGAACCCCATGTAAGTTTGTACAATCTAAGTCTATTCGACACCGTTTGAGTCGGAGAAGCACTCGAAAGTCGGCAGATGCATTTGGAGGAGCCAAGCAGCTAGCGCAGGTGAAGGATCTGGAGCCGCATCGCTTGACACCACACCGCCGCCATAGGGCTTGTCCACGAGCTTGATTTCAAAAGCCGAAGTTCTGCCCAGACACCCGTTCGGGGGTATTTATGCCGGCAACCAGGCTCGTCACGAGGCATGGTCAACACGAGCGACCCTACTTTACCCGTCAAGGCTGTTCTCCATCGGGCGTTTGCAACGATACCATAGGCCATAACGGCAGTTCTCCGGCGCTATGAAGTATTGCACCCAGCTTCCTGGCTGGGCTGGTTAAAAATGTGTGGGAGGCGGGATGGATTGGGGAATGATGCGGGGTTTCCTGGGTGGTGGTGCCAATAACTGACTCAGTGCTTAGCTAAACTCCAAGCTCCACAAGACGCACCAACAAGGAAGCTTTCTCCACTCAAGCCTTGATGGACCACTGAGCAGGTCTGGGCGTGCGACCTGCAGCACGGCATGCTGTGCGATAGGCCATGGCCTGATGGTTCGATTACTTAGGACGAGAAGATATACGGTCGGCTTGCCAAACAAGGCCAAGTTGCAACGCTCGCAAACGCCGACAACGCGCTTGGCCTATCGTACGTCGGGGAAAGTAATGTTGACAAGGCCATGCTGTATCCCGCCCCTCGGAGACAGCGCCTCTTGGCACTGACTGAACGTGGAGTTACACCGGGGCCAAATTTTCTGGGGTCTATCAGGGATGGTGTGGTATCATGGTCTGGTAGCCTTAATCTCTCCGCATGTCGTACCCCACGCCACCTTTTTACTACATATAAGAAGCGCCCACATTTTCCTGGAATTTGATTCTGTACTGCCTCTCCAAGCTGCTGGACAGACCCAGGTTTCGCAGCTCTAGAGCAATCAAACCGCCACTTCATACGAGCATCTGCAAAATCTTGCCCAGCATGTGGAACCCTTGGCGTGAGAACTTGAAGGACACCCCCAAGGAGAGCCTTAACTGGCGTCTCTGGTATGGTGTCTTTGGTAAGAACCAATTGTCTTGCTCTCACTCGTGTTGTTGCTAACAAGAACGCAGTTTTTGGAATCATGGGTGCTGCCCGTGGTATCGACGAAGGTCTGATTGGCACAACGGCCGAACTCACTCCTTTCCAGAAGAAGTTTGGTCTCGATGACGACCACAAGAGCGAGCACGAAAAGGCAGAGCTCTTGTCTAATATCACCTCCATGGTGCAGATGGGATCTATTCTGCGAGCCTTAATCGCTTTCTTCATCACTGACAAGATTGGCCGTCTCTGGGCTACACGCCAGCTCTGCCTCATCTGGGTCATTGGTATCACCATCTTCCTCACTAGCTCCTTGACTGGATCTATCGGCCAGATCTACGTTGGAAGATTTATCGCTGGTGTCGGAATCGGTCAGACTACTGTCGTTGCCCCTACCTACCTTGCCGAGACGGCACCCAGGGCTATTCGAGGTGCCTGTGTCGGTGCATTCTCCGGCTCCGTGTACATTGGTATCATGCTTGCCTACTTCGCATCCTGGGGCTCGTCCATCCACATCTCGTCTAAGACTGACACCCAGTGGCTCGTGCCTAACAGCATGCATCTCATGTTCGCCGGTATCATTTTCATCCTCTCTTGGTTTGCCAAGGAGAGTCCGCGTTGGTTGATCAAGGTTGGCCGCCATGAGGATGCTCTTAAGAACTTGTCTATTCTTCGCCAGCTTCCCGAGGACCACCCCTACGTCACTTCTGAGATCATGGACATCAACGACCAGCTCAACCGTGAGCGCGAGGCCACCATGGGCACGTCTTGGCTCGGACCGGTCCGTGAGCTGTTTAGCAGCAAGGCCAACCTCTACCGTATCCAGCTTTCCATCTTCTCTCAACTGCTCTCACAGTGGTCTGGCGCGAACAGTATGTATTGTCCGCGCGTATAACCTTTTGTGATATTTGCTAACTCTGTGAAGGCATCACCATCTACGCACCCCAATACTTCGCAATGATGGGTAAGACTGGTCAAAGCGAGAAGCTCTTTGCTACCGCTATCTTTGGTGTTGTCAAGTTCGTCAGCTCCATGCTTTGCGCCTTCTTCCTGATTGACTATATTGGCCGCAAGCGATCTCTGTCTACCGGTATCACACTGCAACTCGTATCCATGCTGTACATGGCCATCTTCCTGCTTGTCGACACCGGCATCGGCGAGAAGGGTGTTGTACAAACCCCAAGCCAGAAACACGCCGCTATGGGCGCCATTGTTATGATCTACTTCTCCGGTTTCGGATGGGCTCTAGGTTGGAACTCGATCCAGTACCTGATCAACTCCGAAATCTACCCTCTTCGTCTCCGTGCGCTCGGTGGTTCCATCGCCATGACATTCCACTTTGTCAACCAGTACGGAAACTCCAAGGCCGTGCCCCTCATGTTCATCTCTATGACCCACGGCGGCACTATGCTCTTCTTCTCGTGCGTCACAGCCATTGGTCTCGTCTGGGTCTGGTTCTTCCTTCCAGAGACCTCTGGCAAGTCGCTCGAGTCGCTCGACGAACTGTTCAATCTGCCCTGGTACCTTATTGGCCGCAAGGGCGCCGAGCTTACGCGTGGCACTGGCGCCATGTCTGAGATTCTCGACCATGCTGGCGAGAAGGCTACCACGGTCGAGATGGAGAATGCTGAGACACTGAACCATCGCGCTGAAGCCAAGGCGTAAGAATTTATCGAGTATAGTAGTGTATATAGCGTTTTTGTCAGTGATGGCGTGCAAGTAATTGATATGAAGTCATGAACGTACATGATATGAACACTTTGCCTCCTTCTTAATTAATTGCCTCATGCTCTTGTGCATTGTCATGATCATGACATCAAGTGAGTGATTTCTACTTTAAATCGGTGATTTCTTGGAAACGGCTTGTGGGAAGCGCACATCTGTGAATGCAGTAAACATGAGAATTGCAAGATGACTGAAGAGCATTCTTCCAAGGGGCAACCACTATACTAATGTAGTCTAGTCTGGAATAGGCTAGGCAGGAGATATACTATGGATAGGGGTCACGTGAATACAGCATGGACGACGTGTATTGGCATATAGATATGTGACGTCTACCAGGTTCACCATACATCACATGCATTAATTCGAGTCTACATGTTATATGTCTGACGATTCATGATACTGTAATACATTGATACATTAATTTTTTTTTCTTTCCATACGACTTTGTAACGCCATTGTCTTTCTATGCATCAAAATTCGATGCCGCACTGTCTACGGCACAAGCCCACAAGTCAGGAAAGTCGCCAAACAACATTGGAGCTCAAGAACAAACCAAACGCACTTACTTGGAACCCGGCTGCAGCGCAAATCCAAGCTTGACTTTGTTCGGGTTGGTAAAGTCGTGAATGACGTACTTGCCCTTGAAGAAGTTGGTGCCGAAGAGGTGGAAATCCACACCTCCACCAATATTCTGCAGACCACCCAGGCAGACCTTGCCATCGTCATCGACGGGCTGCGAGATGAGCTGGCAGCCAGGGGTGTAGAACTTGCGGCCGCCGATGACGACGGTCCAGCCTGGGGGCTTGCTGTTGCAGGGGATCGTGTAGCCCTGGTCGTCCTGTGTGACTGCGCCGGGGATACGCGAGTACCACGCCTTGACGACATCCGGGTCGGTGAAGCTAACATCCGTGCCGGAGTTGAGATGGATCTTCATCTTGCGGGCAGAAGTCTTGGCATTCTGGTCGCCGACGGCCCAGCCCTGGGCGTAGAAGCAGTACGCCTCCCAGTAGTCCTCGAGGAAGTTGTCGACCCAGGTGATGGGCCCGCTGATCTTCTTCTGGTTGATGAAGCCGAAGTCGAAGACGCCGTGACCCTTGGTGTGGGCGACGGCAAAGACGGGCTTCGCGAGCTGTGGGAGCGCTTCGCGGAACCAGGTCTTTATTGAGCCTATGGTTTCGCCAAGGAAGTTGTACTCCATAGGGCCGAGTCCAAACCGGCCGTCCACTGTCTTGTCGTTTGTGAAGTCCTCAACAGCTTGGGTGGCGGCTCCAAAGGTTGTCTTGGCGGTTATGCCACCGACGGTGACTGTGGGGTGTTAGTATATTTTGGATTGTAGAGATTGCATTTTTGGGGCACTCACTGGGCTCAACGTATAGATTGCCGAATGCCTGTGAATTGACGCCGTCGTATCCAATAGAGAAATTTCCTGGTTTCATGTGCGCAGGGTTGAGGTCGTAGACTGTGTGGCCGACAGTCTGATTCTTAGGGATAGCGGAGGAATACACCCAACTTGACAAATCGTTAACATAAATTCCATTATTTACCCAGATGCGGCTGGGGTGACTTACAGATCGGAAGCTGCCGTCGTGCCGAAGAGACGGAAGGTCTTGCCAGCAATTTGCACGGGATAAATGAACGACGTGTCCCATGGATCAGGACTTTTACCATACAAGGTGCCGGTGGCCTGGCGAGCAGCCAGTGTAGCGTGTCTCTTAGCAGCAAACTGGTTCGCAGCCTCTGCGAGCTTGGGGTGCACTTCAACACCGGCCCTGCGCTTGATGTCGACGATGTGCTCGAGTTGGTGCATGGGGGCTCCATGGACTTCTCTCGACTCTAGAGTAAAAGAGGCACCAGCTATTTTGAATGGAGTGTTAGCTAAGCTCGCCCAAGTTTTTTTTTGAGTTCAGGAATTTGGTTCAACGTACCATCTGGGACAGGTGTGGCAGCAACTGCGCCGGTGTAGGCGAGTATAGCAATAGCTTTAGCGAGGGTCAACATGGTGAGACAGGCTAGTTATCTATTAAGAACAAAAATGAGTGTGATCTATAATCTATTACGGAAACGATGGTGGTACGCAGTGTATGCGATTAGAATCGAGAGTAGGACGACTGTCGTAAGTAACATTTCCAATCCAAAGTCAATGGTATTCTTATACAAAGCATCATTGACGCTGTCACTGTGAAATTTCATTTCTGCTCGTAAGGTCTGGGCTGGGTGTTCAAAGGTTAATTGTAATTTTGCGGAGCACTAGATGATCATAGCGCCAAGTAGTATTCTGACAGTGGCCCGTTATTTTTAGTGGTTGGAGACCAGCCCGACGATGTTCGATCTCGCGGTCAGTCTGACGGTGGCATTGCTGACAGGAGTAGGCTTCATTTGGGTAATTGTGCCGATTGGAATGAATTTGTCAGTTCCCAATATGAAATATTGCTCCGGGGTCGCAGCTTGGTTGAAATACAATGTAGTGTTGAGTTTTAAATTCATATACAAATGATCAAAGGATGAAGATGATAGTTTTTGCGGCTAGAAAGAACTAGTTTTGATGGGGGGTTTGCATAAGTATCGTAAGTGTTGGAGTGCATGAACCATGTTTCCGCCCATAACGTTCTGACTCGCGCAACCGTCATTTCCGTGCGCCCCTAAAAGTTCCAGAATGAGTACTCTATTTGACCTATGTACACAGTACATATAGCTCAGGCGGCCCATAGCAGTGCAATTATTCGTTCGAAAAAAGTTCAAAGTTCTGACAAGGTATGAATCGTTGAAAACTTACCTACGTAAGCCACAAAGCAAATTTACACTCGGAACCAGGAACATCCTAGCGGTAGAGAGCGTTTTTGACAGCATCGATGATGCGCGGTCCAATCACGCCTGCAATTTGAGGTACCATCTTACAATGGATGTTCCCGACGCTTGCTGAGTCAGATAGCAATACGAGATGGAGACTCCATGAGTGGTTGCCAAGTCATTAAGCTTTTCTAGAAATACTTGACTTTCGTTGATCTCACCCATGTTCATAGCCGTGTATAATTGGCATATATGTACGTGCTGCACAGTGTTGCATTCCAACCCAAGTAATGCAGGCTGGTCAAGACCACCAAGATGTATCCACTGTAGTTTTTCAAAGTCAATAACAGCACCATTCAACTCTCTCGTACCGTCCACAACCTGATCAGCTCTCTTCCCTCCAGTTCCTTGGAGTAGCTCATCAGGTATATAGTATTCTACAACCTATCTACTTCCACAAGACCCTCAGTGCCCATGTGGTTTGATTCAATCAAACTGTGTTCACAAAGTTGAACCAAGAGCTTATATCTACGCACCTTAAGATCCAAATTCCTCCCTTACAAAACACTGACAGGAGTGATCGAGATATACAACTGATACTGCAATTATGGCTTCTTAAAGCGAAAAAACCGCGATGTCATACAGCCGCAGCCAATTCCATCAAGGCTGATATATTGAGACGATGTACCGAAGCCGCTCAACTACTTGGTGTTTTGTCAAGTGTGTAAGAAGATGGAAGAAAATTGCAAAATTCAGCCCTCCTTAGGCGGGAATTGAAAAGTAATACCCCATAAGCGATTTATGCATAACCAACGGATGTGCTGACCGCTATGTTCTGGAGCTATCGAACGCGTTATCGATTGAGTCTTCTATTTTGAGTTGCATCACGCCATAATCTTATTTCTGTCTTAAGGTATAGTGCCCATACTATGGTAGCTAACATATTGTCTCGCTGTATTGTAAGTCCCTTAGCTTATTGGTAGCGTTTGACGGTAGGCCCGATATCTGGATTCTGTGGCCATGTACCGTGATACTGCCGGGAAGCTCTCCCAGAGGATGTTTGGCGCTTTACGTAACACTGGCTGAATTGAAGCTATTGGTGGGCTCACGCATGGTTCGCTGGTTTAGTGTGAACTCCATAGAGCCGTGTGTTAACTAGTGAATAAGAGAGAATAGAGAAGAGCAATTTGAAGCTCCGGTAAGTTAGTCGAGAGAGTGCGGAGCATGTGTGGACCGGAAGATAAGTTTTTTGGGCTGCTCGGTGACCCATACAAACTCGCTCATCCCCATGGCACATACCATTTGGATCTTATAACCCGGAACACGTCGAGAGTTGGGATACATAGTCATGATCATATGAGGAAGTAATTTGAACTTCAGATGGCACCACAACTATTGATCTAGTCAATACCCAGCTTAACACATTCTTCGTAAAGTGAGGATACATTTTTAAGCAGATGATTCCCAAGATTACCGTCACAACAACCCTCTTAATTGGTAATATTACTGGCCCAAGCGGGTCCGGCAGCTCATTCGACCTCGTGACAGTGAAAGACTCAGGTAGTCAAAAACGCGATGCGTCCAAGGATATGGTATAATTACAAATCGAAGTAGTACACGAAGAAAATTGAGCGGTGGAAGCACTGCGAACAAAGGGCGTGGTCAGGTTTGAACATGATGCCAATCTTGGCGCATCAGCAAAAGACATATTGGTAGAGAATGCGATGAGCAAAATTTCAATCAGCTAAAACAATCCAACTCGGGTAAGTGGATGGAAGAGACATGAATGTTAGTTTTGGAAAGAAATGGCTTGGCAGGCATGAATGGGGTTGTTTAGGATTGGTCTTTCTGCCCAGTTACCACCCACCACTTTACTTACATTATGGATCTATAGCTTTAGAAAAAAACAAGCCAAGTGCTATTTAGTAACATCATATTTTATCCACCTGAAAGACGAACGCTCAGCTAGTCTTGGGAGCTGCAAGCCATCTCTATGTCAAGCGATTGACCAATGGCAGGGGCACACAACACCATGTACGCAGTAGCTGCCAAGACCATCCGCTTCACAGCAGGAACCTTACTCTTAATAGTAGGTACAATACGCTGAAATTCAGCAACAACGAGCAGTAGGATTTAGGCATATGCCGGTATGGAAGGAATCAACGTGGGCAAGAAAGTATATAGCTGGCGAAAGCTGCTGCTGGTGGCATTGCTTCTTACTTTGAGTGGTCTCGTTTTTGTACGCGCCATTTGACAGTGAACACGACAACATGAGGGTTCCATGGGTAATGTTTCTATTATCCCAGCGGGAAGAATTGTCAATGAACTAACAATGGCAGACTTCAGCGAGCATGCTGCTCTTTGCACGTGCGGTACCCCATAGCTTTCGAAAATGACCAGCACAACTAACAGTCTTAAGAAAATGTACTAGCATCAAGATCCGACATCCGTTTCAACCACATCCAAGTCATCGGCACGCACAACTCGTACCACCGCGAGATATCCTTAGCTGAGGGCAAGGTTCTTGAAGACAAAACATCCTCGTTGGGGCTACTTTCCTCAGTAAAAGAATTATACTATTCCCACGCCGAGCTACAAAACCAGCTGGAATATCAATCCGTCCGCTCCTTCGAACTAGACCTGCATTCTGATGAAAAAGGTGGTCTATATTATCCTCCTTCGATCTGGGGATACACGAACTCCACCACGATGCCGTTCGACGGCGAGATCCTCAAGAAACCGGGGATCAAAGTCTTCCACATGGTGAATTACGATGTGAACGCCGTTTGCCACACCTTTATCGAGTGTCTCCAGCAGATCAAAGCCTGGTCAGACAACAACCCCCACCATGTCCCTATCACCATCGGCCTAGAACTGAAAACCGACGCCATTATGAGCAATCTCAGCGGAGTTGGCCTGGATGAAGCAACAAACTGGACCTTACCACGTATCCTCAATGTCGACGCCGAAATCCTCTCCGTTTTCCCGCCCAAGCAGCTCCTCCGCCCAGACGACGTGCGCAAACCGGGCCTCACCCTCGAACAATCTATCCTGTATCACGGCTGGCCCAGACTAGACTCTGTCCGCGGCCGCATCCTCTTCTACTTCGACAACAATCCTAAGCCGTCCGACCCGAACTCCCCTCGCGAACTCTACACTGAGGGTGCACCCAGCCTAGAGAACCGCACCGTGTTCACGAATGCTCTGGAAGGCGCCCCTGATGCTGCGTTTATCAAGTATAACGAGCCGAGCAGTGCGACCAGTATGGCGGAAATCCAGCGTCTGGTGCGCAAAGGCTACCTCGTGCGTACGCGTGCTGATAAATCGGTTACCACGGTGCTAAACCGCACTACCGAGATGAGAGAGGCTGCGTTGGCGAGCGGCGCCCAGATTGTAAGTACAGATTACCCTGCTTGGGGCATGAGTTCGAGGTGGGGGTGGGATTACGTGGCAAGGCTGCCTAAGGGGAGACCCGCCAGGTGTAATCCGATCATTGCACCGAAGTCGTGTAGGGATGGGAAATTGGAGTAGGGTGGGGGAGGCTGGAGAGTTGGGGGAAGTGGGAAAATATAGAGGGAGTGAGCACGCCAAAAGAAAGTTGCAGTGAGTGGTACAGGGAGCGTTGGTGTGTATTGTTCCACATGGCTTGGTTGGGCTGGAGTCTCACTGCGTTTCTCATACACTGGTGTGAGTCTTTTTTTTCGGCACATCCAATTCTCCTGTCCTTTGCTTCTTCTTAGACAACTCTAATCCTACGTTCAATTCTTTTTATCACCCACCTCTACCCATCGTATCCTTGTGGTTAAGAGGCCTTCTCTCCATGTTTCTTCTCCTGTACGATATGAGAATGTAAATTCGTTCGTCTCGCCTCCCTGCAGATTAGAAAGTCTGAGTTTCTCAAAAGTGCAACGCAAAGGTGGTTTCAGTCTTGATACTGTATCGATATACTATCCAAACTTGAACACTCCTTTTCTAAAGCGTGGTAATTCCACTCCCGAGCAGATTTTACACGGAACAATTTTGGTCCAAGTATCTCGATTTTTTCGTTCGCTCCAATCCGAGCTAGAGCTTCAATCACTTTCTCTTCTCGCTAGTCAAGAAGTACTGTCATCACGGTCTGAAATATATTCCTTGCAGCCGCCTGCACACTGCTTCTGTGATCCGAACGTCTAATCTTCGTCGTCTAAGCAGAATCTTCATCACTTCTGTACGGCTTCCATCATTTGCTGTGGCTGCCTCTATCACTGCTTCTACGATTGGTATATCTACTCGCCGGTCGAGTAGAAGCGTCATCACATCTTCGCCGCTACCATGGTTTGATGCAGCTGCCTTCACTACTGCTTCCGTAATTGGGAATTCTAGTATTGCTGATTGCTTTCTCAATGTATCAATGGCTGTGGCTTGAACAAAGTCGTCTTCATCTTTTAGTCGTGCTGCAAAGGACTCGAATATATCACGAGGCAGCGCTTTCATGCCTAGTGTTTCGATAGCGGCCTTTTTGAACCAAACCGTGCTTATTTTCTAACCGTGCTGCAACGGATTTGAGGGAATCACCAGACATCGTTGGCAGTCTGCCTATTTCTCCGACAGCGTTTCCTTGAACAGAGATTTCTTCATCCTCATGCCATGCTGCAATACCTCGGACGGATTTCTGACGATCATAGTCTACTCCTGGCAGAGTGGAGACTGCTTAGCAGCAGAAGGCTCCTTCGATGCATGATCGACAGTAGCTTCTGGCCGGGCCCAGTACTGTAGTAAACAATTTCTAAACAGTAATGTTTTGGCACTTGTAGTCGTGTAGTGATCTGGTATCCCCCATCGCGCTCTGCTGATTATTCTTGGCTTTGAACTACTTTCGAGTGGCAACAGCAACGATAGCTGGGGCCTCGGGAAGGTCAGACGGCATTACAACGGTTTCTTCGACAGTCACAAAAAAGTGGCATTTCTATCAAAGGTCATGTTAACTTCACTTTCAAGTTCAAGGAAGTGTTACTATTTATTGGTGCAATTCTTGTACTCGTCTGTACACCTCTCTTCCATCAATCATGAATTATGTGTTGACAACAAGACAGGTGATTGTGAAATTCTTCAGCACCTGCGTGTACAATGTGTAATTTCATCCTCTACGTAAATGTGAGCTAGACCTTCAGATGCAAGATGAGTTTCCACTAAGCCGCTCCACTTGCTAGACCCCGGCCCAAAGCTCGCTGCAGCTACCAGTCTTGTATTCTTCTACAAGATACTCCGTGGCGATGAGGTCGCATATGAGCATGCAACGTACCAGAATTATGGCGAAGTTGTTCAGCTGGAGCCTGACCAATTAACCTACATAGCACATCAGGCTTGGAAAAATATAGCTGGAGCGGGAGCGGGGAAGCGTCTCGAGAATACGAAAGATGCTACGACTCTAGGGCCAAACATCCACGGTGATTTCACTATGGGCGCGATTTACGACACTGCTAGCCACAGGGCACGTCGAAGAATATATGCACCCGCATTCAGCGATAGGGCTTTCAAGCAGCAGGAGCCCTTATTCCTCGACTACCTCAACTCATTGATAAAAATCATTAAGGAAATGGCAACGAACGAACCCGACACCGGAATGGACATCTCCAAGTGTCTCAACTTCCTAGCGTTTGATGTGAGTTCAATAACATGACAAGAACTTCTTATTTAGCTAAATATTGGAAATAGGTGATGGCGGACTTAACCTTTGGAGAGCCTTTGGGTCTTCTTGAAAAATCGGAATACACACCATGGATTGCGTCAATCTTCGGGCGCCTTCTCTTCATGTCGATCGGATGTGTCGCACGAGAGTGCAAGCTTTTTGCTAAACTACTAGCCGTTATCATGCCGAAACAGGCGACACAAAAGGCCCATAAGCACTATAACAACTCTGCCAACCAAGTAGAGAAGCGATTAGCACGCCGTATCGATACCGAGAAACCTGAAATATGGAAACTTGTACTAAAAAAGAATGAAAATGGTACTCCAAGTTTGTCAAAACACGAGATGACAGCCGATGCAGCATCATTGATTTTTGCCGGGACTGAGACGTCTACTACTATAGTGAGCGGTCTCGTATACCTCTTACTGAAGAACCCCCAAAAATGCAACGACTTCAGTCCGAAATACGCGCGTTAAAGAAGGAATTGAACCTTGAGGTCTTGCCTCATCTACATTACTTGGCCGCGTGTGTATCAGAGGCTCTCAGGATTTACAGTAGGCCGAGCCATATGCACTGAAATGAGACGCCTTTGGGCATCATCATCGTAAAGGAATATCTACACAATACTTGTACAATGAAAGGCAATACGTGAACACAATCAACAACAAAGATAATAGACTCTTGAAAGTAGCAAAGTCGAAGGAAATGAGACGTCGAGAACCGTAAAACAGACGGACACAGAGCAGCGCGAATCTCCGCCCATGTCCCCAACTACACATGTGAACATCCTAAGCGATGGGGTAGTTTAGGCTCCCAAATCAAGGCAAGGTGCCAAAAATACAAGCACCCAAGACACCCTCCAACCCTGGTATCAGTACCCGAGCGGCACATATGCCAAGGGAAACAAAGGATGAAGTTCAATTTAACTTCACTTGTAAACGAGGACCGTGCAGAACCCTCCAAGACAACCCTTGAAAATCAGCCCTACGCCCTATAGTGCATTTAGCCGTCAGGTACAGGTGGGGCAGTGCATCTACCGATCAGGGACTACCCGCAAATCCACCCCACCCCCTGGCCGCAGAGGCTAGTCTGCCCTATGGCCCGCTGCATCGCAGCTTGTAGCCGATATGAGATCGATGGCTTACAGTTGTGAGCTGAAGATTTCCATTTTGAGATTAGATCCTTGAGGTGGGTATCTAGACGAGTACCATCGCTAAAGTTGGGGGTTGCCTCGTGCACATTTTCGTCTGCCCCATGCGACTTAGTCGTCTCACCTGCATATGAGACATTAGAATTTCGTATCTTCATCTCAACCACCACAAGGTTCTGGTTAAGATGCTCGTTTACGTTGAATATTGATGCGTCTTGGCTGAGGCCTCCGGACGTGTGATGGAGTAGCATGGGAGTATGGTAGCGGTTGAGCGATTGAGCATTTTCCTGAAACTGCGATTGCTCCGTGTCTCCTGGGCTTTTGCATTCTCGATCAGATTCGATCAAGTCTAAACTTGGGCTCTTTGGACTACCCTCACATGATTTGTCTCTCAAATCTTTCTTTCCTCTTGTTGTTGTTGATTCATGTCGCTCATTCTGACCCAACAAAACTCTCCATCATGATTTCAGAGCCGCTTGTCAGTCTGCTGGCCCTGATCAGTGTGGCCAATGGCTATGTATTACAATGTGCAAAGCCTGTTTCACCCGCCAACTGGTCGTCCTCCTCGACTCCCTCGCCTCTCTTGAAGCGAGCCGGTGATCCCAGTAACATGGAATGGATCAAGCGGTTGGCAGCCATCGGCGACAGCCATACGGCAGGAATTGGTGCTGGACGACCGCTTGGCCACCAAATCTCTTCCGACGAGGTGGCTTTCAAAGTGCCTATGGATCTTGACCAGATTCGCGACAACTATTCATGTTCTAGGTACGACTTGGCATACCCCAAAGTCATAGAAGCGCAATTGAGTGCCCATATCGAGAAGAACGGCGGATTTTAGTACCTTACTTGTAGCGGTGATCGGTCTGAAGGGGTATACCTGCAGGCTAAGGCGCTAAAGGGTGATCTTAATTTCGTCACCTTTACTGCTAGAGGAAACGGTCTATGTCTAGCTAGTATAATTAAAGATTGTATTATATTGCCCTAATTTAAGAATAGCGCCTGCGAGATGATTATAGCTAAGTCTTAGGAGAATGTAAAGACGATTATGAAAGACAATATTAAGCAGATTCTCGAAGCGCTTAACGAAAAGATGAGCAAGGACGGCATCCTTGTTGTTAACTGATACGCCTAGTTTTTTGACACAAGGATAAATAACTGTGAGAAGCAGTCTTGGGACTTTGCCTGGTTCCTTCCGCTAGGTGCTTCTTATCAGGCCTTGACTGTTGCTCGTCGCCTGACGTCCAACAAATTGGTCCCTGATATAAACTCGGCCATCCGAGCAGCTGTTAACGCGGCTGCTGAGGACAGCGATATCAAGTACCTGGTCGGTTACTCCGATTGGGACTGGTGGGTCACTGAGGAGGTTGATGGTCAAATGTGCTCGCCCAGCAGCAATGGTGATTATCCAGATCCACGCCAACCGGACATGCACTTCATCAAGCCTGACACCCATCCTTTCTTTGGCTGGCAGAGTCAAGTCGGTCGCGATTCACCACGCAAGCGCGAATTGGACTTTGATATGGATCTCGAAGAGATGCTGAGCTCGCCCAGGCTCTCCAAATCTGAGAAACGTCAGGTCAAGCGTGTCAAGGCCGCTATGGAGGTCCGTGAGGATCATCTAAGGCGTACAATGTACGATTCGATTCTCTACAAATCACCTGACCCGCGTGCTACCGTCAGGCATAAACTCGACCGACGGGCTCCTTCACCACCAGGCTGCCCTGGAGATGGCGGCCCGGACATGACCCTTGGTCTGGTTCTGCCCGACCACGTTGGTGCCAACGTAAGTAACTCTCTAAATCAACTCCCATAATCTTTCGTATGATTCGCACTAACGCAAACATTTCCACCCCAACGCAGCCGACCACCTGACTATCGCCTCCTTCGCTCTCGCCGAACCCATGGACCTCCGCTCCATCGCCTTCCGCGTCGACGCCCCCTACTGCACCAGTGTCCGCGACGAGTTCACCTGCTTCTCCACAACCAGCAGCAAATACTACGTTAACGGCAATCGCACAAACGCAAACTACGAGTCCTTCTGCAAAGAAGTCGACGAAAAACATCCCTCGGGCACAGTTAACTGGAGCTACTCCAAGCTCTACGACGCCGGCACCCCTAAAGAGCACGACTTGATCGTCAGCCTTGCAAATGGAAATTCAGTGTTTCACAAGGACCAATGCATCGATTCGATGCGGGCAATCATAAATTCATGTGACACGAGGGATAATCCCATGAACTGGAAGGGCGACGGCCGCTACATCCGCGAGGCGGGAGACATAAGATACGAAATGCATCCTCGACGCAGCAATCGGCCATGGCCCCCGTCCAAAATTGTCTACGGGCGCTGCGAGAGCTGGTACAAAGTGCTGTTTGGGCAGTATACGATTGAAGGTGCAGGTTGGGCGACGTGGAATTGGGGACAGAAGACTATGCTGCCGAATATGAAAGGGTGTTATGGGTTAGGGACTACAGACTGGAAGTTTGAGTATTATGATGATCCGGGGAAGCATAAGGGGTATGAGTGGAAGGTGATGTTTCGAACGCCGATTTGGGTGAGGGCGAGGTGTTGGAGTAATAATAAGGTTGTGAGGGCTGCAGGAGGGTAGACAGATGGGTGCAAAGGGAATGATTCAAGTGCGGGTTTAGTGTTTGTCTGGATAGATTTAACACATGTTTTAGATGAAAGGTGATAGTTCAAGTGTTGGGTATTGTTTCTTGTGTAAAAGAAGCCTTGCTGTCGTGAAGTGTTTGGATAGTTTGGTCTTGATTAGATGGCCTGGAGGTCATAGGTTTCATACAATGTATTACATAAGGATACAACCGTCTCTTCCAGGACTCCACGAGGTAGAAAACCTCAGTCGGCCGCCACGGGGTATATCAATGCTGTCCAATCTCCGAGAAGCATCACAGCTACCGCATAACTGGCGGTCTCGCCTCCTTATTGAAAGCCATCCTGCTGCACAGCCATTCAACCGCCTCTTGCACACCCGTACCCGTAAGCGCACTACAGGGCAACACTCTGCTATCCCTCATATTGCCTCCCTTTTCGCCCTCAAACACCCTCCGCACAAACCCCTCCTTGATCCTAACCACCTCCACACAATCCTCTCTGTCTTGCTTATTCGCCAGAATAAGTATGGGCACACCACTCGCCTCTTCATTCGCCAACACGCTCTCTAGCACAAGCTTACACTCATCCAGCCTGCCTATATCCTCATTACTCGCTGCATTGCTCGCGCTCAGATCCGCTAGCGTCGCATTGCCCACATCGCTGCTGTCGATAACAAAGACAATGGCATGGCAGCTGCTGTAGTAAGACTGCCATAGGCCGCGGAGGCTATGCTGGCCACCAACGTCCCATATCTTGAGGTAGATGGGCGGGTTTGGCGGGGGAAGGGCAATGGTAGCGACGTTTTGGCCCACAGTGGGCACGGTGCGGAGGTTGGCGTTGGACGAGGTATATGTGCCTTTTATTTGCTCGAGGAGAGTTGTTTTGCCGGCATTGTCAAGGCCGAGGAGCAGGACCGAGTATTCTGGGCGCGAATGTTAGAGAGTGCGGGCGCATGGCAGATTGGGGCCTCAGATCAAGTGATCCCGGGGGATTATGTTACCTTCTTTGCTCGTCGCATGCAGGTATATGGACTTGAAGAGGTGGTACATGGTTTGCGCAACGCGTGCTGTTGGCGCGTGGGCTTCACATGTTGATGGTGGATCGGAGGGTCCGTACGGGACGCGGTTGACGCCTGCAACGTGGTCCTTATCGATAACAGGCTTGATCTGGAAGGGAAAGACATCCTACACCCCTTTTTCTTCTCTTGTTCAACACTCAAACTGCAACTCCATTATTCCATGTTGGGTCAAGTAACACAGCTAAACAGGAACCACGCGAGATGAGCAACGATCAAATTTACATCTTCTATCGCTGGATACATTGACACCCAACATCACACTACGGGAGGTTAAGAAAGACGGCGCCACACCAATCCACGCTTTAACTGCACCAAACATTTACCCAGTCGTTCAGATGTACTCCCAGTCCCCTTTTTGTTTGCTGCTATCGTCTCGTTTCGCCCACTGAACAACATCCACTACATATCAGCAATGGTGGCTTAGTCAACTTGCCGGCTGGTCCTTGGTCGAGTTTTCCTGGACGATAAGACTGTCAATGCCGATCCGGACGTCCTTCGCTATCATCGCATCGATCTAGGGAGACAGGCCCACTTGGAAAAATTCCCTCAGATCCATTGACCAAGTTGAACATGTTCTGAGGGGCCAATCGATGCGCTGCATCACTGCCGCCTTGATGATAACACCCCCCGCAACTATGGTGCAACAAAGCCGCTATTAGATAAAGCTTACGCCATCTAGCAGAGGTAAATCCAAAGCAGCAAATATGACTGGCGGAAGGTGTAGCTAGGTGTGAAGATGTTGATGAACTGTGTCAAAAGTATGCATGTGCAAAATCATAGGTCTCGCACAGGGTCATAAGGTCGGGCTCGTTGGGCCGGCATGCTAGTAGCAACGGCAGCAGCATTAGTAGATGCCTTTTGTTTCGCAGCCAAAGCTTTCTTGCGAGCTGTGCAATAAACAGTCAGGTTCAGCTACTGAAGAGGTAGATTATTGCACATGCCTTCATGCTTCATGCGAGTTAACGATAGACCGAGACGTTTCCCTACGACTTCCAAGCTCACTGGACGGATGCTCTTTTCGGCTAGCTTCTGGTTGACATTGTTCACAATCGCGTTCTTTGCCTCTTGACTGAGAGCCCTCCATAGTATGTCAGGGTCTTGTTCTCTGAGCCTCCTGGCTTCTTTGGTTATTATCGCCTATCCATGGTCAGGTTTCGCAGAGGGTGAGGGGAAAAGATTACGGTCTCACAACAAATACGTCATCCCATTCGCGCGCGGTCAACCCGGCATATCTACGAACCTCATGTTTTGACGGTTGGTCTGGTAGCCGCCGCATGGCACCAAAAAGAGGTTGACAATTCTTGAATTCTCATGCGTCGGACATGATAGCACGCGTCCTGGTTATAGCATGCGGCCAGCTTGGCCAACACTGCCACCATAACCTCCCCCTATTACTTACTCCGCGGGTCTGAGGTGTGTCCACATGAAGGAGAAGAGTGCCACGCACGGGTTTGTTGGCCGCAGTTTGTAACAAATAGGCCGCAACATACGTAGTAGTTACGAGGTGCGCCACAGGGGCCACCCCTGAACGCGATGCCAAGAACAACAAGCCCACAATCCTTCGTCTGTGTATCTAACCTCAGCAGAAGGACGCTTGGGCTATACTGCGCCTTTCCACCTATTTATATGCGACGATACATACAGGGGTCCGAGTCGAAATGATAAATGCTGACTTTGTCAGTTTTGCATATCACAAGTATTAAATAACTATAGGACGGTGCATTAGCTATCCTTAAGGTATACTCCCGCGATTTTATTGCAAGGCTGCTGTGTTTTTCAAACTCAATTGATCCTACATGAAGATTTTTTTTTCAAATTTGTATCACATATTTGCTTATCTCTTTAGTTACGTTTTGGAATGAACTGCAATAGTTTCTCATGCAAAAAGAAACAGGATTGTATCGTCTCCGAGATACCCTCTTATCAAAGTCTAACAAAATGATTTAAGAAAAAACTCTGAATTAGCCTTGCCTGCGATGCGACAACTATTGGGTCATGATTATACTCGGATGCTCCTGGCGAACCGTTCTTCAAAATGTTCCTACTCCAACTCACGAAGCGCACCAAAATCCTTGGCTCGTCCACGATTACCATCATGTTGAAAAAAATTTTCACGTACCAGAGCATGAAGCATACGCAATTTTCCTCTGCTCCAGCGCCGCCAGGGTGAGCTGATAGACAATAAGCCCCTTTCCGTCCGTTGATGAGAAGAAACAGTTGGAAGCAATCGGAGGAGTTGATGCACAATGCAAACTTCCACAGGATGGAACTGTGGTGTATAGCATATTTGCGAAGAATCTCTGCGGTCATTCATGGAACGGAGACAATGGGTATATCTTTGCGCAAACTGTACTAGATATATCTCCACCTCGGCGCTGCATATCGGCCACTCATGGCTCCGGCGAAACGTGGGCGCAGTAAGACTGTGACTAATAGTAAAATAGAACAGTGGCCAAAAGGACGAAAGAACATCCACTCGGTTCAAAAAGCCAATAGATCTGATGGTGGCAACACAGCTGCTAAGACAGATGATCACCACTCCAAGAGCCCCGGATCCCGCCATGTTAGACAAGGATTTATCATCAGTTACCCACCCAGGAAATACCGCTCCATAACACATCGAGCCATGACCAGTGCGCAGAAATATGCAAAACAGCAGCATCTAGAGGAACAAGTTCATTTCATCATCATCACGCGCGATAACAACAAGCCAAATGCATACGGCACGGCCTCCACCGCGCATGGTCCTTTAACATGGGCAGCTGTAGCAAAAGCATACAACGAGAAATACAATGTCTCCGTCACTGCAGCAGCCATGGAGAAGCGAGTGAGACAGCATCGCGCTTTGTGGCTATCAAACCACCCAAACTATCCCACCACAATCGTGTACGCGAAAAAAGACAAGTGCCTACAAACTCCTTGTCCAGACACTAGCGCTAGGGAACGTAGAGACCGAAGTACACATGATCTTCTGGACAAACGGGATGCGAATGAGCATGTAGCAGGCTGGTTACCACCAGACGATATCCGCAACCAATCCGACATGCGTTCCTACATCGAGCGCGGAACAGCAATCAACACTGGTGTCGTCACTATCCAGATCCTAAATGGGCACGGTGAACCAGTTGACGCTATTAGTATCGACTGTCACATCTTCCAAAAAAGTGCTTGTCTTCTCGGTCGACTTCGAAGCAGCGAACTTACACTGGAAGTTCAGCTGAACGGTTCGGCAGTAGCAGCCATCCAGTGCTATGTTGTATGTGCATCCTCACATGACCTCCCCCCATCGCCGAATCAAGAGATAGCGAATGAGGTTTCTCTCATACAGCTTTACTGTCTCGCTGCGCAGTTGGAAGATGATCATGTCAAAGGGTTGGTGTTGGATCGCTGGCGGATGCTGGCGGATCAGGCTGAAGAAGTTGAGTTGGAACTTGATGAGCTTGACCTGCTATTCGATTGTACGGAAGATGGTGATGCGGCGCGTACGTTTTGGGTGGAGGCAGTTTGTGCGGCGGGATTGAGTGAGGGGTTGCTTACGAGGAAGAAGTGTGGGATAGCGCTTGCTGAACATGTTCGAGACTTGATGTTGTCTTACGCCTGAATGCTGATGATCTCAACGATGGTACTAGAATGCTTTCTCGACCCAAAAGCATGAGAGCGCACTCGCCCTGAAGTGTCTCGTAGCAATGAAAAATTAGAGTATGGGTATTTTTTATACGCGCACGCTAGCAAAGACTCTTTGCAAAGTGTGCCCCTGTACGTTCCGTCGTACGCACCAAATCGCAATATGATTGATTGTATCCTAAGTTTCTCGGCAAAAGGTTGTGTTGATGATCGTGCGGTTTCGTCATAACAGATTCGTCATTTCGAATGATATATCTTAGAGCAGAGTGGGGTGTTATTGGTGTTATGCTCTTGCACCTCAGCACTGTCTGATGATGCATTCCAAGCTCCCGAAACAGATGGCCAGATCGAGTAGTACATAATAGAAAAAAACTTGACCCAGCGTCTCGTGAGATTTCATTTGTGAGTATTCAAAGAAGGACAAAACATCTGAATGTTCAGCAGGTATGCCTCCCAGAACAGTGCCGATAAATGCCGCGAAACTCAGGAGGCATACTTACTACCCTGGGCACAGGGAAGTCCAACAGGAGTTTGGCTGGTTTTCAGAAACCAAACCGGCCCGGAGTGCCATGATCCGAAACATTGGAAGCACCTTGTCCACAACGTTGCAAGCCTGTCGCATATCATCTGACTGTTTCCCCTCCGTCTTACCTGCAGGGCAAATACGATCATCGCGGCCGTAAATACAAGGTATGGACTGGATATCAACACCGTTTTTCGATAGCTTATCCGCATTAGGTATAGCAAGGGGAAAGATTACGAATGTGAGGAAAGATACGCGAGTCGTGATTCAGAATACGTACCAGTTCGACACCCGCCCGACATGGTGGGTATGGGTAGATTTACCCCGCTCGACACGTGATTTACTTCAACTCGACCGCCACTGGACGTGACTGGAGCGACGGAAATTCCTCCGTTGAAACACGATCCCGTCTTACTACTCACCCAATTGATCAGCATGCATTATTATAATGAATATCGACTTGGTTCGTTGGAGCTATGATGCCTACGCGATGGCTCGAATGCAAAGCCAGACGCCAGCACTTCCGTCAACACTGCGATGCCATCCATAGGAAATACGGACAACATCAACAAGGACCGTATGTACGCGCTTGACGAACATTTAGTCTAAAGTGCATTCAAACAATGCAGTTTGCGTGCAGCAATGGCTTCCTGTCTGACTCACAAAACGCTGCAGTTGAGGCGAGCAATCCGCCGTCTTGACCAGTACCTATCTACATTTCTCTACTGGTACCGAGGCAAACCATTCCACCGGTTGCGCTGCAAACGCCATGGCCAAAGTGAACGGCGAGGTTGGTTCTTTCAGAACATCAATAATGCGCAATTGCAGCGAACAATATGATAATAGAGCCCCTTCCCGTCAAGATCGCGACATTAAGTTTACGCCCAGCGAGGTCCGATACGTTCTACTGTATCTCCATCTGCTTCGAAGCTATCAGCTATTACGCTTGATCGTTCCCTAAGATGCCCAAGGAAGGGGTTACTCCCGTATCTCCGTGATTCTCGAGTCAATGGCGCACATCCATATGAACATAATTATCAAGGGCTGTTCTAGCCACCAGAAAACCGCTTTTTGATAGGACGACTGATTAGAGTTTTCTTATTTCCTTTGCTTGGCGTCTTGTTTCTGGAACTCTGGTCTTAGTTCGACGCGGCTGGGGTACTGCATAAGCCGGACATTTCGGGCCATAGCCCGATACACTGTCAAGATGGAACTGCCTTGTATGCCTCTCCCTAGATGGTTTTAAGTCTAATCGTATCCCCACAAAATCTTCTCCACATCTCCTTCATTGCAAACGTCTCTACTAAAACAATGGCGGAAAAGAAGGAGGCACATGTCAGTATGACCACGGAGGATGCCGTAAGTACCAATCTCCAAACTTTGTTTCACCTTCACCTTCTCACACGATGATAGTCCAACAACAATGTTGTGTCAGAAATCGCCATTGTCACAGGCTCGGAAGCAATTGCAGAAGCCAGATTGAAAGAGCCCGTCAAACTCTTCACGAGCTCGGCCATCCTACTCTACATTTGCGGATTTGTTGGCTTCTTCTGCTCCACCTGCAACGGATTCGATGGCTCCATGTTCGGCGCTCTTCTCACCAACAAACAATTCAAGGAATACTACAACGTCCAAAGTACCGGTGCATGGGCTGGCATCGTGACATCAATGTATCAGATAGGGGGAGTTGTCGTGCTTCCCTTCGTCGGCCCGGCTTGTGATACCTGGGGCCGTAGGGTCGGTATGGTTATCGGAGGCACACTTGGTTGCATCGGTGTAATCATCCAAGCGACTTCCCCCGCCTCGAGCCCTGTAGGCCAATGTAGGTCGTTCCAATCAGCGACGGCGAGTGCAAATCTCACTAACCTTCTGATAAGTCATGGGTGGTCGTTTTCTGCTTGGATTTGCCGTACCGATAATGACGACTGCTGGACCCGTGTACGTCATCGAGACTGCGCATCCGTCCCATCGTGGTGTTATAACTGGTCTTTATAATACTTTCTGGTTTGTCGGATCACTTCTTGCAGCCGGCGTTACGCGCGGATCTGCGGGTCTTGCAGGCAATCAATCCTGGAAAATTCCCGTGTGGCTCCAAATGCTCTTTCCAGGCCTTCTTGTTATACTGCCCTGGTTTTTACCTGTAAGCCGCACGGACCAAGGCACCGGGTGCACGGACCAAGACACTGAGATGCACGTATACTGACTGTGTTAAAGGAATCACCTCGCTGGCTTTACACTCGTGGCAAACAGACAGAGGCCAAGAGAATTCTTTCAAAGTATCATGGCTGTGGCAATGAAGATAGCATATGGGTCTCCATGCAAGTCCGCGAGTATGACATCTATCTGAACATGGATGGAGGTGATAAGCGCTGGTGGGATTACAAGTCTCTCTTCATGAGCCGCTCAGCCCGCTACCGTCTTGCTTGTAACTGCGTAGTGTCCGTATTCGCGCAATGGGCTGGAAATGGAGCTGTAGATTATTTCATCTCAGGAGTGCTCGAATCAGCTGGTGTTACATCGGAGATAAAGCAGATGAATATTAACCTGGGTAAGAGCTGTATGCAACTTACCTTTGTAAGTTTTCTAGCCTCAAACATGGTGTCCATTCTGATAAGATACAACAGGCTGTCGTTGGTGCTACGTTCGTTGACAAGCTCGGCCGCCGGCCCATGTTGATAGGAACATTCAGTATCATCAGTGTCGTCTGGGTTGCTGCTATTGTGGCAGTCTCGTACCAGAACAGTCACCACAGTATTCCTGCTGGCAACGCCTTTATTGCACTAGTATTTCTCTTCAATGCCGTCTTCGCCTTTGGAATTACGCCGCTCCAAGCGCTCTATCCAGTCGAGGTGCTCTCTTTCGAAATGAGAGCCAAAGGTATGGCGTTCTCGCAGGTTGCGCTCCAAGCGGCTATGTTGATCAACCAATTCGCGTATCCTGTCGCTTTGAGAAATATCGGCTGGAGGCTCTACATTGTCTTCGCGTGCTGGTGCCCTGTTCAGGCATTTGTTGTCTGGCTCTTCATTCCAGAGACTAAAAACCGCACTCTTGAAGAAATCGATGACATCTTCAATGCGTCGAATCCGAGGAACGCATCGTTGATGAAGAAGAAAGTTGCTGTTGATGGACAGGGAAATGTCCTTGAGCTTGAGAAGATCTAACTACGAGCATATCGCTTGACTGGCTCTCTCTTGCGAAGTCCCAGACGGTGGTCAATACGTCAGTTATCAATCCAGTTGGAAGGTTGTTGACTCTTGTTGAACTGAAGGCATAATCATTCTTTCTACCATAAGAGACACTTAAATATTATAAGAGAACAAAGGATCCATCTCATCACCTGACGGAGAATGAGATGGAAGTAAGAAGATAGTTTTGACAAACTCAAACTCAAACATCAAACTGATACGCAAACTCGCAATGCTTGCTGAGGTGTGAGAGAGCCCTTCCCAACAACTCTTGTTTGCAAATTACCATTACATGATGATTTTGGAATCTTCTAGAGGTTTGCTTTCAATTCACACTTCAATCCGTCCCTTCATCATGATACTTTTTTAACGTCCGAACATTCACGAGATCGTATTCAACAGTCACCTTTTTGAATTATCATAAGACTGAAACAGGAACACGTACAGTGACATCTCAAGGTTCAGGTCTACGAATTCACCAACACCAACACCAACACCAAGTTCCTATAGCTTCCTTTCCCAATTCTCTTCAACACCAACGCCTGACGCTCATCCAAATTCCAGGACGTAGAAAGAATTACCGTACTCATGAGCCTTTCACACTAGAGCTGACTGGGCCCATACATCTCCTCAACAGCTTTGCCCGCCTCTCGCATCGCATGCTGCTTTTCAACCCCCGACGCATCTCGTGCCGATCTCAAAGCAGCCTTTGCCTTCTCTAAGCGGCTCTCCATCTCCAGGACCTTCTTTTCAGCGTTCAACATCTCAGGCGACGAGTTGTCCTCCCTCAGCTTACTCAACTCAGTGTGCGACATGCCGCTTACAACACTCGGCAAAAGTCCATTCGAGTGGCGGATCAGCTCCTCTGGGGTAGCAAAGTGGTAGAGCGCTTTGATGAACGTAGTGGGCGGATGGTTGACGGAAGATGTGTAGCAACCGCGTGCAGTGTGCGGATGATGATGGTACCGCTTGCAATACTCTTCGCGCGAGCAGTTAATCAAACACTCCTCCGACGCATAATTAAAGACCTGCTTTACTCTGTCTGACATCCTGGAAATCCAATTCGCATCCGCCTGGCCACCCAGCCCACTCATCAGATCCACAATGAACCGCAGCGTCTGCACGTCCTTCGAGTTCTCCGCCAAATGCGTAACAACGCCTTGTCCGAAGTCCTCTGCGCTGAGCTTCGTCGGGTGCATAGCTGCCATTGATGCCCGCGAGCGACCAGCGACACGCTGAATGTCACTCACCACCGCATCAGTAGTCACCTGACTGAGCCGCTTCCGCTCCACAAACAGGAAATGAAGCCGATCGATAACCATGTCGACAACCCACTCCACCTCGAGTATCTGTGCGAAAAACAGCAGATCAAGCAGCCCTTCCACCGTCCAGTCTATCTTCTCTGCCTTCACCGCGCCGAATCGGTCGTACACCCCTGGTGTAGCCGCCTGTGCTTTCCACAGGTAATGTTCTGGCAGCCGCGTTGCACGCACGGGAGCGATGACTTGAATGAACACATTGACCGTGCGTGCGGTGAACTTCTCGGGGACATCGATGACAGTGAAGTGTGTATTTCGCTGCAGATTTCGGGCGTAGAAAGGTGAGTTGGCAACCAGTATCTCGATATCGACGCACTGCGGGTTGTCTTTTACCAGGCGGTCCTCGTGTGGGTTGAGGAAGTGGAAGCGCACGAACGAGGCGGTGCGGCTGCGGATGTGGAATTTGGCGCGGGTCGTGGGCGTGATGTACGTGTCTGAGATAGATGCTGGGTCGTAGAATCCGGGCATCGAGCGTGTGGAGGGTATAGAGAGGAGGGCTTTGGTCTGAGGGGAAGGATTGGGGGGAAGGGGGTGGGGGGTAGGCTGAGTAGGATCAGAATGCAACGCTTCTTCACCTACCATTTGTGTGTCCATGTCTACGTCCTCGTCTGAATCTCCTTCTGCATCGATGTCTGGGACTGGGTACGTGAGTACGCGGGCGTAGTCTTCGTTTTCGCCGAGAAAGATTTTTCGGGCGACGCCGCAGCGTTTGCTCAGCGTCTTCCATGCCAATGGCTTTAACTGCTCGCGGAACTTCTCGTTGAATTCGGCAGTCACTTCATTCCAGTCTTTCGGACCGGTGGCGCCGGGAACGAGGTTGTCGCGACAGTAGATGATGAAGCGATCTTGTTCGGACACGGACTGAGGGCGTGAGAGCCATGGGCGGGTACAGAGTAGTTGAGAGATAGTCTGCTCGGCGGTGACGGAAGAGGGTCGTTGACGGGGTGCTTTGGCTGCAATAACACGTGCACCTTTGGTGTTGTTCGGAGAAGACATGGTGACTGCGTTGATATTGTTCTGGTCAGTGTTCTCTGTATCGATCTTAGAGTCTTCTGACAGAAATCTGAAAGCGGCTTTATGTTTGATGACACCGTAAGACGACAAGCTTGTGACTCACTGTTCGATATGCAGGAATATGACTTCGAATTGTTTATTCTTGCCCTTTGGGGTTTTGGTTGAGATTTGAGGTAATGTTTGAGAGAGAAGATTTGACAGAGGGGCGATAGGTTTTTATCTCAATGCGAAATCGAAGTGAGTGTGTATAACACCGTGATTACGTTGAAGTAAATTGTACAATGACTGTGAAACTGTGAAAGTGAAATGGAAATAGCTAGCTTTGGTATGGAAAAATAGTCAGAAACGCTTGTGATCCGGTTGCCTCAGTCCACATGGGAAGGAGAGTGAAAGTGATGACTACCATGTAAACAAGCGGTCAAAGTTGTGCCAAACGCGAGCTTGGGATGATTGTTTGATTCATGAACTGAATGAACCAGACACATATCTTGATACTCGTGGCGGTAAGATGAGCGTTTGATCATTTGATCATTCCATACTAAAAGCTCGTAGCAACTGTATCGCAGCACTCGCCTATCATTAGAATTACTGCCTGGAGATGTAACTGATGTACCAAACACAAGAGGAAGTAATACATACCATGTCAATAAAAATCGGTTCGTGTATTCAGGTCTTTTTGCAGCTGTTACGATACATGTCTATCATCCAGACAAGCATTCAGTCACTTCAGATAAGCCATCTCGAATGGAATACAACATATGCATATTTCAAGTCGAAGAGATCATCTATAATTCATTCCATGTAGCGCTCTCATAAGCGCATGAGTGGTATCTAAAAGCAGGCTAGGGTATCTAGAGTAAGACAAACGCGATAATCTGACCGGGACGCATCTACAACATGGAGAAAACGGTAGCGCATGCGGCTAGAGCGGCCATCATTCCAACGCTGACACGGAGACCGCTTCCAGCATCCTCCTCTGCACCTTCTCCCTTCTGTCCTTCTTTGAATCCATCTCCCATATAAAGCGCTCCCAGCTTTGTAAGACCGCCATCATCATCGAACAATGCTACTCCATCGCCAGTCCATTCATTCGCGTCATCGGGCCGGAATGCGCCAAACCATGCATATCTCGCGACGTTCTCCTCTCCATCAAGGTAGGGTAGTGTCTGGTTCATCATTTCCACGGTGTTGTCCGCATCTTGCTGAGGCAGCGCCATCTCCGTAATCCAGAGCTCGAGCGGTACGCTTCGCGATGTGTTTTTGTTGTAGAACTCGTCTAGGGTACCTAGCCAACTCGCAAGGCCATCAAAAGCACCGTACCAATGCACAGCCACAAAATCGGCTGGACAACCGTTTGTGGAGTCAATGTCATAGCAGGACTCGTTGAATTGACGTAACCAGTCAAGGCCGTTTGGGCTACCAGTTGTGCTAGGGTGGCTGATCAGCCATTTTCTTCCTCCGCTATCGCCCTTGCGAAACGGGACGACGTAATCGATATAAGCTTTCGCAGCATCTTCGGGGCTTATGCTGCTTCCGCCGCTGCTTTCTGAGCCGTCCGGTTCATTGAAGGATAGCAGATGTTTGCTACTCTCTGGCAAGCCTCGTATTACACGCTCAGTTTGTTGATCCTTGGTGGCGTCGATACCATGAATCATAGGCACGAACTCAAGTCGGTTGGCTGGGATAAGATCGCTATTTGGGTAGGGTGACCAGTTGTAGTACCATGACAGTTGCGAGCTTTCGGAGGTGAGAAGTTGATTATCAGACTTGTGCGTGTCGCCAATGAATGCAAAACCACGTTTTGACTGTTGTGCAAGCGCTGTTGTGGCGAGTATCGAAAGCGCAGTGGTGGTGAGTCTCATTTGTTGTTTGTGTTGTCTGGATGGGTGTAGGCGAGGCATGTTGGTACTTGTGGAATCACAGATTGGATATCCACAAAAGCTTTGCTAATGTTTCAAAGAAGAGAGATATCTGGGGAAAGACGATTGATAATGGATCCCAGCGTATACCTTAGCTCTTATCTTTCTACTACACATGTTGCGGCAAGGTACATGCCCATGCTGGGCTCGTGCTGGGCTTGCGTCATTGGTCGCGGGAAAGTTGGTCAGCCCGGCCGAAGCAAGGCGACGCAAGATGCTATGACGAACAACAAGCGAGGTAGGATCAGCAGCTACGTTACTCAATGGAGCAATTCGGACCAACTGGGGCCGTAAGACAGCCCTTGAGCGGTTGGAACGTACCGATGTTTATCCTCAGCTTGCCAAAAGCCATGTGGCACACTAGACCCAAAGCATGATAGCGTATGTCCATTCAGCTGTCTGGAAGTTAGCACAAATAGGTATAGACCAAAGTTCCCATAGAAAAGTAACTTCTAATTTAGTCAGAATGCTATGCTGACTATGGTGTTTCGTGCATCCATTACAACTATCATAGCATTATACGTCAGCTCCATGTGGTATGAGTAGACATGGCGGTCGCAGAATCTCGGGTCGGCGCGTGTCACGACGGTAAAGCACAAGAGTGGCGACGGAATTGGCATAGGCGCATACGGTATCGATGTTTGTGTGAACCAGGCCTTGGCCCTATTTATTTCATGGACCAGACACCGTAGAAATCGAAGTGCCATATCATGCATACATGATGAGTGTGAAAGACCCTAAAGATTCATCGCTCATTTGACTCCAAACCGTGCCCATGCCTTGACCGTTTTCTTCGCCGCAACATCACCACCCTTGTTTCCTCTATTCCTCAGAGGCGGTGATGGCCTTGCGGACAGCACGGCCACGCTGCCTGGAGTTCAAGCGGCGCTCGAGAGTCTGGGGACCCTTCTGGACGACCTCGGCACCTTCGGTGAGGATAAGCTCGATGTGGGAGGGGTTGGACATGTATGGGTTGATCTGTTCGTGTTAGGAAAGTTTACGCGATTCGTCTCGGTGTACGTACACGACCGTGAGCACGGTAAGTGCGCCTTCGCTGCTTAGGAGCCTGGTTGACCTGGATGTGCTTGATGATCAGGTTGCTGGTGTCGAGGCCCTTGGTGTCGGCGTTGGCCTCAGCGTTCTTGAGGAGACCGATGAGGATCTCGGCGGACTTGACGGGCCAGCGGGCCTTGGAAACACCGAAAGCCTTGCCTACTCAAGTCAGCGTGCGTTCCTGCAATCGCCAGAACAAACTCCATCTAATCTCCAAGTCCCCATCTCTTGCATACGTCCTCCCATCGCGCCAATGCGCCAATCGATTTCAGGGCCACTCACCCTGAGCAGTGCGTCCAGTGCTGCCTGCGTACCGCCTCATGGGAACGGCCTCCTTGTGCTCCAGGACATTTCCGAGGTAGGTAAGGGCGCGCTCGAGCTTCCAGCCGTTGACGGCCTGAGCGGTCTCGCGGGTGTTCTTGAAGGAAACGCGGAGGTAGCTGCCGCGGGCGCGGGCAGACTTTGCGCCGTCAATGGAGGTTGCTCCGTAGCGAACCTGCAAAAATTAATTCCATATTCGAGTCGCAAAAGTCAATGATGCATCGTGACGGTGGTAGACGTACCATTTTGTCGATTTGTGCTGTGGGTGTTAGTGGAGGTTGACGACGTGGTGTCTGGGAAATTCATGTCAATTTTCGATGTGGGCAGAGCGGCTCGGCAGCACTGCACGGGCCACGTCACGTGTCTAGGTGTGCGCGGTTCTGCGCTAAGACCAATACTCGGATTTTTTTTGAGCTCGAACTTCAAGCTCCTGCAGTACCCATCGCTCTATCGCGACACCCAGTATCCACACCCACTTCAACGCGCAATATCGCTGCGCACCGAGTGGAATCACATATCACGAGTTAGTACCATGTACATTGCAACTTTAGATCTCATAATTAACCATGCGCGACAGCCTTTTCATCTCCATAAGCTTCAACGAAAACTCCGAACCTAGTAGCAATGGCCTTCACTCCCAGGTATGCTTCCCACTTCTCGAACCTCCACTGCGAGGTATAAAAGACTTGGAATACGCTCTTTTGAGCAGTACTGCGCCAACTTGAAACTTTTCACTTCGGCCTGTCGCTCAATAGATTCAAGTCTAAAATACTTCCAAGAAAAAAACTTTACTAACACATCTTCAGAGGTGGTCGCGGTGGTGGTCGTGGCGGTGGTGACCGTGGCGGTCGCGGTGGCTTCACTCCTAGAGGCGGACGTGGTGGAGGCCGCGGCGGTGGTGATCGTGGTGGCCGCGGCGGAGGCCGTGGTGGTGGCCGTGGTGCTCCACGAGGCCGCGGTGGTGCTCGCGGCGGTGGTCGCGGAGGCGCGCGTGGAGGAGCCAAGGTTATTGTCGAGCCGTGAGTAAAGTCCTCGTCCAGAGTATAACCCCTCGCTAACTTTAGATTCAGCCATCGCCATGCAGGTGTCTTCGTCGCTCGCGGCAAAGAAGATCTTCTCGTCACCAAGAACCTGACCCCCGGAGAGTCCGTCTACGGAGAGAAGCGCATTAGCGTTGGCGCCAGCGCCGCAAAGGACGGCGAGACCGAGGCCAGCAGCACCGAATACCGTGTTTGGAACCCCTTCCGTTCCAAGTTGGCTGCTGGTATCTTGGGTGGTGTCGACAACATCTATATGGGCCCTGGCTCCAAGGTGCTCTACCTTGGTGCTGCTTCAGGCACATCAGTCTCCCACGTCGCCGATATCGTCGGTCCTGAAGGAACTGTCTTTGCCGTTGAATTCTCCCACCGCTCCGGCCGTGATCTGATCAACATGGCAACCCACCGCACCAATGTCATCCCCATCGTCGAGGACGCCAGGCATCCATCGAAATACAGGATGCTTTTGGGCATGGTCGACTGCATCTTCGCTGATGTTGCTCAGCCCGATCAAGCACGTATTGTTGGACTCAACGCCGGCATGTTCTTGAAGGTTGGTGGCGGTATCGTCATCTCCATCAAGGCCAACTGTATCGACTCCACGGCCGCTCCCGAGGCTGTGTTCGCACAGGAAGTCGCCAAGCTACGAGAGATGGGCATCAAGCCCAAGGAGCAGCTTACCCTTGAGCCTTTCGAGCGTGACCACGCCATGGTTGTGGGTGTCTACCAGCGTTCGCAATAAACGGGGCTAGGTGCGATGGGCTGACGGCGCTTTTTCTTATCTGAACGATGCATGCAATGTGGTCATATACCTGTACTTTCATGGAACTTGGTGTTTCTCAGGCGTCATGTGGGGAATCTTTTGTTTTGATAAAAGATCTATGGATGCGATTTGGACTGTTCGATTGAACGAGCCTCTGAAAAAAATGCGCCGTGATGTTTATCTTGGTGCATCGAGAACATGAGCCTGGGTTGCAGCTTTGGCCTTTGCACAGCTGCTGTCACGATTCAGCAGCGTTGAAAAATGTATTGTGTTCAATTAGCTTTGATATTGGGATTTTTCTCAAACAAAATAGGCTTCTTATCTCCGATGAATCCTAGTAATTCCCATCACTTAACATGTATCAGCCTTGCACTATTGGACAGCAGTAGGAAGGGCCGATTGTCGCATTCAAAGTGGGAAACACTACAACTGCAGAGACAACATTCCAGCATTGGGGATATTACCTATACATAACAAACGGATGATATCAGCAGTAAACACGGTGCTCATCATTGTACGATTGACTTTGTCTGGTAGTAGAAAGCAATAAAACCTTTTTTTGAATTGACAGTCTGTTGATTCACTAAAAGGCATCATGTCAAAGCAGCCTTTAAGACATATCTACATGATTCCTTTCTGGTTTGTGGAGTAAAAAGGCCTCTTGATCACCAAAAGATTAGCCATCGAGATTGCCAATTGTCGAGCTTTGCGCTACGTTTCTTGTTGGAACCAGAGTATAGGGTCTACGGTTTATTTTACAACACAATACGTAGCTAAGAAAAAGTGGACGAAGCGCAGGGTCATCTTATTCCAATTTTATCTAATAGTAGCGTGTATGCGACAAGAAAACGGCAAGATTTCCATATCCTAGGAAGATCGATAGACTTGAGAAAACAGGTGATACTAGAATGCAGAAAAAGCAGCGGAACGCTAATGGACGTTCTTGCCTCTGCATCGAGGTACGGTGATGATACACAATATGTTGAGGCGTGACGTCAGATCAACGTACTGGTAGAAACGGTAAAAACATCAAAACCGCAGTCAGTGATGCAGACAAGGTCTCTACCTAGACACAAAATCATCTCCATACTTCAAAATGGCGTCTCCTCAAGCACCGGTAGCACCCTTGTACAAGAACATTATCGTTTCTGGTGGGGCGCGAGGCATTGGCCGAGCATTGACCAGGATGATGCTTGAGGCTGGTCACCACGCCTACGTCTTCGACATTGACAAGGAGGAACTCGAGCATACGTGCAAAGTCCATCTCCAGCAGTACCACGCGGACGGTAGACTAGGATATGCCGTCTGCGACCTTCGGAATGTGAATGAGATCCGGGCCAAAGTCAAGGAAGCCGCCAGCTTCTTCAACGATCGTATCGATGTTCTCATCAACAACGGCGGCATTGCTAGTCCTCAATGGAAAGACGGCAAGACGATGGAAGACCCCTCAACGATTGATGAGTGGCAGGCGTATATCGACACCAATCTCACTGCTCCATTTGCCATGAGTCAGGCGTGTGTTCCTTACATGAAGGCACGAGCCTCAGATGTTGAAGAGGGGGCACACATGCAGAATGCAAACAACTCCAGCCCTGCAGGACCGTGTATCATACACATTGGCTCATTCCGCGCACACCAGTCGGACCCCAACCAGGAGGGATATGCATCAAGCAAGTCTGGTCTGATTGGACTAATGCACTCAATGGCAATCAGTCTGGGACATCTAGGTATCAGGGTTAATCTCATCGCGCCCGGTCGCATCAAGGTGGCACATGAGAGCAAGGAGGGCGACGAGAAAGGGACAGATTGGGCCAGTCAGATCAGCGAAAAGGATATTTCAGATCACCCAACCAACAGAGCGGGTAGACCAAAGGACATTGCTGATGCCGCGCTGTATCTGATTGAGGCAGGCTTCGTGACCGGTCAGGACATCACGGTTGACGGAGGAGCGCTCAGGAAGAAGGCATGAGGATCAAGAAAGAGGACATGCCTAGAGTATGCGTGGAGGATATAGATAATCAGTTAGTTCCAGATTACAATGAAAGATGATACCCAGATCATGAATATATCGTGGCATGGTGGGGTGCTAGAGACGACAGGGATTGGATCGCGGAACAGGACCGCTTGTTGATCTTGCTCGCACGGACCCATGGCCAAAAAAGTGACGCAGGCGAAGTTCTGCAATGACTTTGCGCACGCATTTTTGTACCAGCTTCAAACACCTTCAAATTGGCTTCTAGACTAAGCGCTGCCGGTCGTGTTACGGCCGCCACGATCCATGTCCGCTTCTTGAAATCACACAGTCGACCCCGGGCGGAATTTCGATTCCAGCCTCTCCTCCTACCGCCCTCTAAGCCACTCGAACCCGTCGATGCGAAAGGCAGACCACTTGCGGATAATAGCAGCCTGAGGAATAATTCAAAAAACATGTCCTGCAGCGTTGAAATCATCACTACGCCAACGGCCGACAGTCCAGGTACTGCGCTCGTGCTGCGCACGGCAACCAAGCACTATGTCTTTGGCAGCATGGCAGAGGGCACACAGCGTGCAATGGTGCAACAGGGAACGCGCTTGCTGAAGGCACAGGATTTCTTCCTTACTGGCAGGGCTGAATGGAAGAATATGGGCGGGCTCATTGGCATGATGCTTACACTGGCCGACGCGAGCACAAGCTCCTACACCACCTCCATGGAAACCTTCCGACTGGCCCAGGAGCGAGGCAAGAAGGCTGAAATACCGTCAAAACCGCATTTTGACGTATACGGTCCCCCCAACTTGAAGCATACATTGGGCACATGCCGGAGGTTCATCTTTCGCAAAGGCATACCCATTGTTGCCACCGAGTACACAAACCAGTCACCGGCTAGGGACGAGAAGGGCGTCATACTTCCCACATGGCAAGACTCCAACATCAATTTATGGGCCATGTCGATCTCTCCAGCTGGCTCCCAACCAGATGCACAAGCAGAAGCCGAAATAGAGGAACGGCGACGACACTTTGACACGCATCTGAACACCTTTGAGGACTTCCAGGCCCCAGAAAACGAAACTCCAGAAGCTCGCGAGGCCAGATACGATAAGATACGGACCGCGACCATCAAGTTCATGTTTGATTCCAACTGGAGCTTCGACACTCTTGTCGAGCAACACATCTCGGAAGTGAAAATGCCAGCCGCTATGTTTGTTCGCAACCCGGAAACTCACAGCTATGAGCCTTACGATGGACCGAAACTAGGAGGTTCAGAACCTCTGCCCGATATCACCGTGTGGACACGGACACCTTGGCCTGGCGCCCAGATCCTGGCTCTCCCACCGACTAAGCCCGCTTCAGAGTGCGTGTCGTACATTGTGCGAGCGCAGCCTATCCGCGGACAGTTCGATGTTGCGCGTGCGAAAGAGCTGGGCATCACTCCAGGGCCAAAATTTGGCCAGCTTTCCAAAGGCATATCCGTCCAGAATGCTAGTGGAGAGTGGGTCACACCGGAACAAGTTATGGGTGCGGATAGACCTGGTCAAGGAATTGCTATACTCGATGTTCCCTCGGTCGACTATGTTGACAGTATTGTTCAGCGAGAGGAACTGAACTCACCAGAAGTCATGAACGGTATTGGAGCTATCATCTGGATGCTTGGCCCGGGCGTGGCAGGCCACTCAACTCTGACAGAGTTCATGAAGAAATTGAGGGACGTGGAACATGTCATATCTTCTATAGATACTGCGCCTAATCGTATGACTAATGACTCGGTTGCCATTCAAGCTACGCGTCTTGGACAAGTAGATCCTGCCAGATACTCCACGCCTGTGTTTGACAATACTAGCGTCCCTCAGAAGAGTATCTACAGAGCCGGCCAATCGGCGTCATCTGAGCTGCCAAAGGGTGTCATTGCTGCTGACCGAGGGTTGTCCTTTGCACTTATGCCAAGATTTACCATGAAGAAAGAATTGATCTCGAGGCCTTTTGACGACGAAGCGGCAAGACGAGACACAGCGCCCGAGGTACTCGAGTTGGCCCAGGAAGCTCAGACAGTGTTGCAACACCATCGCGAGGACATGAACAAGTGGAGACAGCTCCTGGCACGTCCAGATACAGAAGTTATTACGCTCGGTACGGGCTCGGCCTTACCATCAAAGTACCGCAATGTTTCTGCGACTTTGGTCCGGGTTCCTGGCATTGGCAACTACTTATTTGACTGCGGCGAGAACACGCTTGGACAGCTCGCGAGAGTTTTTCCCCATGAGGAACTCATCGATGTTCTCAAGAATCTGAGGGTCATCTGGATTAGCCACTTGCACGCTGACCATCATCTGGGAACAGCTGCCGTAATCCGGGCCTGGTACCAAGTAGTACACAACAGTGTGCCAAACCTGCAACCACTCGGCAATACTGTGGGTGGTACTGACATCAGTGCGTACGGTTTATCTGTCATTTCACATAGTGGCATGCTTCAGTGGCTACATGAGTATTCTGCGATTGAAGATTTCGGATACAGTCGCATCCTGCCGTTGCAAATCACTGCCAATGAACACGGCAGTTCTTCCCGACTCTCGATCATGAATACCTTCGGAAAGGAGAGAACAGAAAACCCAGAAGTGCACAGATCAATGTATGAGAAGTTCTTTGGCTTCGTGGATATTCAGACTGCGAACGTATCACATTGCCATGGCTCCATGGCCGTCTCAATCACCTTTCCTCGCTCACCCTCGGATCCCGAAGCTGTCAAGCCGCTCAAGGTCAGCTACTCAGGCGACTGCAGGCCAAGCTGGCACTTTTCAAAGATCGGCACAGATACCACTGTGCTCATCCACGAAGCGACATTTGACGACGCGCTCGTGGGCGATGCCAAAGCAAAGAAGCATTCGACCACTTCCGAAGCCCTAGGCATCGGCGCAAAAATGAACGCCAAAGCAGTCGTCCTCACCCACTTCAGCCAGCGCTACCAAAAGATCCCCGTCCTACAAACCGTCACAGACGGCGAGCAAGAAGACCCCCTCCTCGACCCGTCAAAAACCGCCGAAGACCCCACCCTCAATGACGACGAAGTCGATCCCACCCTCGACAACGCAGACAACATGGATATCCATCCCACCATTGCCCGACCCCCGCGCGACTCCGCGAAGCCCATCCCCGCCCTCCAGCGCCAGTCCTCGTCACTCGCCAAAATGGAGCAAGTAGTCAAGATCCGCAACAAAGACCTCAAAGTCGCCATTGCGTTCGACTACATGCGCGTGCGCATCGGCGATATCTGCGAGTTGGAGCATTTCACTGATGCGCTAAATACGCTGTTACTCAAGGAAGTGGAGGCGGATGGCGAGACTGTGGATGGAGAGGCGAGTGAAGGGAAGGGTAGTGCGAAGAGGGCGAGCGAGAGTGATGGCGAGGGGCGAAAGGGGAATAAGAAGAAGGTGAAGACGAAGCAGGTGCAGAAGGGCAAGAAGGAGAAGAGTGTGAGGAATAATTAAGGGAGAGGGTTGTTGCAAGAGTCCCTTTTGGCGATAGAGAATAGAAATTTTGCGATGTAATGATCGAATGACAATTCTCTCTCACTCTCTCTCGGCGTCTAAATGAGATCTGTACCTCCAGTATCTCATGACCTTTTCCTTTCTAACATCCATCACATCGTCTCCCCGTTTCTTCTTCTTCGCCCTCAAGCAAAGACAAACCCCATTAATAGAAACGACAAAACAGCCCCCTCTTATACCTCTCCCCCAGCAAAAGGCCACGCAATCCTCGCTTCAACCCACTCATCCTCGATCATCTTCGATACGCCTCCAAAATCACACACGTCAACACTCTTCTCTTCCTCGTAACATCGTACCACGCCAAGTAACTTCACCGCCACGCTGAACGCGCAAAAAAAACGGGGGGGAGGGGGGGAGGCGAATACAATTAAGTTGGTGATTGTAACGTTGTCGATGGGGGGGAAAGCGCAGGGTTTACCCCCCTTTTGGGGGTTGTAGAGGCGGAGCAATAGTTAGCCCGAGGGGAGATGGGATACCCGGTGAGTTGTGATAGAGCTTGGCGGGATAGGTAGTAAAGGTGGCGGGGAGTGGGGCTGGGTTGTACACTTGGCATGGGTGGACTTATCTAAGTAAGTAAAGTTTGCCCTGTGTTGGGAGGGAGGGGTGAAGCGGGTGTTGCCGGGGGACATATGCATGGTATAAATCGTTGCTAGGAGCATGGCTCCTAGATGGGGTGAGGGAAAAAAAAGCTGGGGTATAACAATGTACAACAACTATTTCCATGTTGTACGAACAGGACAGAAATCAAAGTTCGGGCAAGGGCCGAGGAGAAAGCGTTTTCATGTCCACAGTCGTACGGAAGCTCTTGAGGAACTCCCGCATTGCACTAGGTAGCTTGGGTCGCTCCCACGCTTTCATTACCGTAATGATGTAGGCTTCGTCAGCATCGCGGTTGCGGTTCATGTAGAAGAGCGTGTTGCCGAGTGGAAACCACATAGCGCTTAGTCCTGTGACGCCGAATTTTTCTTGCATGAAGTAATCGACTGAGCGGCAGATCATGCGGGCAAAGGGACGCGGATGCGGGCGGTCTGGATGGGAGAGGGAGTAGTCGGATGTTGGATCTATGCCTGAGGCAATGTCGAGGGAGGAGTAGAGGAAGAGGCAGATGAGCCAGTAGCGGACGGTGAGACAGGCAATGTCGATGTTTGGGAAGGATATCGTTGTGTACAAGTCTACAAAGGTAGGGGTGTAGATTGAGTCAGGGTCTGCGGATTTCCAGCTTTCGAGTTGGAAATGCATGGTCCAGCATTTGGAGAGGGTGTGGAGTCTGAGTTTTTCTTTGTCAAGGGTGTCTAGGGAGGCGAATTGGAGTTTGTCGACCGACCAGAGGAGCTCTGGTATGCCACACATGATGTCCACGAGGGCATCTTCGTATAACTTTGTTCTTCCTTTCCAAGGTAGCGTTTTCCAGTCCTGTGCATCGAAGATGGTCGGCTTCCGGGCGCGTATTGCGGGTCCCAGGAGTCGGTATCTGGCAGTGGTAAAGAACATGTGGGCTGCATCATCGGCAGCAAACGCCTCGGGTCCCCGGCTGATGATCATAGCTAGTTCACCTTCCGCATGGCTGAGCCAGCTCTTAGCTTGATTAGACGAGTCAGGCTCAGCGCCATATAGCATGTCAAAAATGCCCATGATGCGAGGCACAATGAGCAGTGATTTGCTGTTTGCTCTAGCAGGATTCTGCAACGCCATTGCCGTTTCCTTGAGCGCCTTACCGTATAGCATCCTCCCGTGCCGGGTAAGGCTTGCATTCCCTGTGGTAATCCCAAGTTGCGTCATGCCGACGGCCAAGGTAGCCATCTGTAGTGCCTCATCACGTGTACTGAGCAAAGGTAGCAAATTAAACAATTCCCTGGCGTCGACATTGGTGTTACGTATTGTGCCTGCAGGACTGTACATTTCGAGAAACGCAGCAACGGTCCTCTCGCTGTAGGCCGCTTTGGCAAGGCCCTGGGGGAGCATCAAGTTCACAGAAGTGGGGCGTGTGTCGCATCGTTGTACAGCAAAGGTGGACTTTGAATGATGCACCACCTGGTAGTCTTGCAGATCTGGCTGGGTGGGTGATGTCTGGGCGGTCGCACATTTGTATGTTTTGAGTGCGGCAGCCCGACTTAGCGCGCCTTGCTGGTAGATGAAGATGCGATCAGAGTCGTAACCTCGACATTTGATCCCACGTCCCTTACACTGGCCGCATTCAGGCTGGACTAGGTCGCACTAGAGGAATGAATATCAGCCGCAGGGTCCTGGCTACTACTACTCTGTGGCGAGGACAGGGCTTTCGACTTACACCTTTTTTCCTCTTCCTACAATCAACACATCCCTTGGAGCGCCC
The DNA here is from genome assembly GCF_028858645.1 of Bipolaris maydis. Taxonomy (NCBI): domain Eukaryota; kingdom Fungi; phylum Ascomycota; class Dothideomycetes; order Pleosporales; family Pleosporaceae; genus Bipolaris; species Bipolaris maydis. The sequence goes on along the minus strand of NW_027093857.1, from coordinate 3,305,027 downwards.
TGGAACCCCGACCATGGCGATCTAAGTGTGGAGAAAGAAGAGGCGCGTGTACGCCGATTACCTACTTAGTCAACAAACAGGTTAACGCGCAAGGCCAGCGCAGAATGTTCCCTATGCAGAATCGGACGGCATGCTTCCTTTAATCGCCAGCAAGGGTACATTGGTGGAGTTAGGTTGACAGATAAGCAGCTCACCCATTGGTGTGGACATGTCTATGACGCTGAGATCCGTGAGGTCCGAACAAGGCACCTTAGTCATAAGCCGACCCGCTTTATCAGCTTCCCTGTCCAATCATGCACATTCACTCTTATCCTCTTCTGGTTCAATCTGCGCAACCAATCAAAGTTCTCGTACTGGAACGCCAAGATCTCCGCCCCACCGCTGTAGTAACCCGGTACCCTGCAGCCCGCCGGTGGGGCGTGTGAATATAGTATGAGTACTCCGACGATCGTTGTAAAACACCTCTGATCGGGCCCCAGTGCCGTCGCAGAATCAACTCTTTGCGGTTGTACTGAGCCCACCGCTTCTGAGGCAGTGCACGAAGCATCATACATGCTGCGCCCACGGGCCCCTTGGCGCTTCTTCCTTGAGTGTCACGTACACAATCGTCTCGAAAAAGGGGCATCATGACGTTGATATCGAAACAGTAGTGTAGGATATAACATGGAGTGGGCCATCGCACGAGAAAAGGGACATTAGAAGTGTTGATATCAAGCAACTCCCCTTGATACTACAATAAGCACTTTCTTCTTCAATCACCTTCATCACTTTCTTCCCTCTGTTGTTTGGTGCAAATATATACAACATGGTCGCTAAACCACCCTCATCGAGCACTTTTGCTCGCAAAGTCGCGAATCCACTAGGTTTCACAAAGACGTACAACTTTTGGTTGTACTTTGTATTCGGGGGTGCGCTTCTTGGTTGTAAGTGAACTTATTCTCCCCTTTCCACTCCCTCCCAAATCACCTAAGTTGGGCCTTTATTTTTATTTTGTTTTCAAAATTTCCAACACAATGTGCCACAGTTTCACTAGCACGCCTGCAATACCTTGCATTCTCGAGCAAGTTTTGTCCCGCCGACGGGCCGAGTCCGACGGGAAATAGCGCCGCGCCAGGAGAATGCTACTACTACCTCAACTTCAACAGATTCAAAGTGGGGATTCTGCTGCATCTTGGCGGTGTCTTGCCCGCAGGCATAATTGCCGTGATGCAATTCACGCCATTTATCCGACACCGCTGGCTCATTCTGCACCGAATTGGCGGATACGCTTCGCTGCTGCTGTACCTGATCAGTCTCGTCGGCGCACTGATGATTATCCGACATGCATTTGGCGGCGGTCTCGATGTCCAGAGCTCGCTCGGTGCGCTGGGTTTCACTACCCTGGGCTGCTTCATTATCAGCTACATCAATGTCAAGAAGCTACAAATTGAGCAACATCGCGCCTGGATGCTACGCGGCTGGTTCTATGCCGGCTGCATCATCACGACTCGCATCATCATGATCATCTCAGCACAGGTTATCAAGAACAGTGGGTACTACACTGTGTGGCCTTGTGCGAAGATTGCGGCTACCATCGAAGACGAGATCGATCTTGTTACTTCGTATCCCACATGCTCTGCCTTTGTCGACGGCTCAAACCCAGACGCCGTGTCTGCTGTGGCCGCAACTATTGGATCCGGAGACAGGGCAAACACGGGTGCTGCGCTGAACATTGCATTCGGTATGGCAGTCTGGCTGGCATTTGCACTACATGCTATGGGTGTCGAGATCTACCTGCACCTTACACCGCGTGAGGCCCAGCGTCTGCGCCAAGTCAGTTACCAGAAGCAGCTCGAGGCCGGTATGCGCAACCCTGGTTCCGCAGGCCTCACATCAGACCGTCTGGGTGATGCGGAAAGGTGGTCGCCCAATGCATCCAAAAAAGATAGTACGAGTCCATTGATAACCGGGACTCCAGAGCCTAATCCTAGAGTAGAGCGCAGATGAGGAGAGGAAATTAGACTGAGTGAGGTGGATTTGTCAAATGACAGCAAAGGTATAGAATGCTTGGAACAATTCCGTTTTCTTTATGTTGCAGTTTCGTTAATCGCTGTTTTTAGAAACTTAGAGATTAAACTTAGCCAGTCTCGAGTTGCCTCCAGAAACTTTCATGTTTTTTCAGTGGTACGATCTTTATTTATTATGACAATTGCATTATCATATGGCAGCCTTCTGACCCCGTATCTTCATATCAACGTCTGGGAAACTGATTTAGTCTTGAGCAACATTTTTTTGAAAACTAGCATTTAGAGAGAAGAACTACAATAGCAGGGATTCGCCATTAGCCATTCAACTAACAACCAATCCAATAATCACAATCTCGAATATCGTCACATGTGGGAGAATAGATCGTGTCATTCGTATGTATTTACAGGGTACAACCTTTATACAGTCTCCTAGCTCAAGAACTTTCGTGAAGCATTACGAGCCCGCTCGTCCGTAAACACCTCTAGTCGCACGCCACACAGTATGACTTGCATGCGCCGCACATCACCGTCTGCATCGGGAGCAAGAGGCTCGACACGAATGCGCCAGTGCGCACGTTTGAGTGTCCATTCCACCTCTAAATCTTGCTCGTGAGCTCGGAGATATGAAGATTCGGAATCTGATTTATCACCGCCCCACAACCATGTACCGTTGGAGTTTGCCCGCCGGATACCAAGGCGGCCAGTATTGTCATCCACGCCAAGCTCTGCGGAAGCACCGTCGATCTCCAGGGCACAGTCAGTCTCGAGGCGTACACGAACGCGGCGATCGCTCACGCCAGAATTGGCCGGGCTAACTGGTTGCGCCGCAACACCCCCGCCAGACTGCAGGTGCATAAGTCCTAGAGGTTGCGTGGCTGGTAGACCCATTTTTGAAGCTACAACGGAGAACAGGGACGTGACGCGTGCGAGTGTCGAATTGTAGAATGTGGCTCGAAAGTCGACTTCCAGTGGACCCGTTCGTGAAGCCTTGGGGACCGACCATGGCAAAAACAACGATGTCGACTCCGTGGAGGAAATCTCGAGAACCAAGATATTACTATTTGCATGGTCATCCGTATATGGACGCGCGTATGACACGTAGCCTGCTCGCGTGACAGCACTGCTGCTTGCGTTTGACGGTGCAGGACTGTCGACTTTGCCAACAGGCTGTGGGCCTGGGGACGCACTGATTGACTGGCCACCATGGACCGATCCAGAATCCGAGTCGCCCGATGCTGTTTTATCAGGGATGAAGGAAACACCCGACGGACGAATGTCTTCGAGGCGCACCAACATCTCGGACTGCTGGCGCCGCACATTGAACGAGATTTCACAGGGTATCAGCTTTTGCTCAAGCCCCTTGAGATGGAAATATCGTGCGTCTCTAAGGAGTTTGGATCGGTGTTCACTATTCCGGATCTCGACATTGTATCCTTGTAGTATCTGTATCAGCTCGTTAAAAGTCTCTCCGTTCCTATTCGGCACGGAGGGTGGCTTGATGGATGGCGGACGGAGTAGCACGTCACGATCCAGGCCAGGAAATGCTTCTGTGGGTGTCAAGAAGAAATGTGCGAATCCGAGTGAGAAGAAGTTGGGACTGTCGCCTGGAGCAGAAAAGAGGTCACGCGGTATCTGAAACGGAGTCCCTCCTATGCGCACAAATATGTCGGTGCCAAACAGCTGTTGAGTAAGTCGAGGTACTAGACTACAGTCAGCTTTCAGCCTTTGTGCTGGTCGTAGATGAGCTCACATGAGTAGAACTGCGCATCAGCATACAACTTGACAAAATGCTCGCCATCTTTGGGAGTGATGTGGTAGCCCTGTAGATGCAGCGCAATGTCACGGAACGTTTCTGGATCACGGTCGATGTACAAGGTTCTCACGTCACCAGCGCGACCCCCGTTATCGTGTAGTTGCTGGCCGAAAAAATGGGAAAAGTATGAAGGTGCTCTAGTAGTCTTAGCTGGCCGGTCTCGGTTGCTTCTTTCACTTTTGGCACATGCTTACCATCCGACGAGAGCGAAGCTCCAGACAATCTAAATAGCTCTGAGCCGATCTGTATGGGAAATACCTTGCCTGCGGGCAACATGTCTATTCCAGAGGGCGCATCTTGTATCTTCCTCGGCGTTGAAACGTCAATGACCCTGCCTTGCGGTCCTGTGCCCTTGCTCTGCTCCTTGCGCCGCTCAGCTTGTGTGTTTTCTCGCGGCGCCGGTTGCGATGCAGTTTCGGTGGGCACGGGAGGAGCTGTGCTACGCGTCGTCGTCGTTGTCGCTGTGGTCGCATGTGTGTCGACTGGTGCCGATATGACAGGCGACGTAGCCGACGCATCTGACGACTGACGCGACTTGTTTATGCGCTTCGACGGGTTCTCTGTAGCTGCACCGCCAGTCTGCGATACGGCCGAAGATGGCTCAGAATCGAGCTTGCGCTTCATGCCCGTCTGCACTACCGGTCTCTGCTGCTGTTGTTGCTGCTGCTGCAATCGAGGAGGCGGGGGCGGCGGAGACAATGGGATCTGGGTTTGCGTAGCATTTGGTGGTGGTGGTGGAGACGACGCGCTTGGGGGTTGCTGGAAAGGCGGATACGCAGAGTCACCGTTGGTGACGGGGAGCGGGATGCTGAGGTCGTTTGTGGGATTTGCTTGACCCTGGAACTCTTGGGCCAGCTCACCCTGAGGTTCATACTGGTTGGTGAATTGGGTGAAGTCGAGCGAGTTTGTCCAGTCCCATGCTGCAGGCGCCTGAGCACTAAAGTTGAAGCCGGCAAACTGGCCCTGCGCTACCTGATGTTGTTGCGCAACATAGTCTCGATAGGCTGTCGAGGCGTCATAGACTGGGGCTTGGCTCGCAGTCTCGGCTGTACTGGTGTCCTGATCCGCGTTGTAGCTGTTGTACGATTGTTGTGGATACGGCTGCGATGCTCCACCTGCTTGGTCAGAAGTTTGAAATACGAAGTCCCGAGAGGTTGCGCGCGACCGGTCAGACATTGGCTGACCACTCCCAGGCAATCGCCCCGTACGTAGTGTCGGGCGACAGGTAGCCTACGTGCTGGAGCCAATTCGAGGCGCTGGAAAACCGGGGGTCTAGAGTCGCTGAGGGAGAGCTGAGTAAGGTCTTGGTGATGAGCAGCTCGCGGAGACAGTACTGGATTTGGACTGGCGTTGGAACGGGCGTTGGCTTCGACGACGGCCAGCCGAACGATTCGAGCGAGCGCTGGAGGGAGGGCAATACGATCCACGAGCAACAAGCAACGTCGCGGATATATAACAACGCTGTTGCGCGCCAGCAAGGCGTCTCAGCCATCTGCGTGTAATCATTACCTTGCTCTTCGGCCTGCCCGCCAGCCGCTTGCGCGAGTCAATGTCGCCGCACATCACAGACCTTTGCCCGGGCGGCTCAAATTCGCCCCCAATCTCTATCTTCATCATGCAGTGATGTGAGGCTAAAGCTGACTGGTCTCTATACCGCAGGTGATAGAGATGGTTGGCGGAAGGGGTTGCACCTGCTGACGTGAGATTTTGCTGTGTTACCTCCATCTGTGATCTCACCTCCGCCTCGGGTGTGGTTAGCGACAAAGCTGCAGCTTAAAATCACAGACCATGACCATGTAGTATCTACCATCCGTAGCGGACGTAATCACGCCGCGGCGTAGATCATTATATGTACGGCAGGTGACTATAGAAGAAACGACGCATCTGCCTATCAGACAGTAGCCGGCACCCTATTCTCATCTCATCCCGCCATTCTTCCCATACGGCTTCAACTCTACTAAAACTTGGCATCACTGAACGGCACATACTTCTCCTGGCTCGCATCTTCGACCTTCTTGGCCGCTCTCTTGTACGAATCCGTTTGCTGTAGCCTCCTCATGTACTTGTACAGAGTGGGGTAGTTTGTGTCACTCAAAGGCACGCGCTGGCAGGCTCCCTCAAGCGCAAAGTGGATCATAATATCCGCTGCGGTAATGCTGGAACCGCAGAAGAATTCTCCCTTCGAGGGAGACTTGATAAGATAATCTTCCAAGAAATCAAAGTGCGTCTTCAACTCTGGGTCGACAAAAGAGCCGTCGACTTTGGCGGCGACGCCCCCAGTGATGGGCTTGAGGAAGAAGGGAACGGGAGCATTCTTGATACCTACATGGTGTCAGCAAAATAACGTGGGAGAAAGACGTGTTCGACGGATACTTACTGCCACTGATGATAGCAGCAATCAGAACTGTAAACAGACTGCCTTCAGTAAAATCCATGAGAAACTGCGTGCTGGTCAGTTATCATGCTTTAATAAGTCACGTGAAAGGGTGGGAGGGGAAGAGGCAGAGGCACCTGGATACACCAACTCCTCTGAGCCTCTGTGCCATAACAATACGTCAAGAAAATCCGAGGACAAGTAACGCACCTTGTACCTCATCCACTCTTCCGTTTCTGCGCCAAGCACGCCCTCCTGGCCCTCGGGGTACCTCGCAGGAACCAACTGCTTTCCAAAATGGTCGCAAATATACTCCATAATAGTCTCACTCTCTGCAATGACGATATCCTTTTCCGAATTTGCTGGTCTAATGGTAACAACTGGAGATTTTCCCAAAGGGTGGACAGCCTTTAGGTCAGGACCTGCACGCCTGTTGGCATTGCGCTTGTAGACCTTGATGTTGTATTCGAGATTCAGTTCCTCGAGCAGCCATACGATGCGCTGGCCGCGCGATTTGTTCAGCCTGTGGTACCATTAGACAAAAACTCTTTTGTATGGCGTGATGCGTTGTGTTTGGCGATGCGGAAGCGCATTATGCCGGGACATGTTCTACACGCACCAGTGGACTGTGATGGTTGCGCCTTGTTGGTTCGACATTGCTGCTTATTACGCTTTACTTATGGGAACGGTATAGGGTTGCAATTATTGGGGTATTGGGGTATGGCTGGCTGAGACTTTGGGCGGAAGTTGTGGACTTTTATAATGCTCGTCGCCTGTCATCACCGAGGTTTGTCCACAAGCTCGTTGTAGTTTCGTCACAAGCTTCGGCGCTCAGCCCACCAAGGGTAGACTCCCCGCCCGAGAAGCCTCGTCTATATCGGATGTTGTATGTTCCGACGATGCGATAGAACTTGTAGTTCTATACAAAAGCTTGTTTTCAGGTATCGTATGTGCACAGAAATATGCGATGGGCAAGACTTGGAACTGTGACGACAGAGTCACTCAGCGCGTGCTGCGCAACTTCGTCGTCATAGCTATAGCGACAACATGAACAATATGCAATACACAATGCAATAGTTCGCGCTATTCGTTATACTTTAGCTGCTGTGCAATCTTAAGTGCAATCACCAATAGTCGACCCTACAACGGCACATCAATCCTCTCGCTGGTGCAATCCAAAAACGCCAAGACATCACGGCCCTCGCCGCACCCGCCGACCTCATCGCAAGCGCACCTCTCCAAACCACAACCTCACTCATCGCGCCCCTCTCTACACCGCGCAAATTTCACAACCATGCAGCCTACACTCCGCCGGATGGCCGGCCACAACCATGGCAGTACGTACCTACCCCAAAACTCGCGTATACGAGACGCAATGGACTGACAACCACAACCAGTGATCCACGCGGATCCCGCCATCATCAAATGGGCCAGTACGTTTTAGCCCCCCCCCCCCCCTTCGGACCCCTTCCAATCCGGCCACGCACTCTTAGCCACCTTGAACAAAGTCTCGGAAACATGATACCAGCTTAACCGCCGTCAATGGCCACGGGGCCCATCGCAGTTTACTAACGTAGCAAAACTAGCCATGACCACGAACCGCCACAAATACTTCCGCTGGACACGACGAACAGCCTGGATCACATTCGCATACGTTGCTCTGGTACCTGGTTTGCTGGGCGCTGCGGGATACTGGGCTGAGGTGAGTTTGAAGATGCATGCATAACATGGAATGTGGGAATAGGAAGAAAAAGAAGCTGACGAATTGGATAGGGAAGGTGGGAGATGCGTGGTAAGCGACGGGGTGATACCATCTCTGAGTTTTAAGTGCTGGAGATGTATTGTGGGAGGGAAAAGAGGAGATGTGGACGAAGAATCAGATCGCATTGCCGCTAGAGCGGTGTGGTGTGTGTATTGAATGCGAAAGAAGTACTCTCCGAAGTTCTTGAGGGATTATATGGGTTTATGTTGTCTTTGTGTGCAAGTTTTTTGTTTGTACTAACCGGCTCCTGCATAGGATATGTGTAGCAAAAGAACAGTTGTGGAGGCAATGTATGATTGCTAGACGTCTACGATCGATGTAAAAACGGTGCAGTGCTAAAACACTGATAGTGAAAGCCAGCCCTATTATTCGTCAGCCTCACATTCTGCTACTGGCGACACATGATGCAAAGAACCCCCAATATCTTCCTAAGCCATAAGAGTAGTCAACTATCTCGCCGTCACCACCTTTGCCGGAAACTCTTACACTGTCACATTGATTTCGAGAAACTGCTTCGCAAACAATCTTTGCAAGTGGCTAAGCCATCGATAAAAACGAGTGTGAGTTATCTATCGCTATCGCTAGCAGAGTTCTAGGTACAAAAATCCAAAAAAAGAACAGTCTATATCTGACAAACGAAATCCCCTAATCTATATCCATTCTTCGCCTGCAACCAAAATCTAGACTACCGCTGTCGCTGTGGGCACCACCACCACCACCAGTTCATAAAGTACTCACTCCATGACCTCAGTCCTAGTACGCACTAGAAGCCGCGGGATACGCCGACTGCGTACCCTCAGGATGCACCTCGTGACTAGCCTCTGGCCCAGCAGGCTCCGCCTTGTACGGAATCCCACACCTCTTAGCACAGCTCTCTACAATCTCTGTAAAGTCGCTGGTAAGCGTGGGCCTGAGCGCCGCAATCTGCTGGGGGGTCAAGAACTCCGAGTAACCGGCACTGGCGTCGAGGACCTCATCTGGGGTTGCGGAAAAGAAGCCCCGGGCGGCCTCGACGCGGCCCGGGTCGGCGTTGTCGAAGCCGGCGACGAAGACGGCGGGTTCGCATTCTGGGTTGAATTGCCAGTGGACGAGGCCTTTGGGGAAGAGCATGCCGGTGTAGTTGGAGAGGGTGGTTTCGATTTGCGTGTATGGGCCGATGACGGGGGGTGCGCCGCCGACGACGTGGCCGAAGCCTGAGTCGTTTTCGAGGAGGATGGCGCCGAGGAGCTTGCCTTGGACGACGGTGAGGAATTCGTTGGAGCGAGGGTGCCAGTGCGGGGTGTTGAGGCCGCAGGGATTGACGAAACCGACGGCGGCGGCGAGGCCGGTGGAGGCGAGGGCGGGGAAGTTGTTTACCGTGGAGAGGAAGATGGAGCCGCCGGTTGGGGGGGTCACAGTGTTGTTGATGAACTGGAAGGTGTCGTTTGCGGCGTTGGGGGCATTGGGGAAGAGAATGGCTTCGCGGGCGGTTTCGGATTGGGCCAGGAGGAGCGCGTTGCGCTGCGTGGTAAGTTGTTCGGCCGTGAGGGCGTTGACGGTGTTGGGGTTGATGAGGCGCTTGGTGACTGGGAGGCGGGCTTCTCCCACTGGAGAAGCGGTCGCGGCTGCCACGAGGAGGGAGAGGATGGGAAGGGTGAGCATTTTGTGTTGATGTTGGGATGAGAGATTGTTGTAGTGATTGATAGAGAGGTGAAGAGTGTGGTGGGATATCTGAAGCTGGAGTAGGTCCCCCTTTTATGCTCTTCTCTCACCTTTCAGATGCGCTCCTTGAGTGCTAGTATTCTTCTTCCTCAGTGTCGTCACAAGGAAGGCGTATGCCTTGTCAAGCCACAGCTGATTACAGAATCCACACCAAGTGGCACTTCTCATCCACGGATACCTAGACAAGTCTCCAGATTTGGTAGATTTCTCGTTGTAATAATCAGCATAATATGGGGGGGACATATCATCGGGTTCGTTGTGCTTTCCCTGGTTCAGTTGAATGTGGGCGAGGGAGGTCACTAGACCATTGGATGTGTGTGTAGGCACTCCATAACGACGCGTATCGTGGGCATCAATAAGCGTTGGTTATTGACGATCATTCGTAAATGGCTCGCCATGCCTCAGTGCAGTCTTTGAAATCCAAAGGATGCCTTGGTCTTTCTTGGTATGCATCAATCCTCTGGAAGGCAGTGATAGAGGTTTAGCACCTCGCTGTATGTCAACGTATGTAGCTTCTACAGCATCCTTAACTCCATATTTCCGGAAGTGAGTGATGGGCAAAAAGGGAGACATGACATTATCTCCGCGATATGACGACGAATCAATACATCTTACTCCAGTTGGTAGTCAGTGCTTTGAACTAAGCCTTCGTGGTCTGGGCTTGGATTGCTTCAACACACTTGACATCTGAGCAATTGTCAGACGAGTCAGTGGACGAGACACTTGTGTCTCGGTCCATTTTTCTCTTCCAGGAATCTTTGACAATACACATTCTGACTCATGGTCTGAGCTTCTGGCGTGCCCAGACTGTGGATATCAGGCCCAGCGGCAAGCTCCGGACCTGTTCACCGACCCGCCTGCATGCAACAGGTTTAGTGGTGAAATTCTCTCAGCAAGAACGTAAATTTCCCAAAATTCGGAGCCGGGACGGTCCATCGGCTGTAATGTCGGTCATCTAATCTCGATAGAGATGCCAAGGGAGGAAGACGGCCGTGACCAGCGAGCAGGATGTGCTTGGCTAGCTGTATAAGCACATCAAGAAAGCGTATAGCCGTCTTTTACTTGAAAAAAATCCATTTGGGTAATTCATGGGTGTCACATTAGTTGCCAAGAGCGGAGAACTGTTCTTAGGAGGAAGCGTGGGAATCCTCGTAATCAAGCCTCTGTCTTGGCCGTGACGTTACTTGCTCGGGCATTCTCCGTGCTCTCCACCCAACATCTCAGGCTGACGCCATAAGCACGCCCTACACATGGGTTCTCTATGGCAAATCATGGTTGCGTGCTCATCCTGGTGTGGCGGTGTGATCACACGCTTCCGCGATGACTGTGTATGGTCATGTCGAGTCTTCTGACGCGGTCGTGCATACCCATGCTCTTGGGGGATATATTCGGGTGGGGAAGAGGCTGAGAGCATGCAGAATTAGGGTCACGCTGCGGTCCGAGCGGCCCGAGATGGTGCTGTAGTCGTGGTTCACAACTGTTGGTAGTAGCCGGATTTTAGCACTGTCGATCTACGTCGTGACTTTTAGTTGCAATCCCACCCGAAATTATAATTAGTATCGGAAAACTGCAGAAACAGCAGCAAAATGTTCCGTGATAATCATGAAAATGCTCGGATTCTTTTCCGTTGTGGCTGTAGTAGGTTTGCCATGGAAATCAAAACGAAGTATTTTTTTTACTATCGTAGACCTTTACTGGTAGGTGATTTTGGAATGGTCACCATGCATACGTGAGATGTACGAGCAAGTGGGGTTGGCTGTGGCTGAGCTACTCTTCTGTAAGCTAGGTCTTATACTTCCCCCAGCCACAGAGACAGAGTTTGGAGACCAGATGACCATGAAATGACGGAGACTTCTTCCGCCACTCGAAAAGGACTCTTGAGGCGCTCTTTAGAATTTACTTCATACGGCGCGGCTGCTCCGGGTCGAAGGTCCAAGATGATGACAGAGTTTCAAGGTCAGTGCTTGCGACTGCTTTGGAAGCTATCTACATTGAGTATTGAGTGGAGCTGTAGGTGCAGATTGTGCACAATATAATTCTAGCGTCTAAATATCCGCGGGAGCGTCTCTCAAAAGACAAAGGTTAGATCCCACACTTGTGGCGTGAAAAGTGGCTTGAAGTGATCACATAGGATGTGTGAGTGTCGGGACCTCCCAAAGAACTGTTGTTCGCTACGCCGCCACGTGGCGGTTTAATGAGGTGCTGGGCTTACAAAGCCGTGTGGCTTACATACATCACCAATGGCTTGCGACAGAGGATGTAGTGAAGAATGATTGATTTACTCTAATTACTATCTCTAACCGAACACCCATGATAAGTCTTGCCATGAGGTTTAACTAGCACTAGCTTACACGACGCTAGACGGCATCGCGTCAACACTGTAGTCTACCCGTCTTCAGATGACCTGATTTGCATTTCGGTCCACAGTGACAGAGTTTCCTTCATGAAAGTCGGTATATCTGCTCACTTTTTACTCTCCTGCTCCTGCTGCCAGGCCTCCAGCCACTTGCACTTCTGGCCATCGGGCGCCCACTGCAGCGGGCGGGTAACAGCCAACCGCCAGAAGCCCATGGACTTTTCACTTATCCTGGTCTCGGGGTCATGGAATGCATGTTCCAGAGCCTTGAAAAAGGCCTCGCATTCTTGCTGCAGACCCAGCACACGAAGACAGCGGAGGATGCGCGTGAGGCGGAGGTGATTGTGGTCAAACAAGCCGGCCCAGTTCTGGAATTGTTTACGCCAGTTGGAGGCGCGGACAATGTGGTACGGCAGCGTATTGGAGACTGACATGTTTTTGTGAGCTCCAGGAGGGAAAGCGGGCTCTTTTGGGATTGCCTTGACCCCGGAAGCAGAGGTATCTGCATTAATGGGAGAGTCCGTATTCACGCCAGTCTGGGTAGCTTCAGAGATAGCGTCTTTGTCCGAATTGTTCTCTAGAGTCGTTGATACCCTGAAGCCATAAAACTTGAGCATGCGCTCAAAACTCCGACGCAGCTGATGGCGAAGCTCACTTCGCGACCGGAATGCTTGCATAACCGCAAGATCAATGACAGGTGCATCCCAGTTAAACATGGAACCCTCTGGCAATGGAAATAGCATCTGAATGTAGTTGTGTGAGGACTCAAGCTGAGAATCCGGCCATGATAGGATCTCCTCTAGCGTGCGATTTTTCGCATCGTTGGCCTTGATGTCTGGATCGTAGAAGCGAACAATGAGCTGGCTCCTGGCCTCAGCGGAGTCCTTTCCCATGTTCGAAATCGCCGAAGGCCCCATTCTGGAGCGCTTCTGTGATGTAGTAGAGACGTGTTGAGCCTTGCGCTTTGTGTGATTTTGTTGGACCGCGCCCGGCTGAGATATTGATGTCGGTGTCAATTCTGTTGGCTGTGATTGTACAGAGGAGGGAGTTTCAGGGATTCTGCAAGAATTGGGGTTTGCAGTGAACTCGCCCTCATGCGCCTTATCACCGGGTGTCCTTTCCATGTTTACTGTCAGTCAGGTGGCTTTAGGCAGCCGTGGTTCTGATTTCGTGCCTTACCACTGCACCAAACGAACAGTACAACCAAGAGCACAGTGAGACGTATTTTTCCCACGTCCTACACAAGAATTTGCTACATGCCTCACAATGTCGAGTCGCACATTGTGTACCAATGATGAGACGAGATGAAAGCAGTAACAGTGACCGGGACGCATGCAGTTGCAAGACGCTAGCCTGTTCCAGCATAGCCAACCTTTTTGGCGGCTTCCCTCCCTCCGGATGTCCAAGCAGCGACGATCTTGCCCCAAAGTCTTCATCCACAAGACTTGCATCGAGCTGGCAGACACGTCCAGGGCACCATGTTCTTTTTTGCTTCTACACCTACTTGTCTACACCACTTCCACACCGACAGCTGAGTTGTACGATTCATGGCAGTCCGCGGCATGGCAGTTTCGTGCAGGCTGACGTCACTGGTGCTGAATGTTGACAAGCACGGTCTCCACTCACATCTAGACCATTCACAACGCGCGGGTCTCATTCTTGATAGCCAGCACAGCCGAAGGAGTCAACATACAAACCTGCTCAGCCATGGACCTATACAGGGTATTCACCCGCTATGAGCCGTAGTGGGTATAAAAGTAAAGAACATGAGCGACAAGTATGGCTCTGTCGAATTTTCCGGTGGGCTTGAAAACTTCGCTTGAACATTGATCTCCTTGGTCCAGCTGAACCAGTACGCTGCCTACCAATCATCGGGAAATCGTACAAAACAGCACACCTCAAGTCTAAACTGACCAGCGCATCCCTGACGATGGGTTCAGAAGGTAGGTCAAGTCCAGTGATTGTTTCTCTTCCGATTGGACTACTGCGATGCTCACCACTGAACAGAACAGAAGCCAACGCCTGAGAATAGCACGCTGTTCCAGGGCTTCGAGTGGAATGTCCCGGATGATCACAAACACTGGAAGCGTCTTGCTGAACAGCTCCCAAAGCTCAAAGCGATCGGTATCACTAACATTTGGCTACCTCCGGGTTGTAAAGCCGCGAATCCAAAGGGTGTGGGCTATGACATCTATGACCTATACGACCTGGGCGAATTTGATCAGAAAGGCGCCAAAGGCACGAAATGGGGAACAAAGGAAGAGCTATTGGAGCTCAGCAAGGTTGCCAAGGAACACAACGTTGGCCTTTACTGGGATGCCGTGTTGAATCACAAGGCGGGTGCAGATAGGACAGAGAAGTGCCGGGTTGTGGAAGTGGATGAAAACGACCGCACAAAGGAGATATCCGATGCCTACGAAATCGAGGGGTGGCTAGGATTCGACTTCCCAGGGCGCGGCGAGCAGTATTCCAAGATGAAGTACCACTGGGAGCACTTTTCTGGAACCGACTACAACCAGGCCAACGAGAAGAAGGCCATCTACAAGATCCTGGGTGAAAACAAGGGCTGGTCGCAAAGCGTGGACACGGAATCCGGCAACGCTGATTACATGATGTTCGCCGACATTGACTACTCGCACCCTGAAGTTCAAGCGGATGTCAAGAATTGGGGTGTCTGGATAACCAAAGAAGTGGGACTCAAGGGATTCCGCCTCGATGCTGTGCAGCACTTCAGCTCAAGATTTAGCAACGAATGGATCAAGAACCTCCGCGAGCAGTGCGGAGACGACATGTTCATCGTGGGCGAGTTCTGGTCGGGCGATGTCAAGGAAATGAGTGAATGGCTCGACGGCATGCAGCACGAAATTTGCCTGTACGACTCGCCCTTGCTTAACAAGTTTGGCTCGTTGTCGACGTGCGAATCGGCCGATCTGAGGACAGTGTTTGACGACTCGCTGGTCCGGCTGCGGCCGATGGATGCTGTGACGGTTGTCACTAACCACGACACGCAGCCTGGACAGGTCATGGAGACCAAGATTGAGGGCTTCTTTAAGCCGCTTGCATATGCACTGATTCTGCTCCGACAGGAAGGATACCCATGCCCGTTCTATGGCGATCTGTATGGCCTGTCGGAGCCGCACGAAACGCCGGCGTCGTGCGGTGGCAAGCTTGCAGACCTTATCCTGGCGCGTAAGCTGTTTGCATACGGAGCGCAGGAAGACTACTTGGACGAGGCCAATTGCATTGGGTTCGTGCGTCGTGGGACATGGGACAAGGTGGCGGGTCTTGCATGTGTGATGAGCAATGCGGGGCCAGGGCAGATCAGAATGGCTGTGGGCGAGATGCACGCCGGGGAGAAGTGGAGCGACGTGCTTGGATGGGAGCAGGGCGAGGTAGAGATTGACAGCGAAGGCTACGGAGTGTTCAGGTGTCCTGGCACCAGCGTCGCGGTGTGGGTGCGAAGTGATGCTGAGGGACGCGACCAGTTCCCCACCAACTGGGATGCGGATGTGTATGGCCAGGGATCGTGTGCGTAATGGTTGCGATGGAGGGTGTACGGATGGGGTAGTTGAATCACGGCGCTGGCGGCCGATGACGCAAGGCCGCCCACCCTCTTCACTTGTCCAAGTCAGGCGTGTACTGTTGTGAGTAGCGATGGGCATTATATCACTGGAAAAAGAAGACATGGCGTGATGCGCTGTCGTCGCCCTCTGCCCTGTCGCCGCGGCTCGCAGGCTGTTAGCTGGTGGAAGATGCGCGAAAGTGCGTGGGGCGGCCGACAGGGCTGCCGCGCAGCACAGCCAATCACCCGCCGCACAACAATAGCCGTTTTGGACGTTTCGCGGCCTTTCTGGCAAGCGAGTATGCGACATCCCGCGAAGCATGATCGACGGCCCATGCCGGCAGAATGCTCCCTCCCTCTGTACCATGATGCACACGCACACGCACATGCTCGCACGCGCGCCCGCGACACGGCCAACATGCGAGGCCAACGGCCCCGTCCTGCCGCCGGACATGAAGCCGCATGTGCCATGTGATCCCCGCTATCGCTCTGTCTAGATCTTGGGTCGCGTGTCAGTCTGCCGAGCTTCAATTTAACTCGGCGCCTGCCCGCTCTTCCATCCTCTGTCTCCCCTGCCGACGACCCGAGACAAGTAAATCTTTCACTGCCCTCTCCCTCTGCACTCTGTGCCTCTTTTCCCTCCACTCCATCCAGAACCACTGCTAACAAGCGTCTTCCTTCACGCTTCTCATGTCCTTGGTTCAGCATGTTGGCCACCAGGAGGGCACTGACCGCGACGAGGCGCTCGTAGACTTGTTTCTGCCGCCGATTGACCGCCAGCATAGCCGTCAAGATGCAGCTGACCGTCGTCTTTCGCTTGAGAGCGCCATGTCGCATGCCGGCTTCCTCAATCCCCAGGGAAAGGCAATCCGGAGGGTCATCAGTTACGATGTAATTCCCAATCCCGACGAGCCTTCCGCAGGCGAGGAGCCGGGAGGTCTGACGCCTTACAAGGTGTCGACGACCAAGCGTGTCGGTAAGTTTTGCTACTTTGGGTAATAATAAAGGCACATTCATCCCGACCGACTAACTTTGCCTGTAGCACAGGTCATTGCAACGGTCCTCGCCTGCTGGTTCGCAAGTGGCATCGTCTTTGGCTTCGCGGCACTCAAGCCAATTCTCATCAGGGAGGGTGTTTTCCGCAATCTCTGCACCCCCGAAGAAATTGATCATGATGTCGAAGTCTGCTTCGAGCAGGATCTCCGATTGAACTTCTTCTTTTCGTTGGCGTCTACCACTGCAAACGTATCGGCCCTGCCAGTCGGCACACTGCTCGACCGCTACGGCCCCAAGCTCTGCTTTCTTACCGGTTCATGGTGTCTTGCTGCAGGCAGCATTCTAATGAGTTTTGCTTCCAAGATCGAGCGCTTTGAAGGCTATACCATTGGCAATTTCTTCCTTGCCTTGGGGGGCACCTTTGTCTTCTTGCCATCCTTCCAGATTGCCAATGCATTTCCCAAGTACAGTGGCTCCATCGTTGCGCTCGTCACTGGCGCATTTGATGCTTCAGCAGCAGTCTTTCTCTTTTACAGAATCATGTACGATGCCAGTGACAGGACCTTCAAGCCAGAGACATTCTTCTTGGTATATCTGGTTGTCCCACTCGCAATCGCCATTGCCCAACTTACTTTCTTGCCGACCGAGAACTACAAAACTGAGGCACAGCTTGAGATGAAGATTCAGAAAGCTGCAAACGTGATGCGCGATGTACACTCCTCGGACGACGAATTGTCAGATGAGGAGATGTGGAGGCGCAGAAAAGCCCGCAGCGAACGCCGCAAGGAACGACTGAGCAAGCTTGACGACCTTGTTGGCAACGAAGCTGCGCGCAAACTCCGAGAAGAAAAACGAGAGCAGAATCTAGAGACCTCTGGTGTCTGGGGAGCACTGCACAACAAGTCGGCCAAGGATCAAATGCTTACGCCCTGGTTCATTTTGCTCGTCCTTCTGACTATTATCCAGATGGTGCGCATGAACTACTTCATCGCAACTATCCGCGAGCAGTACACGTACATGCTCGGTTCCGTCGAATTGGCTGAGAAGGTTAACAACTTCTTCGATGTTGCACTCCCACTTGCCGGAGTCCTTGCTACTCCCTTCCTCGGCATTCTGCTTGACAACGTTAGCACCGCCGGTGTCCTCTTTCTCATTGTCGTCATGACTACTGCCATTGGCATCATTGGTTCAATACCTACCCTATGGGCTGGTTACGTCAATGTCGTCCTATTCGTCTTTCTACGCCCGCTCTATTACTCAGCCATGTCAGACTACGCTACCAAGGTGTTTGGCTTTGCTACGTTTGGCAGGGTATATGGCACCATTATCTGTGTATCCGGACTCGTCAACCTTTCGCAGACAGCTATCGATGCATTGACTAAGAGCCTCTTCGAGGGTGACCCGACCCCTGTCAACATCTTCTTTGCAGCCTCGGCGTTCGTGGTCGGTATGGCGCTGGTCGTGTACGTTACAGTCCAGGTGTACCGTATGCGCAAGAAGCTGGATCAAGACGATGCAATGACATTTACAAACACCGATGCCGGCTCTGTCATGGAAAGTTTAATGGAAGAGGACGAGCCAAGAAGCTACGGAGCCATTCATCGTCCACGTCAGCCCTGGGAAGTCTGAACTTCCAATTCGTACTCAATTTTTATCCGGTTAATTTTCCCATCGACTTTGATCATCGTCACGATTATGACTCGAGTACGGCCGTCACCATATTGAGATGTTGTATTTTCTTTCTCTGCAATTAAAAAAGGGTCGAAAAATCTTTTTCTTCATGGGGCGTTTGGTTTCCTGAGGGCCTCCGACAAGAAATTTTCATAAGCGTTGCTTTGTTCATGGTCATTATCAAGCGAGCGTTGTCCCGAGTTTTCGGTTTGTTTCATGGTTCCATCTGCTCTATCATGTTTGCGTCTGCCAGTCCTTTGTAGACTAGATTGATATTTGTAAGAATTGGCGCTGTTTGTAAAACATTATCAATAATACCCTTATCAGTGTCCACAACTCTTTGCAATTTCGCTCTCGGGTTTAGCACATGGAAAAAGACTTTGTCGATCTAAGAATATGCAGCTGACAAGAGGGTGCCGAAAATAGGATTATACTAGTAGTATCTTGACATGGATCTGCATAAGGATGTCTTCTAGGTCTGATTAATCTTTATGCAAGGCTTGGATGAATTAATTCCGTTTGTCCTGGTCAGCGGAGTGGAGAACGGCAGACAAAGTATTCTCGCACATTCCGACGAGGACGTACAAAAACCAGACCATCGAATCCGAAATGGTGCAATGTACGACAGATGGAATTTGTGTTACTTGGAGTGTCATACACTGATCGTAGGAACTCTCATAGCAAACAGGTCCATGCAGGCATTTTTGAACACGCTTTGCAGCTGTTTGGTCGAATAATTGGATATCTGATCTTCATCATGCCTTCGTACCCTATCTTCAATCAAAGGGGGGAAAAGGGTCTACACTGCACCAGGTACCCAAGAGATATGTGTGTTCGGGATTCCCAGTCCAGATGCAGGGAACAAATGACGCGGGGTTTGCCAGATGATGTGGTCCGTGCGGGTTGCTACGGTACAGGGAAGTAGCGTTGGATGACGGCCAACTAGTGCTATTTACACTCGGTCGTCTACGCTCGCACCACCACACATCACATTATCGCGCAGCACATCTTCCCTAGGGCACCAAACTTTGCCTCGAATTTCTTTTCGGAAAAAAACAATTCCCTCTTCAAACATACATAACCCTCCAATACCGTCAAGTTGGCGCGTCTCAAAGAATCCCCGGTCCAGCTGGATCCGCCTCTCCCTGTCTCACCAAACAAAATGGCCTTCTCCCCTGGAATGCCCGTCTTCCCCGCCAGCCCCGACCGCGGCGGTGCCATGAAATCACTCTATGGCGACTCTGCAAGTGCATCTCCCGTCATGTCCCCATCAACACCGCCACTCCGCACCCACTCACCGCTACGACATACCCACCGTCGAACCGACTCGGACGTCTCCGTGACAGCCCTCACCGGCATGTTTGAGAACCTCGAAGTTAAGGACCCAAGAGAAGCGTCCAGACGCTTCAAGGAATTGCTTGAGAAGGAAAGGATGAGAAATGCAGAGAAGCTGGCTAAGATCGAAAAGGAGCATGCGAAAAAGGAGAAGGAACACGAAATGGCTATCAGCCGGCGTGACATTCGCATTGAAGAGCTGAGGAGTGAACTTGAGCATGCTAGTGGCTCGCTCGAGGTTGCAATCACCAAGGAACGCTACGAGAAGGAACGCAAGGCAAACAAAGCTGCCATTAACCAATGGGAGACTGTGTTCAAGCAAAACGAAGAGCGATGGAAGGGCATGCAGCACAAGATGGTGAGTTTGGCTTACGCGTTTGGCTGACTACCTTAAGCTCACAATGTACAGATTGAAGCCGAGAACCAGAGCCGAGTCTTCGAAGGCAAATACAAAAGCTACAAAAAGCAGTGGATCGAGGCGAACAACGATAAACTCCGGCATTCATCTATGATCCCACAGCTCCAGTCAAAGATTCAAACCCTTCAGCGCAATCTGCAGCGGGCCGAATCAGATGTCAAGTTCAAGACTGAGGAAGCTACCAAATATAAGAACGACGTCTACAGCTTACAGGTCGAAGTTGAAAGCACCAACACTCGCCTCAGCGAAGAGTTGCAGGCACTCAAGGAAAAGTTGAGCCTGGTTGAGGCAGAACGCGATGCTCTCAAGACCAGTCTCAAAGAGGAAGAGGTCTTGCGTATCGCTGCCGAGGGCCAGATACCGCTACCCTCCGCCGAGGATGACGAACGCGACGAATTCGCCTCGCCAGTCCGATCCCCGCGCAAGCAACACAGCAACTCTCGCCAGGATGACGACAAGGAAAACGTCTCACCGAAGAAGGGTGCAGTCGAGCTGAGGTTCATCCAGCAAGAGCTAGCTGCAGAGAAGCGCGCCCGCGAGCGTGCTGAGGAGCAGATTGACTACATGAAGATGGAGTGCCAGTTCCAGTGCTGCTCATGCCGAATTGCTGAGACCAGGGGCAAGCAATTCGTTCACGATGACTCTCTCCAAGCCGAAATGCAGCGCATCAAGTCAACATTCACACCTCCAGCTAGCAACCACGAAGACGATGTCATGGAAGATGTAGTCATGAAGCAAGAGCCTGTTGAAGCTGAGCGTCCTATCACGCCTGTGGCTGAACAGCCTGCTCAAGAGCCAGACACTGTTGTTGCTTTCTCACCAGTAACAGGTACTTTCCGCTCTGTGCCTTCTCCAGTCAAAGCACAGTCAGCAGCCGTCCTGCCCGAGCCATCACCTGTAGTGGAGATGAGTGAAGCACCGCCAATGGACCTTGAGACGAGAAGCGTACCGGTTCCTGCCGAGGTCTCTCTTCCAGAGTCTCGTCCAGCATCTCGCGTAGCTTTTGCGCGAGAGAGCCGCAAGGGCAGGTCAGCAGATATCAACATTCATGAGGATGCCGTTGAGGACAGTGACGACGACAATGAGTCCCCATCAACTCAAGAACCCGAGCCTACTGGTCCTGTTACACCCTACCTTACCCGCACCATTACTACCACGACCACTATCCCACTGCACTTCTCACCTGCGACCCCAGCATTCAAGGCAGGTCGAGGCCCTATGACACCCTCGACTGTTGCCCATGCTGCAGCAGATGCTCAGACACCTGCCTTGAGCGAGTTGTCGTTGAACAAGTTGGGCATTGACCGAGAGGCTGCTCTTGCCGCCATCCGCGAACGACGCGGCCGTGCTAAGAGCATGGCTGCTGGCCAAGGGACGCCAATGAAACAGATGTTCGAGGGAGTGAAGGACCGGAGAGACATCAGTGCTCCTATCCCAAGGGTACGGAGTGTGTCAAGGATGCGGAGCGTGTCAAGGGCGCAAAGATGATTGTTCAGATCATGAGCGCTTTGAGACGACGGTGCCTGGTGTGCTGCCCAGGGCGCAGCGAGAGTCGTGATACCACTTGATTTCCCCGTTCGCGGCTTTACTTTGCGCTTAGCGGCATTGCATGGAGTTTGGGCTGCCACTGCTTCATCATTTGGCTGATTTGGCGTTTTGTTCTACATCTCCTTGGTCTGTTTTGGGTAGGCAAAAACTGCGTTATATACCACAGTTATGCTTTACGGATGATGAATACATAGTATAGTTTATTGTAATTTTTGGTATTTGCTGGTCTACTTTTGTAACACTGCGTTTTTGTGTACTGTTTTAGACATTGGTGTGAGACTTATGGCTGCAAGTTCTCAGCCGAGAAGTAGATGGTGTGGTATTTGTTGGTGGTAGGGCCAGGCAACTCCAAGCAGTGCCGTCGACATGAGAACAAGTCTGTAGATAATGTATGTAGTGTTGGTAATTCGTTCCCATAAACCTAGTACCCTACTGTTTTCTCGCTAGCGCGGTGTGGCAGAATGCAAAGGCGGTCGGTCTAGCGCCAAGGCCCGACTAGCGCACCATTGGCGAACACACACTAGCGAAATTCCCTTGTAGACACTTGCTCGAACTTCAGCGACAACGACTAAGACGCCCAACCCTCTTTCTCCCTCACACACCGACAAACGCAACCATGTCTGACAACGGAGAAATCGAGGTCGAGAACCCCACCGGCATCAACATCCTTCCCAAGGATGTCGCCGAGGAGCAGGGCAGCGTGAAGCTGTTCAACAAGGCAGGCACAAGATGAAAACCATAACGCGGAGCGAATCTAACACCTCACAGTGGTCCTACGAGGAGGTCGAAGTCCGCGACATCTCATTGACGTACGTTTCCCCTACCACGATCTTGCGCCGCACACATACATGAAGGAATATTGTGATGGCATTGGATTCTTTTTGTATTGCGCTGCGAGACCTTCGGCTAACTGAAGCCGCAGCGACTACATCCAGATCCGCTCCCCCGTCTACATCTCACACTCGGCCGGCCGATATGCCGTCAAGCGATTCAGGAAGGCCCAGTGCCCCATCATTGAGCGCCTCACCAACTCGCTCATGATGAACGGCCGTAACAACGGAAAGAAGCTCATGGCTGTGCGCATCGTTGCCCACGCTTTCGAGATCGTACGTCTACCCGCTTTCAAAAAAAAAAAAGCAGAAACGCAATATTGGTCAAGGAAGAGAAGATTTGGTGCAAGATGGCTGACAATTGCAGATCCACATCATGACCGACCAGAACCCCATCCAGGTCGCCGTCGACGCCATTGTCAACTGCGGTCCCCGTGAAGACTCCACCCGTATTGGTTCCGCCGGTACCGTCCGTCGCCAGGCCGTCGATGTGTCTCCTCTCCGCCGTGTCAACCAGGGTATCTCCCTCCTTACCATTGGTGCCCGTGAGGCGTCTTTCCGCAACATCAAGAGCATTGCCGAGTGCCTTGCTGAGGAGCTGATCAATGCTGCCAAGGGAAGCAGCAACTCGTACGCCATCAAGAAGAAGGATGAGCTCGAGCGTGTCGCCAAGTCCAACCGATAAGGGCGTGCATTCTGTGTATGTGTGTGCATGGTGTCTCTGGATGGAGTTCTTTCGAATGGCTGTTCTGGTCGGATTTTGATCGGACGGGATTGGGGGATCTTATGCATGACATGGCTTCTCTAGGTGAATAAGACCTCCTCTTTCATGGTTGCATGACAAAAAATGGACAATACGATACCAAATTCAAAGCAATTGGACTTGTTGCGTGCAGGGTGATGTAAGGTCCCCCAGAGGGGAATGTCTTTTTCCTTTAGCGGAAAGAACGAGGTACTGGTTTGCATGGTGTGTAAGAATACAGTTTGTGCACCACTGGTCTTTGACATGGTCAACAATGGTTAGAAATATTGTATCATGAATCCGTCTATTGGGTATTGTCCATCCCTTTTTTTTTTTTACATATATTTTGAGCCCCTAAAACGCCATTGTTCCGATGAAGAGAAGAAAAAAACCAAGGGGCACTTGGCTTTTTTCGTCATGACCAATTGCTTTCACGCCTCTCTACGCCCTGCAGTACAACGTTTTCGAGGATACTTGCAAGATCCTCAAAGCGCACTTTACCGCCGTGTTCCTGAGCGAAGCGGTGTGCCTCAGCGTAGGCTCTATCCATGATGTGCTGATCAATCTTGACAAGCCAGTGCCTGCCCGTGAGCAGGAGCCGACTCCCATCCGTGTGCAAGTGGCCCAGTAAGCCCGAAGCCCTGAGCAATCTCTCGACCCAGACTCTGTCTTTGCCTTCGTTCCACGCGGCCTCGACCAAATCGACACATCCGACGTCTTCGATTCTACTCTTGACATGACTCACGACGCGATCCCTCCGCTCCGCCTCTTCCTCGGCCTCGCGTTCTCGCTCTCGCTTCAGCGCTTCGCGCTCCTCGCGCTCCTTGGCCCGAATCACCTCCTCCGCCGCAGCCCTACGTTCGCGTTCGAGCGCGAGCGCCGCCTCGCGCTCCTCGCGGCCCTCGTCTTCCTGTCTGCGTCTGATCTCGGCTTCCTGGCGGAGCCACTCGTTGTAGGCGCGCTGCTGGTCTTTGCGGGCGAGGGACTTTGCTTTTTTCGTCCCGACGGTGCGGTGCGTGGGTGGTGCGCGGGCGGGCTGGGGAGGAGGTGGTGGGTTGGCGGGGCCGGGGGCGAAGGGGTCGCGGACGTCGTGGTGCTCGTCGTCTTCGACGTGGGCTTGGTGGCGCGGCGCTGGTGGCGGCGTGGGTGCGCGTGGTCGTGCGGCACCCGGGGGGCTGTCGGCTTCGTCGTCGTCTTGGAGAACGAGGCGCTCGTCTAGGGGTGCGTCGGCGGCAGCGGCTTGTGTGTCGCTATTTGTGGGGTCGTTGTCGGCTTGATTTGGCGGGTCGTGCGTGTCGGTCTGGTCCAAAGGCGTGTGGTGAGCGCCTTGTTGGCGGGCATTGTACCATTCACCGATTTGCGGGGCAAAATAGAGGGTTCCGCAGAGTATGGCTGTGTGTAATAGGTCTTGCGATAGTGGTGTGCCGGCGCGGGTGAATGGGAGGAGCAAGTTGAGCAGGGTGAAAGGAAGGGATAGTATGGCTCCCATTTTCGTGGCTGTTCACTGTCTCCTTGATCTATTTCCAGGGACAAGGTTTGGGGGGGTGTAAATTTGTGTTGAAGCGACAACGTCGTTCCGGATGGATCGACTTGGCTCAAGGTCCCATGGAGAAAGGTGGTTAAAATTCAGTTTACTGCGTGCTTGTTTACTGCGTTGTAATTTGGTGAGGGCACATGTGAACGAATTGGTGGGTGTTCATTTGTGTGAATTGAGTTGGGAATTGATGATGCAACAGCGGCCACCCGCTCGTAACGGCGGGACTTTGGTCCGCTAGTTCCGCATTTGGATTAGCGCACAACCTTGATGATTGCGCAGGTCAGCCGTATCAATCAAGCATAGTCTGCGAGCTTTTTGCTGCTTTTTCAATTCTGGTGTTGGGTAAACTTTCTTTCAAGTTTATTATGCCAGCAAAAACGGGTGAAATCTAGTGTTAAATGCCTACATTTTGTGCACTGGTAGCATCGGGCTGACTTTCTTCCTTACGGCCGTAACTTCTGTTTCGTCTGTGGCACATTTTACACAACTGAGCAAAAGATATACCAGGCCTGCGCCCCGCATTGGCCAAATGCAGTTTAGGGGTTCGGAAAAAATGGTATTTTGGTAACACTGGCCGACCGTTATGTGGATTTGCGGCCGAAACTAACAGCATCGGAGGTTTGTTCCTCCTTCTTCCTCCCAAACATGCGGGCCACCAGCCACAACTCAGCCGCCCGACCCGTAGTGCAACGCCAAGAATCACACTTTTACGGTCGAAAGGGTTAACATTACATGCAGTTTTGGTTGAGAGGTGATTCATGTCACCAATTACCGACATTTTTGATACCTTTGTGATATGCTAGACATCTCTTGGGTGTGGGGAATTGCCACAATGTCGGAATATCACCCGCAAGCCTCACCAATCATGCTCTCTGAGAAGCAAGCCATGCTCACAATCTGTGAAACAAGCGCTGACGAATGCGACTGAGATGTATGCACTTGGCGTTGAGAGAGCGCATTACGGTCCATACTACGCCATACGCACGCTAGATGTCATGGTATCCCGGCGTCTCCGTTGAGGGGCAATGGAGAACCCGCTTTCACAAGAGTATGGCACATCTCACCTGACAAGGCTCGTTATATATAAGAGCAATCCCCAGATGAACAGAAGACATGCAGATATCGAACCATCTTTCATCACTACATTTACCCTCAGACTATCTAGAGTGAACGTCTTGAGCCATTTTCATTTCAAGTACAACCTTTCATCTTCCTCTCAACTCTAATCTACCTAGCCCCCTAAATCCCTTTCTATCAATCAAGTCGTCCTCGACCTCCTTTCTACACATAGCCCAATATGGTTGTCCCAACAACTGATGTCTGGCCCAATACGGCCGGTTTCGACACAGACTATCAAGAGCACGAACCCGTCGAACTCACCGTTCACGGTAATATCCCACGATATGCTGCAGGTGTTCTTTACCGAACAGGACCTCTGGGATTCAAGGCGAAAACAGACGACGGCAAAATCTGGGCAGCAAGACATTGGTTCGACGGCTTCTCCTGCGTCCATCGCTTCCAGATCGACTTCCCGGATGGCAGCAATACTGCCAAAGTCACCTATCGATCCAGGCGTACAGTAGATGAGTACATCAACATGGTTCGCACCACGGGCAAACTTGAGACTGCGACTTTCGGTGCGAAGCGAGACCCGTGTGAGAGCTTCTTCCAAAAGGTCATGAGCATATTCGTACCTAAGATGAAGAACGAGAAGAACGTCGGAGTAACTCTATCCATCAACATGCCTGGAAGCGAAAAGGTTGCCCGTGGTAAGCCACTCGAGACCAGCAATCATACCAGTGGCATAAAGACGCTGTGCGCGAAGACAGATTCCAGCGCTCTCAAGTTGATTGACCCGGAGACCTTGGAGCCAAAGGGGTATGCTCGCCAATCGGCCCTTCACCCAGACCTCAGAGGACCATTCTCCGCCGCGCATGCAAAGTCCGATCCAAACACAGGCGATATGTACAACTTCAATCTTGAGTTTGGTGCTCTTGGCTGTACTTATCGTG
Source organism: Bipolaris maydis (assembly GCF_028858645.1). NCBI lineage: Eukaryota > Fungi > Ascomycota > Dothideomycetes > Pleosporales > Pleosporaceae > Bipolaris > Bipolaris maydis. Next base: position 3,278,364 of record NW_027093857.1, on the reverse strand, counting down.
TCTTCCGCGTATCGGCCGCTACAGGAGAAACAGAAATCCTTGCGACCTTCCCCGGCACGCCAGCATACATTCACTCTATCTTCCTGTCTGAGAGCTATGTTATTGTCTGCGTCTGGAACTCCCACATCACATGGAACGGCATTGGGCTTCTGTGGCACAAGAACATTGTCGACGCCATTGCCCCTTTTGATCCCAACTCAAAAGCCCGCTGGTACGTCGTCGATCGCAAATCAGACAAAGGCCTGGTTGCAACTTTTGAGAGCGACCCTTTCTTTTGCTTCCACAGCATCAATGCCTGGGAAGAACCGTCTGCCTCTGACAAGAGCAAGACCGACGTCATTGTGGAACTGAGCATGTTCGAGAACCTCGATGTTGTAAAGCGCTTCTACTATGACAACATCATTTCTTCCATCGACACACCAGAATTCAATGGCGAGAAGCGCATGTCTTGTCTCCCTATGCAGACACGATTCCGACTCCCAAGCGTCGACGTTGGCTTGCCTCCTACAACGCCTCTGCCAGCTGAACTTGTGTTCAAAGCGGAAAAGTTCAACTCCATGGAACTCGGCACCATCAACCCAGCCTACCTCCTTCGCCCCCACCGCTACACCTATGGCTGTGCAGACCGTCTCCGATCAACATTTTTTGACGGTATCGTCAAATTCGACAACCACACGCTCAAGTCCATCTTCTGGGAGCAGGACGGTCACACGCCTGGTGAGCCAATTTTCATTGCTGACCCAGAAGGCACTGAGGAAGATGACGGTATTCTGCTGAGTGTAGTGCTTGATGGGTACAAGGAGAAGAGCTACCTACTTGTCCTCAAGGCAAAGGATTTGAGCGTTTTGGGCAGAGCAGACATGCATGGCCCTATGAGCTTTGGATTCCATGGCACATTTGGTGGGGCAGGCGCAAAGTACAGAGGTGATATCTAATCGTGGAAGCAACTTGCTTAACAAAACCGTAACGTTTTTTATTGTGGAAAATAATATATATATCCAGAAAGTAATCGCTCCTAACTCTCCACCCACCATCCAACACCAATCTATTGCAAATTCAACACATTCTCCTCCCCTCCCCCACAAACCAAACAGCCTTACACCCCGTGCCCAATTGCCGCCGCCGCCGCTCCATATCAGTGAAATCTCATCCACCTTTATTTCTCGGGCTGACGGTTCACAACAGGGACCCTGAAAGTACCCTTGTAAGGTTGAAGATCCTTTCCACCATTCACCTTGATGTCCACATTGTGCTCTCCCGACACCAACAACCTGACTGGCTTGGTAACGCACTGACTCATCATGAAGGCTATTTTTTTTTCACACAAATTTGTCAGCCGCACCAATTCCTTCATACCAACCCTCCCACTCTTGAGAAGGAAAATAAAAAAGACACCAAAGAGAGCAAGGAAGACTTACTGTCAGTAGTATTGTCATAGGAATACTGGAGCTCCTGGGGCGTGCAGACGGGGGTTGTGCGTCCGTTGAAATAAGTGTACGAGGCCGTGCAGTCGGTTACGAGGGGTTTCTGGTAGTAGGGTGACTTGTACTCGGCGTGCAGCTTCTCGGTGTAGCCGCGTCCTCCGGCGAAGTCGTGCATGATGGTTACGTCCCAGTAGCCAATGTCTTCGATGGCAGGGGCGGCGCTGACGGCGGTGACGAGGGTGAGAAGAGTGGTGGCGAAGTGCATGTTTGCTAGGTTGTTGTGGGGAGTTTGAAGGTTAGAAAGTTAAATGCGGGTTGTTGGAGTTGGAAACAAATGGTAGATGGAATGCTGTGATGATGTTGTAGCTGGTAGTCTGGCGGGCAGTGTCTTATATGTTATTTTACTTTCTCTCTATTCCTGCCGTGACTCCCCTTAGAGCCAATGCTTCTCGTAAATAAGATTCGAAATCTGCTTCTGTAGTAGAAGGCTTGGTGGGTGCTAAGACGCCGTATTCGGCTTTGATCGTACTTGGGAGTGCGGAGCTTAATGTCACGATGTTTTGACGTTACGCCACATAACGGCCGGCCGAGAATCTCGCCCCGGATCTGAGGCAAACCTTCCCACGTGAAAGAGTGTATTTTGGCGGCACAAATGAGGGGGGGCGGAAATAAGTCCGGGAGCTATGAAGAGGTACAGCAGGACCGTATCAAGGGACGGAATCGCAATATGCAGAAGAGAGGATGGTGTGCTTTTTTATAGCTCACATATTGACTGGGTAGGTTAATAGAACCTCTTTATATGTCTCAAATTCGCACAGATGAAAGTGATGAACGCACGACAATTTTCTTTTCCACCTGCACCTTTACTAGCTCCTTAGAGATGCCTCTCCTTTGATACAGGTATGATTGTCATCACAACCAACTTTCAACTCCAAAGTTGTTGTTTTTACCAATCCCCGCGGTTACATCAATGTCAGATGTGACGTGTAAGACGGACGGGTGGTTCCGAGATTGAAGTACACCATGCTGAAATCATACAATGCGAAGCATCATGTCGACAGTGGCGTAAAGTGGGCGATGATTTTATTCTCCCGACTTCAAAGTTTTTGGAGTCGTTCGGAGAGCTCGCAATGTGCTCTGGTTGGATAAGAGGTGGAAGTGCTGATGTTCCGCACTTCCATCACTCAGTGGCTAATTATAACCATTGGCGGTGTGGAGATGCTAGTAAGCAATACGATGTAAGAGCATTTTTCTGCCAGTTTAATTTGATTGACCAAATCACAAAAATAACTCGAGGAATACGATGCGCGATCTGACTACACTGTCGTGCTTGTGCATTTACTTTTTCTTTGGTGTTTTAAATCAAGCGCATACTTTGTGGGCGTGGAGTAAGACCATCCGTGTTTGACTTTGTACAATAGCCAATGAGAATACTGGCTGTCGTGAAGAGTCCTCCGCAAGAGTGATTGGTGATGAAATAGACAGACACTAAGTACAACTGAGTCGCTGATACAGTGGCCAAAATAGGGGGTGGTAGCTATAAAGACGGCGCAACGCCCGCAAAGAGGTTGCACACTAATAAATGCTGCACACGCTGTGACAAGACAGCACACGACTCTTGTACCAACAAAGAGGGTTTAAGCCTCCCAAAACCACGGTAATCCTAGGTATTTTTTTGCAACTATGAATCGCAAGCATTGCGGTAGTGCTACACGATGTTGCTGCGAAATTGTTACACTGATGTTTTGTGGGGAGCGTCCTTGTCAACTTTACCTCGAATCTCAACCGGAGTATGAGTTTGGTAGCTCGTAATGCTGATGGCCTGAGTAAAGAGAAAAATATCCTGTTGAAGTCTGGATAGATAGTTCATCGGCGTGTGAGTAATCCAGTCCACCACTAACAACGGATCCCCCTTTTGGTATGATTTTGAGCGAGGATATGTCACGTGGTTTGCGTTCGGCTCTCGAGTCATGGTATGTTCAACGGAGGTGTCGAATTTTTGAGCCACTTTTTCTAGCTTCAAAAGAACAATCCTTTAGACGGCTGCCAAAACCTCTCTTATCATCCAATGACAACCTGAGCTGTCAAGTCTTGTGTCCGGGTACTCCCGAATCCCCAATTTCGCCGAGCAGTCCCGAATCCCCGAGTTTGACTCGACGCCACGCGCCAATCAAAGTTGGAGAAACGGGATCCGGCTGATCAGCAGCCAAGTGGATGAGGCTCTTGATGTGGGTCAAGATAGTAACGACTATTCATGTGAAGCCATTCGGTGATGGCTCGGTTTTGCTTTGGTGCAAAATCACGGTCTGCAAACGCATATATATCGCCACGATGGAGAACGCTCAACCTGGGCATACATCAGTCACTCAGATACCATCTTTCAACTTACGCAAAGCCCTTCATTATCCACGACTCCTCGATATAATACAATTCACTCGCTACTATCTTTTCATACTCACTATGGTTGAACCAACCTCCAACACCTCGGACCGCAGCTCTTCTGTGACTCTAACCCCTCGCCCATCCAGCTCGTCGGTTCAGCATCACGCATTGTCAGCTTCTTCACTTCGATCTGCACTCAAGAAGCCATTCCAGGGCTGGAGCAAGGAGCTTCTTCGAGCACGAGACAACGACGATGACGATTATAACTTTTCGAGTGGTATGCGTCGTGGCGCGCAAGACTACAACGACGAGGCTTAAGACACTGCTTTGCTCAGCAACAAAAGAAAGGAAGTCGATAGGGGATGAAATGGTGGAAGAAAAGCTTGGTGACTGGCTTGCATTGGTTGGAGAGACGCAAGCTGATTTCGGCTGGATCGGCTCACTGTATTTTGTGCTAGTCGAAGGCATGTGGCGATACGTATTGATTGCGGACAGAGCGGTGCCAACGTTACGTTTCCGAGCTATTTGTTATTGATACCCGGCTCATTTCATTATTGTAATTTTGCGCAATCAATCCTTGTTCGATTTGACGAGTTCCGCGGACTGCAACATGCGAGACCGATGCGTTGATCATTGATGTCTGGTGCGATGTTATGTCATGAAGTCTTGGCGCATGTCTCTCTCAAGACCCACGTTCCCTGCTCTTTTGGACGGTCAACCATGCACCTCAAACTTGACGTTCACGATGTTCACCGGCCCCCATTGCGCTCTCACATAACCGATGGGTGCAATGCCCCTTTGCTCCATAGTGTGCTAGGGCGCGCTAACTCCGGGCTGGCTTAACGAGATTACCATCACCCCGGCATTGGTTCACAAGGCGACGCCCGAAACACGCCTCAGCCAAAGCACTCGCAGGCCAAGCCGTTCAAATCATCGGACCTAGCAGCAGAATCAATACCCAAGTCAGCTATTTGTGCAGCAGAGGATATGCATGGCGAACCAAAAGAGCGAGGGCCTTTGGACCTCCAAGTCGCTGGCCAGATCGCTGTCAGCAGGTCAACACAAGCTATTTACAACTGCAAGCCTCGTGCAATGCCCGCTCTGATCAACGCCCTGCGCCGCTGCATACATACTGTTGTGGAGAATTTTCCATAATTTCTTCTAGGCAACCATCTTGAATAGGTTTCAGCCAGCCCAGGTTAGTGGCCAATCAGCCTCAAAAGGTACTAGGCGGATCAATATCAGGGGGCTGTGCGCCTAAGGCCGCCTGCATCGTGCGTTGTTCCCGCCGTCATGCAGGCAGACAGCCAAAGTCCTCCTGGTTAAATAGACTGCGGTATCCCGATCTACGCCTTCACAGCTAAGCTTCGCTCGTTACTGCTTGTTGTTTCTAGCCTAATCATAGCACATTCTCTTCCAACGACATACCATTCCCAGTTCAGAACACTCAAATCAGCATAATGTCTAAGATTTTCTCCACCGCCCTTCTTGTCTCATGCGCGGCAGCGCAACTGACCACTTCGGCATGGATGGCGGGCACCGGAAGCAACAGCCTTTCGTATGCTGCCTCCGTAATCACTGTTGAAAATGATAGTACTACAATGTCTATTGACGTTAAGGGCATGACCGTAAGCAGAAATAAATTTTGACTCTAGTCACACATTCTTATATCAAGTCCAGGAAGATCTAGGTGCGGTAGGCGAGATAGGCCAGACGGTCACTCTTGCAGGCAACACCTTCTACGGAGTCAATGCTGTGGCTGAGAATGAAGGCGTGACTGTGACCATTGTGGGCCAATGCACACGCAAGAACACCGATGATCAGGAGGCTACATGCACTATGTCGACAAAGGGTCTCGACGCCGCCATCAGCTCAGCCTGTGCAGACGCCGATTCTGACGACGAGTTGTGCAGTGCGGGAGCTCTTGACACGAGTACGACCACAACACTGCCAGACGGCTACTTCAATATGGTTCCATTTGTCGTTACGGCTGGCGAGAACCTGCTCCCCAGCGCTTCTGCAGCTGCTACACCTTCTGCCGGCAGTGCCTCCCTTACCTCTTCCAACTCCGCCAAGCCCACTTCTTCGGGCTCAGAGGAGGCTGCTAGCTCTGGAGCTTCCCGCACTTCCCAGGGTTCATCAGCAGCCCCAGAGGCTACCAACGCTGCGCCGTTGATGACCATGGTTCCTGCTTTGGCTGGTCTCGGTGCCGCTGCCGCTTTCTTCTTGTAAACGTTCTTGGAGGAGACGTATCGTCTTGCTTCAAAAACCCTGAGTAGCTTTCCGCGTCACGAATCCGTCATCAGCACAAAGTGCCTAAAATCTATCATACCCAGTCATTACTCTTTTTTAATGATATAAATTCTCACGCTGTTTTGAAACTACTCTCAGCCATAAAGGATTGTGCCTTCAATTAGAAAACTTTTCCTGAAATCTTGATCTTTCGTCTCATCGTTCGAGGCAAACCAGCCTCTCCCCCTTTTTCCCAAAGCAGCAATTTCCATGTTTGTCTTTCATCACTTTTCCGCAGTACACATGGCCTTCGCAGTGGTTACTCGCGCACTTCCAGCCGCTTACTTCACCTCCTTTCTCAAGCACATAGCATCCCTCTTTACAACCCCTGACTCCCATGTCCGCTCCATTCGCAACTCGCGCATGTCCGCATCGCATGTCCCACGGAAACCCATCGCTCTTCACGACTACCGTTTTCCGAGGCAAGCCCGGCAAGTCCTCAAGAGACACGCGGCTGAAGTCAGCATGTGAGTTTGAACGCGGTAGTTCTGGGATGTCGTGGGCATTTTGACGAGTCGATGTGCTTGGTTTCAGCGACATCCATCGGCGCGGTGGGCGTGGCGGGACTAGAACGGTGAGTTTGTAGGGTTCTTTGTTCCATTCGTACTCTTGTAGGGGGTCTATGCTCGGATCGTAATACATTGGTCCTGAATATCGATGTGTGTATGTGTTATAGAGATGTTTGTGGAGTGCTGGTGGGGGGTATATTACAATAAATAATGGCTGTAAATAAGAGACGTGCGGGTTTCTTTGCTGATCGCGAGACAAGGGCTTTGTGTGGGTGATTGCGCGTGACCCTGCATTGTGATTGGGACAAACGGAGGACGTCGTGTTAGATAATGCATTAATGACCAATGAATTGTTGGAGTCACTGTTCAGCTGCGGCGTTGGCCCTTGTTACGCAGGGTGTGAATACATGGCAACAATGGGAGGATGATGCAAACAAGTGTGTCTGAAAATACACTTCCAAATGCTATCTAGAGCTAAATAAGTTTCCAGGGCAATTGATTAGGCTTGTGGTATTTCCGGTTTGTCCTGTTCGTATCGATGTGATGGCGTCATGTTCGTATAACTGATAGGGTGTTTTCTTGCAACACGGCATCTGCTTAAGATAATGACCTGACAAGGTACTCACGACGCAAGGATGTCAATCACGGAAATTCTTCTATAAGTCATAGAGCTTCATTCATGATCCATGTCTATAAAAGAGACAATATTGGTAACACCGCAAACCTTACGCCCCTGATCATTCACAATCACTCCGTTTACACATGCCATTCATGTTTGGTTTGGATTCACGAACATGTCGAACCACTCCAATGCGAGAAGCATTATCTGTCTCTACTTCCAGTTCCTTGTTCAACCATAAACCGTGCATGAACTCGTAAATGGAGAGATTTATCAACACCCAACTTCACCCGGTCGATGCGTGCAGCATCTGCACTGAACCCTTCAGCACGACTCACCAACCCGTTGCGCTTCCATGCCAACATATATTCGGCCACAACTGCATCAAGAAGTGGCTCACCGGCGGTCGAGGCAACACAAATGCTTGTCCAACATGTCGCCATATCTTAGTCCCCAAGCCCAACCTCCGCGGCTCCTTCAACGTAAACTCCATCTGGCAAGAACTCTGCCACCAAACCAACGAGCGCCTCCAAGTCTTCATGCAGAGACTCTGGTCCGGCCTCCAAACCCTGTGGAAAAGCCACCCCAAAGGCTCCTTCTCCGTAACCTCCATCCTCAACCAAGCCATCATCCCCGCCCTCACACACACCATCCGCACCACACGCCCCTCCCCAGGCCCAACCCCAGACCCCATCCTCGACTGCTACAACCTCACCTCCGCATCTTGGGACTCCCTAGGAAGACCCGACATCGCCACCGGCCTCGCCATCCCCCTCGTGCGCCTCGCCCGGCTCACCGCCAACGCAGGCGCCGTCCTCCCCAAATACCTAACCACAAGCTCGCGTACAAACCGCCTTATCTGGCGCGCAAACGCCTGTCTCCCCCTCACTTGCGACCACATCTCCTGGGACTTCATCATGCAAGCCGCCGCCCCCGCGTCAGTGCGCTACTTTGACCTGCTGCACCTCTACACCGTGCTGATCAGCCAGGGCATTGCGCATTTCCCTGCCCCGCACCCGTTTCCAACAAAAAGACACGAGGTTGTGAATTTAGTGGTCGAGCGGTGCTGTAGTAAGATTGGGGGTGGGGGATGTGCGTGGAAGGGGCGGCCGAGTGGGGAGTTCAAGGATGTGCTGGTGGGTGTTTATGAGGAGTTGAGGAGATGGCAGGGGGAGAAGGGGAGGATGAGTTTGAGGGGGAGTTATGAGGAGGAGGGGGTTGTGAGGGGGGTTTGGGCGCTTGCTGGGTGGAATAAGGAGAGGGCGAGATCGTGATTGAGGGCTTGGGGATGGGGGGGTGTATGTGTGGCTTGGTCCTGGGTTTGGGGGGTTTGTAACGGGAGGGGGCTGTACGAGATGTCTTGTATCACCATACAGGGGAAGTTTTTGTAGTCTTTTAATGCTGAACTAACAGGGGCTCTGGTACTTTTGCGTACTGGACTGGGCGATGGATATGTATGCCTTCCCTTGAGGGGTATGCGGTTAGGATCCCCGGCGGCGAGCAGCTATGTTTAAAAGGTCATAACGTGTCTCTATGACCTGGGGACTATCTGACGTACATGTTCCTGCAGTGAGGCTGTCTTGAGCAAATCCCTAGATGAATGTACACTCTTTTCCAACGTTTTTGTCGATTACATATTTGCACAGATAGGGAATCATGAATGCATCCGCAGTCTCACTCAACCTGCATCCATCTCAGGATCCATTTGAAATCTCATGTTCCTAGGGGAGGCATGGACAAAGCTTAGCTTTATGGAGGATTGAAGTGGCTGATCGTAGAAAAGAGTGATATCGTTTCAATCCTCTCAATGACCCGGCAACTCTCCAGAATCGTCGCTTCGGAAACATCTATTTCACACTGACTTCAACCAAACCCACCGTATCAACAAAAAAAAACCCTCTTTGCCATCCCTCTCCCCCTCTTGCCTCACTCTAAACCACATCCCCGACTTTAACAACCGTCGCAAACACATCCGCCAACTCCGCTAGCGCCACCCTCTTCACCTCCTCCCCGCTCACCCCGGGGATGTCGCGATCCCCAATCGCCTCCTCCGCAAGCAAGACTTCGTACCCCTTCTGGAACCCCTCGCGCGCAGTCGTCGACACGCACATGTGCGCCATGTAGCCCGTCAAAACAAGCTTCTTGATACCCATGCTCTGCAGCGTTTCGTGTAGAGTGGTCTGCTCGAAGGCGCCCGGGAATTGTTTCCAGATAGTTGGTTCGGTGTCCTTGGGTGGGAGCGGGTTAGTTCTTCTGTGGCGATGTGCAAGATGGAGTGGGGGTGATGGGGGTGGGGGAAGGGGGAAGGTGTATTTACTTGTGCTTTTAGTTCCTGGAATTCATCGGCGAGATGGGTACCAGGTGTGAATACTGGGGCGCCGTCGTCTTCCTTGTGCAGGATGTGGATTATTTTTCCGCCGGCCTTGCGGTATTTGGTGAGGAGGCCGGCAATGGCTTTTCCGCTTGCTTCAGCGTTTGTTACTTTGAGTTTGCCGGAGGCCTTGTTGGTGTTACATAGGTTTGCGGTTCTGCTTCACTGCGGGGTAGGGAAAGTGGGATGGGGATGTACGTATTCATTTTGCGCGTCAATGATGAGGAGCGCAGAATCGCTGGTGGATGCAGTGGACGGTGGGATTCCGACAATGTCACGGAAACTTGGTGCCATATTGACTCTGCGTCTTGTTTATTCGTCTCATGTTGTGAATAATGATGGCAGTGAACTCAGCAATGTCCTATATAGAGTCTGGATATAGACAGGCTACCCTTGGGTTTAAAGTGTTATATAATTGTTTAAGAGGCGTTCTATAGTCATTCAAGTAGTTGCTGCCGAGACATATTAGATACCGTTGTACGCCGGCGGAATGATTGACAAAAGGCATCCCGCAGTGGGGTGCCTGCATGACGCGATAATAACCCTCCGGCCCAATGGGACTTGCTCATCCCGCGTCGCTCTCTGTAACGTTGGGATCCCTGGTGTAAGTCTTGTTTGCGTGATCCGTACATTGGACCTAGTATTCCAAGAATGAAAAAAAAATCCGTCTTCATAGAATGAGTGCGGCACTGGGATAGATCGTTCATTTCTCCCATAGGGACTATTTGTAAATGTGCGTGGCGCAGCCATACAGGTGGCATGGATCTTCATAACAGGGCGCACAAATTGAAACGAATGTCCATCGAAAAATAGCCATGTTGCTAGATAATTGTTGCTTCTGTTCTAGTGATGCAATATCGCAATAATATTTCGATTAAAGATATCTCCAAGACAAATTGGGTAGTAGACTACATACAACACAGCCCCCATCCTCTCCATGATCACAAACTGCGCGCGGTATCCCCTAAGTTAAAATCCAGAACTCTGCTACCATATTTTACTATCAACATCAGCTGGAAACTCATTCTTACAGTAAAAACCAGCAGCTTACATCAAAGGTACGTCCTACCCCCCGGCGCCTGCTCCCTAATCTCCTTCAACAACCTCCCATGCTCCTCAATAGCCTTGCGACTCGTCTTCTGCGCCTCTCCCTGACGCAGCGCATACGAGTACCAAGTTTTGAAGCAGTCTTTTTGTTGTGCGCTCGGATAGCGTACGCCCTTTGCACGATGGGCTTGCAGGACTGCGTTTTCAAGAGTGCGGGTTGCGGCGGGCATGGCTACGGTTTGTATTGGGGATGCTGGAGTTTGCACAATAGATTCAATGTCTTGAAGATTTTATCGACGAGAAGAAGAAGACGGCAAGAAGTTTGAGACAGAAAGAATCTCAATGCAAGATGGTGGGAAGTAGATGGCGCTGTGAAAGTATTTGATCACGTGACTGTTATGGCTTTCTGACTCTGAGAACCTGGCAACTCTTCTTGTCACAGAACAGAGATGCGTTGCGCGACGGCGGTATTTAAGGTAAAGGACAGGAATAGAAAAATCTGGGGAAAGCAAGCTGACCGAATCACCGTTTTAATCTTTTTTGCACTTTTCGGCTCTCCGCGATCGTCTCCGCATTCTCGTACAACGCCAGTTGTGCGCATCCGCACGGGAAAGGGGGGTTCAACCATTCCCATCACATCTCAACCCCAGCAGCAAATAGTGCCCGGGGGATTTAGGATCGGGCGAGAAAGTCAAAGTCCGACGCGGACCATTTCTATCCTTTTTGTCCGAAATACGCATCAAAACACCCAAAGAAGCAAAAAAACTAGTTCCGTATACTTTCCCAAAGCTGAAAAATCCCGAGTCTCTGGTAGGTTTCGCAAGGTATACTCGAAGTGGAAGTGTTTTGCTTTTGTCTTAACGGGCTGTCAGCAAGAGTGTGTGGTTTGATCGGGAAAGAACGGGATGGTTTGCGTTTTGATAAGATGCACGCAGCGCGGTGAACGTGTAGATCAGGGTCGCTTATCTTGGGGGAAGATGGTGAGTTTGGCACCGGTGGGATGGATCAAAACGCGGGGTAAGGACTAAGTTCGCCGAAGATCACTGCACTGGCATCGGCGGTGTGATTAGAAGTGCAGCACCGACACGTGGACTGCGGATGCGCATCTTCGATGTTGATGCGATGGATGGGCTGTTGCTATCTGACAAAAACGTGGTGTCATTAGAATCTAGCAAAGAGAAACAGGGGGGGTAGGAAAAAGGTACGTACCGTTGATTTGGCAACCTAACAGGATGAGTTGGGTCAGCGTGTCTCGAACCAGACTAACAGACGCAGTGCCCCCCTCGTACCTGAGCATGGAAGCAAGACCGTTTTCTGTGTTCCCTCCCTCCGCAAAAAAGAAATCTGGGCATCCATCAGCAACATTTATGAGTAGCGTGACCAACCCTCTTGTTGGCCCCCCAATCATGGCTAAATCCAAATGTCGCCACCCAACCGCCCATCCTGATCATTCGGACACCGATGCCTGCAAAGACCCCGAGGGCCTTTTTGTCATCAACAACTCCGAGGAGGAACTATTAACCCCAGGGAATGGATGAAACGATAAGTGTACTACGACGATAATCGAGATTTGAGCTAGATAAGGTATGTTGGTGTATTTGTTCTCTTTTATATGAAAGTATATTGGGCCAATGTAGATGTAAGGCTGGTGTCCCGTCTAATCCGTGCTTCGGTCACGTGCTGCTGATGGTTTGTGGTGCTTCGTTTCGAGAACGACACGCCATGAGAGATTTTTCGTGATATGAAGTGTTGAGTAATGTGTCGTTTAACTTGTATGGAACCTGGAATCATGATAGTTGCAAAGACATTGGAATCAATGTTGTCTGTCGCATTCGTTGTGATCTCTGTGGCATCTTGTCTCAACAGAGTTCAGTGTTCGTTGTTGAGTACGCTTGAAGACGGTCCGACTTAACATCATGCCTATGTTTTAGTTGTTGCAAAGCATATCGATCCTACCTGCCTTGTTGAGTAGACCGAGCGACACAATATCGTAAATCACTTTAAAACACGACCTGATATCAGCTTCATGTTCCAGTATCTAGTGTCCTTGGGCATGTGCGTGATAATCTCTCAGATTTGCTCGGAGTTGAGGATGAACCCATGAGGGACATCGAGACCCTATCTGATAGTGTTTCAGTCAATCAAGTCACAAGGCTATATGGTCAATTACAGTTTCCTTTCTAGTAAGATGACAAGACGGCAGAAGTCTGATGGCGAGTGCTTTTCCAATTATCCCCACTGTATATCCGAGGTGAAGGACAAGACGTCGTGTGGTTCCATCGCCATCGCCATTCAATCAGGACCGAATCGCAATAAAGCAGCGCCCAACAAGAAAAAGGCGACAATCCTTGTGAGAATAATCACGCAAGTAGCTGACAACCTACACTACAAACTGAAAAAGGGGGTTTCCAATCAGAAATACATGCTCAAGATGATTCGATCTTGATGGGCGTCAAACCAATCAACTTTCCATGCGAGATCGCGATGAGGGCGATGAAGGATCTCTAAAAGACATGCTTCATCGTCCAAACCCACACTTGAGTCGCAGGAAACTGCAGGCGAACAAAAATAACATATGGACTTCCGATCGAGCCAAAAAAACCAAGCCATAGAACTTGCGCTGCCTCATCTGGCAAAAGTGAACACGCCACTAACCCCAGGTCAAGCCGGCTAAACAGAAGAAAGTACAAAAGTAAGAGTTAAAAGTCGGTTATAGCCATGGCGGCCAGCTTTGCTAGGCATAAACCACATTGAAGTCATTGAATCTAGTCCAAGATGCGGGATATTGTCTTGTATACCGCTATTTTGCCGCTTGTTGAGGTTGGGTTCCCACACAGCCGCAACAAAAAAACGTGGGACTGAGATGTATATGTTTCTTTGCCACATACACCAAAAAAGGTGGAAAGTGGGCGCAAAGGGAAAATTTTTTGATCAAGGAAAACCGGAGTTTGGTACCCGGGAAAGAGATAGTAAGAGGAAGAAGAGAGAAAATCAATACTCAATCATGCCCTTGTCCAATAAGACTGTTTTTATCAAAACCTGGTCCCTGTTTTCTATGCACGTAGCGTTTACCTTTTTTGTCTTTTGGCGGGTTTGAATTTCTTTATCGTTTTTTTCAACTTTTTTCCTATATGGTAATGCATGAGTTTACCATGTCTCCACAACCCGCTCCAATTTGCTCCGTGGGTGTTTTGTTTTGTTTTTGCTCCTTTATCTTCCTTTTTCTCCTGAAACTTTAAATCTTTTGTCGTTGCCGAGTTTCCGGACAAAAAAAGAGATGGGTAACACGGGACCCGCTTTGTTCGTTTACTATCATTTCCCAAAACAGTTTTCGTAATGCAATTTTAAAAGATAATGCATGTTGGTAACTTTTTGTCGAAGCAATAAAACTTGAAGTATTTGTCAGATGGAATTCATGAGACAATAGGAATCGTCCGGTGGTTCCAATAGTCTGTAAGGTGACCTGTTGTGGTTCGAATACTAGCACAGGCTAATTTCTAAGTTCGCCCACACACACGCCATGTTGATGTGTGTGGAGCCGCCCGATCTTGGCATGGAACCGGGGTGCAGTAGTCTGGATGACGTCCTATAGTTCTCCCAAGTATAGTGGCCTAGTGTCGACAGTGCTTCTGAACTTCCCAAACGAGTTGGATATCCGGATAACGTTTGTGGAGGGATTGAAGACAGTCCCCAAAACCATGTCATGTGCGACCTTTGCACAATTTCCGATGGCTATGGGATTTGTTTTCTTATCTGTCCAATTTGGGCATATTCCTTTTCTCCGCCGATTTTCGTGATTCGTTCCAGAACCTTTTCTCCGTTGGCTCACCCACATGTCGACCCACTTCTGCACTCCACGTCTTCCCTCCACCCAAGATATCCACCGCGCTTGGCGTGTCGTAGTGGAAGCGGTAGAAGTACCGGCTCCTATATATCTTGGCAGGACGTGTTCAGCCGGTGGTAAACTGAAAGATTGCCGAGATTTCCGCCTAGAGCCTTCTGTGTCCCGTCACGTGCGATACTACCCCTGATAGATTCATCGTGTATGCATGTTTAGCCCGATTGAAGTTGTTCTTGGGCCGTGAAAGGATATGGGGAGTGTGGGGTAGGGTGTCTGCACTTATTTCTGTGGCGTTCCTTTATATTAACGTCCTCGAAACCCGGTTCAAACAGCGCGTAAAACCCGGGTAGAGCGATGTTCTTTTAATTATGTTATGCAGATTTACGCAAGGGCTACGGATCTTTTTGATCACCCTGTCGTGGCCGTTGCTACCGAAACTGGATGCCGATCGGTGCATGTTCCTTGTGTCTTGACTTGGTCATTGTGGCCGCCGCTTAGGGCGAGCTTGTCGAAGTGAGAGGCTCTAAACCCACCACCAATGTGTGCACCATCACGAATAGAGACAGCACGCAAGATGAGACCTCATGACCCCCAGTGTCACTTCATCCTGCGATTCAGGCTCAACTATCACTCGGCGTAGAGATATAAGTTGATAGCTGCTCCCAATCAGTAGCATCACTGCATCCAACACAGATCAGCAACACTCAACACAAGATGGTTTCCTTCAAGTCTCTGCTTCTTGCCGCTGTGGCTACTACCAGCGTCCTCGCTGCTCCCTTCGACTTCCTTCGTGAGCGCGAAGATGGCAACGCGACTGCTCTTCTTGAGAAGCGTCAGTCTACTCCCAGCTCCGAGGGATACCACAACGGATACTTCTACTCGTGGTGGACTGATGGAGGTGGCTCTGCCCAGTACACCATGGGCGAGGGCAGCAGGTACTCTGTGACCTGGAGGAACACTGGCAACTTTGTTGGTGGCAAGGGGTGGAATCCTGGAAACGGCCGGTAGGTTGCGAAGACTGTTGGTGATGGGAATTTTACTAATGTGACTTCTTAGTGTCATCAACTATGGCGGAGCCTTCAACCCCCAGGGCAACGGATACCTCGCCGTGTACGGATGGACTCGCAACCCGCTTGTCGAGTACTACGTCATTGAATCCTATGGAACCTACAACCCCAGCAGTGGAGCCCAGATCAAGGGAAGCTTCCAGACTGACGGTGGTACTTACAACGTCGCCGTCTCCACTCGTTACAACCAGCCCTCCATTGACGGAACAAGGACCTTTCAGCAGTACTGGTAAGTCATTTTGGTTTTTGATTCGACAGAAGCGTAGATTTTAACTATTATGACAGGTCTGTCCGCACCCAGAAGCGTGTCGGTGGAAGCGTAAACATGCAGAACCACTTCAACGCTTGGTCCCGCTATGGCTTGAACCTTGGTCAACACTACTACCAGATCGTCGCCACTGAGGGTTACCAGTCTTCTGGAAGCTCTGACATCTACGTGCAGACCCAGTAGAGGAGTTGATGTTTGTGAAGCGAGCAACTACCAGACGAGATTAGGCAAGAACAGTGCCTCAGATAGTTGTGAGCAGATTGGAGAAAGAGCCATGCGTTGGATTTTCTGTACCTAGAAGCATGTCAATTCACGCGCTATAAAACCTTACGTTTCTGAAGTTCTTCTTTGTTTTGCAGTGGCTGAGCATTGTGTTGTGGTCCAGCAATATCGGCTAAAATCTACGTGAGGTTCAAAACGAAAATCACGAAGTAGCTGACATGATGACCAAACGATAGCACTTGTCCCTAGTAGGTGTACCAATGTGTTGATTTCACCGGGGTGCCTTGATGCTCGTTTTGTGTGTAGCTGACTCATAAAGGCTTACATTACAGACCTCATAGTCTCGTAGCTATCGAATGCTGGTGTGAGTTCGACGTAGCTAACGCGCGTATACTGACTGATCGAACGGTTTTCTCTTCTCATCTACCAACAAGCAACCGCATACTACTCTTGCTCGGCAACTTTACATTTTGTTGAAAACGTTTGTTCCAGTCATGTATTGCTCCGTGTCCTCTCTCATCCTGCCCTCGGTCTCCATATCATAACTGTCCTCGGTGACAATCAACTCATCAGTCAGTCCTTCCAACAATACACTATTCTGCGCCTCAGCCTCGGCCATGAGGTCGAAGCTTTCTCCAGACTCACTGTCGGCCTTTTCAAAAACGTCAAGACCACCATCGAACCAACGTGCCTGCTCACCAATCCAGTCAACACCACCTGTACGGCGACTTCGGCGTAAGACTTCCTTCTCTTCGAGAGGAAGCAAAGGAAGATCAACCTTGGGCGGCAGAATAGTGCGGCGGTGCCAAGCACCGAGGAACATGCCTTCAGGATCAACTTCGTTGCGGACACGATTGTATTCATCAAGGTCGTTACCATAAGCTGACGAAAGATAGGCGTAATCGACGGATTGAAAGTTCTTTGCCCAATGAGGTCGGCCATTGTATTCTTTCATCAAATGCTCGAATGCTTCGTAATAGCGTTCTCTGCAAGGGGGATCCTGGCCATAGGGACGATACAGCGTGGCATTGAGATACAGGGAAGGCGTGTGCGAATAAGAGGTATCAAGGTACGGACGCGGCTCTCGGTCGACAGTGTTTGCAATACGGACTTCAATAGGCGAATGAACGTATAGACCTTTGGTGCTGAATGGGAGGCCAGAGGATTTCTCATCGCCGTGGAGCCAGTTTGTGATGCGAGTCAAGGCCTCGGGACCTTTCTCGAGAGGAATGCTCCATTCGTTGACGAACTGAGAGTAGAGACAGTTCATGAGAAGTTCGGTACGTTGTTCGCCTACAGCAGAGATGACGGCCCCATCTTTGAAACCGTATTGCATGCCAAAGACGAACCATTCCACCCAGGGCAGAAAACGTGGAACGTACTGCGATATCCAGAGTAAGATGTGGTAGGTATGATAGCCAACACTACCGCCATACCAGTTGTATTCGGGTGCTCGGTGCGCTTTTTTGGTCTTGTCTGCACGCCATACAACCGCGCGCTTCATATACGGTAGCCACCATACTCTAACGAATTCGTTAGAAGTCCATAACCCGTTGTTCCAGTCTGCCAGGACGTCTTCAATAGGTCGAATGGTCTGCACCCATTCAATATTGTTCGCCTCAACCATTTGGAATTCAATCTCGACAATTATACCCAACGCACCCAAGGATACCAATGCAGCTCGGAAGAGGTCGGGAGATTGTTGAGGAGAACAACGAACAGCTTGCCCATTGGCCAGTACTATGCGCAAACTCTGAACGCGGTCTGAGAGTAGTCCATGACTATATGAGCTACCATGCGTTGCTGTGCCAATGGCTCCAGCTAGAGATTGAACGTCGATAGAGCCCAAGTTTGGCATGGTCAAACCGTAAGATTTTGCCTGGAGATTCAAGCTGTGCATGCGTATTCCAGCCTGAACTGTCATTGTTTTGCGCTCCTTGTCGACCTTCAAGATCTGGTTGAAGTCATCAAGATTGATCATCCATGATGAAGTGCATGTTAGGTCTGAAGGCGAATGTCCACATCCTACGGTGACAACCCGTCTCCGCATGCGACGTGCAAGATTGACGACTTTCTGAACCTCCTCGAGACTCTGGGGACGGATATAGAGCTCTGGTCGCGAGTGGAAGGTTCGGGCCCATGTGTGGTGAATGTGGGAGTGGGATGCACGGAAAGGGACGCCGGGATCGGTACGGTCGAGCTCTATGGAGAGACGTGGTGGCATCATGACGCCTGGTACACCGCCAGCAGGAGGCGAGTGCGCCATGTTGGTGGTGCTCAAGAATATAAACTCATGGGATACGATGGTGGCGTACAGTAGACAGAGTCGAGATCGAAAGATTAGTAGATGACGTTAGCGCGACCCCGCCATGCAGGAACATGCCAAGACATGGCCAGATGGTGCGATGCGTGCGCTATATGCCCTAATCCTGGGTTCTGAGGATGATGGCGCAGAAGAACTTCAGCACGCAATACAAGAGGCCGATTCCTACAAATCCAGCTCGCCCAAAGCTGAAATCCCAGATGGCGACTTGTTGATCGGCTTTTGCAGCGGCTCTGGTTGAGAATTTGCATCTCGCGAGAGCAACCCACTATGTCGCATGGCAAACATTCCCGAGAGCATATTTATACAAGGAATATTGTATGTCGCTCGTACAATATGTTTGATGTCAGATACAGCGAACTATGGACGATTGTCCTGCCGATGGCCGATCCGTCACGTGAGGAGCTTTCAGAGTTTTAGCGCGTTTGTAGCGCGTCACCAACAGCGGGGCCGCCGCAGTGCCAGCCCAACCTCACCCTTCGGTCTCGATTTCGACGTCGTCCTTTTGTCCGACCTTGAGCATCTATGTTGGGATCCGACATCAAGGAGACTATGGTTTTGACTCGGCAGCTTACATCAGCACTCAATTTGCGTGACTTTGATAATGCGAAACAAGCGTGCAATCTTCGAACGAGGAACGTGTTCCTCTACGGTATGATTGCTCTCAAGTGGATCGAGTTTGTTGCTGAGGAAAGAACTGTTTGTTTCCTGTACTCGCAAACATGATATTACACCTACTGCTGTTTCATAAAAGCATCAATAGCATACAATCAGACCAAACTCGAAGCTTCAAATGCCTCAATACTCAATATATCACTGCCTTATATATCAACATAACTGCAGATGGGCATGCTGAGAATAGCTGATTTTGTTTCATACCTTTTTTGCTATTGTTATTCGAAAGCGATAGCACTCCCAACTAACAGTTCCTTCATCCACTTCCAGGGTTACCAGAATACTGTATAACGCCACATAGTACGTCAAGCATCAGCCTATTCGAAGTTACCGAGAAGTGGTCGCTGCTTTTAGTCAATTTCACAGGTGCAATCTCTCAGAGTGAAAGAGGGCACACTTGCCTTATCTACTCTTGCGCAATACCAGCAAACGTCAGACATACCAATCAATCCCCTTCACTGATCTCAATGGCAACGCGCGTAATCCAAAAAACTCAATCCATCCACCAATTATTGTATGCATGAACGTGGAAAACCGTTCACTCGCACAGCAAGTTTGGAACAAATCTCCCAAAAGCTGCGCCACCTAGACAAGGAGGGTAGGCATGACATGACTATCCGCTCAAGTACATTCACTCTCACCTAGTCGCGCCTTCCTGACGCCCAACTCTCACTTTCACTCGCTAGCGGCTTTTAGCCCACTTTCATACCAATATATCTACCCCTCCCACCCTTTCTCTCAACACACTGGTCAACTTCTTTTCTTGGCCTCGATTGAACTTTCTTCTTCTTCTGACTTCAACCCACGCAGCGGTCATCCCAATGCGTCTGTTCATCATTGCGCTGTTTGCGCTGCTAGTGACTTGCCTCGCTGGCAGCACTCACTCCATTGGCGACGTCCTACCCGCCATCGAGATCACCGAGGGTTACTTTCAAGGTCACTCAATTATCGGCCGTGATGCTCCCAAGTGCAGTGCATCAAAGCCCTGTATCGACGGTGTCTGCTGCAACAGTGACGGTATTTATCTTCTACCAAGACTTTGTGTATCGAAGAATACTGACGAAGCTTAGGTTACTGTGATCCTCATACTGCAAAGCGCCGTATCGCATATTATGCAACATCTAACATCCGCCGACGCTCCTGCGAGCAGATCTGGCCTGTTCGCTTGAACACCACTGGTTTCACGCACATTGTCCTCGGTTTCGCTGTTTTCGACCCAAAAAATTTCACGGTTGGTATGCAGCACCCTGATGATGGAGAAGTTTACAAACAGTTTCTCCGTCTACCGGATAACGTTCGGAAAGGATTGGTCAGTGCCTACTTAAAGCCCTCTTAAGGTGCGATAACTGACATAATCACAGGCGATCGGCGGCTGGGAAATGTCCAACGAGGGACCGACACGCACTGCCTGGTCTGACATGTCGAGTACCAAATCCAACCGCAAGGCTTTCATCGATTCGCTCAAACAATTTCTCAACACTTGGAAATTCACTGGTATTGAGATCCATTGGGAGTGGCCTGGTGCGTCGAATCGCGGTGGTAAACCAGCCGATGCTCAAAACCAAGTCGACTTGATTCACGAGCTGCGTGAATATCTGGGAAAGGATTTCATCATTTCTGTTGTTCTTCCGGCTCAAAGCGTGTACCTCGAGAATATGGCCCCGTTGAAGATGCAAAGTGTTGTCGATTGGTTCACCGTCTTGACTTACGACCTTCATGGGTCTTGGGATGCCTTCATCAACGGTTTAGGACCCAAGATCAAGCCACACACTGATCTTGCCGAGATAGATTCCGCTCTGAACCTGCTCTCCTCCGCCAGTCTCGACCCTGCCAAAATCAACATGGGCCTCGCGAATTACGGACGTGGCTTTACGGTTGCCAACCAGACCTGCAAGTACTATGGCTGTGAGTTCACCGGCCCAAGCAAAGCTGGTAGCTGTACCAGGGAAGATGGTCTTCTCAGTGCTTGTGAGATTTCAAGGATCATACGTGAGAAGAACTTGACCCCTCAGGTCATCTACGGTGGTGCCGGTGTCAAGGAGATCTCCTGGGACGATCAGTGGATTGGATATGACGACCACGATACACTCGCGATGAAGCTGACACTGGCAAACAAGCGCTGTCTTGGGGGTACCTCTCTTTGGGCCATTGAGCACGATTACTGCGATGGTGGTGGTGTCGGCGGGCCACAAGCACCACAGAGTTCAGTTCAACCTGGTCTGCCGCCTTCCACCCTGTCTCCTGCTCCTCCCTCTGCTCCATCATCTGTACAGCCGGGCTTGCCGTCTTCTAATGCACCAGGTTCATCCACTCAACTTGCTCCACCTAGCATTCAGTCATCTCTTCAGCCTGACCTGCCGTCTTCTGCACCGTCTCCTGTTCAGCCTGGGCTACCGTCTTCTGTTCAGCCCGGCCACTCGTCCTCTCCTGTACCAGGTTCATCCTCTAAGTCTTTTCTGGCACCCTCTGCTTCATCTTTCATTCAGACGGGCCTCCCTTCCTCTGCTTCGCCTGGCTTCCCATCTTCTGTCCAACCCGGTTTATCATCTTCTGCTTCGTCTGGTACTCCGTCTCCCGTTCAGCCTGGCATCCCGTCTTCCGCTCCACCTGGTTCATCAGCTTCACCTGGCCTTCCGTCGTCTGCTCCAACAGCATCTGCAAATCCTGCCCCGTCTTCAATACCATCATCGAGTGCCTCCACCCAGGGTACAATTGCGCCCCAACCATCTAACAGCTCGATTGGTCAGAATTCTCCTTCTGTTGTGCCCTCTGGGTCTGAACACCCTTCATCGCGAGGATCTCCCACCCCATCTTCCGCTATTTGGAGCAGCCAACCAGTATCTGGATCCACATTGAGCCATTCTGATGTCTCTTCGTCAGTGCAGATACCAGTGCCAACATCTCTGTCGCCATCGCCATCGCCAGCTCCAGCTCCATCTTCAGCTCCAGCCCCATTACCGTTGCCATTACCATCTCTATCGGCATCCCCATCGCCATCCCGGGGTCAGCCTCCGTCCCAGCCTGGATCACACTCAACTACATCGACGGGATCTCGAACTACCACACGGGAAAGCTCCAGTATGTTTTCTTCTGGACCTTGGAGTATTATCACTTCAGTGGCCAGCATATCGGCCCCAATTTCTTCGCGTTCTGGCTCATCTGCTGCTGGGTCTTCTCCTATTTGGTCGGGTAGCTCTGCTGGGTCTTCCATCTCAACCATCACCCCTGTCGTTTCCTCCACCACGGCCATCGTTCCTCCCGGTTCCTCTGATTCTGGCTCTTCTGTTGTTTGGTCAGGTAGCTCTACAAGAACTTCTGCCACGGCAATCGTTCCCGTCGTTCCCACCCTTCCAAGTGGACCTACTTCTTCAACAACGCCCATCACTCAAGTCGGATCATCTTCAGTTGCGGGTAGTTCGCGGGCGGGTTTCCCAAGTGGTTCGAGCCATGCTTCATCCTGGATCCCGCCTCCTTTTGGCAGTTCGGCAGCACAGTCGCCTCCCCACAGCGGCTCGAGCCTGGTCATCTCCTCTTCGCCTCCAGGAAGCTCACCAATGCAGTCTTCCGGTGGCAAGACAGCCACTCGTCCTCCGACTTCCGCTCAGGGTAGCAATACCCCGACTGGTATCATTGTCCCATCCAAAGCCAGTACTGCTCCGCCAGTTGTTATCGTCAGTTCCACTTCCAGTCCTGCAAAGCCGTCGCCTACTGCTACAGGATGTCCCAATGAGTGCCGGAACTTGGATTGGTGTAGCATCTTTTGCGTAGGCTGGGTTTTCCCGAGGCCCATCGATGTGCAGCCACCTCATGAATGTCTACTCCCTGCGAACATCAACTGGTGTCGGGCTTGGTGGTGGGGTTTCCCTGGAAACATTGAGCACCATGACGGCGATCCGGATTCGCACTCAGACAGTGATCCAGACTGTAAGCCAAACAACTGCGTTGCGGAATGTGCGGTATGGCGTACTGTCACATTTTTCATGTTCAAGCGGCCCGTCTGCCCATGTGTCCCCAAGAAGTGCGACAAGGATGGTGAGAGCGACAGTCCCAGCGACAGTGACCGCGACGACCCCAAAGTGAAGCCTAAGCCCACATCTCGTCCAAAGGAGAAAAACCCAAGGTGCAAGCTCTTCGGTTGTGGTTGTGGCTGGATGGGCCTTTCTTTCGGACCCGGATGCCCTGGACTGGAGATCGAAATCACTTCTCCGTGCGGTCTTTTCGGCTGTAACCCTTGCGTTTTCTTCGGGTGCCCTGGCACACAACCATCAGGCATTATCGGTTACGATGGGTACTGTCCAGGAGGAGGATGCGAGCCTTGTCCCCCAGAAATCTGCAGTCGCCCTGGCTGCACAATCTCTGGTGGCTGTGGACCCAAGCCTGGACCAGCACCGACCAAGCCACCGAATCGTCCTGACCCGGATGACTGCGATGACAGCAAGAGGACAGTCATCACTGAACGCTTCGTATGGTGCACTGAGGGATTCAATGTTTCTGCCCTTCCATCAAGTCTTCGAGGAACTTCCTCGACCATGGTTTCTTCGCTCTGCTTGCCAATGATCGATGCCACAGTGACTATGTGCGGTGGTGCAATGCCTGGGTTCGACACGACAACGACACAGACAGGTACCAAAACGGTCAGTTCAAATGGTCCTGCCTGCATTCGAGCTCCATTGTCTTTGGATGACGACGAGGGTGACAACAGCCCGAACGATCCATTTCACACGTCCAAAACCTTCGCTAGCAACACGACTAGCATGATTCCATCCAAGACTTCGTTTACACCGCCCAAAGCAACCAAGATCTCGCTCGCGCCACCTAGCCCTAGTCATGGCCCCATGGACAAGTTCGGACACTGGAAGGTGAAAATCAATCAGTACATGTTCAACGACTACTCCGAGGTCAACTGGAAGCTTTATGACCCCAACGGCAACCACGCTGGTGAGCACAACGTCCACGGCAAAGGCATGAAGGAGATGAAGGACTATATTCAGTCTGTTAATCGTCCATTTGAGCACATGATGCCTTTCGGTGTTGACATGACCGTCTCGAACCCTCACGACGTCAACAAGTGTGTTGTTAACCTCTCCATCAAGAAGGAAATGCCAGGCTGCAAAAGCCTCCGTGGCGAGGCATGCAGGCCATACATGACAACGGAGACTTTCACTGAAGACCAATTTTTCATGGTCTCAGTGTGTGATTTCGAATGTGGATGGCTGAATCTCAAGTCACTTCTGGAGCCGTCGGATTTGTGGTGCCAGGACTTGAACGATGCAGACTGGGAACCGATGGCCAATGGGTGGAAGAGGGTCTTCGAGTGTGGTTGGAAGGGGTTCTGATGATGGGAACATGAAGGGATGGATTTTTTTTAAATTCTTTGTATTTACTGCTCCAAAGGGTACACAGCCTCGACACAGCGGCCTTGTGGAGTTAATCTAGAAAGGCACGATGCTGATGCGCTAGATGAATAATAAATTGATTCCACTACCAATACCTTCTCTTGCACGTTCAGTCACCCTTTCCTAAACTATCCTCATACTTATGTACTTCATCTCTGGCCTCACCTCTCTTCCCCTTGTCACTTTGCGTGAAACCACCTTTCCGCATATCTCGCGTGATGTCGCTATGATTACGCCAGTACAATACGATAAAAAAATATTTTCGAAAAAAAAAAATCGACAAATGCAACATGATTACATACATACATACAAACATCATACTCAAACCGTCCACCCCTTCTCCCTCGCAACCTCCCATGCCGCATCATCATCCACCTCAACAAAAACCCTCATCTCCTTCTCCACCAAAACCCTACAAACCCTCCACTTCTCCTCATCCCCAAAAACATCTTCCGCCTCCCCAAAAGCAAGCATAGCAACCTCCTTGCACCAAGGCAAGTTGCGTAAACCCGCATAAAACGTATCTGCAACCCTCTGTCTCGCGTCTTCTACTCTAATCTCTGCTTTGCTCTTCTTGCCATCTCTCCGTGGTTTCTTATTTTGCAGCTGTCTCGATTCTTGCAAACGGCGTAGCTGTGCGAGTTCAAACTGGATGTAAGCCTTCCACAGTGCAGGACAATGCTTGCCGCTAGATTCGACGGCGCGTTTATACAGCGCGCGGATAGAATGTTCCGTCGAGCCCGCGAGCTCTCCCCTTCGCATCTCGTAGTGAATTGCAAATGCCCAGCCAGCTATACTGCGTTCTTCGGTGCGCTGGAGTGCGGTATGCTGCATTACGCCGCGGACACGGTCGTCGATTGAGAAGCGGGATTCGTTTGCGGCGTAGAGGGCGAGCAGGAGGGTGTTGTCTGGGAAGCGAGAGAGGAGGGGCTCCAGGGTTGAGCGGGTGAGGGCGGGTTTGACGATGGGGGCGTGCGTGGTGTGGAAGGTGAGGAGGCGAGATATGAATTGCGCGTGGAGTTCGGCGGAGGAGGAGTAAGTGGTGGCATGGGAAGTGAACCAGATTGAGAGGTGGGAGTGGAGGTTTAGGGCGCGAGGGGCGTCGTAAGAGCTTGTGAGGTAGAGGAGGAGGGCGGAGAGGGAGGTACTGAGGATTGCGGTAGCGTGGTCTTGGGCGAGTAGGGCTTGTTCGCTGATCTCTGCGAGTCTTGTACGAAGACTATCTACGAGAGTCTCGTCGGGTTGCGATTGTGCAGTTTCGGCGGGAGGGTTGCCGTGCGGCGAGACAAGTCGCCATAGTGCAGTGTTTCTTTCTCCCCTCCGAAGAGCGTCCCAGACCCAGCTGTCCAGAAGTTCCAATAATTGAGGAGTTGGATTTTCTGATTTGGCTGGTTGCATAGCAAGCACTGTGCGGAATACTTGATCGGCTTTGTCCGAGTTTCCAAGCCGAGATTCAACCAATCCATAAGCATTGTATAGACGCAAGCTTGATGGCCGAGCCTTGAGCAGTCGCTTTGCTGTTTTGAAAGCCTCATTAGGGTAGTTTCGAAGCTCAAACGCAAGAAGATACTCCCCAAAGACATCTTCACTCGATGGGTCTGAGGCTACAAGTTTGAGCAGTTGTCTGATAAAATCAGTACCCAGTCCGATGCTACTTGTAGAGAAACTTTGGTCAAACAACAGCTCAGTTGTCATCTGAAAACTTTTCGACGGGCAATTCGAGAAGTGATTGAGCGATTGTACAAAGTTAGAAGATTCATCTTCGTTGAGGGGAGACGATGACCAGTGGCGTTGCAGAAAAGGATCAGACCACCAGCTCTGCTGGTGCGCGCCCGACTTTGGTATAGGAGGTAGTCCGCAAAAGCACAGGAAGGCCTCTACAAGTAGTCCTGACGGTACATGTTCGGGAACAAGCTTCAGGTATGGTGCTACGTCATCGAAGAGAATGGTATGGAAAGCATCATCCTCTGCTATGTCGTCAGACGTGCGGCCTGGTAACACGAGTTGTCTTGTGGCTTCCGTTTCGCGTTTTTTAAAATCTTCAAAAAACGAGTCTGACGAGTCCTTCTCCAACAAGGGGGCAAACTCAAGCGATGCAGGCTCGCCTGATGGACTGTATTGCTTCCACCCTTTTGATTGTGGCTCGCCAATGCGTGCTACCTCGCTATCCCAGAACATCTCAAATGCGTCAATGGTCGCATCCTCTGCGGGCCGTAAAATACGGAATTCAATTAAAGCTTGCCAAATTGCTACTGAAAGCTCCTGGTATCCGGCTTCATATGTCATGGATGTAAGGCGCAGTATTATGTGCAGCAGGCCCGTAGGTGAAATGTTTTGTGTGCTTGCACTGAGAGTTTCGATGCATTTGAAGAAGATAGCTCGGCAGTCCTCGTACTTGAAAGTTGTGAATCGCGACTGTACAAAGTCGAGATACATCATCCACAGTTCGACGCTTTCTGGATGTTTTACAAGAACGTCCTTCCATTTACTGGCGAGCTTGGCGCCTTCCCATGCTCTCTCAGCTTCTTTCAACAGCCCTTTGTAAAGTTGTAGCTGGCCCTCGGGGTGTTTACCGATCTTCTTGAGGGCTTCTCCGTATATATCGATGCGTATATCAGCAAGATGGGCTTTGTCAGAAACTGTCAGCTCAGCAGATGGCCGCTCAAGCTTCAGCATGGCTTCCTGGTGAGCGATCAGCGCCAGCCACCCTGAGACATCTTCAGGATGCTCTTTGGTGCTCCGTGCGAGTCTCGAGTTGGTGCGAGTGGCTTCAGCATCAAACGTAACATCAACATCAGACTCATATTGCGCATCTGGGTCAGCTGGCTCGGCAGATTTTGGCTCTTCTATTCCTCGATAGTCGAATTCTGGTGTTCCTTCGTCGTCATCTTCATCAGTATCACTGTCGTGACGCTTCCTTTTGCCGGTTGCAGACAAGAGCACGTAGTCTTTGTTGAGATCTGAGGCGTCGCCTCCGGCTTTTACTAGACGTAGCGCACGTTCACCTGACCGCTTTGTAGATTTGTCTGTGAGTAGGCGCTGTTGACGTCGGCGCGTGGCAGGCGAAACATATATTTTCTTGTCTGTAGACAATTCTCGGTCAATCTTCTGCTGCAATGGAAGGCCCAAGACGAATCCATGACCATATCGACGGTAAGGTGGAATTTCATAACGGTTCAAGGTACCATATCGTAACACGTCCTCGTCTCCTCGCCGGTCGCTGAAATAGGGCTTGTTTGCAGACGCGTCTGTTTCCCGGATCTGTGGACTTGGTGATTTCGAAGTTCTTCTATGTTGATCTTTTTGTTTTGATGTACGGTCAGATTGGCTGTGTGGTTGGGGTTCCTTGGATAGTTCCTGAGCAGGCTTGGGCTTTGGCCGGAAGCTCGCGAAACTCGAGGTGTTCGCACTCATTGTAAGTGGCAAGCATCCGACGAAATTCTTGAATACTGAGAGACAATATAAGCTAATGTCATGGTGCTCTTGTTTGTAGCCACGATGAAGGGTGCGAGAGACGCAGCATGAGTCGAGTGATAGTGCAAACACAAGGGAGCTGCTACTACTTCAACGCCAAATTCATTTCGGTTTTCCTGGAAGAAGCTGTGTGGATGCTGTGAACACCTAACAGCTAGGACGGAGGGCTGTGTGCAATGAAGGGCAGGCAGCACGTGTCTCGGGAGTCCGATGGCGCATGTGGCTGAAGCGGCCCGCCGTAAAAACCCACTAGCGTGAAATCTTGCAAATGGTCCGTCTCGAAATTTTGAATGCGCATCACCATCCTCAAGCTTTCCCACCCAACCCGCCACGACAACTTCCACGCTGTTTCGCAGCCTCTTATGGCTTCCGGGATTTCCAAAAACGAACCTTGATATCTTGTGCGACACGAAAAATTCCCGGAAATGGCGACAGCGCTTCAGAAACAGCTCGCGACTATCGCGGCCTCGAGCACCCACCAGCTCGACCTGCGCGCCCAGAAGGCGGCACATGGCAAATCTCTACTATTTGAACCCAAGATCGCCGCATCACAGTCATTCGAAAATGTCTATTTAATATGCTACGAGGGCTACCGGGAGCTGTGCGCGCTGGATTCGAGGTTTTTGCGCTTCTCCAAGAATCTCTTCAGCGAGCAGAGCAAAGCCGAAGACCGCACCCAGATGACCAAGGATGAGAATGCTAAGCTCAATATTGTACTTGAGGCTTTCATCACGCTGGTTGGGCCCCGATTGCTGCTCAAGCCAGCAGAGAAGGCGCTGGAGTGGCTTGTAAGGCGATTCCGGTACGTTGAACAGCACTATTTCGCCTGCACAAGTTCGTGCTGTTGGCATGGCTAATGGCAAACAGAATCCATGAATACAACACCGAATGCCTCGTCTTCACCTACTTGCCTTACCACAACACACCCCAATTCCTAGCCCTGCTATCTATCTTGCCCCCGCAGCCATCGCACGCCATCCGCTTCCTCTTTCCTTATATCCAGGCCCCCACCAATGTACCCCAGCGAACCATTGCCTACACAGCCATCAATACACCTCAATTCTTCAAGGCCTACCATGCATATGTTGCCAAAGTAGTGGAGGTAGGCCACCAGGCTGCTCACATGCTGTCCTTCTGGTCTGGAATCACTGTCGAGGCAATCTACGGCATATTGAGCAACTCAAACTCCGGCAAAAAGCATCTCCAAGACCAGAATACCGAGAAGCTGGTTTTAGATCTACTTCCAGTTCTTAATAGTTGCATGCATGCCAAGCATGGAGCCGACACTGTATTAGCCTGCTACGCCATCGTCATCATGCTGGTGAACCAGGCAAAGGTTGGAGACAAGGTTTTGGATGGCCTGATGGAGGCTGTGATTGCAGCTCATGACGAAACATCACTCCAATCCTGCGTAGGTTGCTTAGCAATCATCGCAAACGAGCGCTCCAAAGCACAGCTTCCGACCAAGGTTGCAAAAAAGCTCCTCAGGGTTCCGCAACTTGTGCAAAGGCTCAAGAGTGTATCCGAGCAGTGTCAAGCCGAGCGGCTTGTACTGGGATGCGCGCTTGGTGCACTCAACGTCGGCTCGGAGGAAAACCATGCCATCTTCCATGAGCTTATCACATCGGGTCTGATCAGCAAATCCCGCATTCAAATCGTACTATCAGCGGTAGTCCAGCTTCTGCGCGACAGTGTGCCAGGCTCTGAAATGCATGGAGAGTTACTTCAGGTTGTTACCAAACTAGTCGAATCGAAGGACCTGTCATCCATGCTACAGGATGCGGCAAAGCAGAACAATGTCGATTTGGAATCCCTCGGGCTCACCATTACGCAAACATTCGAGATTGAGAATATTCAAGAAATAGATTCTGACGAAGAGATGGTTGACGTTGATGAGGCAACTAAGAAGCCCGTTGTAGATGTGCCTGAGATCACAACTACCAGCTTCCTTAATGCAGGATCAGAAAAGGAATTCGCCGAAGTTGCTCATGCTTTTGAGCAGGCAGTATTGACCAAACAGGCTAAACCATTCCTTGCCTCCGATGCACTGCACCAGGGGGTTGCACTTCAGCAAACGCGCTATCTATCCTTCCTTGCCCGTGTCTGGACCAGTAACCGCCCAGTTGCCATTCGTATCGCCGCTCTACGTGCTACGGCATCGTCATTCGAGAAATCAGAGGTTGCTCATACCCTGCAAAACCTTTTGCCATACTTTGTGCATGCGCTCGCCGATCCCTCCCCCCTCATTCGGCGGTCTGCTGCCGCTTGCATCACCCTTTTGTCGCAAAAGGCCTCTGCGAGATCAAAAGCTCAGTCGTGGGGCAAGTCCGACGTGTACGGCCAAACTTCTAAGAACATCTCCGAGCTGAAGCCTGAAGACGTATACATCTTTATTGTCTCAATGCTCCAGCAGATGCTTGAGGAGTGCGTAATGGATGCGCATTTCATCATTCCTGCGCTCCGAAGTGTTCTCGAGGGAACGCAGTCGCAGAACCAACCTAAACAAGCTTTCAAGATGCAAACGCGAACGGCCATACTCGGCTTCTTCGCAAGTCACGCCGGCTGTACGCCCTTGCTAAAAGTCCGGTTGTGTTTGCTGCCAATGTTCAACATTCGTGGAAAGGTCTCAGACACGGTCCGCACGAACTACATCCTTCCATTGTTGAACGAATGGTCTGCTCTTCCAATTGATGCCGTAATAAACCAGTGCAGCAGCGAAGCCATCTCTCTTGATGATGCTGAGTGCTCGCACCTCGCTGCAATCACACCGAGGGAGGCAAAGAGTGCCCAGTTGTTACAAGATATCATCTCTGGAACACTTAACAAAGAGCGAGAAGTGTTGGTAATAGCTGCTTTCGGTCGAATTCAGGCGTCATGGTCTGCTTTCCGGTCTGAATCTCGACACTCCCTTGCCCAATGCATGCTGGGCTTGGCTTTGAGCGATAGCGACGGGTCTTTCGACAAGCTTTGCAGAGAACAATCCATAGAGATCCTACGCAACGTTAATCTCGATTCTGAAATTCTTGTTACTTTCTTGGACAGCGTTCCGTCGCCCACCGCGATGCCCGGAGGACCACCAGCAGCGAAGCGGAGACGGACTAGCCGAAGCGAAATGGCCCGAGTCGAACTCTCTTCTCAAAATGACGTTCAAGGTCTTCTTCGAAGACTCACATTGGTACTCGAATTGGTCGAAGGATCTAATCCAGGACAACATCCAGAGCTTTTCAAGAGCCTTTTCGGTATCTTTGCTGAAATGCAACCGCTTAAGCAACAGTCGGAATCCGAATTGGTATACCTGCAGAGTATCATCCTTGGGTCGTTAAGTCCAATTGTTAGGACACTGAAGGAGATGCCAGACACTGTCGACTATCAGTCAGCAGTGCGCGCAGACCTTTTGATTGATTGCATCCGACACTCCTCCAGCCCGCAAGTACAGAATAGCGCTCTGCTTTTGATTTCAAACCTTGCTTCTTGGGTTCCTGACCTTATTCTGCACAACCTTATGCCTATCTTCACTTTCATCGGATCCACTCTGCTTCGACAGCACGATGACTACTCAGCCCAGGTTGTTGATAAGACAATCTCACGCGTCGTACCGCAATTGGCTGCTTCGCTTCGCTCAAAGCATAGGGACTTCATTGCTGGAGTTTCAGACTTGCTGCTCAGTTTTACTGCGGCGTTCGAACACATTCCCTTGCACAGAAGGATGAAGCTGTTTGCACAGTTGGCTCGCACACTGGGCCCCGAAGACTCTCTCCCGGCTATCGTTGCTCTGCTTGCCGACCGGTACCATAGCAAGGAGCAACGAAGGTTCTGCGCAGACTTGTTGCTTTACTTTGATCCTATCAACACCCTGGTCACCTTCAAGGGCTACCTTGATCTACTCACCGATGCCACCGGACCGAAACCACAGGTCGCGGAGACACTCTTTGGACTAAAGGAGAAGGCAAAGGAGAACAAGTTTGATTCGGGAATCCAAAGCATGCTTACATGCTTAACCGATCTGGCCCTGGATGACAAGGTAAAAGCACACGTCACTAGAGCGTACCGAAAGAAGGACGACCCAGAAAGGCCACGAAGGATCTTTGCAGACATTATCGAAACCACCGTCCAGCTTTCCAAGAAACTGGCGTCAAACTCAAAGACGTATGCAGCATGCAGTCGTGTTCTCGCCAGTTGCTTGGATCTTTTGCCAACGACCGATCTCATCAAGTCTGCTGAGTTGATCCTCTCCAGCACAGACTCTCATGTGCAGGTCGCTGCAGTCAAATCAGTCGAGCTTCGAGCGGGCACTGCTAAGCAAAATGACCGCAAGTCTGTGGAAGCACTCATCTCCTTCTTGCCTAGCGTTCAAACGCTTCTGCAACAGACATCTGAGATGGATGCGAAGATGGTCTCGGTCAGTTGCATCGACCGGATCATCGAGCGCTTCGGCAAGAAGGATGTATCTGCTGTATCATCAGTGGCTCAAACCATTGCCGGTCCTGAATCGCTATCGAGCAGCGACGACAGAATTCGCATCTTGTCTTTGATCTGTCTGACTTCTGTCATCGACGTTCTTGAAGACGAAGCCATCTCGCTACTACCTACAATCGTTCCCGTTGCGTTTGAGTACCTGTCAAATGCGATTGACGAAGAGAAGGCTGGCCTTCACAATGCTGTGTTCACCCTGCTTGCGAACATTGTCGACCGTCTGGGATACATGTTCTCGCGGGAGTACTTGGATACTGCTTTGCGGTTGTCTCAACGTTCTGCTGCTGCCGACCTGGAGGATGCTTGCGATGAAACCCGCGCTAGCTTCTACCAGAGTGTATCGGAGCATCTCAGTGGACAAGAAGTCTTTTCTTCTATCAAGGCGACATGGCCAAATGCTGCCTCTCAAGGTTTCGACGCCTTGTTCGAACAACTCCAACTTTTGCAGTCCACAATCAATGCTCAGACTAAGGCCAAACTCGTCAAGGCGAGCTCGCCGTTATTCAGCTTGTTCCTACAAACATTCCGCATGCGGGACACTCTCCAATCGGAGGCTGAAGAAGAGATTGATGAGGAGGAAACTGAGCAACTCGAAGCCACGCTGATTGAATCGGTCATTGCGATGGTTCTCAAGCTCAGCGATGCCACATTCCGACCTTTCTTCGTGCAGCTTGTAGATCAAGAAGGCCCACTGCCAGCCAAGCCTCAACGCGCCATCACCTTCTACAAGTTCCTTGCAGCTTTCTTCGACAAATTCAAGGTATGCATCTACCCAAACCTTCATCATCTACAATCACTAACACCTTCCCAGTCCCTCGTAACAAGCTACTCAAGCTACATAATTGAGCCTGCCGCCAAAATTCTCACCCACCTCGCCAAAAACGACACGGAAGTCTCCACTCGCACTGCCATCCTTTCCGCGCTCCAAAAGTCCTTCCAGCACGACCAAGACGGCTTCTGGCAAGCTCCTTCTCACTTCGGTACCATCATGCCTCCTCTCCTTTCCCTCCTCTCCCTTCCCTCAGCTTCATCATCTACACCGGAAAACAACACCAACAACGTCATCCCCACCATCACCGATCTCGCCGCTGCCTCGTCATCTAGCATGGACAACCACCGTGAGATGAACAGTATCCTGCTCAAGAACATGCGAAGCGAGGATCGAAACACGCGCTTGGCGACTGTGCTTTGCGAACAGAGTCTTACGCGGAGGTTGGGCGAGGAGTGGTTGGGCTTGTTGCCCGAGATGCTGCCATTCATTAGTGAACTTATGGAGGATGATGATGAGATTGTTGAGCGCGAGTGTCAGCGATGGAAGAACGGGATGGAGGAGATCCTTGGTGAGAGTTTGGAGGGTATGCTGCAGTAGTGTTTGAAGTGTACTTGTTTTTTTTTAAAAAAAAAAGAAAGAAAGAAGGGAATGAACAAGTTTACGCGTTTTGTTTGACTAAATTTGGTTCTCTGTTAAAATATCCTTGACAAATAGGCATAGTACAACAAAACGAGGAAGAAAATGAACAAGGATTAAAATATGGTATCATAAAACCTAAATGCCAAAAAGAATAAAATACCCTTCCCTTTTTCTTTCTTTCCTCCAAATCATCTCAATATTACTTATTCCATCGATGCATAAAACTCTCTTATCATACATGTATAGGAAAAAAAATCTTTGCAATCATAAAAGATTGCAGCCAACGATATTGCACAGACACCCGTTTACCCTCACTCATTCAGGCGCATTCCCCCCCGTTCCATCACCCCCTCCAAATCCCGCACCCCCAAACGACGCATCGCCAAATGACAGCATATCATGTGGCAAATACTCTAGGTCCCAGGGCATCATATCCGCGCCAAGCAGCGACATATCGACGTCTTGGGTATCAATAACCATATCCCCAAAAGCATGATTCGATGGGGCGTGAAACGTAGTAAAAGTAGGCGAGAAATCGTTTTGCGGAGGTGGGGGCTGCATTTGCGTAGGGCCACGCGTGAAAGGTTGTTGGGTGGGGATTGGGGTGCGGACTACGGCGGGGGAGTTGCTGGAGAAGGGGGAGTGCAGGTTCAGGAGGAGGTCGGCGTCTGAGACCATGACTGGGTCAGGGTTAGGCATGTTGCTGTATGCTTGGTTGGTTGGGGGTGGGGGCATCGATGATGAGCTGAAGCGTGAGATGCTTTGTGGTGATGTTAAAGACTTTTGTGGCTCGAATTTGATGGGCGGGTCTGATATCAGGGATGCAATGGAAGGTTGTGTGCTGGCTGGTGTTTGGTGGGGAGGTGGTGGCTTTGTGGTTCGACCTTCACCGTTCTCTGAAGTGTACATGACAGCTACGTTTGTCGAAGGCGAGTTCATGGTTCCGGTAAGCGACCATCCTATTGCTACGCACAAGTTAATGAGACGTTCGAAACCGCCAGGATGAACCACATACCTTGACTAGGGTGCACCATTGGTGAGCCAGGCAACTTTGGAGATCGCGCACCTTTCCTGATTGCAGCTGCCATCTTGGCAACATCCGCATCCGAGTTCTGAGCCGTCAAGTATGTGCCCCAACTAAGCTTCCTCCTCCAGCCTGGGCTAGTGAATGATGGTTCCGGTCGGGGTGCCTCCAAAGCGCTCTCCATCTCTTCCGCAGTGTAAAGCAGGGGATCGCAAACCCCCTTCGCCTTTTGATCGAGCACGGTCATGATGTACTTGACCCCTGCCCAGTAGGTCTCGAGGGCCTTTAGCGCACGGTAGCAACGTTGGTAGTTCTGGTTGGCAGCAGACGCAAGAAGTGTATGCTTGGCGGCAGTCTGCTTCTGCTCGCGATCGTTGACGGAAGAACTGGCAGTTCCAAGACGGTCAAGCGAGTTGCCAATGGATTCTTTCTGGTCATTGTCTTCATTTCGATTAGGGCTTGCAGGTCCGGAATGGGGTTGAGACGATGCAGAGTGGATAGCCGTCTCCTTGAGAAAGGCACACGCAGCAATGTATATGGGCTGACTAAAGTGGTGTTAGTTTCACCATTGAGACAGATAGGACATGGAAACACAAACCTAGTAAACGGATTACCCATGCCAGTCTTCACATCTATGAGCTCTGTGAAAGCTAGGATATCGGCAACAGTCTTTGCAGAAGACATGGACAATTCTCGGCTATGATTGGATTGCGGCTGAGGCGTACCCTCGAAAGTTCTCAATAGTGTCGGTTGGTGCAGCAGAACGATGAGTGTATGGAACCAGCAGTGGAGCAACAAGAAGTTTGTTCCCTGATTGAGTTTGACGTATTGTTGGAAGTTTACAGCATTGAAGTGCAACTTAGGCGAGAGATTTTGATAGATGTTTGTCAATCGGTCCTCCCAAACCCCCAATTGCTTGTGAAGTTCTGGTGTGACGTCGGCAGCACTTCTGATGCGGTTCAGCAAATCAGTCACGCGTCCATAGAGATGAATGACTCGGATCAAGGCAGGGTAGGGAAGTGGCCATCCGGAAGAATCGACCTCATCCAGAGAAGGAAAGGAAATTTCGATGTCGCGGTCGCGCAGGGTAACTGGACGCCCGGTGCCAGATGAGATGACTCGATCTAGGAAGAAGATTGACCAGAAAGTGTCCAATCTCTCACGCTCAGCCGCCCGCTGCTCCTGCTCTTCGGCACTCCTTTCACGATTGTCTTGTGATACAGACTGCTCCGCTTGCCGCGACTCTTCTAGGTTACTCTTGACCGAGTTCGGCGTTGGCCCGTGGCGCCCTTCATACTTGAGACCTCCTACAGACTGCATTCCCAAATCTTGAGCCATGCGAATAGCTATTCCAAGATACATCCACAAGCCACTATCGCGGCTTGCACCGAATTCGTCGTAGGCGAGGAGAAGAGCAGCTTGCACTACCGCCACACTGGGGCACGGAAAGGCGTCTGGAATTGCGGACTTTGCTCTTTGAGCAAATGCCTGGCCGTATTCTGAGGGTTGAAGCTTGGAGCCTTCATTCTCGCTGTCTTTCTGATCATTATTGTTACCCGTCAACATGGGATGGGTCGAGAATCGGGCCGCCAAGGCGCAAACAGCGTCTACAAGTATGGCATCCACTTGCTTCTCCTCCAAGTCGCGCATGAACCTTTCTCTTTGCAGAAACGGGAATGAGCAACCAAGGTGGGCGAAGAAGACTTTGCAGAGGTGGGTGATGAGCGGACTCGGAGACATAGACGAAGCATCGTATACGGGTATCTCTATTGGGGTACGAGCTTCTTGTGCAGGTGGCGAGCCCACGGAAGGCTGGGCAGGTGAGGATTCGACAATGTGCGCTGGTAACGTCAGCAGCAGTTCAGGTTGAATTGTTTAGGCGATAGTTTTTGCAGACGACAATGTTCAACACCTAACCTGGGTTTATACGTACGATCGGATGTAGTCTGCGCACTTCCGTGTTGTTTCCCGCGCACCTTAACGACCATTTGCCTAAGGCCAGGCACAATGGCGGTGGGGCCAAAGTACCGAAAGTACGGCATCCTATTGCGCGTGCTCAAAGTCAGGCCGGAACTGCCAGTGGCGATATCCAGCTTGGGTGACGGATTGACAGTGCTGGAGTCAGACGCTTGGGAGGTCGTGTGTGGAATAGACGGTCGCGTAAGCTGGGGATCAATAGGAGCCTCATTCTTCAGGGCTGAGGTGCTGTTGTTGGATACTGTGCTTGCTCGTCGGGAGGGAGCCTTCTTGCTATTCTTCTGCGCATCGCCCGCGCCATTGTCGTCGCCGTAGCCAGCGCACTCGTGCTTGTTTTGGGTACAGGTACCACAAACCGGGCGCTCACCTATTCTACTGTCAGCATCAATGGCTGTGTTTTGGACATGGGCGACCTCACCGGAACAGCGCGTCTTCTTCTTCCGACATGTCAAGCAGGCCGAGTTGATGCGACGGCGCTTGGCATAGGGCCCGTCATGGTTGGTGACGAAGCGGATGGGCTTGGGCTGGGGCACGGCAGCATTCGCAGAGGCCGGCGGAGAGGCCGCTTGATTCATGAAAAGCAGAGTTTGAGGCCAGAGATGGGCGGAAGGGGCCGCATCAAAGGCGGGATGCGGCGATGCAGGGGAGCAGGTGCTGGGTGGGGTAGCGACAGCCAGCAGCGCGTCAACGGCCGATCGGAGACGAGCCAGACCAGAGGGTGGAGAACATGCAGAGGGACGAGAAGCTGTGGGGAAGCAGGCGCATGTTCAGAGGCGCCGGCGTGGGTCCATGGACTGATGCTGCGACGACTGCTTGGAGGTGCAGGTGTATGTAGTAAGTACGGAGCACCCGAGTACCGAGAAGGGGCGGACGGGGGTGGTGAGGTGAGCGGTGGTGCGGCTTGCGTGTGCGGCGTGTGCGTGTGCGTGTGTGCGTGTGGAGCGGAGAACCCCAGATTTCACAGGGCGCTATGTCCATGCGCCAGCGAAGGAAAAAAGTCGCCGCGCCGGGCCTACTCGACGTCCCGCCATTGTCGGCCATACGACACAATCCATCCCACCCGCCGCCACCATGGAGTCGATCCGCCCAGCACTGGCAAAGATCCGCCTGGCTGCACCACAGCGAGTCTACGCCAGGCCGCCGCTGTGCCAATGTCTGCACACATCGGCTGCGCGGGGCGCCACGCCTCTGCCTCACCCGTCAGGTACGCACGGCTTTGCACCACATGTGCCCATTCACCCATTGACGTCGCACAGTGCCCGGCCCACCACCTGAGACGCCCCAGGCCCAACCTTCGGATGCAGCGCAGCGGGTTGCGAGGAAGAGGCGGCAGGCCGACATGATGAAGCAGGCGCGCGAGATGCGCGAGTCCTACACCCCCTCCAACAAGCCAAAGAGCATGCTGGCCAAGCGCTTCTGGAAAGACGTCTCGGTCAAGGAGACGCATGGCGGCCTGCAGGTCTTCCTCGATCACCGCCCCGTCCGAATGCCCAACAAGCAGATCCTCACCGTCCCCGCCTCCAAGCCCCAGCTCGCGGCTGCCATTGCCCTCGAATGGGACCTTCTCATGAGCGCACAGCAGGCGCTCAAGAACGACTACATCCCCATGACCTCGCTGGCTGCGCGTGCCATTGACATCGAGGCCGCGGACAAGGCGGGGCAGACCGACATCCGGAACGACATCCTCGCCTACTTTATGCGTGTGCTCTCTACCGACACACTGCTCTGCTGGGCTCCCGAAAAGGTCATCAACGACACACTGCAGGACGGGAAGACGCTGCGCCAGATCCAGGAAGAGGTTGCTATGGGCATCATTGCATATCTCCAGACACACGTGTTCCCTGGCGTAGAGATCAAGCCTACGCTCGACCCCAACTCCATCATTCCCGTGGAGCAGCCCAAGATGACGCAGGAAGTAATTCGCGGGTGGTGTGCAGGCCTCCCTGCCTACGAGCTTGCGGGGCTGGAGCGGGCAGTGCTGGCATCCAAGAGCCTGCTCGTCAGCGCACGGCTGGTGCACGAATGGAGCGAGGCATTTGCCCAATCACGGCCAGCCGCCGAGGGCAGTCGTTTTGGCATCAACGAAGCGGCCGAGGCAAGCAGTTTGGAAGTCAAGTGGCAGACGGTGCAGTGGGGTGAGGTAGAAGACACACACGATGTGCAAAGGGAAGACCTGCGGCGACAGCTAGGAAGCGCCGTTGTTCTCGTTAGCGGGAACGCGTCATAAGGTACCAGACAAGTGTAAATTAGTGCATGTAACATAGCATAGCAACTGCTTCAGTCTAGAGAATCTGGGACGACGAGCACGTGATAGGCGGCGGCGGCGTGCAAAGCTCCGAGGCGCGCGATTGGCTAGCAGGACCCTCAAGGCACCGCCCGTTGAGGCTGCATGCACGTCGACGGCCGTGATTGGCTGTTGTGGCTGTTGTGGCTGGTGAGCCCGCGCCTCTGACGAAACCCCAAGCTTGACGAGCGCCCCGCTATCAGTTTCCCTGGCCGCAAGCAAAGCCCAGACCCCTATATACGAAGCCTGGCTACCAAGCCCATGCATAGTACATTCATCGGTTGCACAGTCTTGCTTTGTGCAGTGCCCTCAACTTCAATTGAACATCGAACCCGCAACCCCGCCCTCCGTCTTTGCTGTGTTCCTATACGCGTTCTGCTGTATCTCTGGCTTGGTCGGCCAATCAAGCGGCCATGGAAGGGTAAGTGCTCGGCTCCAAGCCTGCCAGTCGTCATGGCGGGGATCAGTGTACAAGGCACAGCTTGCAGCTGCTAAGGGCCATTGCTGACTGCCTACTTGTACAGGCATAAGCGCTCCAAGTCGGCCAGTGTGAAGAACC
Source organism: Bipolaris maydis (assembly GCF_028858645.1). NCBI lineage: Eukaryota > Fungi > Ascomycota > Dothideomycetes > Pleosporales > Pleosporaceae > Bipolaris > Bipolaris maydis. Next base: position 3,238,726 of record NW_027093857.1, on the reverse strand, counting down.
TCCTGTCGCGTGTGTCGTCAAAGCCCGACGGCGACGCACCCGAGCCTAGCGACAACTCTCCCCCAGGCTCAACTACGTCGGCCACCTCGCAGCACGCTGCTCAGATCAAAGGATACAACGCGCCAGGACACGGCCGCAGTCTCTCCAAAAAGAACCCGCATCTTTCTACTAGCATGTCCGGCCCCGGCCCAAGCCAAGACGCACTCAGTCCCTCGTCTCCCAGCATCCAGCAGACACCCACCTCTCCCACAAAAGCAACCTCAATCGAGCAGTCAGTGAAGCTCTTTAGGGTTTTTGAGTCGCTGCGGAATGGCGATACGGCAGCTATATCACGCGCAATCCGAGAGCAGTCGAGCCCAGCCGATGGCGAGAGTAGCAGGTCGTCAATACAGCTCCCCAATGCACGCACAGAGGGAACCTCAATCCTGCACTTAGCTATTCAGTGTGCGGAGCTACCAGTAATTGAATTCGTCCTGTCAAACGCCACTGCATCATCCGACTCACCTGTCGACATCAACGGCCGCGACCGCGATGGCAACACACCGCTCCACCTTGCTGCCATACTCGGTCGCACTGCAGTTGTGCGCATGCTACTCGACCAGCCCGGCATCAACGACTCGGTGACCAACTACAACGGTCAAACCCCGCTAGATCTCGCCCGTACACCAGACATTTTCCAGGCCCTGCAGCTGTCGCGGTCCATTTTCATCGACACGTACGTGAAGAGGATACAACAAATGGTCTTGTCAGGGGACATGGATAGGCTGGAGAAGATCCTCCAGGATAACCGGGTCAAGAGCACTCTCGATGTCAATGGCGGCGAGCTAGCGACTGACCCGGTTGTTGTTGACGCTGGAGGCACGCTTCTCCATGAAGCTGCAAAGAAAAAGGATGTCAAGCTGGCTCAGTTGCTCTTGTTGAACGGAGCCGACCCATTTCGCCGCGATCGCAAGGGTAAGCTTCCCCAGGACTACACCAAGGACGACCGTACCCGCGCAATCTTGAAGCGATCACCCGCAGCCGCAGCCGCACAAAGAGGAATACAAGAGAAGACCATCCTCGCTGGTGCACCACCAGGACAAGCAGCTGCAGAGGTTGGAATGGGTGTCAAGGAATCACGCGAGATGAAGGGATACCTGAAGAAGTGGACAAACTACACGACTGGGTACAAACTGCGTTGGTTCGTCCTTGAAGATGGTGTGTTAAGCTACTATAAGCACCAGGATGATACGGGATCTGCATGCCGTGGTGCGATTAACATGCGCATCGCCAAGCTGTACATGGATCCCCAAGACAAGCAGCGCTTTGAGATTCAAGGCAAATCGTCTGTAAAGTACCATCTCAAGGCAAATCATCAAGTCGAGGCTAAACGATGGTACTGGGCATTGAACAACGCGATTCAGTGGGCCAAGGACGAAGCGCGCGAAGAAGAAAAGCGAGCTACTCAAGACCAAGAGATGCTCAAGCAGGCCAAAATTGAGCAGATCAAGGGCGAGGGCGACTCTTCCAGCCTTGGGAGCTCCAAGATAGCTGGCAGCTCCAAGCAGCATCCAACCAGTAAGTTGCTCTAGAAGACGTCTCTCTACATACTAATATATCCCAGCATCCAATCTAAACATTCCTTTGAACAGCGTTGATGCCACGTCTTCACGAACTGCGGTCAGTGTCACAGAAGATCCCGGTAGCGCCTACGAGCCTAGTATGCACAGCCAGGGTCTTGACAGGCTGGTCAGTCACATGGGAACAGCGACTGTTGCTGGCGATGACGACGACGACGATGAGTATGGGGACGATTCGAGTAGTCACGAGATGAAACCGCAGAGCAAGGATGCCTTTAACATCACTGCGCAGTCCGCGAAGCTACAGCTTGATTTGTTAACCTCTGTTTCTGCAGCACTGCAGACAGAAAAGGAACGATCGCCCAATATGCAGATTTCTGACCCTATGATGTTGCAAGCGCTGGCCTCGTACGAATCAGCCATTGGCAACCTCAAAGGACTCATCGGAGATCTCCTCAGAATATCCAGGGACCGTGATGCTTACTGGCAATACCGACTAGATCGCGAAGCCAATGTGCGTCGCATGTGGGAAGAGAGCATGGCCAAGGTCGCAAAGGAACAAGAAGAGCTTGAGAATAGGATAGGCGAGTCGGAGGAAAAGCGGCGAAAGCAGAAAAAAGCACTCCGGGAAGCGTTGGAAGGCTTCGAGAAAACCGAAGCTGGAATACCAGCAAAGCAAGACGAAGATGAATTCGCTGATGCACAAGAAGACGGTGCGCAGCAAAAGGAGGCTACAGCGCCCGTAGGCGCATCCACCCGAAACCAGAAGATTAAGAAAAAGGCCACCCTGGCAGACATTGCAGCCCACATCTCCGACTCTGAGTCTGAGGATGACGAAGAGTTCTTCGACGCCATTGGTGCTGGCGAAGTCGAAGTTGTGGAGATGCCCGCTCCCAGCGCTCCTCAAGAAGTGAAGAGTGGCGCCCCAGATTCTTCCGAAGATCCATTAGAGAAAAAGTCTATGGAAATTGCCACTGCGTGGGCAGGCTACGAAGATGGTCCACGAAAGCGACTGGCAATGGATGCAGATGACAGGCCGAAGATTTCACTTTGGGTATGTTCAATCTCACTGCCACTTTACACAATACTAACGGCTGGCTAGGGAATTCTCAAGTCCATGATTGGCAAGGATATGACCAAGATGACGTTGCCGGTATCCTTCAACGAGCCAACCTCGCTCCTCCAACGTGTGGCCGAGGATATGGAGTACACTGATCTTCTCGACACTGCTGCCGAACGATCAGACTCCACAGAACGATTGCTTTATGTCGCTGCATTTGCGGCTTCCGAATACGCTTCTACTATTGGGCGTGTCGCAAAGCCTTTCAATCCCCTCCTTGCTGAGACTTATGAGTATGCCAGGCCGGACAAGGGCTACCGCTTCTTCATTGAGCAGGTCAGCCATCATCCACCCATCGGTGCTGCCTTTGCAGAGTCCAAGAAATGGGATTACTATGTACGTTCTGAAATCTAAGCTTTATAACATCATCTGACAAAATGCAGGGCGAGTCGGCGGTAAAGTCAAAGTTTTACGGCAAATCCTTCGACATCAACCCGCTGGGTACTTGGTTCCTGCGACTGCGACCGACTGCAACAGGCGGAAAAGAAGAAATGTACACGTGGAAGAAGGTCACATCTACCGTCATCGGCATCATTACCGGAAACCCCGTCATCGACAACTACGGCCTCATGGAAATCACCAACTGGACTACCGGGGAGAAGTGTTTGCTGGATTTCAAACCTCGTGGCTGGAAAGCCTCTTCAGCATACCAGGTCATCGGAAAAGTCATGGATGCAGAAGGCCGAGTACGCTGGAGCATCGGCGGGCGATGGAATGACAAGATCTACGCTAGATTCACCCCTGGCTTTGAGGATGCAGACATTGACAAGGGCGGTAAGCCGTCAAAACACGATGACAACAAGGCTTTCCTCGTCTGGCAGTGCCACGAGCGTCCAACCGGCATACCCTTCAATCTTACTCCGTTTGTCGTGACGCTCAACGCCATCAACGATAAGTTGCGCCCGATTATTGCCCCAACAGACACCCGACTCCGGCCTGATCAGCGCGCCATGGAAGATGGTGAGTACGACTTTGCGGCCACGGAAAAGAACCGCGTGGAAGAGAAACAGCGTGCTACACGGCGGCAGCGAGAGTCAGAGGGTAGAGAGTTCCAGCCTAGATGGTTCTCAAAGGGCACATGCGAGATTACCGGTGAAGAGTACTGGGTTTTCAACCACGAGTACTGGAAGATCAGAGACCGTGTTGCAAAGGGTGAAACGTCGTGGGATGAGGCTGGTTTGGAAGATATCTTTTAGATTTATTTCTATTCGTCGGTTTGGCTTGGTAAAAACGCTAGAGTTGTAATTTGAATGATATACACACACTTTTCGGTTACTCGAAACATTTGGTCTTATCGCTGTGCCGTACCTAGCTGTTCCATAGTAAGATTTGTATTCCCACCCGTCCTCTCGAGACTTCAACAAACCACATGAACAGCCAACACACCTCAGCCCAACCCCACCAACCCTACAAATTCCTAACCGGAATATTCCTCTCCAGATACCCAAACCACCTCGGCATCGACCTCCGCATATCCGGCCTCCCTTGCTCCCCCCTCAAAAGATCCTCAATCGCACTCGCCCACCGCAACAAATCCCCTTCCCCCCACGCACTCGCCATAATCCCCAATCCAAACGGCATTCCCGTCTCCTCGCCCACCCCCGCCGGCACCGTAACCATGGGATACCCGGCCTGGGCCGCAACCTGGTACGTCTGGCCTACATCCGGCGGCACGAGCAGGGCATCGATTCTGCGTCCGTTGTGCACGAGAGCGGCATCAATTCCTTCCTCACGCGTTGTTCTTTGTATAAATGACAGAGCCTGGAAGTACGTTTCGTCCATGAGACCTCTTGTTTCGAGGGAGGCGAGAAAGCCGTCTTGGCCAGAGTAAAAGGCGGGTATACCGCCGGGCCAGGGATTGCCGCCCTCGGTACCGTCGTTGGCGTAGTTGTACGCGACTATGTCTTCCAGGGAGCGGATGGACGTGTTTTCGAGAGAGGAGAGGTAGGCGCGGATGTTGTTGTAGAAATCTGTTTTGACGACTGTGTATTCGGATTCGTTGGGGTAGCCGCGGGTGGAGCCGTAGTCCCAGTTCCAGCCGTCGGGGGAGATGATGGTGGCGTGGTGTGGGAGTTCGGTTTCGTTGAAGACGGTGGCGCCGGAGGATTGGAGGAGGGCGAGGAGGGAGAGGAGGTGGGATTGTTGAGGGGGTGGGGTGTGTGTCCAGAAGGTATGCCAGGGGAGGCCAAAGGTGGCGGTTTTGAGGGCCGAGGCGTTGGAGAGAAAGGAGGTGTAGCCGGCTTGCGGGGTTTTGCCGTGCTGGGCGGAGGTGTAGTTGTCGTTGGGGTCGATGCCGTAGATTGCGTCGAGGGCGTAGGCGGCGTCGTGGACGGTGCGGGCGAAGGTGCCGATGGTGTCTTGGTGGATGCTTTCTGGGATTACGCCAGCGCGGGAGGTAAGGCCTACGGTAGGTTTGATGCCGACTAAAGCGTTGCGTTCTGCGGGGTTGATGATGCTGCCGTCGGTTTCGGTGCCTGGTGGTGTGTCAGTGTTGGATCGGAGAGACGTCTTCTAGGACGTGAGCTTGCCTAGTGAGAAAGTAACGATATTCGCGGCTACTGCTGCTGCACTTCCCGTACTACTTCCTCCAGGATTGACGGTTAGATTATATGGACTCCTGGCCTGGCCACCCCTTGCAGAGTACCCTTCTGAATAGTTGTTCGATCGCATATCAGCCCATTCAGACATGGTTGCTTTACCCATGAGAAGAGCACCTGCTTCCCGTAACTTTGCAACAACATGTGCGTCTCGAGGTACCACGCTTCCTATTAGCATCCAGCTTCCTGCGGTAGTCTCCATCCGGTCTTTGGTCGCAATGTTGTCTTTGACAATGTACGGTATACCATGTAGTGGGCCTCGTACATGACCAGCAGCACGCTCAGCGTCAAGTGCAATAGCTATCTTCTCGGCATCTGGATTAAGTTCCATGATCGAATTGATGTATTTGTCAACTTGGTGTACTCTATCGAGGTAGCATCTAAGGAGATCCACAGATGTGATGGTTCCGTCACCTAGGTACCCTTGGAGTTGGTCGATAGTGGCCTCTTCGAGCGTGACTCCTCGACATTTCGGCATCTGAAACAAGGCAGAGGTATTTGCTGCATCTTGCGTTGGAAAGAAGAAGGGGAAGGGCTGTTGTAGTGGATCGGTATCTAGCACACATGTTGTGTTCTGCTCCCCACCGTTGCATGCTGCCCCTAATGCCGTGCTGAGGGCAAGGATAGACAAGAAGGCTGTGAACATTTCGATAATAGCCGGTTAAATTAATAGATGACTCTTGTGTCTTCCGTGACGTTCTGTGAATAGCAATAGTGCTGTTGGGTTCTCGTAGTTGCTTTTATCAAGCGGTTGCAAGGCAACAAGAAATGCGTGTCTTGCTTGCCTACAGGGTACGGACCGATCTTGCCTAGTGATAACTGGAGGAAAGGGCCCCTGTGTCCATTTGCAACTACATCTGTCGATTCCTTGGGTTGTTGTTCCTGTGTGTGATGTTCAATGTTGCAGGAATGGACACGTACTGTGACGTCATCAGTGTCTGATTCAGTCGTGTTGTTGAGTTTGTGTAACCCTCTGTCCGACTACCAAGACGACTACGGACTCCTTTACTACAAAACCGAATTAAGACAATTTTGCGGTATTCCATTTGGCGTCGATTGCGAATACTAGAACGGGAAATGTTAGTATGGCACATATGCTAACTGCTCTATGCAATGGTCACGACATCCCCAGTCCACCCAATAGAGAAAATGGATGACTGCAGCTCAAACCTCAGCCAAATCAAGTAAGTCCCTGCCAATCTTGCCCGAGCTGTTTGATCTCCTTATTTCAGTCTTGTTTTTAAATCATCTCAAATGTGGGCTTGGTGAGATTACAAAAGTTTTACTTTTGCCAGCCTGATCGGACCTGATTACACTCGGCCATCCTTGCCACTAACACACTATCAGGAAAAGCCATCAATCAAAACCGAGTGTACATTCAACCGATAAAAACAAGTTCGGTTGCCTCAGACATATGGACATCGCTCTCAGTGTTTTAATAAATACTTCAATAGTCACAGAAGTTGATGGGCAAAAACGACGCACCAGGGATTTCGCTACATACAAACACTAAGCCTTAAACATTGGTATAATCAGTCCTGGTTATTATTTTTTCAAAAAAAAATTGTATGTCCACTCTCATCTTCCCGCAATGAATTATCGGGTGGTGCGCGGACGGAATACTGTGTCTACATCTCAGAACATAACTCAGTCTTCGCCCTAGCAAAATCTTCCAAATTTCAAACAACCAAAGTCTGTGGACTCTTAATCAACTGGCCAAGTTAACTTCTTGAACCTGGCAGGAGTTTGAAAAGAACCTACAATTATTACCTACCTCTCCCAAGAAGTCTTGCGCACTCTCAAAACAGCCTTTATCAGTGCCCCCGACTACAGGATATTCAGCCATCTCTCTTCGCCTCATCCCCCAAATTAACGGCAATATATCCGTATACGGTATCGTGCTCTCATAATACTCCGCCAAGCGCTGCGCAAGCATCTCCTCTTATCTGCCGAAGCACTCACTCGGCGACAGCACTGCACCAGGATAATTTGAAACCCTGTATCTTTACAGGCATATCTGAAGAAAAAAGTTCCGACACCCTCACGAAAGCCATTGTGCCAAAGCCGATGGCCAACCTCACCAGCGAGCTTTGTAATAGTACCCCAGCTACTACATCCGTTATTTGGCAGAAACAGTTGTGGCTCAAAAATATTGTTCTGCGACATCAGTGCGGCACCGCAGAAACCCGGGGTTTGATCTAGGATGACGCTCGTGCGAATCTGGACCCCAAACTGATAAGGTTACGACGGCTATCGGTGAAGCTGAGAACCGACAATGCTTGTAAGAATATTGAGCGCCATAGCAGGACGCATCTACTGGCTCTGGCAAAGAGCCCAGATGGGATGCGATGCAAGTGGTGGGGCGGAAAAACTAGAAATGATTGTGCCATGCAATAATCGCCCCCAAACGACGCGCAATATCAGTACGAGCGCTGTATAGTATGCATTGAATCGGCTGCCAGCATCCGCAATGCTAGTCACGACATGACAACAATTCGCCACAGACCATACTCACCACGTGGTCGAGGTAACTATGTCCCACAGAACACAATGTAGGAGTGAACTTTTAGCAGCCACCTCCGTACTCTGTATTCACCTTACATCTAGAAAAGAGGGACTATCGTCATCTTCTTCTGTCTAAGACTATAGTAAGACTATACCAAGACTTTAGCAAGACATAAATGAGGTTTGATACAGATTGAATCAGCTACTCCAATGACAGGGGTAACGAATAACCCTCGTCAACGCGGCGCAGTCATACCTGGCAGATATCGCCGCCAAGCAACATAGCCGCCGACGAGCTGACTGCCTGGTTTCATAGCAGAGCCTCCATAGCCATGATTATATTCATGAAGTATAGGTATTGTTAGGTTTGCCTTGAACCCAGCTTTTTTCCGTTAAGTTGTCAGGATGTACAACATACGTGACAAACGTCACATTCATTCATACGATCCACCCCTGGCAACATTTCTCCGGTCTATAGGCCTAGGTGCCTTTTGTGTTTTAATAACTCATCTTCTTCGTTACCATGTTTCGCACGAACCGAAGAAACCAGTCAGAACAGAATCACTGCGTCTTGCATTCCAGCGATGCGCGGTACACATCTTGCCATGTGCTTTCGCTTTGTTCCTTATCATAATTAATATACACGGTCATTTTATCGGATTTGAACTCGCAGGTGAATCAGGAAAGACGTCAGAGTATACGGCACTTCTTCAGATCGCAGCCAAAATTCAAGAGCTTCTCATCATCGCAAGCCTTACGGCCATTATTATGCACAAAGTTCGGTATGATCTCATTGACGGAAATGGCGTTCCCTTTGGTTTAGTAGGGGTAGGAGCACTGTTCACCCAATTGAGCTTTTTCTGGTCCACAGCTTTTATCGGGTCATTTTCAAGTCACGGGGCAGTGAGACGAAATGCAGCAACACTTTGCTTAGTCGTGCTCGCAGGCTTCATCGCTGTGACATCCGGTCCTGCTGTTGCGGTTCTGCTTATACCACGCGAACATACTTGGCCTGCTGGGGGAACCAAGTACTGGATCAACGGCAGTTCAGAAGACCTTTGGCCCTCGACACTCGATATCAAACACTACATGCCTGATCTTGGCGCTGGTGTTTTCGGGGCCAGCTGCTCTTCATCAAATGCATACACCAATGCGCTTTGCCCAGCCGGCGGGTATATAGCGCTGGCAAACAGATTTTCCTCGACCGACAACCCCAGGCCGTGGTCGGCCCCTAAGGACTCTCGATACGCACCAGCTGAATTCTTGATTTGGAGTCCAGAAGGACAAGTACCACCCTACAGTCTAGCATCAGCACAGAGAGCTAGAGTAGCGCTGGAATCATCAGCAACCGGCGTTCATGGTCCTGTAGCGTGGGTTGCGGCTAGGATTAATGACGAATGGCAAACAGCTGCTGACGCAATACCTGTCGACTCTAGCTCCCGCTTTGGAAGATACAGATACTACAATCAGATGAAATCTATAGTCGAAACATGGGTTCCGGCAGTGCGAGTGGTGTGCAGCCCCTTGCAGCCCTTCGAGTCCGGGCAGACATCTCTCCAATTTCCTGTCGTTCCAGAGTTCCGCAGTGCGATCACGAACGATCTAATTTTTGATGATCAGAGCCCTGGTTATCCTACCGAATTGCACACGGTAGAGTTGCCAGACGAGACGTTGCAGTCTCTACAGCAAACACCGCATCCGTCAATTGTTTCTTTGGATATGGCCGATAGTACGTGGACCACTGCTACTCTGGGCATCATAGTTGAGGCCCCTATGCCAGATAATAGTCAACGCAACCTTTCCGCTTGTGTTGTTGATGCGAGATGGGCCAAAGGATCGTTGTCTGTGGGCCTTGCTCAGGCGGTGCAACCAGAGATCTATTCGGTCACAAAAGCTCCCAAGTCCGGTGACATATCTGAAACATCTTATCGGGCATATGACATGTTCCGGTTGGATGCTGGACATCAAGAATCTTGGCGCCGACTTCGTATCACTGCCGACTGGTTTGACGCTGTCAATTTAAAGCTCAACACGAGCATAGATACGCCATGGAATACGACAGTAACAAACAACAATGCTCTGAATTTCAATGACACCGAAACAAGAACGACGATATCTTCTCTCATGTCTATGGCAACATCCGACTCGTTTCTAGTGCCAAATGTCGAACACATACTCGCTTCGGTCTTTGCAGATGCCATATCCCGCGCTGGAAGCTGGCGAGTCTTGAACATCACCGTTCCGATTCAAAGAAAAAAGTACAATCCGGTTTCGTACCATATGCGCAAATCTTCATATCAGTCCGAACTCCTGGAGGATGGACAAGCATACGAGAACCCCTCTACCGTGTCGACGTCTACATTCACCGAATTCCACATCAGACAAGAAATCACAGGCTACGCCTTCAAAGTATCTTCTACGACCGACGTACTTGCTCTTATTGTCGTCTTCTTACATCTAGTCATGGCGGTCATTCACACACTCCGCTTGGTTGTCCGGCGGCGTAGTTCCAGCTGCTGGGACTCCATACCCGAGTTGCTGACGCTTACTCAACAGTCAAGCCCCTCTGTGGTTGCTTTGAAAAATACAACAACAGGGATACATCGGATGAGTACGTTTCAGCGAACGGCGAGAATACGAGTGTCAGATTATGATTCTCAACATGTGGAGCTGGTCTTTGATGAAGATCATGGCAGCCAGGATATACTGGATAAACCGTCGTCAAACTGTAAATATGGGTAGTGATGTATAATATATGCAATATGTTCGTTTTTCTGTGTAGAAGAGAACTGTTTCAATGTCGGTTCTCTTGTGAGCCTTTGGTTTTTCTTGTTTATGATTCGTGGTGTTTTAGCTCGATTCAGATATCTACAGATTGTTCAAATGTAGATGTCAACTCAATCGAATATTAGCGTATCCATCAATTGTCTTCACATTTCAATGAGGGATTTGAAAACAGGCACTTCAAAATCCTTGCAGTGAATCTCACTCACCAACAATAAATCATGCCATCCTAGAAAAGCACATTGTTCAAAAAGCGCCCATTTGATTAGTGACTCTGGTTACTTCACCTGGCGGTTTTCACTGAGCACCAACAATGGCTAAACGATGTCAAATTCCCAGGTAATATATGCTCAATCCTTCCTTTAGACCATAAAACTCCAATCCGTTTCCCTAAACGAACCCCAGCTACTAATTTAGGACCTACTCCCGGCGCCTCTCCCAAAGCCAAGAATCTCCCGTACCAATGGACACAACCGAAGAACTACACCATGAAATTATAGAACTTCAATGCAAAGAAGAAAGCTTACGGGCTGAAAACACCGCTTTACAAAAAGCAGTCGAAGAGCAAGCCACCCTGATACAAGAGCTGTACCTTGAAAAAGAAGGAGAAAAAGAGGAAGAAAAGGTAGCCAACTACGCCGAATACGTCAAAACCCTCCAGGTCGATCTCAAGCAAGCCCGCCACCAAATCGAGTACTACAAAGTCCTCGCCGAGGACTCGCAGCGGCGTGCAAACCGCTATCAGGAGTCTCTAACGCAAGCCACAAAAGACCAGGTAGCAGCCAGCCAACTAGAAGCGCAGAACGAGCAACTCCAACGCGAACTCGTGCAGCACAAATTCACCATTTACAAATTGCGATCGGAAAATGAGCTTGCGGCTGAGAACTTTGCGCGCTTGCGCGATCGCGACAAGAAGGCTTTGGCAGCGTGTGAAATCCGACTGGCGGACCTAGTCTCGCATGCGTGCGAGGTAGAGACGGAGAGTGAGGCCTTCAGCGATGTTTTCACGAATTTGATTGATACGCTTGAGAACGAGAATGTGGTGGCTAGATCTCTGCTTAACGATCGAGCGGCGCTGCTCAACAAGATGGAAGTCTTGTACAGCGTAGTTGTAAGTGAAGTTGCACCGCTGAAACGAGTTTTTAGAAGGGCACTCCAGATGCTGCAGCTTTATCAGGGCTTGTTTCAGGCGCTGTCGGATCCGCATAGGACTACAATTGGGAGTCTGCCGCCAGACCTAGATGCATTGATGACCGGGGCGTGCGACGACTTGCATGCGTACCGAGAGATCCATGGAATGCTTTCGAATGTTGGAGGCGCGGCGCAAGATCAGATTCGCAAGGAGCTTGGTGGTATGTCTGAAAGTGCGGGTGGTATGCTTACGAGCTTACACTACATCAAGAGGGATGTTGGGGCTTTCTTGGCCCGTCTGCATGCGGAGCCGAGAGCCTGGTTCACCATGAAGGCAAAGTTCGGAAGCATCTGGCGGTAGAGTAACCGTGAGGTTGTTCTATACGGACTAGTCGCGTACTGTAAGTTTATGTGGTTTGGGTTAGCGATGGCACAGGCGTTTTCATACGAGCTGACAGAAGTTTGTTAGAATGCTCTTTTCAATTAGTTTCTTCACCGTTTAGCCAAGTATACTCTTTAAGTTCAATAGAGAATGATGACCAAGAAGGTGTTTCACAACTGCATTCAAGACTGTGAAATGGTATGTAAACACAGGTAGAAGTGGGCGCTTTGGTATTTTGGGGCTAGAGTAAGTGCGGAATCGGGCCGTTCCTGCATTACAGAGAAATGGCCGCCTTGGGTATCTCTTGTGAAGATGAATTGCATCTAGTGAGCTGCACAACTGCCTCTTGTCAATATCGGCGTCCTCATGCACACTGCTCATGTTCAGGAACCAAACCCCTGGATCAATGGATATCGAGTGCTTTCAAATCCATCCCAAGTGTACCTGCAACACCATGAACGCCTCGCCGAGAAAACCTTCGTATCATGAGATGTTGTTGTATTTGTGATAGGGAATAGCGCTTAAAATTGGTCCAAGGTCATGCTCATGGATACATCTGTGTTCTCAACCATCTTGGTAAACTCTTCAAAGCTGATCTTGCCGTCGCGGTCTAGGTCAGCCTCCATGATGGTCTTGTCGACAATCTACGAAGTGTTAGCACTGCTTCTAGCGCTCATCGCCTTGGCACTCGTGTGCACACGCACCTGCTGCAGTTGTTGGTCCTTCAAGTTGCTGCCGACCATCATCTTCAGTACTATGAAGAGCTCGCCGTTGCTGATGTAGCCATCGCGATCAATATCGTATACGCGGAATGCGAAACGTAGCTTCTCCTCCTTGTTGCCCTTGCTGCTGAAGGCTGAGAGGCCAGAGACAAACTCTTGGAAGTCAACGTCACCGCCACCGTCTTCGTCAAAGATGGCGATCATTCGTGTTGCGAGAGGATTCGAGGAGATCTGAGGGAGAGCCAGAAATTCGTCACGCTCAATGGTTCCAGAGTTGTCCTGGGCAGGGGTTAGCCAGGCTGTGTGGCTTGTCGGTCCAGCTTCAATTGCGCACCTTATCCAGCTTCATAAATCGCTTCCTCAGGCGGTCTACCTCCTCGCGGTCGACTACGTGCCGTCAGCAAGCATTCCTTTAGCCAGACCCTTTGCAGGTGGGCTTTCTTTTCAGCCGCCTACGTACAATTCGAGCCCGAGGCGATGTTGTCGAGCAGCCCTGACTGTTGGTTACCCATGTTGGCGGCTTGTTGGCGGTAAGGATTAGGGTGCGGTGAAGGTAGGAGTGGTCGAGGGCCTGGCTTGTGGGGTTGCTGGGCTTGGTTGTGTCGCCGTGCGCCCGCCAACTTGGAGGTCCCGCCTGCCGCCACCAAGGGTCCATCTGCGCTAGACGCAGGCACCTCCGACGTCAATCGCCAAGCCAGGACATTCACTGTCCTACACCTGCACATTGCTTCGCTTCTAAGTTAGAGCGTCGCAACCAGAGACATCGACAGACACCATGGACTCAGACGCGCCCGTAGAAATCGGCTCCATGCTGCAGGACGCATCCATCAACCGACATCCATCACCGCGACACGACGTGAACCCATCGACCGCCGCATCCAAGAAGCAACCAGTCCATCTCAATGAACACGCCGATCCAGACGCCTCGGATGTTGGAGAAGACGAGATTCCTCTCAGTGTGTTGGATCCGGTGCCGCGGAACAAGACAATGCCTCCACTGCCAGACCTCCGATTCGAACAAAGCTACTTGAAGAGCATTGAGCACGCAGAGGGATGGAAGGGAGTGTTGTGGATTACGCTACGAGATCAGGTACCATATTCTTATCGTATTTCTGGTGAGATGTCCATACTGATAAGGACTAGGTCATAATGTGCTTTGCACAGGGTGTTCTATGGACCCTCCTCCTCAATGGCTGGAGGCATTGGAATCGATCAACAAAGTTCAGTGGACACGGTGTAGGCGCGCGGATACGGAGGTGGTGGTGGGGTGTTAACAATTGGAGTATACCGACCGCAAAATCAAGGCTGAGGGACCCAAAGTTGGCGAGAAATATGTCCGAGGTAAGTGCGGTCTTTTTGAAAGTTTGGCTCCAGACCTAAGCGTGGCAATGGGCATCGGCTAACGACTACAGTATTACAAGGGTGAGTTTTCAAATGCTGCCCAAGACTGAGGGAGATCGTTCGTAGCATTGCCCGCACTGCTGCGTCGACCGGAGTGTCGCCAGTTGAATTGGGCTACGTAGCGTAAAAAACAACGATTTGAATACAAAAAAATTACAATAAAAAATCGCCTCATCAAAAACATGCATAAGTCGACCAGCTTAACAAAACCCCGATGCAGTATGCTGTCGGAATATATGTGCCTTGGGGTTTCTCTGTGTACATAGAGATAAGACTCAGACAGCGATTAAGTGCAATAGACCATTTCCCCTTCAGCGGGGTATGCAAAGCTTTTGTACCGCCGTATATCCGCTTCTCGAATCCGTTCTCTCAATTGGGAAGAGGAAAGGATGCATCGCCCGCTGTGACGTACCCTGATACGAGGCGTCTACACTGAAAATCCATGCCCAAATCTCTCTTCTTTTTGGACAATCTTGAATCTAAGAGTTGTTCTTAGAGTACTAGTATCGCACAACGGTAAAATCCTGAACTTACAAAATGTGGTCATGCCGATGAGGGAAGAAGAACAACAACAGGGCTATACTGTTATTACACAGCCAATATCGGACAGGAACACAATCAAGTAATTTATCAGGGAAAGCCCTTGAGATGTGCAACTGTTCCAGCACAAATCCATCCATTTCATTGGATAGAGTAGTATGGTTATGTCACGTGATAACGCAAGACCGCGTTTTGGTTCGGCGCGTCGCGCTCGCCGCTACTTCGCCTCCACCCTTGTCGCCTCCAAACAATCATCTCGCAAACAGGAATGCTAGTCGGTGAGTAAAGCTACTCACCATGAAACCTTTCCGCCCCCTCACCCTCTCGCGCCCACGTCCCGAAAATGGCGAGCCACCGAGCAAGAAACGAAGAATTGGATCCAATGCACTGTCGGCGGGCAACCGCCAACCGCTCAACACTATGAACAATCCAGCACCGGCACAATTCCTACCCCCAGGTCTAGAAGGAAACTATTATACGGTATTATGGCGAAAACATACGGTCAAGAAGAACAAGACATGGGATGGGGATGGTGTTCTTGCTGTCGTGGGTGGATACGCTACGCTTAACGATAGCGAGACGGGGAAAGAGCTGGGAAAGGGAGCATGCAGTCGGCCACTACTCCCCGGGTCTACTCTTTCCATTGGTGGAAGAGAAATAGAGGTTGAGAATTCCATGGATAAAGCAGATTATCTTTCGGGTCGCATGTTCCTAGGCAAGGCTGTGGCTGCACCAATACAGCAGCCAAAGCCACCTGAGCTAGGACACAAGCCTCTGTCATCGGTTAAACCAAATTCGAAGAAGACCCAAGAAACTGCTGCCGATAAGGAGAGCGTGCCCGAGTATAAGCCCTCAGCTCATCGCAAGCAGCAATTCAAGGCACCGTTGCTATCTACCACCGTCATGCCACAGCGCAATCCATCAATTCCGCAACCCCGTCACGACCCAGATGCACCCAACGCCCTCATCATGAAACGACCTGGTTCCTGTCCCAAAGGAAAGCAGATAGTTGATGTAGTCGTCGACCCGGTCCTCAGCAAGCATCTCCGAGATCATCAGCGCGAGGGTGTACAATTTTTGTACGAATGCGTTATGGGTATGCGATGCGAGGGCGAGGGTGCCATCATGGCTGACGAGATGGGCTTGGGTAAAACGCTTCAGACCATCACACTTCTCTGGACACTGATGAAGCAGAATCCGATACATGATTCGCCTCCTGTTATCAAGAAAGCCCTGATCGTCTGTCCTGCTGGTCTAGTCGACAACTGGAAACGTGAGTTCCGCAAGTGGCTCGGAAATGAGAGGGTCGGTGTGTTCGTCTTGGATGCAAAGAACAAGAAGATAGCCAACTTCACCATGGGCAAGTCTTACAACATTATGATTGTCGGATATGAGATGCTTCGTATCGTTCAAGAAGAGTTAAAGAAAGGTAGTGGTGTCGACATTGTCATTGCAGACGAGGGTCATAGGCTAAAGACAGCTAACAACAAAGCTATGTTGGCTATTCAGTCTTTGAATACGGAGAGGCGTATCATCTTGTCTGGTACTCCATTACAGAACGATCTTGGCGAGTTCTACACTGCAATCGATTTTGTTAACCCTGGACTCCTTGGGCAACGAACCGCCTTTAAGCGATCGTTCGAACTGCCGATTATGCGTAGTCGTCAACCGGATGCCAGCGAAGCAGAACTTGAAAAAGGCGAGGCTCGCTGGAAGGAGCTTGTATCTCTGACTAGTCAGTTCATGATCCGGCGGACAGCGGAAGTCCTTTCGAAATACCTCCCACCGAAAACTGAGCATATTGTCTTTTGTCGGCCGACCAAAGGACAAGCGGAAACTTACCGCGCTATTCTCGACTCGCCAACATTCAGGCTCGCGCTGGGCAGTACAGATATTGCGCTCCAGCTCATCAACGTGCTAAAGAAAGTCTGCAATAGCCCTTCGCTGCTCAAATCATCCAAAGACAATGATGACACACCGTCCGAGATGCTGCAATCCATCATTCCGCTCATCCCCAGCAAGATCCTCAACTCCAGCGCTTCGAGTGCAAAGTTGCGACTACTCGACAGCCTTGTTCACTCCATCTACACCACGACCGAAGAAAAGATCGTCATAGTCTCAAACTACACAACAACACTGGACATGATTGAGCGCCTCCTCGTCTCCCTCTCCTACACCTTCCTCCGCCTCGACGGTAGCACACCAGCCTCAAAGCGCCAGTCGCTCATTGAGAAATTCAACAAAACCCCCAAAACCACCTCGTTCGCCTTCCTTCTCTCGGCCAAATCCGGCGGCGTAGGTCTCAATCTCATCGGCGCCTCGCGTATTGTGCTTTTCGACATTGACTGGAACCCCGCCACAGACCTGCAAGCCATGGCGCGTATCCACCGCGACGGCCAGAAGCTGCCATGCAAGGTCTACCGCTTCCTCGTCCAGGGCGGCCTCGACGAGAAAATCTACCAACGCCAAGTCATGAAGATGGGACTCGCCAACGCAGTCGTAGACAACAAAGCTTCTGCATCCTCCTTCTCCCAAGAAGAACTCCGCGACTTGTTTCGTCTAGATGAGCGCGAAGGGTGCCAGACTCACGATTTACTCGGCTGCACGTGCGAGTGTCGAGGCAAGCTCGAGAATACGCCTGATGTGTCAAACGAAGAGTCTGGGGAGGAGGAGGAGGAGGAATACCCGATGCTTCGGAAGGCTAGCGAGGTTAATGTCGAGGAGCAGGAGGCGAAGATTAGGGCGAGGCGCGCGGCTAAGCAGCCTAAGTTGAGGATGTTGATGGAGTATCGGCATATTGATACAAAGATTCTTAAGGGCATGGATAAGAATGCTGACGAGGCAAACGCAGAAGATGAAACCGTGGATGATTTGGCGGTCGCGGTGGATGATGATGTTTTCCTTGGTGTTTTGAAGCAGCCGGAGTGTAATGTAGGGTTCCTGCTTACCAAGTCGACGTCGTAGATTCTTTTGTTACATGGGCAGGGATGTGGGAGGTCGGTGGTGTATTTGCTACATGCACGTATATGCATAGCGTTGGCGTTTCTTCTTTTCTATGCATTGGGATCGGAAGGCAAAGAACATGAGGCGGGTAATGATGAGGTGTTTATCGAATATAGAGTATCGCATCATTCAAGTTCTTTTTTTCCAAAGGGGGAAAGGGGTGCGAGTCGCTTTAGAGTACCTGGTTTTTTGTAAACAAAGATTTCATTATCCGGCCAAGGTAAATAGAGTGAATAAGACTATACTATGGACCACGATATGCATCCATCTCTTTGGATATTCCGTTTGTGCAACTTGTTTCCACCAACCCCAATGTTCCACTCATCTTTGTCTTGGCTGGTTCGGTTCAAACCTGGAGGATCGTGGCCTAGGCGTCGGAACGTTGGTTCAGTCAAGGAACATTGGCACATAGATGACTTACAGTGCCTGTGGACAAGCTCAAGGAAGATGCTTGCACCTTGTCTTGTAGCATGGGCTTGCCGTTTCAATGGCAAACTGGCGAATGGGGCGAAGATGCTAGGGAGTACGTGTATATATGCCCAGCAATACTTTTGGGACAACCTGCTTCAACCATCATCTTGTTAGTCATAAAAAAATCGATGCACGCGTCTTTGAGTTCAGTGGCTTGGAAGAAAGTCGGCTAGCTGGTAGCATCCGCAGAACTTAAAGTAACTCTTTGTCATAGTTGAGATGCTTCTCCTTGCTGTAAGTTCGGTCATCTGGTTCCGTTGTGTAGAAGCAGCCAGTGTAAAGCCATTTGGCGTAGGTACTAAAAGGCCGTGATATAACCTCGGGTAATGCGACGGTCCTCGTTGCCCTCTCTTTCCAGTCTCTGTCAAACATTTTGTTGAAGTTGGAGCTTGCACGAAGGTGTGCCTCATTCAAAAAAGAGGTCGTCTCGGAGCTTCCAACAACGACTTTGACAGGTTCTGAAGTGAGTCTTGGTCTCGTCGGTAACCTGTGTTGTACTTGAAAGGGGGGTTTTCTTACATTGGTCCATCGTCGATGGGAAGAAGCAACACAGGTGTGCGTGACATAATGAGGGCCATGACAGGTAGGCACGACACACGTGCCCAGCTTTCACGTACCAAAGCAGCAATAATTGGTTACGCAATCGCCACAGAACAGGAAGTGAGTGGGATTGCATAAACCCAGCACAGCAACCTTGCGAAGGTGGCAGTGGAGAAACAAGCAAAGAGGCTATTTGATCATTTTTGGTTCAATAGATACATACACTAGATTACTTGTCAGGTCATACAGTATACAACTTGGAGACCGGAGAACAATAGAGTAAGAAGAGAAGAAGAAGAAGAAGAAGAAGAAGAAGAAGAAGAAGAAGAAGAAGAAGAAGAAGAAGAAGAAGAAGAAGAAGAAGAAGAAGACGAATTCTAGAAAGTAAGGAAGATAAGAAAGGAAACCTAAAAAACGACATCCCGGGTATATGCGCCGACATGAAGGGACATATCATCTTCGTAGTAGTTCACCGTGTAGCGCCAAATGCCATGATTTGCAAACAGAAGGAGAGAGTAAGCGCATCCAAAAGAAAAAGAGGAAAAGAGGCCGTGAGAAAGATTTTAGTTGGAGGGAGAAAGGGAGAGAGAAAGGACATCAAACACCACTCATGTGTACCTCTTCTTCTTGGCCCAGAAAGTCGGCTTCTTCGAAATCACTATTACTGCCTGCACCCACGCGACCCTCGATTCGCGCGGCATTCTCAAAATCCATGTCAATGTCGTCGTCGCTGATGGTCCGCCTTGTGGTACGCCTGGACCTAGGCTGGGCAAACTGTCGTACGGGCGGCAATGCATTTATGCCATGTATGGGCGTCTCACTCAGTGGGCTGACAGGCACATCGTCAAACTCAACGGCCAAGTTGGCGCCTCTTGATGTCGAGGAGCGAGCACTGAAGAGGAAGTTTGTGTTGAGTGGCCTTACCTCGTCTTCGTCGTGCCAGGAGCGTTTTGAGGGATTGTGCAGACGTTGCGAGGAGGGCGAGGTGGTGGAGTCGTAGCCGCTATCGGCAGAAGATTGGTCTGGGAAGGGTTGGGTGAAGGCGTCGGCGGTGAGTGGAAAAGCAATGGCGGGTCTCTGGCGGGTTGGAGATGTCGTGTAGAGGTGAGGGTTTGTGGTGGGTTGTTCAGCGAAGCCGCCAATGTTGTACAGGCCACAGAAGGGCAGCAGCTCGCGCTGGTGTTGGTAGTGGTCGGGCACGGCCTCTGGCGGGGGCTTGATGTCCAGGCGAGGCCTCGCCCTAGCGAAGCGGTCCGCGGGCGAGGAGAGCATCTTGTGCGTCTTGCAGCCTTCGGGCACGCTCTTGCGTACTCGCATGCCAACGCTCAGCAGATCTGCCTGGCCGTGGGGAGGGGCGTTGGAGGCAAGGTGGTGTCGGGGGTGGGCAATTGGCCGTGTGTTTTGGTGCCGCGGACGGGTGAGTGGGTCGAGGCCCGGCAGGTGGTGGCAGTTGTGCAAGCCGTCCCGGGCGTCAAAATAGGTCGTGATGCTCGGCTGGAACTGTTTCTTGCAGGGGTGTTGTTGGGCGAGCGCAGGTGGTGTAGAGCAATGGTGCATAGCGATTGCAGAGGCAGAGGACGAGGAAGAGGGCGCGGGCCGGGGCAGTCCAGACAGTTATGCAGCCTCGCTGCGGCAGTGGAGAGAGAGGGGTGGTCTTTCTGATGCCGCTTGAATGCACGCTCGAGCCCTGTGCCGGGGGGCGGATCGATCTGATCGGCTGCTCGGCTCGTGCAAGAACGGCGGATAGAAAGGGCTCGATGGTCCGACAGCACTGGCAGAGCGGAAGATTGGAGGGCACAGGCGCAGAAGATGGCGTAGAGCGGTCCACGGTCGCATGGGGACGGCGGTCGCTGAGATGACGCGACAGACCAAGGGCAATGGGCACACGAGGGTGATCGCTGACCAGCTTATTCACGGGATCCACTGCGGGAGGCGGGCTAACATGAAGCCACGCGTGCCGCGTCCGAGGCGCGAGCATGAGGGCGAGTGCGGGTCGCCTCCATCTGCTTGCGCGCACTGAGACTTTGACGACAGACTCGCTCCGCCGCTGAAACTGCTGAGACTCCGGCCCTGTCTCGAGACGGCGCCTCTGAGCCCATCCAAAAGACTCTTCTGCTCCCATCGGCTTTGCGTTTGCTTCTGCTCAGCGACAACCGCCTGCAATCCCTGCTAGCGCCCATCAGATGCCATGACATCGCAGCAAGCGTTATGGCGCTCCGACACTGCCGACACGCATCTTTCAAGCCAAGGGAATTGCGACTACGTCAACCTACCTCGCTACCACGTTCCCATGATACCCTACAAGCCCGTCGATCGGTCGTGCACAGCTAGCCCTCGTCGCCTTTGAACGAGGCTGATTGCCAATCTCGAACCCTCGCCCTCACACTGTCCAGACATGCAAGGAACGAGGCATTGCTGCTTGGCCGCTTGAGACTTGTTTCATTTATCCAAATCGTACAATCGCGGAAGAAACACTAAATCCCATGACCTGCCGACGGCGGGCCTTGTTCCGCCAAAAACGCCAGTACGCCTTACAGTAAAATACAGGTCCATGTCCTCTCGCCTTGTCGAGACCAAACCCCCGGGATATACTAAACAATTGACTCGCCTCCGAACCTAACCCAGCTAGCCCTTAGGCAGACCTTCATCTCAGAGGAAGATGCAACATACTGGCTGCAACTCTCAAGGCAGATTGGCGGGGATGTTGCCCATCTCAACCTCCTTCCTGTGCTGCCTGGCAGCCCACTTGTCCGCTATCCAAGTAACCACTGTGACACCAGTGCTGGCACCGACCAACAAGAAGACCACAAGGGTTCCCCAGAGCGCAAATTTGCTCGATTGACAAAGCGACTTGAAGTCGCCGTTGCCCATGCCAGGCGGCATAGCAATGCCCTTAGGTAGGTCTTGCTCAAGTGGCCGCGAGCTTTGCATCTTGCACGTCCATGTCTGAATGGTGTCGACATCGGGTGCGTTTCCGTTGAGAATGTGTGCCCAGACAGTAGTAATGAGCGTAAGAAGAAGAGTAGGGAGTAGTGTTGCCAAGGAAAGAAGAGCGCGGAGAGTGTATTTCTGACGAAGTGCCAACTGTCACATGTTAGTCTACATGACTTCACGGAACCATTGCCACACAACTATACGTACCTTGGGAATGAATGACGCGATCAAGAAAGCGCCGCAGAGAACCAATGTTACCACGGAAGAAGCGACAAGTGCCTTGGTTCCTTGCACATCAAAGTGCTGGGGCCACATGGGCACCCACCATGGGTTGGACAGGTGTTGCTCGTTGAAGACACGAAGAGTGTGCGCCGAAGTACCAAGGATAGCGATGCTGAGTACAACAACAAGGCCAGTGATGACGGTCTGGGCCATGTGGAAAGGAGCGGGGTTGATCTTCATCTTGACGATCGTGTTCTCTCAAGTTCCGGTCTGATAGATAGTATTGTTCGTAATCGAGAAAAGCTGAATGAAACAAAACAACAAGGATGCAAAGATTGTATCGTTCGAACAGGGTATCAACCAGGATCACCTATTCCTTATCCTTCCGTGTAGTAAAAAATAAAATAAATAAAGAGGGCTGCCAACAACCGTGACGAAGAAACAAGAAGAACGTGAACGAGAAAAGAGCCAGATATATTCGTTCCTGAGGCCGTCGTCCAAGAGGAACAAAACCTTACTGCCTGAGCTGGATAGACACAAGAAAAGTAAGCAACCAAGACGGGTGGCCAACATGCCTTTAAAACGACTTGGTCGCAATTGCGGTTTCAAGCCCACAGAACACCCTTTTGCCGCTACCCGGCCTCTCGCGACCCCCCACCTCCACTCGAAATAGACGGAAGAGAAATGAAAAGTATCAAAGAAAAAAAACATTGGCCCAATCTGCCTTGCCGCTGGAAACTACCCAGTCGTGTCCGCCATAGTAGCGCTACGATACATGGCACAATTGGTTGGTCCCAGCGCTACGTACTAGTCATTCGCAAAGCGCGTAAATCATGCAGTCCCACGCACCCCCCAGAATAGCAATATTAGTCTCTTTGCAGCCCACACTAACTACTGTCTTAACCGCATGCGGTACATTTTGCCTAGCATCCCCATAACTCGTTCCCTTTCGTTGGAAAGGGGGGTTACTGCAGCTTATTTTGGTGGGCCCCCCCTCCCATCCTTGTTGTGTGAGATTTGCCAGCCAATCAGCGTGCGGAGATATGCTTTTTTCTAAGTACACAAAGCATTCAGCCAGTGTAAGCGCCGACACTTTGCCTGAAGCAGCCCACGGTCCTTGCACATGCACATGTGTGCAAGTCCCTGGGTTCTGTTCTTGCGAAGCGCCCTGTTGTGCAGTTGGCGTTTCATGGTTTGGTGCCTACGTGCATTTTGGGGGGGTTGCTCGAGAGCTGTTATTCGATGGCTTGATGGTGTAGTGTCACCAAGTTGTCAGCCCCCCCTCCCCCCCCCCCAGCTCGAGGATTAGGTTTTTTTTTCTTTAACCCGTAGTTCGCTTACCATGCGGCCAACGATAAGCCATGGTGCTTGCAAGACGCGCGGTATGATGGGGCCCATTGGCAATAAACAGGTGGGGTCTTTATCGTTCACAACTCTCCCCTCTTACTAAAACAGTGAAGAGTTTCAGGGCGAGTGTGTTCAGTTTGGATGGAGATGTGGTGAAAACTTTGCCTGGAGTACACCTAGAGTAGAGCAAGACATGAAGTGTCAAAGCACAGACTGTCTATTCGTATAACGTACATTTGACCAGAACGGTAGCGGCTCATGTGCTACGAAGCTTGGCCAGTAAGGCCTCCGAACCCCCATTTCTTACGACCCAGACTTTGTGAGGCCTTGGACTTGCCCTTCTTGGCTGCCTCTAAAGAATGTCCCTTCTCCCACTCCTCATCAGCCTTGAACGCAGTTATCGCTTGCTCAAGGTTGTAATTTGCTTGTTCGAGATAAAGAAGGGCAACGTCATATCTATCACTTAAGTCAGCATACACCATTCACCACCACAAGATACAGCACACAGGGCGGCTTACTCTGCAACCTTGCACTTAACCATAAACTTTCTCAACTTCGTCTTCTTAATTTCTTCCTCCTCGCCCTCGAGCGGCCGCGGACTAAGACTGACCCCGCCCTTGTAATACTCTCCGGGTATAAGAATTGTTCTGCGCGCGGCTAGCAAGTGGTCGGCAAACAGGTTGTTTGTTCGGCGGAGGGCATCGGCCGGAACACCGTATCGAAGAGATAAAGACCGAACCGAGTCGTTATTCTGGTCTACGAAATGCAACACATCCGGCGCATCCTCTCCGTTTTCTTTTGACTTCTCGGGTGGTGTTTGCAATGAATTATGTGCTGAGTAGGGTGGTAACTCGTCATCCGCCAGGTGCTCGTCTGGTGGCGAATATGTAGGAGGATCGCGTAGACCTTGCGGGGGCAACGCTGATGGGCCCGTCGCTATCTGGCAGAATGGACAATAGTTTTGGAATCTAGGGTTGTCTGTTAAACATCGGGCACATATAGCGCGGCCGCAGCAGTCAAGTCTACGCTCGAACTGCGAGGGCTTCTCCGTCTTCTCGTCATATGTGGGTGGTATCGAGGTAAGGAGCGTAGCGCATGTGCAGCATGCTTCAGACATGGCGGCTACAGGAGAGTAAGTATCTGGCGAAGATGTGAAGTGCTGGATACAAGATTCGTAATACAGATACACTTGGGGGGGCAAAGGAAGCCATGCTACGTCATGACTAAAGCGGTTAGACATCGCGTTGGCACGTGAAGGCGCGACATGGGTGATATGTTGGTCAGATTGAATTCTTCTTTACATGAATGAATCAAGTGTCTAGACATGAATATAGCAATCTCCCCGCTGAACTGTAACACAATGGTCGCGTGCAATGAGTGCTCAACTATGGGTGTAGGTATAGAGGCTGGTTCGCCAGTCGAACGTGCAAGGGTCCAGTCGGTCCTGCCAAGCCACGCACCGTCCAGTTAGCGAGCGCACGGCCCACCACACCAATTTCCCCGTCAAACTCGAACTTTTGCTATACTCACCGACTCTCCTCAACCGCTCACCACCCGCACCAGCCGAGGTATGTCTTTTGTCAACCCGAGTGCCCTTCAGAGCCTGGGGATGCAATCGCCGTTGTCCGCAAGGATGACGGCGACACTGCTTCTCCTCTGCGACAAGAGCTGAAGAACCCTCATGCTTGCAGTCTGAGGGCACTCTCCATGCTCTGGCATCTGGAGGCTAACCACAATTCTACGCGTAGATACCTCAGTCGCCTTCCGCCGCCACCGAGAATCTCCACACGCCGCCAAAATGGTCAAGACCTCCGTCCTTAACGATGCGCTCAACGCCATCAACAACGCCGAGAAGGCTGGCAAGCGCCAGGTCCTGATCCGTCCTTCCTCCAAGGTCATTGTCAAGTTCCTCCGCGTCATGCAGAAGCACGGTACGTACAATTTTTTTTTTCACAGACGTCTTGATCTCCTTTCTCCGAACGACGACAAAGGCGCGCATCCGCATCCACATCTACCTCCGTTCCTTTCCTCCCCTCCCCTCTTCGGGCTGATAACTAGTTAATGATCTCGATTTCCCACGATCATTGACCTTTAAGTGTCCGATATATTGAACTGCGGAGGACTTACACGTCTTCGGAACCGTTTCATGACGTCTGATGTTTATTTCGCCGCAACATACACTGACATTTGCTTTTTTTTCAGGCTACATTGGCGAGTTCGAGGAGGTCGACGACCACCGCAACGGCAAGATTGTCATCCAGCTCATCGGCCGTATCAACAAGACCGGTGTCATCTCCCCTCGCTACAACGTCCAGCTCCGCGACATGGAGAAGTGGGTCGTCAAGCTACTCCCCTCTCGTCAATTCGGTTTCATCGTTCTGACCACCTCTGCTGGTATCATGGACCACGAGGAGGCCCGCAGGAAGCACGTTGCCGGCAAGATTCTGGGTTTCTTCTACTAGGATGTTCGAGTATGTGGTGGAGTGGGATGCAATATACCCGGGCTTAGACAAGCAAAATCACCTGCATTTGGCTAAGTGGTCCATCATGGGAGCGTTCAACGAAGAAATGACAAAAAAGTTGATGAATTCAAATGACTCTTTTGGAAGTATATGATTGGTGTGATTATTATTGTATGTATTGACTGAACATGATTAACAAAGGGTTGAGAAGTACTTGGTGATATTATACCTTTTTTTTTTAAAAAAAAAAAGTCAAGTCAAAATGCATTCCCTATCGGTACAATTCTACACGGGACTAGCCAGAGAGAAGATTTTTTTGAAATATTTATCTCATTAACTATACACAAGACACTATGCTCAAAGTATGCTAAAACCTAGAATGCCTATCAAAAGCACCTTTTGGAATCAATCCATCCATCCATCATTCGTAATTCATAAAACCCATTGTGATGATGTCTTCTTAAATCATGGACATCAAACTTTCCCAATTGATCAAAGAAAAAACCCCTCCAGTGAACTTAACGCCAGTGCTCAAAGACATCCCCTTCATCACCTTTGCTTTTACATCCCAGATGTTTCTTTATTGCCCCTCTAATCATACAGATCCATGCCAGCATCGTCATCGTCCAGCTCATGGATGGCGTCAGACTCATCGTACATCTCCGAGTCGTCTTCGCTGTCCGTGTGGTTGGGCAGGACGGCAACGTGACCCTCATCGAGCACAACCCTCGCCGTCTCACCATCCTTGATGGAGCCGCGGAGGATGAGTACAGCAAGTCGGTTGAGCACCTCCTTCTCGATGAGTCGGGCCAGTGGTCTGGCACCGTATGCTGGCGAGTAGCCGGCAGAACCAAGGTAATCGCGCACCTCGGGTGTCATCTCGATGCGCACGTTCCTTCCATTCTGGTTGAGTCGCTTCTGGATCTCGTCCATTCTTACGTCCACGATGCTGCGGATCTCGCGCTTCGTGAGGCGGTTGAAGATGACAATCGACGAGATACGGTTGAGGAACTCGGGCAGGAACCAGTTGCGTAGCGCGTTCATGACCATCTCCTTGGTGGTGGGGTCGATCTTGCCGTCGGGTGCGTTGGGGCGCGACAAGTGCTCGGCACCCAAGTTGGAGGTCATGACGACAATGCAGTTCTTTGCATCAACGATTCTGCCTTGACCGTCGGTGATGCGACCGTCGTCCATGAGTTGCAGGAGAACGGTAAGAACTTCCTTGGCAGCCTTCTCAACTTCATCAAAGAGCAGGATGGAGAACGGCTTCCGACGGAGGGATTCGGTAAGCTGGCCTCCTGCATCGTGACCGACGTAGCCAGGTGGTGCACCAATCATCCTGCTGAGAGAGTGACGCTCCTGGTATTCGGACATGTCGAATCGGATCATGGCCTTTGGATCGTCAAACAAGAACTCAGCAAGAGCCTTGGTGAGTAAAGTCTTTCCGGTACCAGATGGACCACAGAAGAGGAAGCTTGGTGGTTGGTTGGGGTTGGCAAGACCAGAGCGCTGAAGTCGAATGGCGTTGGAGACAGATGTGACAGCCTCCTTCTGACCAACGACGACTTGTTGTAGGTGACGCTCCATGTTTAGCAGCTTGTCCTTCTCTGTGGTCTTGAGACGAGTGACTGGAATTCCGGTCCAGCGAGCGACAATCTCATTGATCTGGTCTGGACCAACAGCATCACTCAGGAGAGACTCACCACCTCCACTTGCCTGGTGTGAGTACATCTCAGCGTCTGCGCGAGCCTTTTCACGCTCGAGCTCGCTGATGCGCTGCTCAACATCGGGAATGGCGTAGTACTTGAGATCAGAGGCAGTCTGGATGTCGCGCATACGCTCAGCCTCGGCGAGCTTGGTCTTAAGGCCCTCGAGTTTGAGCTTCTGGTCCTGGATCTCCTTGCTACGGCCCTTTTCGCGTTCGTACATTTCGCGAAGTGGCCTCAACTCTTCCTCGATGTTGGCAGCCTCAGCTCTGGCCTCCTTTAGACGCGTTTGCGAGGCTTCATCCTTCTCTCGCGAGAGGGCATGAATCTCAATTTGGAGTTGTCTGTGGCGTCGCTCGAGGTTATCCAGAGCTTCGGGTTGTGACTCTCGGGTGACACGGACAGCTGCCGCAGCCTCATCGATCAGATCGACGGCGGAATCTGGCAGTCGCCGTTGGGTGAGGTAGCGGGCGGCGAGGGTAGCAGCTGCAACGATGGCACCATCCATAATGGTGACACCGTGGTGCGTCTCGTATCGCTCCTTCAGTCCTCGAAGAATGGAGATTGTCTCGGGGATTGAAGGCTCCTTGACCAGGACCTGCTGGAAACGACGTTCGAATGCAGCGTCCTTCTCGATGTACTTGCGATATTCGCCCAAGGTGGTT
This sequence comes from Bipolaris maydis, assembly GCF_028858645.1. NCBI lineage: Eukaryota > Fungi > Ascomycota > Dothideomycetes > Pleosporales > Pleosporaceae > Bipolaris > Bipolaris maydis. Next base: position 3,210,635 of record NW_027093857.1, on the reverse strand, counting down.
GCACCAATGCAGTGAAGCTGTCCACGAGCCAGCATGGGCTTCAGCAAGTTGGCAGCATCCATGCCTCCCTCGCCAGAAGATCCAGCGCCCATGAGGAGATGGATTTCGTCGACGAACAACACTATCATCTCCTTGGACTCTTCAATCTCCTTCAACACTCCCTTCATACGGTCTTCGAACTCTCCGCGGTACTTGCTGCCAGCAACTAGAGCGCCGACGTCGAGTGAAAGCAGCTTGCATGCTGCCAGGTTTGCTGGTACATCTGCATCGACAATTCGGCGGGCGAGACCTTCAACGACTGTAGTCTTACCAACACCAGGCTCACCAATCAGAACAGGGTTGTTCTTGGTTCGCCTTGTCAGGATACGAATGACTCGTCGTGTTTCGTCTTCACGACCAATGACAGGGTCGATCTTGCCCTCTCGTGCCATGGCGGTCATGTCGATGGTGAATTTCTTGAGGTTCTCGTTCTCCTCCTCGGCGTCTGCCGTCTTCGAGTCCACCCGCTTTGTTCCTCGAAGTGCTTGGATGGCATTGTCGATCTGCTTCGTGTTGGGTACGTTTGATTCGGCGAGGATTCGTTGTATTTGGGAATCCTGGCAGAGCGACATGATGAGATGGTCGACAGCAATGAAGCTATCCTTTTGTGTCTTGCTTAGCTCTTCCGCAGCACGCAGCACCTTTGCCATGGCTGGCGAGGGTGATGTGCGCTCTGGCGGGGGATCTTGACTTGGTAACCGGACCATTGCCTTCTTGAGGTTACGTTCGAAGGCTTGTGGGTCGCCATTTGCGCGTTCGAGGACTTGCTTGAATAGCGGTGGTGGGGGTACGTCGACTGTGTTTGCGAGGTCCTTGGGTGGATCTATCAATGACACCGCGAGGTGTAGGGGTGTGAGTTGTGAGTGTGCATAGCCCTTGGCGAGGTCGAAGCTGTCTGCCAGGGCCTTTGCAGCTCGGTCGGTATAGGCGTCGAATGAAGTCATTTTGATTAGTGACTGTAGCCTTATTTATGGCTTGAAGCCAAGATGAAAATCGTGCGTTGTGAACCTGCTGTCAGGTTTCGTACTAGGTGTATGTACACTTTTGGTTGATGGGTATCTCTGCAGAAACAAAACAAGTTGAGTAGGACAAGACCCAGGCGAGATTTATATAAGTTGGACGCAAGTGAGGGCGAAGTATCAGGAAACAACCAGTGATGTGGAGTGATTTCTCGTCATGTCTCGAAGCTAGGCGTGCATTCCACCCTGCACGTAGAAGCTTCTGGGCACCTGCTGCAAGTTTCCGGTCAAGTCGCAGCATCCCCGCCAATCAAGGTTACGTCACTGCTTGGCACGTCATTCCTGAACAGGACTAGCGCAGCTCGGTGCCAGTACCCGGACATCGTGAGATGTCTGCCCAACATCAAATCGTGGCTCAATAAGCACTTCTCGAGTCTGGACACGCCAATGAACAGCGTGTACTGGTATGACTCTTTGAAGCGGGGTGCCTGATTCTCAAGACAATCCGGCGTGGGCCTCATCGACACGTCAGAGCTACAATGGGAGCATTTGACTTTGACAAGTCACGCCTGGCACGAGCGTACGAGCACCCGTAGCCATCCACTTCGTTCGTTCAAGATGTATGACTTTGCTTGACCGGATAGACTGTTGCCGTAGTTATGGTAGACATTGCGCACCGACCACTACCAATAAGCTATTCTGTTTCAACTAAGTTTAGTATTGCTTGGGGAGACTATAATAGCCAACAAAGATCGAGACGGTTGTAGTTACAGAACGAAATGGCAGGTAAATACAGATTAAGCTACTCTGACATCTCTGACAGTTGCATATGCATTACCCGAAACGGTATATGCCATGACCTTTCTTCCAAGTAGGTTGACTAGAGAGAGAAGAGACGTTCTGGTTTCGCAAATTGCGAAAATGGAGCAGCTGCTGAAATATTATGGAAATCACACACTGCAAATGTTGAAGACGAAAGTTGTTCAAGAGCCTCATATAGGGTATATATAATAACTGTATAAACCATATCCCATTCGCGTTGATGTCACTCCCAACTGGGTCATCCGTGTACCTTTTTTTTTCGTCGCTGCAAACCAGTGCACTAACTACTTCGTAAGAAAAGATCGCTTCATAGAGAGAAAGAAATCGTTCAAGCGGAACCCTTGGCCTCCTCGGCCTTCTTCTGCTCATCAGCCGCCTTCTGGGCCTCCTCGGCCGCCTTCTGAGCCTCATCCTGCTTCTTCTGCTCGTCCTACTTCTGCTGCTCCTCTTCAGCCTTGCGCTACTGATCGTTGTTGCTCTTGGTGTAGTTACCCTGTTGCTTCAGGAGCTCCCCAAGCTCCTGGGCAGCAAGCGACTCATTAAGCTTATTATCGTTCTCATCCTCATCGTTGCTTTGAAGGTCCTCAACTGCACCCTGCCAGATGCCACCGAGAATTGCAGCAGGGTCCTCGACAATGTTGGCATGGCTGGGTCGCTCGTCAAAGATTTGGTAGCCCCGGGTCTTTAGGGGAAGCGCTCCGTTAATGGGGCCAGTGGCACCAGCAATGCCATTGAAGCGTCCAATCCTGTCAAAGGCGTTGTCGCGAAGAATATCGCTGGCAATGAGCTTGCGGGAATCGAAGATCATGACGCTCTGCCTGTTGCGGCCACCGCGGTTGGCAACAATGATGTTCTGAGCAAAGAAGCTCTGCTCACGCGTGCGGCCACGGCCATCATCAATGACAATAACAATCTCCTGAACGATGATGACATCGGTTCTGCTGTCACGGAACTGGTTCTGGAAGTTGCTCTTGCGGAAGAGGTTGTTCAGATCGTTGTTGAAGCCGTTGTTGACCTGGTCAACGATGAGGACCTGTTGGATCTGCTGAACAATTTGCTGGCGGAAGCCGTCATCGACGACCCGGATGTTCTGCTGCTGAATCTGAATGACCTTTTGCTGCTTGTTGAAGTTGTTGAAACCGTCGATGAAGTTGAAGGCGCCATCATTGCGGTTGAAGCCGTTGATGACGGAGCTGATGTCGACCTGGCGCCTGTCGAGGCTAAGGCCAGACTGGTGGCTGATGGGCTTTGCGGCAACGAAGCCGGCAGCGAGGACAAAGGTAACAATGGCCTTGAAAGACATGTTGATAGTAAATGTAAAGACTGGAATAGACTTGACTTTAAGTTGCGGGTATTAAAGTTTGTAGATGATTAAACGTCACAGACGTATCTTGTTAAAATGGCAAAGAGAGTGATTGCTGCAGACTATCAAAGTCGCTAAAGAATGGAAAGGTATTAAAGGAAGGAAGAAAAAGCAAGGCTGAAGGCTTGGAGTGAATGTGGGATGAGGATGATTCTCTGTTTACGCGACCATCGAGTACCTTTTATCCATTTCCCGCCATGGCAGAATTTTCTTGATTATGCCCTAGTAAACGTCCATCTGTGGTCTGCCTGGTCCCCTGTGCTATCGTTGTGTGACACACGTAGCGTGATTGTCACTTGCTACCGGCGAAGAATGCACCCGCAGCCGCCAAGAAATGCGATGTGCAACGACATGCCTGCTAAGATTTGCTTGACAGTTTTGCCTTACTGTCTGAGGCACATTCAAGAGCCTGAGGATAGCGGAGCCTCAATATCCGACTGTCTGCCAAGGCGTGACTGTAGTCTGGGGTGTGTGGCAGACCATGCTTTGGCGACAGTGAGACACCATGTTCGGTGCACCTCCTACCCGCTTAAGATTGATAAAGGATCGCTCTGTGCGACAGAGCCGAATGCGGAGGCGGCTAAACGGAAAGGGCGCTGGGACAACTCTCTGCTCCGGAGCCGTTGTGGGATGAACAAGTACGTGACGCTGAGAACAGCACTCGGGAGAACGCTTTGGTCGTTGTCCCGTGACACTCATCAGTCGTCTCCGTTTCCACGTGATTTCGTAGCCATCGTACTACTGCTACTACCATCTACGACGACAGCAACACGCCTGTCTTTCATGTCATGGCCACGCCCAGTGGTGTCATCAAAGTGTCACCCTTCACACGTCCATTCTGTAACATGAAGGGAACCCGCCAACGCCAACTGACTCTGAGCGCTAGAATCTTCCTACCTGTCAGTTTAGAAGCCTGTGTAGAGAACAAAGCCATGGTGGTGGTGATGAGGAGGTGGAGCCGAGACGTCGCTGAAACCCCACGCGTGTGGGACAGAACTTTTGGCGAACACCAACCCCAGCCTCGCTCCCAAAATGGGGATATTACTATGCATTAAGCAAATGTCGATCAGTTTGGACCTGATTCGGCCCCAAGGCATGCGCATACAGGTCGGTCGGCCAATTTAAACAAGATTTTTTTTAAGTTCCGAGTGTCTTGGACGTTCGAGCGGATGCTTGGCTGTCGATTCAGTTTGGTCAATAAATAGAGCGTCCACCCTGCACCTGGGCACAAGTGCAATCCTGTTTTGTTTTTCTGTCTGGCATGTTATTACACTGCATGAGCATACGTGGTTCCAGGAGAAAGGAAAAGTAACTTCAAAAGTCATGAGGTTGAGATTTTGCCGAATGCCATCCCTATGTACACATCATTTACTACACGCCTGGTGTCCCTCTCAACCCCTCCCCTTTAGCGATAGAAACTTCATCTAAAAGCATAACATGGTAGTCCCTAAAGTCACAAATTGCCCCTGTCTCCGAAAACGCCTGCAAATGCCTGCAACGGCAGCTGGCCCCAAGCCGAGTAGGAACGAATGCCAGCCGTTAGCCTATGCGTTTCGCTTCCATCTCCTTGCTTGGGTCTGCACATGAGAATATCCTGTGAATTACAATTCATCTAGAAGAACAAAACAATCTACTCATCGTCCGAGTCCGTGTCAGTATCAGTCTCGCTCTCGGAATCCACATCACCCTCGGTGTCGCTGCCACTGGAGTCATCGGCTGCTGATTTCCGCTTCTTGATTGGCGCACCACCAGTCTTCATTTGACGCATCTGGCCAGCAATGGAATCTATCAAGTGTCAGTCATTATGCTCAGGTTGCCTGGACATGAAAGAAAAAAACTTACCTTCTTCTGGCTCGCTGATCTCTTCCTCCTCTTCGACCTGTTCGGCTTTGCTGGCGTCCTCGACAACCAGCGTAACCTCCATCTTGGTGTCCATGCCAACATAGCTATCGCAGATCAAGTGCATGACGAAGGTATAACTACCAGGCTGTGGAGGGGCGCCGAATTGCATCTTGAGTGTTTGTACATTGAATGTAGGCTTACCACTCTCATCAAGAATTGGCTTGTCAAACGTTGAAAATGTGAAGGGAGGCACTGCAATGCGCCCTTGTTTGCTGTCTGCAAGAAATACGTGCCATCTTGGTGCGTGATCCCGGGCGTAGTATGGAGCGTGTGCTAGAGGTGGCTGAATGGGTTTGTCACTAGTGTTGTCGTTCTTACGTCCCGTAATCGCCGCGACATCGCCTTCCGCAGGATCAATATCAAGAAGATCTTTCGGGTTGACCTCAGGAACGTTGGTGGCGCCTGAGGGAATGAAACGACCCTTGAGTACGAACTGGACTAAGCTGCTGGGTGTGACAAATCGCTCGCCAACAACCTTGAAGAATGCCTTTTCGAGATGAAATAGAGGAATCTGCGAGGCTACAGACATGGCTGTGCTGTACTGTTCTTGGGAGAGGAGACCGGACTTTACGATGCGTGCTTTGCGTTGAGCGTCTGGGATTTGCATGAACTCTTGAATGGTAAGATGTGTTCTTGATCGCTCAGCTTCAGCCGCATCTGCAACAGCAGGTGTGAAATAAGGCAATTGTTCTAGTGGGGAGGATCCTGGTCGGAGAGCTTGAATGAGATTCTGGGATGTCCTGTATGCTGATAGGACTGCCGTGGTGTTGCCATACGCCAGCGCAATGGCGGCATATGCTTCGTTCAAACGGAATGCGATAGGTGCGACGGCGAACTTTTCCTCATTTAGGGTCTCATCCTCGAGTTCAACACGGCCAAGATATGCCCACAGCAAGGTTAGAACCTTGCGTCTCCGGCTGTCCTCCAGATCATCGAGCTTTTGGCGGTCCTTCAATGTGAGTGTTTGTGGAATGAGCGAGCCGGAGTTCTCAGAAAGAACCTTCTGCTCCAACTTGGATAGGCCGTTTTCTGCTTTTTGCCCAGTAAGGAGGTCGTTAAACTCTTCTCCGCTGCTCAGCGCATAGATGACACCCGTCTCGCCTTGGTCGTTGTCGTAGTCGCGGAAGATCTTGCCAGCACTTGCAACCAAGACCTTTTCCTTTGTCAACCTCTGGGTTCCATACCACCACTTGCCAACTGTGTAGGGAAGAATGACACCAAGCGCGAGCGCATAAATCAGCAAGACGTACTTGCCAGATCCCTCGGTAACTAGCCACTGTGGGAGCGCAATGCCGATGCTGAAGCTCTGTTTGCCGTCGGGGTGTCCGTATGTTAGAAAGTTGTTGCGAATTTCCTCGTCAGTGAGAGCTTTGAAGGCCTTGGTGACATCAACCCAGTGGTCGTTGATAGTTTGCTGCGTAATGTTCTTCTCGGGGTCCTCGCGGGCTTTGTCAGGGTGCAAAGAAAGAGAGAGTTTTCGGTAATGCTTCTTGATCGCCTTCTCATCCGCACTCTGTGTTGTGAGTCAGTATAATTATCCACGAGTCAAGGCGCTAGGCAGAACGCTCTTACCCTTGATACACCGAGAACCGCGTATGGGTCCCAAATGTCAGGCGTCGTCCTTGCAGTGACCAGAATGAGGTAGACCATTGCAGCATTCAGTGCCCAACCGCCCACCATGACGAGACCACGCTTGATCCTCCTTTCCATGCGCTTCTGCTTCTTTCGCTGTCCTTGGATGAGATCTGCATGTTCGGGAGTGAAGTCAGACTCTATGCGCGCTCCAGTGTTCTCGAGTTCTATGAGCACAGTCAGTATGGCGATGTTGTAATACAACCAAGATGCGCACCTTTGCTGGGTCTCAGAAATGATATTGTGGTGGGGACGGTGACGAGTGTGGTGACCGTGAGGATGAAGTAGGGGAAGAACTGGCCCTGCAAATTTGTTAGAGGCGAATTGTTTTCTGTGCGCATCCAAGCTCTACCTGCTCATCGTAATTGTAGTCGGTGCCGGACATGTTTAATGTCTGTCCCTAGGGACAAGTGGAGATGTTGCGAGAGAGCGAATAGAAGAAATAGCGGGGTAGCCTCGAGTTTGGCAAGCAGCAGAAAGAGAGGGAGGGTGTGTCCTAGGCCTGTGGCATTACGAAGAAGGCGTGGGCGGGGCGTACGAAAGAAAGTCGTGGCCACTTATTGAAGTTGTTCCGACCACTGTGTTCTTTCCCGCCGCACCACGACACATGGCCGCCGCGATTACGCTTGGCTAAGCAGGGGTCGTGTCGTCACGTGCCAGCGCGCCATCGCATTTACTACGTCACGACGAAACTCAAACCTCGAGGATGTAGATATTTTATTTGCGTGGGGGAGAATGAACACTTGAGCAGGATGGAAGAAGATGTGATTGTGGGTGACGCGACATGCCAGAAACCTAAATTCAGAGAATATGACAAGACATGGTTGGGTTGTGGTTGACAATTTGACTGCAACCTGTCCAGAAGTGCAAAAGTCGACTAGACACATTTGTCATGAGATTTAGTCCACAGACATAACGTTCGTCACGGGCAAATGCGATGCCAATTAAACTGGATAAGATGTATGCTATGCTAGGTGCATGTATTTTCCACGCTCAATGCCCTGATTTGAATATTTCACGTCAATCATTCCCAGTAATGCGCCGATGCAACGCCGAAAGTGTACAAGATGGCATACTATACTGCCTTCTCTTCCTAACCAAGGCACAAGGGCCAACAGCCGCTCGAGGAAAGATACAAGGCCTCGACAAATTTCCGTGTCTGGCTTTTGTGTTCAACAGAAACATCAGACGACCTATGCTGCAACCTCTGCTGACTCTGCCGCAACTGAGCCGTTTGCGCCATTCTGCGAAGGGCTCTGTATTCCTGCATCTAGCGGTGCGGCATGTAGCGCGGGCTTTTCAACGCCCTTCATCTTTCCACTTCTTCGCTTCTCAAGGGCAGCCTTCACCCAGTCCGCAACTTCTTGGTCTTCTACCACTTCAATAGCCTGGGCTGGTCCTTTGTCCCCAGCCGCTTGATCTGGGGTAGCTTCTTGCGCAGCCGCAACCTCTTCTTCATCCTCTTCTGTGATGGTGTCAGGCTTGGCAAGAGGGGCGAGCCATGCGTGCTGGAGTAACATTGCATAGGTTGGCCGCAGGTTGGGGATTTTGTTCAAACAACCCCGTACAAAGTTCTTGGCCGCATCGGAATATCCTTCATCAGGTAGATCCGGTGGGTCGCCATCGACGATAGCCTAAAGAAAGTTAGTAATTGGCTTGCCGGAAACAATGGCATTTTGTAACGCTTACACTAAGCTGACTGAAAATGTTGTTGTACGTCTCAGGTGGATAAGGATATTGTCCAAGCGCGCATTCGATAATGGTCAGACCCAGACTCCAGATGTCGCTTTGCACGCTATATGTACCACCTCCAGGGTTGGCACCTGCTTGTGCGATTCCGCCCGAGGATATTCTCTCTGGTGCCATGTAACTCTGGCACCCGATGTTGGTCTTGGCAATACTGGCGACGAGGTTGCCGCTCACACCAAAGTCACAAATCTTGATAGCGCCCCTTGTGTTGACGAGGATGTTGGTAGGCTTGACATCGCGGTGGATGATGTTGTGTTCATCCTTCAATGATTTCAGGCCCATGGTTGTCGCCAGAGTGATTTTCCTCAGCACACCTTCCGGTACACCATCGGCGTAAAGCTTGTCTATGGATCCGCCGTCCATGAATTCCATGCAAATATACACGGCTCCTTCTTGGAAGAAGGCACCGTAGAAGTCGACAATGTAAGGCGATCTACAGCGATGGAGGACATCCAGCTCCATGATGATGGTAGCAAACTTTGAGTCTTCCAGTTCCAGTCTCATTTCCTTCATTGCCATGACAATGCCCGTGCCTGCAGCAGGCTTTGCGCTCGAAGGACTCGATTCCTCGTCAAAGTTTTTGCGAGACGGCGAGCCTGGCGCAGCCTTGTTTCCAGCAAGGCCCTGGCCTGGCTTGCGCATTCGGGGTCTGCTATGCCTGACCTTGTATACTGTGCCATAATTACCCTTGCCAAGCTCGTCGAGCGTGTCGACTTCGTCAAGTGAGATGTTGAAGGTGGTTCCGCTAGCAAACTGCACACCCTCTGAGTTGAGAATAGCCTTGCCCGCAAACTTCAAGCTTCCAGTCTTGGTGTCGATGTACTGTGAAAACTGGTCGAACTGGGTTTCTTGTTTGTGCGGTTGCGCGTCGTTTTGAGCCTTGTCACCGCCATTCATCATGCCCAGGGTTAGGCCAGGCTTCTTCCTACCAGCAGGAGGAGCAGCAGGGCTGGTGCCAGGCAGTCCGCCTGGGAGTTGCATACCGCGTCGCTCAGCCATGGACTTTTTGGGTTCGGGCATGCGGCCCGGAATAGCAGGCGCCGACTGAAAGTTAGTCGTCGGTGGTCTCGCAGGCATTCGGAAGTTGGGGGGGATGCCGCCGGGATTTCCGCCTGGAGACATTGGGTTGCGGTTGTCGAGGGATGGGCCTGGGCTCTGAGGCGCAGGCCCTCTGCCCGGCAAGCCAGTGGGCGGGGCGCCCTTGCGCCCCAGATGCACTGCTTGTATTCTGGCAAGGATATCTTGGGAGACATTCAGGCCACTGCCTCTGCTCGAGATGGTGGGCGGGTTTGCGGGACGGGGATTTCTGGCGGCATTGATGTTGCCGAGGGGCGTAGAGGAAGATGTCATGTTGGTAGTTGCGGTGGCCGTGGAGGCTTTTCGCGGGGCGGGGCGTTCGGCGGAGGGGTCTTCAGGCAACGAGGCATCGGCCGTAGGACTAGCGGGCACAGGCGAGGGAGAGGGGCTGTCGAAGGCGGTGTCGGAATCGACTTCGACGTCCGGGGTGGAGGGATTGGAGTCTGCCATGGCGAAGGGGTGACGAGTGTCACAGGCCTGAATTGGCGGGGTACGTAAGGGTGGACGAGGGAGCAAACGAGGGTGGAGGGAATAGTGATGCGGGCGCAACAGAGAAGTAGAATGGGTAGCTGCGACGGCAGCGCGAGAGGGAGTGTGGCGGCGATGCCGGGGGAGGACGAGGATAGTGGAGGTGTGGTGGTTGTGGGTTGTAGCGTGCAAGTTCGCGCGCTGTGACGTGATGGTGCAGAGACCAAGATGGCGCCAGTGTGGAGGCTCTGGGTGCACGCACCACGAGAGCACGGGAGAGGAGACTGGCAGACGGGCTGCAGATACGGAGACGCTCGCATGGGGGATTTGGGATGGCCAGAATGCGGGTTGCAGACATGCATATCTGGATTTGCATGGATTCGTGCATTCACGCGTTCACGTTTGGATGCATGTTCGCGCACACGTACATGTTCACACACGACAGCAGCGGGAGGAGGTGCATACAGAGGCCAAGGGCACGCGCGGCGACACCTGGCTCGCCAGGCAGGCTTGAGGAGAGGCGATGCAGACGGATGCTCTGGCTGGTTGTCGGATGCGCAGTCAGCAGGAGGCAAAGTGCAGCGCGCAGAGCCCACCACGTCCAGACAAAGGGCCGATGCGCGCGCCCAGGGCCCGATGATGGATGCGCAGGGCCGGCGCGCCCAGGCGTCTGGAGCGGCGGCGGGCGGTCTTGCATGTGTGGCGCAGCGACAGTCGTGGTGGTGGACGTAGTACGTCGGTAGATGCGTGCAGAGTTGCCATGTCGCTCGATGCAGGCGTAGTGCAGTACTGTGTAGGCAGAGGCAGCTGGTTGGCCAGGCGGCGTGGATGCTCTCCTCGCCATCGCCTCCGACTGCGCCCGCCATGGCCGGCGGCGCCATGTTTCTGCAGCATGCAGGGCCCCGACACGTCCCAGACACGCCCAAACACGCTTAACCAGGCTCGTTCGGTTGAACCTGCACTCAGGCGGACTGAGCGGGCGCCCGGCCGTGACGTCCTGGTCGCTTTGGTAGCGCGTCCCGGCAGCCAAGACAGTCTGCGCTTCATGATATACCTGGACCGTTTCCGCCTCCATGCCACTGATTGCTGCCTCGACACCCCACGCTTGCTTCGCCATGTCCTTCTTCTCCCCGCCCATGGCCTTGCGCCTGCGCTCCCTCTCCTCCTCCTCTCCCTTTGTCGCCCTCACCTCCCAGTCCCAAGACTCCGTCACCGGCGCCATGTTCGCCTCGCTCCAAAATGCCCATCCCTCGCATCCCGACTTTGCCAATCTGGCCCTCCTCGTCTTCGAGGCCGTCATGGAGGTCGTCTGTGTGAGCGCGCCGGGCTATGTTGTCGCCCGAATGGGCCAATTCGACGCAGACAGCCAAAAGTTTCTTGCCAATCTCAACACTCAATTGTTCACGCCTTGCCTCAGTGAGTGACGGCCTCCTTATCTGCCCGTACTCGACCTGACCCTCCGCCTTGCAGTCTTCACCAAACTCGCCTCTCAATTGACGGCGGAGAAATTGGCCGAGTTGGCAGTCATTCCCGTCATTTTCGTCGTCCAGACGCTCATATCTTACATTGCCGCCCTCGCCGTCTCGCGCATGTTCAAGTTCAACAAGAGGGCCTCCAACTTTGTCGTCGCCATGGCAGTACGTCTACCTTTACAATCCATTGTGATCCGGCGCAAACTGACACTCTCAGGTTTTTGGTAACTCCAACTCGCTGCCAATCTCCCTCGTTATCTCCCTCTCCAAAACACTCCGCGGCCTCCACTGGGACAGAATACCGGGCGATAACGACAATGAAGTCGGTGCTCGCGGTATCCTCTACCTCCTCATCTTCCAGCAGCTCGGTCAGCTCGTGCGGTGGACTTGGGGCTTCAACGTGCTCTTGGCCCCAGCCAGCGCTTACAAGGACGATGAGGGAAGAAACCATGCCCTCGAGAGCGGAGAGTACAGCGACGACGAGACGCAGCGCCTGCTCGACGACTCGCATTCTGACTATGAATCTGGAAATGTCACGAGCTATGCCACCTCTGCCGACTGCAGCGATTCAGACTCAGATTCCATTTTCAACCGTGGCCAGGCTCAAGCGGCGGCCCTATTCATTACACCCACCAATGGCAATGCAACAGTCCCTGGAGCTGGCGACATGAGCGGAAGCCCCAAGGGCACTTTCGCAAACGGACACCTCAATGGCGTGCTCGCAGCTCACCAGAAACAGCAAGACGCGCCCAAGGGCATCAAGGGTATGCCCACGCGGGCTCGTCTGGCACTGCAACGCTCGGCCACTTCAGTATCTGTGTCAACGACACGTGCTGGCCACCGCGTCTTCAACAGCTTGCCCAAATGGCTCCAAGGACCGCTGTCCAAGCTTGGTTCGGGCTTGTCCAAGTTCGCCAGGGGCGTGTGGGACTTTATGAACCCTCCGCTCTGGGCCATGCTGATTGCCATCTTGGTCGCCTCTATTCCACCGCTACAACGCTTGTTCTTCACGCCTGGAACATTCATCAACACGTCGGTTACGCGCGCTGTAAATCAAAGCGGACAAGTGGCGGTGCCCCTGATTCTGGTTGTCCTGGGCGCCAATCTTGCTCGCAACACGCTGCCAAAGGAGGACCAAAACTCAATCGAGGACCCCAGCGTAGAGAGGAAGTTGGTCATTGCCTCACTTATCAGTCGCATGCTCATCCCAACGCTCCTCATGGCACCAATGCTGGCCCTGACTGCCAAGTACGTGCCTGTCAGCATCCTCGACGACCCGATTTTCATTGTTGTCTGCTTCCTTCTCAGCGGCGCACCTAGCGCGCTTCAACTGGCGCAGATCTGCCAGATCAACAATGTGTACATGGGCGCCATGTCGCGGATCCTGTTTCAGAGCTATGTGGTATGGATTCTGCCATCGACTCTGCTATTGGTCATGCTTGCATTGGAAACCGTCGAATGGGCAACATGAACGAGCAGAGCGGGAGACCAAACAGGCGCCAGGGTGCGCATGTGGCACAAGCAAGGAAATTGTATACTTGAGTGCATGGCGAAAACAGGGATCTTGTGTTTGGTACAGCGCGGCGTTTTGGTGTTTTGGCGTTTTCCTACGCGTTGTGACGTAGGTCGTAGGCCTTAGATAGGCCTCTGCACGGCTCCGTCGCCACGTCCAAAAGCGGGCTGCATGTGGATTGTAACGCTGCACTTGCACTGTACGAGTATTTTATTAGTTGGATTTGTTGCTCATTACCACAATAGACGGCCCCAAGGCGGCTTGGCCACGTGTGCACTACGTACTGAATTTCGTCACATTCCACATTGCCGGTTTTCTGTCCACTGGTGTTTTGCTTGCTTATCTCGTTGTGGTTTGGCCGTTCGTACACTGCCAAGCCCACCACCACACATGGAACCTCGTCAAGACGGCGCGCAGCATGGGAGGCGCCGGGATGCACCTTGGGCTCGCCATGGCCATGACGCCCCGAGTCTCAATGGGTTCGATGCGTGTTTTGGTGGTTTCTCTGCAGCCCCGTCGCTGTGAATGCCATGACGCTCCCTCTGCTCGTCGGTCTGCCCAACTGATCCTGACTGCCAATCAGCTTGGCACGTGGACCCCTTACTCGCGTATCCTGTTCTTGCCTGCCTGCCCTGCCTGGCCTGGGTATCGATAACACTCACACACAACGCCCGCCCACCAAGCGGCCCAATCCTCCTGCCACCATTTGGAAGCGGCTGTTGTCACAGACTCTCTCACGCCTTGGGGACAGGGTTCCCAACACTTTTGCTATCTCCCTCGCCGATCCGGCTTACGTACCCAGCCGGACTGCTCCAGACTCCCCTCGGCCATTACCAGACCATGGCCACTTCTTCCAATTGGCAGGCCCAACAGCCCGCTGGCCCACAGTCAAGCGACTCTCTAGCCCTCTCTCGCAACACCACTTTGGAAGACGGTCCATCGCCACACTCAAGCAAAGGTTAGTCGGTCACTCTCTTGTTTCTTGGTTGCACGCACACCCCATCACTTTGTTGCGTTGTATGTATGGTGGGGTATGGGGTTTGGCCGGTGCTCGGTTCATGTGCAACAATCACTCCGCGGTCTTGAAGGCGCCTAGGCTTTAGGTGTTCCCTAACACACGTGTGGCTGTATTCTAGCTTCTCAGGTAGCTTACATGAAATGCACGGCGCTTGGGAACAGAGACTGTACTCTCTTCGTACAGATCTGCACTTTGCAAGCGATCCACATCCAGCGCAGTTGCTTACTATACATGTGCAGCCGTATCCTTTCCCGATGACAGCAAAATTTCCCCATTGATCATCGGCAAGAACAAGGAGCTCGACCAAAAAGATTACCTGGATCTTGACAAGCCTCCTAGACACTTTCCAACAAGTGTCAGTAAAAAGCGCCTGTCCGGGCGTCCTTCCTATGAACGCGAAGGATCATCCAAATCTGGAGTGCCCGACGCCAGCACGGCCTTGACCTCGCTACTTCCAGAAGGCTCAATTGATGCGGCTTCTCATAGTCACCAAGCCCACGAGAACCTGTTGAAACAGGTCGGCACCTGGCTCAAGCAGGAGCGAAGCCGGCGCCATGCACGAAGGGCAAGACGCAAGGCTGCCAAAGCTGGTGTCACTGACCATGAATCCGAGAGCGCTGCAGCAGAGACACTCGACAAGTCCATCTCTCATCACAGGAGCGACTCTGACTCTTCCCATGGCGAGGATGCACTTACTCAACTGGCACAAATTCTCGAAAAGAACATGGCCTTGAAGCTTTCCGAAGCCAAGAAGCGCCATCACCACTTGCACAGGTCATCCATTGGCTTGAAGCGACACTCTGCAATTTCTCTTGATTCGGACTACTTTGAGTCGGTAGATCAGCTCGTCCCTAGTTGTGAAGCCACTTTGGACAATTCAAAGACCATGGCATACAACGTCGATGAGCCTGGAGCCGAGTCCAATGTTGATGTAGCGGACAAGGAAAAAGAGGCTTGGTCCAAATTTCGAGCTGAAATCCTTCGTCTTACTCACACATTGAAGTTGAAGGGATGGAGGAAGGTGCCCAGCGAGCTGAGCAACGAAATCAGTGTACAAAGATTGAGCGGTGCGCTTACAAACGCTGTTTACGTCGTATCTCCTCCTAAGAATCTACCGGTTCCCGAGCAGAGTGAAGATGGCCCACCAAAGCCCAGGAATCCTCCACCGTAAGTCTTGTTGCAGTTCACTTAGCTTTTGTCTAACATTTCTTTCAGCAAGCTTTTGCTTCGTATCTATGGTCCACAGGTAGAACACCTGATTGACCGAGAGTCGGAATTACAGATCTTGACGCGACTTGCCCGCAAACGTATTGGTCCACGCTTGCTCGGTACTTTTGGCAATGGTCGATTTGAAGAGTTTCTGCATGCCGAACCACTTACTTCCAAGGAGCTACGTAACCCAGAAACCTCGGTACAGATCGCAAAGCGTATGCGAGAACTTCATGAGGGCATTGATTTGCTGAAAAAAGAGCGAGAGGCTGGTCCGTTTGTTTGGCAAAACTGGGACAAGTGGGTCAATCGCTGCGAACACATTGTGACCTGGTTGGATCAACAGATCCGCGAGAGTAGCCAGGACCTCTCCAGAGCCTCTTCAGACAAATGGAAGAGGCGAGGATATGTTTGCGGTGCCGAGTGGCCCATGTTCAAGCAAATGATTTACAAGTACCGGAAGTGGCTAGAAGATCAGTATGGCGGTCTTGATAAGATCAATGAGCGCATGGTCTTTGCCCATAATGACGTGAGTTACAATGCGAAGTGAAAATGGTATAATCTAATTCGATTACAGACCCAGTATGGAAACATCCTTCGCATGATGCCAGAAGGCGAGTCGCCACTGATGCTACCGG
This sequence comes from Bipolaris maydis, assembly GCF_028858645.1. Lineage (NCBI taxonomy): Eukaryota > Fungi > Ascomycota > Dothideomycetes > Pleosporales > Pleosporaceae > Bipolaris > Bipolaris maydis. The sequence continues at coordinate 3,194,774 of NW_027093857.1, read as the reverse complement.
CAAATCAGCACAAGCAGCTGGTGGTTATTGATTTCGAATATGCAAACGCCAATCTTCCTGGGTTGGAATTTGCCAATCACTTCGTAAGCTTTATCCGTTTTATCAACTCTTAATTCGGTGCCCGTTGGGCATCGCCATGATGCAAGGACAAGCTGACATGATGTTTCAGACGGAATGGACGTATAATTACCACGATGTAGAAGCTCCCTGGCGTTGCAACACTAAGTATTACCCAACAATCGAAGAGCAGCATCGTTTCATCCGGGCGTACTTGATGCACAACCCTTCGTACAAGGCTAGTGGCGGATACACGTCCAATCCCCCTACACCACACCTTGGACCGCTTCCCTCTTCCGGTAGTACGACTGCTCTAGCAGCAACAGCTGCCCCAAGCAGCATCTCCGCCTTTATGCTCGACTCGCGAGCTCCTCCAGGCGAAAAGTATCAAGAGCAAGAGGCCCAGTACGAGCGACAAATTGAAGAGGAAACGCGCCGCCTCCTAGCAGAGACCAAACTCTGGCGTCTCGCCAACTCCGCCATGTGGGTTGCCTGGGGCATAGTCCAAGCACACATCCCGGGCCTCCCTAACTTCGACGAGGAGAGCGAAGACAACAAGACAAGCGCCAACCCAAGCGCAGAGGCAGCAACGCTAGACAGCGCAACTGCCGAGCTGGAAGCCGCAGCTAAAGCAGAGCAAAAGAGCACGGGGACAGTGAGTGAAGAAACGGCGGCAAAGATACAGGCGCAGGCGCAGATGGAAAATGATGCTGACCTTTTCAAGTCGCAGGACGAGGAGGAATTCGATTACTTGCAGTATGCTAATGACCGAGCAATGTTTGTCTGGGGGGATGCGCTTAGGATGGGGATTGTGAGCCAGAACGAATTGCCTGAGGAATTGCTGCAGAGGATCAAGCTTGTCGAGTATTGAGATGGGACTGAATGGTGTATAGGGGTAAGGTCGAATGAAAAGTGGAAGGGGGATGATGGATGCCTTATGACAACGATATGAATGGTGTACCTATGTAAAACGTCAATCATGTAACGACATGAGGCATGTCATGTACGTAGTAGCATATGAAAAAAAAAACATATTAAGAAAAACCCCCAGTATACCAGGACTTAATCGCCAATCTATACATATTCAAGAAACATGCAATCATTCTTCTTTCTCTAGGAAAAAAACAACAAGTCATACAAGTCTGATTCGTACACCATACGCCTTCCTTCCCGCACTCACGTAAGAGAAGCAAAAATCGTTAATAATCCCCCCCCCCCCCCCCCCCCCCCCCGCCCACCAGCTCAGCTCAACTCAGCTCAAATCCATCTTATCCCCCTGGGCCTCGGCCTCGTCCGGCTTCGGCTTCGCGGGAAACAAGCGCTCCAACCCCCTAACTTCGTCGCCCCTAACCCTGGTGCCACCAGCCTCCCAGGCGCCCTCGACGCCATCCGTCGTATCCACGCCCCTGCGCTCCAGCACGCGCTTGGCCTGGGATTCGATGTAGAGTCTACGCTGGGCGCTGCGGTCTTGTGGTGCATCTGTTGCTGTTGGTGCGGAAGAGGAAGAGGAGGAGGTAGAAGCGAGATGGGGTTTCAGCGATGCAACGAGTTGGCGGAGATAAGGAAGCTGGGTTGTTGTGAATGTGGTGTGTGTGGTTAGTGGTGGGGAAGTAGTGGTGGCTTTTTCGTTTATTGGGGGTGTGGTTTGGATGCCGAGGGCTTGTGCTGCGGGGGTGGAGGAGAGGAAGGCGAAAGGTGCCGTGTTGTTGTCGTTGTTGCTTGGTGTTTCTGTGGCTGTTGTTGTTGAGCTGCGTGTTTCGCGCTTGGGGCCTGTGGAAGAAGAAGAAGAAGAAGAAGAAGAAGAAGAAGAAGAAGGGGGGTGAAGGAGGGATTTCAGGCGCGCGATTTGGGCTTCGTTGCGGGTTTTTTCGGCGACGAGGGCGGCGTGCAAAGTACGTGTTTCGAGGAGTTTGCGGCGGAGGGTGTAGAGGGATTCAGGGGTTAGGGCGTTGTCTTTGGAGGGGGGTTGGAGGTTCTGAGTTATGTTAGATTTCCCAACTTTGTCTGCCTTTGCTTCTCTTGGTGGCATATATATATAGAGAGAGAGGGAGGGAGAGAGAGAATACGTACCTCGTAATGTCCCAATCTAACCCAATCTCCCAGTCCTTCGTCTTCACCTTTCCCTCTTCCAAGCGCAAACACGTTTCTCAGTGTCCAAATCTCCAATTTGTCAAAGTTCTTGTCTACGGCATTTTCCATGAGTGTCTCGAGTTTCAGGACTCCTTCTTCAATCTCCAGTCGCGCCTCGGGATATACATTGTTGCCTTCTTCGTCTTTCTGCGGTGTGCGACCTTGCGAGGCATAGAGGTCTGCGAAGCCGAGTAGGGCTGGGTCCGCGGACGAGAGGCCGGTTTCGAAGGAGTCGGTACAGCGGTAGAGGACTTCGTTAACGGCGTTGATGATGTCGTCGATTAGGGACTGGAAGATGTTACACCGTCAGATAAATGTCTTGAATCATGCGCCGTATGCAATCGTTTTTTTTTTCTCTTCTGGGCAACCATGACATGAGGAATTGGGAAACATGCATTCCCCGCCAAACACTTGGTCAAATCCCCACTATCACCACCTTGCACTGCGGGATCACACATACAATCGGAGGCCAGGTAAAGTGCTCGGTAAGGAGCATATTCTCCTGCTGCTTTGCGCTCGCCATTTTGTCCCTTGTCCCTGCTGCCGTTCGCGTTGCTGCTGTTGTCGCAAATGCCCACCGGGATGTTTTGCGACACGCGCCGAGAGGGGACGTGTGTTTACCCCAAAGGGCGTCTGACGACGAACAAGGGTCACACACGCGCTAGGCGGGCCTCGCTAAGGCCGCTTCGTTTGGAACCCTTGCGTGCGGAAGACTGCGAGCCGATAAGTGAGACATGAGGGGGAAATGATGATTCCGGCGGCAGCGGTTATGATTCCCGAATACTACTATATTCTTTGATCATCTATCTTGGACAAACGGAAACAAGATGTGTGTGATGATTGCTGACAAGTGAGAAATGCATATTTGCAGTTGATTGCAGACAGCCTGTTCAACTATGGTGATACACAATACAGTGCCTCTAGCACCATCTCTTCCAATCCTATATAATACAACGCAACCACATGTATAGCACCAAGTGTCGTCTAGAGTGCATACAACATGGCGCTCTCCCCGCGATGGTAATGATAATGATGATGATGATGATGATGATGATGATGACGACGACGACGAACCGTGGCCCTCGAGCCACCGCTCAAGTACAAGCTTTCCCTGCCACCCTCCCGAAGCTGCACGTGCAGACATTGTGGTATACAGATTTGTTCTTATGCTAAGCGCGCAAGACAAAACAATACTTTTCCGTGGGCGCGCGGAAAGCAAACAAAAGGAAAGACGGGAGAATAATTGGTAATCCAAGACAACAAAAGAACACACATAACGCCAATAAGTCCGGTATGAGACCTAGAGTAAACCTTTCTCTCCATGCGTCATGTCGCTGTCGTAAATGCGGTAGATGTGAAGCAAAAGACAAAACCACCGCCATTATTGCATCCCTCACCAACACGGCGGAACTCGATAACTATACAAAGACGTTCCTGTCCGAGAACGTCAAAGACGAGGCCACCTCAGTACTGTCGCTGTTGTTCACGGAATCGGCGCTCTTCTTCCGCCCGGCGGGCCTTCTTCTCCCGCTCCAGCTTGATCTTGTGGGCTTCTGTCCCATCGTCCATGAGCGATTCCTTGAACCAAGGGTGTTGCAGAGCCTCCTTGGCCGTGATTCGCTTCTTGGGGTCATACACGAAGATGCGTCGTAATAGATCGAGGAATTGCCTGTTGAAGTCGGTGTGGGCAGGGATGGTTTCCTGTACATGTTAGTTGTCATCAAGTCATGCATTGTGGCTGGACGTACGGGGAGCTTCTTCATCGCTTTGACATATTTCTTGGACGCCTTGTTGGTCTCGGCGTTGGGGTAGTCGAGCTTGTAGTTCTTAAAATATCTTGCAGCACTACTCATGTCAGCAAAGAAACTTTCTTAGGCACAGTGCATGCATCTACTTACGAGCTTGCCGAATTGCGTGATGATCCACGGTCTTGCTTGTAGACGGCCCGTACAATGTCCCGGTCAATCTTGCCGCTGCAGACGGCTTCCATCATGGCCAGATGCTCAAGGTTATCGTGCGTTTGGAACAGGGCGTCGCCAGTGAAGAACTCGACCAGGATGCATCCGATACTCCAAATGTCGCAAGGGAAGCTCCAGCCTAGGTTGAGGATAATCTCTGGCGCACGGTAGTGGCGGGTTGACACAACAGACGAGTGGTACTCGTCATTAAAGGTTGCCGATCCAAAGTCGATGAGTCTGATCTCCGGGTCAAGGAGGACCTTGCGATGTCGTGCCGTCCTATTGACCGTGGTAGACGATGACGGTACAGTTCTATTGTACGTGAAAGTCTGGTAGTTGTTGTTGACAAGCAAGATGTTCTCTGGCTTCAAGTCCGTGTGGATCAGGTTGAGATCATGTAAGAAGGCAACGCTGGTAAAGAGCTGCTTGGCAAATTTCTGGATGTGAGAGCTGGGGAATGGCACAAAGCCGTTGGACTTGAGAAAGTCAAACACACTTTGGCCATAGAGGTCAGTAACAATGCAGATATGGTTTCGGTAGTCGAAGCAATCTCGCAGGTGTATGCATCGGTTGATGTTGTGCTTATCGTTGGAAGCCAGTGTTGACAGCACTCGCAGTTCGATACGGCTGGCGTCTCGGTACTTGGGCACAGATCTGATGACTTTGATGGCGCAGTTTGTGCCTTTTCGTCTATCGTAGGCCTGGACGACTTTGCCAAACGTGCCCTGACCGAGTAGCTTTGTGATTTGATCTATTGGTCAGGTGTTAGCATCCACGGTAACACATGGCGGTGTGAGAACAACGTACATCGCTCAGTAAGGTCGGCATCTGGGACTACAATGTAGTGGCCGTCTTCATCGTCGACCTTTTGGTCTTTGTTGTATGATTTCTGGGTCGCGTCAGTATCTGGTGTTTTGAAACAAGAGGCGGGTGTGTGTGTGTGTGTGACTTACGTCTTGGATCACCTGGACATAAACATCTTTGGCCTTGATGACTGGGTTGGGCGGTGGCTGGTAGAGGCTAAAGGGGTCGTCATGTTGGTCTAACTCTCGTCGCTTGGCCTGCTTTGCTTCGTCCTGGACCACGGCGCGTGTGCGCTTGCGTTTCTGGCCGGCGGCCGTGGTGTCGTGGGGCGAGATGTTGTGGCCGTTGCTGACCTGGGAGCCGAGCGAGGTGGGCGCAGTGGTGTTGAGGGCAGAGGTTGTGCGGTCGGTGGACAGCGAGTGGTTGGGCGAGTCGTAGTAGGGCGTCTGGGTGGTCGAGTACGAGGTGTGCTGGTTGTAGACGGGGTCGTAGGCCGTCGACGCGGTCGTTTTGCGCTTCTTGTCTGCATGGCGCGCCGACGAGTTTGTGGCAGCGTGTGCAGCAGCATCATCGTCGTCGTCGTCGTCGATAACAATGACCTCTCTGGGGATGCCGTTTTTGTAAAAGTCGGCCCAGTCCGGGTTCCGGCGTCGATGAGCCGAGCCGGCGTCGGTCGCGCTCATGTCGATCGGGGCTGGGTGAGGGATGGGGGGCAGCTGGGGGGGTTGTCTGTTGTGGGCAGTTGCAGTTGCAGATGCAGCGGTTCGGCGCAGGTCAGAGGTCGAGGAGCCGCTAGCGTAGCCGTTGTAGAGCGAATTGCCTATCCGACCAGAGCCGTTGGCAACCTGGGCATTGGAGATGTTTGGCTGGTAAGCGTGGTGGTGCGAATAAAACTGATGATGGGGCGGGAGTGTGGCCGTGGCGGTGGAGGGCGTAGACATGGTTGGGCCGTCGTCCCGGGGCATTCGAGAAGCGACGTCGTGACGCTGCTTTCGCTGTGCGCAGCCTAGCGGGTCAAGCACGTCGACGAGGCTGCTGGACGGCGCAGGGCAGCCCTGGATGCGAGCACTGCCAGGCGAGCAGCGGGAGCGAGGACGGCGAGACGGGCGACCAGGAGGCAGCGCAGAAGGCGATGCACTCGAGGGCGCGGGCGTGGTGTTGGTGGTGGTGGTGGTGGGTGCGGGTGCTATGGCGGCAGGCCTGGCCAGTCGAGGGCGCTCTCTCTCTCTCGCTCAGAGGCTCCGGGGGTGCGGAGAAGAAAGGGCCTTCACGTCGCTTGGAGGGAGTGCGTGGGCCAGAGCGGCGTCAGGCGGGCGGGCTGTGATGGGGGAGGTGTGTGGTGGCAGCAGAGGGCGAGGGGCGAGGCACAAAGGCTGTAGTCACACATGCCCAAGCAAAAGGCAGAAAAGCGTCGTGGTCGCCAGACGGAGGGCAGCCAAGGTCGAGATGACACTTGCGGAGTCTGTGGTGAGAAGCCGGGCCTGTGCGGTCCACTTGGTCGTCATTCGCTTTCGCGGCACGCCAGCGACCGTCTCTCTTTCGCGTCTCGCGCCACCCTCGAGCCAGGCCAGGACGACGGGCTGGGCAGGTCAGAGTTTGAGCTTGCGACTCTACAGGCATAGCCCGAGGGGGGGCACCCAGTCATCTGCTGCTCTGTCCATCCATCCACGACCCATCCGTGAATCCATCCATCTACACATGAACATAATTCCGGCTCCGGCTCCGTCTTGAAACCGTCGCACACGTCCAGATGCCCAGCCCACAGGAGACGGAGAACAAGCCGTGCGGCTCTCTGCCCATCTAGAGAAGCCTACCCATCTAATGCCTACCTACTCCTTGGACACAGCAATTCGGCCCACAAGACACCGCCTGTCTGCTCCAATGGCGCCGCCAGAGTGAAGCGGTATGCGCGCAACATGGTCACGAGAAACAAACGGTCCTGCGCCGCCCATGGAGCATGTCATCTGCTTGTCCAACCAGCCTTACCTTGCAGCCAAGTCGTCTTTTGTTGAGAATAGGCGTCTGCACATAATTCTTTAGGCCCGACCATGTCCCCCACGATGGCCCTGGGGAGCAACTTGTCGAATGCGTTTGTTCGGCCGTGGTTGTCGTCGTCGTATATATAGCACTATGTGATATAACTATGTAGCTCCAATATATACACTTTACCGTGTGCCCCCGATTTGGCTGCTGTCGCTTCCGCTGTAATGCCTGAATACGAGCGCGGTCCCTGCCGCAGCTCGACTAACGCTAAAACACCCTTTTCTGACCATGACACACCCATTTTCCTCCTCTTTCTCCTTCTTGCTCTTATATCCGCTGCTACATACACGCACCGATCCAGGAACGGGAATGCTCCCTCAGCACATGTGCCTGAGTATAGGCTGAGGTGAGACGTGCAGCAGCATGCCCTATCGGTGTCGCTTGGCTCAGCCATTACTCAGCCCACCCACTGCTCGCCTCACGGTTGCTGCACTCCACTCTGCTACTGCACCCAGTAACGTCATCGTCCAACGTCTGCCCTTCGCCCTCCACCACTGCGCTTCTGCTTCCACTCTCAAAGCCCGTCCAAGCTCCCGGCTCAATAGCCCGCGGCCCTCTATCCTGTGCATTCGCTGCCTGTCAGCCGCCTTGACGCGCCCTCTTGGGCGCCTCCTTGTTGCGTCCTAGCGCTGGTATAGCCGCCAAGGCTGAGTCGTGGGTGACTTTCTGCAATCGTGGCGGCGGCGCAATTGCCTCTCGGCACGTGCCAGACACGCCGCCCATTGGTGGATATCAAGCCCGGCCATCGCTTGCATTGCCCCAGTCGACCAAGTACATTCAAAATGCCGTGCACTCCACTTCGCATTGCTTCCCATGCCAAAGCCGATCAATTTCCTGGCTATCTACCCGTATCCAAATTGATAACAAGACATAACTACTCAGACACAAAAAAGTCATTAAACGAGCGTGTCGACAGAAGCCTGACTCGCAAAAGGACAGTTTACCCTCCTCTACGTACTCGAGTACGGTACGATACAATACGCTCTCAATCGATAGTCAGACAGCCCCCATTCGAGACACCATGTTCAAACAGCCGATCCCATGCAAATTTTTTCTGGCAACTGCCCGTCCGTCATTCCAAACCAGATACTGGCCATGGCAGCCGCCATGGAAAACAGACATGAAGGAAATTCGTGCATCATCATTCGTAGTGACCCATCCAAATATACACCGCTCGACCATAGCAACAGTCGACATCAACATAGTCTACACACCTACAGCTTGGGGGGGCCATTGATATCTTCGAAGAAATCAAAAACCAGCTTGCCCACGCTCTCAACAATCGTGTCGACATCGCTGTCCGTAATGTTGAAGGGTGGGGCAATAATGATGTGGTCTCCACGGTCGCCATCAACGGTGCCTGACCCTGGATAAACGTAGACATTATATCCGTCTTTCAACCCTGTATGCGCAAATCAGCATTCCACAATGCCCCAATGACAACTTCACGCAAACCTACCTTGCTCGTGAATTCTCCACGCTATGGCTGCCTCCGAGTCAAATGGCGCCTTGCTCTTTTTATCGCGTACAAATTCAATCTGCAACACTCAGCTCAGTTTCGCCACGACTTGAACAATCTGCCAAACTTACTCCCCGGAAGAGACCTGCTCCGCGTATGTTCCCTACGTTAGGATGATCGCCAAGACGCGCCACCAACTTCTTCATTAGCTTGTCCCCTTTATCCTTGACATTCTCCACAAGATGGTCGTGGTGTACAATCTTCTGCACCGCCAGGCCAGCGGCGCATGCTGCTGGGAAGTTCTGGAATGTGTGTCCATGGGCAAAGCAGCTGTCTCCAAGGGTGTCGACAATATCTGCACTAACCAGCAGTGCCGAAACTGCTGCATAGCCCCCCGCAAGCGCTTTGCCCACCAGCTGAATATCTGGAACCACCCCCTCCTCTTGCCAAGCGTGCATGTAGCCCGTACGCCCCATGCCACACATGATTTCGTCCAGGATGAAGAGTACATTGTACTTTTTGCATACCTTCTTCATGGCCGTCAGGTAGCCAGGCAATGCGGGGACGCAACCAAGTGCCTGCGTAACAATGTCAGTCATCAGAGCCGCTATACCAGGTGTCCAACTCCCAGTGCAAAACTCACCGCACCCACAACTGGCTCCATAAAAAAGCCCGCCACCGTGTCCGCACCAAGCTCGCAAATCTTGCTCTCAAGCTCTTCTGCTAGCCGCTTAACATACTCATCTGCCGTCTCCCCATCCTTCATATCTCGATATGGATTGCATGGAGAGACAAACTGCGTGTTGTCAGGCAGAATCTGCTTGTACATGTCTTTCCGTCCCTTGTGCCCACTGACTTCAAGAGCACCCAGCGTCGCTCCGTGATATGATCGATCACGAGCAATAAACCACCGTCGGCCAGACTGACCTTCTTGCTTCAACTTGGTGTGGTACTGATATGCGAGCTTCTTAGCCGCCTCGGTAGCCTCAGAGCCTGTCTCATGTGAGCTTGTTGGTTCTAATGTTTACCAAACCCACATTACCTGAATTGTAAAAGGCCACCTCAGCCATCTCGTCGCCTGTCGATTCGACAAGGTAGTCTGCAAACTCCCACGCTGCCTCTGTGTCGAAGCTCATAGAAGCTGCGTAGGCGACTCCCGTTTCTTCTTGTCTCCTGATTGCCTCATGAACTCGCCTGTCGCCATGGCCAATGTTGGACACTCCAGCCCCACCGGAAGCATCAAACAACTTCCAGGTCTTAGTACCATCGGTGACTGATAGCCAGCTTCCTTTCGCACCCGTGAGCCAGAGTGGCACACTCCTCACCATACGTTTGAGAAGTGGACTCCGGCGATTCTGACGATTCCATGAAGCCGCCATTACCGGAGTGCAACTGTCCATCGATGGTGAAGCGCCGGTAACAGACACTGTGCAGGGACTGCTGCTTTCATCGAGCAACAGGGCTGGCGCCATGATATAGATATGTTTCTGACAAAGAGTTGAGTGGATTGACACAATGAATCAGAAGCGGAACTAAAGAATCCTGAGAACCGGAGCGGGTTACCTTGAACTTTATACTACCGAGGCTATTCATGGAACCACAATGCGACATGACCGGTAAAGCTTCTTTTGGAAGCAGAGAGTCTACCACGTAATCAGGGCCCAGGTCACTAGGACCATAGCTTGCACAGTCGGCAACCCGAATCCAGTTTGATATTCCGAGCCGCGCGGGAAGACTAGAGTCGGGGCACTTTTCCCCGATAAATGGCTTTGGCTTATGACTAGCTGAAAAGTTGAAAGAAGCTTGCGCATGCGTTGCGCTGGGAAAGTCACGGGCTTATTCATTCTCGCGGAAACTTAACGGTCAACTGCTTACCAGAAGTATATCCGGGCGGCCAATCACCTCTGGCTATGGCACTCTTGCATACAGCATGTGGTTTCCAACGTTATCAAACGACAGTCAGCCCTGTGTTATGGACAGTTTTGTATGTAAGACCAGAGTAAGGCGGCACAGTTGCAGCCATGCCAGGGCAAGGCGCCGGACGCCCCGAGGACAGGCACAATGGCTGCACACATAGCGGAATCTGTAGCTATGGGTTATGCCCTGCTGCCAGGGCAGCCACAGAGGCATGTGGGAGGATGCAGCACCCGAACCAAGCAAAAGTAGCCTCGCATTAGTTGGACCCAAATGCACACGATAATGCGCTGTTGCCACATGGTTATGTGGGGATCCCAAGAGACCCCTGTGTGGTAGGGTGAGCAAGGTTGCTGCTGCAACATCCGCATGCGTCTAGTAAGTGCCAGGGCGATCGGATCGGAATTAACCGTTTATCTTGTGTAACAAAGCTAGAAGAGAACATATCAACACAGTCAGCTTGAAGTGTTTGCCAAAAAAAAAGGCAAACGAGCATTGTCAATTGACAAGAGTGCTTCGTCATTGCAGACCAGAAGCAGAGGTACTCCAAAACAGCCAAAGGCAAGGCAAGCCAGGTGCATGCCGCTGCAGGCGCCTCCACAGGGGGCTGACCGGTGTCATGGACGGCTAGTGGCCTCGCGAATGCCTGGTGAGTTGATCTGACTCTGTGCGATGGCCAGACTAGAAGTTCTGGTAGGGGTGAATAGCCGCAAGATGACGCGAAGACACTAAGGTGAAGCATTCGACGACATCTTGGATGCGGAGGCTGACCGTCGGTCAATGATTCGATGGAGACGTGCCAGGTGACACCAACACATCTATACTCGTATGTCCGTAGTTGACCTGAAATAGTCGGACTCTACTCAGCTTGGAAGGTCCACGAGGAGCCGGGTGTACGGAGACTGGCTGCCACCAGCTGCAAATCAGTGACACCAACGTGACATAACGGCACGAGGCGGCGGGAAAAAGCAAGCCTGCAGACATCGGGGCTCGAGTTTGGGACAGCGATTGGGAGGGGGGCTCTTGCAGCAGAGCGTCCGCTAGCAAGTGAAGCGAAGGCGGCTTGGGGGTGGCGGCGAGGGCCACAGTCGTCAGGCCTTTGCTATATTGGCAGGTAATTAATCGTGGCCACGACCCTGCAGCGACGGCTTGGGCTTTTGCAAGCGCCAACATGGGGTGAAGGGCAAAAAAAATCACTGGGGCCGTCAGTGTTGGCCGAGAGGTGCTAGAGGATTGGAGTTATCAATCAAGGGCCTGCCTGAGACGGAGACGGAGCAGGCCAACACCCGGGCCGTAGCGCACAGGTGAACGAGAAGCCGACCCGGACCGGCAGTGCCTCGTTCGCTGCCAAGCCCGTCCCTCTAGCTTCCCCACATTCGTCCAACCGCCGCCGTGGCCGACATTCACCACCTTTGGTTCCCCATTGCAGTCGACGGGCTTACGTCAGGTGAGTGAGGCCGACGGCAATGTGCCGTGGACGATGTACAATGTACGCACCCGCACAACCTCTGACCCATGCACAGCGTCCACCGGAAAAGCACTGCCACCAGGCCCGACAAGATGAATCCCCGCGTCGAAGAGGTCAGCGACTCGGACAGTGAGCCGTCCGAGATGGACATTGGCGACGTGCCCTATCTGATGAATGCGAGCAATGCGCCCAGTACCGGTAACACAACCATGATGCCGCCAGCCATGGCTTCGCAGATGCTGCAGCCACAATCGCCCTCGATCAAGACGACAACGGACCGCGAAAAGTCAAAACACTACCAATGCCTGTACCCCATATACTTTGATATATCGAGAAGTAGGGCAGAGGGCCGCCGTGTGGGCAAGGAATTGGCTGTGGAAAACCCTCTTGCCCGGGAAATGGCAGACGCGGCAGCAGACCTTGGCCTGAGGACAGTCTTCGAGCCCGACAAGACCCACCCCAAGGACTGGAGCAACCCTGGTAGAGTGCGCGTTCTGCTCAAGCACGAAGGCAAGAACATGCACCAGCAAATCAAAAACAAGCACCACCTCTACATCCTCATCTCGCAAGCCCTCAAGGCGAACCCAACACAGAAGAACACTCCCTTCCGACTGCCAATTGCAGGCCTACCCATGCCCAAGGAGATGCCAGAGCCAGCGATACCCAAGGGCTGGAAGATGAACAAGATTCTTCCCTTGCACTCTCCAGCCCTGACAGGAGGCGGTGTCAGCGAGAACTTTTTGCAGGACATGATGGCCGAGATGGCAGGCGAGGCAGGCGGCAGCGGGGCAAGTAGTGGGGCAGAGTCCAAAAAGAAGATAAAGGACAAAAAGAAAAAGTGAGAGACCAGCGGTGGAGGAGGTTGCCGCTCGCCCACTGTCGTGTCCATACCATTCCCAGGGAACAGAGGACCGGTAAACGTTCTACGTTGTTGCTGCAGCCGTGTAGTCTCGAGGCTACCAAATCATGAGACAGGTACCTCGACGCACGTCTAGACAGGGTGCATAGCAGGACTTGCTAAAGCCTGGTATTGTGGCGTCTGCAGAAAATCAATACCTACACTACTGCACTAATACCACGCTCTACGTTGGGTGAGACCATGACTTTGATCGACAGGACTAGACAGTCACTCATGCCGGCTACTGGGCTTGGGCTTGATCCCTCCCGTCTGCATGCATGCATTCCCTGTCACGTGGATGCAAGGTGTCGTGAGCCATAGCCCCGCAACCTCAACATCCAAGCTCAACCTCCAGTTCCGAACAATCTGTCCGCGGGCCGATCATTGCAATTTTGAGCTAAATTTGACATGCATGCACCCCTGCTGATCATGCAGCATTATTTCTGAACGGCAATATCTTTCATTCGTCCAATTCGAATCATTTTCCGTATCTCACATGTCGATTTAGTAATTGTTCTTATTGAACCGGTCAAACAAGAGTCAAACTGGGATTTGTTGACTTTGGAGGCGCGCTGTGTATGCTCCAGTACGAGTGATTGCAGCCTGGACCTTTGCGATATTCTCACCTATGACCACCAGGCCGGGATAGACCCGAGTATTACCCACAGACTGTGGTTCTGAGCCATATCCCTTCTGCTGTTATCATTGGCTTTCTCTGAACATGCAACATGTGCGCCCTGTTCGTATCCTAAAAACGTTTGACACATGCTGTCTTCCTTCCGATCACCCGTCACAACAGACATTACGTATCGGATTCACAATCATCACGTGAGATGGAAGTTCTTTGTATCATGTCCACAGTGATGCCCAACAAGGTATTTCTTTCCCGACTGCTGAAGTATTCAGTGCTTATACTCTATGCTCCTTCCTCTATGGTCAAGCTGTCAGGCCTCGCCCAGACTCTGGCTATGAACGGCGTTCCATGCTGCTAGCATCGGGAATGCCGTATTGCGCCTGCCTACTCTAGCTATCTATGTATATGTTCGGCCGTTGGGAATGCCGTGTCACACTGATTATCCAGTCAACTTCTTGATACCGTAAGCATGTTCGGGAATTGCAACATCAACAGTATGCGAATAGACATTGTGACGTCCAATGTCATGCTGTGGAGTGATCGGGGGGGCAAATGCCGTGCCCTCGACTACCGATCATTACGACGACTATGAATTTGATTGGTATACACGAAACCAACATGTATCCTTGTCCATCACGTACATATTGCACGACTCCACACAGGACCTCGACTCAGCTTCATTGAGAATGTGCCAGTCCCTTCATGCAAACACCATCTGATTATACAAACAAGGGTCCAAGTGCCTTTGCGTCACCTTGCACAGCAAAGATTGAACGTATGCTGGCGTAGTCCATTGAGCCAAGACCCTTGCGCTAGCAAGTACCGGTACTAGGTTATGTGTTCTTCTTTTGGTTAGACCGGGCGCTCTATGCAGGCTGAACACAAGACGGTTAGGCAGTATGCATTGTCCCTCACATGCACGCAAAACCTCTGCATGCACCAAAATCGTGTGCCGTTATTTCCACTTGATGAGAGAAAAACGGCCCATCACATGATTGCAATCCAATGTTCATTGGGAGAAGCAAGCATATCGGACCGACTTGAGAAACAAAAGCAGGTCTGCTCTACGGCCTTTGTATTGACAAGCAGGCATTGCTCGAATACATGCAGATCTGGAACGGCATTGGGTGAATCAACAAGTAGTGACTGGTCAAGCTTGTTTCAATTAGGAGGGTGCCATTCTGCTGCAATTGCGCTTTTGGCGTCCCGCCGTATCTTACTCAACACAGCAGAGTTGGGGAATTTGATTCCTACAGATCGACGGAGGTGTGACAACCCAGGTAAAAGCAAATTCTCAAAACTGGGATACACATCGAGGAAACTCGTCGACCTCCGTTGGTATCCACTCGTGCGTATCCTGATTACTTGTAGGGGATAGCGAAATCATTTCACCCGTCCTTTCAGTTGCCGAAGGACATGAGTAAATGGATACGTCAAAAATCCAAGACTATCCCATCCTCTGTCACAGTTTTTTTTTCATCTCCCAGTCTTCTAGTCTTTTGGAGCGGTGTGTTAGTCACAATGCCCACTCCCAAGCCAAGAAACAGCAAGACCATCAGAGGATGGAAATACATGTCAACACTGTAGGTTTGCATGGAAACGGCAATCCCAGTTAGAAGCCAAGACTTGACAAGTACATGCGGCTCACGCCATTAAATCATAGAGACCGGCTTTTGCACCGTCTTCTGCAGACTTGCATGTTGGACTTGACACTGCCACGCACACACACACACTCATCGCCCTCCCTGACTGTCTGCCCATCCAAACCCCACATTCCACTTTAATCATTCCCCCCCCCCTCCCTGGCCCAAACGCAAAAGGAAGAGAGAAGAAGAAAAAATGAGTGCAACTCGGCCCGAGCCAGCCGCAAAAAGTACCCCTCAGCCCTAGCGTATCCGTCTCTCCCCCTACTACCCCACCTCCCGAAAACCTCCCCCTACCACTAGTAAAAGGTCTACACTCCACCAAAAAAAAAATCACCTCTAGTACACCCCCCCATCATCTTGCCCGTATAAGCTAAGAAAAACCCCCCAATCAAACTTGCGCAATTCTTCCCTGTCCGACCCCCGAACCCCCCCCCCCCCCCCCCCCCCTCCTAACTAGACCACGTTTACACACATACACATATACACACCGCTGACATTCTTCGCTTGTCCCTGTAGTAGTACTAGTATGCGCTTGTCCTTTTCTCTCTCCGCCAACGCAGCCCCAACACGCATCGAGTATGTAAAACGGGCCGGGAGTACTAAGGGGGTGGGGGGTGTGTGAAGAGACAGTTTTAACACCCTGCTAGTATGTACTATCCTACACACACACACACACACGACTTTAACGACACATGATTTGTTCAAGGAAGATAGCGGCGCATTTTTTTTGTCTCGCGTCGGAACTAATCACCCTTCTGTTTTCGATGTCGCATGGAGAAAAATCTCGGGGAAGGGGGGTCTGGAATACATATGATGGGCTGATTGTCGAGCGATACTTACACGCACGCACACACACAGAGAGAGAGTATCTTTGGTGGTTTTATCTGGCATGTTGTATGTATGCTTTCGCCTCTCTCTCTCTCTCTCTTTCGGGCAAAATGTCGGCGGTGGGGGGGGGCGATCGGTTGCAGGGGCTGAGAATGGAGAGGGTTTACGTGCATGATAGTACAGTGCGGATTTGCTTTTTTTCCTTCTTCGAGGGAAAAAAGAGGTGGAGATAAGGGGGAGGGGGAGGAGGGGAGGTGTGTGTGGCTGCCTTGCAGGTCTGGAGTTAGTGGCGCTGTCCTTTGTTTTCTTCTTCTTTGCTTTTGTTACTTATTTGGGGTGGGGTGGGGGAGGGTTAAGGTCGGCTTTAAGGGGGGCCCAAGATGCGGAGGGCCTGGATTGAGGGTGGGATGAGTGCGGAGTGTGGAAGCTTGGGGTGCAGGAGGCTTAGGATAAGGGGATAGGGGACAAGGTTCAATTTGTTGTTGTTGTTTTGTTTGTAGATGTGGGTTGGCTTGGCTGGGGTTGTGGGATGCTTAGATAGACTGTCGAGGATGACGCTGATGGCTGGTGGTGTGTTAGGAAGTCGACATGCGTAGGGCTTGACTCGATTTTTGCCGGAAAGTAGGGATGACGCTTGTGATTTGGATAGAATGTGCGATAAAGGGGGGGGGTTGACATAAACTTGTTTTAAGGCTCTTGACTCGTAAAAGTTCCAAGGTCAGCATATATCAGCTGTCACAGTCCGTTAAAACTTACCGCAGACACTTTATCATGACAACAAAGTCCTGCATAAAGTGAAACAATACATTTGCAAGAAGTGGTAGAAATTTCAACAATTGATTGAAAATATGTACAAAAAGCGATTGCCGTAGACAGAAATTCATCAACACGCCCTAGAGTCCACCCAATGCTCTATGCCATTGCCATCTCTCAGTGACTCATCTCCACATGATCACCATGCAAACCTCATCAATAATATCCTCGGCACAGTTGCCAGCAGCTTAGTTACCAGACTGCTGAGCGAAACCGAGAGTAGGGCTGTTGTTGCCCATGTTGAAGATGACGTACTTGCTCTTGAGGAAAACATCACCGAAGATGTCCAAACCAAGGTCGGAATTCGACTGAAGACCACCGTAGCAGGTGCCATCGCCGTTAGGGGCAAAGTTGATGTACTCTCCGGGAATGGTCTGCTTGACGCCACTGACAACGATAGAGAAGTCTGGCAGGGTGCTGGAGCAAGGGAAGATGTAGCCTCCGGCCGAGTCGCTGTTTTGTGCGCCACTAACCTGTGCATAGTAGGCACTGAGGATAGAGTCATCGAGCAAGACAAGGGTGGTGCCGGTGTCGGCAATACCATCAATGCTTGCTGAAGTGGTCCTGCTGCCGACGGCGTAGGCAGTGGCGGGAAATTCCCAGAAGCCTTGGCTGGGATCAACGTTGACGTAGGTGATGGCACCGGTGTACTTGGTTGAGTCGATGAAGCCAAAGTCGTAGGAGCCAGCAGCGTGGTACTTGAGGCTGACAGAGAACAGCGGCTGGGCAAGCTGAGACTTTACGGTGTCAAAGAAAGTGGTCTGCTTGACAGGCCTAACCTCGTTAATGGAGCTCATAGCGAGGCCCAAAAGACCGTCAGTGGTGGTATCCTGGGTGAAGGAGGCCGAAACTGATGTGGCAGCCTCAACAGCCTGGGAAGTTGCTGTGATGGGACCAACAGTGACTGAAATAAAGTTAGCGTGAGTCCTGATAAGCACAAGAGTCTTTTGATGATTATATCGATCACTTACCCTTATCGGCGTACACTTTGCCAGAGGCACCAGATCCGTCTCCATAGGAGATCTTCCAGGTGTAACCACTCAGGACATTGGATGGGTTCACGGTGTAGTAAGAACGACCGCTGATTTGCGACTTGGGCTGGAGCGAAGAGAATACCCAGCTTCAGTGGCGTTAGTCTAAGCTCATGATGAGATAGCTGAAGCAGTGTGTCAAACTTACAGATCGGAGCTTCCAGTGTCAAAGTCCAATTGGAAAGTCTGTGTGCCAATGGTGACTGGGCACAAGTACGATGTATCGTACTGATCGCTAGGGGTGGCAGTGACAGAGCCGCTGCTTGCGCTAGCCTCAACCACGACCGTGTTTGCACGGTTCTCAGCCGCCTTGAGAAGGTTCTCAGGAACAGCCTTGCCGTACTTGCGTAGAGCCTTGACCTTTTCTGCAGGCCCGTTCTTCAGATGGGTAGAGTGGGGGACCTGGTTGATAGAAAAGGCGCCGCGTTTGTCTATATCCATTCCAAGGTCAGTCAAGATTCAAAAGGCAGTCCCCTTTTTTGACGTACCGAGCTGGATGGGGTTTGCGGCAACGCTGCCAGCAAGGGCGAGGGCCGCTGTGATGTTGATAATGGATGGCATAGTGGCAATGGACCGTGGAGACTCTTGAAGGCAAGCGAAAGAAGGGCAGTGGAGCTGTGATGGATACAAGACATAGAGGTTGGACTTGGCTTTATACCAAGCATTGCCATGAGCATGGCGATGTGAGGCCCACTTTCCTTGACGATGATGTGCTCCGTACCCTGTCGATAAGTCGTGTGTAGAGGGCGCTATGTTAGCGTGGACTGAGACATATCAGGGTGTTTAGTGGAGGATCAGTTTGGTCACGAAATTTGCTACTGCAGCCATTCATGGCAGGCAACCTGATTTGGACGAGCCGCGAATGCCTTGTGTTTATTGGGCTCGTGTTTCAAGCGTTTACCTGCTCAATCCGACCTGGCGTGGATCATGGGAGCGGGCCCCGAGTATGGGAGCGGGCGCATAGATGGACATGATTGTTCTCTGCAATCGACAGACAAAGAGGAAGGTGTCAAAAAAAAGCCTATCGTGTGTAGCCATAGGGCCGACTGAGTGTATGGTGTTGTATTGGTCAAGAGTGGGATTAGTAGTCAACGGTGTGTGCTAGCCGTCTTGGACGCATAGACAGTGATTTCCTTGATGTAGGGCTTGCACACAATAGGAAGGCTGCATTGACCGAACTGTTGGTAGCGTGGGTGGATGCGGCGATACTAAGAGTGGCGTTGGGGGTTAAAGTGCCAGGGGGGAAGAGTAGTATGCACCAGTCAAAAGATCAAGGTACTGCCAAGGCTTGCCATACCACGCTTAGCAGCGTTAAGCTCAAGCCAAGGCAGCCACAGCTATGAAACCAAGCAAGGCGAAACCCGGGGGATGCGTAGGGCACTGTCATCCTAGCCATTGCAAAGGTGCTGTGAGTATGGCAATTGTGCGATGTGCATGGGTGGGCGCTGCTGCGTGATCACATGCACTCTACATAGTACATAGACGACTGCTGTACTACCCACATACCATGCGGCCTGCCAACCGTGTCAGCGAGTCTAGTCCCATGGAACCATTTCAGACGGCCATGGAAGACAGCGATCGGCAGGCCGCCATGGCAAATGAAAGCCGTCGGGGGATACCCAGGACACGAAATTAGAGACTTTCGGCAGCGACTGGATTGGGTAGGTGGCCAAGTAGTCTTCGCTTTGGGCAAGGGAGTCGAGACGGCTGACGCGCAACTAGAGGATGTTCCCGTATGTTTTACAGGCCTGCAGTGTGTCCCGTCGAGGGCCGGGGCATGATGCGAATTTCGGTGTTGGCCAGTTAGCCAGTGTTTCTGGCAGGTGCGGCCTTGAACCTTCCTCTTTGGGCGACAGGCCGACAGACGAAGCGTCATATGCCTGCACACGTGCAACACGCCCATGGAGGGTACCAAGCCTTGGGATGCTCCTCTTGGACAACGCTTATCAATCCCTCGCAGCCTCGGCGCTGCCGCACATGCAGGCCTGCATGCCCTTCTGCCGCAACCCACCGATAACACCTCCTGCATGCTGTCCATGTAGACCTGTCTCCAGGCGTCGAAAAAGGTCCTACGTCACGGCACCTGCCGCTTTGACATATGGCCCGCAAGTCGACCTTCCAAGGGCCGATTGTCTCGAGCACATTTTTGCCCGCTAACCGCCGCCCTCTGCCCCGTTCTCCTCCAACCGCCTCCAGGCCAAGCTGCTATAGGAAGCTTGGTATTCACGCTTCATTCCATGCTACTCGCCTGCTTCGGACTTGGATGCTAATTGGGTATCATTTACAGCACTCGTCCTCTCCGCGCCTTTTCTACAATCCACTAACAACAACTCGCACGCACCGCAGCACCACAACTATCCACTTCCTGTCTGCCCGCTAACAGCACTCTCCAGCTGCTTGAGTGCCGCCCGGTACGCCTGCTTCTTCCCATCGCCCGTCACGGCACTCTCCTTCCACTCCATACGCTTAACCCTCTTATTGCCGCGTTTGATGCTGTCGCCCTTGGCTATTTGCTTCAAGAACCACGCCGCCTCCGTCTTGCTAAACAATGTCCACGCCTGTCCTGCCTTGCCAGCTCGCGCTGTCCTGCCCACGCGGTGCACATAGCTGGTGATGCTTGTCGGCAGGTCGTAGTTGATTACGTGCGTAATGTCGGGAATATCCAACCCTCGAGACGCAGCGTCTGATGCAATCAGAATCTTGATGGTCCCAGAACTGAACGACTTGAGCAGTTTGCGCGACGCATCTGCTGTCAATGCCCTAGTCATGGTCTGGAGATAGTTCTTGAATCCCGGCATAAGTGCACGCAACAAATGCGACAGGCGGGATGCGCTCTCTGTACTCTTGGTGAAGATTAGAACGCGGCCTGTTTGCTGCGACATTGAGGCTGCGCTGACTTGGCCAGCATCAGAATCAGAGTCAGACGAAGAGTCGGACGAAGAATCTGATGAGTCCGAATCCGATGACGAGTCTGCATCTTCATGTTTTTCGGCGAAAACAAAGCTGAGCAGCACGTGCAACAGGTGCAACGGCTTGTTCGCCCCATCGCCAACGTGCACGGCAAACTCTTCCAGCCTCGACGGTAGCTCGAAAACATTGTCTTCAGTTTCCAGAGGCTGCAGCTCTGTGCTTGCATCCTGCACAACAACCAGCTTCGGTCGCCTTAGCTTCAATGTCCCGAGTTTGCTGACGTCCTTTTCCATTGTTGCCGAAAGCACAACTTTAATCACCTGTCTTTGGGGCAACGCCACCGACCAGGCAGAGTTAGCATCCCGTACTTGCTTGGCCATTCGTTCTCGAGCATTCATGAATTCGGGTCGAGTTTCACCATGAACAGCATCCATCAGCACGCTCGCCCAGCCCTGGAAGTTTTGGTTAAGTAGCTGGTCTGCTTCATCAATGACAAGCCATCGGACATTGTTGAGCAGAAAGCCCGTTGTATGCTCAATGTGCTCCACAAGTCGCCCTGGCGTACATATGAGAATATCCACGCCCGAATCGTACTTTGGCACGTGTCCGAGAGACATTTTCTTCAAATCATCATATGGTCCTCCTCTTTCCATCAGGCCCGTCTGGTACTGCTGTGACGCTTTCTCATTGAGTTCTTGTGCTCGTTTCGGGTCGTATTGCGCCCTCATCTTGACAAGCTGCTTTTGTTCCGTGGCGAATGCAACATTGCCCAATGCTGTTCCAACTTTGATCCTTGTCCCAGCACATAATTCCTCGGCGACTTGAAGGGCCTGGTTGACAAGTTGTCGGCTTGGTACAACTATAATTGCCGAGAGTATGGGGACAGCGCGATCCTTGAGTGCCTCGATAATTGGCAGCAGATATGCTAGCGTCTTTCCAGATCCCGTCTTCGCAGAGACACAAATGTCGCCAAGATGCTGGTCAAAGCCAGGGTGTAGCATAGGTAGCAGTGCCGTTTGCACAGCCAAGGCGTTCTTGAACCCTTGTTTCTCTAGTTTCTTTACATATGTAGCGTCGACGCCAAGCTCGGAAAATGGGACCGTCTTGGATGCCTCGATGGTTGTGGGCTGAGCGAGCCATGTGGGAAGGGTAGAAAAGGTCGGCTCGTATATTGGCTCGGGAACGGGTGCTGGCTGTGGCATGGGCTCTAGATCGTGGAGCTCTTCCTCCTCTTCTTCCTTGTCAGCTGCCTCGTCTTCATGCTGCTGGCTCTTTGCCTCGGCTAGCTTTGAGGATTTTTCGAATTTGGAAAGTATGCTCTTGTGTTTCTTTGCGACCTCGTCACTCTCATCGTTTGCTTCGTCGGTTTCGCGCTTTCTCCTCTTTGGTTTTTTGATAGATTTTGGCACTGTATGATCTTCTACAGGCGTGGTCACAGACGCGACGACGGGCTCGTTCGTGTTATGCGCAGGATTCGAGGTTTCGCTGTGTACCGGGGTGGGTGAAGGCTGTTTTTGGGGCGCAGACGCAGGCGGCGCAAACCGCTTGAATAGAGGGCCAGCCATCGCGTGTGATATCCAATGCGATCCCCGTGTAGAGACTACTCAAGCAATAGTCTGAAAAAACCCGTGGCGCTTTATATTTGTTGCAGCAAAAGAAGTCATGCACTAGGAATTCCGGACCCTAGAAATTTGGTCGGAGCTTGGAGAGCCAAACGCCGACCAGTGACGCGCCTCGGATTGTACATGCACACATGCACACGCGACGAAGGCACCACTCGTCGCCCTTGGCCACCAATGCTTCGATGAGCTGTCATGCGTTCTTTCCTTGAGAAGAGTCGAGGAAACCGTCCTCCTGCACCGCCATCATGCCGTACAACATCGCGTTCGTACTCAATGCCCCTCGCGCCCTCCACCTGAACTAACACGCTGCAGTATGGTCAGCGACAACTTCTATCCACAGCCCGGTATGAAACATGCCAGCAGGCAATAAACTGTCTTCTCATATCCTACAGGAGGAGTAGAGAGTCACATGTACCAGCTATCAAGTGTGAGCACCCTCGAAGCCGCTAGCCCGTGACTTGTCCTTACCATCCCAGAAACTCATCGACCGTGGACACAAAGTCATTGTCATCACCCACGCCTATGCCGGCCGAAAGGGCGTGCGATACCTGACCAATGGACTCAAAGTCTACTATGTTCCCTTCTGGGTCATCTATCGCGAGACCACCTTTCCTACCGTCTTCTCCTTTTTCCCCATCTTCCGCAACATTGTCATCCGCGAGCGCATTGAGATCGTCCATGGACATGCCAGTCTGAGCAGCCTTTGCCATGAAGCCATTCTGCATGCGCGCACAATGGGCCTGAGGACAGTTTTCACCGACCACAGTCTGTTTGGTTTCGCTGATGCTGCAAGCATTTTGACCAACAAGTTGCTCAAGTTCACCTTGAGCGACGTGGATCATGTCATCTGTGTTAGCCATACTTGGTGCGTCTTTTCAATGCCTCATCTTCATTTGCTAACCAATAGTAGCAAGGAGAACACTGTGCTTAGAGCATCTCTCGATCCCCTCATGGTCTCCGTCATTCCCAATGCAGTAGTCGCCGAAAACTTCCGTCCTCTTTCGCAAAACTCGCAAGACGCAGTCCAGCCCAAGGCGCCGGGTCCTCGGCAGCCCATGGACCCGGACGAGATCATCACAGTGATTGTAATACAGCGACTATACTACAACAAGGGCACTGATCTGTTGGTAGCCGCTATCCCTCACATCATTGCGGCGAACCCAAACGTTCGCTTCATAATTGCCGGGAATGGTCCCAAGGCTATCGATCTTGAACAAATGATCGAACGGAACGTGCTGCAGGATAAGGTTCTCATGATCGGCCCGGTCCGCCACGAAGAAGTGCGTGATGTCATGGTGCGTGGGCACATCTACCTCTGCCCATCATTGACTGAGGCATTCGGTACGGTCATTGTAGAAGCTGCCTCATGTGGTCTCTATGTTGTAGCCACAAGAGTAGGCGGTATTCCAGAAGTCCTACCCGCCCACATGGTGGAATTTGCGGCACCCGAAGAGGACGAACTTGTCGAAGCGACCGGACGCGCAATTGCCAAACTGCGGGCAGGAAAAGTCAGGACAGAGCTGTTTCACAATCAAGTCAAGCAAATGTACTCGTGGACCGACATTGCGCAAAGGACAGAACGAGTATACGATGGTATCAGTGGTGTGATTAGCCATGACGAATTCTATCAGGGTGCAGGGGCAGCTGGTGCATGGAGCGCTACTCGGGGTCGAGCAGGTGTGCAAAGCTTCGCCCTCATTGAACGACTCAAGCGATATTATGGTTGCGGGATCTGGGCCGGCAAACTCTTCTGCATTTGCGTCATTGTCGACTACCTCATCTTCGTCGTGTTGGAAATGTTTGCGCCCAGGTCAAGGATTGACATTTGCAAGGACTGGCCCAAAAAAGCCGTCCAGCCAAAACCAGAGGCAAACAAGAGATATTTGCGTAATATAGATGACGACACGGGAGTGCTTAGAAAGAGGAGCTCCAGATATCGCAAGCCGAAAAGAGATGTACTAGAAGATAGATGAAAAAGAAGCGAAGACATGGAAGTATTTTTGAAAAAAAGGGACTTTTTTATTGTTCAATATTACGACTACTGTCGCTCAACCTATGAGCATGACAGAGAATCGTCAAGAAGGTATAATGCTATCTACTCAAAGCCCGTAGGCGGTATATCATACCGGAACGCTGAACCGGTAACTCCTCCCATAAGAAACAAAAAAAAACGCCAGTAAAATGCTTTGTACAAGAACATGGAAGAAAGGAAGAAGGAATCAGAAAAGTCATTTCACACATGACCAACCCTCATGGAGCTCAAGCATAGAACCAGTACTGCGCACTGTACTCGACGGTGAAGCTACCCTCGATGCCCTCGCACGTCTTGGGCGCAACACCGCCGGCAGTGTGTACCCGGTAGACCTCTTTGTAAGCCCAGTGCTTGTCAGTACCAACAGTGGCATTGAGCTTCAACCACGGGACGCTGCCGAGACTGTTGGTACCCAAGCTGGCGGTGGTAGGGGCTGGGCTCTTTGCATCGACGGTGCATTCGACACGGCCGTAGTCGACATCCTGGGTCTGGAGCATGAAGAGTGGGACGCCGGCGGCGGTGAACTCGTGGTGGCCCGACAGGCGCTTCTCGGCCTCTGGGGAGACGGGAATGGCGTAGTTGAGGGCTAGGTTGGTGACTTTGGCGAGCGTGTCCGTGTTGAGGCGTGCGGCGTCGCAGGTTACGTTGAAGAGGGAGGCGACGGCGCCGACAGCTTTGGGGACGTCGGAGGCGGTGGACGAGGCGCAGGTGTAGTTTTGGGTGCCGCGGCCGATGGCGATGTGGCGGAGCGAGGTGCCTTGGGCTGGGGCGGCGAAGGGAGTGGGGGCTGGGTGGATTGTCAGCATATGCGGGTGGGTGGAGGAGGGTGAGAGGGGACGTACCATTGGGAAGCTTGACGTTGGTCAAATCACAGAGAGCGTCGGTCTTCTTCAGCTGCTCGTAGATACCGACGGGCAGGTTCTGTCTCGGGATGAGTGCCGCGATCGAATCGGCATTCTGTGTTGGAGCGGCGAAGAGAGCGGCAGGCGCAAGAGCCAAGACGAGGCTGATGGAGGTCGAGAAGATCATTTTCGGGTTGGAGGCAGTAGAGTGCTTAGGTAGATGTAGGTGTTGTTGTGGTGTTTGTGTGTAACCGTCGATTCAAGGTTGTTGACAGGCACCGTTATATATATCCCCAAGTAAAGGAAGGTGCAAGTGAAGGTGAAAAAAATAGACCCTGACCACACCGATCTTTTCCCAGAATAGATCTCTCTTTGGTAAAGGTGCGTGAGCGTGAGTTGTCTTTGTTGCTGACTGCTGATGCTTCCTCTTTCGTAAATAGAAAAAATCTCGGAACGGAATCTATCCGTAGTTTAAATCGAGAAGTGAATTAGATAAAAAAAAAATCACAAGATGAGTGAACCGAATGCAAGATTCCCAGAAAAGAAACTCAAGGCAAGAAACAACCCCAGTAACAATGGAAGACCGTTATTCGTGGAGCGGGAGAGGGTGAGAGAGAGGGGAGTAGGCGTGCGTGAGTGTGTATGAGAGTGTGTGAGTAAGAAACAAAACAAAGCCGTTCTCCAGCAGTTCCTATATACACAAATTCCCCCTCATAGAAACTCTAGACCAACGTACGCGACACGACAGCTTGTTTTCCAGCGCGTAGTCGACATAGTACCCGACCCACAAACCGACATGGGGTTCTGAATTGCCCAAAACCCAGTCGTTTACACTTCCCCCATGCCACGACCGCTCTGTTGCCGCCGTAGTCCCCACTTTTTTTGGACCCTTGCAAGCCAGAGAGAAAAAGACCCCAAATATAGCTGGCAGGGGTGCGATTGGACCACAGCGCTCGACAACAGCCATGCACGAGCGGGAGGGGGGCCGTGCGTTTTCTGCCTTTCTTTTTTGGCTCGCTTGACTACCGAGGCGTCCAAAGGCGAGGAAGAACGAGAAAAGAGATTGACGCGTTCGGTTCTACGCCACATGGGGAGCTGGCGCGAACGCCTGACGGGGGAGGCGGGTTGAGCAGTGAATATCCTGGGAGCGGAGCGTGAAACCGGTGCTGGTCATCATGAGCGATGATTTCATGGTTAGTCGTACGTAGTCATCTGGCTACACGTGAACACATACTTTTACGCTGATGCCATGCTGACCGCAAGCATGACGCTGTTCTCCAAATACGCAAGGCTTGCGTACACACACACATGCAGCTTGCATGTTACGCCCTACACGCAACTCGATCCAACAATACACCCATATCTCGCAAAGAAACAAGTATCATTACCCACAAACACCACACCAGCATCTCAACACCGGTGGAAATTACGCTCACCCCAAAATACCTCCCTTCCTTCGCGCAAACCTCCCAACGGGGGGGGAGGAGGAGGAGGGGGGGGGCAACGCAACCCACCCATCCACCCGCAGAGCCGCCCGTACTACACCATACATAGCCCTTTTCCTTCCTATTTCCCACTTTCCCACCTACCCGCCCTCTGTTTACCATGCCCCCCCTCCCCCGGGCACCAAACCCCTTCCAGAAGGTCGCCAGATCAAAATCGCTAGAACAAGGAAATAAATAGATACATCAAAGTTGTCCCTTAATATAGCCTGACAACCCGATATTGACAGCTAATATGGCTCCACTGGGACTAGCCGCCATTGTCGGGGGGGGGGGGGGGCGTGCGAATGCAGCCAATCATGTGGGCGGGAGGGGTGCCGGGCGCGAAGATGGGCGCGTGGAGGTGGCTGGCAAGGCCGGCCGGGTAGCGGATGGGCGAGTGTTGCATGGCGTTCGGATAACTACCCGTAGTGGTCGTTGTTCTTGTTCGTTTTTTCTTCTTCTCTCGGTGTGGAGAGAAGCAGGCTTGAGTCAGGAAAATGGCCTGATTTACATGATGGAGGTCAATTGAGTGCATGTGGGGAATGTTTTTTTTTTTGTCTAGTACTATCAAGGTGTACAAACTACTCTGAGTTCTACTATGTTTTACACACCAAAAGTTTCTTGGGCGCATCGCTGTGCCCAAGATCCAGACGCCAGAAAGAACTTGCTTGGAGGTTTGGATGGATGACACGGATTCAACTTTGTTTCCTGTCATTTCTGCTGCTACTGTGAAGCGCGTGTACAAGGAATGTCTGCCTCTCTTGGAAGGAAGGTTTACGACTGGGCAGGTGTAGAAAAAACTATTCGTCGAGTGTTTAGCGCTTCCAATTATTCGAGTGTTTGAGGACACAGCCGCCGGATAGAGCCAGTGCCGGTGCATTGTCATACCAAGGAAACCTGTTTGCACAAGGCAAAGTCTAGAATCCTGTGGCCTTGGATTTTGGACATGTTTTGATTGCCAATTGCTAGGCGTGTGGGTCTAGTCTTGTGAGAGGTGCGTGTGACTTGGTGTTTTCGAATATCCTCAGTATGCCAACCACATGTCGAAAAAATGGAAAAGGGCGTTACACATTGTACACAGCTTGCTTAAACAAGAAGGAAAAAGAGGCAAAAAAAGAGCAGGTATCAGTACCCGATTCAAAGTCCAGATTGTACCAGGCGCGTACGTATATGGCCGAAAGGTGTAACTCTACATCCCGACAAGAAGGGAAAAAGTCACTCGTGGAAACGACCCTAATAGTACATGTCCAAACAACAAACACCATCCTGTGTCCCCATGACCTCTCAAACTGCATCACGAATGGCCCTCATTCTCATTATGCCAAACATGTGTGTCTTCAGCCCCTGGAAGAGGCCCTCCCGGTCCGGCAGCAGCAACAGCCGCTGCTCCAGCCCCCGCCTCGTAACTAAAAAGAAAATAGAAAACCATGAAATGAAGCGCTAGCAGATATCCCGCAAACAAGTTTCGACTCGTACGCGTCTGCAGCACAAACTTGGTGACGCGTAATATCATGCGTTCGAAGAGGTGCATACGCTTCATTGCTCGGGCGCTTTCGCGACCCCTGAAGGCCGCAAAAGGGCTGATATTGGACTCGTATGCTGAGCGGTATTTTGTATCCACAGTCGAGGCGCCTCCATCGCCCATGTTAATGGCTGAGGGGTTCGGGTTTGCGGCAAAGCTCGAGGCACTGGATGCAGGGCCCCTGTTGACCGCATTGTAACTGCTGATATACCTGGTCTTTTCATAGAGATCCAGGTTGTCCTTTTGCAAGGCTCCAACTTCGCTTCGGAGAGAGGATATGGTCTGGTAGGACTTCTGGAGCTCGGCTTCGAGTTCCGAGTTCCGCTTCTTGAAGCGATCGCGCTGTGCGGTGACCATGGGAAGGATGCCTGAGCCTCCTCCCATTTCACCGCCTCCACCTCCTGCACGAAGAGAAGCAAGCGTTGGGGCTTGTGACGAATTGTCGAAGCCTGAGATGATTGATGATGTTGGGGACGAGCGACCCTTTCGACCACCAAAGGATGATTGTGGGAATCGCGAGACATATGTACCCGCGACTGACATACCCGAAGGATCAAAGGCATTTGTAGCCTCTTGCTGGACTTTTTCGAGGTCAGCCTCCAGGGTCTCGTTAAGCTGTCGTGACTTCTCCAACTCCATGTTTGTACTTGACAGCTCCTCTTGAAGCGCCTCTAGCCTGCTCTGCAGGTCTTGATGTGACACACGCATGACTGTAAGCTCATTACTAAGCTTTTTGTTACGAGCAAGCAGGAGCTGTTCCAGCGTCTCTCCCTTGCCTTTGCCGGATGCACCATTTTGTGAGAGTGCAATCTCAGTAGCCTCGTCATCGTCATCACCAGTTGCGAACTCGATTGACTAGCACAGATTAGCATACATACACGATTGTATACCCTTAGAAGTCATACCTTCAAGACCTCAAGTTCTTGCTTGACGTTCTCGTAGTCGCTCCATTTTTGGACCTTTTCGCGGAGCGCTTCTTTCTCGCTCTTTAAAGACTTGATCTCCCGTTCCAAACTCCGCATTTCGGTTTCCAGGCGCGTCCTGTCGGAGTCCTTTTCGAAACGCGCATTTTCCAGCTTTCGTAGGAGTGACGAGTTTTCAGATCGCAGACGTAGGAAGGCAGGGTCGTCTTCAATTGCGACTTGTTGAGCAGGCGCCGATGCAGACTGAGCCAACTCCAGACGTAGTTGTTCGTTCCGGGCCGTAATCTCAGCCAACCGGTGGCTTGTTCGCTCAAGTTCCGAGCTGACAATCTCAAGCTCCGCAGCTGTGGCACCTCGACCTCCTTCTTCGGCGGCCTCTCCCTGGCCAAGTCGCTGTGAGACTTCATAACTGGCCTTGAGCTCCTTCAGCAGCCGATCCTGGTTCTCAACCTTCTCTTCCAGGGCCTTCTCCTTAGACTCCCAGTTGTCCTGTTTCTCGCTCAAGACAGCCGACCATGATGCTTCAACCTCCTTGATCTTGCTGTCGCGGCTATCTTCAAGAGCCTTCCGTGCGGTGCGTTCCTCTTCCAGTTTCTTCTCCGACTCGTCGAGCTGTGTTGTAAGTTTGGCTACGGTTTTCTGCAAGCGCTCGTTTTCAGACGTGAGTTTCGGCACAAGCTCCTCGGATGTGACGAGGGAGTCGACGGAGGCTTCGAGCAGAGGATATGGGTCGGGAGCCTCGGAAAGCGGCGAGTAGACTTGGAAGAAGGCGGCTTGTACGGTCTTGGACTGGTTGGATATAAGATCAATGAAGTTTTGGTAAGCTGTCAAGTTGGCTTAGCATAAGCAAGTCAATCCCAGTGCGCTGCTACATGCTTACACTTGAGGAGGCCTTTGATGTCGTTGAGTTTGCTCGCGTCGTCTTGTTTCCTAAAGTCTTTTGTCTTTTGCGCGAGGTCTTTTCTTTGTGTGAGAGTGTCTCGCTGGTGCGCAACGAGGTCCGAGGCTACGGTATCAAGTTGTGGGATGAGCGTGGTGAGGTCGATGTCTGGCGCATTGTTAGCCTATATGTGCAGATTGGTTCTGCAGTGAGCAGTCCATACTTCTCCATGCACCGATGGCCTTTTGGAACTTGTTGCCTTCTTCGGGAACATGTCCGGGTTCTTGCGATTGCTCGCTGGTGGCTGGTGGAGCCACGACGGTGTCCTCCATGTCAATGCCACCCTCCATGGTAGCGTTGCGGTCGTCGGTACCAGCTGTGGAAGAAGTATAGATATTTGCGTGCAGCACTGGATCTCGAAGACAGCGCGTTGAAGGTGACGAGGTGGACGTGGTGGGTTACGTATGCATGCCAGGTGCCCATGAAACTGCGGAGGGTGCGGCGTTAGGCGGCCCTAATTGGTGGGCTGGGCTACTATGGAGCATGGGAAGCGCGATACATGGTACATAGCTTGCCAGGCTCCCGACTACACATCCACCCACAATGACATCCAAGGCATAGCCGGTCATGGCGCATGTGATGCTTCAACACCATGGCAGAAGCATCTTCCCAATCGCAGCTGTCCGGGCGGTGTCCCTCGCAACACGGCCCCTACATCCTCCGCAAGCTCGTCGCCAACCTGCCACTGGCCGCTGATGGCGCCTCCGACAATGTCCGCATCACCTGCGTAGAGGTGTCGGGTGTGTATATCCCATTATCTCTAGCCATCCTGGAGCTTGCTGACCTATGAAGACGGTAATCTCTACGTCGGTACTTCGGCCGCCGAGATCCTTCACTTTGTTCTACTGCCACCCGAGTCCAACGATCCTGCTGAAGAACCCACGGCCATCATCGCCTCAAGGTTGGAGCCTCCGCACAACGATCCCAATGGACCCGGTGTACAACAGATCCTGCTCCTTCCCAGCATCAACAAGGCCTGCGTGCTTTGCAACAATACCTTATCGCTGTACTCGCTCCCTGAATTGAGCCCAGACTCAACCTTCAAGCCCATCGGATGTCTCTGGGTCGGAGGTGTGGACCTCAACCAAGACCTAGATGCACCGTCTGAAGATGGCGTTGTGGTGGTCATTGGGCTGAAGAAGCGATTGCGACTGGTGCAGATATCCGAGAACTCGCCCCCAAAAGCCATCAAAGCAATTGAGTATGGAGGCTGCTTGGTATCAGTGCGCCGCGATACCTTTTCGTGTGCCGCCGATGCCCACTCCTATGCGCTTCTTGATGTGGTGCACCAGCAGAAAATTGGCCTCTTTCCCATCTCATCCTTGGATCCAGATGTTGGTGACGTAGGTGGGGCCGCCGAACATCTGGCTACCGTGCCGAATGCGCCATCCAGAAGTATCTCTTCAGCTAGTCCACAGCCGCGTCTGGAAGAACAGCATGGTCATGTGAGAAGTACAAGTCTGAGTGTTCTCGGCTTGAGTGGTCACACCTCCCGCACCGCAAGCCCGCGTCCTGCAGCGCAACGATATGGCTTTGATGTACCAGAGTCGTTGTCTCGTGATATGTCGCCAGCCCCAGCACGGTCATCCTTCGAGAGAACAGACCGAGCATCTAGTCAATCTCGGGCCGGCGCAACTTCGCCCGACAAACCTCTGCCTGCACCTCCTTCAGAAAATAACCAGCCCCAAGAGGAGCCTTCACTGCCTGAGCCGCCTCGTTTCATTCCGCTGAAACCTCATGTCGCATCGCCTAATCCAAATGAGTTCCTGCTTACAGTGGGTACTACACCCACTGATCAAGGAGTTGGTATGTTTGTAAATCTTGATGGTGACATGTGTCGCGGAAGCATTCAGTTCAGCAGTTATCCCGACGCCATTGCGGTAGATGGGTCTGGAGTAGACATGTCCGGATCTATGGGTACAAACATGAACGTTGAGGAGGGCTACGTGTTAGCTGTTGTGCATCGAGAACATGACGGTACCCTGGCCTATGGCGTGGAGATTCAACGGTGGGACGTAGATCCAAGTGATGGGGAAGTTGATAAATACTGGCTCGACTTCAGTCCACTGGGACTCACATTGGATGACAGCCGCTCCTACATCTCAGCTCCAGTCGGTATGCGTACTGTAGTTCGACCTTATGACCTGGTCATCCCAGAAGTAGGCGCAAAACTTACCGTGCAGCCACTGCAACTAGAGTCTTCTGCGAACACTTCAGGAAAATCCGCTGAAAAGCCAGAAGCTCAAACAAAAGCAGATCGGGATTTTGTTGAGCGCCTCTCAAGGTTACAGTCGCAAACTGTTATTTGGGCTGGAGATCAGATTTGGTGGACCGTACGCAATCCACTGGTGACTCGTCTAGATGCTCGGATTGAGGAGGCTCAATATGCCACCCAAGGAGATAGGACGCGTATACAGCCGAGTCGAGCATTACTGGAGAAACTGCTTGGCGACATACGCGGGCAGGAGCCACGCAATGAGTCAGAGTACCTCAGTCTCATTTACATCCGCCAAAAGGCCTCGCTCATGCTCTTCATGGACGTGGTTCTCCGCACCAAGACAAACATTATCATATTCGAGAATGAAAAGCGCATCACTGAGCAAGCACTGATTGAGGGTGAAATGGATCCACGGGTTGTCCTGAGTCTAATGCCTATTCTCAATAAGGAGGTAGTCCAAGGGTCCGATGGCATACAGATATATGGCGGAATCACGACCGTGGTAGAACAGTTTCTGCGTCAAATTGACTTTTCCGCCATGTCGACGAACGCCAATGGGCCGTTTGGGGACAACCTGCTACATTTCGTCAAGCGCTATCTTCAATTCTGGAAGAGGCGGAAAGGAATGGCAAGCGTAACAAACGACCCTCATGTTTTCAAGACTATTGATGCAGCACTGCTTCACATCCTTCTGCTCTTGGACCAGGGGACTTCAAAGGGGACATCAAGCCCAGGTAGCCACCGAGCAGAGCTTTACGAACTTGTTGATAGAGAAGTCGAATGTTTTGACAGAGCTGTCGAACTACTCGAACAATTCGAGCGTCTCTACGTACTTAGTCGGTTATACCAAGGTAATTGCAAAGCTTCTGTCAAATCATCCAAGGTGCTTGCAACCTGGAGGCGGATAATTGAAGGCGAAGAAGACCGGGGCGGCGAGCTTGTAGATGGCGAGGTCAAAGTGCGAGAATACTTGAGCAAAATTCGCGATCAAACACTGGTCGAAGAGTACGGCGCATGGCTCGCAAATCGAAACCCCAAGCTCGGCGTCCAGGTCTTTGCTGATGACCAGAGCAGGGTCAGATTTGATCCTGCACGAGCTGTTGATTTACTAAGAGAGAAGGCACCAGGTGCCGTCAAAGAGTACCTGGAGTACCTTGTGTTCGGAAGCAAGAAGGTTTGTTTAGAAAGCCGATATTTGCCGATATTTTCACTAACATCATTTGCAGCATCCACAATACGTGAACGAACTGATTGCTTTCTATCTTGATACAGTCATCAGCGAGCTGGAGAAGAATCCCGAGTCGCGCGCTACGTTATCCGAGGGCTACGAGACATACCGTATCCTCGAGCCACCCAAGCCCACGTACTACTTGTTCATAAGTGACAATGCTAGTGATGTCGAGTGGTGTCGCGCCAGACTCCGCCTACTTCAGTTGCTTGGCGAGACTTCGTCTTACGATGTCAATGCAGTGCTGTCGCGTCTACAGCCCTATGAGCAAGAGCTTGTCTCTGAGATGATCATTTTGAACGGCCGGCAGGAGAGACACGAAGAAGCTTTGAAACTACTCACCCACGGCCTCGGCGACTACGATACCGCCATAAACTACTGCCTTTACGGCTATGCATCCATCCATCGCCCTGTAACAACTGGTAGCCCCCCTGTTTCGCTCAATCAGATTCCCACTCGTGCAGAGCAATCTCGTTTGTTCAGAGTCCTCTTGCAAGAGTTCTTGAATATTGAGGATCTCTCTCAGCGTGTCGAGCGCACGAGTGAACTGCTTGAACGTTTCGGCGGCTGGCTTGATGTAGCTGATGTTTTGGCGATTGTGCCAGACGAATGGTCCGTGAATGCGTTTTCTGGGTTCTTAATTCACGCTCTTCGTAAGTTGGTTAGAGACAAAGCAGAAAGTGATATTCTGCGGGCGCTCAGCGATGCTCAAAATAGCCAGATGAGCAGTGAACTGGTGGAAAAGCGAGATGAGCTGGGTGCGACATTCGAGAGAGTTGCCTAGGTCGGGTACATATGGATTGGGTATATTTAGCGAATCTTAATATAAGAAATACTTTGTAAACAAGTTCCAGAATTGAACTGTAGTGAAAATCGGTAAACATCTCGGACCAACCATGAAGATGGTTCATGCCTGGCCCGCGATGGTCTTGGCGTTTGCATATCCGAAGGCACGAACAACACTCCAGTCTAGACACCGACGCTTCAAACGCCGCAGCTAGGTCTGCACACCCTTGCTTCAATACGAAATCAAATTGTCTATTGCACGAGCAGCCACAACACCAAAATGCAGCGCCGCATGGTAAGGAGCATAATTTTCACATTGTGTTCGGCAGTCCGGCGCTAATCAGGTGGCAGCTCACCAAAGACGACGAGGCCTCAGCGCAGAGCGAGGATCTCGAGGTGCGACGTGAGGATCAAGAGAAGATCAACAGATTCAGTTCTCTGCACCAAAAGGAAGAGATTCTCGAGGAAGAGCTGCGGGCGAAGATTGTACGCCCCAGTTACTTTCTTTGGATTTTCCCTTAAACTAACCAGCAATCACAGAAAGAGAAGGAAGACCTTGAGGAAATCTCGGGTGAACTAGAGCTTGTTGATGAGGAAGAGAAAGTACCGTAAGTTGTTCCATGTGAACTATATTTATTTTCCTTGTTATTCAAAACGAGGTGGATCATACACTAATCAACAAAAACAGATACAAAGTTGGCGACTGCTTCATCTCATTACCCCAGCCCCAAGTTCTCGAACTCCTCAGCTCATCAACCGAGACCATCGAAGGCGAAGTCGACGCCCTCAAGACGAAGCTCGAGGGCATCCAAGAAGAGATGGGAGAGCTAAAGAAGGCCCTCTACGGCCGTTTCGGCCGCAGCATCAACCTAGAGACCTAAAAAAAAAGTTTTAGTAGTCCACAAAGCATCTAGATTTTTCTACAATCTTCCCTCCTACGACTTATGACTGTAGCGAATCATTACAGAAAAAAAGAAGAGAAGACGCATTTTCTAGATACTCCCAGTTCCGAGGTTCATTATTACCCCGACTCCGACCTCGGAATTCGCACCGTTACACCATCGGACTAGCAACGCGCACCTCGTGCAGACCGAAAAACATATGCACAGATACGTACGTGACTCAAACTCTTGGCACACACACACATTATGTATGAGCTGGCCCTTTTTTCTTCCTTCTCCACCCATGGAACACAGCCCAGAACACCGTACTAAAGAATTAATTTCTGCAACAACCCGACTGATTGCATACGCCCTATGAAATACAAGCCTTGCTTCTCCTTCACTACGCAACGGCTCAATGGGCATACTGGCAACCCCGTTAAGCCGGTTTGTTGCTCAAACGGCGCCAGCCCCACACTTCCTTGAGATATGGGCTAGGCGCTATGATGGATCCCCGCTTCCCTAATCCAATCTAGAATCGAGATTATGCAGTCATTTATAAATCATAGCGCCATGTATCTGCACCCGTTGACGATCGTTGCTTGCACTTGGGAGAAAGCGGGCGGGTCTAATGCCGAAGTAGCGGTGGTGCTCTGCATGGTCCCATCGGGTACTGGGTATTGGAATACCCGTTTTATTTCCCTTTGTTTTTTCCCTTACTTTACAATTTGAGCGCTGCCCTACATGGCTTTTCAAAAATAACTTTTCCGATATTTTTTGGGGCTCTCAATCTTCTTCTCTCTTTGGCGAGTGACTTTTGCTTGGTGTGAGTGACGAGCAGACTACGCCAGTTGAACCAATCCCTATTATTATTATTGCTGTTGCTCTTTTTTAATTGTCGGTTGAAAAGTAGAAGGAAGAGGGGAAATAATTTCTCGGGGAGGATGGAGTCCGGGGCTGATCTTGAAAAAAGTTATTCCCGGGAGCAACAGGGTGTTGGGCCTACTCACGAGGCTATCACATCGCCGGTTGCGCTGGTGAGAAGTTTTACCTCAAAGAGTCAGAGGAGTCTGAGCAGACAGCGGTGTATGTATTTTGTTTCACCTTTTCTTCTTGATTTCTCTTTTTTCTTAAGAGAGGGGAAATTTGGAGTCGGTAGGAGAGTTGACTTACTGACGGATATACTTAGCCGGCGTGGACACTGCGCGTGCAGCACGCTTGAAAGAACTCAATAAAGACGTTGATGAATCTGATGTCGAGAACGAAGATGTCATTGAAAGAGTCGAGTCACGAGTATCGAGTTCGCACAACGGGACGAGTGCACCGTCCGAGACATCGAGTGAGCATGGTCAACCGCGGCGTGTCTTGAGATTTGAAGATGGGGATCCCGAGAACCCAGATAACTGGGGTCGTGTGAGCAGAATAACGGTTTATACTTGTTGGTATAGTGCTGATGTTATGTGCAGTGGAAGAAAATTTATGCCGTCTTCGTTGCAATCATAAGTGGTAAGCATTCACCTTCCTCACACCCCAATTTTCCTTGCTCAAACTAAGCATATCCAGTCATGAACAGCACCATGAGCTCAAGTCTAGCAGCTGGAGCCACAGGCCCTATATCCCGCCATTTCAACGAGTACAACCAGTACATGCTCGTTCTCCCTACCTCCATGTACCTCGTTGGGTACGCATTCGGTCCTATGCTATGGGGCCCACTGTCTGAGAGCTACGGCCGCAAAGGCACAATGGTGATATCGTTTTTCATCTTGACAGTCTTTTCAATTGCTTCGGCGCTTTCGCCCAACTTTGGCGCTCTGGTCGTGTTCAGGTTCCTCGTTGGTGTAGGCGGGAGCTGTGCGATTAGCGTTGTTGGTGGTATCTGTGCGGATATTTATCATGACCCAAAACAACGCGGTAGAAGTATGGCAATATTTATGGTATGTTTTTTCTCTGTTATGTATTCAAGGGTTCATTTTCTGATCTTGTGAGTTAGGCTGCGACGACATTTGGTCCTATATTAGGACCCCCGATATCGGGTTTCGTTGCCGTGGTCAACTGGAGTTGGGCTTTTTGGGTTGGAGCCATCTTCGCAGGCGCGACATGGCCTATTTTCTACTTCTTCGATGAGACGTATGGCCCAACGATTTTGAAGCGTCGCGCTCAACGGTTACGCAAGGAGACGGGTGACGAGAGCATCGTTGCACCACTGGAGCTGGAGAAAACGGACTTGAATCACCTTGTTACGGTAATCTTAACGAGGCCAATACGAATGGTCATCTTTGAGCCACTCGTCCTTTTTACTTGCTTGTACTTGAGCTACGCATGTAAGTTCGCGTCGTCATTTTCTTTCACCTGTACACATCCGCGGCTGATGCTTACAAAAAATGCAGATTCCATATTCTATATTTTCATGCAATCCTACCCCATTATCTTCACAGGAACATATGGTTTCAACGCCGGAGAAATGGGTCTGGCATTCCTACCTATTGGCGTTGGAGCCACCATCTCTGCAGGCATCTACCTTGCCTGGGACTGGTATCTTGCGCGCGCCCAGCGTCTACAGCGCCCCTGGTCGCAACGTGAGGAAATGCGTCGACTCCCCCTTGCATGCATTGCAGGCCCCTTTTTCGTCATCAGTGCTTTCTGGCTAGGCTGGACGGCGCGAAAGGACATCCACTGGATTGTGCCCGTACTTGCTGGAGTCCTATTTGGCATGGGCTATTTATGTCTTTTCATGGCTCTTCTAAACTACCTTGTCGACGCATACGAAATATTTGCCGCCTCGGCCATGGCTGCTGCTTCGCTATCTCGATCATCATTTGGGGCAATATTGCCGTTTGCCACGAAGCCCATGTATAGGGCTATGGGTGTACCGTGGGCGACGAGCCTTCTGGGGTTTTTCTCGCTAGCCCTGTGCGTGGTGCCGTTTGTGTTCGTCAAATGGGGTGAAAAGATGAGGGATAAGAGTAAATTTTGTCAGTACTTGAGACAGAAGAAGATAGAAGAGGAAGAGGAGAGGGAAAGGGAGCGAAGGAAAAAGGGGGGAGTGGTAGAGGCTGAGGTGGGCGAGGTTAAGGGGAAAGAATATGTATGAGTTGTTCGCACCAGTTGCTCCAACATATCGATTTGCAACTGCTGTCATGCTGTTTGGATTTAAAAATGCTAAGTTTTTGGCCGAATCAATCAAGGTCTCAAAAGTCAATGAAGTGGATTCATTTATGTCAAAGCAAAGTGTAGAAAAATCAAGTGCGCGAAGAGCAGCCAGCATTTGTACTGGCAGCTATATCGTAGTAGCAACTGCATAGCATATGATTTGGAAACAGCCACCACCGAATAGCCATTACTACATGAGGACAATGGTGGGGGCTGGTATACCATGCGGGGTAGCCTTACACTGCAAGCTGAACAACGTCATATGATGCACATTCAATGGCCCTTCATCTTACCTTTATCCCTCCTCACCACCAGCCTCGGCACAGGCAAGATGCACCGACGACTCGAGCACCAACCAGACAAAGGCGGCGCAATGGGCAGCGCAAAGTCTCTCTTACCATTACCCTTTGCACAACCAGCAGCTGCCAAACAAACACCAGATGATTCACCGGCTCCCTCAAACATCACATCTTCAAGCAAAGACCCGTACAAGGCAGCTAAGGAAGCACTGGACCGTGATGGCTTCGTCGTCCTCTCCGCATCTCTCTTCCCCTCGTTCGATCTGGATGCCCTTCGCGCCGCAGCCTCACGCATGACCACGGCAGCACGAGAAGGAAAATGGCCCTACATCCGTACCCTACCCAAGCAATTCCCGCCCTGGCCCCAAGATCCCTCAGACGGTATATGGGGCGTGCAGCACCTGCTCCACCCATCCAACCCCGATCATCTTGTCTTCGCAAAATCCTACTTCGACAGCGAACTCCTGAAATACGTTGCCGCGCTGATCGGATGTGGCGAAGACGACTTAACCATGGAGCTGTACAACATGCTTGTACGGCCAGACAAAGAGTTTAGTCTACGGTGGCACAGAGACGACATTGCTGCGACGGCCACGGCCGAAGAGGAACTGGAGCGGTTGCAGAAACCAGGTCATCACGCTCAGTGGAATCTGGCCTTGTACGATGACAGCAGTCTTGTGCTCGTCCCTGGATCGCATAAACGCGCACGTACACATGTCGAGCGCAATGCGGACCCTTATGAAGCAAATATGCCCGGTCAAATCACCGTGAAGCTAAAGGCGGGCGAAGTGGCATTTTACAATAACAATATTCTTCATCGTGGCGTCTACGATTGCACAAAGGAGAGAATGACGTTGCATGGTAGTATTGGGACTCCACTGGCGGGCAGTCAGCGAGCGAGGAATGTACTGCAACATGGTGTGGGGGAATGGGCCAAGGAATATGACTTTGAAGGATTCGAGCCTGGGATGGCGGAGCGAGCGAAGAAGATGCGAGAGAGACTAGTGGAAATGGGAGAGAAGAGTGGAGACGTTGGCTTCTTCTCAAAGGATGAATAATTTTGGCAATACCTCCCGGTGGTTCCTCGTTTTTGGGGTCTATCCTAACCTTCCTCTTCATCCCAATAGTTGTAATCCTTCGAATTGAACTCTCTTCCTCATCCATGCTCACAGTACCCACCAACGGTCTGATAATGGGACCGATAGCACGTATAAGTAGTGTCCGTACAAGGTTATCTGCTGTATCCGAGACGTAGTCACGCCACGCATATTCAATGTTGGACCAAAAATCATCATCCTTTGCAGACACACACACACACACATCATGATAGAATGATAGTCACGGAAGGTTCGGGCCATTTCAGTTTGGGTGTTTCGGATATCTTTTTCATTCAGTACGTAACCGGCACATCCCATGAACTCCAGGTGCTGTACCTGAGCCCGCTCCTCTCATTTCATGTCCCGCTGTGAAGCTTGCATCCCAATATAGTGACCCGTTCATTTCATGAAGACGCCGATCGGAAATGGAAAGAGGAATGCCGTTGAAAAACTGAAAGAGGTGTCCCGAGTCTCGCGTTTGGATTCATTGACTTGTCCGTAAACGCAAATTTACTCGGCGTCGCCAATCGCTCGGGCTAGGCATTGTTAGTTTGTTTTCAACGGTTTACTCCCCAAGGCCCAATTCATATGGAGCCGAAGAGGGTAATATCACGAAAACTAAATGGCGGACATACTGTAGATGCTGAGCTTGGAGTGACCGACAACCTTCTTGATCTGACCGTTGGCCTCGAGGTCGGCAAGCGCCTTTCGTGCGAGCGAGCCGTTGATCTTCAGACGATCGACAAGGGTGGCAACGGTGATGAGGCGGTAGGACTGGACATCCTTCTGGAGCTTGTCGTTGGTGGTCTTGTCGAGAACGACGGCGTGCTGGGCCTTGTCCTTGACTGCGGGTTTGTCAGTGGCGTTTCTTCATTATGGAACCCGGAATGTGCGCAAAAGGCCGTGGGAAGGAATGGGGCTCTCAAAAGATGATTTCGCGTATGGTAGGATATTCTCGGTGTGTGTAGAGGTGCTGGATGGTGCGTATTGCGGTATCACATACCCTTGCCCTTAGACCACTTCTTCTTTTGC
This sequence comes from Bipolaris maydis, assembly GCF_028858645.1. Lineage (NCBI taxonomy): Eukaryota > Fungi > Ascomycota > Dothideomycetes > Pleosporales > Pleosporaceae > Bipolaris > Bipolaris maydis. Next base: position 3,154,125 of record NW_027093857.1, on the reverse strand, counting down.
TTCTTGCCTCCAGTTGCTGCAGGTGCCTTGGAAATAGTCAGCGTCCATTCTTTCCCTCACCCCTTCAATAGGTTATTCGGCGACAGGACATACCATTTTGTCGGATGTGTGTGGTTGCTGAGGAGAGACCGACAAGCTGAGCCGACACCAATTTCGTGTCCGGTGCGCGATCTTGGCGCGCTAAGTCAGCGGTCAAGCGAGCGATATGATCACGTGATATTCATCCGCCAGTCCATTCATCTTCCTTGGTCAGCACCATTTGCAACGGTCTTGCACCAGCTTACTATCCGTGCATCGATTTGATAATACCCCTTGTATGAGTTTTCACAACCAAGGATGCAGCCAGCACGTGCGTTCTATGTCGTCACTTGCACTTGCTACAAACATATATTTAGCAACACTTGCGCTATCCGTTCCTGGCTTCACTCCTTTCTGCCCCTTGAATCCCTTGGCACGGCTGTCGAGCACCACATTGTCGTATTCCAAAAGCGGTGATCAGGCGACTGTTTTAAGGTTGCGGACATGCTGCCACATGCGATACTTTCGATGAATCAAAAGACTAGCGCGTATATCGCCTGCCGTTACACTCACCCCCACGTATGGCTGTATTGACGTTCTTGAACGGGAAGGTGTGGTTCGCGTGATCAAAAGTATTTTTTGCGGGGCGGTATTGACAGGTGTGGGGTTATCAGAGTGTTGCTGGCAGATGAAGTGAGTGCCGGGCATGTGTGTAAACTGCCCAGATTTGTGCAAGGTATCGGAGATTGACCTCGACGGCTAATTGCCGTGACTTGGACACGTACGGGTCTGACCGTTAATGCGCTGCGACAAATGTCGAATGAGTGTACGAGCTGTTAAGTGTCAAGGGGACTTGGTCGAGAAGACGGAGCATCCGTTAGTGCTCCAATCTCAAGATGTGGCGAATGGATGATCAATATTGGAGCGAGACTACTGCCAGCCCAGGCAATTATCCCAACAAAAGATTGTCTATACAGTAAAACACAAAACATAGGAACATGGAGTGTCGCCTTCCAATTACTGCAATTATACAGCTATTCGGCACAAGCCAACTACCAAGGACCCTTGCGCCCCCAAGTACTTCCTACCTCTCCTTACACAGTTTTCTCCACGATATATGCAGCGCAGAGACTACCCAACAATGATTGTAACTGAGACAAGGAGACTAACAAGAGAATGACAAGCTTGACGGTAAAAGAAAAAGGACGTCAACATACGACTGAGACCCACAGAAAGAGATGAAGGCAAGGGAAGGTAATTCCAGCTAAAACTTTCTCCTCCCATCTTTTGTGATTTTTTTCCCTTGCCAACAGGCTTGCAGAAACCTCCAATGCAAGCAGGGCGGTCTCCTCTACGTGATTGCAAATGCTCGCTAAGATGGAAGAACAAGTCCGTGGTAACCAGAACAGGGAACAGGGCTGACAAGTGGTGAATGCTGGTGGCTCAAATCCACAAGTGCAACAATGAGAGGAATTCGCCAAGACGCCATGTCCAAATGGTGGATGCATAATCATTAAAAGAAATGGGTGTGGGGTTTCGAGAGTTCGTGAACTTCCATCTCCTGTGGGGAGGGTTAGCAAATCTTTCCGAGAGCATCGTAGAGACAATGCGTACCATTTTGAAGGAGTTGAGTTCTTCCTTGATTTGTTGCGCAAGCATCGGCGTCAGCCTATTACACGTGGCAATGTCACCTCTGCGGTCGTAGTCTTGCGGTGACCATGCGTCGTGAAACTGAATGCGTGGGCTGAAGCTGATATTGCGCATACCACCATGAGGCGTGGTTGGAAGACTTCTGGTGCTGCCGTTGTGAATACGAGGTGGCTTTGCAAAGTAGTCGTCGGTGCGGGATTGTCCAACTTCTGTTTTTGGAGTGGCGGGAGAACTGGACCTCGACGAGCCTACGTTAGGAAGACTGTCTTCAGGTCTTATTACTGGAGAATTCGACTCGGAACTAGTACCAGTACCTGGTTCATTGTTAGCAGTTGCATGTGCAAAAGATACAGAGTACCCACGTTTCAAAATACCCTTTTTCATCGAAGAAAGAACCTCGGCACGGTCGCGTTCAGACCCAACAATGCTCTTCCTGGAAATAGAATCACTACCCGAGACTGAAGGGTCAACAATCTCTGCGGTCTGTCCAGCATCGATCGAGTTGCGCTCAAGTCTTGGGTAGCCAGTGCCTCCCCGAGTCTGTGTCTGCGGGTGGGCGTTGACGTTAACCTTGTGTCTCTCGGCCTCAACAGTGACGAGAGACACTTGACCAACACTAGGTCTGATGGGGCCATCAGCAGCAGGAACACCAATAACTGACTTGGGTCTGAAGAGACCCTTGATCGATTTGGTACCCTTTTTCATTCCATGACCCATTTTGCGAAGCATAACCGACGCAGAAGATGCAGCAGACTGTATGGACAAGTTGTCCGTGGAGCCGACGCCACCCTGGCCAGAGTAAATGCCAGCCCCGATACCTGCAGCCTCTTGCTTTGCGATAATGGCTGCTTGCTCAGCATCTTCATCATTCTGATACTGGCCCTTTCTCAACCTTGCGCGTTCGACCGAGATGCTATTCTCAGCAGAAGCACGTCGGAGTTCAGCGGCACTGCCAAAGGAGAACGCCCTGCGCAGACGGGACTTCATACCCTTGTCCTTGTCGTTGACAGCACTGAGCTGCTGCATCGCGGCACTGGACGTCGCCTCTGGCTTGGCTTGGCCCGGAGACTCTGACGGAGAGATGGGATGTGACAGAGGGGAGGGAGCCCGACGTCTGTTCGGCTCAGTTGCTTTGCCGGAGTTGCCTCCTGCTACGGAGGCGTAGCTGCGTTGTGTGTTTGCAGCAGGCCGAGACTGCAATTTATATTAGCACGATTATGTGTGGTGTGTTGGCTAGACTCACCTGTGATCTCGACGAATTGTTGGACGACGCACTGCCTGCGCTGCCCTGTCGTTCATGACTCTGACTTGAGGCAGGACGACTTCCGGCGCGGCCAGAACTGGATGGTCTAGTAACGTTTTGGTTCAACACTGGAGGTTGACCTGCGGATGGGCTGGTCTGCAATGATGCTTTGCTCGGGGTGATATTCTCCCCTTCTAGTCCGTTGAAACTGCGCCTTCTGTATCGTTTAGCCTGGTCCGTACCGCCTGTGCGAACAGTATCATCGGCGCTGTTGGCTCGGTTGTGGGCGGGTTTCGATGGCTGTGGCAAGCTGACAGCACCTGATGTGCCGTTTGGCGTTGATTGTGAAGGTGCCGCCTGAGAGTTTCCTTCAGGTGCGGAGCGCTGTGTTGGGGTAGTGGAGCCAGTGGGTACGCTATTTGACGAATCTGACCTTCCGGCGCCACGTCGATACCGCCCTGGCGATGGCTTCACTGGCGATTCGCCAACAGAAAACGAAAGATCAAGATTGGTGGAGGAGAGAGTGAGTGATGGCGCAATGCTGTCGATAGGCTTCTTGGCATCGCTGTCGTCTTTGGCGGCTACAGCCGTCCCGGCCGAGGAACGATTGGAAGACCCTGATGTGGATACAGTGGAGTCGGATGAAGAAGATGGGTGGGAGGGATGACCTAGACGGGCCTGGCTGGCGGGAGCCGGGAGTTGCTGCAGGCCTTGGGGGGAAGGTGCCGAGACGGACCTGTTCTCCTGGCGCAGTTGCGGCGTGCTGCTAAAGGCATATGGGGCTATGGGTGCGGCGGCTGTTCTGTATCCTGTAGGTGCAGAATTCGCGCTGTGCTCCTTGCGTGGCATCTGCGACGGGCGCGGCTGTTGCTGGGTGGAGTGGGTGGGCGTGTTTTTGTAGGCATCGGACGACGAGTATGGCATTGTATGAGGTCCTGTCGTCTGGATGACTGACGTGAGTACCTGAGCCATCGGTGGCCTGTGAGGGTAACGGCTGTTAGGAGCTCGATGGGGGGATCAGCTATAGGCTCGTCGACTGCGATAGTAGCAGTACCGGCAGCGGCAGCGACCGAAATGAGCAAGCGAAAACCTGTCAAGCATCACAAGGTTAGCATGATGGTTGGATGGGTGCGAACGGGCGGTGAGTGGTAGGTGGTGGAGCGATGTGGACTGAGGACAGACAGAATCGCGGAACCGAGGCGGGCGAGCAGGAGCAGGAGCAGGAGCAGGAGAGCAGCGGGTTCAAGGGATGAGGGCATTGGTGATGCAGCCATGAGGCTGTAGGTCGGCAGTGGTGACGGGCTTCGAGGGGACTGTATACCTGGGAGTGAAAGGAAAGCAGCGCAAAGGTATTAAAACAGTAAATAGAAAGAGAAGGTCGTCGAGCGCTTGGAAGGCTGTCGTGAATCGACGGAGATGGCAGCGTGTACCAAGCCTCCCGAGCAGTCCCTCAAGCCTGCATTGGTCGGTATACGAGAGTGGGCCGTCTGCTGCTGGAAACGACGAGCGATTCAAGAAGCAAGCAGAAAAGGAAAATAATAGAGGGAGTGTAGGGTTGGCGGTCGCGGTGAAGAGTTGAGGTTGTCAGGCAAAGGGGCCGCACTAGTCGGGGAGCACGCACGGGCGCGCTGCTAGGAGACTCTCAATTAGCTTCTCACGCCAGAAGACAACGGGGCACGTTGCCTCTGCTCTCCACGGTGCCACGGTCAAGGTCACGGCCAGGTCACGGGGTTTCTGTGCACACACTCTCGCACGGGGCTCAGGATTCAATGCAAGCAGATAGATGGCTTTTGCAGTCTTGCCCTCTTTGCGGTCGCGGTCGCGGTCGAGGCCTGGGCTGGGCGGGCTGGTGCTGCCTGAGGCCACGGCGGCCTGCTTACGTAGCCTCTTCACTATTGTTTACATAGGCGCGCATGGCATTTATCCTGCAATCGAGCCGATCGCCCGTTGTGCTTGATCCGCCTCGGAGACGTTGGAAAAAAGAAGCATAGAGTTTCCGGCTCCTTCGCCAGCTTCACTCCTGACCCTAGTCCTTGCTGCCCCCCGGCCCACGGTGCTCGGGCGCTGCCGATGCAGCAAAACAAACGGAGGGCCTGGTGACGCCTCCAAGGCCACGGCTGGTGCTGGTGCTGGTGCAGCTGTCGCTACTGCTCGCACTGCTCCTGCTCCTGCTCCTGCTCCTGCTCCCTCTCCGATCTTTTTTGCACCCTGGCGCTTCGGAAGCTTGTTGCTGCATGGCAACGGCACACTGCACAAGTCCATGTCTCAACGCCACGGCTGCAGTCGATATGCCGAAGCACCGAGAGGCAGCACAAAAGAGGATGGCAGCAATGGCGCGGTAAACGCTTTCGAGCCCGTATTCCAGGGTCTGCGGGACACATCATGCCTTAACAGACGAAGCGTGCGAGGACGGGTTGGAATTTGTGCCGTCCCAAGCAAAGAGGGTGTGTGTGGGCGCGGGTGGGGTGTGGCATCGCCCGTCGCATGTGAGCGAATAGGCGTGTGGTTGGACGCGTTGAGGCCATGCCAAATACGACGCGATCTGGTAAACAGAGTGGGAATCGCTATGTGAGAGGGGGAACGACAGGGCCAATCCCGAATCCACACAGCTCGGCCGGCGCGACCCACAGCAGGGCGTCTGCGGCTGAGGGTTTGCAGTGCAGGGCAGGGCAGGGCAGGACAGGACAGGACGAGCAACGAATGGCGGTGGGATTCTTCGAGTTGCTGGTTGCAGTGCGATAAGAGGCCGTTGTCGCCATGGGCACGGGGCATGGGTATGGGTATGGGTATGGGTATGGATGCAGATGTGCATGGCTCACCGACTTGCCTGTACCCCGCTCCAGCAGAGGCGAAGGCCTTTTGCGGGCTCACGACAGGCCGTGTTGGGCATGTCCCTACAGGGTCCGCGGCACAACATCGGCCCAAACACGACCCGACACGTCCTCTATACGTACACACTACAGCACTCGACTGTCCATGTAGAACCACGACGCCCAGTACTTGTCCTCCTCGTGCGGGTGCGCCGCCCGCAACCCAATGCCTACGCCGCGACACACAACATGCAAATGCCCGCCAAGGCGTGTGGGGAAGCCGGCGAGATGAGACGTGTTTGATTTGCATGTATGCCGCGCATGCCATCATTTCCTGCGATATGAGTGCGCAATCAGTGCGAAACCGACGGTGCTTGTTGCTGGCTGGCTGGCAATCCCCCTCGTCTGCGCGCCTGGCCTCTTGCCGTACCCCAGAGTACAGTCCCGTACCCCGACCACAGCACCTGCCATGGCGCGATCGTCTTCAAGCTGCCATTTCTATTTTCGGCCTCGGAGCCAATCCCCGCCCTCGTTTCTGCATGCCCGCGACAATGCCTACACTCACCCATTGGCACATACTAGAGTGCACACATACTTCATGCGTACGCTCGCGACAACCATACACCCCTACTGCACCAACCGTATCCTGCTCCTGAAGCATTGCGCGAACCGAGTCTCACGCCGCCAGCCACGTCCGCTAGTCTCGCCGGCATGCTGCAATCGACTCATCGCATGGCTAGCCGTCCAGGCTGGCGGGACCGCGCGACGTAATCGTAAGTATCGACGAAACCAGCCCTGCAGAGCGCCCAACACTAATGCCGCTACTGCTGCATCCACAGTCTTGCCGCGGCGACTGCAGCACGCCGTTAATCCAACTGCGTCGTTATGCTACTTACCATCGCCCCAGGCCTCAGGCGCGGACGCGGACGCGATGACCGCAACGACTCATGATGCACGGCCGTCAGCAAACCACTAGTTCCCTATACACATGTCCGAGCAACGCCGGCTGTCCACCAAGCCGCCATTCTGACCGGTGCTGATGGACAGATACTCATCCACCTGTTCTCATCCCACCTCTTCCGATAGGCGTAGCCAACCAAACCTAGTAGTTCCCGTCCCGGCTCAGAATACGCCTTTTCCACCTGCCATGCATCATGCACCCTCTGACGCTTCCTCAACCGTTTTCAGTCACAAATCAACTCTTGCCCGCCAATCATGTCTTCTACACTTTCTACCCGTCTGGTACGCCATACTGGCCCACTTGCTGTCTGCGCCTCCCAGCTCCGCATACTGATGCTGCTCATGCCGATGCCGCTGTGTACACCTCCCCCCCCCCATGCTCTCTGATTGCAACTACTCAGCCAATAGGAACGCACATGACTAGCTGAATGTACACACATGTACATACGTGTAGCCTCCCGATCCCCGATTCCCGTCCTGCCGTCGCCTGCGGGATCTTGGAAAGCCTCCTGTGACCCATGGCTAAAATGACACTGTCGAACTGCTGTTCGATCATCTTGCAGAATAACGGGCGTGCACCCACACCTAATACTGCTGATCTCGACAACACGCAATCCAAACTATATACTTACCTTGACCTGTTTCACGACTCGCCCAACGAGCAACATGATCTGGTTTAGATAAATCCAGTCGAACTCTCTGGTCCATGCTTCTCTGGTGATTGACTGGCTGAAGTCTGTCTTTGACACTAACCATATGGCCTGATTGCCCCCAGCATCCCCATGCGACCCCGACTACGTATAATTCGCTTGGCAATTTGGGGTCAGACTTATGAACAGGCATTTGAAAAAAACTGCAACGTTCTAGACCGCATTCCTTGGTGGAAATTTCTCATGTTTTTTTTTCTCATTGTGTTATGCAAACAGCAAGTCTTCAAACTGCCTATTTATCTACATGCTGCCTCGGCTTGGGTGAATGATTTCGGTCCGAGAGCACTTTGTACCAATGCGCTTGAGCCAGATTGCTGCTGGCCGGCACCCAATGTCTCTTTTCCTTTCCTTTCTTTTTCTTGCGACCCCAACTTTTGATACACCAACCAACTTTGCGTCATTCCCCGCGTCGTTGAAAAGCAGACACAGGCCAATTGCTGAGCTGCGGCCAAGGCCAATGCCCATCGATCTGGTGCAGCTGTTTCAGATTTCGGATGATGGGTTGCCTATGATCTACAAGTACCATGTGTGTATCACAAAGTGCCTGCCGCAGAATGACGCGAGCAGGATTCTCAGGCCCTCTTTTGCATCCGCTTTCTTGGGCATCCTGAGCGTTTACTTATGTATCGGTAAAGCATGTACCCGGCTGCTGCCATGACATCCATGTATCTGAAACTCGGGAGATTGGAGAGCCAAAGTGGGCCATTGCGCTTCTTAGCTGTGCTGTTTTAATTCCTTTTTTCCCGTCAGTTGTAGATCAGCCGTCTCCATGGTATATATCATCGCTCTTAACTAGTTTCGCCTTTTGGAACGGCGACTAAATTCGCAACCTTACCAGCACCCCAAGGCATCCGAGCGCGCCGCAAATAATCCTGTCTCCTGCGTCTCACATGGCCGAAACTCAAAGGGCCAGCCCTCTCACTCAGCATTTTTTGCGAGGGTGAGGAAAAAAAGAGAGGGGGTCCTTCAGCCAAGCTCATTCACAAAACGCAAGCACCCACAGAAAGGCAATTGCTAAACACAAAAGGCATGTAGATTATGGATCAAAGCACGCTCGAACAGTCTACAGTAAAAAAAAGAGAGAGTGAGAGTGAGATCAAAAAAAAGCAAAAGAGAAAAAAGACAGCGAAGCCCATGGGGATCTATGTCAAATTACGTTAGTAACATGGATCGAAAGAAGCGGTTCCCATTAGGAATGCCACGTACCGAACCCACAACCTTTGGTGATCAGAGACAGTTCAAAGCCGAAAACCAACGCGCTACCATTGCGCCAAGGCTCCTCTTTGGGGAAGTGTAGATGACTGTTTCCCCTTGAAGCCATTATATACTTTGTTAATATCGATAATACTCACTATTAAAAGTAAGGTTGGGGACGGGGGGGAATTAAGACTTGTGGTAAGTCAAACCCTTGAAAGTATAAGAAATGGAAATTTAGACACCCGACCGAATTCCCGGTTTGAAAAGAAAAAAAGCAAAGACAAAAGTACCCAAGTGACAAAGCCATGCAGCAACACCTATTCCCAGGTCATCCCTAGCGCATACATACAAAACATAGTTACCATACGTACACTTTCTCATGATACAATCAATCTCAAGTGGTGCCACGTGACTGTCCCACTCCATCAGCATTAGCCGAACCCTAACCAAAAAAAGAATTTAATTTCGAACAACGCACACAACACGACCTTGTCCCACATGACAGCATGCCAGCAAGCAAAAAAACGAAATGCATCGGCCGGGAATCGAACCCGGGGCTAGCCGAAACTGTTCTCGAGGAGATGGCAACGGCTAATTTTACCACTAAACCACCGATGCTAGAGTTGTTGGAGAAGCTGGTGCTTCTGTTGATGAAAAGAGGTGGAGTTGCAACAAATATGTTTCAAGAACCCATTGAAATGCCGTGTGCGGATCTGGCTAAAGCCCAATAAGCACTGACGTATACTAGCGACCACGAGTTCTCGAAACATTCTCCTACTTTCATACTCTTGATGCCATATTCACCGCTGGTCTATGTTGAATAACTGAGCAATGCATGGTAAATCAGGAAAAAAATGCAGAAGAGACGGGTTGGTTGAAAAGAAATGTTTCACGCTCAATTGTTGCCTTGAATCCGTAACACATGCTCAAGAAAAGCTATTAGTGTTGACTTGGTTGTAGAGATACAGTACAGTCAAGGGACATCCAGTATATGAATAAAATAAAAAGGTTAAGATACAGGTCTTCACATGTCGCCATTGTTACCGTTCATTTGTCTCGACAGGATTGAGAGAAAAGTGAGGCCAAAAAAAATCTACAAGAAGAGAACCTAAAATCTCTTCATAATAACAGAATGATCACATTACATGTCGAATCCTATTTGTACCAAAAAAAAGAGGTAATCAGCCTGTTTGAGTGCAGTATCAAGATTTTGGCAGAAAATAAACAAGAAACCTTGCAATGCACCATATACTCAGTTTTCCATGCCCTGCCTGCCTTTTTTAAACCCCCCCCTTTCTCTCTGCTCCTCACACCTTAATCATATTTCCTAACCGGCCTCCCCTTCTCAGCCTGCTCACACAACCCCCTCTTAGGCGTCTTCTCCAGCCAATCCTTCTCTCTCTTCACATGGCCCACCCGACGATAAGGCTTCCCCTTATCACCCCTAAACAGCTTATGCCAGTTCTCCAAGCCATCGACCACCTGTTTCTTCGCACTTTTAAGTTCCTGCGCGTGTCGGTTCTTCAGCTCGCCGCTGCTGAGCTTCTTCCTGTGGCGCGCCTTCTCCATTGCAGCAGCGCGTTCCTCGGGGGTGAGAGAGGCCTTTTCTTCGGGATCCACGGGCATGTACATTTGCTCTACACCGCGTAGGTCTGGGACCGAGTCTTCGGCGAAGCAGCCGGTTAGGAAGGCACGGGCGGCGTCTTTGCCGGCGAAAAAGTGGTATGAGCCCCCCGGGCCGTAGGTGGTGGGCGAGATGGAGACGTCGTAGATTGTGCCGTTAATAGCTAGGTAGATGGGCTTCTTGGGGTCAGAGCCGTCGTATAGTGCGAGTTCGCTGTCGGTGAGGACAACCTCGCCTTGCTGTGATAAGTGGTTAGTATGGACTCTGTACACATGTGCCGCCGAGATGTCGACATGGGGTGACGTACAATCAGACTCTTCCATTCGCGGGCTCGTGTCCACCATGGGTTGTAGCCCCATGTCATGCTCTCTCCACTGGTACTCAGATAGCTCAGTCCACAGCTCAACAGTACCAGTCCGCCCAGTATACGCAGTACATCTAGTACTGAGAGGCCATTTGACGTTGCCTCGGCCTGCTCTTTGACCGCCTGCTTGAGCTCAGCCTTTTCTTTTGCAGCTACAAGATCTGGGACTCCAGCCGAGTTTGTCGCATCTGTGGGCCCATTATCCTTTGCAGGGCGACGGTATCGTGCCGATGATGACATTATGTCAGTGTTATCGGTGGTAATATAGGAGTCGCGAGAGTGCGGTTGTGCAACGCGGAGTCGAATAGGATAGATACGACGATGGTGCCAACTACCCAACCTGAAGTCTGCCGATAGTTTCTGTAGTGTCTCGAGATCAGTGACCAAAGAAGGGCAGAACGCAGAGAGAGACTGTATACCCGTTTACAACCGGCCTGCAGCTCGAGAACAGCACTGCACAATGGCAGATGAACTCAACTACACCAGCTTACTATCCTCAAAAACAAAGAACTACCCAGGTGAGATTGCCCAAAAACGTGTCCAAAAGCCAAGAGAGACGATGCAATGCGCGCGCGGAATGCGGAGAAATAGATTGCTCCTCGCGTCTTGTACGTCGGAAGTAACGCGCATCCCCGTTCCGATGATTGGGCCCCTCGTCCCGGAATCCCGGTTGATGTCATCTGGCCACTGCGCTTTCGCTTGAGCCCGCAGAAATTCTAGAATTCGGTGCATGAAGAAATTAATTACACATTGAACTTCACCTTTACAGGTATACTAAAATGGATATACACAAACCCTGTGTTGAAAAATCTGAGCACCAATCTTGCACAGACAAGCCTTTTTTATTTCCTTTTCTTTTATCATACAAGTTTACATATTATGTTTGTTGGTGTAAGAGAGTGTCCTGCCAAACGCATAATTGTGGCAGCAATTAGTCGCATTAAATATTTACAGCAACTAGGCAATATCTTTCTTTTCATGTTCAAGTAGTAACGTTTGAATCATTGATCCAAGGAGTCGTGGATGTTGCGGATTTCGACCTGCGCCTCTCTGTCACTCTTTGGGAAAACTTGTTTGAGACCCGCCTGGAAGACTCCGACATTGTAGTCAATGAGAGCCTTTTTCTCTGCTGGATTGTCCTGGCCCATGATACACACCAATGCGAGGTACCTGCCAGCGATCAGCACCCACCCCTTGACGAGGCACCATTTCTAGATTGACTTACTTGTTAATCTCACGCAAGTAAAGATACCTGCTATTCTTCTTCTCCATGGTGATCAAGCTCTCTGCATCGTTGTTGCCCATCTCACTTTCATTGTCTCCGTCGTCAGGCCGATCCCAACCATAAATCTCGCTGACATCAATGACAACGTCGATGTAGTCGGAACAGATCTCATAGCTGCCGATATCGGTTGGGCTCGTATCAGTTGCAATGTATATTTTGCTCATAATGTCGAAGAGATATGCTTTCTCAATGTTGCAAGCCCCACACAGGTTGTTGAGCAATGCCTCGAGTGTAGGCAGTTGCGGAATAAGTTTTTGGATGACTTTACTAAAGGCCTCGAAGATGGACTGGTCGTAAATGGACGTCTGATAGAAGGATATGGGCGCTTGCTCGTAGCCGTGGTCTGAAAGTTCGTCTTGAACTCGTTGGATAATGTCACGGAAGGTGTCACCGCGGAAGTCATCTGACAACCCGTCGACTTTGTGGACAAAGACTTCTACGTTAATGTTGGGGTATGATTGCTGCAGGTTGAGAATGGTCATGTTGAGCCGGGCAATAGCATCGAGATACTCATCCTGTGCGTCAATGACCCATATAAGCGCTCCGATTTCCTCAAAGATATTGTCGGTATCGAAGGCTGGGTCGAAGTAGTCTAGGTGGCCGGGGAGATCCCATACTTGAAAGTCCATGAACGAGCTGTTGTGTTTGTTTAGTATAAGAAGATATGTACTTGAGGTGTGGCTTACTGCATAGACTCTTTCTTGATCCTGTAGGTAGTCTCTAGATATAGGGTTTCGCTCGGCGGCAACTTGTGGAAGACGACACTTGATATCGACGACTTTCCACTCCTGTGACATGATTAGCGTTGGAAACACAAAACCTTTTGCTGAAACTCACCTTCGCTGACCCATGAGCAGCAGCCGTGGTTTGCCATCTCCGGCCTTGCTGTTTGGCACGCGGCCTGTATGGTACTGGGGTGAAAAGTCAACCGGCGGTTGTTCGGCATTCGGCAAGTCCTGTAGAAAGCGGTCCATGGTTAATTGTGCACTTGGCTTGAGAAGTGACGAGCTGGCTGATGTTTGTGCTTTTTCTTGGGCATTTTCGCGGGTGATGTTGCGCGCTGCGTCGACGGCTGCTGAGCGCTGCTGGGAGAGGTAACGGCTCTCCATAGTAGTGTATGGGGTGGTGGAGGTGGCAATGGTGGTTGTACAGGGTATATGGCTAAGAAAAAGACAAGTAGCGCAAAGAAACGGGTATCGTGAGAAAAGGAAGCGCCGCGCCAAAGGAAGAAAAAAACACAGAACCAAAGATTACAAAGCGGCGCCTTCTGTCTTGACCTCAACGGACCGACATTTGCGCGGTGAAGCGTGGTACTTTAGGAGAGGGCAGCCACGCTCGGACAGGGCGTGATATGCAGGCCTGGAGGCAAGCCACGAGGGCGTCGGGCTCGTAGGAATGGCGAGGCTGACGACAAAGTGACGGGTCAATGAGGAGCGGCCGTGATGTTTTACAAGAGTGACACGCCCAAGGCAATTGACAGTGGGCCGAGGGTACAAAAGGGGAGCTTAGGCCATGGTGCAAACGAGCATATAGGGCTGGGGGAGACTGGCGACGCGACACACGTGGCTTAGACGGGAGCTAGCTGAAGAGAGAGAGAGACGACAATGGACCATGTGGGGAGAGTGCGGAGCGGGAGAAGAGAGATGGGCTTACCTCCATGGTTATACGGTGGTAGTGTAGCGTCTCTGCGGTGCGCACGGTGGAGGTGGTCGTTAGGCCCTAGCCTCGCGACAATCAGTCAGTCGGTACCCTTCCTTCCTTCCTGCACCCTGGCCGCCTGTTGGCTCGGAGCCCGACCTGACTGCCAGCCTCGGGCCAGATGCGCGCACAAGTATCCAAGACCTCTCTTCCAACACCACCCGGTTTCACTCGCCCGCCCAAACAGGCCTTGTGCAGGTGCAATTCCACTCGGAGGCGCCCTTCGTTGGTTGCTCCAAGCCGACAACGCCGGGTCGGCAGGGATGCTTTGGCAGCGGAAGCCGGCCCTAGAACCTCTTCCTGGCACACGAGTCGATGCCGAATCGGAAATAAATCAAAACTGCTGATACGCAGCCGCAGTGGCCTGACTCCAACGCCCTCGACGACGAAAAAATTATCGCAGGATCAAGTCGAGCGTCACTGCGACGCGACGGTTGGGTCGTGGTTACGTCGTTGCCCTCTGCCATCTTGGCCCAAAGCAGCAAGATCTTCAGGCACCGCGCTCTGTCGCCTCCAACATCCACCACACTTTCCTCTCCAGCCGACGCCTCGAGCATTCATGGCCAAGCAACCCAGTCCAGGCCCTCGGAGCGGTGAAGGCAATCATATCGACAGGGCAGCCCGGCATGAGTCAGAGCTGACGGGAGTATCCCATGGCAGACCAGGATTGACCTTCTTGTCGCGGATAACTATAGATCCACTCCGTAGCAACGTCACTGCGCTGCGCAAGCACTGCTTGGGCGCCGTACCAGGGGCTTCGCTCTTCTTCCATGCTGAGTACTCGTAGCTGACAGCCCTGTGTACTACGGCTAGTCGTGGGAGCCCAAGCCGAAAAGAAATAAAAGAAAAGGAAAAGAAAGCACCAATCAGACCACACAGGCATATACTAGTCACACCCAGATCTAGTTTCCAATGCACATATGTCCCTATCTGGCTGGTATTGCATTGCTAAGACTGAGAAAGCAATATCAAATGCATCCGACGCTCCGGTTCCAATTGCCGGGGTATTAAGCCAGAAAACCAAAAGCAGTGATCTTCCAATCTCCATAAACCGAATACCCATACACCCGCATCCAGCCGCACCTTTGATTTAGACTCCATTCAAACGCCACATAGCACATGGAATCATACCCACCATCACTCATCCTGTACAAACTCCTTCTGGTCCCCTCAGTCCCTCGGGCCAGTCACTTCGGCGCCTAAAGTACCAGCTGCCACCTGTCCAAGCCCACCAAAGAAAGCAAGGAACAGGGCCAGCGCAGTCGATTCTCCAGCAGACACGACGTCACCGTCTGACAGTGACCCGTCCGATTCCATGGCCTCGACTTCTCGTTTTGTCTCTTCGCTTGGCTGATAGGTAGCGTCCTGCTCGTCTTCCAATACATCCGCGTCAGATTCGGGGCTGTACACTTTTCCTCTAGTGCTCCGCCTGACAGGTCCAGCTGAAGCAGCCGGCTGCGCTGCGCCAGATGAACCATTCGCCTTCTTTGAAGGACGTCCGCGCTTCTTAGGCGTAGTCGTATCAAGAGCTGGCGGTGGCTCTTCGACGTGTTCCATGACCCTTGCCAGTTCCTTTTTGAAAGCAACGTGCTTCTCCTGGCTTGGTACCAGGAAAGAAAGCACGCTACTTTCTAGTATCGAATGAACGTCCAAGTCTCTAGTAAAAGTCCAGGTGAGCAGGCTGATGGTTGTAAAGAACACATCAAGACTTGTGACACTGATGGCAGGATGTGTGCTGATATGTTTGAGTTTCTGACCGGCGTTGCTGATAGTTGCCAGGAGCTTGTTTGCATGAGGGGAATCACTCCTTCCAAACGAATGTGCAAACAAGTCTAGGACATGAGACCGTGAAGAGGGCCGGTTCACATAGAGTAGAGTTGCCCAGACCCGCCAGTACACCAGGATAGAAGCCAGCGACAATGCGTAAAAGACCTTGGCATAAGAACGATGGGCTGCTGCCTTGGATACGTGTTGATGGCCAAGGGAGTAGGGAATAATCTGGATCCTTGTCAGATGAGACTATTATATCAGAAGCGTGCTACGTACCTGGGGCGCAAAGGCGAAAGCAAGAGGCATAGCCAGGTAGCCCACTCGCATCATGCTCTTGTCACCAAACTCAGACACCAATTGTGGGAACAAGTTGAGTGTGATGAGTGACGCAACGATACCCATGTCGTAGACGAGGGCGTACGGTGTGAACAGCGTGTCGTGTCGCGGCGAGTCCCCGCGCTGCAGAGTTAGAGGTGTGTACAAAATGGTGATGAAGAACAAGCTCAAGGAATATCCCAGACTTCCAATAGAGCTCAGTAGTACAAAAGACGCAATAGTAGTGTTGGAGAGATTGCGCCTGCGTCCTAGACGTGATTGAGTCAGCGAAATACTCTGGAGAAATCGCATGTACGGGGTCGCTGATGGTGTTCTACGTACCTTCAGCACCCATAAAGATGGAGCTTGCTATCAGCCCCACAAAGTATTGGCTGGTGTAGAGAAATCCCTCGGGCTTCATGATTCCTACAGCATCGAATTCGCGCACAAGATCTATATCGGCAATCCAATCGCCCAGATGCCATTGTCCTTGCTCCCCAGTGCCATACCAACCACTCCATAAGCTACCTGGGATCTCCTGCTTGTTGTGCTCAGCCCACCGTACATAGGAGATGGCGCGCCAAAGGAAGGCGAAGCTCCCCACTGAGAGCAGTGATATGAGCGCAATGGCGGAGAAGACAAAGGCGTGACGTCGGCGCGCGGGGTCTTGGGAGCGCGTGTGGGTTGATGGCGGTTGTGATCTGGCAGCGCGACGAGTAGTGAGCAGAACGTGAGCTGTGAGGACTGTAACGAGCAAGACCTGCCCGCCAAAGAGTGCAATGGGGAGTGAGTTGCTCCTCGTGGCAGCGTCAGTCTCAACTGGCGCCATGATTGCTATGCGAAGTTATGCAAAGGTTAGACACCGAGATCAAGGAGCATGATGCGAGCGTGTCAATAGTAGGGATGGAAAACAACAAAGCAAGCTAAACCAGCCTCAAGCAGCTCTCTCTTGTTTTGAACTGCGACGCGACCACAATTCCCCGCTCACGTCACTGCACGTCAATGTGGGAATCCCTGTCTTACGCTAGACCCAAGCGAGCCTTAGCCGTCGATCTGGCACGGGCCGCCATCTTCGTTTTAGCACATGCGCGACGCGATCTCTCAACTCCAACGGCACCAATTCTACATCCACCATGCCTCACACATACGGTGACGAGGACCTCGAAGTCGCCTCAGAAAAGTATCACGAGTCATCCGACGAAGACTTTGACCCCAATGCCGTCCCAGCTGAAGATGCATCGAGCTCTGAGGACGAAGACCATGTCACCATAGAACCCGCACAGCGCAAAGGCAAGCGAAAAGCGCCTCAGAATGAGGAGCTAGACTCTGGAGATGAGGTCACCATACAAGCTGCGCGACGGAAGCGGTCGAAGAAGAAGGGGGCCAAGGGCAACAAAGACGATGATGCCGAGCTGATCATATCCGACGATGAAGGTGGGGAGGGCGGCCTGGTCAAGACGCGGGCACAAAGAAGAACAGAGGGCAAGGAGACAAGGCCGCTCGCGAGAACCGAGGGGGCGACCGTCGATGTCGATGCCCTGTGGGCTCAGATGATGGCAGCGCCTCTGAAACCGCTACAAGAGTCCAAGACGCAAGAAGAAGTCGATGCGCCAACGCAGCACACGCCCGTGGCCAACGTCCAAGCATCTGCAGAGGAAGAGGAACAGCTCACCATCAAGAAAACCTTCACCTTTGCCGGCCAGGACACAACCGAAGAGAAGCAAATACCCCGCTCCCAACTCGACGAGTACCTCAAAGACGGCTGGAAACAAACCGAAGACACACCCGCCGCAGAATCACCAGCCCACTCCTCCGACCAAGCTGACTCCAAAATCCGTCGCCCACTCCGCCGCCCCTCGCGCTTCGACCCCAACCCAACCGGTTACGTCCGCGCCCTCGCCCCAGAATTTCAACTCTCATGGCCCCGCACATCCGCCCGACCAGAGCCAGAAACCAGCACAGAAGCAGACGCAGCCACACACCCCTCACTCCCCAGAAAACCAGAGAAAACCCAGAGACTCAACGTCGTCGACAAGTCGCGCATGGACTGGACAGGCTTCGTCGACAAGGAAGGAATTGCAGAAGAACTCGATACTCATGGTAAGACTAAAGAGGCGTACTTGGGTCGTATGGAGTTCTTGGCTGGTGTTGAGGCCCGTAGGGAGGAGGAGAGGAGGAATGCGAAGATCAAGGCTGTAGCGGCGGCGGCGCATACGGTGGGCTGATGGAGGGAAAACTGGTGTCTGAGTGTGTGCAGATTTTGTTTGTTGCTTTAATGATACCCACAATATTATTCTAGAGAAAGAAAGAAGAATGAGAAATTATGAAAAAAAAAATTCCTCATTGTACCATATTTTTGTAATCAAATCCGCTGGGTGTGATGGCTAAGGGTAGCTTGTTGTACGTGTTCACTGCAAAGAGAAGACGTCACGGTAGTGTGGGTGTAGGCTGGCACACTACTTTTTGCACGAGAAAAAAAAGCATTTGCATACTTTGGAATTCATGTCATATGATGGAAAAGAGAAAAGAAAATCGCAAACAAAATATTCTAACATGGTAGATCGACCTCCAAGACATCTGCTGTTCCGAGCCAATGGATACGCACAACTTGCAGCGTATGACACGGCATGACAGCAATGGAAATCCCGATCTACCCAGCCACGTCTCTTACATTTCCCTCTTTTTGTTTTGGATATTTCCCCTTATGCGTCTCTTTCCTTTCTTCCTCTCCTCCTTTCCCCTTCTTCTATCATCTTTCTCTTCCCCTACATATATGATACTACAATCTTTCAAGATGTAGTAATGAATGGCATAGTGAGGCGTTGGGGCCAACTCGATAGCCAGGAGCGCTAGTTTTGATAACATGTGTGATCATCGCTTGCGTCAGTAACTCATCGAGATGACTGCTTCTGCCGTTGAACAGTTGAGAATGATATCCCCATTCTCAATACCCGTCACCAAAACCCGGGAACTGATCTTCCAGAGCAGTAACGAAATCGTATTCGTCTTCGTCTACATCATCCAATTCATCGCTGTAAGATAGGGTTTTGATACGTCTCGGTTTGAGGTTCGCGCGGATGGGTAGTACCACGGATCTGGTCCCTTCAAAGCTTTCAGCCTTGAGCTTTGAAAGCGTATATCCGGCCAGGCTGAAGACAAAGCTCAATTTTTCGGGCCATGGGTATCTGTTATACAGTGCCGATGCTTTGATTGTGTCCCAATGACATGATCCATAACGACGATAAGGTGCCATCCATGGTCTGATATTAGGATCGTCTGGATTATCAGGCTGTATAGCTAGGTAATTTTGGTAGCATTTTTCGATTAATGCATACCGACCCTCTCCCACAAGCTTTTTGTTGTTCCATATTTCATTCCATGCACCATAAACGCGTTCGATTTTTTCTTTCAGTGAACTGAGTTCTTTGCTGACCACGGCTATTCCTTCGTCGTGCAGGTATTGGTATGGATGTATTAAGACTTCATCCCGCTCAATAGCGTTCTCAAGTATCTCCTTGACTTTCTTCATCGTCTCAATGTTGTGTGCCCTCACGACATCGAAGTAGAGATAGTCCAGTATGTTGTCTGGTTTGTAGCCGTATTTTTTCTCACGACATTTCAGAGTATCTATCGAGATCCTCGCATTTTTGCAGTCTTTAGCTGCCCTTTTGTAGGCTGGATCTTTCGGATTCTCACATAATGTCTTTACGGAGCTGTTGTACTTGCTCTGAGTGAGGATGTATCCTTGCTTACTTGCATCGACAAGGAGATCATGTACGTCGTAGAGCTTCTCAAGGGTTCCGGAATGAACGCAGTTTTCGCTGTAGGCCTGGCTCTCTGCCAGAATCGTTGCCTGACCTAGCAGCGATGAATGATCACGGAACTCGAAAGCCCTTTTCAAAAATGCATCCACTTTGTCGGGTCTTTTAACGTCTACAATATGCTTCAGTTTCTCGGTTCTTTTTTCAATGCCATAAAGGGAGGGCTCAGGAGGCTGAACTGGTGCAGGAGCATTGAAGAACGGTTGCACAAGTGTGTTCTCCCAGCAAATCCAGAATATGTCGCCGTCATAATCACCTCCCTGCAGCTTGCCAGCTAAGGGGAAAGATCCTTTGGAGGAAAAGACAGCCACATCTACTAAATGAGACAGCTCGGGATGTATGACTGTCCGTACCTTCTGAATATCAGAACGACGGCAAGCAGGGTGACGAGCGACCAAGACATTCAAGTCCCTGAGTTCCAAGTATCTCTCATTAGTGGTTTCGTCGAGGAATGGCCAAGAGAACAATACTTGAATCTCTCCAGGATTCAATACTCCCTTTGGATCTGCCACTCCGTATAAGAATGTTGATTTGGGAAGCAGTACACGTAGTTTAGCCTCTTGAAATATCTGTCTACTCAGAATAAAGGATTCGAGATTCTGGGCAAGATACGGAAACTTCAGAGGGTCAAAGCCGGATTCCAGTAGGTTCAGAACCTTTTCCTCGAGAGATGCTGGTTGACCAGCTCGTCCAGGGGTTTCTTCGCGAAGTTTTGTGTTTGCTCCGTTTCGGTATACCCACTCATGCACCTTTGTGGTGTCTTGAAGAACATTCAGTAGATTCATGCGCTCTTTTTCAAGAGAGTCAAACATGAGATCAGATATCGCCTCCTTTGGTACACCCCTATCAGCCAATATCGGAATGAACAATGAATGCAGCTCAGATGGAGATGGGGTTGAGCTGTAGTTTAACACCTCAAAAGTACGATGATAAGGAGACTGGTCATTTGGTGGCTCGAATTTCCATTGACTATCGTTGATCATGATCCAGGGCTCCAAGTGAGTCGGCTCCTTGGTGAATCTTTCTGCGTTAATTACCCAAATTCCTTTAGCACCTCCTATGCGCCCCTGAAAGGCACTAGGTAGTGGATCGGTAACGCCCGTAGCCTTGGTGTACAGATCCCATATCTTCTTGGCTGCACCCACTGACATGACGCAACACCCATCATCCATCACAGTACGCGCCGGGAAAGGTGGCCAGTCCAGTGTTGTGTCATTGAATCGTGTATCTTCTTGGTCACCTTTACTCCTACTGTCACGCACACGCCGGATTTGCTCTGCGTCGAAGCACAAAGTAGGTATAGTCCGGGAAAGGCCAAGATCAATGCGAGCAAAGGCCTTACAGAAGCTTTGTTCTTTGTTGAGATCCATAGGTAAGAACTTGTTTAACATTTCACCCACTGTGTACGGTTGCTCAATGCCGGTGCCTTCTGTGGCAAACAGAACAATCTTCTTGTTGTGAAGCATATCGTCTTGGTGAGACTTGTGCTTCCTTTTTATGTTGTCAACATGGAATACTCTCCATTTGCGTCCCAAAAAGGAGTGCTCTGTGAGCAACCACTCTTGCCACTTCTTTCTGATCTTCACTATGTCATCCTTGGTGAAGCCATCTATCTTGGAAGAATTAAACTCGGGTAAATCCAGATAGAGGAACCGATCTGAACCGAACATTCGCTGCAGTCGACAGGACTTTTCTTCTTGTATCGGTAGTAGCCTGAGACACATGATCGATCCTGTTCGTCTGGAACTGAAAGTCAGTTTTCCCTTGAAGGTAAAACCATCCATTTCCCGATTTACTGCTTGCCAGAGGCGATTGGTTTCGCGTGACTTGACCGTAGGTCTGCCCAGGCTCTTAAAGTAGCAATCAATGGAGTGCCAAAATGTTTGTGGGTCAGTGAAGATATTTGAGTCGTCAACAACATCCGCAATCGTTCGCAATGAAACAGAGTGTTCTAGCGCAATGCGCAGACAGATGAATAACACATAGTAGGGAATATATTCCAATTCCACTGGAAGCATTTCCACGAAGAGACTTTGCTTGGGTATGTCGCGTATGTCATATGGCATCTTATCCGTAGATGAATCGTGCTGTTGTTGGTTGGTGGCGACCCCAGAGGGTTCCAGGCAAGCAACCGGATCTGACCGATTTTGCTTTTCTTCAAGTTTGGCTGCCGCCTTGGCAAATTCCTCCTCATCTACAGAGCCAAAGGTAGATCTGCTTTGCCCGTTGCTGTCTTGAGAAAAGCTTCTATTGAGGTCGGTCTGGATGTCTTGCTCACATACCCTGTCGTTTTGGGTCGACATGGCAAATTGCTTTTCCGCTTGGATCAGACTTTCATCATCCCAGGAGCCTAATGTGGTGGAGCTACTTCCATTTATAGCCCTTACTGTAGAGCTGGGTTGTCGATAAGCATCGGTGTCGCCATTAAATGATGTGAAAGAAGTCGCTGCGGTATTGGCGGTCTCCTGTGACCAGAAAATGCCATTGTTGAAGGACGGATTTGCGGATGATGGATCAGGAATAGGCTGACGCGAGGGAGCCATGTCGACGGTCGGTATTTTGAACGAGTCCTCTGTATTACGCGATGTGTTGACTGCCTGCTTTCCTCTCGAGGTTTTTGTCAATTTTGACGAGGTTCCATAATGATTGGAGTTCTCCAAGGGCCGTTTTCTTGCTGAATGCAATGAGACGGGTTTACTTGCCTGAGATGGATGTGGTGGCCTAAAAGATGGAGAAGGCGATGGAGATCGTGCCTCAAGCCCTGGGTTCATTTCATTGTCGGTGTCTTCGTCTGTAGGAGATCCTGGATCTGGAGCGGTCTTATACGATTCATATGACTCCCGTGATTCTCGCTGAGATCGCCGGTCAAAACGTAGTGGAGTGGGTTGCTGTGGTGTCTTGATTGCTTCTGTCTGTAAGTTAGTATTTATACACATGGGTTTCCTATTACTTCAAGCGGAGCCCACGAAACACGGAGGCCTAAATGTCAAGCTGTCATAAAGTGCCAATGTGGTTGGCATGAATCTGGCGTAAAAATGCCAGAGATTGGAGAGTTTATCAAGGAAAAGGAGTACTGACTGTGAGGAGAAGAAGTAGGGCTTCTGGGCTGCCTAATGTCCTGCGTCCGGGTCTTTGAGGGTGGTCTGCATGCCTTTACTGTATCTGACATTAACTTGTGAAAAAGATTCAAGCTCTCTTTGGATCGTTCTTGCCCAGCGCTGGAGTCGAATTCTTTAATTGCCCGCTCAAGGGCTTGCTTGTTTTGGTAAAACAGGAACATGATGTACTCGTAGACTTGATTGCCTAAGTCATCTCGGTCCAATTTTGATGGGGAATAGTGGCCACGAATTTGGATGTCAAGGTCGAAGTCTCTGTTGATGGATTCCACGAGTTTGTTGAGATCTTCTCCTGGCTGGTAGCGGGACGGCGTGCTTGGAAGCGAGGGAGGTGCGGGAGGACCCTTCGCCCTAGCATGATCCGCCATGCGGGGCAACAGCTGTCTTGCTTGCCTGATACCTAGTTCAAGACACAACCAAAACACAAGCAAACATGTAAAATATTAAGAAAAGGAGTCTCGGGTATGCTAGATGGTAGGGTTGGTCGAGGCAGCACTCCAAGGCTGAGAATACCTTGCCTGGGCGGCTATCGTTTCGGTGATGAGAGTGCTGGTCTGTGCCCGGCGCGTTCTCGCGGTGTCACGGGAGTCTCATTCACGCAAACAGAAGCCATCTCGCTTATGCAAACAAGGAGCAAGGGTCTGGAATTGACTAACGTGCATCCCTTCGTGACGGAACAACTGGTGTGGCGGAACACTCCTCCCTACGCAAGTAGATAAGAGGCAGAAAGACTTAGGGAAACATATTCATAAGCTCTTATTATTTTTATTTGTATATATTCTATATACAATTAAAGCTTTGATAGGCCTGTACGGAGCACGGGCAATTTCATTAAAATTCTACTACAGCAGCCGTTAGGCCCGAGTAGGACCGCCACGACTAAGTAGAACGTCTTTGAAGTTCCGTCTTTCTAAAGTCATTACAGAGTACTGTGCCCTTTATAAATCAAATCGCTGGAGTTCTGCTCCATCCTCATCAACGACTATAACACTTCCCTTAAAGTTACCACGGGCAACGCTTTTATCGTACGAGACGGCCTGCATAAATTCGTCCCGCTTTGAGTGCCCAATCGAGCTCGTGACAATCCATTGAAATGAAATTGTGTCCGGAGAATCGTCGTCGCCTTCGACACATGCCTGGTAGGTCGCTCCTTTTTCAAATTCGAGTACGTGTCCGTTATTGTTCAGGGGGCACGGATAGTTGGCGGCAAGCTCTGTCCCTGTAGAGCTATTCTGGACGTAGCAACCGTCAACTTGGCGCGATGTTGTCCCTGTAGCAAAGACGATTGTGGAATACACAGACATTGTGTGTGTTTGTCCCAAAGTCAGTCCACCAGAGCAACCAACTCCGTTTGATTTTCCAGGTGGTTTTTGCCCTACTTTCTTTGGTATCCTCTTGCATGAACAGTCTGTATATACCAGATCATTGTTTTCTGTGGGTATGCAAAAAACGGAAGTTTCATCCCTGGGGTCGCATTTTCGATCGTAGCTACCGATGTAGTTTTCGCGTGCGTTTGGATATGTCCTGACACAACTGGCCCTAAAGCTATATGGCGTTGTGCACTCGCAAGTTCTAGTTGCCCATGATATACGGTTGAAAACAGAGTGAGAATCCATCTCCTGGCATACATTAACGTCGATTGCACTCGCAAAATCGGTGTTGATGATTTGTTGATAGGAGACCTTTGCGACTAGAAGAATAATAAACAACGGTAGCTTTGGTAACATGATGACGAGTGTCCGCGAGAAATTAGTAACTTGGTTCGACCAACAAAGTTGTAACATGCCTTAAGCTGTCCAGGCTATCCGTTTAAATACAGTCCGTTATCTGCTGACCGGCAATGGCGAGCCCAGGTCCGTGTCGAATTCGTAGAAACCTTCTGTCGCAGCAGATACCAAGGCTTACTAAGCTTATTTAGTACTACGCTCTAGTAACTCGAGAGTTATCTGACGGTCGTTTTTTTAGCTCTCACACCTTCTCATAAGGTTTCGCTGCTATTCCAACCATGGTGCCTATGTCGCCGATGTGCAATGGTATGTATTAACTTTGGCGCGGAATTATATAGCATCCGCATACGAGTGGAAGGTAGGGCCGCCCTTGAAGCATATCCTCTAACGTAAGATAGCTACATAGAGAAACGCCTCATCACGTAGTCAGCTAAATAGACTTGACTTATCACGAAGTATGCTGGCTGTCCCTGCCGTCAACTCATGTAGGAACGGCATATTTAGAGATAACCCATTATTCGCACAAGGGGAACAACGACGCAGATTCGTATTACCAGGTGCCCGGCAACGTCCCTGCCTACAGAAACTTCTTTCTGTCCCAATCATGCCATTATCACCCGTCCTCAATAAAGACTATTTCGTGAACCTTGCACCGTTTCTAGTTAGCAGACAAAAGATTATCCGGGCTCACCTTGGCGTTGTCGTATTGATGACATAGCACAAATGTCGGGACGTGTGTGGTGTCACAATGTGGCACGTTCGTGAACCGAATGGCCGATTGAATCGATTGGTCCCCAGTCTGCCATTCAGAACTAGAAGGTCGCAAATGTGATCCAGGACTTCACGCACTTACTCGCAGCCTTCGCCTCAACCGGATTACACCGACTTTTACTTGATTCCAAGAAAATAACTGCTCCCTACAGCATGCAATCCCTAGGGTGACCTCCCTGTCTCTCAATACCTCTAGGGTGACGAATTATGCGGAAAGCTCGGCGCAATTTTGGGGTAAGGGACTCCATAAGACTACAACATAGTAATCTCAGACATTAGCCGCACCTTCCGTTCGGCCAATCAGCTACAAGCAGTGGCCTTCACATGGTGGCTTGAGGGTCAGACAGACACCCGAAAATCATCTAACTACTCTGTACGGAGGTGCCTTTCAAAAGTATTATCTACTAAGAATAATCTAGCCGATGTACGGCCGCCTTAGCTAAGGCTTATCTCTCCCCTCTATATACTTATTGCCACCTTGTAGCTTAATAATCTTTTAAATGTATATAAGGATTCGCTTAATCTAGGCTTAGATCTTAAGTTATAAGAGATCTCTCTAGTAGTTCTACTAGATTCTAACTACCTTAGCCCTTAACTATAGAGCTCCTTTCTTCGTAGTCTCTCTTTTTATATAGAATTAGCATAGCTTAATATAGTTATAGTCTAGCGAGTTTCTATACTAGAGTAGTCTCTTAACGTCGTACAGGCGATAGATTACACTCTAATAGTAGTAGGCTGTTACACGGGGTTTGGTGCTGATACTTCTCTAAGCTCGATCCGGGTTAGGGTGAGTGAGATGGTGTGAAGAGCGCCGTGAGGTATTTGTCTGGCGATACAGTGGAGTGGGCGTGCTTGTATAGAAAGTAACAATAGGTTGACAATTCCTAATCTATATCGAATAGACTAACAAGTATCAATCTTGTGAAGTTAAGTAACTAGTAAGAAAGTACAATTTGAGTTGACCACAACGAGAGTAATAATGAAATCCATCCATCCTTATATCCTCATTGTTTCTGTCCTGGTGCTCCCTATTCTCCCTTTTCTTTGGGAGCAGTGGGAGCATAATTCTCCCAAGGCCCCCCGTGCTCCGGGAGCAGGGCTCTTGGCGGGAGCACACATATCACGTGACCTCCAGCCCCGCGATGGTCGTTACCTTCTGACGTGGACGTGGTTGGTCTTTAACCTCGTCATCCCGCGTCAAGGAGAGAATCCTTCTTGTTACTTGTAACATTATCCCCCCTCTTAGGCGTATCGTCCCGATACCCTGGATTATCATTTTGCCGTGCCGCATGTTGAATCGTCGGCTGCATATAAGGTCGGTAGGCCCCGGGCCATTGTAACCGTCCCTTCCTGACTCCAGCCTTCCTAACCATGCCCAAGGTCCCGTCTTCCTCTCGTCAGGCTCCTGCGATAACCTCGACTCAACGTCGCCAGGCTCGGTCCGACAAGATCCGTTGTCGGGGAAAAGAGATGACTTTCCGCTGTAAGCGCTGTGAGAAGAAGAACCTTCGTTGCTTCGTGGACACTGCGTCCGGGCAGTGTGCTGGTTGTATTGCTGTAAAGGCTGAGTGTAGTTTGTTTGTAACTGAAGAAGAGTGGGAAAAGGTGGAGGCAGAGAAGCGTCAAAAGCGTCTCGAGCTTGCTCGTTCTGAGGAGCAGACCGCGCGACTTCGTCGCGAGCTCCTAGAAGTTGAAGAGCGGGAGCGGGCGTACGCTGATCGTGATCACGCTCTTCTGAGTCTTCAGAATCGTGAGAAAGAGGAAGCTGAGGGGACCTCTGCCCCTGGTATGGGTTTTCCGACAACCGAACCATCGCTACCCGCACAGTCGACTGACCCTGGCTGGTTACAGGCTGATTATTCCTCTTCTTACGACCCTTTCTTGTCCCTTGATTATTACCTACCCTTCGAGAATCCGGTTCTCGCTTCTTCGAATGTTTCCGGTGAAAATCACGTACCAGTGACTTGCAGTTCGTCAGATTTCCTTCAGGTTCCCAAGTGTTGTGGCTCTCGGGCCATCCTCGCCACTTGACCAAGTACTTCCACTGACTACCGATTTTCCGCAGGTCCCTAATTTCTTCGACCTCGTATTCGTCGTCTTCGAGCTCTATGTCCGTTGCTAGCTCGGCATCTGGAGGTGCTGGCTCCAGGAGTTTCTTGTGAAAGACAGGGTGGATTCGCATGCCTTGTGGGAGTTTCAACTTGTAGTTTACTTTTCCTATTTCCTCTAGGATCTCGAATGGTCCTACTCGGAGGTTGTCCAATTTCCTGCATGGTCGTTTAGTTTTCAGGTTTTGTCGTGACAAGAAAACTTTGTCCCCCTTCTTAAAGGTTGGTCCCTCAATCCTTTGTTTATTCGCTGCCTTGGATGTCGTGAGGTTCCGTTGAGCTAGGTTCTTGCTTAATTCTTCGTGCAAATCTCGCATAAGCTTCGCTTTGTCGTCTGCCCCTACCGCGATACTCTCAATGTCCTTCGGATCTCGATGAGCTACCGGCTCATATCCGTAGTTCGCGTAGTGCGGCGAATGCTTCGTCGTTGTGGATCTCGTGCTGTTGTAGGCCAATTGCGCTGTCGGCAACAACTCTACCCAGTTGTCCTGCAATTTGTTGGCGTACATCCGTAAGTACTGTTCTAATGTCTGGTTTGTTCGTTCCGTCTGGCCGTCTGTTTCCGGGTGAAAGCTTGTCGAAAGCTTCTTTTTGACACCTAACTTCGCCAGGAATGTATTCCAGTATTTAGACGTAAACAGTTTATCACGATCGGTGATGAACTCTTCAGGTATCCCATGCTCTGACACTAATGCTTTGGTGACTTCGTACGCGCATTCTTCTGCCGTAATAGTCTCTTCCGTAGGCACAAACTTTGCCGCCTTAGTCAATCGGTCCACGATTACTAGGATTGTGTCGCAAAATCGAGCTGATCCTGGTTCCAACGATCTCGGGAGCTTCACTATGAAGTCCATCGTTACACTTGTCCATGGTCTAGACGGCGGCTGTAAGGGTTGTAACAGGCCATAGGGCTTATGTCTCTTGGGCTTGTTCTGGTGACATGCCAAACAGTTGCCTAGTATCTCCTGCACCTTCGTACGCATACGTGGTATCGCAAACACCTTAGACAGTCGTCTAACCATTTCTTCGATTCCTGCGTGTCCGTATTCCGTGGACTCGTGCAGTTCCTGTATGAGACTCGATCTCATGTGTGGAGGTACATATGTTCGATCCTTCGAAACCATATCTCGGTACTCCCGTTCGTCGTTCAACAGTTCGTCGGAGCCTGCTTCGTCGGGCTCGAACTGCCAGCTGGCTGCTCGCTGCTGCCACTGTTGCTGTAGCGTTTCTACCTGCTCGGCCACCTTAGCTACCTTAGCTAGTTCCGGCTGGTTGTACTTCAGACTGCCATCGGGCATCGTCTTAAGTAAGGCGTCATGTGGTTCTTTATGACCCTCTTCGCGCAAATCAGACCTTCTACTTAAAGCGTCTGCGGCTCCATTGAGCGTTCCCGCGCGGTGCGTTATCTTAAAGTCGAACTGAGCAAGCGTCTCGGCCCATCGGACTTGTCGTCGGTTGAGTTTCTTCGTTGTCATGAAACTCGTCAGATTCTGGTGATCGGTAAAAACCTCGATCGTGTCGGGGAGTCCTAACAGGTACACCTCCCATTGTTCAAAGGCATCGACTACTCCAAGTAGTTCCTTATCGTGAACGTCGTAATTGAGTTCTGCTCCTGAGAACTTCCGTGAATGGTAGAACACCGGTCTCCATTTCTTATCCGTGCACTGCTGTGACAATACAGCTCCGAGTGCATAGTCAGACGCGTCGGTCTCGACTCTGGTGGGTCTCTGAGGGCTGTACATCTCTAGTACCGGCGCCTCCAGGAATATCTGCTTGATTCGATCAAAAGCCTCCTGATGTTCCTGCTCCCATTTGAAACCTATTTCCTTCTTCGTTATCTCCGTAAGGGGTGCCGTGATCTTCGAGTAATCTTTGATGAACTTTCGATAATAGTTCGCAAATCCTAAGAAGGATTGAACATCCTTGACTGTGTTGGGTTTTGGCCATTCCTGTACAGTCTGTATCTTCTTTGGGTTCATTTTCACTCCTTCGGTTGAGATGATAAATCCGAGGAATTCCGTTTCCTGCGTGTGAAACTCACACTTTCCTGGTTGAAGGTATAGCTTGTATTCCTTAAGCTTTCGTAAAACCTTCTTAACATGCTCGACATGTTCTTCGCGTGTGCCGCTGGAGTACACTAGTACATCGTCCAGATACGCGGTAACAAAGATTCCGAGGTATTCGTGGAGCGCGTTGTTGATGACTGATTGAAAGGTTGCCGGCGCATTCGTCAACCCGAATGGCATAACCGTATACTCGAACAGTCCATACTTCGTCTTAAACGCCGTCATCCACTCGTGACCTTCTTTGATCCTGATTCGGTAAAATCCTTCCCGAACGTCGAACTTCGTGAACCACTTAGCTCCTTGGAGTCGATCCATGAGCTCTGTAATCAGTGGTAAGGGATATCGATTCTTCCGAGTAACGCTGTTCAACCTCCTGAAGTCGACACATAGTCGCCACTTCCCGTTAGGCTTCTTTACGAACAGTATAGGCGAGGCCATCGGGCCTGATCCTGGTCGGATAAATCCCTTCTTCAAGTTCTTCTGGAGGTAATCCCGCAGCTCAGCATCGTGCTCGGGCGCTATAGGGTACATTCCTCCTGGGCTCAACTTCGCTCCTTCCTCCAAGATGATCTCGTGATCCCAATCCTGGTGTTCTGCTAAGTCTGTTGCTTCGTTTTCCTCGAACAGTTCCTTGAACTCTGATGTTCGGTATTCTGCTGGAATCGCCAGCAGTGGTTCGTCATTAGCGGACGCAACCTGTGGTACCGGTCCTTCCTTCGTGGTCGCGACCTGCCGTATCCAGATGACTCCTACTCTCTGAGGGTCCTTCGCATAGATTCTCGCGATCTTATGCGGCGAAATCACACCGAATCTCCCATCTGGGTGCGCGCGTTGATCCGTCGGGCGTGTTTCTCGTCGTACACCAGCAACCTTGTGCACAGGTTCTCGGCTGTGTATCGATTTCTTTTGCCAGTCGATGGCAGGGTTGTACTCTAACAACCAGTCGTAGCCAATTATCATCTCGGTCTCACCGAGATCCATAATACTAATCTTCGTTCGGCTTTCTTGACCAGCCAGGCGTAACGATACTGCCTCGGTCTCAAGTCGAATCCAGCCGTTCCCGTATGTCGTGGGACTATCGTCGGCTAATACCACTCGCATCGGCACCTTCTTGGCCCGATAGGGTATGTTGTTCTTCTCCACCACTCGGGGTGAGATAACGGTTCGTGCGGCCCCACTGTCTATGAGCGCCGTCACCTCGTGTCCGTCTATAAGTACCGTAGCCTGCAGCCGCAAATCCTGCGCTCCCAGTTCGCGTACTTCCTTGAGGGTCGTTTTAGGACTGCCTTCACCAGCGTGACCCTGTCCCTGGCGGCATCCTAGTTTTTTGTCTGCTTACCTTTCCTCTGTTTAGGAAAGTAGCCTTCGCCTTCCTTGGCGGAATAGTGTATCGTACACTGATCGTCGTAACAGAAGCTCCAATGGATATTCGGGTGCGGTATATCGTCCTTCGCAACCTTCCTCGTTGGACTCGGCTTCTTCGTTCTGTGAATCGGGCATCCGTCTGCCTCACAGATGTTTGCTGACAAGGTGCTATGGAGGTAATCGTTCACTCCGCGAGCATCCTCAAACTGTTGTCGGTGGAAGGCGCATCCCTTCCTGCAATGCGTCCATAAGAGTCGTTCGTGGCTCTTTTCCTCGTTGGACTTTCCCTGATCCTGCCTAGGTACCCTAGTCATCGTGACTCTTGGTCTTGCAGCTCTGTGCATCCTGCAGTTCTTCGCATTGCATTCCTCGGCGGATATCGTGCTATGGTAGTAGTCGTCTACCTTTCGAGCATTCCGTCGTTGTTCCCTGTGGAACTGGCAATTGGTCGTACAATTGATCCAGCATAGCTCTTCGTGAGCTTCCTTTTCTCCTGGCTGGTGCACCTGGCAATGCTGTACTCGACACTCGTTATGCCATAAGTTGATATGGCAGCAATCGTCCTCGTTGTTCCTGGTTTCTTCTCGCTTCCTCAAGTGATAATCACACTGTCTTGGGCAGTCAACCCAACGTAGGCGCTCGTGTTGCTCCATTCGTTCCTTGAACGTCCGAGGCGTCTCCTCGTCATCAGATTCCTTGAATCTGGGTTGTTCCTGGGCAGCCCTGCAGGCAATCTCATCTGCTCGGGGTCCCGTGATTGTGATTCGTCCTTCGATATCGCAGTCGTTGGCTTGGTGCCTGGTATTTCCACAAATCCAGCACTGTTGGTTTCTTAGGCGGCGTAGTACCTCTG
Organism: Bipolaris maydis; assembly: GCF_028858645.1. Lineage (NCBI taxonomy): Eukaryota > Fungi > Ascomycota > Dothideomycetes > Pleosporales > Pleosporaceae > Bipolaris > Bipolaris maydis. The sequence continues at coordinate 3,122,654 of NW_027093857.1, read as the reverse complement.
CCCCTTCAACCTGCCAATCCGTTGGTAGTGGTTCGTCCCACTTGAAGTCTTGGAGTCCTATCGCCTTCTGTACTAGCTCAAAGGCCTCATCGGTGGCTTGTCTTGCTTCGTCGTACAGGTCTAGGTCGCTGAGAGTCTCGTCTAGTTCCTCAGTCGGGTATGGTGTTGCCATCCGTAGCATTCCGATCTTAACCGCTCCTTGCTTGACTTCATTCTTCGGGCAGTCCCTACGGAAGTGTCCTACTTCGCCGCAGCGGAGGCATGCCTTACTGTCGTAACGCTTCTGGCGTTCTTCCTTGGAAAGACCGTCGTTAAACTTTCCTCGGGTCTTGTTCTTATCCTTAGACTTGTCTTGTACTTTGCCGGTCATGTACGTGTCTCCGTCGTGATCCTTGTTGCTCCGATACCTTCGGGTGTTGGCAAAGGGTGGCCCTGGCTTGTATCCTTTCTGGGCTTCCTTTCGTTCCCATAATCGCGTGTCGATTCTTGTTGCCAACTCGATCAACGAGTACAAGTCCCTCGGCTTGTCATAGTGTACAAGTTCGTCCTTGATGTTTTCCTTCAGACCTGCTTCGTATACCGTCCGGAGTGCCGAATCGTCCCAATTGATTCGCGCTTGTAGTTGCTTGAACTCCGCCGTATAGGCCGAAACTGCTTTGGTCTGCCTCAGGCGAGGTATCGCTTTCTCCGCCTGGCTTTCCGCGTCTACCTCCCCAAAGATGCGTCCCATTTCCTCCTTGAAGTTGGCCCAACTGCTGAATAAGGTACGCGTCTCGTCCTTAGTTCCCTTGTTGTTGATGTCCAATAGAAAATCCTCCACGTAGGGTTGCATCCAGCTGGCTGCTTTTCCTTTTAGGTGTGTGTTTGCCATAAGGATCTTCTCTGCATCGTTTGGCACATCGTTGTAGCCGCAGTATAACTCGATAGTGGTGAGGAACGTCCGTAACCCTTCTCGGTTACCATCGTATTTGTCCGGGGTTGCCATCTTGGGTTTTTTGATAGGCTTTTCGTTTGGTGTGGCCATCAGCTGACTCGTGAGCTGATTGATCATCGCTTGCATCTCGGCCATCTGCCGTGCATGGATCTCGGCCTGTCGCCTAAGACTATGAACCATTTGCCTAGGGTTATCCATTGTCTCCTCCTCATCGTCGCTGGGAGTCAACATCTCGTCGTCGATTGCTGGGTTAGGCATCGGTCCGGGACCTTGAACTGGTCCACCGGCACTAGCCTGTGACTGAGAATGGTTGTGAGACATCGTAAGTCTTAATCGGGCGTCCTAATGTTAATCTTCCTAAGTCCACTGAATCCGTGGGTGGTCAAAGTGTTACACGGGGTTTGGTGCTGATACTTCTCTAAGCTCGATCCGGGTTAGGGTGAGTGAGATGGTGTGAAGAGCGCCGTGAGGTATTTGTCTGGCGATACAGTGGAGTGGGCGTGCTTGTATAGAAAGTAACAATAGGTTGACAATTCCTAATCTATATCGAATAGACTAACAAGTATCAATCTTGTGAAGTTAAGTAACTAGTAAGAAAGTACAATTTGAGTTGACCACAACGAGAGTAATAATGAAATCCATCCATCCTTATATCCTCATTGTTTCTGTCCTGGTGCTCCCTATTCTCCCTTTTCTTTGGGAGCAGTGGGAGCATAATTCTCCCAAGGCCCCCCGTGCTCCGGGAGCAGGGCTCTTGGCGGGAGCACACATATCACGTGACCTCCAGCCCCGCGATGGTCGTTACCTTCTGACGTGGACGTGGTTGGTCTTTAACCTCGTCATCCCGCGTCAAGGAGAGAATCCTTCTTGTTACTTGTAACATAGGCGTAGCTAGGTGCCTTATCCTCTATTATAACAGTCTAAGGTCTATCTTAGAGGCATTCTTTAGTAAAAGGAATTAGCTTTAGAATTAGAACGCAGGTCTAATATCTCTACTAGTCTATACTACCTCTAGACGTGCGCACTAGCTTACTTATCTTCTCTATCTATCTCTATTAAGGCTTCCTACCACGCTTATTATATAGCCCTATCCTCCTTATAGACTCTAATAGCTCCTACTCCTCTCTCTATAGAGGCTTAAGCTTAGCGTTCAGCTACTTAATCTAACGAGTAGCATCCTCTTTCTCTACCTTTATCTCTAGCTAATAGATATAGCATAGACTTTTCTTATCGTATAAGAAGCAGCCCTAGAATATAAACTTAGAGTATCCCTTCCACTGTTACGAGCCAAGGCAAGCTACTTACAAGTAATTAGTTTGGAGGATCTAAAGGGATAAGCTGCGCCGCAATCCTTTAACCGTGCTGTAGTCACGTGACTAGTTGTACACGATTAGATGTATCCAGCTAATTAGGGCGCGATTGTCAACGATCACTTTATTAATTGTACACGATCACTTTAACAGCTGATTAGAACCACGCCTTCTACCTAATCGTCTACGATCACTATATTGATCGTACACGATCACTTTCACTCCTTAGTATATAGTATAGGCATTGAGCCCTTATAGCTCAATGTGTTCAACTTAAGTTTTAAGTATAAGTATAATATAGAGAGTTATTCTACTTGCACGTTACGTCTAATATTGCACTCTGCCGCTCTATCTGTGAAAACTAACTAATAAGAAGCTTGACACCAGAAGTCTTATATTACTTCTACTCGAGCTATACTCTTAACATCCACCTCTTATAGATGTAGCTCTTAACTACTCTCTCGTCTGCCTTTCTCTAGACTCTATAGCCCCTACGTTAGTAGTTAATTACTACTAACGTCTCGTCTGTCTAGATAACATTCTTCTAGTCCTCTAACGTCTAGTCCTTATACTCTAATGCCTACTTAAGACGAGCACTCCTTATCTCCTATATTAACTTAGGCTTCCTCGTTAGCTTAGTCTTTTTATATCCTACTACTCTTAATACCCTCTAGATAGTAGAGGTAGAGATTTTAACTCCTTAGAGACTAAGCCTACTAGTAAGATTAGTATAGCTCTTCTCTTGTCTATATCTATTATATCGTACTTATTAGAATATCTGCTCCTTTACCTCCTCTGCCTGCTTAGCAGGTCTACTAGTCTTTAGAGTATCCTAAACGTGGTATAGAAGAATCTTAATAGGAAGTTCGTTTAGCTTAAAGCCTATAGTAATAGCTCTACTATAGATACGATTAACAGTACGAGGGTGAACACTAGTTAGCGCAGCAACTTGTGACGTATTCTTGCCAATAGGAGGTGACTTTAATGTGATTACTAAGGTACGGGTATATATATCAGTATAAGGAGCTATAGTAAGAAGATAACTACGTAGTAGTAGGTAGGCTGATCAAACAGCTCCTCAGCTTAAAGGTGGGAGTTGCGCCAAGAAGAGTTGCGCCGAATCGCCGAGATTAGCGGTAGACAATACTTTTGAAAGGCACCTCCGTACATACGGAGTATATTGGCCATTTTCGTGAGGTTTTATGGCAACTAACTTAGTGATTGTTTGTGCTAGACTTTAAGCTTGTTCATCTACGCAGCCTCTGCCTCGAATCTCTACTGCATCGCTCGCACATAGCTAATAAAGCCCTTCAACTCATCTGGCCTTGCTTCCTTTAAATTCTGACCTCGAAAATCTTCTATCAGTTCTTGTAACTCAGCACTGCTTGACATTATAACGGGCGGGATCAGTAAGCTGGCCGCCCCACCAAATTTGACCCAACACTCTACGCAATTATCTCTGCAACAACGCAATAGTATAAGATAAAACTAAGAGGCATAATTTATTATCTAGTTCTATATAAAGTGCGAGTCTGTCCTTGAATATAGCACTTCGTACACGTTGGCAGCGCGCGCTGACGTCGCTAATTGCCCTCAGCCTCCTCACCCTTTCTACCTCTGTAGTAAGCTGTTAAGTGTTAGACGCTGTTAAGTGCTAACTATATATACTATCCTGTGTAGAGTATCAGCAGAATGCTGATTATTCGTACCTTTTGGTTGTAGTAGCGCAGTGGCACAGGGCTGGCTATCTAACAATTACTATAACCTACTCGCGATTGCCTAGCTATATAATAACTGCTCTCCTAACTCTGTTAGCGCTTATAACTAACTTAGACGTACTAGAGAAGCCTATTGCGAATCTAAAGTTGTAGATATCTTAGTCTAGGATGTTATGGGGTAGGTTATAGACCTACCCTATTTGAGCCTAATAAGAGAACGGACACTGTAAGTAGACACTAGACCTTCGCTACTCTACATATACCTAAGCAATATAATAACCTCTGGCTCCTTATAGTATCCTGCTAGGCCCAGCCCATAACATGGAGACGCGTCTGAAGTGTCGACTTTAGTACATCGTACGCTTTCGCGAGACTATAGATTATTTTGGATTATTACGATATGGAGCTATTTATATTTGTAGGCATACACTAACTTAAAATTAATTCTAATATATGCCTGGATAGGATAGTATAACTATTATAGTGTCTATAGGCGGTGATAGTGCTGCGAAGTTAAAGTACCTGCAATTTTGTCCGTCACGGCGGTTGTTCCGTTACGAAGGGATGTACGTTAGATAAGTGGGGTTAGTATTTGATGTGCATAAAAGCCTACCTAACGCTGCATTGACACGGGACGGTAGCGGCACAAGGCAAGAGGCGGGGTGAATTGAGAAGAAAGAATAACATGTGTCACATATGACTCGATAACGGTCGTCTAGATTGGTGCCGTGTCGTTTTTTCGCCCTGTGGCGGATATCCCAACCATGCAATAGGTATTTGTGAAATTCAAATGAACCGTGAACCGACCCCGCGCCTTGAGCCGTCCAACCTTAAACCTTCATCTCCTCGAGACCGTGCTTCCAGACAGTAACGTAGGGGGTGACACCATCCTCACGGTAGTTGAGGAGGACGATCATGCCGTCGGGGTTCATGGACTCGCCGGTGAAGAACTCGTAGTCCTTGAAGTTGGTAATGATCTTCTTGGCAAAAGCCTGGGCTCCAGTCTCGAACTCCTTGATGGCGGCCTCATCGGCGCCCTTGTTCTTGAGAGCCTCCTTGACTGCCTTCATGTAGCCTGATGGTAGTTAGTGTTTGTACGCTGATGGACTGTGGTCATGTGGCGCACCCTTGAGGTATGTGAGGTAGCCCTTCTTGTCAAAGCCCGTCTCGTTGAGACGGAAAGAGTGGACGACATCAATCTTGGTCTCAGCTTGGTCTTCGGCACCCTCCTCCTGCTCCTCAGCGGAGGCATTGGCACCAGTGTCTGCAGGGCTGTTAGGCCGGGTGAGTGTATCGTTGTGTCACTAGCACGCACCGAAAGTCTCGCCTCCGACAGTGATCTTGGAGCAGTCGGCCTCGTAGGCGACGCCGTCAATCTCCTTGAGGTTGTACGAGTCGGAGATGATCTCGTCACCGGTGAGGATGTCCTGGGAACGTGTCAATACTGCATGTCTGCATCAGGCGCCAGGTGCTTTTCCGCCGGCGCAGGCTGTAGTGAAGCGCAACAGGGAAGGCGGGGTAGTTGCGCGGGCAGGGGCAACGGCGTGCGGGCAGGAGCAGCAACGGACCTTGTAAATGATCATACTGGCGGTGTGGTGGATGTGCAGATGTGGTGATGGGGGGAGAAAGAGGGTCGGCTGGTCGGGGGGCTGGAGGATTCTTTCTTTGACTCGGGGCGGAAAGGGAGCGCGGGACTATAAGGGCGTGAGAGAGAATTTGGTGGGGTCGAAAATTGGGTTTGAGGGTGGTCTAGCCGGAAGTGGGCTGTGGCTGGTGCATGGCGAAGCATGGCGAGGCGTGGCTAGTGGGTGGCGGCTCTGGGAATGCGTGGAGCGCGCACCGGGCGTGCTGTGGCGGTGCAGGTGGCCTGGTTTCTCAGGCACTGCACTTTTGGTCCGGCCGGGCAGGCGAAATGTCATGATGCGCCCGTACGTCGCGCCAGTGCTTCTCCCTGTCACAGGCAAGCACCAAGCAGCACCACCCTCACACGACTTTCTCCCTCGCCTCGCCTCGCTCTGCCCACCTCAGCCTCTCCTTTCCGAGCCCTCCGCCGCCGGCCATTCCAACCACGGGCTCATCCTCACCTGCTTCCCACCTGCACCTGCCGTTTAGCCGTCTGCTGCATCACTCCTTCTCCCTAATTTCCTTGCTCCGCCGCTCCTGGGCTCTTGCTGTCGCCCGTCATCGCCCACGCCTGCCCTGCACCCCATCGACGAGCACTCTGCACTCCCCCGCTCGCTGCTGCATAGCTACACTTGCAATCCATAATTCGCTGCCCTGGAGCACCATTGCTGCACCATGGCGAGCGCAAACTCAACTGCATCCTACCACCTACCGCCGCTGCCTGAATATACCCTTCAGCCTCTACAGCCGCTCACATCATGGGCATCCGACGCCTTTATACAAGCCGCCCTCCCTGTTGTCGGCTACTGGTTCGTGTCCCTGATATTCCACACCATTGACGTATACGACCTGTTTCCCCAATACCGACTGCACACGCCCGCAGAGGTCCTGAAGCGCAATCACGTCTCGCGATACGAAGTCCTGCGCGACGTCATACTCCAGCAGGTCATTCAGATCATAGCATCCTTCAGCCTCTCCATATTCGACGATGCCCCGACTACCGGAAAAGCCGATTATGACGTCGCTTGGTATGCCCAGAAGATTCGCCTTGCACAGCGCGCAGTCCCATACGTCTTGTCCGCAGTTGGCGTTAATCCAGTCGCCCTGGCCTCAAAGCTTGCTTCTTCCCACCCGCTTCTCTCTTCGGTCGTTGCTGGAGGGAGATACCCAGCGCTGCTACAGTCGGCGATAGTTGCCGGTGAGCAGACGCTGGTCCCGGCCTTTGCTTCCTGGGAACTGGCCGTCGCTAGCTTCGCCTACTGGTACGCCATCCCTGCGTTCCAATTTAGCGCTGCCATTGTCATCATGGATGCATGGGAATACATGCTGCATCGTGCAATGCACCTGAACAAGTGGTTATACGGTACGCTCGGCTCCTGAACTCCCCAGTGCTTAGCTAACATACACAGTGACCTTCCACTCACGTCACCACCGACTCTACGTCCCATATGCTTATGGCGCGCTGTACAACCACCCAATTGAAGGTTTCGCGCTAGACACTCTTGGCGCTGGTCTCAGCTACCTTCTCACCGGCCTGACCATGCGACAATCCATGTGGTTCTTCACCGGCTCAACCATCAAGACTGTCCTCGACCATGGCGGCTATGCATTCCCCTACGACCCTATCCACTGGATCTTCCCCAACAATGCCGCGTACCATGATATCCACCACCAGAGCTGGGGCATCAAAACCAACTTCTCACAGCCGTTCTTTGTCTACTTGGATCGCATCGGAGGTACCATGTACAAGGGCGACGTGACTGCCAAGTACGAGCGTGCCCGTATGACGGCACAGCACAAGCTTGACCAAGAGAAGGAGAATGAGGCAACCGCCGTCCCGGCGACTGCTGCAGCAGTCTCCAGCCCATCTCAGGAGGATTCCTCTCTCCCGCAAGGGGCTTCAACCCCCCGCATTTCAAGAAAAAAGGCGACTAGCATTTCATCATCGGCGGGAACAAACTTTAAAGATTTGACAAACAAAGTCAATCAAAACCTGCACGGCAGGAGAGCCAATGTGTTGGGATTGGAGAGCTCACATTGATTGCACCCACTTGTTTCATTTGTAGACAAGAACCATCCGGTTGCTATAGGTAATGTCTAGTCCTAGTGCTACAAACTTTCGCTTCTTTTGATTTTTTTTCTTCTTGTATTATCTGGTAGCTTCAGCCTTGGGCTGCTTTGCGTACCGTTTGGGATATGGTTTTATCTTTTTCATTCTTTACTCATGCACTATACGATTCTGGAACGGCGTTTACTGCATGGCTGGATCACAATTGAATTTAAGCCCTATTATTGACTGTATGAGATCTTTCCGCCTGTGTTGTAGTCCTTGATTTTTTGGCCCGTCTTCTTGACAAGTAGGCGCTGCGCGTGACTTTGCGATGCTCATGCTTCATCCTGTATTCTTTTCTGATAACCCCACCAGCTCGTCAGCTAATGTCTCTGGGCTGCTTTCAGTCTTAGATTTCTGACCCAATTCTGAGATTCACTACATACCATGTTTGCACATTGTGGACTTTTCCATGTCCCAACATTGTATCACTCTCTCGCTGTTCCAAGAGCCGTGAACACTAAAACCCAACTTGACATTTCTCACAATGCATCTAGCTCTTCATCGTGTTGTTCGTCTACCATGTTATTTTGAAAGGGTTATATATCCGGTCGTTCCTTTCCAACCACCTGTTGTTTCTCATATCCCACAACGTAACATCTCTACAAAAACACTGTACCAGACAAGATCCAAATGGTTTCCTTTTTGGGTAGAATAGAGACTCGCCGTCTTCACAGCACTGACATGAAACGCTTGGTGCGTATCCTGCGAGATGTCCCAACACCTACTGAGGAGCGTTATGAGCGCAAAGTGTCACTCTACCAAAAACACACCAAGTTGGATATCCAGGATCTCCCTCGACGCTTACGCTCCTCTCCTCTATTCTTCCGGAGTTCTGGGAACCTCTGCTGCATCCACAAAGGCTTGGATGCCCATCTAATCAACGACATTTGGGCATGGGTGAAGCACGAGTTTGAAGGCGCAATCGGCCAGTTCCTTTACCCTTTGATCATATCTAATCTTCTGACCCCGGACCAAGAGTGGAGGGTGCGTCAAATGGAACCTGTGCTGCAAATGTGGCGACGGGATTTCAAACTTGATGCTTCTGCGCCGCCTGGCCGCGAGCCCATCTACTGTGGAGACAAGTGGCACTACCAGCCCGACCAGTGTCCAGCTTGTATCATGGCGCGTATTGGTTCTGATGAAGACGTCCTCTTCGCTCTCTTTGCGGGCATGGTGGGCCGCTTGAGTACAAAAAGTCTGACAAATCCCAACCCCGCTCCTGACACTCCTTACTGGGCAGAGATGAGCTCGAGGCGTGTACGATTCGTAAAATACTGGATCAAGAAGACTTCTGGCAGTGAGAGGACCCTTTACGAATCCGGTGATCTTGGTATGAGACTAAAGTTTTTGATGCTGGAGCGAAGGCACCAAAAGGAGACTTTGTATCAGACACTCTCTGGCACAACAGTGAACTCCTCTTCAGATACATCCTCCGATCACAAAACAGGCGAGCACTCATTTCACATGCAGGTCGACACAAAACTAGGTCCGAATCCCCGCCCTTTCAGCGTAGAGCAGTTCTCCCCAGCAGAACCCCTAGGTTTCGATATGCGCGACAAGCAGGCCTACACTTCTCCCAAATCATACAACCGACAAGACACATACTCGGCATATCATCAAGATACCTACCAAACCTCACCCAGTAAGTCCTCATTCTATTCATCCTACCACCATCACTCAAACAACTCACTGAGCCCCAGCGACAGCATCAGCATGACAGCCCTACATCCCGCGCCCCTACGCATAAAAAAGCGAGATCTAACCCACAGCCACCACCGCAACTCCTCTTCCCTAAGCACAACCAGCACTATCCTCTCCTACACCGGCGGCCCCTCACAACACCCACAATACCGCGACCCCTTCAACGACCCCATCTACAACATCACCCAACCAGCAAACTCACATCAAGCAGAGTCACACCAAGAAAAGTACCGAAGACTCTTGGCTACCGAAAACCCTTATGCGTACTCTACTTCGGCGTTCAACACCGACGCCGACGAGCACCACCAGCAGCGCGACCCTGCGCTTCCGCAGCCCAAGCAGGCATCCATGTACTTTGCCTATTGGGACAAGAAGTTCAATGGGGGATGGTTCGACCGTGTTGATATGGAGCCGAGACGCGAGGAGCGCGAGATGTGGGAGAGGGAGGGGCGCGAGATGGAGAGGGAGACGGAGTCGGATACCGAGTCTGAGGGGAGTAAGAGGGTTACGCGGTGGGAAGACTTTTACTAGGACGTTACTATGATGTTATGATTATGACTATTCTTTTCCAATTGATTTGCTTGTGTGGGGAAAGTGAGGAGCATGGGCGCGTGAATGTGCCGGGGTCCTCGGGTGTGTGAGGTGTGGAGTGCATGTTGGAGTAGTCCCTTGTGAATGTGATGACCTAACCATGGCCCAATTGCATATCGGACCCGAGTATACACAGAACATGGTACTTGTCTCAAGGCAGAGCATTTATGCGGTGTGCTTATTTGCTTTACCCGGAGAGCATCTTCCGAAGTCTGCCTTGTGGTGGGGTCTTATCGTAAGGCTGACTGGCAGTAAATTAGTTTGGCCGTTTTAGGCGTCCAGGCTAGCATCGGAACGAAACAATATGAACAAGAGGGGCTGTCATCTAGTGGGGTATAACGTTATCTTTGTAACTATTTTTTTTAGCTGTGTATGTAGAATTCAAAATTGTGTTCAAGGTAGCAATGTAAACACTGGTGAACGAATGGATGAATTAACCAAACTACTACTCGAGCAGAGAAACTTTGCTCGATCCCTAAACTCCAAAGACATAAAAATCTAATAGTTACCTTTGAAAAAAGCAGACCGCCTCCCAATTTGTATTGCCTGCAGTTCCATGCAGCAGAGAAAAAGGGGGGTATCATATGCATGCGCCTGAAGCCCAAAAAGGAGACCTACGATCCCATGTACTTCCCCACAAACGCCATAGAGACAGCAATCAGACCCACCCGATAAGCGCCAGGATTCATATCTGGAAAACGTATATGCCAATGTATTCTGGTAGTGGTACCCCGCAGTGTTGACTATTGCAAGGCAGACACGACACCCTCCCCCACATATGCTTCTCGCAAAGCCCATACAACCATCTGCAACACCAGTCATGCAACTGCTTGGAGGGGAAGTTGGGAGAATCCCTACTTCCTGTGCAGATCCCTGGAGTTTCTGTCCAACCTGCGGTGAACTGCACCCATGACCACCTTGAGAATACCCGCTGCAGTCAGTGACTCGCCTTCTGCACCACTAAAAGGAACGGTATCCACAATATCTCTAAGATTATCGTCCTCGGCCAATTCGGCAAGCCCGTCATCAAGCTGCTTGAGATGTTCACGCGCACCGGGCTCCCGGCCCACCTGGAAGAACTGGATACCGACTTGCCAGGCAGGCGCGTCGAGCTTATCAAGCTTCTTGGCAGTCTGAATAATGGGAGACTCAACATCGTCAGAGGGCTCACCATCGGTGATGACAATGATGTTAATGGGCTTAGTTTTGTCGTCCCGTTCGTAGCGCTGGAGATAGGGTTTTAGGATCTTGTGGAGGCGCTGGCCAGTTGGTGTGGCACCGCCAGGTCGAACAGTCTGGAAGATTTCGATAATAGTGCTGGGACTGGTAATTTTCTTGTAGAGGCTCGAATCAGGATGGTTCAAGAAGTAGATATCGATGCCATCTTCGTCGTGGGCTGTACAAATTGGTGTGATAGTCGCAAGGGCTTCCTGCGTCTCTCTCCATGAACGGCCAGCCATGGATCCGGAATCGTCAATCAAGAAAATAGTATCAAAGCTCCTAAGGAAAGCGTAGGGGTCAGAGTCTGAAGTCGTTGTTATAGACGATGACTGGAATGCGCTTGCATTTTGAGCTGGGCCTGGTGTATAGGCCGGCGGGGCTTCGTTGTTAGATCCCGAGGCGTTCATCGCTGTGCTACCTAGTGATCTGTTAGTATCTAGAGGGGTAAATGGCAGGAACATATCCAGCTCGGTGTGCTTGTTTATCTTACCTGGCCTTCTTGTAGCTGGTGATGGGGAGGTAAATGGGCTAGCAGCCGAAGGTGGTGGTGCGAGGCCGCTGTTACGGGATCCAGCCCTTTTGGGGCTGACCGGCGCAGCTGTAAACGTGTTGTTCAGTGTCTGACCCGTGACCGCTGTCCCTCGCGCCGAATGATCATTACTCGAAGTCGATGACTTGCGCGTCGAAAAAGCCCTTTTGACCTTGCCGAGCATACTTCCTCGCTGTAAAGGTGATTGGGGTTGTAGGTGGAGTGAAGGGTGATCCGAAGAGTTGGTAGGAGTTCTGCAGTACTGAGAAGGAAGTGAAAACGCCATTGAGCTTAGGCCAACAAACGTGGCAAGAGCAATTAGGTAAGACTGTTTGCAGTTTCCTAACTAAGGCCCTTGTGCTTGGGTGAATAAAGAACTTGTGTTCGTTCCATGGTTTGATTATAATCTCTTTATATCACTACAAACAATGGCCACTCTGCCTCGGCGGAAGCCTGTACGCCTCTTTGTATTAGGCCATAGCCAGTTTCGACAAATGAGACAGACATTTTTTCAGCAAAGCCTATCATGCGTACCTTGGGTTTTCTTCTTACAGAGATAGCTCAGATTTGCTCAGCCTTCTCTAGTAGTGGCGCGAACGTGCACAGCCGCATCACTAGTGTATGACCAATCACATCACCTATACAGCCGAGAGGATATTGTCCAATCCCGCATTACACGACGATTAATCATTCAAAGGTACAGCCTTGAATATTTGCGCACATGCATATTCCGTTCCATGGGAAAGTAATATGGGAAACCCTTTGAACCAGACTAGTGGTACCGAGTAGATAGTCCCCCGTCTACCAAATGTTGAGATAACGGCGACCTTCCGTTTCTGGTACCCCAAGGGAACGAGGCGTTCCTTAAGGCAGGATGCTTTTTATCAGATTTTGATCCGAAGTCCGCATCCCTACATAACAAGGGAAACGGTGTGGTGAGAGCGAGCGTAAGGCCGAAGGCATCCTGGTAGTAAGGGCGAATTCCGTAACAAAGGTACTACAGCTAAGGCTGAATCTCACCAACGGTGGACAAGGGCTAGCCAGCACACGAACGCCATGTACATGTCTATGACTTAGGCTCTAAAATGCATGGGGTTCAACAGGCCCGTAGTCAGGCATCAAATATGCACTAATCCTTTAATGTACGTATGTCTCTAGGAGTCCAGTCTCTCTCGCTAGCCATGAACATATCCCTTACCGCCACGTGCCTGGTAAGGCAGCTACTCGGCGTCATTTGGGGCCCTTTTCGTGCGCCTCCGTTAGCAAGCAATCGATTACCCGTCAAAGATCTTGGGTGAGCCCACAACACTGGTCTCTTGGCTAATTGCCAGGCGTACTCAGTTCGACGGGTGGTCCAACACTCAGCGCAGATACCAACGTCCGGACTGCCAGTATCCAGACTAAGATGGCTCTGTACAAGATCTAGAAGCGGAAGCAATCGTGATCGTAGTCCGCAATGCGCATGGTTGCTGTCGACTTGGTAGTTGGAGCATTGGCGAAGCGACGACAGAAGACGATCAATGTCTCCGAGATAGTATGTTGGTTCCGTATTGTCGTAGATCTTGCCCTGCAGACGCACGGTATCGATTTTGAAAAAGAAGCGGATCATTTCCCCAAGTTGAAACGAATCACATTGCAACGACGTATCGTAGCCAAGCTTGCATTGTCGCTCTCCAGAAGTATACAGCTTGAGGAAGTGCGACTGCAGAGAGTTGATCGTTTCCAAAATGTACTCTCGCCGTTGAATGAGCTCGTCTTCGACACCATTTGGTATGTCCCACCACAGCGCCTTTGTATGATCCTCCTCTGTGCCCGGCTGCCATTGTATAGAGTCCCGTATGATCAAATGCTTCGAGTATCGCGTTACCCACAATGGGTGGTCAAAGAGGAGACCGACTAACAACTTCTGTCGTATTCTCTCTTCTGTTTGTGATGTGTTTGGTTTACCTCTTGACTTGGCGTCAAGGAGTTGCATGTATTTTTTCTTCTGTACGTATTTCGAAAGGCACACAATGGCATCGAATCGATCGGCCACGACGGCGAGGTTAGCCAGGTTGGCGACGGGAGGGTTCGATACGGCAAGGTCTAGGCCATGAATGGCACGGAGAAAGTCTGCGAGCAAATTGCGGATGGACGAGACTTTGGCTACTGCCACTCGGCCGACATTGACAATGGATATGTGAGGAAGCACGTTGTCAGGTGCATCGCCGATATTCTCGTGCCCGCTCAATCTAAGGGCGTCAAGCGACTTTGCCAGCTGCTGACCTTCGTGAAACCGGTGGCTGAGTAAGTTCTCAAAGTATCGCGAGTTTTGCTGGAGGATCTTGGAGTCGACGCGGTACGAGAAACGCTGTCCTCCCTCTTCCTGGGCGACGTCAAGGATGAGATCGCCCCCGGCTGCAACGACCAACAATCCCTCTTCGTCCGACATGGTTCAGGATTGGTAGTGTGACTGTGCAAGGCGTACTTCCTCATGGATATGGCCAGAACATGATGACTTGATTCGATGGCGATTCGCTTTTGGTGCTGAGTGACAAGGCCAGAGACTGAGGTCACAGCCCGCGGGCGGAGCGATGCCTTGTCGAGGGGCTAGCCAATAGGGGGAGCCCAACTGCGGATGGTGGCGCTGGCCCCTTGTCCAGGCAGTCTACACATGCCTCTAGACCACCATTTGATCTTGCATTCACCTTGTCACCCCTTATATTTCTTCTGAGTTTTACTAGGCGGCTTGGTCACTAGATTGTGTCTGCCTGTTGTCCTGCCATTGTTGAGGCGGGTGTTTTAGCATCTTGACATCACGCGGACCTTTGATTGAGCAATGTGCGCATTTGTATTAATAAGTATGTCTTCCAAGCCAAGGGCAAGTAAAGACGGGCTTCAAAATGAAGACAACAATGAGACAAAGGAAATGTAAACTCCGTTCTGAATGCCGGGTATCTTCCCACGCGCCAAGGTCGTAAATCTAACACGATAGAGACGGTGACCTAAAGACCTTGGCGTCATCCTAAATTGTGGCCACTCGCTCAAAACAAAAAGAAAATCGTAAAAAGACTACGACGGCCATGTCGCAGGCCGAGTGCACATATGCCGGGCATGTGCCGGTACATGATGGGTGAGACGCGCTAGTTTAGCATGGCAGTCCGTCGTGCGTGAGTGGGTGCTAGCGGACACGGCGAGCTGGCAGCTTCATTCGCATCCACTCGTCGCCGACAATGGCATGGCCAACACGCGAGTCGTAGAATGCACGCTGGCGCTGAGCGCGCTCAACGTAGGTGAGGCGGTGCCTGTGTACACGGCCTTTGGTGTCGCGTATGTAGTCGTACTTTTCCTCGCCCTGGGAACAGTTAGCATAATCATCTTGACGAGAGAGATGACGGGACAAGAAGTGTTACTTACGATAATAGCCCATATGGCCTGCTCCTGGGGGTTCATCTGGCAGTAGTAGGTTGGTCGAGGCAGGGGCTTCTCGCCACTCAGCCGACTCGATATGCTGTCCACGCTGGAACGGATAGAGAGGACCATGGTGGAAGGCGCGACGATGGTGCAGTGGTGCAGTGGTGCGGGTCTTTGTCGGCGTGGGGGTTGGTGGTGCGAACACTCGCCGCAGAGGGCTTTGGATGCGCGTTACCGGACGAACGTGTCGATCGTGTAGTTGTTGGAGCAGCGACGTGAAGTGACAGACGGATGTTGATTCATCAAGTAAGGAAGGAATAAAGTAGGCTGGAGAGTAATGCAGCAATGCAAATGCACAATGTTGAGGCGTGACCCGTAGTTCGCCCCACGATGGATGGAAACGGTAAAGGTTTTAATCGCGCAAGTCGGAGGGCGAAACCGGCATTGTGTGGGAGCCGCGGTCGACTGTCAACGTCTGGCGATACACAGAGGGAGGGACTATACACTTAATATAACCAACAGGGCTGCAAAGGGTACAATCCAGGAGCAATCCGGGGCATCATGGGCCGCCCACGGGGAACTCAAAAGTAATTGCGCCTTCCGCACTACGTGGATGGTTGAAGCCTTCCAAGACATGCCGAGAAGGACCAGCCCAGACACAAGGGAGCTCCTCTGCCCAGACCCAACCACCACGCTGCAGATCCAAAGCACACGATGCACAATGGTGCTCGAAACATTGCATCACCATGCTACGCCAGCCTTGGCTGTCCAAGCAACGCAGCCAGGTTGCGCGGCGCCCAGCGGAGCGGAGGCTTGTCGGGACAAGAGCGTCC
This sequence comes from Bipolaris maydis, assembly GCF_028858645.1. Classification (NCBI taxonomy): domain Eukaryota; kingdom Fungi; phylum Ascomycota; class Dothideomycetes; order Pleosporales; family Pleosporaceae; genus Bipolaris; species Bipolaris maydis. The sequence goes on along the minus strand of NW_027093857.1, from coordinate 3,106,688 downwards.
ATGTTGGGTAGACCAACACGCACTGCATCTGAGGCGCAATCTCCAGATCTGCAACTCCAAGACACTTGGCGGGGGATCGACAGGACAGCGTGCGGCTTGAAATGAAGCATCTCGGGACTTGTAGCGTGCGGGTGAGAGAGATCGCCAGAGGCTGCGCCCACGCCTGGTTAGCTGGGGCGCCATCCCGCATGCACATCACTACGCCTTGCTATACCACAGCGCACCATACGCCCAGTGTTTGACATGTTCATCACACGTAATATCCCCTCTTGGACTGACTTGGGCGGCTCCTCAAACCTTGATAATGAGCCAGCTTCCTTGACATCCCGCCAGCTTCTGTCCGTGGATAACAACACATCACCGTCTCTCAGGGGGCGCTTTCTCGAGACCCTTTGTCCAGCTTGCTCCCTTGTACAGCACCATACGTAACCATTCACAGGCTGTTGCATGTGTTTGCTGGTCCCGGTGTCCTCTACTAGCCGATCCACGCCATGTGCGTGACTACCCGGGCCGCGCCACGACTGTTGCTTTTGGTCAACAGCATACGCCGCTAGAAGTTTGGCGGCAGAATCATAATTATGCACCAAAGAACCAGCGCATATTCGACGTTAGACCCAGGCCGTTGAACACTAAAGACGAGATGGGTTGGACTTGAACGGCCGCGGTCACAGGGTTCACCAGCCTTCAGACCATGGCAGTTCCACAGTTCCGCTTGTGTGCAAGCACAACTGGGTAGATAGCCAAGTGAACAATTACGTCTAGTCTTGTTTTGTAGTAACAAAGCAAAGGGAGGCTTCCGGGACCTTCCGTCATGATTTCGGTATGCAACCAGCCAAAGGGGTCGGCCAAGCCCAGACTGCGGGCTCTTGTGGTTGCTTACCATGTAACCATCCTTTCTCCTATCCTTCCTTTTGCTTCTACCTTGGCAAACTCTGTTCAACCGTGCTCAACGTCTGGAATTGCTGTCAAAGATGAATAAACCCCTTACCAACTCCCGCTCCGGAGCACTTGGCATACTAAAGACCCTCTACTGGTTATGAATAAGCAAAATCCTGCTGTGAACGGCAAAACACACACACACACACACACACACACACACACACACACGAAACCTTGGTGCACATTGCTAAACGGCTCCGGATACCTAGAAAAGGCCTTACAACATGAGAAACCCCTTACTCAAGTGCCTTCAGTGATGAGCATTGATCGAGCATGTACGCAGCAACTACGATTCGTTGATGTTGAGTTCTGCTGAATAAGGAGTACTATTGACTCTTTGCATGTAATTCTGTGCTCGTAGTTACATGCAGCGTTTGTTTCATCTCTTGTAACAGACTAAGTTGTTTTCCAAGTCACGATGGGCCTTGGGACCCAGTGCGTAAGGTCACTGATTACTATCCAAGTTTACCCCCGCGGCGACTGCGGCAACGATAATATCATGACAACGCCAGCACAGGTACGTAAGCCGAGTCACTCAGGAGCTATTATTCGGTGTGTTCAAGTGTCAGAAAGAGGGGACAGAGTTTGACATGAGCAATTACTGGCAGTAAGTTGATACCCGGTGGATACCGGCCGACGTCGGAGCAGGGTTGCTGCGGTTTCTGGCGGGGGGCTCACCTTCATATGTGGGGTAGCTGCTGGACTTCCGCCATCAAACTTGTGCGCGCCATATTTTCTCATTTTCAGAACAAACATACCAATTGCCAATAGAAAAAATGCCTACGCACAATATTGTCGTTCTCGCTGGTAAGTTGAAGTGTTGAAAGTCGGGCATCACTGTACTAATTCGCGTCCAGGTGATGGTGTTGGCCCTGAGGTAACAGCAACATCCGCGTGTGCCCACCGCGTCTACTCACCGGTATTCCTAGGTTGTCGCTGAAGCGATCAAAGTCCTCAAGGTTATTGAAAAGCATACCGATAATACCTTCAACTTCCAGGAGCATCTGTTTGGAGGTGTAAGTTGGGAGCTACGACGTAGGAGTCGGAACCGATCATAACCTTCTACAGTGCTCGATAGACGCGCACAACAACCCTCTTACCGACGAGACCCTCACGGCCGCAAAGAATGCCGATGCCATCATCCTGGGTGCCGTAGGAGGGCCGGTACGTAATTGTGTACTATCAAAAGGGCGACCCAATTTAATAAATGGTGTAGAAATGGGGCACGGGCAAGGTGCGCCCAGAACAGGGTATTCTCAAGCTCCGCAAAGAACTCGGGACCTTTGGAAATCTACGACCCTGCTTCTTCGTCTCCGACTCCCTAGTCGACTCCTCGCCCCTCAAAGCCGAAAATGTGCGGGGTGTCAACTTCAACATCATCCGTGAATTGACTGGTGGCATATACTTTGGTGACAGGAAAGAAGACGATGGCGATGGCTTGGCAACGGATACTGAAATATACACTGTCAAGGAAGTTGAACGCATTGTACGTTTGGCTGGCAACCTTGCCTCGGTCGAGGACCCACCAGTGCCTGTGTGGAGTTTGGACAAAGCCAACGTGCTCGCGACATCGAGATTATGGAGGAAAACATTCGAGCGCATCATGAAGGACGAGTACCCGCACCTCAAGACGGGCACTCACCTCATCGACTCCGCTGCCATGCTCATGATCAAGAATCCCCGCGCGCTGAACGGTGTTGTTGTCACAAGTAATCTGTTTGGTGACATTATTAGCGACGAGGCAAGCGTTATCCCAGGCAGTTTGGGTCTTCTGCCAAGCGCCAGCTTGGGCGGTATTCCTGACGGCAAGACAAAACTCAATGGCATCTACGAGCCTATCCATGGTAAGGCCCGATGATATCCGCAAACATTTTGCCTGCTCACACGAACATAGGTTCTGCACCAGATATCGCTGGAAAGGGCATTGTCAACCCCGTTGCAACCGTCCTCTCCGTAAGCATGATGTTCAAGTACTCTTTGTGCCTGCCGGAGCTTGCGCAAAAGATCGACGAGGCAACAAAAATCGCTATTGACAATGGCGTCCGAACCGCCGATATCGGTGGCAAGTCAAGTACAAGTGAAGTTGGCGACGCGATAGCCGCGGAACTGGAGAAGCTACTGAAGAAATGATTTTGAGATATGAGATAATGTGCTTAGCATTTAGTCATGATTATGGCTGAGTAGTGACGCTTTACTCGTAGCTCTTTGCAGAAAAAAGTTCAATTGTACATCTCTCCCCCGTGTATCTTTGGCTAGCCTCATCCATGTACACGTGATTAATATGGAACGCTTTCTTAGTAATACCCGACATAGAAGCGAACAATCAACTTAAAAATGACAGGCCCAGTATACTTGTATGTCTACTTTTTGTTCGTGTCATCCTAAATCATGTTATGGAGACGGAATGAGAGCCGAACGAATGATTTTGAGTGCCAATACGTATGTAGAGTAGCCCGACAAAGTATACCATGACTGCTCTCGGGAACAACGACACGCGTCCCATCACATAAGCAAAAATCTCTAGAGTCATGTCTGGTAGAGATCATGCCTTGGCAATGCAACAAAAACAAGATAAATGTAGCCAAGATTTACTGCACCCATGGTACTTGCTGCTGTAGTCTACAACGGGATTGAATGGAGTAGTGAAGGTAAGAATGATGTAGAGCATGCCGCTTGGTAGGAACCACACATATTTCTTTTTGATACAAAATCGGGTCCCCTCTCTGTAGATGGTGGGTTTGATGACGCGCCTGATTACTCGTCTTAGCTATGTAGCACGTAAGGGCTGGTGTTGCGGTGAACTGGGACGAAAGGACGGGGCTGGTACGCTGGTACTCGGAGACTTGAGATTTTGGTAGCACATGGTAATGGCGCTACGCGACATGTCTTCTCGAAGTATACAGCTTATGCATATAATATTAGTAATTTCTGGTCCTTTCTCTTGAGGAAACAGTCTTTGTAAGGGCCATCATTTGGAGATAAGAAATCTTTACCACGATGAAACATGGGATAAGATGCGAGCACAGACGTATCCACAAACGGCGAAGATGGATCTGTAACCGATCGAATCCACAGCACAGCCTCCAAAAAAAGCAATGGGAAAGCCGATTGGCAGTATTTCTTGGCCGGTACTAGTTTTCCACCGTGGTACCGAACGGAATTCAACTTTTTCCCGACTCCGATCAGAACCAATCTTCCCCAAACCACGAATGAGTCTTCGGGTAGAAAACTCTTCGAAGGAAAAAACCCACACAGAAGCCAGATTTTGGAAGATAAGTTCGGGTCCGTTTCGGCAAGTCTTGGAACCTCATTGTCGCAGCGTAATAGCTTATTTTCTTAAAAAGATCCCTTCGCTTGACTTTTTTCTCTGTTTGCTACATAGCGTATTAGATTAATTATCTTAGAAAAGAATGGCAGGCCACACCCCAACCTACCAGAATCGGGTATCAAGAAAATTGACTTTACAGTCAAAGTACGTAATAAAGAGATTTGGGTGGACCTCTGTGAGACCTTGTTGAACCCTGAAAAATGGGCTGGTATTACTACCAAAGCCTCTCAACGGGTATATGTCAAATAGACAAATCTCCATTGGGTACAATAACCAATTGGATACGATAACTGCGTCAACCATGGCTGCGGCGAAGAAGAATTTTAGACTGCGTAAAATCCATTTACAGTTTTCTACAGCATGAGCACGGCCCGATAGCAACATGGTAATAGAAAAGAGCATGCTTTAGAAGACGTTTTATCCATCGCGCAAAGACTTGCACTCTTCCAGCCACTACAACCGCCAGACTTCAAACCAAGCAACTTGCACAACCACCATGAAGATCTCTTTGGCTCTTCTTGCTTCCGGGCTGCTTACTGCAGTCTATGCCGTCGACTCTAAATCGGACTCGGCGCCCCTGCTGCGTAGAGCTACCAAGTGTGGGTATAAATGCACCGGTAAGCCAAACAGATGATATGTAGCCCCTACTCGTGCAATACACCGCTAACCTCGAAAAAACGAAACCGCAGGTGAGTACCCGTTCGGCTGTCAGAACAACACGGCACATCCGGAATCACGTAGCTGCCAACCCTTCACTGCCGCCGGGTGCTACAGCGATCCCAAGCAGACTATCCTGCACGGCAATTATTACGCTTTACTTAGGCACTACCGGGACAACGTGCATGAGAAATGTGCGTGGACCTGCCGTAAATACAACTACTATGCTGTGTCCGGAAAGTGGTGCCAATGTGGCGATCGCCTGAAGAGATGGGCAGTCAAGGTCGCTCCGGTGCGGTGTGAAGTTCCGTGCCCTGGCAATTCCACGCAGAGCTGTGCTACCAAGAACGTTGATGCGGTTTATATTAAAGTAGCTCATATGGGGGACCGCACCGTAAATGCCCCCAAGGGTTGGCAAGGGGAACCGGCGATTTGATGTGAAGTAGAAGGAGGAGTGTGGAGGCTTGGGATGGAACATGTCATGGAATTTGGGTCGAGAAAAGAGAAATGAGGCATGTTGGCATGGTGCGTCTGGCCTTCTACATCAAATGTTTGTCTTTTTTTTTCTACAAGGGAGGAAGAGATTCTTGGGGTTGTGCGAAGGGGGCAGGAAGCTAGGAGAATTGATACTATTACACCAAAGCATGAGCCCCTCCCCCGGAACCTGAAGGCAATGCTTGACTCAAGCAGTGAGTGTGGCATGCTGAGCGGTGCTGTTGGCGACATGGTACTGGCCATTTATTCAAATTCAAGGGCGTTACAAAAAGAACGACAATGACTGCTTTCCGAAACAGCCGGCCTTAAATGACCACCGTGACATGATCGTCCGCGGAATAAAAAAGATGTGATCTTAGGTAGCTTTGCTTGCCGTTCCTACTGGGCGGACCGCGATATGTTTCCGTATCGATAGCATTTCCTCCAATAGGTAGAGGACGTCAGGTTGAGCTGAAACATGAGGCGGGTAAAATGATCGACGGGACTGGCTTTCGTGTATGTAAGTATGCGCACGCGCGCTTCATTGTGAATACGTATGTGCCCTGTCTGTGCCTCTGATTGGCTGGTCTAGAGTATGTGGGGCATCCGTAATGTATGATTTTTGTTTCTCTGTCATTCCCATGAGACATGAGAGATTGCCTTGGAGATGGGAATGGTGATTCTAGGGGCACAGGGATGTGCGTTGGAAACCAATTTCAGCTGGACTTGTGGTGCATGACTGCATACTTCAGCTTACTGTATCAGTTTTTGCTAAAAGAGTACACAGCGTGAAAGCAATACGGCTACAAAAGCCGAGTAAGCAGTATCACGAGTACTGCTGTGCAACATGTACAGTGCTTGGTAAAGGATCCTATGGGCGTTCTTGGTCGTTCTTGGTTGTGTATCGGGACTTCGCCTCCAGATGCCGCTACGTTGCCGGAATCCGAGCCCCGCGTAACGAGGCCCTGACTAGTTGTTAGTCCCGGACGGGTGTCTTGAAAGAGATCATCAGGCACCCCCTGCAGCCTGCAACTTGCACAAACGACGACACCAGGCTGTTGGCAGTGGCGATAGGCTACACCCGGACGGAGCACCTGCAGAAGGTAGCGCAGCCGACGGCATCAACTAGATTGTTCACAGACACATTGTCCTGCAGAAGAAATACGAGAGGGCGGTTAATCGGGTGGTAGTTGCTACATGCTCAAAGGAAGTGGAGTACAAATAACCTAAAAACCAATTCACAGGTAATGGACAGACGAGGTCGATCACAAGCACGTGGCGAGAGTAAGCGATGTGTGCCTTATCGATACGTAGGGGCCTGGCAGCCACTGGCGCCATATCACTCACATGCCTACGCACGATTGGTATTATAGCCGAAGAAACGTAAACGGTCTGTTCATGAAACGAATCTGCTGTCAGTCTTCCTGGTCGCGTGCTAATCATTGCGCAAAACGGTGGGCGTGGTATTTGACGAAGTGATCCTTCGCCAGGGACAAGCGCCCCTGCTACGCCAAAAACGGGAGAGCGTGAAACAAGATGCGGACTCGGTCAGCCACGAACAGCAGAACCTCCATCGCGGACCCGGGCAGCGAGTCCTTCACTCGAGACCCACAGGCTCTCGCGTCTCGCTGCCTTTCCCAAACAGGTCCACTTCCGCCGATGCGCCACCTGGTTTCGCTCTCGCCATTGGCTCGTCGCATAGTCAGGGGCCCGTATACTACTACATCTACGCTCCACTCTTGGGCAGAGGCTACTAGCATGCTGCGAGCACAACCCTTCTTCAGCCGCCGAGACTGGGCGTGCTAAGATGTGTTATACGGGACCCATCGACAACTATGGTCCAGTCGCCAGGAGGTCATTTAAAAGCTGCCTGCCTGCCCTTGTGAAAGAGGGCATCAATCCCAGTGATAGATACACATTCACTCGTGACAAGCTAGTCTTCGTCCACATTCATTCTACATTCACTCACTTTGTTGTTCGAAAGCGCCGGACCGCCTTTCTTCTTTGAGCCTCTTTGTTGCTGTCGAGAAACACATTCTTCACAGAGACAGCACCATCATCACACTGTCCTTTTCAGCTCTGACTCTACTTTGCAACTTCCAATCCTTCCTTGCATTCATAACAACCACAGTCTCTACGAAAGAAAAAACGCACTATACACACATCATGTATATGAAAACTCTGTCTGTGCTCGCCCTAGTTGGCGCTGCCCAGGCTCACATGAGCTTGTACTACCCTCCCCCACTAGGTGGAGCGCCATCCATCAACCCTCAGTCAACCGAAATCGACCCCGAGTTCAACTTCCCGCTTGGATGCTGCGGCCCCGATGGAGGTGACAGCAAGCCTTCTCCAGGACCCTGCCGTGGTCACCTTGACAAGTTCGATACTGAGAAGGCGTCTGTCACCTGGCAGTCTGGCCAAGATGCCTACTTCCAGCTTACCAGTTTCGACTATGACAAAGCCGCTCCCGGTGGTACTCACTATGGTGGATCCTGCCAGGTCGGATTTTCCACTGACAAGGGCAAGAGCTGGAAATTGGCTGCATCATACCACGGTGCTTGCCCGCATGCTACCGAAGATGGTTCACCCGAGGCCCAGACCTTCGACTTCAAGGTCCCTACCAACATGCCTGAGGGCGATGCTCTGTTTGTCTGGATCTGGCTGAACCGTGAGCATGAGAGCTTTGAGTCCTGCAGCAAGGTGCACATTGGCGGTGGGGGATCAGGCAACAGCACTGAGCCTAGCAAGCCCTCCCAATCAGCATCTCAGCCTGAGGAGCCAGCATACTCTGCCACTTCACCCAAGGAGACACCTCAGCCTGAGACACCACAGCCCGAGACAACTCAGCCACCCAGCTACGAGAAGGAACCAGCTGGCGACAACAGCAACAACAACAACGGCAATGTCGTCACCGTAACCACCGTAGTCGCAACCACAATCTACAAGTACGAAACCGCCGAAACCGCTGCCCCGGACTCCTCCTCGCGCAACTGGGGCCGCGCCCACCCAGCCGTCAAGCCCAACACGCGCCGCTACCAAGTCGACGGCTCCCGCTGCGACTGCACCCGCGACGCCCTCACCCTCGCCGCCCGCTGCTTCTGCGACTCGCCCGAAAAGAGCATCGAACGCAAGGCCCTGCGTCTGCACCGCCGTACCTTCTACAAGCGCACCGACGCCTGCGACTGGAACTCTGCCCCTGCCATGGAGACTTCGTACTATACCATCGATGCTCACTGTGCTGCGGGCGCCAAAGACCGCATGCCTGAGAGCGACAAGTTTGAGCTTGGCTGGGATGTCTCCTGTGGTGTTGTTGAGGGCGAGAGTGAGTATGAGATTAAGACTATGACTTGTGATATGTATGGTTAGGTCATTGAGTGGTAGTTGGTTGGTTGGTTGTTGTTGTTTTTCTTCTGCGTACATATCCTTCTTTCTTCTTCTTTTTTCACTCGTTCATCACGCTTTCTGGACGCTGCCTTCTTTTTCACTTCTTGCTTCTTGGTCGCCACTGCGCTACCTTGATTGCTTCGACATTTTCTTTTGGATGGTGGGGTGTTTTGCAGCAATCTTGCACGACGGAAATGCGCTTGCTTCGTGTATCTGTACTGGGAAGGAAATCTTGCTGCCCCTTTGGCGTTCTCACGCTAGATCATACAATGTACACATCTGGCAGACAGGGAAGATTTAGATAAAAAAAAAGGGACTAAGACGTGTGTCATGTCTTTGGCACTGTCTTATAAAACAATGTAACATTTGAGAAATCATCACAAGACTCTTTGTTGTGAGCAATTTTTTTTATGGATTCGGTAATGTATCATTCTCTCGAGCAGCATACAACAAGAACTCAACCCAACACAACCTTCACAGGCCCCTTAGCATGTGCCTCCCACACATACTTCGGCACCCAGCCACACGCCACTCTATACGCAACCCCCTCCTTGCGCTGAATCCAAAGCACATTATAGAACTGACACACCGCACCTGGCGGTGCGTCCTCGCCCACGCTCTTCCCCTGCCTCCGCTCTCTAAGCACCTTCTTCCGAACATTGAACCAAATCTTCTGCTCAAACCGCGTCCGATACGCTTGCGTCGCACTGATCTTTAGCAGCCCCTCTTCATGCCTTTCCATCTCCAACTTTTCCTGACTGTTAATTTCATTCTCTGTAGCACTAAGTTCCGGGACGAGAGCACTGTTACTATCATCTTTCGCTGCTTCCTTACTAAACGCCATTGACGTATCAAACAGCAGTGCGCGTTTCTGCTGCTCGGTAATGGGTGGAGAGGCAAACGGTATGATTCTACAGACACTACCGTATGTGTAGTAGAGTTCTAGGTCGGCGAAGACATTCCATTCAAGTGAGGATTCGAGGTCCCGCGCGTTGGCGCTGCCGGTTGATATGGCGACGAGTTCGATGGGGAGGTTGGGGTTGATGCGGTCGTTGTTCATGTGGCGGATGAGGCCAGCGAACATGCCGTTTGGCTGTTGGAGGACGATGACGGGGGGGACTTTTTTGTCGCGGGGGCCGAGGGCAAACATGCGGTCTTCGAAGACGGAGACTTTGACATCGCCCCTGGTAGATTCGTAGGCACGAAGTCAGTGTTAAATATCGCATGCAGTTCGTACATGGAACTCTTACCAGCTCACCATTTCTTGGGACCGGAGGGGTCGTAGGATCGTAGCCGGGAGGAACATGGCGGAGGTGGTTTCGAAGGTTAGGTAGGATGTTGTGCAGAGTTCGGGTTGCCGTGAGGCATCGAGCGATAGCGGTATGGGGTGTCTGAAGAATAGCTTTCGATCTGTTGCATGGCTATAACTCGGGGCTTCCGTGCCGAGTTCGTGGTGGGATTCCCACTCCTCTGGAAGTGCGTCAGATGAACCTGAGAGCTTGACATGCCCCCCAAGATTGGGCGGATCCGACATTAGTTCAGACTGTAGTAGATCGTTAGATGCACGCCACTCTATCAAGTTTTGTGTTTGCCAGCTCAGGGCTCGATTTCGCATTTGATCCTCGTTCATGTAGGCTAGGCCAGAGCGAAGACTCATTGGATCCACGAAACACTGCCATCCGCACCATGCCCATGATGGAAGGCTTGACACGCCTACGGATGTGCTTGATGAGTTGCCTCGATCTACGCGCCGTTCTGCAGTTTCAAATGGCTGCCATAGCAGAATATGGTCGAGAAACATGCTCGGTATGCCCGATATAAAATTTCCAGGAAACGATCGCGACAAGGCGCTCAAGACACCCGAAAAGCCTAGTAATGCATCTTGGGGATAAGAAAACTCTCGGCCATTGTACGGACAGATTAGATCAACGTAGAAGCTGAAATCGGGCCACCATCGGGTCGCAAATCGCTTGCCCATGTCCGTGGAGACTGAGATGGCTTCATGGTCCTGACCTGGCTTAAGATCCGCGCCATCCCACAAGCAACACTGGCAATCCCAAAAGATTCCTTTCTCGGTAAATACAACGGCCCTTTTACAAAGTATCTGCTCTTGGAACGTCCATCCTCTTGTTGCCCACCGAGAATCTCTCAAATTCTGATATCGATAGTCCATAGCTCTCATGACTCTATCTTCGTCAAGGTCAGAAGAATCTGACTCTTCGAATAAATGGTCAAAGCGAGGCCATTCTGACAACTGATCGCTTTGGTACATGGCATCCGGCGCTGCAGCAATGATGGTGAGATACGCTCCTGCGTATATCTTATCCATCCTTGTGACTTGATCGAGTGTCCCTGCATCGTTTTGCACAATGCAAAGTCGGTCGACCCAGAGATATCGTTCGCCTAATGCAGCCGTTACGCTCATAGCATGTCTGATCACTCCCGGTAGGAGTTCTGCGATAGCGGAGCTGGAAAAGCATCCAGGTGTTTGGAGGTCTGCTATGCTCGCAGCGTCAAGGAGTAAACTGCGTGGTGCTGGAGTAGATGAGTCGCGGGTTTCTGGCCAGGTATAGCTTAGAGCCAAGTAATGATTCGCGGAGGCTCCGGGTACAATGCACTGGTCGTGAGTATCGATGAGCCATTGAGGCACATCGTTTTGGGGTTGCTGTGGTATCGGCTTTGGGACGCAGATATCGCCATGTGATGAGTTGCATGCTTCTATCCACTGACGAATTCGACTCGGATACCTGACTTGTTTGCCGCTTGAGGCGGACAGCGGTTTAATGTCCATTGAAGTTATATGCAGGATTGACTTTAAGATCCAGAAGAAATATTTCTCGTGTTATTCATTGCTAGAACGTCATTTCTTAACACAAAATGGCTGTACAGCAGAGCAAATCAAGTTCATTATTTAATTCATCGTGTGTTGGCGCCAAGGTGCGGCTGGACTTGAATTGACGAGGCAGCCGTCGGTCTAGCTATTTATTGTCAGTATCTGCCCAGCCACGGCTTTCTGTTGCAGCCTTCTATGGCTGGGAGGCGCCCAAAAATGCCACCATGCGCTCAATCGCTGCAACCCCTTGACTTGAGCCGAGCCGTCCTCTTCTCAGAGGTGGGGTACTGCACGTGGCCATGAGGATAGTTAGTTCCTACAGCTCGTGTATTTTTAGACACAAGCTACTTGTATACAAAGAAAAAACTGCCGAGCGACTACAAGCCGTGCGGGGGAGCATTGCATAAGGTCGTATCGTCAGGTCCCATAGGGGCTTGGTACAATGCGGTTCGGTGCATTCCCTCAGATGAAGTTAGACTACAAGTATCGAAACTGAGATAATAGGGAGAATGGCGGCGTTTATATCAGAGAATCGCAATATTTGAGGGGCGTTACGGGTACAGACAGGCCGTAGATAGAGTAGAGATGATGGTATGCGATGTGTGTAGTAGTAAAGTTGAGATTGTTTACCACCAAGGTCCGTGCATTACGTTGTGCTGGTATTCGCGATGGACCATAGGGTGGCATGTTTTCATTGCTGAGTAGTAACCACATAGGCTTAGCTGTTTGGCGTACACCTGGGATTATAGAGGCACATAATTGGATTATTTCTTTCATTTATTAAGGACGTGACTACGAAATGCAAATTCGTATGATACAACGACAAGCAAATTGGGAATGATTCCGCTCGCGAGTATTTCCACATCTAATCATAACAATTTCATCCTAATACTGTATCCTGTTTCGTATGGAAGCACCTAGGATGACTTCCAGAACTCACCACCCAACCACCTGTTGAGCATCTCGAGAGAAGCCTCGGGCTGGTCGTAGGGGACCATGTGACCACCAGCGTGAAGCTTCAAGAAGGTGAAGTTACCGCTGGACTTGACCTGGCCGACAGTCTTGCCGTCACCGTCAATCTTGAAGTCCTTCATCTCGGCCTTGTTGTAGTCCTTAGCACCGGGCCACTCAAGAGCCTCAGTCCAGGCCTTGTTACCGAGCCAGTTGCAGATGTAGTCAGCATCACCGGCGTAGATGAGGACGGGAATCTCGGCGAGGATGCCAGGAACAACGCGGTGGAAGGGCTTCATCCAGTCACCCTGGAGCAAGAAGTTGCGGTTGATGTCGAAATTGCAAGATTCATAGCCAGAGACCTCAGCGCCGACAGCCTTCATGACTTCCTTCTTGTTGAGGTAGCCCTGAATCCAGTCAAGCTCGTCGTAGCAGAGCGAGTTGCTGCCGCATGGCTTGCGAACGTCGTAGACGTTCTGGCCAGTGCGCTGGTAAGGACCAATCATGGCGTTGTTACAGTAGATGGAAGCGGGAACACAGGACCAGACAGACTCAGAGTTGTAGCAGTTCTCAATGAGGCTGGCGCAGCGGGGGTAGGCGTTGTCCATAGCCTTGCACTGAGACTCGTCAAGAACGGCAGGCCAGCCACCCTCACCGCAGGCCATAGGACGGTAGTACTCGTACTGAGTAAGACCATCGGTCAGACCGTTACCGATGAGAACGGACTGAAGGTTGATGTTGCGCTTCTTGTGGGAAAGGATCTCGGAGGCAAAGACGGGGATGTAGTGACCAGCATAAGACTCGCCAGAGATGTGGAAGCTCTGGTGCGAGTACTCGGGAAACTGCTTAAAGAAGAGGGTGAGCAGGGCGTAGATGTCCTTGCCAGCAGCAACAGTGTTGCTAACTGAGCCGCTCGAGTATGAGTATCCGACGTTGACGGGCTGGTCGAGGAAGATGACGGAAGCGTTGCTGTTCCACGAGTATGGGTTGTTCTTGATCTTCTGGTCCTTGGTGATGGACGCGGGACCGAGCTCCATGAACAGACCGGTCAGCGAGGAGCAGCCGGGTCCGCCGTTGAGCCAGAGGACAACGGGGTCGTTCTTGGGGTCATTGCGCGACTCAAAGAACCCTGTAATGCATTAGATACACGGAGTGGCGATGGCGGATGTTCATTGGGGTACTCACAGTAGAACAGGTGCTTGTCCTCCTCCTCATCGTCAAGGTAGCCAGAGTACTGCTTGACCTTGTCGACGCCGAGAACGCTGGGGTCGACCTTCTTGGCCCTCAAGCTGTATTGCTCGAGCCTGCCGTCGATCTCGCGCTCCTTCTGGCCGTCCTTGTTCTCAACCCAGACGCTCTGGATGTCGGCGCCCTTGATGATGTGGTCCCACTCGCTGTCAGGCTTGCGAGTATGCGGCTTGGGCTGGGAGAAGAAGGCGGCCTTCTCGAAGCTCTCAGGGAACATCATGGCAACCTCGTCCCAGATTGCGCGCGCCTCGCCAGTGAGCGATTTGAGGCTATCCTCGAGGCTGTGCATGCCCTTGGCCCACGAAGACTCCTTGAGCTCGCTGAAGGAGCTGGGGAACTTGAGGACCTGCTGCTGCTGGGGCGCAACAGCAGCGGCCGCTCCAACGAGCAGCGCCGAGGTGGCTACCTTCATGGTGGCGGGTGTGCTAAGCTTCCAGAGCCGCAGCTATATGTGATTGAAGAACAGGAAGAGCTTCTACCAGTGACGGAAGAAGCAGCTGATGATGGATTGGGGGAGAGGGGGATGGAATGTGGAGAGAGAGAGGGTGAGGGAGGGTTAAGAAGGAGGAGGTGAGATGGAGGAGGTGTGGGATAGCTCGTGCGGAGGAGCCGCCTGTCCAGGCAACGGAAGCATGACGCGCACCCCCGAAGCTTATCAGAGAGGCTGGCGCGTCCAAGCTCGAGCATCACATGGGCTTAGCGTTTCACGATAACTGACCGGCCCATGTGTGAGGACGGGACGACAGAGGGCCCTGGCAGACACGTCAGGAACACGACCGTCACCGTCTGTTCTGCTGCACGTGTTGGAGGGCGCGTTCTCTGCGCAGCGCCGGCGCCTGGCCGCTGGAGCAGCTAGAGAGCTCTACTAGGCGTGCGACTGCAGCAGAGCGCCGCGGGACCTGCATGTGCCCGATCGGGCCTAGCGTCCTTTGAATCATTCTGAGTGAACCGGCTGGGGGCTATGTCATCCGCTGAGCGCCATGCCCCCACCAAAAATGCCATCCAACTTTTATACCGCGCGCCCGGCACCAGCACCTCGACCACAACTACCCCCCACAGCGCCCCCATAGATCGCCAACATGCCGGTCGGCATCATCAAACCGTCCAACCAGATCAAGCTGACCAACGTGTCGCTGGTGCGCATGAAGAAGGGTGCGAAGACCCCGCCAAGCCCCCTCTGCCTATTCTGCATTCCACTGACACGCCCCAGGCAAGAAGCGCTTCGAAATCGCATGCTACAAGAACAAAGTCCTCGAGTGGCGCAACAAGGTCGAAAAGGATCTTTCCAACGTCCTGCAAATCGAAAACGTCTTCCTCAACGTCTCCAAGGGCCAAGTCGCCCCCAAGACCGATCTCGAAAAAGCCTTTCCCAACAAGTCGCTCGAGGAAATCATCATAGATATACTCGACCATGGCGAGCTGCAAGTGGGCGAGAAGGAGCGCAATGCCGAGCTCGAGAGGACCAAGAATGAGGTCATCGACATCGTGTCCGGAAAGCTGGTGGATCCCAAGACGAAGCGCGTGTACACGACAGGCATGATTGAGAAGGCGCTGGATCAGCTGAGTTCGGCTGCAGCGTCGCAGCAGAGTGAAAAGGAAAAGGGCGAGGCCAAGGAAGACGGTGACGAAAAGGCAAAGGCGAAGGAGCTACCAAAGTGGACTGGCGTCGTCACCAACAAGTCAGCCAAATCGCAAGCCCTGTTTGCCATGAAGGCGCTCATCGCTCATCAGCCAATACCCGTCGCACGCATGCAGATGAAGCTGCGCATTACGTGTCCAACCTCTGTCCTCAAGCAGAGCATCAAGACTGCGCCAAAGGCCCAAGCGGGTGCCGAAGACAAGGGCACAGTAGGCACCGTCAAGGATGCCATACTCGGCCTCATGGAAAAGGTCGAGAGCCAAGACACCGTAGGCGCAGAATGGGAAGCAGTGGGCCTCATCGAGCCCGGTGCGTTCAAGGGTCTTAACGAGCTGATCGAGGGCCAAACAAAAGGAAGGGGCAACGTCGAAGTGCTCGAAATGGCGGTTGGTGCTGATGATTGATCGAGCGAGTGGAGACACGTCTTTTCAGTACGCGTCGCGTGTTGCTCTCGCTCTCACGTGCGGGTGTTCCACTGCCAGAAGAGGAAATAGCCTGCGTAAGGGACGGTGGGCCCTTTCGCGTGGTGCCTCTGGAGTAAAATGCATGGACTTATACGGTCTGCAAGGGCAACATGGCAAACATACTCCACCGCTCCTTTTGCTTGCCTCACTCTGCAACATGGTCATCCGAGCACATGCTCCGAACCATACACAGCTTCCGTGCACGGTTCTGCCGCAGTCGGGCCTTTGCGACACAGCGGCAAGCACCGCGCTGTGTGCACGTGACTCTTTCACATGCTGTTCTAGCCCTTGCGTATCGAAAGTTTGTATGATGGGAAAGCGATGGCTTGGATGACTGAAATTCAGTCATTGGTTATATCCTCCATAACAGCGCAATTCCAATATACATACAATTGCTCTATCACATGTTTTCTGCATTGCTGCATCCTCGCATAACGCCATGTGCCCCCACGATTGGTACATTCTGTACAACAGACGGGTCTCCGTTTGACCACCCTCTCATCCCGAACTAATGCAGTAATACCCGCAACCAGGATTGATTGCATGTGGCCAAGAAACCACTCGCCGTGGGACAACTGTTCCTCACCCCCTCCATCCTGCATGCTACTCAGCTTGTCATCCCCCACGCAGACAGACAGTGTGGGGGCTGAGAGTGAATATTCTATTCATCCCCTTTTCCCAAACCATCCCATGTACTCCAGGTGAAGTGGTCAGATGCGTATCATCAATTTGAACAAATTGCATGCTCAATATTCTTGTTGCAAAAGAATCCCATAAATGCTATCCCTAAATCCAACTCCACAGTCTGCAACCCTAACGCAATACCCCCCTAAACCCCCCCTCCTCTAACCTTTTTTATCTCCCTTACACTTCAACTCTGCATATTGTATCACAAGATGTGTCATAACGTCGTAACTACCGTTCCCAACCCAGAACAAACGCATACAAAAACAAAAGAAAGAGAGAGAAAGACAAAAGGGAAAGAAAAGCCATAACCTAACCCCATGCAAACGTAAAATCGTAACAAATGAAAAGAAAGTGACAATCAGTGACGTAAAACAAAAAAGAAGAAGAGGAAGAATAACCAAAAGGGAAAAAAGAGGACAAGTGTACCAGAACTAAATCAGCTCTCTGTCAGTCCCACCAGCGTCGCCGCATCACCCGCCCGTTGTCACTCAAGATACCGAGTACATCGGCGCTGCTAGTCCGTACGCCCCACACCCGTTCAATTGGGTCCGCAATTGACGTCCAGTCCAGCCGGTGCACGTCGTGCATGTCGAGGACGGCGCAGACGAGCCACGGTGAGTACATGGGACAGCTGGTATCTTGGTACAGAAAGGGGGACAGCGGGCTCGGCGCCGTGTCCTTGTCCTTGTCTGAGGTAGTTGTGCTGGTGGTGGTAGTGCTCTGAGCGAATGTCAAAGGATGGGGTCGCTGATGCTGTTGTTCTTGCTGTTGTTCTTCTTCTTCGTCTTCTTCATCCGACGCAATTGACTCGTCTTCGTCGTCGAGTTCCATGCTGCTCTCCGTGCTGGTCGGAGATGTGGTGACGGACGAAGAGCCGGCACTCGATGCTTCTGACAGCATCGACTCGTCGCTCATCTTGGTCTTCAGTAGAGGTAGCGTACTCGCAGACCTGAACACTCCCGCTGCAACGCTCTCTTCCATGTCATCGTAGCCTGCCAGTGTCTCCAGTGCCCCGGTCGACTTTGAAAACGATGATTCTTCGACGGGCGTGACGCTGATGCGGAGAAATGGCGAGTCGAATGACTGAGATCGTATCCGCACTTTCGGGGAGGAGGGGGTCTGCGGTGCAACGGCAAGAGTCGCCATATTGTAGCGGCTAGGGCGCGAAAAACCGTCTATGTGGCAACCATAGAAAAAACAAAGTACTGAAAGGACCATAGGTATATAAACTATAAACGTAGGCTGCTCATCCCTCACTAAGGCTTATATCAATCATAGTTCCCTCGTGCATGCGCACCCACCCGGCTCGCTGGCCCTGCACCGCGAATCTGTGACCACGCCACGACGTTTGTAACAAGACGAGGCTGCGGTGCTTCAGAGGACCGTTTTTCGGACGAGGCGCACATGGCGGGGGGAGGGATGGTGTTAGTGGGTGGAATATCATAACACTGCGTAAGCCGAGAGCTGCGACGGGTTGGTGCACCATGCATTGGAGACAGCGCACTCCACACTTGGCGGTTAGTCCTCCAATGGCCATGAATCGATGAACACCAAGGTACAGGGATCGAGACATGTATCACGAGCCTAGGATTTACTGCTTCTTTGTTTCAAGTGTACCCGCTATGGTAATGCTGTTCGCAATGCTGTCGATATCTTATTAGTAGCTCGCGACCACATTTCATCATATAGTGGAGTAACAAGTCTGCATACGAGCAACGCATTGTCGCGACTCCTTCCTTGATTTTTTTTTAAAAAAAGACCCATTCTTGGAGGACAGCGATGCACCACGATGGACTTGATAAGCATAAGTGTTGTGTGACGTGGTGGACATAGTATGGCTGCACTGCCGACGATAGTCTTCATTTGTCAACAAGTAAGCGGGCCGAGCGCCGCAAAGCAACCATCGTGATGCAGAAAAGCATTGAATCTGTCGGTAGTAAAAAACGTCAAGTCATTCGTTGGAACAAGTCGAAATTTGAATGTGTGATTTTGGTACAGGCTGTATTCGGCCAACCCTAACCGTGGCGCATCATTTCACCCCATATCGTGCATTGCCGCATGAAGTGTAAACGTGAAAGCCAATGAAAGCCGTTTGATAAACACCGTAAGTGCACCACCCATTTCGTAAAGGCATGTCCCAGCCCCAGCTGCCCAGCGCAAGCGAAAACATTTATCCCTTCTTCTTGGAGACACCGACGGTTCGGCCGCGGCGACCGGTGGTCTTGGAGTGCTGACCACGGACACGGAGACCCCAGTAGTGACGGAGACCACGGTGAGCACGGATCTTCTTCAGGCGCTCAAGATCTTCACGGAGCTTGGAGGCAACACCGTTGGCGAGGATCTGGCTGTTCTTGCCATCGACGATATCGCGCTGCCTGTTGAGGAACCAGGAAGGAATCTTGTCTATGTGTGTGTCAGTGATAGTGCAATGGAGATAACATCGGCCGCTGCGTACACTGGAGTGGGTTCTGGATGATGGTGACGATGCGCTCAAGCTCTTCGGAGGTGAGGTCACCGGCGCGCTTGGTGAGATCGACATCGGCCTTCTTGCAGACCAAGTTGGAGTAACGGCGACCGACACCAGTGATCTTGGTCAAGGCGTACATGACCTTCTGCTTGCCATCGACGTTCGTGTTCAACAAACGGATGATGTATTGGAAGCTGTGCAAGTCAGCATTGCTCTAACTATGCGAGAACGAGTCAAAATCGACATTGCCCGTGTGCGTGTGCGCAATTCCATTCTCACAGCCACCAGCTATCGCAATCCGCCTGTCCAGTCCAACTAGCATGTCCAGTTTTGTCCAATTCTTCTAGCCAGATCCCTACTATCCTATTGAACACCTTGCACACGAGCGTCCACCATTGCTCTTCTCACTGGCTCTTGCACGCTGTTGAACTAGGGAGGCGGATTGACATAACGAGTAGCTGAGATCGAAGCGGGCATTGCGACAAGACGAAAGCGACGAACGATGCGTGAACTCTTAGGTTGGTGTCTTGACATACTTAGACTTCTCTCCGGAGACGAGCGCTGTGCGATTGTCAGCATGTCTGTACTATGCGTGTCGGGTCCTTCAGCACTGCGACCCTGCCCTCTGCGCGAGCGGAATGGTTTTCGCTCGACACACGAGTATAGTCGCAATGAGCAAGGGGCTTTCAAGTAGCCAGGGCGTACTCACACATGATGGCGGCTTGTCGTACGTCGATGTGGTGTTGTCGATGCTCTGTCGAGTGGGTTATCGAAAATCATCAAATTCACCAGCAAGCGAGTGGGAGCCAAGACGACGGCACGTGCGCTAAGCTAGCCCCATTCCGATACTAGCGCCTTCGACACCATCGCTCCAGTTATTACATGTAGGCCCTTATGTTGGACCACACTTTGAGAGCCACTTAAATCTGTTGCCGCATCGTTCCAGTTGTATGAACTAAACAATATTTTCTGTGACCTTCCGTCCAGAATATCACCTCACCGCTCTTTCTTGCTCTGTTACTTGTTCAATTCAGTGGTGGGCTGTGCAAAACGACCTGAAGGTGCTGCCTAGCAATGCGCTCCCAGCATTTGATCCATCTCAACTTACAACAAAAAACAGTAAAACAAGGCACAAGACCAACCATGTGAGCGAATTCACGTCATGTTCAATATTGTTGCCTGCATAGCCAGGCTGACATTCACCAGCCACATCCCGCTGTCGCGCGACAAGCGCCTCTCATGTGGTGTAGTCTGTACTACTTCCAGTTCGTGGCCCCCAACTCACTCTTCTCCGTCCGCAAGACATGGCTTGCCATCCCGCTTTACTTGCCCGGCCGTACTTGATAAACCTGTCCTTCTGACCTCAGTCATCGATCTCGGGAATTTCTTTTGGTCATAAATTCAAAAGCATTATTCAAATGCTCTTTCCTCATTGTGTCATGTGTGGCTTCGGCCCCTGCCAATCTCTGCGAATTGGAGCTTACACCCATGCGACTGCGCCACACGTTTAGCCCCAACAATTCACCATCGAGGCGTCCTGCGCCTGAATGTAGGCAAGACCATCGATAATGGTGGGTGCAGGGTATGCCAAACTACTTCTTAAATTCTTCAGAACACCCACCGAACCGGTTCCCGCAGCTATTTGACCGTCTCGCTTTGCCCTTTGACTACTTATTCTGTTTTTTACTGGCTTTGTTTTTGGACATACATTTATCTCAACCTAAAGCCCTTCGTTGTTGGCAAACCAGGATTTTACTACTGTTTTATTTCTGGCTGGATCAACTCATGCATTCATCGAAAGTCTGTTCTGCATACTTTAGTCACGGAAGCGGACACACTGCTTAGCCATTATGTCCATTGGGCTTGGTACTCCAACGGTGGCCTATCTGCCTCCTGCAAATACGTCTTTCGACACCACTCATGATACTGGTACTTCAGACGCGATACCCCCTATGCCTGGACTCGCTAGGCAGGACACAAACTCTTCTACCGGAAGTGCACTCAGGCCACCCAATGGAAATTGGGCATTCGAAATCAGTGGTGTCTGCCCAAGTTGCCATCATTACCACAAATCGCTTCGGGTACATGTCAGAATTTCGAATGATTCTACCCAGGTTCGCGATGTCTACTGCAAAAAGTGCAAACGCTTATTGTTGTCTTCTGGAAACGCCAACGCCACGCGACTATCCCTTCTGTCTACCATGAGTCTAGAACCAGATCCCATTGAAACTGAGTTCCGAACGACTTTGATTCATATGATACGGGCTTCTACTCCAATCGCGGTGCTCTCTCCTGTCCTCACAGTCATTCCAGAAGTGAAATCGGCCGGTCCATCAAGGGAGACTTCAATCCGTTCCAGGTCAGGCAGAAGTTCCCGAATGCCTACAACAACCTTTGACGACAATCCATTGCAGAAAACAGTCCATAGTATCGGTGGATACAAGCACAATAAGAATCCTTTAGCCGAGGGCCGGCACATACTTTCCGACATCAAGAAAAAAGTCAGAGCAAGATTCTTCAAGTCGCGAAACATCCCCTTTAACCTGGATAAATGGTTTTCGAGGAAAGAGAGCTCAAAGTACGAAGGCCATCATCAGGATCTGGCATGCGCACCGATCAGCGCTTCTCCTCCAATTGAAATAGCGCCATCCTCTCGTGAGGAACACGCGGAATCACCCGAGGATATCGACACCAACTTTGATTTGGCTGCACTTGATATATTCACCTCGTCAACCACTGCTGCGGATGCGCTGGCTTCATTGAAAACCTTGGACCCTCAGGCTTTGCGGGCTTTGCCTCCCCAAAAGCGAATTTCATGGGGTCGTAAGCAACTCACTGAATTCAAAACTCGTTTTTCTGGTGTCACGGCTCATGTAGGACCTCCTGGCATGAACGATACTGATGGTATCACTGAGCCCGGAGAATATCTACATTGGCTAGATGGCCACTCCCCTCGGCGCCATTCCATCCTGGCATTCATGGGGGGCGGATTTCCCTCCTATGAGGATAACGACTTTCGCAGGGCAAGTGATCATACGCTCAACGGTCGCCCGCTAAGCATGAGTGAAACACACCTTTCGGAAGCCGATACCCTTGTTGACGGTGTGAGCATCTCCTCTGTACCACGTCATATCCTCGTCGAGACTCTGCACCGAGATCATCGCAGATCACTGCCAGCCCGCCCTCTTTCCATTGACAACGTTGTTCATGACTGGTCACAAATTCAGCGAAACAGAGCTGAGGCTCGGAGATCCATTGACTCGACCGCAACCGGAGGTGCTGTTCGAAGCATTGCTGCCAGAAGCCATGCTTACAATCGCTTATCCCGCAATTCATTGAACCATGCATCCTCTTTCTACGGTACGGAGCCAACTACTTCACGAGATCAACTCCAAATCGGTGAAGAAGCCGAGCGTGCTGGCGCTCGCGCTAGCACATCACAGCGCCCACGATCACTTTCCCCGTCGCCACCGAAAGTCGAAACTGATACAATGTCGCAACATGAATGAACTCGAATGACATGTCCCAAATCTTTTCGTTTTTTATTTCGGAACCTTTGGGACGAGCTTTACGTTGTCTTGGTTATTTGTTGGATTTTGCGATTCCTGTTTGCTCTCATTAACTAGACCCATTATATACCAAACTGAGTTTCTTTCCTACTATCTACGCTGCTGGACAGTCCCGTATCAAGTATTGGAATAAGGTCATTTCTATGGTTACATGAATTACATATTTCCATTAGGAAGCTTGTGGTTTACTAGTTTCCGTTGATAATGATTTAGCTCTGTTTCTCTTTCGTATAGTTTGCGGTGTAAGTAGGAACTTTTAACCTCTACACCAGTCAGGGGGTTCGCATAACAATGCAATGGATGATAATTATCGATCCCTAATATGACACGCATCCCACTTGAGTACGACGACTCCTTGTTTGATGACCGAAAATGCACATTGAAAAAGAATCGCTACTCGAATCTCACTTGTCATACAAATATTGACTCTTGTGTCACGAGTAGCATTTTCAACTTCACGCCAGATTTCCTAAACATTCACAGTCGCTACAATAGCATAAGAAGTTTCATTACAATTTCCAATCATCTACCAATCGAAACAATAAAAGATTTGTGAGCAAAATAGTGGTGAATAGTGCGCAACAAGGTAAGGTCAAACATGTCGTGAGCGACAACGATTCTGCGTATAATTACAAGCTTTTCTTTTCGCAGTCGCATCAACCATCTTTTGTATACTAATCTCTGGCATTTGCCAAGATATATTTCAACAAGATCAAAAACTTGCTTAAAATGGCATCAGTTTGTCCTGACGCTGACAAAGTTGCAAAGACAGGGGTATTACAAGAGCCAAGGCCAAGACTTGGATTACATGACCTCGTGTCTTACATCAATATGATTTTCATCACAACTAACGAGAGCTAAATGCTTATTAAATATGCAGCCAAGAACAAACTTCAGTTCGACTTGGTCCCTGTGACTTGTAGAGGCAGTGTCATACTGTGCGGCTGAAAAAACTTCCAAATGTCTTTTTGTGACAACATCGGCTAGCGAGGTGAGCATTGTGCTTTGGTGGCTTCTTGAACTGCAGGATGACAGCTTTTCATGATGACTTGGTTGTGTTATTGACATGGAGAGTCTGACTGTTAGATTAACAGGCACAACATGTTTGTCATGACGACCCATGAAAGTGTAAACATAGAACGGAACTTTGTCAACAAGATCTTAATGTAGAATGTATCAAGAAGTGAGATTGACATAGCCCAGGAGCTTCAGCTTTTGATGCATGTAGATAACTCGATTGCTCTTGTCCAACATCTATATAAGGTCAACAGTGCCACTTCATTCCAGTTCATTCCACAGCATCAACCATCAAACGCAATCTAATCACCAGCAACTACTTAACTCAAACTTCTTCATTATCAATGGCCCAAGTCCTCGGTGTAGTAGCCAACGTCCTCGGCGTCTTTGGCTTCTTTGCTTCCTCCTTTCAAAACCCCAACCCAAATGTCTGCAATGTCCGCATTGCAGCAGCCTTGAACGGTCCCGAGCTCAGCGGTGCCGACGGAACCATCCAAGCAGTCCGGATTTACAACGAGAACCAACAACTTATCGGTTCTCGAGGCGGCGGCTATATTGGCAGTGGCGGCTTCGCTGACTTTGGCGTTCAACAATCTAACAACCAGCAAGCTATGTTTGTCCAGATCCAAGCCACTAACGACGCAATCTGCATCCCATATGCCACTACTACCTTTGTAGATGGCGCAAAGTACGGTTGGGTCGGCGATTGGGGCGCCTTCTGCGGGTTGAACTGGTACTACGGTAACGTCGTAGTAAGTCTCTCTTCCCCCCACCAAGTCCCCGACGCCATTTCTTCTTTCCGCATACTAACAAGTAGCCTAGGTTGATGGCAGCTAGTAAGCACCCACCACTCAGAGACAACGACGAAGCCATCAGACCACTAACTTTTGACCAACACAGCAAACCCAGATGCACCTGGATCGACAACGACCACACCAACGACTTCAAAGCCGGCATGCTAATGATCCACTGGATCGACTTCACCAACAAGAGAACCCAAGGCTCCCGCCCAGCCGATTACTGCCGCTACCCTGCCTTCCGCGCCTACACGCCCGAAGGCGGATCCATCTTCAAACGCGATGCCGCCGACGAACCCACGCACGTGGACCCCAGACTCGTCATTAGTTCCGAGCCTGGCCACAACGCAACTGAGCTCTGTGCT
This sequence comes from Bipolaris maydis, assembly GCF_028858645.1. Taxonomy (NCBI): domain Eukaryota; kingdom Fungi; phylum Ascomycota; class Dothideomycetes; order Pleosporales; family Pleosporaceae; genus Bipolaris; species Bipolaris maydis. Next base: position 3,081,869 of record NW_027093857.1, on the reverse strand, counting down.
AGCAACACTTCACGCGGCCCGGACTTTGTCTCTCTGTTCGAAGGCATCTATTGCAACATGGAGACTCGTGAGACGGTGCCTGTTTGCGACACGGGTGTTACGGGCCTTTGCTTTAATGCCGAGGCCAAGCAGCTGCAGAAGCCGGATGGAAGGGTTGAGCAGAAGAACTTTACTGAAGTCATCGCGTGGAACTGAACGTGGTGGTTGGATTGACAATGATAAATATGGCAGCTTCGGCGCGGCTTGGTGTGCGCTTGTACCTATACCATCACACCATTGAGTTTGTTTAGAGTTTTCTTTTGTACTTAGACGGCGCGATTAGATCACATTCATTTTAGAAATTGGGGCCTTTTGCAGCTAAAACGTTAATTTCAATCATTTTCTAGACTGAGTATGGATGGTTGATTCGTATTCAGAAGTAAAGTTCTCGTCGGTGCTCTCGAAGCCACGCACGAACGCCGCCTTGAACCGGGCCCGACGCCTCCGAATTCAATACCTTCCCCTTTGAGTCTCCTCTAAAAAAAAGAAAAAAGTGCAATGGCAACAAAAAAACATACAACAGCGGGGATTCGCCAGTGGTCACCCGCCTGACTACTAGTCCGCCGGTCGAAGACTTAACGTGCGGCGAACGAACGAGAGCCAGTGCTGAATTTCGCCGATGGTCGTATGTGACAGAATTTTTTCGGATGGAGAGAGATGTAGCTGGTAAAGATGAGAAAAGAGGGCAGCATTTGACAGATTTTATCAAATTGCTAGAAGAGCGGACTTGATGACTGGCTACTTTTTTTGGCAAGTTGAATTGCTCCAATTATGTCCTAGTAGCATATTATGAAGGCCTTGAGACTTCTTCACGTCACTGCGGAAAGCACTAAAAATCGAAATAGACACGTGGGAGTACTTGATGCATTTCAAAGTTGATTTAAAAATAAGTAAGGACAATGGCAAAGCATAAGAAACGAAGATATGAAGAGAAGGTTCGATAAGTCTCCACTCTTCCTCTTCCCATGATCCTCTAGAGCGCCTACCAATCGTCAATCATATCATTAAACTCCTCACTCTCAACATCCATAACCTTTCTCGCAGCCTCGCTCCCACTAACAGGCAGCATCTCAAGGCCTCCCTCGTCATCTTCATCATCATCTCCACCCTTAGCCTTGCCCTTGAAATCCTTCGGGACCTCTTCCGGATCCAGCAATCCAACTTGGAACAGCACGCTAGCCTGGTCCCAATACAGTCTCTCGCTCCAGATCTTGCCTGCGCGAAATCCAACAATGCTTATGACGACGATTTCGACCTTTTCGTTTGTAGGAGGGACGCCCGGTAGGATCCAGGGCATCTGGCAAGTGTGTTTAAAATTAAAGTAGATCTCGTCGACAATACGGTCGACGCCTATAGTGCGCGAAATGAGGCGCATGTGGAGGGATGGAGGACAGCTTCTCAGAAAGTAGTCACGGTAGAAGCGCTTGAGGTCGGATACACCGATACCGCCCGTCATCGTTGGGGTAAAGTTTACAGAGGGCCTTGGGCTTCGAGTATATGTTTCTAAGAGCTTGTCGACTGCCTTGCCATGGAACTTTTCTGTTTGTTTGTTAGATTATTACTACGGGAAGGTTGCCCGAAGGAAAGACGCACGCTCTTCGTTCTGTTCTAGTACTCGCTCCAAGTCAACTTCAGCGCTGAAGCCTTTTCTTACTGTGCTCAAACTCCGGCTCCATGCAAGCGCATCAGCGACGGCGTCATATTCGGGCAAATCGTGTTCGGCGAATCCAGCGTCTACTCCTTCGTACGTGAAGCAAGGATACAAGATCTTGTCCTGCAAACCTCCAACGCCAATGCCAGGCGTGACGCGCTTCTGCACCGTTTTCCGCTTGCCCTGGATGCCGAGGACTTCTGGACGGCGCACCACGCCCACAGTGCACTCATTTCCGGATGCGCCCTCTGCAAGGTGTACGAGGACGCGAAAAGAGGAGGTGAAGCGATGTCGTGTGTCGGGTATCGAAGTCGGGTAATAAGCGATGAGGGAACAGAGTTTCGAGGTCGCGGCTCTGGGCTCTGAAAAGATGTCTAAGCACACAGCAGCTGCGTCTCCAAAAGCTGAGAGTTTACCGTCAGCGAATGTTTTCTCGGACTGCAGCTAACAGCCAGTGGTCGTTCCCAATGCGCAAGACTAAGAAAGGGTCGTATACCTACGATAGCGTAACGCTCTCCAATACTCATGTTCTCGCCCAACTTATGGAGGGTCTGCACATATTGCTTCCCGCCATTGCCCATGGGGATGTATTCGACGACAAAGCCCTCGTCGCGCCATGCCTTCATGGTGTGGACATCGAACTCGGCATCTTCAGCGGTAATGTAGAGCAGGGGCGTGCTACTCCTAAAGGACAACCAGCCATTGCGGTCGGCAAGGAATTGTTGCGCCATCTCGTCGTTGTTGGTGTTGCTTGGAAAATCGTTCGCATCAGGCGCTCCGGTCAAGCCAGGATTGTTGCAGCTCCACTAATATTCGTGAGGCTTGCCCAGTTCTGCGCTGGTCACGTCCGATTTCCGCTGCAGGATGGCCAAGGATGCTTTCCGAGGCAGAGACAAAAGAGGAAGATGTATTCAGTGTACAACAGCACACGAGGCACGACTTATCTTATGGCGCATTTTCGGCTTGGCCACACACCAAACCCTGTTGTACTGTGATGGAGACGGGATCTAGTGGAGGCGTGCGCGCGTCCGCCGACTTGCATATGACGTAACTGGAGACATGTGTCCGCCTCGGGTTTAGCAGTGCCGCTAGGGGCCGTTGTCAACACCACAGAAATAGCCAATCTTTGTTCAGGGCTAAGCCTTGCCGCAGTTTTCTTCCGTGCATAGCCAGGGCCTATAGGTGCTGGGATATTTATTTGGGCCCGTGATACCGCAGTCGCAGAAAGCTGTTCCTGGTCATTAATATATATTATTCCCTCTCAAGGCCAAAGTATATCTCTGAGAAGCGCACTGTGCAAGCTTATGCAAGCACATTCAAGAGTTTGTAGTGATAAATATAAATCGATAAAAGAGGCCCAACTATCAATCCGGAAGACTGCCAATTGTGCAAGTCCTGATCATGCGACAGTGCCCACCTCCTAATGGCACCCAATTCCCGCAACACAGGTATTGCACGAGTCAGCCACCGAACAAAGTCCCACGATCGACATACATACAATGCAGGCTAGTTGGGGTCGTGATGGCATCAGGTGGCCTCGGTGGCCTCATTATGCCGACTCTCTTTATTGAAGAACCCAAGGTTCACCCGCATGGCCCGCAATATCTGCCTTCATGATTAGCGCCATTTCTCAATCGAGCATGAGTTACGAACGCCTTTGCAAGCTTTCCTTTGCTTTGCGTCTGCTATCTCTTTGATCTCTTTGGCTTTCATCTCCAGCCATTCTTCTGGTGTACCATGAAAGTAATAATCCAGCTGCTCGGAAAAGATCCATTCACTGTCATCGTCGATTGGATTAAAGAAATCGTAGCCTAGTACGCTGACGTTCATGTTGGCGTTTCGAAACGTAGCTAAAAAGGGCCTGATAGTTTCGAGGACCTCAAACAAGCCCTTTTTGTATTGTATGTGCCAGGGTAGATAGATTTTAACTTTTAGATGTCGGTTGCCTTTGAGCATGAGAAGGCTATCAAGACTGTCTTCCAGAGTCGTTTTCGCGATTCTTGACATCCCCAACCCGTAGGGTGAATTTTCATGTATACTTATGGTAAGGCTGTTGATAACATCTTTGATAGGAAAACACATGGGCCCGAAGTGGTTACGATTAAGGTGGGCTCGAACACATCGGTAATCGATTTCAGCGGCTGTTATGGCCCTGAAGTACCTCGTTGCAGCCTCAGATGCAAACTCGATGCCCACGAATTTAGAGTTAGCGAATGGTGGTACAGAAAGACGCGGCAAATCAAGAATGGGTTGGTCAGATATCTTGACTGCATCAGGGATTTTTGAAAGAGCCATATCGAGATGTTCGGCATGCTCATCACCCCAAAGAAGATCGTAGCTATGAGCACAAAATGGTCAGCGGAATCTCCTCGATAATTCCACCTTGCCAGTTCTCATAAAAGGCCTTCCAATTGTCAATCTGCAGCTACAAGAGCCAATAACGCACATCTGATCGCGAAGCTCGCGCGGCAGTCTTGAAAGGATGAGCGATGTCAAAGGGGGACATAATTCCAGTTCGGAGCACGCCGTGGCAACAGTGTTTAGTTTTCTATAGATAATCAGCCATCAATCCACACATGATTCCTGTGTAAATATACTCTTCAGTAATGACCAGCTGTTCTTTGAGTCGCCGAAGCGTGGGATCCTTATCCATCCTTTGCTGGTCTTCTTCAGCTTGAGCTTCCAGTTCTTCAAATTCATCGTAAATCACCATGAGTAGAGCTCTAGCTATTCTGTCTCCATCAATTTCTTTCCATGAATTTCCAAAGATTCTTTTCTTGCGTGCTTCAATGCTGGAAACATTAGCGGCGTGTATCAACTCGAAGTTACAATATTCGCAAACTCTTGTTTTATCCCGAGGTAGCTGGTCATGATGCTAGTTCGGGCGTTAGTACATCATGGCCCATGGCTCCAAAACTCCTTACGCTCTTCCTTCGTCGTACAAGCTAAGTAACTGCACAGACTGATCATGATCAAGGCCCCAGAGCCTGCGATCAAGTCCGGAATTAGGTTCACTATGAAGAAGTCAATCAGCTGCGATCGCGTCACCAAAGGGACAATTGATTGGAAGAACACCGTACTGGCGCAATTGTTCACTCATGATTCTTGTCTGATAATATGAATAGTGAATTGGGAAGAAAGAACAGAAACGAAATTGGAGATGGCATCTGTTGACTGCCTGTTGGTAGCTGCGGGGCGTTTAGGCGTCAGCAGGTCGTGATTGGTGGATGCAAAGGACGGAGTACATGCGTTTTCACGTGAGCACATGCCCCATGAACTAGTCAGGCAACTGCGACTGTGACAGTTCAATTTGCGGAAAAAGTGCGTTCGATTTGCAATGATCCTCACCTTTATAACACCTGTCCCATCAGTTGTGAGACCAATGCCATTGTTCGAGCGCTAAATATCTCACTATAAGAATATTCTATTGTTGCCAAATAATCTACACCTGGAATCTCAAAGGAACAGCACAGTATTACACTGTCCCGGAAGGCAAGCAGCACACATCATCTCTTCACATTTAACAGTCAAGAATCCCCTCTTTCACGACTTTGCCGGAGCCCCAAGGCTCCATATGTTTGTAAATTTTGGTTGTACAGACCTGCGAAATTACGTACAGAAACCCTATGCCTAGGCTTGCTGCCGCTACTAAAAAAACAACGCCTTCGCATCTAACCGGTCACCTGCCATTATGCGAAGTATTGAAAGCAGATATGACTGCCCCCCCCCCCCCCCCCCCTTCCCTCGAGCCAAAAAAGAAACTCAAACACCATCGCGTGCGTGCGTGCGAGCTATGGGTGCCTATCCCGCTCTTGTCGCAAACGCCATCTGATGCTTTTTAAACGCCAGGTTAAAACGCCAAGTAGAGTATGGATCGAAGAAAAATTATTGTAAAGTGGACGTGACCAAACCTATTTGTAGTGTTGTGTTTTGATGCGCAAAAATGCACTCTTTTCCTACTTTTTTTCTGGTTTTCTTGTTAGAGGCCTTCGGTAGCACTGATACGCACCTGGAGCGGCGTTTGATGGCCGGTGCGAAGGTATGCGTGCGCTCGGCGTGTAAACGAATCCGGTCTCGGAGGGCAAGTTGCTAACAAGGTGGATCTTTGGTTGCGCATCAAAATGCAGCCGGAACTGAATAATAAGGAAACGTCAGAAACCCCAAGGTTGTAAGCAAAATGAAAGGGTGGAAGTATTGCGAACATGCGCAAGCTTAGCTGAAACAAAGCCTATGCTGCCGTCGGAGTAGGGACTCCGTTGGCAGCAAGCTTGGACTGTTGGCGCTTTGCTGCAGAATGTTCGCTGTCCTACATTAGCACAATCGTCAGCATGATGGTGTAATACTACCCCCGAGACACGGGCGAGCGCTGGGAGGATTTGGTGAGGCGTTCTTCACGCACGTCAAGGCCAGTATCGGCGAAGTGGCGCTTAGCACTTTTCGCGTCCTTCTTCTTTTTATCTTTGCTAGGCTTCTTCGGCCGCGTTTCTCCCGGCAGGAATACGTCGTCAGGAAGTGCAGTGCTACTTGGTCAGTGAACGGTAAAGCGACAGTGTTTGAAAGACTTACTTGCGAGTGTGAACCACCTTGACAGACATAAGCTTTTCGTCGTAAAGATCTGAGTCTGTGATATAGCTCCTAAACTGACTGACAGGGTAAGAGATATCCAGCGACTTAGTAGCATCTGTCGGAATAGTCAGCATGGTGAACCATGAAGTATGCAAATTGATTAGACGCACCCGGAGGCAAAGTGAGGCCAATGTAGAAGGTCGTGGTGTAGATGATGTGGGTATCGTCGTCGGCTGGCGCAGTGCCGTCCGCAGGCACTTCAGAAGCTGGAATCATGTATTCGAGGGAACCCTGAGTAACTTCGTGGAACTGATCGTCTTTACAACGATGATACCGCTCGAAGTAGTTGATGTATGGACGTGCAGTATCGATACCAGTCTGTCCATCATCAATACCCTTGACAATGTGGCGGATTTTGGACTGCACTAGTCCAGAGAATGTCGAGTTTGCCTCCTTAGTCCGACTTGCAGCAACCACACTCAGGTAATATTTGTGGTCTTTGGTAAAAAATGAGTGTCGTTCGAATAGTGCATTCCAGTCTTTTGTTCCCGCAAAGATGTGTTGTAGGATCTTGTCCGCTCTTCCAAATTCATCCTTCATAATACGCAGGGTAGATGGCATGACTGTATGTGTGGCACACATGGAGGGGAATGCAGGCGTGATTATGGGCATGAGGTGTGCTCTGTCACCACCATATACCTGTGGGTTCCATACTCGCAAACCCAAATCGCCTTCTTCGATATGCTTCAGCATGACCGGTCTCGGCCAAGTCCACTTATACATCAGACTGAAGAACTTGGAAACAATGGTAGCACCATTTGCCATGGGATATAGTTGGCAAATACGAGCAACCATGATAGCCCACGCGACACCACCAGGGTATCCGAAGACAGCTCCGTAGATGCCTCTACGGTTGGACCACAGCTTGATGGCCCTCAGAGCATGTCTGAAGCTGACTTTCTGCGGTACCGCATCCAGGAGCTCATTGGTGACTCGTGTACCGTTTACGCTTCGGGTTGCTGATTCCGACAGGCCCTCTAGATCTTTCTTCTCAATAGTGTCCATGTTCCTGGGTATCGAAGACCGCTTCGGCAACGATGCAAATAGCAAATCTATGCTCACTTCACGGTATTCCATCTTGATAATCGGCACGAAGGCATCTTCGACGGGTACGAACTCGTTGATGTCGTCGACATTGGACATTTCTCGAAAGGTTGGAGGGAAGAATTCGAAAAACTCGTGGATGGCCACGAATTTAGGCGCGACAACGAGCGTGTCAATATCGGACGACGGGCCATGAACACCGAGAGCATAACTGCCAAATGTGAAGATCTTGCCGCCTGCAGCATCGATAACGGACTGCTGCACACCCTTTTGCTTTCCCACGCGACGGATGAATTCTTCGACGACTTTCTGAATGTGTTCGATGACTTCTTCCCTGTATCATGTCAGACAAGCGCTCTCGCATCCTCAGCAGCGGGCGTGACGTACCTCCTTCGGTTGCCTTCTGGGGTTTCAAAGACGTTTTCCGCCTTGAGTGTCTCGATGAGCTTGTCGTTCAGCTTGATGTCATGCTCGGTAGGTGCGGCCTCTGAGATGGCACTAGTGACACCAAATTGGCGGGATGGCTTCTTCTGGCCGTCCATGGTCGACGTGATGGGATGGGTGTGGGGAGTCGCGCAACTTCGGAGGTGCTGCGGTACGCTGATGTTTGGCGGATCCTGCTAGGTAATGAGGCGCGTGTCGGAGTGGATTGTCGTGAGAGGCGGCTAGACTGAAGGGGTTCTGGTGATGTTATGAGCGCTCCCACATGGCGACGCGACTTTGTTTGATCCTGGGTCTGGCAAAGGAAATGAATGCGACAGCAGAAGCCTAGGATGCATCCGTCTTTGGCACGAGTCGTTGCCAAGCCCGCTAGGGCGCCACTGCAGTTGGTTCCAGGAACGGTCCAGTGCGTCGGCTCCTCCAACATCAACATGGCAAAACAGCTGCCGGCGCAGCTATCTCACAAAAGCGCCTTGGTATTGCTACCTCCTTCACATATCACTGCGCCAATCGAAGCAGTACGACGTGTCTACGACAAGCAGTTTCTACGATGGCCTCCGCATATCAACTTGCTGTACCCTTTCCTGATATCACCCTCCGAGTCTGGCAAACTCAAGGACGACATTCGCATCCGAATTGGACAAGTAGCCCGCACCATACCCCCTTTTCATATGTCACTCGACTCAAATCAACCTGGTGTCTTTCACCATACTCTCAAGAACAAGACCGTCTGGCTTGGCCCCACCACTTACAGTAATATCCGAAAACTTCAGGCGGCTTTGCACTCCGAATTCTCTGTGAATGAAGTTGACCGAGACCGCCGGCCTTTCATGCCCCATCTTTCAGTAGGAAAAACAAAAAGCCAAGGTGGCGTAGACACGATTAGCGTAGAGATTGCAAAGAGCATCTCCAGGTTCCGCACACACAATGTAGAAAAAGATAACAAATCCACTGCCCTGGAGTGGTATGTCGACAGGGTTCATGTCCTTGAACGCAAAGATGAGAAGGATCCCTTCAAGATTATTGGCACTATATCATTAGGGGAAACTAGTACAAGGGCGGAGCAGGCGACTACTTCAGTCGGCTGATTCAATCACGTTCCGACTACAGCGACTTGGGTGAGGCAGTATGTACGCCTGATCTCAGTTCTCAGCAAAGAAAGTCTTCAGTTGCTCATCCAGCCATTTGACGTCCTCTGTCGACTGCCCAGGTCCACCAGCCCTGTTTCGTCCGTTAATCACGAAAACGTTGTTACCTTTTTCATGGGTAAACTCACCAGTGGCCCCAAATTGATGGGAAAATCTTCAGAGTTCCTACGCCAGGCCTCATGTTCTGAACTTCAATCTCAGAATCCTCGGGTGGGAAGTAGAGATCTGTTTTCGCTGGGAGAACCAGCGTCTTCGCCTTGATAGCCTGCATGGCCTTTTTGAAGTCACCGTTATACGGCTCTTGTTGTGAGCAATCTCCAGCTTGCCATGTGTGCGCCATTGTGAGCATGTTTTCTGGATCTTTCGACAGCGCCCATGACTCCCAAAAGTTGACAAGGAAGTCATCCAGGTCCTTGTATCCAAGCGTCGGGGCACTCTGATACAACTTCTCGCGATAAAAGCTTTGAGAGAAACCCCAACCAGCATAAACGCGTCCAAGGGCCTTGAGGCCGGCTTCTCGTGTCTCAGACGAGAATGTCACTTTCTTTCCTTGGGCTGTGTACAGATCTGGTTTCGCAACGCCTGCTGAACTGGTACCTAGCGCAGCGTAAAGACTACTTTTGACGCCCTCCAGGAAGACCTGGTTGTGCAGACTGGTCTTTGCGCTTCCACAAAACGGCACGGCAAGGTCCATGAAATCGGGAAACTGGGTGGCCCATTGATACGTCTGCCCAGCACCCATGGACCACCCGAGTACTGCACGAACATGTTTGATGCCCAAGTGCTTTGTCACAAGCTCATATTGCGCGCGCACGTTGTCGTAAAATAACACCTCTGGGAAGGGACGTAGAGCTGGCATGTTTGATGGTGAGGAGGATTGGCCATTGCCAAACAGAGCAGGCATGATAATGTAGTATTTGGACGGGTCAAGTGTTTTACCTGCGCCAGTGAGCCAGACATTGTCGGATATGGCTGTGTGGATTGATAAGCAATTGCAGCATGACGGTTGAGTGCGCAGTGCTTACTTCCAGAATACCATGTTGGATAGATGACGGCTGGCAGCGAAGGGTCACCTAGTGTCTTGTATGCGATGAAAGCATCTGGTATTTCACCTCCAGATTTGAGCTTGAAGTTGCCTAGATTGTAGGTTTGGTAGTCTTTCTCTGAGGACATGTTGAATTTGATTTTAAACTTTACAAATCGCGGACAGAAATAATGGCGAGAGCATTTGAAGCATCAGATGTTCCATGGACTGCAGGAAATGAGAGTTGTCATCTGTCATAGCGCTTTCAACAAGAAACCTTGGGTAAGCTGACCTTCCACTAAGCATTGGTGCTGTTATCATTCGTAGCGGGGTAGCTCAGATGCGTAGCGGGGTAGTACATGACGTTAGCAACCCTTCGGCGCCGTCTTTGGAGAACATGTCCCGCGTATAGCCGTTCAGACAACATCATTGTACCAAACACTTTAAGAAGCGGTAGTGATGCTGAGACGTTTTTTTTTTCTCCCGAAATAATCATGCTTGAATAGCCGTCTAAAGAAGCGATGCAGTGGCCTTTCTCGGGCGGTATGCCGCGGCTGCCTTTGAGTTTTCTGCAGGGTTCCGGGCTAAACATTCCTCCGCTAGTATTTGCCGTGTCTCCAACACGCCGTAGCTGCTTGATCATCACTTAGTAAACATTATTTTTTTTCCCTCATTGGAGTCATCTGCATCGATGAAAAGGGCAATCTTGGTCACGCGACGGCAACCAGTCTTGACCTTGACAACGCGTATTGAGCAGCACCAACAACCTTACCTCTGCTTTCCAAAAAGAACATACAACAAAACAACTCATCAATCCCCCACCATGGCTGCCGAACGCGCAGCTGCCGAAAAGGAAATAAAACGCAACCCACACGGAGACTTCAAAGCAGTCGAAGCCTCGCGTCCCCCCTTTGACAAGACGTCCTCTTTTCACTACATGCAAACACCCAAACCAGACTGGACACCCGGCAGCGGACCCAATGATGCCTCCAATCAAGGAAAATCGCACCGCTCCATCGCACCCTACGAGCAAGGCCGCCCCGTAGTCCACAACTACAAGCTCCTCATTTCAGCCATTGTCCCACGCCCCATCGGCTTCGTCTCAACCATCAGCGCAGATGGTCAATCAACCAACCTCGCACCGTTTAGCTACTTCAACCTCGTCAACCACGACCCCCCCATGTTCGTCCTCGGCTTCGCAGGTGGCATGGACAAGGCCAAGGACACGCTGAAGAATCTGCTCGATACCAAGGAAGCTACCGTTAATATCATCTCAGAGCATTACATTGAAGCTGCCAACTTTTGCAGCATCAATGCGCCGCCGGGAATTAGTGAGTGGTCGTTTAGCGGGCTGCATCCTGAAAAGAGTAAGATTGTGAGACCGGATCGCGTCAAGGAGGCTGTGTTTAGTATCGAGGCGAAGCTGGTGGATAGTGTCGAGTGGACGAGTAAGAACCCTGACACGCCGGGCAAGAAGACGGGCGTTACGGTGTTTATTGAGGGTGTCAATTTCTGGGCGAGGGAAGATGCGATTGATGAGCAGGGTGTGCTTATCGATCCTGCTGTAAGTTTTCTGCTTGACTATCACCCGTGTGGGCTTGCTGTCGTGTCTGATATGAGCTAATTTGTTTGCGTTGTTCAGGTTCTCAAGCCCATTTCTAGATGGGGTGGTATTACGTATGGGCGTACGACACAGGCGTTTGAGCTGCCTAGACCGGATTATGACGAGGTCACCAAGGATCCAGAGGTCAAGAAGTTGGCGCAGCCAAAGGGCGAGAGCCAGTTGTAGACGCGGAAACCTGCATCTAGACGTTTTGGTTTTGAACAAGAAAGGGTTAGAAGAAGAAATACACGCTCAAGAATTAATTTCTTTTGATTGATATTACGCGTTCTACCCTCCATCATGTCTCCTCGTATCTCATTCTTTTTTTTAAAACCCACCAAGACTCCACTGCATCAGAAAGAGATCTTCATCTACTCCTGTCGCTCCTTGGCATCCTCGACCGCCTTCCTCCAATCATAAAACTTCATATAGATGCCCTCTGAGATGGTAATGCACGAGCTACCTACAGCACATCCAACCCAGAGTCCTACCAATTTCAAATCCTGTGGGAAGCAAAGGAACAGGGCCAATGGTACAGCAATAACGTAGTAAACGAACAGATTGCAAACGCCGCCGACACTCTGCTTGCCCAATCCACGTAGCAGCGCATTAACCATTGCAGTTGTCGAGTCTGCAAACTGAAAGGTAGCGAGCAGGGGTAGCACAGTAGCAACAATGCTCACGACTTCAGGATCGCTACTGAAGGCGCGGGGCAAGACGTTGCGGAATGCTGTAAGGAAAGTAAAGTCGATAAGCCCGATTGCGAGAAAGGTTGCAACGTAAGTTTTGGTGGCTGTCCGGGCTGCAGAGAGGGAACCTGCGCCGATGAGATTGCCCAAGCGGGTTGAAACTGCGACACCAACGCTAAAGGGTACGTGGTAGATGGCTACAGCGAGAGTCATGACGCTGCAAATATCGAATTAGTATCGAATAGAAGAGGTTGGAAAGGGTGTGATAAATTACATTGATTGGGCTGCTAGATGAGCCGTGGAAAGATAGCTCGTTGAGAAAGTGAGAATGTCCTGAGATGGTTAGCAGATTGGACATAAAGTTTTGTAAACGAGTGACATACGAATGCAAGCCACTCTGTTTCCACCATGATGATACCCGGCACTGCCAACTTGGCCATTGGTCCCCAATTCGTAAACGCAGCTTTCGTGAAGCCGCCCCAACACTCTAGCGATGCGGGGTTCACAAAGTAGACATAGATGAAGAGGAGTAATGGCAAAAGGTTGTTAGAAACAACGGTTGCAAGTGCGGCGCCAGTAAGGTTCCAATTCAAGACGAAGACAAAGACATAGTTCAGGGCAATGTTGACTGGTGTTGCAATGAGCAGCACGAAGAGCGAAGCATTGAAGAGCCCCTGGGCTTGTGTAAATCTCTTGCCGGCTTCAAAGATTGCATATCCTGGTGCACCAGCTAGCAGCAGTGAGAGATAGTAGCCTGCAAGGTGAGCTAATTCCTTTTCTGGAACAAGAGCTGCAAGGATCCAGCCCGAACATAGCCAGATGGCGCCAATGGGAAGGGTGACAGCGAGCATGAACAAGATCATGCGTTGAAGGTGCAGACCAACCATGGTCTTCTTGCCGGATCCATAGGCTTGCGCACAGAGAGTATCCAGAGATGTGGCTAGACCTTCATAGATGGCTAGTCCAGTGATGTTGGCGGTCATGGTAGCGAGAGAGACAGCTCCAAGCTCATCCGTCCCAACTATATTAGATGCGAGTCAGTTGATGCCTCAGGGGCTATTATACTAAGCACTTACTGTGTCCAACAACAAAGATAGTCACCAAGCTAAACGAGTACTGCAGTAGGTACGTTCCCATGAGCGGAACACTGTACTTGAACAACAGCTGTGCTTCCTGGCGCGCCGTCGTCCCCAGCTCTTCCACCGTGCCATCTCTTCCTAGTAGACTTTCAATATCGGTCGTGTCAGCAATAGCTCCATACTGATACTGCTTCGCTGCATTGTCGTGGGCCTTTAGCAAGCCGACGCGCTCAGCGGTGCTCGTGGAGAATCGGCGGGCCTCGGAAGGGTCCATTGTGTATACGGTGCTACCGCCAGAAGTAAAGGGGAAAGGAACAAAAACCAGGGCTAAGGACGATATATCATAGTCGTGGCCTAGGGGCGCATCTCTGGTGTGGTGATCGACTTTGTTCTGGCGTTTCGAGCTTACTTTTGGTTGCGGCTGCCACAGTGGGGCGAGGAGCTGAGCTTCTGGCCCCTGTGTCGTCAATGGCGCCATACGTGTAAGTATGGGGCGGCTTGCAGCGAAGCAGTAAAGCGCCGGAGAACTTAACGGAGAGTGGGCAGCATAATCCGCTTACAGGCGCCTGTGTGGGGGACCTCCGCGAATGTTGTCCAGATGGGGGGAAACCTGGTGTAAGGTTTGCCCACAAGTGGGCTTAGGTTTGTTGATGGATGTGGGTGCGGAGACGGGCTTTTCTTTTCACGGGCACAGTCCGTAGCTTGCCATGGCTACCATGTTCAGCTACGATTGCCAGCCGCAATCGTGATCCAGACTTTGGGGAGAGTGCGGACCGTGAAAGGCACCGGTCAATTTTCTATTGGCGAGCGCTCGTTTGGTAGACTGTCTACCTCCGAACCAGCCGCGGTCCGCGATGCACTACTGTCCATTGTCGATACATGCACATGGATGGCTGTCGAGGATCTTCAACAGTCATCTTAAGACTGGCACCCTTGTCCTAGCCAAAGTGATAGCAAGAGATACTACCATGGCGGCTGAGTAGTGCAGAGTATTAAGGAGCTGTTGCTAATGTTGGTGTTGTTTTCGTCACGTGAGCTGTAGTTAGCCGAGGAAGGAGGTCCATCTTGGCATACCTTTGATCGGTCGAGTATCAGCAGAGTTTCTTACCTAGAGCCAGTCAGATAGCGTTTCTTCGTGCATTAAGAGGGCCTGTAGAGGGATCGTACATAATTCGTATGCAGCTAAAGATACACTCAACCAGGAACAAGGCTGATACTCTCCCTGCATAACTAAAATTCTCCTCCTACTGCAGGCTTGGACGAATCGAGCGTAGCGTAGTGTGAGTTTTCTAGTTGCGCAGCCAGAGTAAAGGCGGCCTGAAAACAGAACTAGTCCGCTACACATCACCAATGGCCACGAGCGCCTTCGCATGGAGCCACAGGGGTACAACTAAATTCGTGTCCAAGCATCTTTATATCAAGATGTGACAGGAAACGAGTTGGGTGCTTTGCTAGAAACACCATTAAACGAATGCGGTACGGAGTGTCTGAAAAGCCCTCTAAAGATATCTTATCACAACAACTCCGCCGTACGGAACGGCTTAATCGAAGTAATAGTCTCAAAGAACAGGTTGAGATTTTGGCGAATAAACGGCACTAGTCGTGAGCTTCTTTTTGAAGAGCTATGACCTCAGGTAATAGAATCTTGCCATCTAGGGAGAGATTTTGGGTGTTGATTTAGCTTATAAGCATGGTAAAATAGCACGCGATTGGTCATTTGACACTGCTGGAGTTACATCAAGGCCTTGTGCAACATTGTCTCTTACAATGGATAAAGATGAGCAAATTTTTGGTTGACATGTCGAAAGGTTTCGAAGGCTACAAAACAGTATATTCCAACTCAACCTAGGAAGATAAAACGAGTTTGAGATAGCAGTTCTCGGTCATAGATATATTAACAGAAAAAATACTGACTGTTTTACTACTGATAACTACTGCTGTGCTTGTGTCTTCCCCCCAAGCCCGTACTTTTCTGAAATAGATAGAATGATCGGCTTTGCACATTCAAATGAAATATTTTGTCACACCAAAATGGAACAATGGCCTCACTGAGAAGGATTATGCCTAAATCTACACTATATTGCTTCTGTTCCCTCATATGATGAAGTGGCAGATGACCATACTGAGTTTTCTTTACCCGTGGTAACCCAAAGTTTTACGTGCCCATGCTGAACCTTTGGAAACCACTCTGAAGTATACATAATTGTGAGATACTAACTGAAAGCCCACACCTTTACGTGGCTAGCACTGCGCATAAAAGAATACATTAATACTGCTGGAAAACCTTTTATTTCTTTTTCCTTTTTATTAGCTATAATGCAGCGTAAAGAATGGAAGTAGATTATCGTTTTCTGTCTTTGCGCAAGTGCTAAACTAGTATGCACGAGGCAGAGAAACGGCGCCGAAAGCGCCTGCGCCGATACTCCAAACAAGGCAGCCTAGACTTACACCCCTGACACAAAAGAAGTGTTGGCTTTACAACTCATCCTTCACTCGAAATTGGCTCCAGCATTATTGACAGAAGTCGAGGCAAGTACAGAAGTACATAACCACTTGCAGGTGATTTCGCCTATCTAACTACGTTATGCTCAATATCAACTCGGTTCATAAGAAACTCGCAGTACTACTCCAAGTTTAACAACGGGGCTGTATAATATGCCGCTAGCGTCCTTCCCCCCGCATTACAAGCATCTCATCGAAGCAATATAGAAAGCCCCTGATGGTCACAACACGCAGTGCGGCGACCCTTCCTACCGCTACGGGCGGGTTATAAGCAATCAACGCGCTTCTCTAGCGCTGTGGAAGGGCATCGGTTTGTAATTTTTTCTTTAAATTTCTTCAGTATCTTGTATTAAGTAAAGGTAAGCAACGAATGATGGTGGAGACTCCGCACGTGGTTTGCGAGCATTAAATCCCTCATTTTTATATCCCTCAAGCTAGCACACGGAAACTGCCAGGACACTGTGGGAGCTTTCACCAGATCTGATAAAATCTCCGAATTCAGCCACAGATTTGGAGGCGTCTAGTGTTCAATTGGCTCAACCCACACCGGCTGATTTTGGTGTATTACTATGAGGGATTTTTCTTGGGCTGATGACGCGTAGAAGCGCATCAAGCTGGTTGGCCACATACGACTCGGGCCGTTGATGGTAAAACCATTTGGTGTAGCTTGTGACTTAAGCCACGGGCCGCTATGACAGCAAAAGCTTCATTCAACGATTGCCGTTAGTCTAGGCCACAAAGCCTTTCATTGTAAGATGAGAGTCCTGTTTTATTTGATCGCGCTTGATCACGATTGCAGAATCCGACAAACAGGCTTGCGTCTTTTTTCTTTCCATTCCTAGGAGGCTCTTTCTGAGGTGCATTGCCACACTATACTGTCGGCCTAGCCCACAGAGCATCCTCAACAATGACCCCCAGTAAGGGCAATGTGCCTGACGATCACGAAGAGAACGAACCCACCGGAGATATAAACGACATCGAGAAGCAAGAGAGAACGACCCATATTGTTTGGGAGGATGTCAATCATCCCGGGAGGGGCCGTTCAGACGGTAGAACCGTTCGCCGCCAATCGCGCAGCAGAAGCCAAGGTTCCATTTCGAGTGTTCGAAGTCGTACAAACTCTATATCTGGCATCCCTATCGAGTTCCGCACGCTTTCCATCCAAGTGAGCGAAAGCAAGGCCAAAGCAAGAGACCCGCCATTGAAAAATACCGGCGATACCAAGAACGCGAACAGCGATTACTTTGGGCAACTCGACTACCACACACTGAGTGCGAAGAGCGTCTGCGACCGCTTCAACGTCTTTGAGAAGCAGGGTCTCAGCAAAGAGGCGGCTGCTACACGCCTTCAGCGCGATGGCAAAAATGCGATCCCTAGCCCACCCGAACACATGTGGCGGAAAATCTTCTGGTATGTATTTGGAGGCTTCTGCTCAGTGCTATGGATTGGAGTCATCATCTTCTTCATATGCTGGAGGCCTTTGGGAGACCCTCACCCTGCAGCGTATAACCTGGGCCTGGCCATCTTAGTGCTCATCGTCATCCTCCTTCAGGCCTGCTTCTCAGCCTTCCAAGATTGGTCGACGAAGCGAACGATGCAGTCAATCTTGGACCTGCTTCCCTCGGATGCAATGGTCCTCCGCGACGGCTCATTTGTCAAAGTTCCTTCTACCGATATAGTTGTCGGTGACATTGTTCGTATCTCCATCGGCGACAAAGTACCTGCCGACATGCGTTTGTTGACCACTTCGGGCGATGTACGATTCGATCGTTCGATGATAACGGGAGAAGCCGAGGAAGTAGACGGTGCGCTCGATTCTACAGACGAAAACTTCCTCGAGTCTCGCAATATTTCTTTCATGGGAACTATGGTAGTCAATGGCAGCGCTGTTGGCATTGTTGTGTTGACAGGAGAGAATTCCGTCATGGGTCGTATCGCGCAGGCGACGTCTGGAGTCAAGGAAGAGCCTACTCTTATCCAACGCGAGATCAGCCGATTCGTCTACATTATCGTAGGCTTGACAGTATTCCTTGCACTCTTGTAAGTTTGAAAACTAGATTATCCATGGAAAAAGCTGACCGTACAAAAGGTTATTGTTCGTCTGGGTCGGATGGTTACGAAAAGACCACAAGGGCTTCCTCTCCGTCGTCGCCATGCTCAACAACGTCATGGGTTGTGTCGTCGCATTCATTCCCGAGGGCATGCCCGTTGGCGTAGCGCTGACGCTCATGATGGTAGCGCGACGCATGAAGAGTGCCAATGTCTTACCCAAGGGACTCTCTACAGTTGAGACTCTCGGATGTGTCAACGTCATATGTTCCGACAAGACGGGCACTCTCACTGAGAACAAAATGACGGTAACTTCAATAGGATTTGTGGACGAGCTGAGGTCTGCGGAGGACCTTGCACCTATACTCGTTTCTGAAAGCTGTCCAGGAGCTTTGCAAAACCTCCATAAGGCCGCCATCTTATGTAACGACGCCATGTTCGATCCTACAACTATTCAATTGCCCGTAAATGAAAGAGCCATTCAAGGCAATGCGACCGATGGAGCTGTGTTACGTTTTGCTGAAGGGGCGAAGCTGGGGCGTTCTCTCCACGAGACTTTCCCTCGCGTCTTTTCGATCCCATTCAACTCAAAGAATAAATGGATGCTCTCGCTACACGAACAAGGAAAGAAAAGCGAAGAATCGGAAAAGCCAGATTATTTAGTTCTTGTCAAAGGCGCGCCCGATGTGCTACTCCCAAAATGCTCCTCTTGGCTGTCATTCCACACAAACACTGTCCAACCACTAGACAGTGAAGCGCGACGCCTTCTATCCCAGGCACAAGAGAAGCTTTCGCGCAATGCAGAACGTGTTATCATGCTCTGCCAGCGGCAATATAAGCCAGTTGCATCCCTGCGCTCAAACGCCTTTTCGGATGAACTTACTGAGCACGCTCTCACTGACCTAACTATCATTGGCATTTTGGGCATCCTTGACCCTCCACGTCCAGAATCAGCTGAAACTGTTGCAACGTGTCGGAGAGCCGGTATTAGATTCTTCATGGTTACAGGCGAC
This sequence comes from Bipolaris maydis, assembly GCF_028858645.1. NCBI lineage: Eukaryota > Fungi > Ascomycota > Dothideomycetes > Pleosporales > Pleosporaceae > Bipolaris > Bipolaris maydis. The sequence goes on along the minus strand of NW_027093857.1, from coordinate 3,062,961 downwards.
TTTGGTCTCACGGGAGCTGCAATCGCCCGGCGAATCGGTATCTTTTCTAGTGACAGAGAACCGGACACAATAGCGGACATCGTAGATCGCAATGCTTCTGGAGATGTGGCGACTGCAAAAACCGTGAGTAGTAGCTCTGGAAACCAATCTCTACTTCTCGAGGGCACACAGCTTGGCGATCTGAGCGACGCTGATTGGGACGTGGTTTGTCAATACGAGGAAATTGTGTTCGGGCGCACAACACCTGAACAGAAATTGCGCATTGTCAATGAGCTCAAGGGACGTCGAAATGTAGTCGCTGTGACTGGAGACGGTGTTAATGATGCCCCTGCCCTTCGTGCTAGCGATGTAGGTATCGCTATCGTGTCCGGTTCTGATGTTGCCCTGGAAGCTTCCGACTTGGTCCTGATGGATAAGTTTTCTTCAATCATCGATGGTATTCGTCTTGGGCGACTGGTATTTCAGAACCTTCAGAAAGTTATTGGGTAAGTCCATCGACTCTAGCAAGACAATACGTGACTGACTCATTGGCACAGATATCTCTTACCTGCAGGGTCCTGGTCTGAAATTTGGCCTGTCATCCTGAATGTTTTCTTTGGAGTACCCCTTCCATTGAGCTCGTTTCTCATGATCATCATCTGTGTTTTCACGGATCTCTTCTGCTCGCTCTCCCTTATCATGGAACGTGAGGAGTTCGATCTTCTCTCGCTACCTCCCCGAGACACCAAACGCGATCATCTCATCAACGTCAAGATTTACATACAGTCATATCTCTTCATTGGAGTGATGCAGACTGTCTGCGCGCATTCCATGTTCTTCCTTTACATGTGGCGTCATGCAAAGATACCTGCTTCCGCCCTCTTCTTTGCCTACGAAAAGTATACAGACGGTTTCTATGGGTACAGCATGGACGAACTCAACTACTTCAATACTGTCGGACAATGCGTCTACTTTGTCACTCTTGTCATTTTACAATGGGGCAATATTCTATCTATCCGCAACAAGCGCCTCAGCATCCTACAGGCCGACCCGTTCCGCAAAGAACGCCGCAATCCTTGGCTCGCTGCAGGTATTCTTATCAGCTTGGGCATTGCTATCTTTGTAACGGAGGTTGAAGGCATACAGAACCTATTTGGTACTGCTTCAGTACCAATAGAGTTCTGGCTCATTCCACTACCATTGGCGCTCGGTATTATAGTTATGGATGAGATGAGGAAGTTGGCTGTTAGGATGTGGCCAAATGGGCCCATTGCACGCATCGCGTGGTAGTTTCAGATGACCTGGTATGCCAGATAATCTTCTCGCATGTTTCAGTATGTCTGCATATAATTAATAATCAGAGGACGATGATAAAATCCACACAATAATACTTCCGTTTCGTAATTAATTGGGATTTGAAATTTACTTTACTTCGTGTTGAGGCCTACCTTACTGGTAGCATGAAACGTTGATGTTAAATTCAGTGACGAAAATACACATCTGCCCCAAAAATGAACACCGCATATGCTTATCATCTCATGAGATTCAACCCCACAAACTATAGATAGAAGTGGCAAGTCGCACCGTTGATGCAAATTAAACTGACATGAAACCAAAGACTACGCATTCCTGGAATTGAAACCCCTTCCCATGCAAGCAGAATAAACTCCGCATACTCTAATATCTGCGACGGCCGTTGGGCGATTTTTTAATTGTATTGACCTGACATCCCTATTGTCATATTAGTATTCTTTTTGCGTGGCAAAATCCTACACAGATATCAACTTACGCCTTGGCCATTGCAATTCCCAGCAAACGTTCAACCACCAGAGTTACACTGGCATGATGCGCCGGAGCCACGAGTGCATGGACCGCCAGAGATGATATCGGCTCCGTGGCATGTGAGCTGCGTCTGGGCTGTCGCGAAGCCAGAAAACAAGAGCATGCTGGTAGCGACAATAGAGACGAAGTGGAGTTGCATTTTGAAGATTTTGTCAGATTGAGAGTATCAATAATTATGGAAGACCCAGCTTCGCCCAGTTTGGCTATGAAAGCAGAGTGAGGTAAGGTCGTGGCGTCTTCATCACTAACTCGTGACATGATAAGAGTTAGATGTACCCACGATGCTTTCGATCCAGGGAGTGTCAGCTTCATCAGATCGGTTTTGTTGAGATCCCACCGACCAATTACTAATCTACACCATGACAGCCTCTGTATCTACCCGAATTGATTGATACGCTCGGCCTAGACTGATCAGTGATAAGCCTATAGAGTGTAGCTATGGTGAAGCAGAATAACAGGGAAACAAATATGCAGAGGTATCAAGTACGATTAATCAGGTGTTTTCCTTGATATTGACGTAAAGACATAGCACCAGCGCAAGTATCGAGGTGGGAGAAACATGTCCAAGACATGGATCAACTTCTAGACCCAGAGGTGACGGTCTATAATATGGGATGAGGTTGTACGCAGGTAAGACCTAGTTCTAACTACGACGGAACATGCAGGGGTGGTTCCTGTCAAAGCAATAAATCTTAGATGTGTCAGTTGCTTATACCAAACGCATCTGCCCGCCATAGTACCGTCCAGTGTTCATTCTCACCCTCTCCTATGAAAATCATTCTCCCCTTCTTTTCGGTTTTCTATCAATGATCTAAACGCCATCAAAGATGTCTTTTAGGTGGCCTGAAACTGTTTTATGAACGCTTATGAAGGAGATAGGCGAAGTCAACCTGCTCGTATTAGATTAGAAGAGCATATCTATATTTACCAAGTGACTAATAGGAATTTGGATTAAAAGGTTCGAGCTAGCTACAAAATAGGTCTACTACACCTGATTGGGACCCGTGCATGATCTATGAGTATACTCAGCTCAGAAAGGAGCGAAATGCCCCTTCCCTTTATCCACGACCTCGTTATTGCAAGTAACAAGAAGAATTATCTCCTCGACAGGGATAAGAGCACTAAAGGCCAGCCAGCATCCACGTTAGAAGGTGATGATCTTTCAGGACCGAAGATTACGTAATTGGCATCCCGCCAAGAAGCATTACCTCTATAGTAACAATGATGGAGGGAATAGCAGAACTGAAAACAACAGGGGTACAAAGATATATATATTATTATACCTGTCATAGTCAGTCTTTTTCAATTGAAGCCTCATAGCATTATCTTGCGGTATACCTCGTAACTATCTCACGCTGACCTAGGCCGAGGGAGGGAAGTGTATCCTTGATCACGTATAACATGGAGCTTAGCGACCTCGACAGTTAAAAAGGATACACGACAAACAGCAGATCACACAAGTATCTCAAATCTTAAATTGATATAGTCGCATGTATTGTGTTTTACATTCTGCTGTCTCATGTCGGTGAGAACCGGATGCGAGAACTATACAGAGACTATTGAAGCCAGTCAACAGCACTCAACTCACCACTGCAAAATGCCTTGCACCGACATCTCGAACCAATCACGCGAACAACAACACACTAAATTAGCGATAGTCATTACAAGGTGTCGAGAAGATGCTATACTTGGCAAATGACATAACAGTATTGTGGGCGAGTATGTCACGATGCTGCAAGCTCATTCGCTGAACTAGGTAAAAACACATCGGCGCCATGGCCAATCATGAGGGCTCATTCATTTCGCATAGCAAGAAACAACAAAGTCAAAAAACTCAAAACGCGAAACAAATAGCGAAATCAAAGAGAGAGAAAAGATTGATAGTCGTAGTGATTCCACGGGGTGCGATAAAAATAGCAGTATGACCCTATTTCTTCTTTCCTCTGGCGCAAAAGACAAAAAAGAGGACAAGAAAGAGAAACACCATAAAAAGAACACGAACACTCAAACTCTCTGTACACAAAAAAGATCAACAAAAGCCTCACTTTACAACACTCTATCCCAATACGATAACCTTTTTCCCGCAAGGATCTTCCCCTCTCCACACTTGCCCTCACCCCCCCATGTTACGCCTAGCAACAAGCCTCCTCCCCCCCGCATACCGAGAAACCTCGCGCGGGTCAGAGCGGACGAACACGCACATGCACACACATGAAAAACAAGACTACCCTATCCCATTCGATCGGAAACAAACACGTTGAAACATGGACGAATTTTTTTACAAAGTGGCGAGCAAGTTTAACGCCCCTCCCCCCCCCCCACCTGGTGACCTGGGTGTGTGATATCCCAAAGCGGTAAGCCGTTGATGGGCGGCCCTCATTACTCAGTGGGGCATACCGTCCGTTTTTACACTAGTTGCCTTTGCGGGCCAAGTTTGTAAGTAAGGAAGAGGAAGCGCCTCGCTTCCGCCCTGGCCATTCCGCATGCCCAAAGTGCAAGCATTAAGAGAGATAGAGAAAAAAAAACGCATGAGGCTGCACACGCCGCAAGCATGCATGCAATACACAGAAAAGGGTTGAGGGGGGTTTGTTATGTCATGTCATGCCATGGGCGGAATGCCAATGCCTGCCAATGTTCATGCCAATGCCCCCAATAAGGGAGGAGGTGAGGGGGGAAGAATGGGAAGCGAGGGAGAGAGAGAGGATAGAGAGCCAACCACACACACACACATACACACACACACATACACACACACACATACACACACACACACACACACACACACAAGACGCGGCGAGTAATGAAAATTTCTGATGTCTTGGAGCATGTAATGCGGAGAAAAATGATAATGCATGTAGGGGTTTTATCTTGGTATGCCGATTCTTGATAATGCCGAGAACGCCCGGGCCGTACCTGATGTGGCCATTTTTGGGCCTTGCAGCTTTTGTGGCAAAGGCCAGAAATATGTACGGGAGGGCGGAAAGAACGGAGAAAGCACATTCCGTCCCTCTCTTGCTCTCTCTCTCTGGCTCGCGATTCGTCCCGCATCTGTTTTTTTTTAACGAGATTCATGCACTAACAGAGGTAACATGACAGAGGGTTAGCGGGTACGGGCAATTTCTTGTTGAGGGTGCTTTAGTTCAAAAAAGACCCTAGTTGCCCATCGGCTTCTGAACAAGATGCCCTGGTAAGATGTGAGCAAGTAGTAGTAGAACGGGCTTTGCTATCAGGACACAAGGGCACAAAGGGGAATAGCGCCGTGTCCGAGTTTTTTTTTTTCCCTTCCATCTCGTGCCGACGACTGGGTCTTGTTACCCCACGCACGTGTGGGACTGAGCAGTGGAGAAAGAAGGGCCGAGCGTGGCTTGAGCTGGAAAAGACGTAATGGCCAGTCGGTTAACCCCAAGGGCGATGATGCAACGATTCGGTGAGCAAAAAGAGCGGGCGGGCGGACAGCATCATCATCCATTACGTCGTTTGTTGTCACTGTTGCTGTTCAGTTTTTACCGCCTCGAAAAACAAACGAAGACGCAAAGGGAGTGGTGACGGACTGCTTGAGCAATCGCGGTGAGAGTAGAGCATAACGCAATGCGACGCGTGTGTGGCATGGGGGTTACAAAGCGCGTGTTTGACGGTCATTGGGGGTTAGTGGTGTGTGCAGGCAGTGTAAAAGATGGGCGACCAATCAGCGCGTGCGAGTGAGGCTCGGTGCCCGCACCCGTACCAACGCCCGTGGGTGATAGCTCCCGAGACCCCAAGGTCCCTGATCGCACGCCTCCTGCCGCTGCTGCAAAACAAATTTAACTTTCGGAACAAAAAACAACACGGGCGATCATTAGACATGCCATTAATAACCCTTGATATGCACAAGTAGATTTGTTCATTCTCGACTATTGCGTATGCATGCGCCTGTAGTTCCAAAGTGCATTTTTTGGGGGAGAAGCGGCCAATTACCGCACAAAAAAAAACCATACCATCTCATGATGGTAAGAAAAAGCAATGTCGAAAGTTCCGTCGACATGACGAAATGCCGAAAATCATAGTCAATGGATTCTATAGGACAAGTCCCACCCAATGCATGTAGTAGACCAAAAGAAATAATGCCAAATCCCAGCACCAAGACATGGAACCAGTCCGAGGGTTCTTACATGGAAATAACGCCAGGGAAATGCAATGGCAAGAATAGTTCAGACGCATCAAATATTGACAGTGAAGAAAAGGTAAAGGTGGATGCAGGCATTAGTCGGGTCTGGCGAGAATGGCAGCCACGGCGTCACACGGGGCGCAGGGCTGGATTTTGCGTTTCGGCTCCTCAGGAGCAGGAGCAGGAGGCGGGCATACGCACTCGTCCTCGTCGGAGCTGGAGGCTGAGGCCCGGCGCGCTTGGGAGAGCCCCGAGGCGTCTTTTGGCACAAAGAAGGACCCGCTGCGTTCGTATTGTGGCGTGCTCGATCCCTCGGCAGAGAGGAATACTGATGCACGTCTGGAAAAGTGGCCGCTCGATAGCTCGTCGTCGCATGAAGGGTAGGCGGTGCCCCAAAAGGGCAGCTTTGGCGGAGTTCCTTGGCCGTTGTATGGCACGTAGATGGATCCACCGCGCGGTCTCAGGAATGGGCTGGGGTCGTCAAAGTCTTCAAATGGACTCTCTGCTGCGCTCTTGTCCGATTCTTCTTTGGTGGCCTCGAGGTGTGATCTCTGTAGCGCCATTTCGAGCTCTTCGGCCGAAAATGGCTGCGAAGCCTGGCGGGTGCGATCTGATCCAGTAGCAGGCCTCGATGATTGGCGGCCATCGCTAGTTCGAATGGCGCCTTGTGACTGCTTGCGGCGAGCATCGCGAGGATCCTCGGTAGGATTGCGAGAGAGGCCGACTAGGCCAGGTTAGCATGCCATCTGCCATGTCGACGAGGCGTTGCACATACCATTCAGGACGTCACCTTCGTCGTCGGATGCCTCTTTGATGTTGGCGGGCCTGTCGTCGCCAGCAATGCTGGCACCAATGCCGCTATCTACCCACTCAGACTCGGGGTCGTAGTCTGAGGCACAGCTACCCCTTCTGCTGCGGTGCATGCTGCGGCTGCGGCTGCGTCGCCTAAAGCTGCTCCGACGGCTGGGAAGCCTGCTTCCCATGGGTGAGTAGAGCGAGGCGTTGCTGTGTCGGCGCCATGCAGTCGAAAAGCTAAAGGCCTCGAGCTTCTTCTTGTGCTCTGGGTCGACGGCACGGCGGTACTTGAGCGGAGGCATCTTCTCTCCAGGCTTGTAGAAGTCGGACTCTGGCTCTTCTGGCTTTGCGATCCTGTGGGAGCCAGCCGTGAGGACACGCTTTAACCTTGTGCGTAGGTGGCCGGGCATTGTGGGCGGATGGGGTGATTAGATTACTGTGTGGTGGTGTGGGAGGGTGTGGAGGGAGGGGATGTGCGCCGAAGAAGAAGGCCGTCGGAAGGGCGAAGCGATATGATGTCGGGCGTAGTGAGGCTGATTCGGTGTGGGGGGCGTGACACAGACGCTGAGGGGGCCCTAGGCCTGATTGGAGGGCGGACCACAGATGGAGAGACTGGGACGGACACTGGACTGGGACTGGGACGAGAGCCTCGTCAGGCGGTTGCAGTTGCAGGCTGGGGAAGCGGAGGGGGTTATAGCTGTAGCAGAGCAGATGGCACCCAAGCCCGTGTATGACGGGCAGCGGGTGGGCGGCAGGGCGAAGCTAGAAGAAAACGCGGAGGGGCGCCGCGCTTGGCCGGCTGCACTCTAACGTATGAATGGATGCAGCGCAGGTGGTGTATGGATGAGCTACTGACGCGACGGTGCCGGGGGGGAGGTTAGTGACCAGGGCCGGCAGCACCTCTGGGCCAGCCTGGGAGAAGCGAAGGAGAAGGGGGGGGTTGCGTGGGAGGGCGGCCAGGGTGAGGGTGCAAGCGAGGGGCTGGCGGTAGAAGTTTTCTAGAAAGGCAGGCAGGCGCGAAATGCGCAGGCGGTCGGAAGCCGTCGGCCGACAGCATTTCCACTCTTCCATCGTTCGACTGTGGGCCAGACTGGCTGCGGCGTGAGCGCTAGGCCGCTGGGGGGGTGAACTGCCGTTGGCCATGCAGCCATGCCTTTGCCACTGTTGCCCGTAATTCGCGCATTGCTTTTGCCCAAGCCCTCTCCAAACCTACCACCCTCCGAGCCGCCGGCCTCGTGTCGAGTCGATGCTCCGTCCTGCTGCTGTTGCTGTTGCTGTTGCTGCGCCCGTCGTCCGCCTGCAGCCGCTGTCAAGATCGACTTTGCGCGCCCGCGTTGGCTGAAGATCGCCCATCTGCTGCATGTGTGGTGCGGAGACGAATATCCAGAGTACCTCCTCTATCTGCAAATTTAACACAGTACGGCCGAGAGTGCATTGTACACATACGCCCCTTGGTGGTGGCCGTAACAGCCAAATGTAACCTCTACGAGACATCAGTGCCACCCTGACACGGCTACACACAATGTTTCCACGGTTGGTCGTTCACGTCGCGCCGGACAAGGCCGTGCTGGGATGGACAGTCGACTGAGCTGGACCGCACTCGACCTGCACCGGACGGACGGCTCACTAACATGACGCCGCCCCGCATCCCTCAAATCCCATGCTCTCCTTTTTTACCCCATGGACGGTAACACAGACACACGCACGCCCACACCCAGTAATCGGGTGCAGCCCAGCGCTGAACAGTAGCGGCAGTCACCCTTGGGGCGCTGCATCGCCCAGCCGGCGCAACAATCGCTGCAAATGGCAAGCACAAGTAGGCGCCCTGGCCTACATACCCATCGCTGCATCACCACAGCCGTCGGAGCCGCCGTCGTGATTGGCAGGCGCGCCTCTAGCCGCTGCACCTACCCACCTACCCCGGCAATGACCTCATAGGCGTCGGCCTGCTCGACACCAAACACCAAACATCGTCATGACTTGACCTCACCAGCTGTGCCCTGTTTCTCCCACCGTCGACTCATGACAATTAATACCACTATTCTGGTAATTTGCTTTCCTCGCTTGTGCTGACCCTTGAATCCCTCCGAGCATTGAAGCCCACCATCCTTCACACCCTGGCCCAACACACGGCCCACCACTGTCGACATGGACAAGATCAAGAACGTCCTGTGCGTAGACAAAGCAGCCGCCGCCGCCGTCATCTCCCATAGCTAACCCGTCGTCAGTCACGGACACAAAAAGGACCAGGGTCAGGACGTCACTCATGACCCTCATCAGCCTGCATCCACCAACGAGACGTCTGTTTTCTCATCACTCCACCGGCGCAGTGTCACTAACACAAGACACAGTCAGCAATCCCCCACCCACAATGAAACTTCCAGCAGCCGCCAAGGCAAACATGCCCCTCCTGGTCAGCCGCTCTACAACATCAAAACTACCTCTGGTGCTCCCTATACCGAGTTAGCCAAGCCAGGTACTTTGGAACGGCTCCAAGGTCACAAACTTCATGGGAAACCAGAGCAAATCGGCGCAAATGGCCCACTCGACACTGATAAGGCACAATCCCCAGTCAACAACGGCACGTCTCCTGCAGGAACTTTTCGTCCCGATGCTCACCCACATGGTCACACTCAAGAGGCTAGTATTGCCAGCATCAAGAGCGGAGTCATTGGTTTTGGTCCGACAGAATCCCAAGGACATGCAGCCATGTCAATGCACAATCCCACTAAAAGCAACATTGCCGGGGACCAAGTAGTCGGAGGTGGAAGTCCTGGCGCTGCCCGAGTGACTCAAGGCAAAAGTGTACAGCCAAGTGCAGGGGCTGAAACACATCCCCGTACGTAGATTCTTCCTTGATTCTCAATATACCAGTTTCAACCACGACGTTCTGACTAGGGGTTTTAGAGACGAGTGTAGTTGATAACCCGCCAGCTAGCACTGCTGTTCCCAGCTACGCGGACGAACAGCAACCCTTCGAGAATACTCTGCGTCAGGAGAGTTACATTACTGACACTAATCGATCATTTCCGCTTGCTGGCGGTGTGACATCTAACCCACAGGAAAGCTCAAGCCATGGAAGTCATGGACGTGAGGGACTTGCTGGAGCGGCAGCTACCGCAACTGTTCTCGGAGCCTCCCACGCCATCTCCAAGTCCGAAGAAAACAATGTCAAACATCAAGGCGCTGAACCTCGTCAAGCTACATACGGAGATGGTCCGTCGATTACTGCATCGTCTACGACTGTCCCACCAGCCACTGTACGTACACCACTTAGATATTTGTTCGATCTGGCTAGACAAAAATCTAACAATCACGTAGACTCAAATGGCCTCGGATGTTTCGAGCCAGCCAGAATCTAGCCACCATCCTACAGGAATTACCGCAGCTACTGCTGTCGCTTCTGGTTCTTCTTTGCTTACATCATCCACTCAAGAGAAGAGACTGGAGACTGACAACAACGGAACTATTCTTCCCACGACTGAACCTATTGGCGAGTGTGAACGCCCAATCATCCCACGGCTTGAGTCGCGACATAGACATATTCCTGGCGAATATATTGCTACGCCAAGTGACGAGTCTAGCCTGTCTCTGGATTATGATCCTGTAATAGAATCAACATCCAGTCACGCAGATGCGAGTGAACCAGTTCAAGCTCCCTCTGTGGTCACCGTCTCAAATTCGGAGGAGCACCCTGTGGATCCTATTTCTACCACTGGAACCCACGAGCTGAGGCACACCGGAACACTTGAAGAGCCAAGACCAAAGTCTGCTGGTGACAACCATCATACCCGTGATGCTGCAATCGCTGGTGGTCTTCTTGCTGGAACCGCGGGCCTAGGAGCTCATGCAGCATCTAAAGATCACAAAGCTCGGGATACCGAAAGCAGCTCACTACTGTATGAAGACTCCCAACCGTACAGTGGCAAGGGACTCGACCCACGTGTTTTGGGAGACAAACTCAAGATGGAGGAGCAACGTTTTAATCCCCAAGCCAAGGCCCACTATGACAGTGATCCAGCCATATCTGGCCCTCCAGTATCACACAATCTTTCTCGCGACACTACTCTAGCTGGTGTCGGTGCTACTCGTCATGGGGCTCAGGATGCAGTGGATGTGTATGGTAGCCATAAGATGACGCAGCTTGATGCATCCATGCCTGAGCAGCGGTACGATCCTACTGCTTCCAGTGCTCGAGCCTCCAACTCCATTGCGCCTAGGAGCCAATATGACTACAACAACCCTACCATATTGAGCTATGTCAACCGAACAGACCCAAATGCCCATGTCAACAGGAATGCCACCTTCACTGGTGCTGGCTTGGCTGGCGTCGCCTTGGGTGCTGGAGCTTACACTCGCGAGCCGCATGCTCATGATGCTCAAGACTTGTCACTCCGCCAAAACGAAGAGTATGCTTCACATACGCAGGGAGGACCAGTTTCTCAGCCTATTTATCCCACCCAGGATACTTCACAGACTTCCTGGCCTCTGCGTGACAGCCCTACTTATGCATCGGATCCCACTCAGGGCACCATTGCGCCGTACAACACACACGTCCAAGACCCTGATATCCAATCCTATGGTGCTGTTCAGGATCCAGTCCACGAAGGACACGACACTCGCAATGCTGCCCTTCTAGGTGGTGCTGTGGGAGCAGCAGGACTCGGCAGCGCAGCATACGCCCATGATCGTCATCAGGATCAAGACCGTCGTGAATCCAATGATTATCTCAAGAAGACATCTCTCGACCACGAGAAGGGACAACATCATCGTGACAGGGACTTTGACCAGGAAAATGAGACGGAAGAAAAGAAAAAGCACAGATTGTTGGGCTTCTTGCACCGTGATAAATCCAGGAAAGAGAAATCGTCGGCAAGCCCAGAGTCTTCGCCGCGCCAATCAAAAGACTACAGTCCAAGGCACTCCAAAGAGGATAGCGAGGACCCAGATTCACCCCGCTGGAAAGGCAGACACCTTTTGCACAAGGATCCACCAAAAGGTCATCCTGCACGCGAGGTTCTCGAAAAATCTCACCATAGCAACCCATATGCTGTAGGAAAGAGACAGCATGTAGGTACTGATGGGCCAATTGGTGATCCCTACTCGATAAGCGGCGACCGGTGAGTTTATGTTGTATCCCCAGGAGCGTTTCCAGGTCAAACCTAACTTCAGCCACAGCGAAACGCGTCACGGTGTATACGGTGCCCACCCCACCAGTGATCTTACTCACAACTCTACCGTACTTGAGCCGCACACAGGCTTGCCCATGAATGCTCAACAATTTGGCACTGGAGCTGGAGGCGTTGACGGTAATCGTGCCATTCATGGTCAGCATGAACATCCTGGAACCACGACAGGCCAGAGTGTCACGAACTGGGAGGCTGTCCGAAAGGCCAATACGCCTTATTAAGTATGGTTAAGACAAGAGTGCGACCATGCTGTGCATGAAAGAAGTAATGTATATTTGACGCAGCACGTGATTAAAGAGTCAGGTAGTTACTTGATACGACTGTTACGACTAGCGGATATTTTTTTGAATCTCACGCATTTGAATTTCCAGCAATCATGCTGTAAAAACTTCCCGTGTCTCATTTGCAAGATAACAGTTGAGGTGTATCGTTGCATCCATGTTGTATTTTACGTTTGCCAGAGTTTATTGCGGATGAATATGAGTCGCCGAAATGAGCTCAACTGCAGAACTGTGCTATGGAAGCTGACCGGGTTAGTTTCACCCGAGGCTAATCCAGTAAAAAGGCTTGAATCTGCGGATCAAACGCTTGGAAGTGCTTCGCAGTTGGCTAAGCTTCTTAGTAGGATTTGCGCAAATGCTTGCATATTGTTGACAGGAACGTAAAGAGTAAATACTATAGAATAAATAACCTTTTGTCTACAAAAGTACTCTAAGTATTGAGATGCAATCATAAACAACCACGATCTTCCCATCAGACACGCTCAGATCACACCCGGATAAAAGCCGCGGCAGAGGCTTGAACAACTCCCCCGATTATGACGTTTCTGGACCTGGGGATGATTTCACAGAGGAATTGTTCGCATGCAAATCACCCAACCTGCGGAGAAGAAGCGGGGCGACTCATAGGGATGGATGGTCAGGCACGAAGTGCAGCCATGCAAGCGAATACGACGCAAGCCATCTTTTCGAGAAAAAAAAATGAACACTTGAGACGGAGAATTGCTTGCAGGGGATACCGATGCAAGTAAGATTAGCTTCGGGTGAAGTCACCACCCGGGAAGTGTAAAAAAAACAACAAAAAGATGAAGTCGTGCTGCTGGACAATGTTGACGTGTTTGCGCTGCAATTCAATTCTTCACTACTAGCCGTCATGAAGCTTGCTGCCCCCCTCCCCCCCCCCTTTTTTTTTTTTGGGGGGGGGGGGGGGCGCTGAGCTCCCGTTGTCCATCAAGGGCTTGCACTTGTTGACTCAAAAGCAATATTGTCCAAATATTTTGGACAATGATGCACCGTGGTATCAGGACCGCATTCCTCTCTCTCTCTCTCTCTCTTCGAATCAAGCGACGCCCACATCAGAAATTGAGCTTCTACGTCTGCAAAGAGGCTGGTGCTCAAACATGCAGTTGATTTTTTTTGCCGCATAATCAGAATTTGATGTCCTTCGAGTATAAAGTCAAGCTTATGGTTGCAAACGTATATATTGCATTATATTGGGTATGTAATGCGAGCAGCAATTTCAAAACCAAACTTTTAAACGTTAATACCTTCCAGGCCCCCCCAGCCCCAGCCCACCAGCCCACCATCCAGAATCAACCCAAGACCTATTCTCCGCATGTGCCGTCTCGACAGCACGGAAAAGCTTCCGGCGGTCAAGATGTAAGTCTTCATGACCGTTTGTCAATTCAGAAGGTGTTCGTTGCCCTGTCCGTGGTCTTTGTGGACTAAGACCAGTTTCCGACGTAGCGGCTTCGGCGTCCGAGTTGGACACTGGAGATGCAGACCGAGGTGTTGATGAAGCTGGTGAGAGGGTGTTGTCAGTGGGGTACATGCTTGGTATAGCTCCAAGGATGCGACCAGCTGCGAAAACACAGCCACCGACTGCGTGTCTAATCAGAGAGTCGCCTGTAAGGCTTCCGGTAATAAAAACATCCCGAGCTACTTCGAGCGAGGTTGTTTCAGCTTTTGCGCGAAGCGTGCGACCCGAGACTAGGTTCTCCGACGATAATTCGACCGGGATATTGTCAGGTGCACTTAGAACCTCAGCTTGTAACGCTGGGGACAAGAAGTCGAGTGTACCACGCCTTCCAACGACATAGGCCAAGCCACCTACTTCACGCGTAACAATGTCACCCGACGGTAACCGCAGTTCTACTTTGGCCACATCCCCAGACCTATACGCACCAACAACTTCTGCGCCAGGTAGGCCTTCGTAAAGCGTCCAGTCTCGCTGCTGGAAGGCGCTTGATCTTCTCCTTGCATAGGCGGGCCGTCCAGATTTGCTCTTTTTCGAAGATGCAATTGCTGCAAGCTTCATCTGGCGATACACAGTGGCATATTCGGGATAAGCAGTATGATGACACCCTCGGAGTGGAGACGGGCGCTTTTCAGGATTCCACTGGTAGACGTGTATGATCCTACGTCTTGGCGGCGCCGAAATGATGACGTCTGCAGCGGAAAATCCTGATCCAATAACGAGTAATGGCGCTTCGGGCAAATCGAGTTGTGAGATGGGTGAGAGCAGTGGCGGAGGTGGAATGTTGACTGTGAAGATGCCAGATGCTAGCACAAGATGCCTGCATCGTATTCCGAGACTGCCGATTGAGAAGCCCTTGACGGTGCGGTATACGTTGTCGACCTTGAGCCCCGTGAGCACGCAGTCGGATATGCCTACCGCATCTGGATAGGTCTTGAGGTAGTCAGCGACTTCAGTCCTTGATGGACGTATGAATTCCGCCTCGTCTGTCTTGCTGGTTCTAGCCAGATGGTCTGCATATGAATAACCTGGTAGGCTAAGCTGTTCGGCATAACTTAGCGTGCCTATGTCGGCGCTCGCAGAGGGCGAATCTTCGGCCCACTGCCCTCCTGCATGTACAGTGTCTCCAATAGCAAGATGTGAGATGGCCTTGTCAGGCTCGTACCGCCATTCAATACATGATTTGGGATTCAACTCAGTGTCGGCATTTGGGCGAATGAGGGTATCGAGAAGCGTATTGACGGGTAGCGCCTGGGTCGAGTAGCGAAGCGAGGAAAGAAAATGCGCGTAGAGATCTGGGGTTAGGTGGAGAAGGTTAGGCGCGTTCTGGAGTTTTGCGTCGAGAATGGCGTCATGATGGCCGCCGGCGTAGTAGGGAATATGGCCATGCAGGATGTAGGAGAGGATGAGGGCAGATGGGCCATTGCCTGTATTTGTAATCAGTGTCTGGTCCGCAAATGCTATTCACTCGGGCGCATACCGATGATCACCGTGTCGACGCATTTTGGGAACGAACGAGCCATGGACTGTTGTAGCAGTATGCCATGAGGAAGAGGGAGAGAGAGAGAGAGAGGAGAGATGGACCGGGTAGGATTCGAGTGAAGGGGACGGCAAGGTATTTCGGTAGTGTATTATTATCTCTTCAATATGACGGCTGCTCTAAATCTTTTTGCGCTAGGCGCGGTCCTTGTTCCGCCCCAGTGGGGGTTGTGTCGGGTCTTGCCTTCCAGATTGGAGGGGATGGTTTGCGAGGCTCCCCCGGCTCGTCGCCCCTGCACAGGCAGGAATGAGGCAAGTATCGCATCTGAGCTGGTTAGGCGAGCTGGGAGCGGTGCGGTGCGCATTGCGTGATTGATGCAGCACAGGAACGCGTGAGGTGCACGAGATGCTTAGGAATCTAACTACGATGGCGTCTGGCATTAGGTCACCGGCCCTGCGCGCCCTATGGACTTGCAGCATGCATCATGCGGGGCAGGGCAAAGCAAGTGCACCTCTAGGTAGAATATGTACCGAAACCAGATCAAAAAAAAACACAAACTATGGTATCTTTCCAAACAACTACGCTGTCAACGATGCGGTCAAATGAAGTTATCAAAATGTGCTCATAATGGCAAAAATATGTACGCGCCGTGATTTCAAAGCGACGGACGTCTCCGGTCAGATGTGTGGGTACTCGGGCGGTACGCTAGTACCCCACATCAGCACGTCCGCTAACCAATCCATGATCACATCCCTCACGGCACTTCTAGTATCTGTACGTTATTGTGTTACGCTCTGCAACCGGCGACACGTCATGGGCTTGCTGCTGCGGCACGTTGCCCTCGGGCGTTCGTGGGCGTTCGGCCCGTGGTCGCGTATGCTCATCCTCTTCGGCAATCGGTGGCTGAGCACCATGCATGGTTAGGTTGTTGGCAGAACTCTCTTGTCGGCCCAGGTAAGATGGAGTCGACTGGTAGCCAGGATGATACGAGTCGGGCGAGCCACCATAATCATTTGTTCCTCTTGGGTTTGGTGGGGCGGGTGGAGATGTGTATGGAGATGTATAGTGATCGGCAAACGGATTCTCTTCTGGCGCGCTCGGCTTTGGTTGCGACGTCTCTTCGTTCCTGTAGGTGCCAGAGGGAGAGGTGAGCGGCTGGGTGCTTGTCACATTTGCAGGAGGTAATGTGGGGGCGCTGATCTGGGGTGGCGTGTATGACTGAGGAGGCACACCAGCTGGGACATTGCCGTTTGGAGCTGGGGGTGAGGGCGAGGCACCCATGACGCGGCGCGCCTGGAGCACTGCGCGCTGGTGCTTGGAGGCAGCGAGAGAGAGTTGTTCGTTTGTCTCAATGAGTGTGAGCATGGTGTCGTCATCGGGCGGCGGATTGTCGCAGGCAATGTAGCCGTGTATGCTCCGTTGAGCGGTGGTGCAGCGTTCGGCAAACTCCTTGACCAGTTCATTGCTTAGCAGCTCGTTGGCGGGGGTCGATTGCACGAATTGCAGGAGAAGCTTCGCTGATGTGCGCGCTTCTTCGATGCGGCCTGCCAGCTCTGTGGGCGGGGGCAAAGTCTTGGAATTGGATCTGCTGCTTCCAGAGCTGAAGCCGCCCTGTATGTTCTGCGAGCCGGACCATCCTGGCGCATTGAGCGTCCGGGGACTGAATTGCTTTGCGGCATTGGCCATGAGCCCCTTTTCTTTTTTGTACATGGCGAAGAGCGTGTTTAGGTTGGAGTCGTAGGACTTCTCGCGCTCCATGGCATCCAGCGTCTCTTTTGTGATTTGCGCAACGCTGGGGTCCTGTCCATGGCGCAAGAGGTGCTTCACCGTGTCGGCAAATGGCTTGTCAAGGTTCTTGGTAAAGGAGGGACCCGGATTGTCGGACAATATGCGGATGAGCATAATGGCATTGTACTGGACATGGGGACGGGTGTAGTTTTCTTTGGAGAGGAAGGTGCGGATTTGTCTGGCGGCGGCGGATGCAGCAGCTGGGCTTGCGACGGCGGACTCGACAATGGTGGGCAGGTGGAGCACCTCTTCGCCCTATTCGTCGCGGCATGGTCAGTGGGGGAGGGGACAGCCATGTGCAGACAAAGACATACCGAGTTAGCAGCGGCAGACTCGCAGAAGAGTCTCTGGTTGCTGTTAGCTTGGGCGGACAAGCGTTGGCGAGACGAGGTGGCTTACCACGCCCCTGGCAGCATTTGCTTCTGGCGTATCGGCGTCAGGGTCTACAGGGACGCTGTCCTGGGGCGGCGCGGCTGTGTGTGTGTTAACGCAGTACTCAGAGTGTCGGCGCGCGACTAACATGGGCGTTTGCGCATCAGGCTGCCCAGGTTGAGGCGCTTCTTAAGCTCCATGGCGGCGATATCCAGCAAAGGCCGATGTGGGGGTGTGTGTGTGTGGAGGCGAGGGCAGGATGATGTCAAGGCAAGGCGCAAACTAGCAGCACAGAGTGGCTGGGAGGCTGGAGGGCTGAGGGCCCAGGCAATATGTATGGATGGACGGAATACAGGACCTGTGGTGGTTGTGTGGGCAGTAAGAAAGAGATGATGAGGCCTCCAGCACAGGCGCGCTTTGCTCCGCGCGGGCGGATGTCCC
Source organism: Bipolaris maydis (assembly GCF_028858645.1). NCBI lineage: Eukaryota > Fungi > Ascomycota > Dothideomycetes > Pleosporales > Pleosporaceae > Bipolaris > Bipolaris maydis. The sequence continues at coordinate 3,045,176 of NW_027093857.1, read as the reverse complement.
TAGGTAAGATATGACTTGGCCCCGAGCCATGGCAGAGGCGCAGACGGGTGAGGGTGGGCGACGTAAACGGCCGCGTACAAGGTGTGGCAATGGGCTGTTGATGGCTGTGCAGCGTCCTTAACCACGTCTGACAGCCACCATCACCGCCTTAGACGGTAGTAGTACGCGTCCCAGAGGGCGGAGGGTGTTGCCAAGCAATACCGCTCTTTGTCGACATGCACGCCCACGGCCCCATTGTCGGCTTCATTGGACCCTGTGGATGGAGCAGGACCGAGCATTACAGTAAGCGCTTCGACTCGACACCCTGGACATGGGTCCCGATACATATTCCATACTCTGCCCAGCTTTGTTCCTGGACACGGGCGCACACATGCACACACACGCACAAACAGCGACCATGGTGGCTGCAGGGAGAGTGGACCCCCAGGCACTACGCGAGACGGCATCATGATGGACATGGCGACATCCAGCGCTAGACAGACGTGTACACGTGTACTGCCAACTTGACCGAGTCGTCTACTCTGCCCAGCATCTGGAGCGGCGGCCGGAGTAGGCTGTGGCCACCTCTTTGGCCACGCATGAGTCAGCCAAGATGCAGTCGCGTGTGTCTACACCTACTCTTGTATCTTTGTACGGCATGCACTTACACCACCAGGCGCACGGCTGAGTTCGCTGCCTGCCGATCCACCCGTCCACCATCTGTAGCCTAACTGTGACTGCACCTGCGTCACTCGCTGCTCCATGACACACAGCCAGGCACCCAGCTCCACGTTTGCAGCTCCCTTGACTCCTCAGATTCGGGACGGTTATCTTGTCAGACTATAGTGCCTGGATGTAGGACACGGGTGCATGCTACTCTGCTATATATCTAGTAGTGCACTACTGCTCTACAGCGGGCATCGCAGCACAAGGCAGGGATCTGAGACGCGCTTCCTCGGCAGGCCATCATGCCCCAGCCTATGCGGCGGCCATGGCTTGGCTAGACGTCATTCCTCATGCGCATTCGCTCCAGCTGCGAGACACCTGTTGACAGCCACTCACAACCGAAGGGTCAAGTGCTAGCTCAAAGTATATGACCGCGACTATGGCCATTGCACCCCTTTGTCCCGTGCAACACCCTCTCCTCCTGACCTTTGAACCACCATAGCAATCCGCCGTCCTCGTACAACCCCACCACCCTACAAAATGGCGCCTGAATCCGCTGCTGCAATGGCCGGCCGTGCCCGCATGCGCACTGAAGAAACTGAACAAGAGCGAATCACCAGAGAAAGATCAAACTTCGCCGCCTTTGAATCAGATATGCCTAAGCTCGCCAACCGCTTCAGCTTCTCCCTCAAGGACAACCTCTCCTCCTACCTTGGCCGCAAGAACCCCTTCTACTCCCCCGTCAATTCAAAAACCGACTATGTCTGGATCCTCGACAACACCGCCTACCAGAATCGCCTTGGAAGGTGGAAGGCCGAGTTTGTCGCCTGCTACTTCGTCAAAGACAGCGGCAAGGACCTTTCCCAGATAGTCGCTTGGGTCAGCGAGAAGATTGGCCTTGCAGACGATGAGCAGGCCAGGCGGACCGTCGCAACCAGGCTCCAGCCCTTTGCCGACCAGATCCTTCCTGCTCACTCGGTCGAGATTGATCTTTTGGGTTTGAACGCCAGACTGGGCCCTAGCGGTCGCGATGGCATCAGCGTAGACGAGCTGGCCATTCCCGGCAACGACTACAAAGACGGCCAAGTCACCAGCTTCAAGGCCGTCGACGCAACTGCAACTCCATTCAACATTACGTTTGCCAAGTCCAAGGGCTGGGCAGTCCTCTCCGACATTGACGACACCATCAAGAAGACGCTCACGCCCTCGCCCGTTGGTATCCTGACGACTACCTTTGCAGAGGAGCCAGAGCCCATCAAGGGAATGCCCGAGCTATACAAGCACATTGTACAAAAGCTCGACAACCCGCCTTTCTGGTATCTCTCTGCCTCGCCCTACAACCTCTACCCCTTCCTCCGCAAATTCCGCGACCAGTACTACCCCAACGGCACCATGATCCTGCGCGACGCCAGCTGGATGAACCTCGCCGGCTTCCTCGCAAACCTGACCCAAGGCACCGAAGCCTACAAGGTCGATCGCATCGAGAAGGTCTATGGATGGTTCCCTAAGCGCAGGTTCATCCTCATTGGCGACTCGACCCAAACTGACCCGGAGTCGTACGGCGAGGCCTACCGCAAGTTTGGCAGCAAGTGGATTGGCGCCATCTACATTCGCAAAGTCACGGGCGTTGCGGAGATGGATGAGGGCTCTAAGAATAGCCCGGAGCGGTTCGACAAGGCGTTCAAGGGCGTGCCCAAGGATCTTTGGTACGTTTTTGAGGATCCGCAGGAGCTTTATGCCAAGATTGATGCCTTGCCTGCTATCAAGTAGGCAGTGTGTCCATGTGGACTTGCGTCGCGCTTGTTTGGAGTCTCTGGAGACTTGAGGAAGTCACGTTTTATTCCATTCTTCATTTCATATGATACCACTGTTTTTGGAATTGGGAGGTTTAATGCGTACTTTGGGGGGGTTAAAGAATGGCGTTGCGGTATCAATGCTTGTTCTTCTTTCTTTCCTTTCTGTGATAATATAGGTGGTTACTTATCATATTTCACTTTGTTTGTATTCTTTAGGCATCCATGTCATTCACGCACGTTTGAAATGAGAGGAGGTTTTTTTTTTTTCCTTCTTCACAAGTCTGGCGTATAAGTATCCCTTCAATACCACTTATCTGGCTATGTAACATGGTTTGATCAATTGAATCAACATTCCTCTCTGTGCTATCTAACCCTGCCACTTTCTTCTTTCCTTTCTTTGTCTTGTAACCACACGATATGAGCATTCAGACTTGCACGTTTTTGGTATCGCCTCGATACTACTACAAGTCAAGTAAAGTATGACGGACAACCACAACTACAACCAGGACCCCGACCTACTAGCCATGTACACACTGTTACTGCTTAGCATGGGGGTATGCGGGTATTGTTTCTTCCTAGGCACGGTTGCAGTCCGCATGTGGGTTTACAGGGTGAGTCTAGGACCCAAGCCTCGGGCATGTTGAGGGAGTATTAATCAGCAAAATGGGGGGTTGTTAATTAAGCGGGTCATATGCAGACACTGTGGGTGTGAGTAAGGGAGTAAGAGAAAGGATGAGGATGAGGGAAGCAAACCAGTTAGTAGTGCTGCTACTCATCAGCCCAACGCCCCAGCAGCAAAAGCAGTAAAGATGAGGTAGAAGGATTTTATTTAAAACTTTCGATGCTATTATATGAAAGATAAAAAAAAGAGCGGCCGTTAGATTCATCAACATCCACCACGGTTTTATTTTACCATGGTACCTATTACCTTCAACCCTTCCCTTCCCAGTCATTATGGTCTGGACAATAAATATGTAAGTTTGTAACTGGGAGAGATGTAGATTGGAAAAAAACAGAAGAGCACACAGAAACGACAACCCCCCATTATTCAGATTTCCCCCTCATGATTCGTTGACCAGAATTAACACATGGCATTCCCCCTCCCCCTTTCCCTTTGATGTTTTCCTTCCTCCTCCGTCTCCTTCTTCTTTCTTCCTTCCTTCCTCGAAGCAGCGACGCTCAAGCTCGATGCATGTGCAACCCGCGAGCTGGTGGACTCGAGCGGGATTGTCAGACACCAGAGCGTGCATCTAGCTGCTTCTCTTCCTTTCCTTTCATTCCTTCCCTTCCATGTCCACCGCGCATGCGCAAAATAGACGGAGTCCTAGGGCTGAGCAATAGTTGAACCAATCCCGACTTTTTTGGGGAGCACTCAGGAAAGCCCAAAAACCCTTGATGAAAGAGTTGGGAAAAATTCCTATATAGTTAAAGTGCTCTCTCTTTTGTCTGGGGATCTGCTACGAGTCCGTGCCCAGATGGTATCCCACGCCTCCGCCCCTGGCTAATTCCCGAATCATGAGGGGAATTATAATATTCTGATTGGGCGAGATTATTTAAATAAATAAATAAAAAAAAAAGTTCTGAGTTGTTGAAAACTTGGATGTCGTTCAAATTAAGAGTGTGTAGTAGTGCTTGGGCCAAAACAGCGAAGCGAAGCAGAAGAAAAAAAGAGTCGGTCGCCTCAGGGGACAAAGAATCCTTAACGCTTAATCCCTAAAGCGGATAGTAAAAAGCAGTGGAGTCGTGTTGTCGACGAAGAGGGGTGATTTATTGGGGACACGCATTAAAGGGGGGGAGGGGGGATGCGGGTCGTGCCACGAGGGTCTAGACACATACACAAAAGAGACGACGTGTATGTATGTGTACAGGCGTGGTAACAACGAGGTGGTACTCTCACCGCCTCTACCACCCCCACCCCCTGCGACCAGCCCACCAAAAAAGTGGGGTCGGGGAAGTGGCCATGCCATGCGATGCACGAGAGTGGAGTAAAAAAGGTCGTGGAATGCAGGTTCATGGCTCCCCGGGGGCTTCTATGGTCGTTGTCCTTCTGCTTTTGTTCAAGGGTCCTCGTAGTCGTAGAAGCCGTCGAAGAGATCCGTGACAACTTTGAGCATGGGTTCCATCAGACACCGCTCATCCTCCGGTAAGCCACCAAAGATGCGGAGTCGCTGCGTCTCTAGCTCTAGCTCTTGCTCCTGCTCCCGCTGAATTCGCAGGCGCATCTGCCATGCTGTGTATGTCTGCTGCCAGTGGTTTGCTGGCACGTTGGCGAGCGGGCAGCCAGAGGGCTGGAAGCAAGAGCTTGTTGGCGAGAGAGTCGAAGAGGCGGTGCTGACAGACTCGCTGCGGATGTGGATTGGTGTCGTGTTAATGTTCAGGTTGTTGTTGGCATTAGGATTATTGTGGTTGTTGTTGTTGTTGTTGTTATTGCGGTTCCTGGGACGGCTTCTGGTTCGCTTTCTGTTGTGACGTTTGCCCATGTCTTCTCTTTTTTTTCGAGTCTTTTGGTGGCGGTAGTAGTGTAGAATAGGGTAGGTGTAGTAGATGATGCTGAGATTGCGTAGAGTAGAGTAGTTGTAGTTGTTGTAGTAGCAGTAAGGGGAGAGAGGCGGGGCGAAAAGCCGCAAAGGCGGCTAATAATCTCAGTAGAGACGGGCATAGAGGCAGGATGGCGTGCAAGACTTATATACACCGGCCGTGGTCACATCATTCATGCAGGTACGCTACCCAGTCAGCCATGGCCGGGAGTCGTAGGCTGCAGGGTGACTCAGAGCCGCGCCGTGGTGTGACGGGGATCAGGACGATGCTACCAGCCAGCGAATGGCGGCCCGCTGTCACTGGCGGGCCATCGCGTCATTGGTCAGCTGCCGCAGCCGAAGACCGGGCGTTGCAGGAGTCATGCCTGGTCCTGGGCCTGCACAACTCAGCGCTGTAAGGCTCTTCACCTCCTTCTTGCCCAAACAACTCATCACCAATCTCCCGAATCTGGTCTCCGTTTTTGCTTCTTCGCCTCAGGCCGCCGTGGCAAAAGGGCCAACATGTCGCTCTGCCTGCCTTGCGCCTCCGAGACACTGCCCGCCCAAAAACCGGTTTCGCCTGCGGCTGCGCAGTCACCTAATACACCCGCGAACTCATGACTGCAACAAAGCACCACATGACAGGAATAGCATCTCTTCAACACCGCCATGTGCCTGGCCAGCCCTGGCCATGACCACCCCCGGATAGAAGGCGGTAGAAAATCTCAACATCCGCGCTCTGGCCGCCATGGGGTCGACCCCCGACGGGTAGGCCGCCTGCGTGGGCTGCCACATCACGATGTCGACCGCCATGTCACGCTGCCGCCCATGCCACAACACAGGAACCGTTCCAAGGATCTTGACACCCATTCTTCATCACAAACGCCCGGGGTGCTCGCTTTTCTCCTGAGCCATCACTACGTCATGGATCCATTTTCCAAGTCATCCAGCCTTGCGCTCCTGACAGAGTGCACCTCATGCGCTAGAAAGAAAAAAAATCAAGTAGGTATCAGGTCGAAGCTACGCTGCCTAGTCGCTGCCCTGTCGCTGCCAGCAGTATCATGCAAATGGCAGATCATGCTAGCCCTTTTGGTCCAATTGAGAGCGCGTCGGCCCGCCCGAGGCAATTGTAGATTCAGATACGCCCCAAATCACGTGCTCATTGCAAGTATACCCACCAGGACTTACATTTCTGTAAAGATGAAATCGCCAATAGTCAACTTCAGGCATGCCCCTAGTCTAAGTAGTCGCCCTGTTTACATAAGTTCATGTCGGAGTTCTCTGCATCTGTTTTTGCCGACATGCCGTCTGACCTACGGCTCTCCATGGACGCCCCGATCCCAACACAGCACTAGCTAAACAAATGTCCACCACTCGAAACACTCAGAAATTCCAGAAACGCGTAACCTCAGTCTTGATTCGCTTCCACTCATGTCACTTTTGTCTGTTTCGGGTCTGCTGCGACGGTTTGGGCGGACTTGGCCTGCATCGCCGATAGTTGCTGCACCATCAGCTCAGCTGTAAGCGTTGGGGTGGGTGAATAATAAGTAGCCCATGTTTCCTTCTATCGGCCGCGTAAGACTATTTGGTCATATTCATGCTACTCAGTTCAACGTGGCGCCTCCCATCATGACTTTCTCAACAAGAACCCTTCTACTTGGCTTAGGTGCGTGTGTGTGTAGTAGGGTAGATCGATCTTCAATCCCTGGGCTGATTTTTTGATACTACTAGCAATAGCCACCACCATCGTGTCCGCCCAGTTCGGACCTGGCCCTGGCGATAGATGGAGCCCTGGATCGAGTGATCAATGGACCTCTGGCTCATATGGAAGCGGGGGTGATGCCGCCAACAGCGACTACGCCACACAATATAGCAGTGATGGTGCAAATGGCGGTTTCGCAGACGCGGATTCAGAATCGCGTCGCAAGATCATCGCAGCACATGGTGTCCTCGCCGCCCTCGCCTTCGTCCTCTTCTTCCCCCTCGGCTCGATCCTCATCCGCCTAGGCTCTTTCCGTGGCCTCTGGCTCGTACATGGCCTGTTCCAACTCTTCGCCTATACCGTCTACCTCGCTGCCTTTGGCATCGGTGTATGGATGATCAATGACATGCCTGTGAGCCTATTGAGCAACTACCATCCCATCATCGGCATCATCGTCTTCGTCATGCTCTTCTTTCAGCCCATCCTCGGCTTCATACACCACCTCCAGTACAAAAAGTACACTCGACGAACACTATGGTCCCATTGCCATCTGTGGCTAGGACGCATCCTCATCACCCTTGGCATGATTAATGGAGGACTTGGTCTCTTGCTTGCCTCTGGTGCACCTGCATTCACGGGTATTGCTGCTAGTCGTGGCCAGATGATTGTGTACGGTGTTGCCGCAGGCATCATGTGGGTGCTGTGGGTTGTCTCGTCTGTGTATGGGGAGAGGAGGAGTGCGTTGTCGAGAAAAGCGGCGCTGAACAAAGAGGTCGGAATTGTGGAGCATCCTAGACATGTTCCTCACAAGGGAGCTTATGCCTGAGTTGATTGAGATACTCAGTTGTGCTGTCTTTTTTTTCTCCTTACGACAGCGAAAGATATCACATTGATGTCTAGTGTTTTTTTTTACGATTACGACTCATTACGTATACTTGCGTCGTAGCTTTGCATGCAGTAACGATTGTTTGGTTGATTTCCAGTTTTATTTTTAACAAACAGTCTTTGCTCTACTCTGCTAAACATGATGCATTTCAATTCTCGTTCATCCCTCAAAAAAAAAACAATACAATTATGACCTCTAAGCGCAAAGAACAATAGATGGAATCACAGAAAATGACATCAACAATATGACATTCGTAACCACCATGACAGCCAATTTCACAGACTCGAAATCTTTTCCCATCCCTCATGGCACAAACGTATCTACAGTACATAACCCACCGGCCAAACCAATGCGAAACCCAAGTTCAAGAAAAAGAAAGGGGGGGGGGGGGGGGGGGGGGAGGTCATCAGTCTCGAATGCAAATTGAACAAAAAGAAAAACTTCCTACACGATGAAGCCAAATCTCAAACCACCACCCATCCATCTATGCAACTCTCACTCCAACCATGCATTTCACCCAAAAAAAAGAAATACAACCTATGCTGCACCATTTATCCCACGTTTTACCTTCCCCACCCATCTACCTACCCAACCGCCCAACTCTCAAAACCAATAACTCTCCCCCGACCGACTAACTTCAAACAAACACCCCAAGCCCTTGCCGTGCTCCTGCAACGCCACCTCTCCCTGCCTCAACTCGCTCAGAATCTGGTCGTCGACGAGCGGCCCATCTGCAAACGTATCTTTGACGTGTATAATGACGACCTTGAGGCCCTTGAGCGGCGAGTCAAACGCCGCGGAGAGCATGGCGCGGCTGTGTTCGACAGAGACGCTCGAAAGGTTGAGAGCAGCGGGGGCAGAAGGGTGTGAGGAGGCGTGAGGACCGGCAGTAGTAGCATTGGCTTCGTTACTGCTATTGCCGCCGTTGGGGTCCGGTGCAAAGGCTGCAGGATTCGGGGTGTGTGTCCCGGTATCGCCTCTTGAGGCGGGGAAGTCTGATAGCGCTTCGTCGTCTGTCTGCGGGTTGGTTGCTGAGATGGGGGAATCGATGCCTTTGCCGACGCCCATGTAGTTGATTCTGGGTTTGCGTGCGTCTGGGGATGCGAGGCTGTCGAGCTGCAAGGGACCGCTGGCTCGTTTTCGCTTCTTCTTCATGCGGAGCTCTTCTTTGCCTCTTTCGTGCGCCCTCTTCTTCTCTCGTACCATCTCGGCGAGCACACTGAGCTCTTCTAGTAAATGGCGAGGTGCCAGATGCCCGAAGAGGACTGCGTCGCCTCGTGCGTTGGTATATGACACTTCGATGAAAATTCCCTTCAGGATGCCTGCGGCTATCTTGGGAGCGGCTTCGCTCCATATTTGAGCGTTACGTGGGGTGAGAGACAAAGAGTCTGGCTCTACATCGCCAAAGATGAGAATCTCGCGTTTGGGCGTTGTAAGTGTAGATTCTGCACGGATGAAGTAGGCCGTTGAATCAATGACACATTCGTCTCTCATTGACTGCTGTGTTTGCGCGACCGTCATGCCACTGGCTCGTCGGTTCAGTTCGGTACCTCCGTTAAGACTTGGTGTGCCTGGAGCACTGTGTATTGCACCAGTTATACTCATAGAACGGCCGTCATGCCCATCTACTTGCTGAGTACCTGGTGTCTCCAGGAGGTTGATACTTGAACCGCGATGCACGTGGCCCGATCCTTGCATGCAATGTCCATGGCTTACTTTGAACCCTTTGACACCAAGACCATCACAGACTTCAATATAGCCTCTTGAGCTTCCTTCGCCTAGTGCGATGTTTCCACCCTCGGCAAGCCTTTGGAACGTAACAAGGCCGACCCCGCCATCTTCGTCTGTGAGATTAGGCCAAATGATGTTATTGAAGACATGGGTTTTGATAGCATTGACTGTAAAGGGCAATGCAGCTAAACGCTTTGGTCGCGACGTATTATGGAAAGCTGCTGTGTTGATGACAAAGCCGGAGAGATGGTCTAAATGTGGATGCGTAATGAGGTATGTTGATACATGCTCTCTCATAATGTGCAGCGCATTCGCCCTGGCACTCTGGCAGGGAAATGGCAGTCCAGCAAAAGCACCTTCTTCTAGCGTCGTGATAGTAACCGGCATCTCACTCTCGGACATGGGCGTTTGGACGTCGGATTCATCGTCCGAAGGCGTAACATGGGTCGTGCCCGGAGATGGAGAATCGGTTTGGTCAATAGTCGCGGCACCATTACTGTTTCGAGAATTTTGCAGAGGCGGGCCTGGGTCAGAGACAAGCGGAAAGTCTTTTGTTAGAATGTTGGTGATGGATGCAAGATGAGACCCTGCATCTACGGCAATGACGGAGTTCTTCGCCCAGTTTGTAGCTGTTGAACGTACAAGGAAGCCGGTGACATTGTCTTCGCTTGGCCCACCGCCTGAACCCTGTTGATGTTAGTCTTGATCTGGACGAAACGCTCCTATGGTGACTGCTGTCTCTTCGTGAACCCGAACCCCAAATCAGAAGCACGGTGCGGATACACCAGGAACCACGGATATTTCCTGAACTGACTCACCAAACAGATTACCTGAATCGCAGGTTCATTCGAGTGTCCGGAAGACCTCCGAACCACCCTTCCATCATCTTCTCTCATACCCACAGTGATGACGCGTCTCTCGCAACCTTTCTTCCGTCCTCTTTCTCAGTAAAAAGATTGTGCCGTCTAGATTTCGTAGCTCTTACACGGCTGTTAATCCTAAACCTCGGCTTCAAGCTGCCCACACGGTCGACCTTCCTCTTAATGCTCTAGCTCCGATAGGTGAACGGTAGCGTTTCAACCAAGAAACAAGGTGACAGTCGAAGATTTGGTTGGAGTCGCTTCAGATTCCCGTGACGTGTTTTCGATAAGTTGTTGGTGGGTCTGTCTGTGCTTGCAGATGCAAATGATTACGCTTTTTCTCTCTCTCTTCTCGTTGCGATTATGGGCGACTTATTAAGGCGCAACGGCAATCCTTGAAGCCCGGACTCTGGGTCCTGATCGCGGCGCTTTATCGCACAATTCTGTGACAATTGTTCCACTGCGTGGATGACCGGCCGCACAAATCACTAGTAGCTGATGCAGGGAGGGGAAGTCTGACAAGAGCTCTTACACAGCCTATCTTCCCAGCAGCCGGATTGCACCTTTACCCTTGTCCCTGTAGTTTTAGTAGCTGCTGTCAAACACACCCAGCTCTTTTCCCAAGGGGGGATCCTGCGAGTAAAAAGAATGAACAAGTCGAAGAAGGGCTGGCCGGGTGAAGATTGCCAGCTCAAGCGCAACAGGGAGTGGGGATGACAGAAACCACAAGAGTCTTGGGATGCCCTGCGATGTGGTTTGGTGATCACCGACCAAGCCGTGTTTATCGCCGCGAAAAGGACCGCAGGTGCTATAGAGGACTAGGGTAACGACAACGCGTCGCTCTCAAGATTAGCCGTCGTGTAAGTATGTCGATAGCGCGAGATGTGTGCGCAGCGATTGTCGGCAGTACAAAGTAGGTGTCATGGTCCTCGGACTTGAAAGCGGACTCGAAGGCACAAAGACATGCATGTGTCTATGCGCCTGCGCCGTTCTTTCCAGCCTTCCTATGGCGGTTGGCCCGGGTTATTCGCTCCTTGTTCGCCCTCAACCAATCGCTCGCGGTCCCAAGCCAAGCCACAGAAGCTGGCCCCGCCCTTGTCGAGCCCAGATCTGGGGATGTGAACGCCCGAAGAGATCTAGGCGTGGTGACGGAATGTAAGTAAGATACATATCATGTTTAGCGATTGTCGTCTCGATGCAAGGTGAGACATGTCAAGGAATTTAAGTGGGGAATGCCCCAGGTCCAGCCAGCATGTCATCAGCAACAATGACTAGGGGAACCACTTTCACAATGCACATCACGTGATGAGTGACCAGTGTTTGTGTTGGGTATCATGAACTTTCTTTGTGCAGCATTTTTTTCAGCCTCTTCCGGGCCGTGGCAGTAGTGCTGATCTACCAAGGGCTGCCCAGCGTGATCTCATGAATCCTCATCCGTCATCCCATCTATACCCATGCCAGGTTCGTAAATCATCCGCATCATAAATCAAAGCAAAACCTCACAAAGAGAGCGAAGCATCTACTTGAAGACCTTACCGTCGGCCCACTCCATGGTCTTGCCGTTGACGGTGATGGGCTTGTCCCATGCCCACTGGTCATTGACGAACTCACGGTCTTCCTCCTTGGTGGGGTCGAGCTTGGTGAACTCGTAGCTCTCGAAGTCGGGAGCGACATCGAAAGCGGGGAGAGCCTCCTGTCCGCGGACAAGGAAGGCTCCTGTGACAACGGAGTCGTTGGACTGGCCGTATACAGAGCAAGCTCCGAAGAGGTACTTGCGGCTGGCCTCAAGGCGAGCGAAGAAACCACCTGTGCAGCGTTAGCATTGGTGCAAAGATGAAAATAGACGGATGCAACTTACCAATCAAGTTGGAGGTCATGAAGGTGAGGGTCAACTCATCGTTGTACTTGTAGTCAACCTTGTACAGGGAGTACTCCTCAAAGTTGGCGTTCTCCCAGAACCAGGGAAGGGCAACCTCACGCGTCTCCTCGTTGGAATACTTGCGCTTCCAGTCATCAAGGACGAAGGTGGCCCTTGGCAGAGCCTCGAGAGGGTGCTTGGCCTTGGGCTTAGGGGCCTCCTCCTCCTCCTCAGGCTCTTCAGCCTTGGGCTTGGCGGCGGCCTTGGGCTGCTCCTTCTTCTTCTCGCCACCCTCCTTCTTGGGCGCGACGTTCTTCAGAGCCTCGGTGATGAACTCGAGCTTGGGGGCAACAGCTGAGTAGCTGGCCTGGTTGTAGACGGTCTCGTACCAACGGGTGACGTTGGGGTTGGAGTCACGCCACTGCTTGTCGAAGAAGTACTGGAAGCCACGGGCCATGATGCTGGTGGTAAAGATATCGGCAAGAGTCAGACGCTCACCGACAAGGTAGGTGTGTGTAAGAAGGTGCTCCTCGATGACGTGGATGGCCCTGAGGGCGGCCTTCTGGGAGTCCTCGACGTTCTTCTTGTTGTAAGGGTCGCGGCCGAGGATGGGGCGGAACCAGCCGCCGAGAGGAGGGAGGACCTCAGAGTTGGCAAAGGACATCCATCGTAGGATGGTGGCGTAGTCCTGCTTGGTCTTACCAAGAAGGCTGGTCTTCTCGTTCTGCGAAGCAACTGCGGGACGTCAGCTCTGAGTCACCACCAAGACAAGAAGCAGTCAAATAGAAACAGAGTTGCAAGCGTAAATCAGAATAGTAAAGTTCTCAACAATAGTTTTCAGACAGGGATAACTGAATGATAAACATTCCACATCATGTTGTGCAGATAGGGGCAGACAAGCGGGGTAGCACTTACGGTAGACAGCGATGGCAATGCACTCGCTGAGGACAAAGCCGTCAGCGCCCTCGAAGGTGGGAACCTTGCCGAGCTTGTTGATCTTCAGGTAGTCGGCAGAGACACCCTTTGCAGGCTCGGTGTCGACAAACTCAATGTCGAGGCCATTCTCCTTCGCGACGGCCAGGAGAGAGGTCGTGCGTGGGTTGCCCTGTCAAAGTCGTGTTAGCACTTGTTGCGACGCATTCTGGTGCCGCAGCTGATAAAACACGTACCGAGTAGCTGTAGAGCTTTCCGAAAGACATGATTGCAGACTTGACCGTGGTTGAGCAAAACAATCAGTGTGAAGAAGCGGATGTGGAAGAAAAAAAAAGGCTGGTTGAAATGAGCGCGGGGCTATGGCCCTCGCAGAAATCTGTGTCTGTGCACAGACGGTAATTTTAGTTCGCCCGTCTTGGCATTTTTGCATGTGGTTCGGTCGACGTTCAACCCACTGGCAGTTTTTTGACGAGACTACCGCGGTGCGTGCGTATACGCCAGATACGCAATGGCAGGCAGAGAGCTTTCACGGAGCATGTGGAGGGCATTCGACGCCCTTGGAAGCCGTCCGCTACCCCAATGCCAGCGGGCGATTCGACCAGCTCAACGGAGCCTCCACCCTCAGATACGGCGATGCATCTCGACAACAGCTGCAAGGCACGCAGAGGTTACAGAAGACGAGGTACGGGAACCATTCAAGGCAGCGCCTGAATTCGACTTCGATGGAATCAAGGGCAGCGGTGAAGAAGGAGAAAAGAAAAATATATTACGAACGCTGCGTGTTGTGCCTGCATCGCCATCTTACTTCAGCGCGAAGCCCACATTCACCGACGACTTTCTCTCGCTATCTGCTCTTCTCCGCAAGGTCGCCACTCTCCCTACTATACCACCTGCAGAGGCCCCAAAGGTGGCGTGGAAGACAATTGAGCAATATCGCATCATGACCAACGAGCCAGTAAAAACGGCGCGATATCACCGGATGCTGCAGATTCTGAGGAGGTTGAACTGCATTCACCCCTCGCTCATGCCGGAGGAGGTTTTGCAAGCTATGCAGCGGTACAAAAAGCCAGTCCAGCCTGGAGACATCAAGCCGAAGCCTGGTGTCATTGACGAGCTTGGACGTGCCAAAGGCGTCGGGCGGAGGAAGACATCATCTGCGGTTGCATGGCTTGTGGAGGGTGAAGGTGAGGTACTGGTCAATGGCAAATCCCTCTCTCAATTCTTTGGACGGCTACACCATCGAGAGAGCGCGGTGTGGGCGCTCAAGGCTACCCAGCGCCTGGACAAGTACAACGTATTTGCACTAGTACAAGGTGGCGGTCTGACTGGCCAGGCGGAGGCAATGACTCTGGCAGTAGCAAAATCATTGTTGGTCCATGAGCCCGCATTAAAGCCAGCACTTCGGAGAGGTGAGTTGTTCTTTCTTTTCTTGGGCAAAACCCAAGTGTCTTCCATGGCGACAATGCTTTTCCAGTGGCTCTACGGATATGGCCAATGCAGACACCGTGCCTGGCGCACGGTTGCGGTTATGCCCTACAGTCTCGAAAGAAGCCCCTGAACACGTCCAATCTGTTTTCTATGCGCTTTCCAAACATGACGGCTGATTGCTTTTCTAGCTGGTACCATAACGCGCGACCCAAGGAAGGTGGAGAGGAAGAAGCCGGGTCATGTCAAAGCACGCAAGATGCCTACCTGGGTCAAGCGATAAAGAATATATTTCATACACACCGTCTATGTGTCACTGAGTGCGGACTTGGTAGCATTGTCGAATATATCAGTCTCGAGCACAGCCACGTGTGATGACCGCACTTTTCAAATATATGGATAGCGGCGATTCCCAAGAGTTACGTGTATCCTTTACTACTGTGCGCATTGACGCTACTGCCTGTCGAGTGCGCTGGGCTCAAAGAAAAAAAATATAATGGCTTCAACGGCGTCGCGGACAAGTTGGACTAGTACGTCTGGAGATGTAACGAATAGGGCATAAGCAGGCGCTTTGTGGCTAATGCGCCGTTTATCTTGTCACGGTACACCTGCCGGGTCATGGCTCCTTTCCCGCTCAGTAAACTTTTTTGAGTGTTAGGGCTGTAACGCTTTGGGGTTTGACGTGTGGTTAATCCCGAACTTAATGCCTTGTTTTACTTACAGACCGAGTATCAGCTTGTGCAGGCATGTGGGATCAACCCTGTCAACGTGGTAGTGGCTGCACGTTATTGGCTTGTCGGACCGTCCCTGACAGTCTTTGACAACCGTCTCTTCAGTAATAATCCTGGTGTGGAACTACATTGTCGCATAAGCAGCTTGACTACGTTACTGTAAGCACACGGCTTTGTTGACGACATGGCCGGCGTCAACGTCGGGCTCGCTTGGCCGAGACATTGATCGACTTTGAAAAAATAAAATGAAGGATTGGCCAAAAAGAGAGCAACCTATGAGGGCGACGCAGATGAGCAGGGCACTTTTGGCGATAGGGCACTTGTATTGCCGGTGGTATTTTTGACCAGCGCAACGGTGCAGTGTTTTGGTAAGTTGATGCGAGATGGCGACGTTCCTGACTCGTCTGTTTTGAACTCAGCTGCAAGGCGACCAATTGGACAGTGTCTCAAACGGTGGTACCAAGCATGCACTTGCATCGACATCTCGGTTGGTCCGGAACGTATGTACTTACGTACGTCCTTGTAGCGCGGAAGATGGGTAGTGGGAAAGTGCTGATAGCGGATAGAAAGATATGCATTCCGAGGTGAACACTGGGATGTAGAAGGGGGTGGGGAACAGGCTGGTGGTTGGCGGCGGGGGCTTCCTGGTCAGCGGTTTGGCCGCCGCTAGAGGAGGGTATGGAAGAGAGAAAAAAAAGGGCTATGTACCTGGGTATGTAAGCAGAGGTAACGGCGGTCCTGTTAATTGCGCATTGACTTGGACGAGGTAGGAGGTAGCGGTGACATGAATCAGGCGGCGGAAGGGGGCGGGGGTGCTGTATTTGGAAGGCGGCAAAAGGTTCTCGAAGCATGTTCAAGGCCTGTGGTGCTTTGCCATGTTAGGACGAGCACTGGTGTGGGCTGAGGCGGCAGCTGGGGCCACTTGATGATCGCCAGCCGTACCGAAATGACGCACTCGCATGGCCTGTGAGGACAGGCAAGGCGGTCAATTGGACCACTTTGGTTTCGGTAGGCGACACCGGAGCTGCAGAGGCATGGTGTGCACTGCAGGCTTACTTGCCAGTACTTGGTTGCAAGGCCGGCGGCGGCTGGCGGGGCTCACGTGGAAGGAGATGGATGGTACTAGAGAATGTCCCGTGACCTGGCCGGCGCCGTGCACAGAGGCGTGTGGCGCGACAAGCGGTGGATTGCTGGTGTCATTTGCAGGGCGAGGCGGGCTTTTTTAGCTCCAAATAAACGGTGCAGCTTATTATTAGGGCTAATGTGGGCAGCTCTGCCGGGCTGGGAACACGACGGAGAGTTCGCGGCAGCAGCCACTAAGGTAAGTCGGCAGCAGAGTCCGAAATGGCGCTAGGCCGGCTCGGGGCCAGGCCCAGGCGTTGGAGGTTAAGATTTGAGGAGGAGGATGGCGCGTACATGGGCGGCGCAGGAGGGAGGGGGGCGTGGCAGCGACAGGAGAGGGTGCAGAGGGAGAGGGAGAGGGAGAGGGAGAGGGAGAGGGAGAGGGAGAGGGAGAGGGAGAGGGAGAGGGAGAGGGAGAGGGAGAGGGAGAGGGAGAGGGAGAGGGAGAGGGAGAGGGAGAGGGAGAGGGAGAGGGAGAGGGAGAGGGAGAGGGAGAGGGAGAGGGAGAGGGAGAGGGAGAGGGAGAGGGAGAGGGAGAGGGAGAGGGAGAGGGAGAGGGAGAGGGAGAGGGAGCGGGAGCAGCAGCAGCAGGAGGAACATGTTTCAACGGGGCGCAGTGGTTGGCGAGGGCAGGATCGACGAGTGAGGACGGGGCCTGGGACTGGGACGAGGAGCATCACAAGACAGGATCGACCACAGGCGAGCGCATCCCTGCGCCTCGGCGGGAACTTGCAGCATGGCAGAGATGAGAGGTTGGCGGATCGAGAGTCGAGTCCGAGATGGCCCCTAAACCTTTTGTCACCCTCACCCTCACCCTCACCCTCATGCGCCCGCGCCCGCGCTCGAGCAGTCCAGCACACATGGCCTGCTGCTGCTGCCATGACGACATGCTTGAGGCCGGCAGAGTTCGACGTTTGTTTGATGATTTGGCAGCAGTAGGCGGCATTGGTCGCGCTGCAGCAGGCGAGCGCTCCATGGCCGCATGCTCCATGCTCTCTTATGGGCGTATGAAACAAGAGCGCGACGGGGCTCGGAAAAGCGCTGTTGAAGGTTAGCGGTCGCTCTCCACGGCGCGCGCTGCGGGCAAATGCTGCGCGGGCAAATACTGAGCGGCGCGTTGTCACTGTTGCGCGCCAAGCCCAGCCTGGTGAAGGGGACAAGCTGCTCGACATGCAGGCCTGCGACATTTGGCCGCCGTGGGCCCGCCCGACGGGCTCTGCTGCTCCTCTGGCTCGCCATGTAGCCGACGAGGGCGCAGCAGCAGGCCACGGGACAGGACAGGACAGGACAGGACTGCTGCTGCTGCTGCTGCTCGAGGCCCTGGGCTCGTGCAGACGTCGTCCGGCGGTGCAGCGCAGCCAGAAACACGACAATGCCCTGCAGCATGGCTGCACAGGCGCCTGCAGATCCACCATGGCCGATCCGTAACTATGGCGGGCAGGGTATTTGCAGCCCCACCCTGACCAGATCGGAAATCGGATACTTCGCATGGTCGCTGACACTGCCAGCCCACCGCCCACACATGTCTGCTACTCGTCAGCACGCCCTCGCCCTCGTCCGGCCTGCAGCAGCCACACCCATTGCCCAGGCACCCACCATTGTTTTGCCCTCTAGTTTCAACACCCTGGCAGACCCCATCTCCAGCCTGCCCCGGCGTGGCTTGGGCAACTCTTCCTTTTGGCCCTCACCCGCCCTAATGCCCTCCCAATCTAGCCCTAGTCCTCTGGCACCATCCCAATCCCCTCCCGTCAATCTCCCTCCCCCAGCCAGGTCGACAACTCTTTGTGTGTGTGCGTGTGTGTGCGTGTGCTACAGCCAGAGACTAGCATCGCCGACCAAAACAACACTCCCACTCCCAACTCCCACCCCCCCTCCCCACCCACTACTACGCCCTCGCAAGGACCTCTCTTCCGGCAGCCACTCTACGGCTCCCGTGAACCTGCCTCAAGCTTCTGCCCGTCGTCGTGACGCTCCACGCCCGCACGGGCGCCAGTGATCCTCGACTCTCTTTTCTAATAAAGCCCGTCCGGTCGGTCTCTGCCCGCACCGTCCTGGTGCTCCTCTCGACTGTAAACTGGCCGTCTGTCGCACTTCAGTCTGGCCCCGGACCGACGGCTTCGTTCGTCTCTCTGCATGTACTCCTTCTTGCCCAGTGCGCGCCCTCCAAGACACTATCCACGCTGAACAACGTCAGTGTGCGTTTAGGCCGTTAAGCTACCGCAACGCAGACGTTTAATTGTTTGAGACGATCTCCTTGGACCCGCCGCTGCGAAGTCCGACTCGTTGGAACACTCATCGCATTGCAAGGACTACCCTCCAAACTTGTCACGCATAAGCCTCGCCTCACCACCAGCCCGCTTGAGACAGGGTCCTCCACGCTCGACTCCACCGGACAATTTCGCTGTCGGCTACTAGCTAGCCCTCTAGTCGGTCCACTCGACGCACATATTTTCTCCAGCATTTCCACTTCGGGTCCGGTCGGTCCCTGGAGCATTGCATTTGCCATCCTTCCTCGTCCCACTCCCCAAAGCGAGGATATCCTGGTTACCGCCGAGGCTCTTGCGCGAGCCTCCTCAGCTGCATCATTGGGCTCCATTGGCCCAGTAGTCGACGTGTCAAGGCCGTGTTTATATCCAAACCATCTGGTCCTTCAACCCATCTGGTCTCCCAATTTTTGGACGTCGTACATTTACCAACATCCGACCCGCATCTTCCCTCTCTCCTTCCGGCCCATTCGCACGCGCACACATTGCCCAAACGACGCGCCTCTTCCATCCATCCGACCTGTGCATTCCTTCTCAATCACTGTCACCGTCATCTGCGCCTCGTCCCCCGCCTCGTCCCCACTTGTTGCGCCCATCATCTTCGTCTAATCTTGCTCAAGCCTGCAAGCTGGCCAATTACGCGACGCCGCCAGTCTCGCCCTCGGCGTACCGGGCTCTCGAATCGCCCTTCGGTCTGCAAATGAAAGGCGGGCTGGTTGGGATGGACAATGACCGCCGGCCACGGCATACTCCCTCAGGTTACGCAAGCCAGCAAGGCACGCTCCTTCCACCACAGGCCTCCTATCCAGTGGTAAGCGCACCCGATCGCTTCAGGCAGCCGCCTCTGACAGCGCCTGCCCCGCCTACCTCCCTCCCCTCTTCCGGATCTCGTGCCAGTCCTCAGGGTTACGGTTACGCTTACGGTGAAAGCGCACAGTTTGGCTCATCAGTCCAGCCCTCCAACGTTGCATATAGTGCCCAAGACTATGGCACCGACCAGCAGCAGCAGCAGCAGGCACAGCGTACTTCCCAACAATACTCGCCCTACGGCCAGAACATCATGTACGGCGCGCAGGCCTCGGCCACGGGCTCGTCGCAGTATGAGCCTGTGGAACAATACCAGCAAAATAGGGACTCGGCTATACAGGTCCTCAGCACCGGCTTTGGCGTTGCACAACAGCAATACTATGAAGGCGGGCCCACGAGCGCACCTACTGCTACCATTGCCTCTCAGAGCGTCCCCTCACAGTATCCCTCTCTCGCATATACAGCATCCCAAACACAGGTCGGACGAGAAGCCCTTGCTCCCGCCTACTCTGCTGCCGGCATGGCGGACCCTAACCAAGCAACCTCGCAACCGGGCTACCCGCAGGCCAACTATAGCGAGTCGCAATCTGCCAGCGGCAACGACTACGACGACTTTTACCGCACTTATCAGAGTGAGCTCAAGAAGACATTTGAGCATGTGCGTGACAGCCGCCTCAGTGAGGCCGGCACCATGTTGTTTAGAATGTCGGACTGGCTGTTGCACTTTGCCGAGACTTTGGGTAAGTTCCTCCACCTGTGCCGAGTAGAGCGAGCAGCTGAATTGACTGTAGCAGGCCTAGTGCGCGACGATGAAACCTACTACCAACAGCGCTTGCAGCTATGGGAAGAGTTCAACACGTGCTGGCTCTCGACCCTCCAGAAGCAAAAGGCCATGACTCAGGAAATGATCAACACAGGCCAGCGCCCACAGGCCCCAAAATCGCTTATTGACTATGACTTTTTGGAGAAGATGGGCACCCAGCTCGTCAAGAACTGTGACAGTATGGAAAAGCATGGTCTGGTCGACTACCAGATGGGTGTATGGGAGGAGGAGATTGTAGCAAGTGAGTATAGAATGTGCCATTGTTGATCACGGCGTCTGTTGCTAACTTTTGCGCAGTGTTGACATCTTGCATGGACCTCCTTGAGGAAGTCGGCGCAGGCCCTTCAGCACAACGACCCACATCTACAGCACGCCGGCGATGATAACATCGAACTCTGGTAACGACAATAGTGTTGGGGGAGCTTCCTATTGTGCGACATCCGCCGACCGTTTCTGGAAGTGCGTTGGCGCACATAGCGCCGGTAACCCCCCTCCCCCCTCTCCCTCCCCCAAACTCGCACTGAGCGCGCGACCTTGATCACCATACGCAAATGATGTGGCCTGCTTTTTTCTTACCTGTACATATACCGGACATGGCGCAGTCCATGGGATTGTTTTTCTTTTCACCAAATCTACAAAAGGCAATGGGCATGAGGTGTTCAGGGCAGAAGGCGGTCTGCATTCATTTTCCTTTGGTCAAAAATAGCGCCATGTGCGGCCATGTTCTTTGTAGCGTTTCCATCTCTTTTTGACGTCGTGTCAGACATTACAGCATTTTCTTTTGTCGCCAGTTCTTTTTGGCTTTCAATATTTTCTTGGGTTGTGCATTTTTGGGGAAACAAGGGGGGGGGGAGTCAGGGTACGAACGCAATTGTAACGCACGGTTCATGTTGACGACATGTGTTGGATGCACAGATGTTTTGGAACATGGTTGCTTTTGGGCTGGCACTGTAATGCTGGGTACGCATGGTCCGGCGCAGGCGCTGGAAGGTCTTGATGGGGAAC
Organism: Bipolaris maydis; assembly: GCF_028858645.1. Taxonomy (NCBI): domain Eukaryota; kingdom Fungi; phylum Ascomycota; class Dothideomycetes; order Pleosporales; family Pleosporaceae; genus Bipolaris; species Bipolaris maydis. Next base: position 3,024,072 of record NW_027093857.1, on the reverse strand, counting down.
GCGACGATGCATGGGTCGATGAGGTGGACAAAGTGAAGCGCCGGAGTGACGAGTCCATGTGGATCCCACCGGACCGCGCTTACCTAAAAACAAGAAGCAGCAAAGGGACGGTCAAGGATTTGGAATTGTCGGACGCCGCCAGACAAAACCTGTTCTGCATGTTGGGCAACAATAGACTCTTCTGTCTTGGGCCTGAGAAATGCTAGGGCAGCGAACGACACCTCGTCACCACGAACCCAAAGGGCGATGCACTGCCAACGACAGGATTGGGCCGCGACTGTAGTTTAGATTTGGTTTGGTAATACTTAGAAGGATACAGCTACATTCCAAGCCTGCCTGGTGTGAGTGCAAGTCAAAGTTGTGAGGCTACCGAAGGATGCGATCATGTGGGGGCCATCAAGTTGTAGTGCCATGTGCATGTGTGTTGTTGTAGTATAGCAACAGTAGTAGTAGAATGGCATCAGCCCACTTTTGCCACTTTCCTCCTTCTGGGGTTGCATTGGTGCGCTCCGCGGGGACAGCAAAGCCGGCCCAGTATGCAGACTGGATGGCAGCCTTGTGTATTGACAGCATGATCGTCTATCTATGCCCTACACCACGCCAGGATCGTGTTCAGTCTGTGCTGCGACTTGGCGACGCGGCACGGTCACGACGCGGGCTTAGAGTAGGAGTTAGCAGTAAGCCACATGAACAGAAAGCCAGATCGACAGGCGCCACAATCATGGGCAGAAGAAGCAACTGTCGTTGTTTGCATAAGACGGTCGAGGTCCCGCCCCTTGCAGCACATCCCCAAGGCCCATGTTGGATGCTATTGGACCCGGTCGGCGATCATACAAGATCGGGTCATGGGCGCAGTATCGCCAATAACTTGCTGGGACCACGGCGGCGTCCAGCGCCTGTGTCGGTTCCACGACTAATGCCCACACGGAAGAATCCTTCGTGCCCACTCGACGTAGGTACAGGCTTGATCAAGCACGCCCGTGGCTGTTACGGTCGGCACTCATCCGGTCATACTGCCCTGCCCCGCTTCCTTCAATACTCTGACCCTGGCAACTCCAATGCTCCAGGGCCCCTCCCTCAGATCTGCCATGTACCAGGGCCCCGTCAGCCTCGTATTGTGGGCTGAAGTCATGCCTTGCTCTCTTTGATTGCCGGCATCCTTCCTCATGCAGCAGCCCGGTCGCCGCCACCAATCGATTGCAGACCCTGTTGGCAGGAGACGATCGGCTCGTCTCCTCCGTCCTGGGTGCTCATGCTCATCTCATCAGCCCTCAGTTGCGCACCAGTCCCGACAGGACCGCGGACAAATGCATGGGAAATGACACTCCTACATGGCGATACAACCGGCTAGCGCCATTTCCACCCTCCATCTCTCTCGTCCAAGCAACCTGGCTCGCCTGAACTCCAGCTCCCCCAGAATAGATCTTCGCCGGGGGAACATCCAAGCTCCAGTCTATACGGTCCGCCCAGCGATTGGCTCGGTACACGTCTGCTCAAACTGCTCCCTTGCCTACTGACGTGATAGGACAGACGCCCACCATGAACTGTGGGCCCTTGCACAATTTCAGCCCGACATGTCACTGCGACTGCCCACTCACAGCTACCACGTCACACCGAACCAGGATATCGGTACCCAGTCGGCAGTCTTGCTTTACGCTGCGAGAACGCTGCGAGAACGCCCGTCGCCTCGTCTAAATTACATGGTTCTACCTTTTCATGTATGCCTCATTTTTGTCGCCACACAAGTACTCCAACGCAACGTGCCAGATTATCGTTGGCTGGAAAACACCGCGAGCATTTTCAAGTAGCTCACAGTATTGTACACATTGTGCCATCGACACGTAACCAAGGATGGCTTGGATATCGACGCGCATTGCACGCGTAAGCAGTGTAGTGGCTGGCACATGACCGTGGCAGCTATCAGCCCCAGTTGCAGCTGATACTGTACCCGCTGCTCCAGAGAAGAGCACGCGTGCATCGCACGCCCGTGCCGTAGGCCTGTTTTTTTTTACCAATTACGTTATGATATGGGTATATTCTACTCCACATTTTGCGTAATTCGCCTATGAGACTCAATTAGTACCTATCGTGGATTATGCTATCATTGAAACCTTAACTTTCTGACCGAGCCTTGTTTTTCGTTCCTCGATCTTTCGGGGACGGCTCAGAATACTGATCACAAGCTTCTACTTAAAAAAAACAAGAGAACAAATATAGTAACAAAGCGGATACCGAGCGGGAAGGTAACCCTTGTGATAATGATCGTCGGAGCTTCAACAAAGTCTTGTCTTGAAAGTGTTTAACGCTGAACCTCACAGCTACGGGAATATCGTCTCAAACAGCAGGACAACTGAAGAAAGCGCTTAGATCAAAGTATCTTTCTCAATCCCTTTAGTTCCTTTCTCAGCTTCTTGCGCTGCGCTGCTTGAAGGGAATCGATACCAGACAAAGGAAAACAAAAGACAGCGTATTACCAGCATTGATGACCTTCTCATACCAAAAAGAACAATCTCTTGCCACATCAACTCTCTGCTAAGAATTCACACGTCGCAATCACAGTCACGATAAGTCGAAGTTAAGCTTAGTAAAGAGCACACCGGCGCTAAAGCTGCATCGGACTAGGCTAGTTCTATTTACGTGCTGAACCAAATATCGCTCTACTATCTGAAGCCATGATCGCCCTCAAAGGTCCTTCGTAAATCAGTTCATACTGCTCCTTCCATACTCAGCTATAAATGTCCGCCAACACAATGCAACGAGAAAGACACATACGTATGCTGAAATTTCGCTTAGCAAGAAGATGTGCATAAGCATACAGTCGTAGTAACTCTACGAAAGGACTCACGCCGATTGGTACATGTGACAGCGGCTCAAATGGCAGAACTGCTGTGGCGAGATTACACTGGTTCAAACACTCGACCACGAATAAGCAAACCAGGCAGTGCTTCACCACTACACGTCCCGGGCTTCTTCGTCCACATGTCCTAAGCAAACTTTTAAGTCGGAAGACGAGCTTATGCAACACACCATAGCTACATCCTTTCGGTTTACAAAGCATGATCTCACTAAACAAATGCACGTACATGTAAAAGCAGTCAAAGATTTTCATTACATGTCGCGAGACTAACTCCAACATGCATATCTAGTGTTTTCCAATAATCATTCCCCCAAGACATGTTCATAGTACCGCACAACATACCACAATATATCAAACTCCCCCAAACTCCCAACTACTATGAAGAGATTTACCAAAGAAAACTACATCGTGTATCTCTCATGCCAAATTTTGACCCGAAAAAAAGGGACATCAAATCATGGAACACGTCTTACGTATGACATCTCTCGTTCCCAGAACAGCCTGGCCACTCCTGCATTGCTTCCTCGACCCCGGCTCCACCCCCCCATCTATTCATTTTTTTTATACACAAAAGTTTTCCCAAGTCCACGTAAGTTTAGGCAATCCGTTTACAGAATGGAGAGAGAGAGAAGAAGAAGAAGAAGAAAACATATCCGGTGAGAGAAGGTCCAAGAGGCCGTAACGCAAGCTTGCATATGTACCCCGGTTTTGCATTAGCCTAGCATAACCTAATCCCCATCCAGAACGAAAAAAAAAGGTAGAAAAAAAAACCCCCACGGTTGGTTCAAAAAATGCAGTGTGCCGAGTCAAGTGCCGATGGAGTGTTTGCGGGGGAACGGACACGTGCATCATATGATGTTTTTTTTCTCCTCTCGGCTTTGTAGTACAAGCAGTAGAAATCTTGGGACCGAAAAAGCGTTTTTTTCTAATAGCGGGTCTGGATCCACGGGCGGTGAGAGGGGTGCATGCAGGATACACGCGTAACCGAGGGAGAGGGATTGAGGAGGTGTGTGTGTGTAAACACATGCTTCGCTGTGTTATGCGTTGCGGTGAATTGTGCATAACACACTGGTGATGTTGAAAGATCTCTCTCATATGGGGGGGGGGGGGGGGGGGAGATTGTAGTTGGAAGAAAAGAGAACAAGAAGAAGGACCTTTCAACGGACGTTTCTTTTCTCATTTCCTTACATCATTGACAGTCGACTCCGTGACGTACCATACATGCCGTCCGCTTCCGACAAGTCTCCCTTCGACACGAGGGAGGTTGTTCTCCCTCACATCCCTCTTTTGCTCCACCACCTTGTCGGTCCACTCGAGCCATGCTTTGTCTTTCAAGCACGCGCCCCACGCTAGACTCTTGCTCGTGAACAGGCCGATGCAAAACGCTGTTTTGGGGCTTTCATGAAGTGCCAGGTAGACAGTGACCTCGCTTTTTTTCGGCATGTTGAGATCCTGATGGCTGTCGAATCGCGGCACTGGTTGGCTGAGCGGATGCGGAATATCAAGACGCATGTGCTGCCCGTCTTTCTTGGGTGTTTCGCCTGGCACAGCGGCAGTCACGCCGGTGGATTGCAGCGGGTGCGAAACGATTTTGATGCGGCCGGTTGGACTGAGGTATTCTGAGCCATCCAATAGCCCCTCTCTTGAAAACGAGTACGCGCCGTGTTGGAATGCGCCTGCCGTGACTGTATCAATACTTGAGAACACTCCGAGGAACTGGCATGGCTGTGTATTATATGGATACGGATCGTATTCCAGGACAAAGAGATTAGGCAAGGGCTGCGCCAGGCTCATCATTGATTGCGGCCTGCTTTTCTGGAGCCGACTGCGCGGTCTGTCCGGTCTCTGATGCAGCGACTGTACCGTTGGCGGCTTATGCAGTTTCCCGTACTTTGGCTTTCGCTCCGTGACCGCATCGCTCATTGATCGTCTCCGCTTCCCTTTTGTCTCAGCTCTTTCTTCATATTTGCTGCGCACATAATTGTAAATTGCCCCCAATTCTCGAAACTCAAAGTGGCCCATTGTTCACAGAGCGGTGGGCGCAACCCGCAAAGTTGAAAGTGAGTGAGTGCCCGAGTCAGCCGGTTTTCGGCAAAAGCGAGTGTTGTGGTTTGATGTAGGGGTGCTGATAAGACAAGGGGGGGTAATACGGCCACGACGACAGGTAACGACAGAGAGAGCAACGACGGATGTGGTAGAAAACTGCTAAAAGCGAGCGAAACTTTAGATCATGTATCCATTTGGGCCAATTCGATTGATGAGACGGCACGTTTCACTGTGCGACAGTTGTCGCAGGCATGCGTATGGGGGTTGCGTTGGCAAGGTAATCATCATTGGTACTTGGTACGTCATTAGGGGCCGACACAGCCACCCGGCTAGCCACTTGCAGACATTTTAACAGACCTCCTTACTCCGGTCCCAGATTCCATCTCCTGGTACCAAATCCTACCGACCCCATTCTGGCCGTTCAGGATTCCGGCAGTTAATTCAACCGGACTCGGCATGACGGTCGGGACATTTGGGGAAAGATTGCCACACATGTACTTGTGCTTGTATGTAGTATACAGAGCTCCTGATAAAGGTGGCGACGAATAGTGCACGCATGATACGTGCTATGCGCGTCGCTGCTTTTTTTCATTGATTTCTCAACACAGACTAAAAATTGTCCTTTTCTTCTTGCGACCTGCACGTCTTACACACAGGCCTTCTGTGTCTCAGCACATTCCCAATTGAGCCTACTACGCTTGTGTAGGCACACCCCTCCAGCATCAACGCAAGAGCCAGAAAGTCATGGTGAGTTTCATCATCATCATCACCGCCTTTTTACATGCATAGTATTGTATACTTTTCTTCATGAGGCCTAGTCAAGATGGTACCGGACTTGTGTAAAATGAACGTAATTCTTGAACAATCATTACATGGTGGAATATAGTGCAGCAGTCACTCATTGTTGCATAAATTTCCTCTTAGCTTCTGCTCTGGCGCTAGAAAACCCCCTTTTACTGCCATGCAATCTTGGCCCACTCCTCCACGTCTGCCCAAAGAACTTCAGGCCTCTCCAATGCCGCGAAATGTCCACCTTTCTCATGAGCCCTGAAGAAAACCACTTTCGCTGTTTTCTCTGCCCAAGCCTTTGGAATCGGCGACAGCTCATACGGAAACCAACTGTAACCTGTGGGCTTATCAACATATAACGTCGTCCTGTTATCTCTATATGTGTAGATGGATGTTGGATAACAGCCAGTCAACCAGTATAGTGTGATATCCGTCAGAATGGTATTGAGAGACGGTCTCGTAGAAGGGTCGGACCACGCGAGGAACTTCTCTCCAATCCAAGCTAGTTGAGCAATAGGTGAACTGGATAGTACCAGGCCGATAGTAGAGGGTTTCGTCTCGTGTTCCTTGGCATACGCGTGTCCTACGGCTATGAATGCGTCGCCTCTCTCGATACCCACTTTTTCCGCACTACTGATCACATCGCTGGGGGAAGAGTAGTCCTTGATATCCTTAGTGAGCATGAAGTTCAAGTGCATACCCTTGCATTCAGGGTACATTGCAGCAATTTGCCGCGAGAATATACTGCCAATGTCGCCACCCTGTACGAGATAGCCTGATTCGCCAAATCCCAGCGAGAGCATGAACTTATGCAAGATGCGCGAAGTATCGGCGGCTTTCCAATCCTTGTCTAGTGGTGGATCGGAAGAAAGAGCAAAGCCGGGGAGAGAGGGCACGATGATGTGATATGGCAGAGTGTCTTGCGTGTACTTTCCACGCAACAGGTCCATCATTGGTACGAACTCGAGAAAAGAGCCGGGCCACCCGTGAAAGAAGGCAATAGGGATAGCATCATGCTTGGTAGAGAAGAGAGCGACAAAGTGAATGTCGTACTTGCCGCCATCATCGTCATTGACGGTGGTTTTGAAGTTAGGGAAAGAATTGATGATACTTTCCTCTTTGCGCCTGGGAAAGCTTAGTTAGAAGTGCGACCTAAGCATTCGACAAAAAGACATACCAGTCAAATGTCTCGAGCCACTCCTTCTTCGCATCAACTACCCACTTTCGACTTATTCCAAACCTTCCATGTCCCCCTTCATCCTGCTTATTCTCATACGTCTCTTTTGCAATTGGGCTGAGCTTGAGCAACGTCTTGAAATCTTGCAGCTTCTCTTCCTCAACATGCAGTTCAAACGGTGTTGTTTGTTGAGCATCCTTGGGTACAATGCCGAAAGGCTTAGGTGTTGCCATTGTTTCTGTGAGTACTCGGCGTTGTCACAAGCTATTTGGATAGACTTTAAGAGATTTTGTTCAATTGATGAGAGTGTGTTTGGAGAGCCTTTATGTTTGTGACGAGGTTGTGTATGTGATCAACTGACTGGGCTGACAAATGCCCCTCTTCCGTATTGGGCAAAACCGGAAAATCGATGCAACCACATACGTAGTACGTATGTAAGTAGTTACCGTACACTAACATTACATTGTCAGTAATACGAGAATTCATCTACAACAACTCTCAAAATGCGCAGCAAGAATACTTGACATGGTATAAGATTCAATTGATGCTTCTATACATTGGAGAATGTGGTGGCTGTGCTCTACTTTCATGCTTCGGCATCGAGATTGTAAAGCCTTCATTTTTCTGTTATCCAGATTATCGGAGGGAAATACTGATGCATTATTAATATAGCAAAAAGTGCACGTCAGAGGCGCATTTCGGATTAAGGTGTTTGTTTTACATAAAACGTTCATCTAAGAGCATCGCATACACGCCGAGAAGGAGTCCTAGCACTTACAAATCTCCAACATTTAACGTGTGTTGTGCCCCACAGCTAAGTAGTTCCTTGCCGACCACGTATTCCACATGACTCAACTCCCATCATACATGCAATCACTGTAAACGAGGAAACTATGTATGATTTCACAACAATTCGTCATGTGTACATAAAGTTTCCTTTAGGCGCATTTTCAAATGGATACTGGGACAGGTTGTTCGCGAGTTCTCGAAATAGCAGAACAAGCTGGGGCACCCAAGCATGCCCGAGCACGGTGACCGATCGAGTTCCAGATACATGTGGGGAAGTGACAGGGAAGCTGCTAGTTCTAGTGGTAGGGATGTCCAGACTGAGCGAATGTTTGGTCAATTTAGTCTGCGACTGAATCATGCGAGTCGATTGTAAGCACAGAAAAGTCAAGTAGCCAAGATGCGTAAATCTAAGACTATACGCGTATATGTTTTGCGAGGAATTCGAGAATCGGCACAGACAAGGGACCCATATTTGAACTAAGAAATAATTGGAATTAGTATACGGGCAGTTATTCGCCCATTATCATCCACCATCCTCCGCCAAATAGCAGAGAAGCAACTATGATAGTGAGGATGGCTGCGCCTGCCCTATCCCCTGTTGTTATCGCATTATGCTTGACCTCGAAACTTCCAGCATCACTTCCAGCATTTGGGTCGTTTTTACTGATGCCTCCCGTGTCCAATCCGACCGGTCCAACGACCTGGTCAATGAGGAGATTTTGCATCACCTCCAATGCAGACATTTGCTCTCCGACGCCGACTTCTCCGTCGTTTACGCCGTTCCTCCACCAACGAAGACCACATCCGCCTTTTCCTGGTCCGCATTGTTTTGCTGCCGCAGCAGCAGAAGCCCTGAGCTTGGGCATGATCTTTTCTCTTGTCCAGGGAGCAGTCAACATTGTGTATCCCATCCAGCGGCTGAGATAGGCCTTAAAAGAGCGCTGGTCGTGATCGCAAAGTCCGTTTCGCTCGCAAGCTACTTCGCTCATGACGTCTGGTGCGCCTTCCGGGTTGAAGAAAACACCAACACCATCGATAATTCCCTCCAAACGCGTCCGCCAATATTGAGCTTGGCTCTGTAGTAAGTTAGAAGTGAATTCAGAGAGAAAAGGTAAATCTTAGGAGAGAAACTTACGGCATTACCCCTAGTCTCTGACATATTCCATAAAGCTGCGGCGCCCGACATGTGAATACCTGCGTTGTATGTCCATTGGATATGGTTCAACTCTGTGCAATTTTGTCGCTCGCTGGTTCCATCATAGAAATGATAATCTTTGCTCATCAACCCGACGCTGAGTTCCCACTCCCACGCTCTTATCGCCCACTCTGTATAGGTGTCGTTTTTGGTGTACTTTGCAAGCCTGGCAGCGATGTTGAAGAAGCATCCGTTTGAGATTGTGTTCTTGTAGTCGAAGCCATTGTTGAAGGAGAAAATCTGCCAGTTAAGTCCACCTCCACAGGTCCTAGAATTCCATCGCGGTACCTGCGTGTTGAAAACTGCAATAGCAAGCGATAGCCAGGACATTTGTCCTTCGGCGTCTGGAAGCTTGTTTTCAGCTGCTGATAGGGCCGTCAATGCCCAAAAGGCTTGATCGTCGTTTCCTAGAGTACTGGTCTGGTTGGACGGCATAAACGCCTGTGGTTGACCTATTTGATGCACCATGGCTTGTGTTGTGATGTTGTTGTATGTATCGTCACCAGTGTAATACCAGTAGTCGACAAAGGAACCAAACATGGCACCGCATAGCCACCAGTAGTAGGGATCTGGCAAGTTTCCCGGGACGTCTCCGGGTCGGTCACCGGTGTACCATTCTCGAAGACCTGCAGCGACAACTTTGGTCGCTTGTCTGATAGAGGCTGATCATGTTAACAGAGGCTACATAGACTTATGCAGGGGAGAGCGAACCTGGATCGTCAACATCCAACTCTAGTGCGGATGTGGTGAATGGCGACAGTATTCCCACTGCGCCGAAAAACAGGCTGGAAGGCCTCATGACGGATCTTCAAGATTATCACGAATACAAGGCAGGCATGCAAGGAGTCGGCATATGGCGAGGTGGGGAAACGAAGGTGCGTCAAGTGACTGGCAAAGGACGAGAGCGGGAGCAAGAGTGAAAGAAAGAGAGAGTGGTGGAGAACGAGTGTAGCGCAAGTATGTCGTAGGGAAAAGGAGAAATCTCGAATTCACCCGACGTAGGTTGCGAGGCGCGATGAGGCTATGAAACCCCTTGGGAGGTGAGGCCAAGTCATGGCGCGGTGCCGCAGCAGGTGCTGGGCGACAGTGCGACGCTTGGAAGTCATCTCTCCGCGTGGTTCAAGGACGGGGTTGGGTGCTACGACTGGGTAGCAGCCTTGGCAGCCGAGCCTGAGACGCTTAAAAAGTGTCTCATCTCACAAGTACGGCCTGCGCGCCGTTTGAAATTCAGACCAAAGCGGTATGCCTGACACGAAGCGCCAAGTATCACGGCGGTGTTGGCGTCCCTTGGAGGGAGGTTGGCGCCAAGCGCGGGTGCCACCAGCACTGCCAAATCCTGCCAGACGACATCCGCAGCGTCCGCCCGTCTGCATCTACGCTCAAGACTGACGGCATCGACAGCGCCGCCCCTGTTTCCTGCTTGATGGGCGATCCGGGGAGATCATGTGCGCCACATGGACAGATCATCGTGCCCTTCCCTTCCTCTGGGTGCAATGCCGCCAGCCGATCGCGTACAACGGCCGACAATCTCGCCTCCTGGCAAGCCTAGCGACGAGTTTCAACAGGCCTATAGTAGCAACGTCAAAGCAGCATTTATCATGGGCCGTTTTGCCATACTACGATGAATGGGTACAACGTCAGAAAACGTTCCCCCCAATCTGTTACACAATGTTTGTGGGTTATGGGCTTGTCAGAACTACGGGCGTGTCATGACTACGTCACCGCACATACGTGCTGTACGTAGTCTCTCTTTTGGAAACAAAGACAGCAAAGCTTGTTGTAGAACATTTGAGCGAGACCGAGCTATGGGCATTTGAGCCAGCTTGGTTTCATTCAGCACCAACGTGCATCCATCTGCTCTGAGACGATCCAACTCCTGAGCGCTCTGGCCTTATTGCTCATGTCCATGTTGGTCTTCGCGTCCAGATGGCTTGCAGCGGAAAAGGCGTCCACGACTTTTGTAACCGCTGCCCCGTTGTCTTGGTCAAAGGGGACCATGTCGAGAAATTGCCGTAACGAGATCGAGCCTAATTTAATCCGCGATTGTACAACATAATCGACGCTAGCAGTATCCCTGTAATCCAATGTCGTTCGTGCTACCAGCCCCCACCTGTCTAGTTTCGTAGAGCATTGGCGAGCATACAGCTGCTCTGTTGATGCCAATCGTACAAAGGCTCTCACCACTGCGCTCTGCGTAACATGATGCGAAGACGAAACCTCAAGAAGATTAAGGAACTCGTCAAGAGAAGCAGTGCCGATGAAAGTATGGCGGTGTTGATACTCCATTTCTCGTTCTTCAGCCGTCAACATGTCCATCGTAGCATTGCATCGAGCAGTGCGCAGCTGGTGTCGTGTACTGACAGGGTCACAGACCTGGCTAGAGGATCCGCGACATTGGTGCTGTCTAGTTCGTCTCTGGATGGGGATCGCAGCGTGCTCCTGGACTCGATGGACTCGATGGAAGGCTGTAGTATATAAACTTTGGTTTGCTGACTTATTGTCCTCAACAACTTTACAGCGATGCATTAAATGGCTATCCGTCGTTTGACTTATGGGAGGTACATCCAAATCATCGTCGTCAAACAGTGTCGTATCCGAAGTCGGTGATGTGCGCTCGCTCGGGCTATTCATCTGAGGCTCTGGTATAAATATATTGAGAGCATGTCGATCTTCCGGTGCAGGAAAGCGGAATGCAGCCATCTCCTCTCGTTGCGAGCTCGGAGTTTGTTGAGAAGGCGCCATAGCGTTTGGTTGTTCTTTCGAAGGACTCAAGTCAGTCTCAGCATTTATCTTTGTCGACCAGGTTTTTCTTGAGGCCTCTAAGCTGCTCCTCTCTGCATTTAGTTGAAGAGCGACTAATACGGCACTATTCGTACAATCGCGGTCTAACATCGGTCGCCATACACTAGACCTTCGACGGTGCACTGTTAGGTAAGTACGGGCGGCATGTCAGCCGAGCTTTACGGTTATCCCCTTAATTCGTGCACAGACAGGCTTACTTTTTGCTGGTTCAACCCTTTCCAGTGAGACGATCTGGGCAATATTTGAGTCTGCGCCACGATTTTCTTGGGCTGCGGTGAAGGAAAGTGAGATTATACGCGCTTGTGATGTGTGCGTGGGACTTCCTTGGAGATTGTTGGTTGTCTATTTTCTTTTTACGGCGGAGAAGTTTGTTTGATAGTCGCATATCTTGCCACGGTTGCTGGCTTCATGGTGGCTTTAAATGCCCGAGGGTCTGAAAAAACATGTGAGTTTTGCGCGCTTGGAGAGATGGTGCAGTTGTGACGATGAGGTGAGAATCACGCGTAGCAGGACACATGGCAGGAAACGTGTAAGCTCCACTTTCGCTAGCCTGCAGGGTTAGTACATACCATTAGGAGACACTAGAAGCGGACTGTGTAATACCAACAGGGTGATCCTCTTGTTGGAGCAACTAATGCATTGAGCGAGAGGGCAAGGTGACCGACGGTATAGGTGGCTGTCGTTCTGAGGCTTTACTATAGGTGGGTAGTATATGGTCTAAATACGCAACCTGCTTACAGCCAACAAATGACACAGTACTACTAAGATAAGCCTGTAACGCTCTAATCGGAGCCCGTAAGCACAGAATTGGATAGTTTTGTTTTCCTTGCATCCAATCTAGGCCACAGCCAGCAAACGTGCCAGGAACTATGCAATGTAATGTTACACTAAGAAGAACCTGTAAGATACATATACATTTGTCACACACACCAAGTACGTTGATGGAAGGGATACATGGAATCCTGGCCTTGAAGTTATATCGTATTTTTACCAACCTCTAAACCGCTTGCCCTCTTCCTCTGCCACGTGCCATACGTACACTATGAGGAATGAACTTGAGGGCGGACATACTCGACGTTAGACTATCCATGGGGTCTACAGTTTGCACTGATGAGATGGATTTGTGAGAGACAGTCGCTTGGGGACTTCCACGTCCAACTGTACGACCTGGGCTTTGACCTTGGCCAAACCCTCCACGTCCATGGAGCTTGGTAGGATAGCGTCGAGTCTCTCCTTGGCTGTGTTCTTCTTTCTCATCTTCGTCTTGGTCGCGAACGACATCCATACTGTCACCTACGGTACTTGCACTCGACTCACCTCTTTTCCTTCCAGTCGCTCCACTGGTACCTCCTGCTGAGCTCAAGGTAGAGCTTCTCCGTCGGTGAGGGGGTATTAGCATGCTACTTCGTCTATCGATGCCATCTTTTACGACAATGAAATCGTACTCGCGGGGAAACTGATGCTTATCTATGCAGTGCAAGCGGCGCTTCTGGGGCGTGCTGCATAGCCGATCGCACTCTGGCAAAAGACAGGCGTACTGGAACAGATCAGCTGGAAGGCCCATAACATGCTGTCGTACGTACTTATCACTCGCCACACTTGGAGCCTCCAGATGCAGATGGAGGTCTTATCGCCTCTTGAGTGGGAACGAGAATCTGGGGGCTAGGGGCAGACATGCAAGAAACGAAGCAAAGACGCATGACCTACCGTTTTCTCTCCCTGGTCCCGCTTGGCAGCGTTGATGGGGTCATGGTACTCTGCAATATGCAGGTGCAGGTAGTGCTGGTCTGGGAAGTTCTTGTGGCATTCGCTGCAGCGGTTCATGTGGACCTGATGATAGTGGACATCGTGTTCCTCAATGGAAGCAAAGGTAAGCGGGTCGTGCGGGGGCAGTGAGCACTTCATGACGGCGTGCTCGTGTGATACAGCGGAATCGGCGTCTAGCTGGACAATCTTGATGTCGACCGATGCCTCACGTGAGTACGAGGTGCTGTGGGCGTCTGGTGACGACGAGTCGCGGTGTGAGCGCTTGACTCCCATGTTTTTTGTGTGTGTTTGCTTGCTGGGTTGACTAGAGGGAGGCTGGTATGAAATTGGGCAGTACCTTTGACTGGCGAGTGATGGCGCCCGAGTCTTGCGCTGCGGGGCTGCCTCGATGGCGCGGGGTGGCAAGGTGAGAATGTGGTGTGATGTGGTGGGCAGAGGAGAATGTGTATGTAGTCGTAGATGGTATACGTTCTACAGGGAGGACATGGTAGTCGGCCGGGACGTGGCTGCTTAGCTCCGACATTCATGGCCACTAGTTCGCGACTCAGCCGCCGCCGACTCGACTTTCTCACACCTCTCCACCACGGCCATCGCCTCCCCTTCTGACGCCATACATTTCTGCGTCTTGGGTGCTGTTTGCTTCCGAGACCCTCGCCCGCGCTGATTGTCCTTTACCCAGGGCACGCCACTTCACCATAAATGGAGCACGCCAGCCACAACGCCCGCCGTCTGCTCCGTGCCTTGGTCTGACCTGCCCGCCGACCGTGGGGTCACATCTGAACGTCGCCGGCTCCTGCACACTCCAGCCATGGCCGCCAACACCGAACAGCTCGACAGGTACGCTTTTCCCCCCTGCCCCCGTCCCGCCACGCCCACATGCTGACTCACCACAGGCGGGCGAGAGCGATTGCGACGGAGCTCTACAGGCGCGTCGATGGCGGCTCCGGGTGCGCCGAACTAGCTGCCGTGCTGCAAGAGTAGGCGACGATGCCTCCCAATTGCCGCGACTACTAATCCCCCATAGGTACCGTGCCGCCTGCGAGGCCCTCATCTGCAACTTCGAATACGCGACCGCCCACGAACTCCAGACGGCGCTGTGGAACGCCCATCTCAAGGTCAACGCCGCTTTCCGACAAGAACACAAGCTTGTATGCACCATCGAATCTCCACACCTGCAACGGCACTAACACGTGGGCAGCTCAAGCGCTCCAAGGACCATGTCGTGGAGGTCCGAAAGTTTCAAAAGACCTATCTCCAATTCATCAAGGCCAGCCAGCGCTTCTACCGTCAGTATATTTTGAATCTTGATGCCCAATTCCATGGCATTCCTGAGCTGCGCAAGATTGCCCAGAAATGGAAGGATGACAGTAGGCTCCCTCTCCCCGCCAGCCACGCTAAGCTTAACCGTAATGCAGCCTCCAAATCGTCTCCGCGCCGACCCATTCCTGCGAATTGGAAGACGCAGGTCCTCTTTTCGTGCCACCAGACACTCATCCAACTCGGCGATCTCTCCCGCTACCGCGAGACCGAACTCGTCGATAAGAACAAAGAGCGCAATTGGGGCCCCGCCAAGGGATATTACGATTTGGCGGCTGAGATTTACCCAGACTCTGGACACGCACCGAATCAGCTCGCCGTAATTGCGCGTGAGGACGGTGACCACTTCCGTTGCGTGTACCACCTGTACCGCTCACTTGCAAGCAAAGAACCATACCCTCAGGCCAAAGCCAACCTGGCCACCGAATTCAAGCGCGTTATCGCTGCATGGGACAACGGACAGCTCATCAACAACCACAAATCAGCCGAAGGAACGACTGGTCGTGCTCTTATTGCATGGTTCATCCGATTGCATAGCAAGATCTATAAGGGCGAGGAATTCGCAGCACACGATGAGTTGGAAGGCGAGGTACTCAGCCATCTAGCCATTGAACTCAAGGAACGTCCGCTGGATTCTATTTTGACCAAGATAATTCTCATCAATATGTCAGCAGAGTACTTTGCTACCGTCCAGCTGCAAAGTATGTCGAGAATTCTCTGTATTTGACTGTGCTGACTCTTCCAGGCGAAAATCCACCTCCCAACATTATGCGCACATATTTCTACTACCTCCGTCTTAATGTCAAGACCTTCTTCATTCTCCTGCAGGTTTTGCAGCCAGAACTGGACCGTCTGTCGGAAGGCAACGACGTGAAGCACCAAAATGGAGAACGCACGATGCAACTCTCAGACAAAATCACCGCTGTGGCCCGCCGTATTCTGCCAGGACTTCGTCTGTACAGCACATGGTTCACACGCTACTGGCAGGTCCTTAATGCCAACATTGCTGACACCCTAAACACTGTCGACGTGCAAGAGCTGTGGAAGGCATATGCCGCAACGCTCTCCCTCCTGGCTTCCAGTTTCCCGGTCGATCAGCTGCCTAAGGAAGTCTACATGCTCGAGGAGGATACAGACACCATTGGGTTTGAGCCCCTTATTCATCCTGACACTATGAAGGTGTGGTACAACGGAGACAAGATGAAACCAAAGTGGAGCGAATTGAACCGGAACCATCCGAATGTTGAGATGCTCATGCGAGTCAAAGACCTACTAATCGATGGTCTGCTTCTTGTACAGAACCCGGATGCTCCTTTGGACCTCGCAGGCCCGCGATTTATCTACCGGGAAGAAGGGGTGCCATCTGAATTGTTAGCGAGCCCCACCAACCAGCCTGACGGCTCTCCTGTTTTGTCTGTGCAAGCAGCTGATATGCCTCTTTTTCAGCATGTAGAGGCACCGATTCCAGATGACCAAAAGTCTTACAGTGTTGCTGCAGCCTCGGAATCCGCATCTATCACGCTCGCCAAGGACAACGCGATGCGAAACATGGTAGATGATCTGGTAGGAGAGGAGGCCGGATTGGACCCACTGGTCGAAGAGGATGAAAACATTCCACCCACTCCACCGGAGCAGACATTTGATGACACCACTGTTGTCAATGATACCACGTACGCTCCGGCATCTTATTCGATCAATGACTTGGTCAACTCGGTCAGGAACTACAAGCCCTTCTCTCCTGCTCCTGCGCCTGGATTACTTTCTACACCCATGGGTAGGACTGCATCTACTTCTTCCATCCGCCAGCCACCGAACCTGCCCTCAGTACCCGATGGTCAGTCGAATTCGAACTCCATCTGGAACCGCGCGCCCGGCCCAGCATCACCGCCCATGATGAATTCCAATGGGTTTGGGAATGATGTTCGTAGGTCTCCTATGATTGGTACCAAGGCTGGTATGTCTGGTCATGTACGAGGAGATTCGGCAAACTCCCTTCTGAGTGCTGACGTCCTGACCCCTACTACTAACCGGACCCTACGGCCCATTAGCGGTAGTTTTAGTGGCGGTCTTGGCAGTGGTGCCGCTTGGGGAAACCAAGGAAGCAGCCCCGTGCCGTGGGGATCTGCCACGTATAGTAACAACTTCAACAACAGCCAATACGGATATGCCCCCAATGTCAACATGGCGAGTCCGCTACTGTTCAACTCATATGGCGAGGGCACCAGTAATGCATGGGGCCATACGCCGCCCAACGGCCAAGGCGGTTGATTGACTGTAGGCGCAGCCGTAGTAGGCTGCTCGTTGCTGTCTTCTCATCAATCGTCAAGGACTTCGAGATCCTTCTGCCGTCCTTAGCTGTCGCTGTGCACCAACAAAGGATCGACTTGCACGAAGCATGCATATACTGATTTGTTTCTGCCTGATACCGGTGCAACAGCCAGGGCGTCTATCAAACGATTCTCGGAACAAGGTCTTGAGGGATCTGGTCCGCCCTCTGGAAGTTACTCACGCTTTGGTTCACGTCCTGACGACTTTTTGTAGTGAAGGGAACAAGCAAAGGAGGGGAAGGTGACGAACTCTATATGCTTCACATTTGAGATTACTGTGGTATTTTTGGGGCTTATGTTAACTTTTTGTGTCTATGGCATGTCAGATGGGAGAAGGCAAGTCTTTTTATCATGTAGCTTGCTGAAGTCGCATGGGGGCGTGCTGTCCTTTGGGCGAGCGCAGATGTCGAGCTGCCATGGGTGGGGGGCCAGTCGTGACAGTGTTTTGTGCTTTAGGATACTATCATGGAGTTATGCGTATATGTGATATCTTTCTTGTCTCTGGTGGCGTGATGATGATGACGACGAAGGTGATCGTGGCAGTGGTGGCGTGGGATGTGTGTGACTAAGCAGCGAAGGTGCAAACAGGGCAAACAGCGGCATGCAAGCAAGGCGTAGAAGCGCTGCAGGGTTTCAGCCATCGCACCTTCACACTCGAGCGCGCCTGCTTCGCTGGTTTGCCTTGTTTTCTTGGACTGTGCCTGCTGATGGAGAAGCGGCTGCTGCTCCTTCAGGACGACGCTGGACTCGTTGGGGGTGGCTCATAGCCCGCAATTCCGAAAGGTACTCACCCACTTGTCGCTGTGCTGTCCCGCTCCATGCCACTCCGCTATCGCGAACATCTCGCCCGCCATGTCTGCTGGCGGCCCTGGAGATTTCCGGGAGCCATCCGCCCTGTATAGCTTCACGTCGTTGATGGACTCGCTCTCTAATGGCCTCGCAGGAAGCATCCACCAAAAGGGTAGCAGGTTGCCCACCATTCAGCCTGCGTCGCCGCCAACCAAAGGCGCGCCGCATTCTTCCACATCGCCCAATCAGCCTGCATATTTTCCCATTCCTAGGGGCCACCCACATGCCACAGTTATTGCAAGCTCTGGCTCCTCTACCACCGAATCTTTTTCCGAAGTGACGTCGTCATCGTCGCGGGATTCGCTACCCAATCCCCAAGGGCGCAACGCCCCTATCACGCCCCAGAAACAGGTGCGCAGCAACAGGCGGAAGCAGTCGAACAAGTCGGGCGGCAGATGGAGTAAGGGAGGAGGCTCATCAGACGATACCGGGTCTGACCGCAAACCCCCCACGTCACAGCCAGCAGAGCCCACGCACAGCGCCGCCTCGTCCCCCCAGAGCGCGTCCAAGATACGCCAACAACCTTATATTGCTACAAACAACCCATCGTCGAGCCAGACGCGATTCATGGCAACAGCCTTTGGAGGTCCTTCGGGAGATTCGCGGAGGGGAGTTGTCTCTCCTCGCCCCAAGGGTCGCGGTATGAGCCAGCCCCACATGTATGCTCTGACACTGAATCTGACTGGCCCTGTGCAGAAGCGAAGAACACTCTCTGCCGCAATGTCACCATCTACGGTCACTGTCGGTACGAGAATAGTAAGTGCCCGTGACCGCATCTGCCAAAGTGCCTATAGTGACCCTGTCTAGCCTGTCCGTACATACACGACAACCTCAAACTGAATCAGAATGAGAACACCAAAAAGAGGTTCAATGTTGACTCACCATCTTTCACTCCGTTGCAAGCAAACACGAATGGATCCGTGACACCTTCGCCTCGCAGTGCTGCCATCTCCCCCAAGGCAGCTAATGCCGCCGTCTTTACACCTAAATCACAACGTTCCAGTGAGTTTTGAACAGTAGTCAGCTGTCCTGTCATTCGCATGCTGATTTCTTTTAGCTGTCACCACCCCGCGCGTGCATGCAAAAGAGCCCGCAATTGATTGGCATTCGCAAGAGTTTCAAGAATTCGTTCCACAGTCCTTTGACGGTCAGCAGATGGTGCGTGGGGCTTTCATTATATTTGGTTCTTTATCCTCAGAATGATTTGACATGGCGTGCCTAGCACCCATCTGGCTTGAACGAGGATCTCGACTTACAATCAGTCCAGGTCGATCCTAATCTTGGCTACGATCCGTTTAGTACGCCCACCAGCATATCCACACTGGGTGGCCCAAGCCACCAGGCTGCTACCATCAACCCTTACGCACAAGATGCTTCGGCGACGTACTTTCAGAACGCCAATGCTTTCCAGAATCCAGCCTATCACTTGTACTGGCCGGTAGGACCTCAGCCTACCGGCTTGCTTGCTTACCAGCGCACTGCTCATGACTTTTTCATACCCGATGCGCTGCGAGAAGAGTTGCAGAAGAAGGCAGAGGTCGCACGCCAGATTGCCCCAAACAGTACTCTGCCGGTCATTGAGCAGTTTCATTCGTTGTTTTGCTTGGACATGTCACCTCAGAAAAACACTGTACCTTTCGGATATGCTAGCTGGATATACAGAGCTGTATCCAGCAAAGACGGAAAAACGTACGCACTGCGCCGTCTCGAAAACTTTCGACTGACGAGTGAGACTGCTATTCGCTCTGCTCAGCCATGGAAACGTGTTTTGAATGGCAATGTCGTTACTATCCATGAAGCGTTTACCACTCGAGCCTTCGGCGATAGTTCCTTGATCCTCGTCACAGACTACCACCCAAATTCCAAATCACTTGCCGATGAGCATTTCAAGCCCGTGCAGCGATTTCATGGAAGACAGCCAACATCATCGCATGTACCAGAGCAGGTTTTATGGGGTTACACTGTCCAAATTGCGTCAGCGTTGAAGGCCATACATGGGTCAGGATTGGCTGCAAGGTTGATTACGCCTTCGAAAATCCTACTCACATCAAAGAACCGGATACGGTTAAATGCCTGTGGCATCATGGATATTGTTCAGTTTGATAATGCGCGATCTGTGCCTGAACTTCAGGCAGACGACTTTGTTCAACTTGGACGGTTGATACTTTGCATTGCGAATAGCAACCCAACAGCTCACTTACAGATGCAGAAGTCTATGGACTATATTACAAGAAGTTATACGGCCCGCCTCAAGGAATGTGTTCAATGGCTGCTCAACCCCCAGCCACCAGCTGGAACGCCATCATCTCCCACCTCTCCAGCACCTCTGCAAAAGGACATTGACACTTTCCTTGGTGGGATTGCCGATCAGTTTGCATCTGTTTTTGATAGTGAGCTTCATGCCCAGGACAGCCTCACGGTCCATCTTGGTAGAGAGTTGGAATCATCACGATTGGTCCGCCTGTTGATCAAGCTCAATATGATCAATGAGCGGCCAGAGCTAGACGCGTCCCAAAACATGCCAGGGAACAGTGGTACAAATCCATCGTCGGTGTGGGCCGAAACTGGCGAGCGGTATTATTTAAAACTCTTCCGCGATTACGTTTTCCACCAAGTGGATGCAAACGGACATCCCGTTACGGATCTGGCGCATATCCTGGACTGTCTTAACAAGCTGGATGCTGGTACAGATGAGAGAATAGGACTAATCAGCAGGGACGAGCAAAACGTGTTGATTGTGAGCTACCGAGAAGTGAAACGAGCACTAGAATCAGCATTCCAGGATTTAGTACGGGCGGGGCGGAAATAGGATTTCACCAGGTCCAGTTCACTCGGATAGTCTCGCTACCAACGTAGGCCATCTGCAATCTGTCCCAGTACGGGTGTTAGGGGCAAGCATCCATACAAGATGACATTGTCATAATTGAGATTGTTGGTAGCTTACAGGCTTCTTCAAAGAGAATGAGTGTATGTGTCATAACGGGCCAGGAGCTTGTTATTAGGGATTAGGATGTTGGGGGGGTTTTTTTTGCACGAGCTACGCAGTGTTGTATCGAGGGATGGAAGAGTAGGAAACAGGTCAGACACAGATTATTCACAACACAATCAGACGTTTTTAAAAATCTCATTCCTTGTCGGAATGACCACTGGGTGGAACCTTGGCCGCTAATGCAAAGTACTAGAGATGGTGGTCTGATATTTGGTAACTAGAACGTGACGGCGTGATAATAACGACGGTAAAGCATAACCTGGCAGGCGTATGCAAATATACTCACATCCCTCACCACTGCTGAAGCCCAAGACCATATCTTCTTCCTTTCCTTACGCACAACGAACCTATAATCAAGGATGCTTGGTCGGCACTGTCTCGCCAGTATCGCGCCGTGGGGCTCGGCGAATTTAGCACGACTTAGCGCGAGATTTGCTGTCCCTCAAATCCCTCAATGTCCGAAACTCCGCCCCACATTAAGCACTTTCTCCCCGCTACGACTTCAACAATCGCCTTTCCTAAGAAAAACAGCAACCATAGCAACAACCACAAAAATGCCTGGAAACTACGAGCTACTGTGCCTTGAGAACCCGCTCCTGGATATACAGGGCGTTGGGTAAGTCGGACACCCTCCCCCCGACAGCTTGTTGCCATGATACATCCCAGTTATCGGAGTGGAAGAGCACCGCAATGAGCTTGCATTGACAGCTCACAGTGACCAAGCTCTTCTCGACAAGTATGGCCTCAAAGCCAACGATGCTATCCTCGCCGACCCAGAGAAGCACATGGGATTGTACGAGGACTTGATCCAGAACTACAAGGCCGTCCTCATCGCCGGTGGTGCTGCGCAGAACACTGCCCGAGGTGCTGCATACGTCCTTGAGCCCAACTCAGTCGTCTACATTGGTTGTATTGGCAAGGACAAGTACGGTGAGACTCTCGAGAAGATCTCTGCCGACGCTGGTGTCAAGACCGAGTACCTCTACGACGAGAAGACCCCCACCGGTCGCTGCGGTGTTGTCATCACTGGCCACAACCGCTCACTATGCACCGACCTCGCTGCTGCCAACAACTACAAGCTTGAGCACCTGAAGCAGGACCACATCTGGAAGCAGGTTGAAAACGCCAAGGTCTTCTACGTTGGTGGCTTCCACTTGACCGTCTGCGTACCCGCCATCAAGGCGCTTGCCGAGGAGGCTGCATCCAAAAACAAGGTACGGACATGTTTTTGATCGGCCTGATAAAAGTTCCGAATACTGACTATTTCATAGCAATTCATCCTTAACCTCTCCGCTCCATTCATCTCACAATTCTTCAAGGATCCTCTCGATGAGGTCATCCCATACGTCGACATCCTGATCGGCAATGAGACCGAAGCCGCAGCGTTCGCTGAGTCCCACGGCTTTGAGACCAAGGATGTTAAGGAGATTGCAAAGAAGATTGCTAGCCTGCCCAAGAAGAACACCAACAGGCCAAGGACAGTCGTCTTCACTCAAGGCACTGACCCCACCATCGCTGTCACTGCCAAGGAGGGCGGTGAGCCTGAAATCAAAGAGGTTGCTGTGCATGCCATCAGCAGCGACAAGATTAACGATACCAACGGTGCCGGTGATGCATTCGCTGGTGGTTTCGTCGCTGGTATTGTCCAGGGCAAGCCTCTTGAGAAGGCCATTGACATGGGCCAGTGGCTTGCGAAACTTAGCATTCAGGAGCTCGGCCCCTCGTACCCGCAGCCCAAGCAGACTTACAGCGGCTAAGCGTTTTTCACATAATGTGAGCGTGGAAGCTCGTGTATTTCAACAATCTACGAGAGAGAAAAGTAGCATGCCACCACAACGTGGAGGCGTGCTTGCCGTCTCCAGGCACCCACATGGCGGGGCATCTGGATCTCGGTATTGTCATTGCATCGTGACGACGTGTTTATTTTGGCGTAGGGCGATTATAAAAGTAAAACATGGCCTTTCAACAGCCAAAGATAGATACCCTCAGCGGTTAAGCTGCTAGATAACGAAGAAAATAAGATGAGCCAGTCAATGATTGACTGAGGTTGCTGCATTATCATAGAGATATTCTACTCTTGTGCAATTATGAAATGTATGATTGTGTGATTCATGTACAGCATTAACAACGGGTCGTCGCTGCTCTTCAGATACCATTCATCCAAGTCTCCACGCTAAATGATCAAGTGATAAAACGCCACACCATGCCTCGTTGGATACATTAGGCGTCCTATTCCTCGTTGTCATCGTCATCTTCTTCTTCCAGGTCTGTACGCTCAACGATGAGATTACCACTCCGCCCAATGCGCTGCTTGATCGAGCCCCCAGCCTTCAAATCGTAAACTTCTCTCGGCATGGGCGACACAAGCTGGAACTTGTACTCATGCTCGAAATCCTTTGGCTCTTCAACCTTTTCTCCAGCTTCGTTTCCAGACTGCAAGATGTCATAGCATTCCACGAAAGCATAGAGTTCCTCAATATCCGCATCTGCTGCAAACTTGCGCACTACACGTTGAGCATCAGGCATGCGCAGACTGATTCTCACCACATTAGTTTCGCTGGTATCGGGTTCGGGAGGTATGGAAGCTGCGCGCCACTTGCGCCATTGCTCGAGGTTCTGGGCGTAGCGCTCAATGGCTTGTTCGCGCTCGAGGGCTTCCTTTTCTTCTCTTGCTTTGCGCTCTGCCTCCTCCTTCTTTTTGCGCGCTTTTTCGCGGTCAGCGGCAAGCGAACGCTCGTATGCGCTATTCTGCTGCTCTCTGATACTGCGCGTGGCCTGCTGTTCTGCGCGTTGGCTGCGCACGCGGTTCAGTGGCTCGGTATGCTGCTGCATTGCAGTGCGCAGCTTGGCAACGTATTGCTGAGGGGGCGTGGGCCCTGTGACCCGGGTAGCGATGCCCATGGCGGTCGAAGATACCTGTGGTGTGTGTACAATCAATCCCGTAAATGGGAACTTTGTGCATGAGAGCGCAGCGGAGACTTGGTATGCTTCGGAATCCTGGACATTGCCTGCCCAGAGAATTATGTTGTTATCGGGATTTCGTACAAACTCGACGACTTCAGGCGCAAGAAGCGTATCGCGAATGAAGGAGGATGTCTCGTCGTGCTCCGGGCTGATGAGTACGACCATGAGGAATTGGAGGTTCTTCTTTGCCAGGTCGAAGGCTTGAGCATATCCGCTCTCAAAGAACGGCAGGTTGTGGCTTCCATATTCCTCCTCGAATTCGCGGATAAATCGGGCAGCCGTGTCTCGTGGGTTCAAGGGCCGGCGCCCGCTTGTGCTGCGTTGCGACGCAGGCGTGTTGATATTACTGGCTGTAAGCCTTCCCCATACACGAGGTAGGAAAGGAAATATCCATCCTAGTAACCGGAAACTCTTTGAGAATAAAGAGTACACGAGCGAGAAGGGCGCGAAAAAGATTGCGAGGACCAGTGGAACTTGAGTGGTGACCTGGCTTTCTGGTTGCGGGACGACCCTTGGTGCTGGCTCTATCATTGGTCTCCTTCCACTACTTGTTGACGACCGAGGCGCTCCGAAGCCATTCAACAGTGTTTCTTGCCGCCGGGTATCTCGTGGGGGTTGTTGTGCGGCGGCGACGGCAACGGGATCTTCGGTAGGTTCGCCATCGAAGAAGCGCGTGACGGCAATGTTGACGTTCCACTGCGCTCGCTGGAGGAGTGGTATCGCGGCTTCGACTGCTTGATCTGTGACAGCAGTGTATTGCTGAAGTGCAGCTTGTTGGTCTGGCGAGAGTGATCCGATGTCCACGCCGGTATCCGCCATCCTGGCGTCGGCGACCTTCTAAACTAGTCCAAGGCTTGGTTCAAAACTCGCGCTTGTGGGATATGGGAGACAAATTCCGAGTACACGGGGTGCGAAATCTGAAAGGACTGTGATGTGATGTGGTGGGGTGTATAGTGGGTGAAAGCGTAAGTTTATACGTTGCCTGTTCTTCGCGGCGATGATGTACATCGAGGTGGTCGTAGCTTCAGCCCACCAACTACGTACTACAGAACCCAAAGGTGAGGCTAATCCCCGACTCTTGTCACGCAAGGTATTGACAACCTAGGTTATCGATTCGCCCAAATAAAAATGTCGGGCTGATCCAGCCCTAGTTTCTAGTTTGAGAAGTAGATTTGCACTCTAAAATGAAAAATGTTTTTTGATTTCGTCATGGGTCGTCGTCGCCTCTACCATGGTCCGGAGGTTCAAACTGGCTGTACTGAAGTTTGGACCGCCTGCATTAAACAGAACGCAATATACACAACTGGCAATGGAGAACGTCTCGTATTGCAGGCATTATCAACGGATTGTAATGCTCTCAAACACTCGCCTGCTTTCAATACGAATAGACTTAGGTTTTGAATTCCAACGAACGCCACATCCAATCCAATAGTTGCAAATAGCCACAGATACACAACGTCCCCACCAAAGCATGTACCGATGTCATCTTCTGTGCAAATACCAAGGGTAACGAAATGCTTCACTTTTCCCACTCCGTCTTTGTGGCAAGGAAGTCCATTTTAAGGACTTGTTCCCAGAGGATTATGCAACAAGTCTGTTTTCCCGACAGATGCATATACCTTGTGATTACAGTAATGTGTGATCAATTGAACTTATGGATTGCCCGACAATACAGTATATTGGGGGTTTCAATGAGTTTGAGAATGTGTAGTGCTATGAGGATGAGATGTGCCCTACTTGTATTTCAACGGGAAGACATCTACGTTTTTATCGGATTGAGATTGGATGGGGTCATAATGCAGCTAGAAGACAGGATGCAAACGAGCCACCCAAGCTTTTGCTAGTTTGCAAATTTTAGGTACCAAATTTCTGAGACTATTAAGACGTTAATTTTGTGAAGTCGCTGTGTTCACAAAATCACCATGCTGGGTTGGCGCAGTGTTAACGCGTCGCACTTGTACCATGTACAGCCATGCGAAGATCAGCAGTTCCCGAGATGGTGGTACAAAGTGAATAGTTCGTGAAAAGTGAGCTACTAGGCCTGAGTCAATTTAGATCAGTTCTGAAAAGCAAAAACGCTCTCTAGGGCGAGTTTCACTATAATGTGAAAGAAGTAGGCTAGTGAAAGTGTTACAGATTGGATGGATCATAACAAATTGAAATCAAACAGGGTTGAATAAGCTTAGTTGTCTCATTAGTGACATGCTCTACATATACTAACCTCTTTACTGGGCATACACGATCAAAGGCAAGCGCTGCTTGTTTTTACTCGGGATAATTCCAATATAATCAAGCTCACTAAGAAGAAACTTCTCTAGTTATAACTATCTAGGAATTTAAAAACATTTCATGCGAATCTAAGCCGTTACTAAATCGTCTTGTCAATAACCAAGGCAAGGGATATGTAAATAGCAACAGATATTGTTATAGTGCAACTAACAATTAAAGTAGTAAATACGAGTTTAGATTCTATTTATATGTCAAGGTAGCAAAAAGCCCCGCGATAGTTGTAGAGCCATGCGCCAATAAAGCAAAAACGCTAGGTTATCAAGCACATCAACTTATCGTAAAGATAACACATTTTGTGCCATACAAAAAGATTTATACCGTTACTATTGCTAGGGTATTTGTTTTATCTAGAAAGTGCTACGCATAAATAGCCTACTTTTTCATAGTATACGTAGATGTATAAGTATCATCTCAACCATTTTCACATTTCCGTCTAGCGCATTCGGTCAGGATCCTACTTCACTCTGCTTCTTAGCTTTTAATTTCTAAGTAGCCTAGGTTGGCCTTCTCGTAGCTCATCGTGTAGTAAATTGACGTTTTCTCTTTCTCAAATCGTGCTTCTACCCACTCCCTAACCCCACCCTACTCTTGTCTTTACCACGATCATGCTCGCCCTTCTCAATGATCACAACTACCCGCAAATTTTGTAGCGCTACCTTCAAGTTGTACATCCACTAGTCAAGTTCATTATTGTCCCCATCAAGTGCTATATCAAGATAGTGTCTTGCGTTCTCGATAACTTTAGCGTTAAAACACTCAAGCTTTTAAGCTAAATCATCGATAACTAGACTAAGAATCTTGTCCTGTAGAGCTTGTAGAACAACGACGTAGGTCTAAAGCGATTTAGTATTGCTAGTTCGGGCCCGAGCCCACTCTCCGTCAGGGGTCAACAATAGACAGTCACTCCTTCCGAGTAGACAAGAGGCTTCATCCAGTGCAACAGCCATTCTATAGCTTGCCGGTTGCAAAATCGTAATAATAAATGACCAGTTTCGTCTCAGTCCATACTTATCTGAAGGTAAGCATGTAATCTGCTAGTTTAGTTTATTTATCTTTTCGCAGTATTCTTGGTGTCGCATTCTTAGATATTCGTCCCACAGCATCTCGTGAGCGGCCGGCAACCATTTAGCGTCACTTTCGACACCCGGTCTTAGCTCTGGTACAACTTGTCGGAACCATGTAAGTTGTCTACCAGCCTAAATATAGCGGGTGAGTTCTGTGAGTATACGTTCTGGCTAAGAGCGCCGTATGAGCTCATAAAGCAATAGCTATTCTTGGCTTTCTAAGACGAAGAGAGGCATATACGAGCCAAGTAGGTTAGAATGTTTAGTCTTAGATAATGTATCTGAAGCCGCTGGTAAACATGATAGTTGGGTTTGTGTATAGTCGGTCGCGATGGTATGCAAGGAGATTATATCGTCCTGACCCTGCATAGTTGGCTCGGGACACTCAGGAGCTGAGCGTGTCTTATAGTGTTTACCCTTGTTCGACATTCTAGGGGATAAAGAATCTAGGTCGAATTTGAATATTGGTCGTAGGAAGGAGGGTTGAAGGATAGTGACGACATGGACATATGTGGAAGCTGGCGTGAACGTGTTTATATGGCATGCTTGAAACTGTGCACGAATGTGAAAGAATGCGAAAGAATGTGTTTGCTCTTACCTTTAAATGGGCTCTAGGAAACTTGTAGGGCAGCAAGGGCAGGTTTTCACAATGAAGAGTAGTTGTAGCAATCTAGAAACGATAAGTCAATCTATTTTTTATTCATAATCACTTAGCTAGGAAGCACCCGTTCGTGGTGGGACACACCCTTGTCGCCTCGTGGAAACAGTGATAAGAAGCTCGTAGAGGATGTGCGATTTAACGGTGGGGCTAAGTTGAGTACGACGCCTATTATATATTTTCAATTTTGAAAATTTTTTATCTATATTACTAGATTTAAGTTGCTCCTATGGCGCAGTGGTAACGCGTCGCACTTGTACCATCTTGCAATGCGAAGATCTCTAGTTCGACTCTGGATGGGAGCACTTATTTTTGGGTCCCGACACGACTGGTTGTACTAACATGCATTTACAATTCAGTAGAACATGTCATTTGCATCATTTTTGCTCGGGGGCTGGCCCCATACCCTCACCTTGTTATTACAAATTTAACTGCATAACTACTGCAATTGGTTTAATGGTGTGCGGCGCATGAAGAGCTGTGATAAGGTTAGTCCCAAGAACTCCTACTATTATTGGTCACAGCTATGCTAAGATGTTACTAGATATAGTTAGTGCGTGCAATAGTTTAGCTAATATACAACTATTAACTATCTAACTAGTTAACTACCTATTATTTTTAATAGTTATATAATATCTCCACTACTAACTATAACTAAAGGCACAGGCCCTAAATATGGCAATGTGGATGGTGGGCTGATCGTAAATCCACCAAGCGATTTCCCTTTCAATGATCTAACAGCTGCATTGGAATGGTTGCGAAAAAACGAGACGACCAAACCTCCAAGCCGCTACAAATCTTTCGATTCGACTCCAAGGCTGGCAGTAGCCCCCTAGGGCCAATCAATGGGTACAATTCTATTTAGTCATAGTCTGTACATTTTCGCAATATATTTGCATTGTACCCATGCGTAGTTGGCGTGGAATCTACAGGACATTGAAACGGACTATGGAAAATGCAATGATATATGTCCGGTCTCAACTGTCTTCCACAGAGGAGCTCGTATTCAGTGATGTTTTGGCACTATATGCAGTGAGCGAGACTTATCTCTACGAGGCTCTCATACGAATCGTTGGAGCTTCGCTCCGAAAGACCGTCTATGTCAATCCTACCAACGGAGTCGAATACCACGGCTGGGATATACCAGGTCCAGATCAGACGGCCTATAGCTTGCTTGCTGTTCAGGACTCGAACCACGAGGCTTCTTTGGATATCATAGAGCGTTTACGAGCATTTATCAAGGGCATACCTGGTATGCGTCTGGAATTCAACCCACTTGCCCCACTAGTATGCGACATGCTCCTCTACGACGAGGAAGAAGACCAATCGTACCATATCGAGCACAAATTCATGTCCATAGACCGAGCTGAAAGACTGCTCTGGTTACCCGATGAGTATCGTGATCACAAGCTCAACGGGCATTTCCTCTTGAAGCAAGTAGAGGAAGATTTGGTTATTTATACCCGCTCTGGAAGAGACAACACTAGCGCTGCTGGAACGGAACCTCACGAGATCAAACTGTCGGAAATGGGGAGCGAAAGCATCTTCGCCAAAATAATTAGGGCTAATGGGCCCATCGCCAAGGCGAGACTTGACCAGAAGTGGAGTGATGTTGGGCTTTACGATGACACATTCGAATTCCATTCTCAGAACAAGGCCAGAGCATCCTGTGGAGACAACGTTAGCAAACACCACGCCACTGTCGATGCAGCTCAAATGGGCCTAGATTTTGGAGTTAAAATCAATCAATAGTGCTGTAAACTACGCCGATACGTCTGCATACTCTTATGCAACCATCGCACCGCAGACGCAGTTATCATCGAACACAAGTGGACCAGTAATGACCAAGAACTATACTAATCTTCTGGTTTGGTTCCCGTTTCGCTAGTAGCAAGTGTGAGTGTTGCTAAGAGGGGCATCCTACTTGTATTTGTTGCACATACTATGTCGGACTAAGTAGTTTGAGTTCAACGGGGTTGTCAGAAGGCTCCATCACTATTCGAAGATCTGGGATGGCTAGTTGGGCATTAATTACGATATCTCTCCTGTGATTTTTAACTTAACTCTCCGCTGTATCCAATCCCCGTGTATTGCATTCAAGCCTCTTCGGATGCCCGTTATCCGTTTTTTATAACACCTTATACGTTATTTATTATGCTACGGACAAACTCACTTTATCTTGGTAGTATGGCCGACATAGCACCAATAATTAGTCCGCTACTACGCTGGAGAAAAGGCTGAGATATAGAGCTAAGGTTAGCCTAGGCCTCTTATCTGTGGGATAAGCAGCTATAGAACCCGCAAGGACTCTAATTTAAAAGATTTCGTCATGGCTCCCTTGAAAGCTTATATAAGGCTATCCTCAACGTTTGCCATAGTCCAGCTAGTCTGACTTTGGGTGATCTTTTAGACTTGCCCCCGCGCCCTACACACCCAGAGGTCGGCATAGCAATTAGCACGAGCCCATCAGTGGCGCCTCCTCGTATAGGTATCCGTTTAGCGCGCACTTCACCTGAACGCGACTAAAAGGGCTTCATAGCGGTAGATAGAGCCGAAGAAACTTTGTCTGAGCCCTCTTGTATTTTTTTCAGCTGTTAAACTGTGTCATATATTCGCGACATATGTTTTAGTACGCTATATAAACTTGCTCTAGCACTTCTTCATCGTCAACATGGCTTCAGCATATTCTCTTAGGCAAGCATTCGCTCTTCTTATCCTACTATCAAAAATTGCAGCCGCTACGACAACAGTTTGGCGAAACCTTCCGTATATCATCGGACACAATGATATTGATGTCACACCAGCTATCAGACGCCGCATTATTGGACTGTCCTTCGATGCTATCGCAGGACGCCGCTCCTTTACATTCGGTGCCTCACGAGCTAGTGATTACCAATTACCACATCTAGATGGGGTTGCTAAGGATCATTTTGCCCTTTATTTTGACTCCAATGACCATGCTCTATACCTCAACAATACCAGTTCGGAACGCATACACCTCTCGCCAGCGGCGTCTATTGTTCTACTTACTACATACATCAAAATCTCCATTCCGGATAACTACCCCTTTAACCACGGCCACTGTAGGCTTGAAAGCTTGTAGATTTAAGCTCGTGTTGCCCACACCTACCCTTGCCTATAAGGAAGCCGTTGAAACCTATTTTCTTTTACTACGAGTCTGCTTCTCTAAACCTAGTCAACCTAGTGACATTCAACCCAGTCGAACCTGATCCTCCCAAGAAACATGAACGCACGCTGCCCTCTTTCACGATAACATCCGTCTACCACGAGTGCCTACTATCATTGGTATTCATCGCAGCCATGATGTTGGTCTATAGGTCAGGAGCTTTAAGTATTGCTTCGTCGTAAGCTACCTAGTTATAATCCAATCTGAATCTTCCTTCATCCCATCTCTTTTCGGCTCTGCACTCACTTTGTACCACCCTTGTAGTCAAAAATCCAAATGATCTGGGTTCTCTGAATTTGCTCTCTTATCGTCTCTTCGGCGAATCCTCAGTGATGTTGCGTTTTGGTTGCGATTCACGTCGCCCACAGGCATTGAAATTTTGCATTCTTTTTTTTTTTTTACAAAGCGTATGTCCCGACAGATAAATTACGGAGGTCCGACACATGGAATCAGGCGGTTCCGTACTCAAAAATCGTCGCATTTAGTCTTGTCTCGTACGCACATGACACGTCTCTATTTTCGAAGAAAGATAGAGAGAGAGAGTGAACATGTATGTATCCAGCTCGAAATCCGCCAAATGGAACAGCGGATTGAGCGAGGCAAGAGACTGGGATTTGGGTACTACAAGGCTTTGCGCATCGAGAGCCTTCTTTCTTTCATATTCATAAATTCGATGAATGATGGGTTGAAAGACAGTAGGCGCGTTGCGATGCGTGTGCAAAGACACCCCACGGCCGATGGTGAGGGTGCCTTGTAGCTAGAAGGTTGATTGGTAGGAGGGCGGAGCTGTTTCGCACCGAAAGGTTTTTCTTCATGATTATGTCACGATCTGTGCTATACCTAGTTTGGCACTAGCTTCTTCCTCCCCCTCTGCTATGCTTCCTCGATACCAGCCACTTCACGCGGCATATTTAGCCATTGCACCAATGACATGACTGTATGGATAACCGTGCTTCCCAAGTTCGCTTGAACGAGGGTACTAAGCTCTGGATTTGCTGCTCGGATTGCGACATCGCTTGCGATAGGTTTGGCATGGTTGATATGGCGCTAGCTTCGAGTTGGCATCCCGTGCATGTTCAAGCCGTGTGTATAATCGAGTGACACATAAGAATTTGCGAAGCTGATTTCCATCTTTTCCACCTTGGATTCTACTCCTCCCTAAAAGTCTGTTTGGAAATTCTGGTCTCCCAGCTGCTCGTCAAGGATGACGGCTCATACTCACAATGCAGCCGCGGAGCACATAGGCGGGCCTCCGGCAACTGGCCAAGACGCAGAGTTAGGCGCAAACGCGACGGTATCGCATGAGAAAGACTTAGCAATTGGCCTTGTAGGGGAACATGCGCAGGAAATCGACCCAGACATTGAGGCTAGAGTCTTGAAAAAAGTAGACTGGTTCTTAATACCCGCTATGATTGTCGGTATTTCTCACAGCCGGTAACCTACGAGCCGTTTGGATCGTCTGATTAACTCAAAGCCTAGGATATGGACTGGTGTACTACGACAAAGCCATCTTGGGCTCCGCAGTCCTCTTCGGCATGACAAAGGACCTCTCACTCAGCATCACAGACACCAGCACGAGGCCACCTACGACAAACACATCCCGTCTGTCATGGGCGACATCCCTGTTCTACTTTGGCATGCTAGCAGGTCTTTACCCCATGACTTTTGCTCTACAGCGCTTCAATCTCGGCCGCATACTGGGTGGCGTCGTTATGCTCTGGGCTCTGGTCTGTATGCTTACCGCAGCCGTCACCACGTACAAAGGGCTTTATGCGCAGCGCTTCTTTCTCGGTTTCGTTGAGAGTATCATACCAACTGGTTTCATGACGATAGTATCTAGCTACTATACGCAACAGGAACAGGCTATACGACAGAGCTGGTGGTTTAGTTCTACAGGCCTCTTTACGATCATCGGAGGTGCACTCAACTATGGCTTTGCACAAATTACTGCTGGGGACTTGAAACGCTGGCAGTACATCTACCTTTTAGCGGGCTGTTTGACTTTCCTCTTCGGTATCTGGTGCTTTTTAATTCCCAACTCGTGTGCTTCGGCATGGTTTCTCTCGCCTGCAGAGCGTGTTGTAGCTGTTGAGCGTCTGCGCAAAGGCGCGACTGGTGTGCGTTGCCAGAAGATCAAACCTGGTCAGCTCAAAGAAGCAGCACTGGATATCAAAATTTGGCTCGTATTTATCCTTATGGCTTCGGCGTACACGGTTAACGGTGCAGTGTCTGGGTTTGGTCCGCTGATTGTCAGTACATTCGGCTGGTCGACACTCGAATCGATCCTCTGGCAATTTCCCCTCGGCGGGTTGTGCCTCATTACCATCTTGCTGTGCGGTTACCTCAGTTCACGGATCCCAAATATCCGCCTCATTTTACTCGTTGTAAACTGCCTCCCTGTCATCGCTGGCTGTGCTATGATTTGGAGAGCAGAATGGACCTACCATGCCGCCACCCCTGTCGCAGGATACTCCATCATTGGCACTTTTGGCGCTGTCGTCAGCCAGACCATTGTTATTGGCATGTCTAACGTGGCTGGAGCAACTAAAAAGAGCGCCATGGCAGCCGCCATCTTTGTCGCGTATTGTGTGGGGAATATTGTTGGACCGCAGTTGATTGATAGCCGAGAAAAGCCAGCACATTACCCAAAGCTGTGGACGGGCTTGATTATTTGGTATGTATACTAGTCGTTACCTGCTTCTCTTTTTGAAACTAATGAGATACGTAGTTACTGCATCACAATCGTTGCAGCTGTAGTGCTCTATCTTGTCCTTCAGCGCGAAAACAAGAAGAGAGTTAGTATCCCTATTGACGAAGCAGAGCGTGATAAGCTGGCATTTATGGACTTGACTGACAAAGAGAATCCTTACTTTCGATATGTTTTGTAGTCAGGGTTTGAGCGCTTTTATGGGCATTGGACCGTGTAGCCAAAGAAAAGCTGGAGCCGCCAAAGCTTTGGAATGATCCTTCATATTGTTGCTGCGACGAGAAGAAAAAAAACAAATCAGATGAGAATAGATGAGGTGGAGACCAAGAGAGGAATTTGTGCAATTTCGATAGTAACATCGTCATGTACAGCTATAAACTCAATCAAGCTGGAATCAAAACTGCGCGACCTGGCCGAAGGCTACAATCCAATAGCGGCTCAAATACACGCAAAAATTCCACAGTCTAGTCCCGTACAACAACGCCAATTGCAACATGGACACAGCCTTTCCACCCGCGTGTCACATCCGTGTACTCCCCCCTCATAAAGCCCCAGGGGATATGTAGCAATGCTCGCTCGAAAGACAAAAGAACAAGGAAAATACAACAGACGCCGAAATCCAGGGACAAAGAAGATAGACACAACGCCCTTGGTTTCAAACCCCAAAGACCAGTTGACTCAACAGATTGGGTTTGCTTTGCTGTATGCATCCATTGGAAGCTCAAATATACAGCCGTCGTCGTCGCCGCGCATTCATCGCTTGGCTGACTGTTGCTCCTGACAAAAAGGAAAAGTGAATGATAGGGTATAGTTGTAACAGGGAGGAGTGCGGATAAGGCATCTTCACGGTACGAGATAACAAAAGAAAAAAGATTGCTGATGCTTCACAGTTATCCATCAACGAAGTGCCCGAGGTCGGGGTCGAACGCCAGCTTCAGTCGCGCTGCGTACTCTGATTGTGGGTGGCCGTATCTCTGGTGCATCGGCCATAGCGGCGTCATAGCTAGGGACAGGCGGGCTAGTTTCCCTCGGCTGTTGCTGGTTCTGTAGGAATGGTGCTCGCTCGTCCCAATAACCATTTTGATGGCTAGCCGTGTTTCGCAGGCTGGGAGAGCCGACAGGACTGGTGTATTCGGGAGGAAGCTCGCCGGGTTGCAGAAGAGTCAGGCCTTGGTTGGCTGGGATTGTCCTTCGATAGTCCTCGCTGGTACCTTCGCCGGGATCATCATTCGAGTCTACGAGGCTGAGTGCCGCGAGGGATATGTCTGTCGGACTACGTTGGGGGCCTGGGCTCGTGGGCACCTGTCTTCCAAGACGCATCTGCTGGCTACTAGACCGTGCATGTGCGTAGCCTGCTTGAATATAGCTGCCAGCCATTCCTTCTCTGACACCTTCCCGCCCAGAGTCTAGCAGTATGGATCCTTGTTCGCTACCATATGGTGGTGGTGGGGCCAAGCTTCCGGTTTGTGGTGCTAAACCCCACTTCTTAACATTGGCCTCAATGAATACGAAGCCCATCTGGCCAAAGTTGACATGGACGTGGCATGGACCATTTGCGCCGACTGTGGGGAAGAAGTTCTGGGTCTTGAGGCCGTGTGCGACGTCATCAAGCCTTTTACCGTTGCGCGTGAAGAAAACTGTTCCGGTTCGAGGTCGGTATCCAACACCAATGACATCTCCTTGAACGTAGGCAGGACCGTATGCAGATGGTTGGAAGGGCTGGTTGTATCGGCGGTTTCCATTGGACATGTATGATATTGACGACTTATGGTAACCTAAGAGGAGTTAGAATGCAGATCAAAGGATGGGGTACATTGGCAGACGCACCTGGGAGCCTGAACAATGGATATGGCTTAGTTGTCACGCCAATCGCTATGCTTGTGCTCTCGGGCTTTTCGTAAACCTTGGCCTCCCAGTAATAGACTTCGTTTTGCTTGGGTATCGGTAGGTTGCTCTGAACGCTGCATTCGGAATCGAAAAACTCGATTTCAGTACGGCCTTCTACAAAGCAGTTTGCAATCTCGAGTTCGGGCTCAAATTCCCAGGCAGATACACCCTTTTCTTGAATAGCCAGGAATTGCGAAAGAGAGATGTCGGTTTGGACGGATTCGGGCGGGTTTGCTTGGACGAAAGCTGTGAAAGTCAGTGCACGTCCGTTCCGATTGAGTGATTAAGCAAAAACGCAATATATCAGGCATACCTTTGGCTCTCAGGTACTCTGTTCGCTGCAGATCGTCCATAGACTCGAGCGCCTCGGCCTCTTCTTTGGCAAATTGCTGTTCGTCATCATATTCACCTGGCCGCGTTATCCGGTCGAGGAAGATGCGGCCTGTTTGCGTGTACCTGAAGTAGTAAACAATGGCGGCGATGATGAGGCATATTCCCGCAGCGCCAAGGACGGAAAAGATGCCGATCATGATTCCCTTTGCCGTGGATCCGAGGCTGTTGTGGGGAGCTGTTGTGTGCGCGACGACATTGTGTTGGGCGCGGTGGTGTGTGAAGGGTGTTGGCTGCATGGGTGGGAGATTGTGACCGGGGTGATACGACGTGTAGAGCGTCGTCGTGGGCCCGTCCGGGTGGAGGGGCTCCTGGGGCAGCATTGCAAGGGGCCAGCGAGACAGCTATCACGGGCGGGAGGCGGCGGAAGGTGGGCGGCGCAGTCCAGGCCGTGAAGGGGAGCGCAGCGGCGCTGGTGATGGTGGTGGTCGGGCTATCAGCGCTGGCAGTGGATGAAGCAGTGGGGGCCGGGACCAGCTCGGTGACGTGCGGCGACAGAGGCGCAGTGCTGGCGACGCGGCGGGGCGACGATGTGCGGCGATGGAGGCGAGATGCGCGGGTGGCAGCAGTTGCAGGCGTCGTCGGTGTCGAGAGAGGACCAAGGAAAAGACGTCGAGAGGCGGGATGGGATGGCGCCGGCGGGCGGCAGTAGTAGAGGGAGGAGTGGTGAGATGTGCGTGAGACGTCAAGTGCCTGACGCTGCGTTGCCACCTCGTCCGCCGCCTGCACACGACACACGCAGGGCCGCGCCTCTAATCAGTCTGCCGATCTAGCCGTCACGCCTTCGCTTGGACTCTTCTAGGCGACTCTGCTGCAACTGTATCAGAACTCGCTCTGCGTCTTGCTTTGCTTTCCCAACGCCGTCGCCCCTAGCTCTGCCCTCGATGATTGCCCGTTGGTTGCCCGCTGCCGCCGTCCAGGCCCAGGCCTCGGCCAGAACCAGACTTGCACCCCAACACCATCGCCTTGCATGGCCACGACACAATGCTTTGCATCTCTGCATGCTGCCTTTGCCCGCCTGGGTATCGAGCAGCCATGCGCCATGCACACCGGGTCACGTGATTCGGCATGGTCAATCACTGTGGCATCGGCGTCTGTCGTGGGCGCTGTTTCGCTTGGTGCGAGGCAAAAGCAATCTGACATTGACCCCATGGTTTCAGACGAGGTCAAATGCTAAAATTGGCGTGCAGCTGTAGTCGCCCGTAGGCGCCGCCGGCACACGGTTCGTGAAGCAGCCATTCCACCACTCACTGCCTAAACGTTATGCAATCGTGAAACATTGACAGTCCACAGCCGCCACCAAGGCGCCTCACCATTCAAAACCACTGAGCCCCCCACCACAGTCCACCACGGCAACTGCTTTGTTCATCGGCACCTCGAATCCTCTCGATGCCCCCGTCCCGCAATGTCCGCCCCGCAATCGAATCGCCATCTGTGCATCAGCCTCGCAAGGCTCGGCCTGCCTACCGTTGACGTCAATCATATCGGATGATGTCAGACTGCCTGTGCACCACCTTCATGTTTTCCCCTGCTTCGGATGATACGACACATGTGTACACGTTGAGCACGTAAGTGTTTGATATGTGGCGGTGCCAAAAATGTGTAATAATTGTTCCTGATGAAGCGAGATAGATCTGCTAGCCAATCACAGCTTATCATCTTGGTAACATATAGCTTTTTTGAGGCAAAATAGAGACTATTTGCTGATTCCGAACCCCGGCCGCACAAAAACGGGATAGCCCTCGTATATCAAATACTTACGTGCTCAACGAGTACAAGGAGCAGCATGTCGTCATCTAGCACTACAGAAACATACAACTGCGTACTTGCATGCTCGACTCGACTAAGATTTCTACTGTAGGACAAAGGAAAGCCCAACGATGGGTTGCCAGGCGCATGCACGCAGGGATTAAATATGTTGCAGATGCTTCCCAGGCACCGATCATACACTGAGTCATGTCTGTGCAGCCTTGATCCTACTACTCACAGTCTGTTCGCGCCTCCAAACAACAAGAATGTGCTTCACATTGGCTTCGTCGTATCACGATGCTTCTCCGCCGAGCCAGCTAGTTTGATATACGTAACACCGGAATATGCCAGGGCGAATGCAGTTCACAAGAATAGAGAAAAAAAAGAAGGAAATTGGGACATGACAGGAAATGAACAATGTTGCTAAATGTCGCTCCTGATCAAGTATGTCAGTGATGGTTGGAGTAGTATCCTGAAGATTGATAGGTTACCGAGAGGCTCTTGCTCAGCGACAAAGGAGAGCGATGAGACCGAGAAATAACCCAGCCACACATGTGCTTGCTGGTAAAGACTAGATAGGAGACAACCCCGACAGCGATCTAGAGCTGGCAAAACTTCCGCTGAGTCGATGGCTTTGCTGCATGCCAACCTAAGCAAGTACAGGCAAGAATCACGGCCACATTAGTCTGAAATTTATTCAGGGCTGCACACCATAGACACACGTGCCAGTTGAGTGTCAAAGTACGAGCATGTTGAAAGCAAGCCAACGAGGCGCGACAGGAGTGGCTGAAGACATGGGGAGCTCCTTCAGGTTAGGTAGTGGGTTAAAGCCCCTAATAACCAAGGGAGCGTTGTTGGTGTGTGGTGTAACGCGAGGGTCGTCTCTCGTGTGAAACTATCGATTTAGTAGAGGAAAGGCGACAGCTAGCGAATGCTTGTTTCGGTACTCTAGTATCAGTGTGGGCAAAGACTACACAGTAGCGAGTCTGCCCGGGCGGGAGGCAACGGTCGGGCCAAGACATGTGATTTCTCGCAACATGCCAGACGCGCAACGCTTGCAATATCAGCGGGGTTTGGGAAAGGCCCGTCCGATAATACAACAATACGGTGTGGCAGCAAAATGTATATGTATATCTGTACTCGAATACAATGATGTAACGTGCATCGAGCCGTGCAACGTGCGGGCTGTCAAAGGCGCTGCCCAGCCTGCGACACCACGAGGGCCATGTGAATGCAGTGGCAGCGAAGAGGCATGACGGCAGCGGTCTTGTTTTCTAGAGCGACAGCCGATATATCCAGGAACTGGCTGGTACACATGCAGTACAGGTGTGGCAGTTGTCTCGTCGCCGCCCTCTCCAAGCAAGTGACCCAGCCAGAGTTGGGAGGTGGGAGGTGGCAGATGAGCGGATCGCCCGCAGCAGACGCGCACTCACAAAACTTTGAACTGGCCTTCCCCCTCCCCTTATAGCTACCGCCCAAACTGCGTCCCTCACCCGCCTCACCCTCAGGTCTGCCGAGGCTTTTTTGCATGCTGTTGTCGACTAAGTTGCTCTGCAGCTGCTCCTTTCTCTCGACTACCGAAGCACTCGATTGGTCGCACACTTAAGGACCCGCAAGCACGTTTCCGCTGCGCCCCGCGCATCACCACTAGCAAACTTGTCGCGGCACACCGAAATTATCACGACAGATTGCTGAAACGCCCGTCGACTTTGCAAAGCAAAAAAAAATGCAATTTGTTTTATGAGACGCTCTCTCTTCGTCAAAGGCCTGTAGGTTGGCACTGCCCCTCCATTCATCCTTCAACCGCCTTCCCCACTAAAGCTAACCATGAAGCGTACCAGCAGACCAAGCTTGAGCCGACACGGCCTACTCTTTTTTTCCCTCACCTTATCTCGCAGTGCAGTCCTACTTCACCACTACTCCCCTTAATCCAGGGTTGCTAGTCGACACGCCCCGCATCTTTTTCTTGCACGGCCAAATACACCGCCCTCCGCTATGGCGTGGCAACCACAGGACGATCCTCTACGGCAGCTGGTCCAGTGCCTGAGCGACTCGCTCAGTGCCAATGACGCAAATGCGCGAAAGAATGCCGGAGAAGTCAGTATCTCTTATTCATGTGCTGGAGAGTTGCATGGCGCTGACCTCGAATACACAGATGCTCAAATCGGCGCAAACTTCGCCTGATATCGACAAATACCTAGCCTATGTTTTCTCGAACAATCAGCCCCCGTCCAGCGTCAACATGGACGCTGCGCAGTACTTCCAAGCAAGAGCTGCCGCAGCCGTCATGCTTAAGAACGACGTGAAGACGGCCTACAAAACCATGCCCGACTCAACCAAAGACTATATACGATCCGTCATCCTTCTCGGCCTACAAGACCCCACATCGCAAATAAGAGGATATGCAGGCAACGTCATTACGGAAATTGTGCGCCAGGGAGGCATCATGGCATGGCCACAAATTCTTTCGGAGCTCATCAGCATGGTTAGCAACGCCGATGGCAATGTCTCGACACAGGCGCAAGAAGGCGCCATGAGTGCGTTGTTGAAGATTTGTGAGGACAACAGGAAAGCCCTCGATAAGGAATACCAGGGGCAGAAGCCCCTCGACTTTATATTTCCCAAGCTTCTCGAAATCACTACAAGCTCTCAGCCTCGGGTGCGCGCTGATGCATTAGCTGCTATCAACGTGTTCGTCCCGGAAAAGCCACCGGCTGTTGTTTCCCACATCGATACACTGCTACAACAACTGTTTCAATTGGCCGGCGACTCAAGTGAAGATGTGCGCAAGCACGTCTGCCGAACCTTTGTTCACATCGCCGATATTGCCCCCCAAAAGATAATACCACACATGGACGGCCTTGTCGAGTTCATGATCACACAGCAACGCACACCAAACAACCCAGACTTGGCCCTGGACGCAGCAGAGTTCTGGCTGTGTGCTAGTGAAGACGAAAAGATGCGCGATCACCTTGGCCCATACCTGGCCAAGATAGTACCGGTTCTGCTTGCGAGTATGGTATACAGTGAAGATGACATTATGCGCCTCGAGGGTGAAGAAGAAGACTATGAGGTTGAGGATCGAGAACAAGACATCAAACCAACTTTTGCGTCGAGCAAAGCTGGAAGACTCACTACCAACGCAAACGGCGAGACCGTTCCTGCCAATGGAGGAGCAGGAGCCTCAGCCGAGGACAACGATGATGACCTGAGTGATGGTGAAATTGACGACTTTGACGACGACGACGATGAGTTTGGAGACCCAGAGGAGCAGTGGAACCTTCGGAAATGCTCTGCAGCGGCTCTCGACGTCCTCGCGTCAGTGTTCCATGAAGCTGTTTTCCAAGCAACTCTTCCTTACCTCACAGATAATCTTAATCATGCTGAGTGGCCCCACCGC
This sequence comes from Bipolaris maydis, assembly GCF_028858645.1. Taxonomy (NCBI): domain Eukaryota; kingdom Fungi; phylum Ascomycota; class Dothideomycetes; order Pleosporales; family Pleosporaceae; genus Bipolaris; species Bipolaris maydis. Next base: position 2,982,873 of record NW_027093857.1, on the reverse strand, counting down.
GAATCGGCTGTCCTTGCACTCGGTGCTATTGCAGATGGTTGCATGTCGGTTGTTGAACCGCATCTTCCTATGCTCACTCCATTCCTCATCACTCTGCTGGAGGACCCTAAGCCTGTTGTTCGCCAGATCACATGTTGGACTCTCGGACGTTACTCGGGCTGGGCCTCTCACCTCGACGCGACTGGCAAGAAACAATTCTTCGAGCCGGTCATGGAGGGTATCTTGATGAAGATGCTCGACAGAAACAAGCGTGTGCAGGAAGCCGCAGCATCTGCCTTTGCCAATTTGGAAGAAAAGGCAAATTCCGAGCTTGCACCATACTGCACTGTCATTGTCCGACAGTTTGTTCAGTGCTTTTCCATGTACAAGGACAGGAACATGTTCATCCTCTATGACTGTGTCCAGACGTTGGCCGAGCATGTTGGGCCTGAGCTTTCCAAAGACGAGCTTGTTCAAACACTTATGCCCGCTCTCATTCAACGCTGGAATAAGGTGTCGGACCACTCGCGGGAAATGTTCCCATTACTTGAATGTCTTTCATATGTTGCCACAGCCCTCGGGCCCAAGTTTGCTCCGTATGCAGCTGGTATATTTGCCAGGTGTATCAAAATCATTCACCGCAATCTTGAAGAAGGAGTCATGGCATCTGAGATCAATGGCTTTGAGCCTCCAGACAAAGATTTCTTAGTGACCAGTCTGGACTTGCTCAGCGCTATCATTCAGGCCTTGAACCTTCAGGACAGCGCAACACTAGTCACACAGGCGCCGACATTTTTCCAACTATTGGCTGTCTGCATGAGAGACCCTAACAACGATGTACGACAGTCGGCCTATGCTCTTCTCGGAGATTGTGCCATCTATGTCTTCCAACAGCTCCAGCCTTGCTTGCCCGACATCTTGAACATCCTGATCCCGCAGCTCGACTTTGCTCAAGTAACGACTGATGGCCTGGAGACGGGTTATTCAGTCATCAACAATGCGTGCTGGTCTGTTGGCGAGATTGCCATGTGTCACAAGGAAGGCATGCAACCCTATGTCGAGAAACTGTTGCAAAAACTTGGTACCATCTTGTTTGACCAGAGGGTTCCCGAGTCTCTGAATGAGAATGCGGCCATTGCTCTGGGCCGCTTAGGTCTTGGGTGTGCCCCTTCACTAGCGGTCCATCTTGCGCAGATTGCTCCGGCTTTCATCCGTGCCATTAAGAATGTCCAATGGACAGACGAGAAGTGCCACGCTCTGACTGGTTTCATGTTGATTGTGCTGGCGAACCCTGGCGCCATGGAGCAATCTCTGCTTGAATTCTTCAGTGACATGTCAATGGCGGACAGCAACGTGGTCCGAGGCCCTGCAGGCAGACAGGTGCTGGAGACATTCCAAAAGGTAAGACAAAGGAAATTATTGTTAGTCGTATCTGTAATTTACTAACGCTCGTGACCAGGTCATCCAACAGTACAAGGGCATGATTTCGGACTTTGACGCCTTTCTGGGTGGTCTTCCCGCAGAGCAACAAGCACGGTTCCGGGAGCTGTACAGCGTCTGAGCGTCTGTCTTTTCTCTCTCTTCCCCTCTCCCCCCCCCCCCCCCCCCCCCCCCCCCAAAAAAAAATTATTTCATGTGGTATAGCGGGCGTTGAATACGGGCATGTGTGCAGTATGGTGTTATAGTGAGAAGAAGAAATATCAGGGGGGAAGAAAAAAGCAGAAGAAAAGCGAGGGTCAGAGTGAAAGGTCCATGGGGTGAGGGTGGGGGATATCACTCCCGACTGAAGGAGAAGAACGAAACGAAGTCAATGAAAGCATTTCACGGCAGAAGGATTATGGGAGCGGAGGGTAACGGTTCTCACGGCATCATATATAGACATTTGTTTCGTTTTTTTTTTCTTATATTCCAGCGAGCGATTTCTTTTTTTTCTGTCCTTTGCTGCTGCTTGGTTTGATTTTTTTTCTCCCACTGAGCTCGACAAAGTGCTATGAAGCAACATTTTCCCGGGCGTTCTTTTTCTTTCTCATTTATGTGAGTGTAGTATGCTGGGTATGGGGGTAGTTTCATACATAGTACAAGTAGATAGCTTAGCTTAGTTTTTTTTCTAAAGTGATAGTCTAAGTGAGGGCGTGTGAGAGGAATCTATGTATAGATGCGTAGGGGGGAAGGGAGGGTGGAGAGATTGTGTGAGTGAGAGAGAAGGTCTGTACAAGGGGGGCTGTGAGAAAGGGGTGTGTGTGTATGTGTGAAGGAGACTGTACGGGAAGTCTATGTTTAGTGTGATGAGACAGAGTGTGTGTGATAGACAGTGTGAATGAAAGATAAAAGTTTTAGCATTACTTCTCGTTTTACAAATTTGGCCGGATATACATGTCCTAGAGTGTTGTTAGTGGTGTTTTGTCTAGTTCATCTTCTGGGGTTCTATGATTCAAGTGTATTTGTCAATTTATAGTTCTGAGCTAGATGGGCCGGTCGGTTGTCTCGACTGTTGTTTCCTGTCTCCCTTCTTCTCCTCTCCCCTTCCCCTCCTTCCCCCCCGTCTTGAGTGAATCCTCGTAACATGGTCCCATGATCTTGGTTGTCGGATTCATAGTTCCTAGTTTCGGTGTCTCTAACCCACCAGGTCTCCAGCATACGAAATGTTAATCTGAAGCCATGATTGTCTGCAACACCCAACACACAGGACTGACTCGGTGAACACAATACGGAAAAATTTACTCTTTTTTTTTCCTCGCTTTTGTCCCGTCCCTCCTCAGAAGCTGATCACTAAAAAGAATAGGAACATGGAGCTCTAATTAACAGGTTTCACGCTATTTATTCATCCGGATAATTTGAAGATAATGTGCTCATCTAGTCGACAATCCAGATCATCAGACTAGCGCATATAGTTCCCTCTTGACACCCCCAAGCCCATCCCGCCCAGTTCTCCCGCTAGCCCCTTTCCAGTGATTTATACGGGCAAGTTAGGTTCGTGGCCGGGACCTAGTGATTTAGTCCAGGGTACCTTGCTATAATGGCATCAACTACAGGCCTGTACCAAGTCGACGTTCATATGCATGTTGTCTGTGTACATGTGTACTATAGACATGTGAGTGGGTTTGAGTGTGTGTGGGTGTGCGCTATCACACAGTAGTTCAGTACTAGTAGTGTACACGTAAAGATCACAGAGAAGGGAAGGGGTGAGGGCCCGCTACTATGTAGAACAGCGCCTTAGTAGAGGCAGTATGACATCATTTTTATGCACGCACTCCCTTACTGGTGTTGGTACGGTGGCTACGTATCTTGCAGCAGTTGGCTGAGTGGCTCGTATTCTCTAGAATTCGCAGCTGTCATGGTTAGGCAACGAGTCACGGCTAGCCTCTCCCTCTTTATTGCTAATTTTTTTTTCAGCCCAATTGCTCGGAGTAGAGGCAGAAGGATTGCTATAGGCTATTATGCAATCATGCTATTTATATTCTCTATTGTAGTCGGAAATCGGTCTCGGACTATCGGCAAAGTGTTCTTGTTATCCTCCCTGTTTTTCTTGTTCTTAGTTGCTTTTCCCCCCGTTTTTCATCTCCCATTTCTTCACTTCTACGACGTGGAAATGAATGTACATGTGATGTAGAGAGTTGGAGATGATAATTTCAGCTAAGCTCGCCATCATTTGGTCTGAAAATTCACTCTACACTTACTGCACAGGCAGATAGATGGACACACACCTACTAAACGAGATTGCATTTGCACCTAGGACCAGAAACGCCTAGTGTAAAGTTAGATACTGAAGAGGTCAAATCATCCGACAAAACCCCCCTTTTCCACAGGGATTAGGAATTGATAGTACTGGAGTACGCCGCTTTGTGCTGCATCCGAGTACACAATAAGTAATCGGGAAAGGGCTAAACCTGGTGGGTACTATAGGTTGATACTAGTCGAGAGAGAAAGTTGGAGACTACCCCTCTTTTTTCACAGGCTAAAAAACCACCGACGGGTCGGAAACAATTGAAGGTTTCGGAGCAAAGACACGTATTAGTGCGCTATCGGGAACGCAGGCGATTAGCATGTTGGCATCAAATGGGAAAATCTTTTTATCGCAAGACTAGTCTGAACGCGACTCAGGGCCTAGACTAGTGGTCGATCTTGTGGGGAGGGGGGAAGGGACTTTGGCACTAGGAGCATTGAGAGGAGTCCGTCGACGACAATTTCTAGAAACGACTCGATGACCGGTCCGAACGTTTCATGGTACGAGGCGCTTTACTTGGGAACTTCTTGGGCCGCGGAACCAAGGACTAGAGTACAGTACAGATGTTATGCACGAAACATGCAAGTGGGAGTATCTTTTTTTGCATCATCTCTGTTTTTCCATGTGTCTCCTGCTTTGGGAGGGAGGCGGGCTGGGAGTAATAATCTTTCCTCTCGGGCATGCCGCATGGGAGCTGGATTGCTGTGTAACGATATATTGGCAATATCAGCAGATGGAAGGTCTCAACGAGACTATAGCTGGTATGATGTAAGTGGATGCAGCAAATGCAAGCAGGCGTGTATATCCGGGCAGAGAGCCGAGTACTCGGAGCAGGCGTCTGGACGCCATTGGCTAGTGACGGCAAAGAGGACATGTGGTTCTTGTGTCGCCAACCACACCCGTGGGTAGCAATTGGTCCCGCACCAATGACATGACAGGAAAAAAGGCTTTTAATAGCCATGTGCCGGCGGGTGGAGAGGGGTTGTTTGCAGGGTGGTGCAAGTAGCTTGTGGCTTGCAGACAGCTGGAAAAATGGAGACAAATGCGGGTTTGGATTGGCAGGGTCAAAGGCGGGCTTGGGACGAGTGTGGCTAGCAGTGTCTCGATTGGGTGTTACGGGGCGTTGTGATTGGACGAGGCCAAGGGTATTGGAGACATCATTGTGTACCATGTTCATGTATAGAATTTGTCAATTACTTGTTGCGGTCACCGGGAGGGCTAGGGGGCCGCAATGTCGAGCAGACAATGAAGAGGAAGAAAATAGTTCAGGCGGAAATAGGCTAGGTGCAGAAACTCCAGAGATGGCATGGATGAGCCGAGGTGCATTTCTGCTGGCTGCAAAGTTGTTAGGGTAAAGAGAGGTTGAAGCTAAGAATAGCCTTTATGGCCGGTTGCTAACCGGATTGGGATGCTAGTGCAATTGTGGCTTTTGGCAAAGTAGCCGGAGGCCGTGTAGGTACGTACTACTCTACTACCGAGTGATGGGCTGGGAGTGGCTTCATGGAGGCTCTGCCCGAGCGCGAAACGGGCCAGGTAGTAGTGGGCGGGCAAGAGGGTAGTAGTCGACGGGCGCTACGGTGCTAGTGAGATGGACTGCAGCTCGTATCTCGCGATGGCCGTTCTCATTTCACCAAGAGGACAGGAGGGCGCGAGGGGAGGGGAAGGGGAAAGAGAGAGTCAGAGGCGTGGATGAACAGCGGTCAGTGCAGGCAGAGGGTGCAACGGGCGCAGGCTCGTCAGCATGTTCGGCGAGGAGGGGGAAGGGATTGGCGGCGGCCGTTGGGACGACATGGGACAGTGGGATGGAGAGTACACATGTGGTCAGGCGCCACGGCGGGCGGGCTCGCCTAAGTGGCAGCGTGGCAGGGCAAAGAGGCTCGCTGACTCATCTGGGCTGGCTGTGGCGGCGACGAGAGGCTTGTGCCTGGCCGAGCCACCAGAATAGAGCCGCTACTTGGATGGTCTGGTCACGACTCGGCGCCGCGCGACGCGAATAAGTATAGCGGCGAGCGTGCGACGAGCGCGCGCGCAGCGTAGTATCGATAAAAAAAGTGAGGCCAGCGCGGCGGCCGTGGACATGGACAGGCTGAATGGCCGACAGACCCTTTGTGCGTTTGGGCAGATGGATGGTGCAGAGTGCAGTGTGCCGTTGCCGTCATCAGCACTCGCGTGACGGCAGGTGACGCACCGAGGGCTATTTTTGACCTCGAGATATTGGACGGGCCCGGCGTGCGCGCGCAGAGTTGTAGCAATGGCTGCCATTGGCATCAGCAGAAGGCTGTGCTGTGCGGGTTTGGGGCTGGAGGAGCTGGAGCTGGCGCTGGAAGTGGGAGCTGTGCAGACCATGGTGTGGCCCACGGGCAGACAGGCCCTGGACAGGAGACAGGAGGCAGGATGCAAGCAGCCAGCCAGCCAGACAGGCCAGCCAGCATGGCGCGCAGGCAGCGGCATCACGGCCGCAGACAGGACCACGGCGATGGTGATGATGATGATGATGATGATGAGCATCAGCCCTCGAGCGTGGTGCAGGAAAAATTAGCAACGAGGCCCCGAAGCTGACCCGGGGCCGATTGACAGTGGCCGGTCTGGTGTGGGTGCGGCCTGGGACTGGCACTGGCACGACAGGCAGCAAGGGCAGGCAGGGCAGGCGCGACGGGCAGGGCAGGGCAGGCACGACGACGGGCAGGGCAGGGCAGGCACGACGACGGGCAGGGCAGGGCAGGCACGACGACGGGCAGGGCAGGGCAGGGCAGGGCAGCAGGGCAGCAGGGCACGCGGCTGGTAGCTACCCGTTGCAGCTTGGCCCAGCATGCTATCCGCCTGGCTACTGGTCGATCCTTCTCCACGCACGGCCCGCCACACTGTTGGCCTGCCACAGCTCGGCGCTCCTCAATGGCCGTTTTTCACGCCTCTTGCGCGCTGAGCATCCCCGCTGCAAGCGGCTCATGCACCCACTGCTGCCACCGCCCACCGCCCACCGCCCACTGCCCACTGCACTAGACGACGCCCACCAGCACCAGCACCAGCACCAGCACCAGCGTCCGCACCAACGTCCGCACCAGCAACCGCACCAAATGCCTCGAACCGCCCCCAGCCTGCTCCTTCATCGGCACCGGCATCGGCACCCCGGCTGCCCTGCCCAAACGTCTCTCCTCTGTCCTGTCGCTCCCACCACTGCTCACGGCCCTGCCAGGGGGACCGACGCCCACACCAGAGTTGCCTCTTGCTGCAACCCCAGCTGACAGCCAGACCTAGAGCCAGACCACACCTGTTACATGCTCCTGTCCCTCGCCTCAAGTTTCGCCGCGCAGGGGTCCTTCTCAATCCATTCCTGATTCTCCCAGTCACTCACTCACGCACTCACTCACTCACACCCCCCCCGTCCCCACTATCCACCCATCCGTAGCTACACACATACGTAGTTGTACATATCCGTCCACGCTTGCATCCGCACTCTCCCACCTGTCCCGCTCCAGGCTGGCTGCCCTCGGCTCAAGCCATGGCGCCTGTCATGTATGTACGTCCATAGTCCATGTAGCCATGCCGGAACCTCTCGCTGCTGGCTACACGCGAGGGGTCCATGTGGCCACTGGAAACAGAAGCTTAATCCCCACGGGAGTTACACCGGGACCATGTCATACGAGCATGAGCCAGCCGGTCCCATACTGTGTGCATCAATCTATCAACTGTAGCTCCCGCAAGCTTCGCTGTAGTCCCTGCTAGCTTCCCTCCCCTCTGGTCGGCTGCTACCCAAATCCCTCCCATCCCCCCCTCCCTCCGCCCCCCGTGGCGTCACTGCTATTTGCGTGGCCGCCATGTCTCTGCTAATCCTCCTTGGCCCCGTTTCTTCGTCTCCGTTGTCGTTGGTTGCCGAGCACAAGTCACCCTGCGCTTTTGCTCACATACCACCTCCAGCCTGGCGACCCTCTAGTCTCGTAGCCTTGCCCTGATCCTGCATGGTCGCGGTGCAGGGGGCAGCGTGCAGACGAGCTTGACCCCATCCGCTGTCACCTCGTCTCGTTGCCTGTCCGCCAGAAGCATCGCTGGCTTTTGCGTCAATATCTGGGCCAGCCCTAAAGCTATCTAAGCTTATCCATCCTATCTGCACTCTGCACTCTGCACTATATATCACCACAAGCCCATCGTAGTTACTCTGCCCAAAAACACCCTGTCCAATTTATTCACCGGTTTCGACCCCATTACCCTCGCTTTGTCAACTCTGCGCCACATCTACTACACCTGGGACACTTGCTCTCTCTCACACACACTCACACACACACACAACACCACCACCACCACCACCTCCAAACGACTTACCTATATCCTAATCCCACCTGCACTGGGCCTCTGCAAGTCTCAACTGCGCAGTCCCACTCCTCTCGATTCCTCCCACTCGCTAAAACGACTGTCGACTTTCACCAAAACTAACAAAATGGCTGGACCTGGTGGTGGCCCTTCAAGGCGCAGCCATACCAAATCCCGAAAGGGTTGCAAAACCTGCAAGCGGAGGCATATTCGCTGTGACGAGACATTTCCCCAATGGTAAACCACAAAAGCCTTTTTTTCCCCTCTGTTTTTCTTCATGTCCCCGTCCACAGACTAACGACCACTCCAGTCGCAACTGCACGAAGCACCAAGTCCGCTGCGACTACATGGACAGTCCCACTGCCATGATGCCGGAATCTCCACAGTCTCCTCAACAGCCCAACCTGCTCTGGACACCCGAGATTGAGGCTACCATCGAACTCTGGAGACAGACGGGAGAATTCCCCTTCCCAGAGCTTCGAGTCTACCCTCAGCCACAATGGCGTTCCTTGACGACGGTTGATCTCCGTCTCATACACCACCTCTCTTCGATTTCGAACGAAATGTTCAGGAACAGGACCTCGAAATCGACTCTCTGGACTGACATGATGCCCAAGTACGCAATTGACCACCCTCGCCTTTGCCAATCTGTCCAAACACGGCTGACTTGTCCAGATTCTTGAGCATTGCCGCTTCCCATCCATTCGTTATGCATAGCATTCTCGCTTTTTCTGCCTCGCATCTTGCTTGGATCTCTCAGTCGGCTGAGACACGCAACCTTGCCTTTCACCAAGCAAGTCTTGCCCTCAAGGGCCTGCACGACGGCATTACCAACTTTACTAAACACAACTCAGACGCAGTACTTGCGTCTTCTCTTCTACTTGCATGGCAGGCAACGGACTGGTGAGGATGCTCCCCCCGACCAAGTTGTTGATTCACGGCTAACAACAGACACACAGGCGAGGCTGGGCTTCTCTGGTTACCGGTACAAAAACAGTAGGTTGAACCCTGCAAGCCTGCAGATGCACAAACTAACAGTAGAACCAGGTAATACAGTCCATGCAGCCCTGGAGGCACGAATCTCTCTTTGCAGACTACATCGCAGAGCATACTCCTATGCCTGACCGACATTTCATGAACCCCATCAGTACGCCGATATCGCCAGAAGCACACAGGGAGCACATCAACACGCTTGTCGACATTCACGCCTCTCTACAACGCCTACAGCCCTACTTGGTCCACAACGAACAGGAGTCGAAATGGGTAGATCAGCTCAAAGGCTACCTCGACCGCCTGAGATCGTCAGGTCAAGCACAGAGCCCAGAAGAACAGTTCAACCAGCTGTATGCCCTACGCAAGTGGCTATTCTGGGTCCCGATTTCACTTTTGGCTGCAAAACGCGGAGACATCATCGTACTGGTTATCCTAGCGCACTTCTACGCTACCGCATTGGCCTTGGAGCCAATGTTCCCCGATGTTGCGTCCGTCTTTGTCGCAGACCTGTCTGTTCGTCCACTGGAAGAAATCACGCAGCTTGTCCAGGCATTCCAAGACCCACGATACGATTCACACGTACAGACCATGTCGTACCTGGTCCAATTCCCCCTGGACATGGCAACATCATACAAAGGAAGGCGCGAATGGGCAAGACAACAAAGCATGGCCATGCCGCCAATGCAGCAGCCATCAAGCTATCCGCTAGAGTCGATCAACCAGGATCTGGAGAACCAAATTGCTCAGTACAGCTACGGTCAGAGCCAGAGCCTCTCTCCCGCGTTTGCACCGTCGCCTCTGACATTTCTTCCGGCTGGCATGGCTTCTACGCCCACATCGCCATATCTCGAAGTACCTCGGTCGTCAACAGCGGTGGATGCATACGGAACGGCTAGCAGCTATGCGTCGTCAAACAGCTACGCGTCTCCGCTCGGGTCACCGGTAGCGCTGCTGCCGCCATACTCAGCCCCGCAGGAGCATGCAATCTCATTCGGAATGCCATCGGGCTATCCCAGCGGGTTCGTGGCTACACCTATCTGGACGTGAACGAAGGCAGGCTGAACGAACCCTCAGGAACCAAATGAATGCTGCTCCACTGCAAGCGACGGCTTCCCAGGTGCATTATCACATTCCTTCGCCCAATGCAGCAGGCCGGCAGGAGCAGACACCAACTGCGGGGTATGCGCCAAACCAATACAGCCAGGCCTGAGCACCGTTATTTCCCAGATTCGAGAAATCGCACCGACAAGATGAAACGCGACATCCGCCCGGCCCGTTGTCGTCATCTCCACTGCTGCATGGGACGGCGAGGACAATTTCCGATCGATTGGCCTGGGGCCATGGAAGGGGGGAGGGGGGAGGGGGGGTGGAGGTGGTGCATGGGGCCACACGGTCAGGTTCAAGTTGGTCCGATGACAAGGACTCAGTTGCAAGTTGCAAGCTGTCGAGAGCTTTTGCAGTAGTCAGCTTTGGGCCTGGCGGCGGCGGGGCTTCGGCGCAACAGCTGGGGGAGCGCAAGATGGAAAGGTTTAGCGAGCCGGCATGTTGTGCACGGGCATGCGACAAGGCCGTCCTATCCTGTTACGTCAACGCAACTAGTCCGGCGTTCGCTTATGTACGTGTGGAAAAGTAGGCACATGGAGCTGGCGGGAATAGGCCCAGCAAGGCAGAGGCTGGAAGGAGGAGCGGGAGGAGCAGGGACAGGGCGGCCATTGACGCCGACGATTGCTGCTTGGACGCGGAGTTGAGGGCAAGCTCAGCATCATCTCAGACAATAGACATGTGTAATGAAGAAGAATGTGTATCATGGCAAGTGGAGCGGCGGCTACAAGCAGCCAATTGCGCAATCTCCCTTTTTTTTTTCTCTCTCTCTTTCCTTGTAGATAACTTGCCGTGATGGCCCCCACATCCCCTGAGAGCGAGGGTACTTTGCACCTAGCTGGTACACATGTACACGGCAACCACAAGGGCAAGCAGCGTGGTCGCAGAGCCCAAGACTGGCGCACGAGATGACAAGCGGATGGCGGGATACTCAGTTGGGAATGGATATAAGAATTAAGGTTGTCCGGTGTGGTGCTAGTCGCTCAGCCCTAGTGGCCTTTTCCCCTTGTGACAGTCCTGGTTTGCCCTGCGTTTTCGCGTCGAGGATTGGCAGGCCACTTGCCATATATAGTCATTTCAGAGCCAATGGGCAGCAAGCGGCAGACAGGCCCCTGCTACGCCTAACCCAGCACGCCGGCTTTACGTACTAGCACCGTGGCAGCAAAACAGGACCATGGACGATGCATTACAACCGCTGTTTCCCCCCGCGCCAAGGGTTGGCGTCGAGGCATCGCCTAGCCCGGCAGCCCTACTGCCACATGTCGCCCTGGCGTGTATACAGACATGTACGTACATGTGCAGGCTCAAAGGCGGCCGTCGTACGATGCACAAAGGCAATCGCACGCTAGCGTATGACCTACAGCATGGCCGGGATCGCGCGTGATGTCATTCCAGTCGGCCGGTTCGGTCTGGGCGGGTAGTGGAACCCCAGCCTGTTCGCGGGCGCACCGCCACGCGTCCACTGACTGGCCCGCCATGCTCCCCACCTTGGCTGCTGCTTCGGGGCTTAATTGCGAAGAGTCAGTGGTAGGCTAACGACCAAACTGCCGCACTCCTCGCACCGCCACATGCTTCCAGCCGAGTCTCGACGTTGTCCCTCCACCTCGGCGATCTTTTTGGTCGCGTAGCTTTTCCTCCTGCACACATGCGTGCGTCAGTGCTTGAAACCCGCGCCTAGCAAATCCTTTTGCACCCCCAGCCCCCGCGCAACCAACCGTCCGACGCGATACGCGAGAATCCTCCTGGCCTGCCCTCGCAACTGCAAGCACCATACACTCACTGTGTCGCCTGCGTGCCTCATAGTTTGAACTGCGTCACATCGTGTCCTGACCTATACAACGTACCCCAACAGCTTTTATCCACATGACGCCCACATGGCAAGCCATTCGGCACAAAGTGCTTAGCTCACACACCACGCCAGACCCTAACCAAGTCGACCCATTGCCTCGGATCCCCAGGATTCTTGCATGGCTTGGGAGGCACATGAGAGAGAGAAAAAGAGAAGGAAAGAGAGAAGAAGACTGTGGAAAATTCCGCAGCTGCCCAAAGCACATTCCGCGCGGACCTGCAAGGTTCCCGACGCTCTTCACTAAGGCACACATGTGCTAACATGGCAAGCCCTGCAGATACCCAATCCGCCCCTGATCACCTTTTGGTGTCCTCATTTGTGGACAGCTAGCGACCAAAATGGCAGCTTCCCAGCCGTTTTCGTGCAACGACAGACAGGACGTCTGTATCTAAGACCCACAAGATATGTCTGCCGTTGAGCCTCCGGCCTTCCGCTCCGTCGTCTCCATCCGAGTCTCTAAAATTGCTTGTTTGCCACAACAGACCCATCAGCGAGCATGTTGAGCCTTCCAGCGTTATCGCTGCATCCCGCAGCCCCTCATTGGAGCCTCAAGGAGCTGCATGGGTGTTAAGGCTTAGTTCCGCGCTGCAATTGTGGCCAATTAGTGCGCTGTCTGCGTAAAAGTTAGTGTTGGGCGGATCGTTCCGTCACCCTGCCCTCTCTTTTAGTATGCAGTCTTCACAAGTATCTCTGTTGCCATCGCTGCTCACATGAACACCCAGCAGAGAGGAAGAATTGCAAGTGTGTCCAAGTAGAATTGCGAATGACTCGGTACCTTACCCTTCCAACTCACGTGCAGGGGGGGGGGGGGAAGTGCGCCTACTCATTGACCGCTACTCAACCATCTGTAAATCTTTACTCGGCCGAGTTTGCATCGTGATGTGCTTTGCTTACGTGCGTAAACTATCTTTTATACACTAGCACACTTCAGGTGATTGATAATTTTCTATTTCTGGGACAACAACGCGCTTCCACTCCCTCTGCCAGAGGCCGCAGTGCGGCACTTCGGGTTTTCGCATCAGTTCCCCCCGAAAACAGCAATGTTCGGCGTCCAAGGGCGGAAGAAGCAATCCGACAAAACGATATGCGCATATAACCTTTGGCTCAAGACGCTTGCGTCCAAGGCAAGCACAATCAGTTAAATCACTAACTGCCCTACCACTGACTGAAAGTTCGTGGGGGCGTAACGGCTCGCTCGTCTCTGGATGCCACCAATGCCCGTGTCCCAAGTTTTTCTTCGGAACATTTCTTTCTCCCTATTCCGCACGCACGCACCCACCATCGCACGTTCTGGAGCTGCCCTGCCAGGCTCATCAAACTCCTGAGGAAATCTGCGCTCACACCATCACACCGGTTCCCCGAAATACAACCACATCCATGCACAGGCATGCGATCTGACCGCCGAATTCAACTACTCATGTGTGTGTGTGTGTGTGTGTGTGTGTGTATGTAGTGTACCTATGTGTGAGCTACGATTCAAGCGACCTTTTTCTGCGTCTCCACGTCTCCACCCAGGTCTCGGTACAACCTTCGCCACAACAAATCAAGATTGGCCCTAGTCATCCCGCCATCAGAACACTACTCCGGTTACTGTCACCACAACCACCACTACTGTCATGCACACGTGCTGTCGCCGGAGAAAAAGTTACCTCTCTAGCGGATGCGGAGATACGCGCCACACAGCGATCGGCAACCTTTGGATGCACCAAGTCGCTCCATTCTGCAATCCGTGGCGCTGAGAGTTTCTAGGAGAACATTTTTCTAGCTAATCTTTTACAACAGGGTCCAGCCCATCAAATTGCCTTGTATGGTGGCGATCTCACACATCCAACCATACGTACCGTCACTGTCCTGCGATAGCCTCAACCTACTCGGCGTCCAAGGCTTAGACGCGCCGGACCAATAAGCCCGAGCATTATAGGGGCTAACATGATAGCAGATGCTAGCGTCTGTATCGTGACGACGAACCATAACCCTCAGAATTATAAGCTAACGGGACGTGCCGCATGCCCGCAAAAGAAAGGGAGATACGAGGTCGGAGACTTACCATCTCAAGATGCGTATACACGTGTCTGCTGCTGTGGGTAGTGGCGATTCCTGTCACTTGCCGGCCCTGCAACTTGCAGAATCTAGGTTGGAGCCTCCTTATCGAGATTTATGCCTCTTCCAAGCGTGCTGCTTATATTAGGGCCTGTTCGGTTGCGCGGTTGCGGTTTGCGGTTTCGGTTTACTAAGCCCGATTTGGGCTGCGATTTTGAACCGCAGCTAAAACCGCCATCGTGTTCAGTAAACTACGCAGTTTTCAAGCATTAACCCTTACTATATTTTATTAGTGCCGCTCTAGTAGAAAAAGCTATATCTAGTGCTTATCTTACCTATGTCGCATACTCTATTAGGAAAGGTTAAACCGCGATTCTTATCCGCTACAAGAGGGGCAGTGGTTAGCTACGATTTTGCCTATACTATATATCAAAAACTAACTACAAAAAAAGCTATCGCAATAACTATAGCTGCTACAGCAGTTACCGCAGAGCTAGTAGTTACTACTAGCAATAGCTATCGCCTACTACCTTTAAGTATTTAAGCTTATAATAATAATCGTGATCGTAGGTATCTCTAGCTAGCTAACTACTTAAGTAATAATACGTAGTTATTTACTAAGAGCTAACTTACCTAGCTAGTATTTTAAGCGTTAGCTAATTAGTTATAGTATTATAGCCTCTATAATAGGCACGTATTAGTTAAAGAAAAGCTACTTATATTTTTATATATCTATAGTATTAGATTATTATAGAGAAACGCTAGGTATTACTATAGATAATTACTAGATACTATATCTTAGTTAGTCTCTAAGCTCTTATAGTTATAGCTAAATTACTTACTAGATATAAGACACTTTTACTAGGTATTAGATGGGCTAATCTAGATATATCTAGAAGTAGTAAGACTAGCTTTAAATACTATACTAGCTATAATACGTAGTAACTTATAACGCTAGCTAGCCTTTAGAGACTACGTAAAAGTAATTAATAAGATATATCTAAAGCTTTATATACTAAGTAGTTAGTAGTTACACTTCTATAATTATAAAGGAGAGCTTACTTAAAACGTCTTTATAGTAGTAGATTTTAATATAAACTTTATCTATATACTAGTAGGCTAAGAGGGCTTAGCTTATAATAGGCGAGTACTATAAGATACTATTTACTAAGGATTTTTAGCACTACTAAGTTAGTATTATTTAGCTAACGCTAGATATACTAATAGGATACTTACGCTCTTACTATATAGAGGCGTATACTATTATCTATAAGAGGTTAGAGCTATTAGGCGTACGCTAGAGGATAAAAAAGAACTTTTTAATATATGTTACTTTAGCTTATAGATAGTAGTTAAGCGTACCTTTAGAGTATAGAAATAGCGCTAGCGTATTTTTAATTAACTATATAAGTTCTTAATTACTACCTAAGTTAATCTAGTATATAAGTTAGTTATAGTATATAATTTTATTAATAAGTTCTATCTAGTTAGTAAGGATTTAGAGTGGCTAGATCTAGTAGGTAGTAAGTTAGATAGCAAGGTAGATAGTAAGGTAGTAGTAGAGCTAGCTAGCCTAGACCTAAGGAGAGAGCTAATTATAGATTAACTATAGGAAAACTACTATTTTATTAGTAGTATATCTTAAAGCTAGTCTTATAAGTATTAAAATAATAGTTATATAATAAAAATTAGACTTTTTTTAGTAGTATTATAGAAGGTTTTTAGTAGAGGGTTTTACTATACTATAGCTAATATATCGCAATATTAGCCTATACACAGCTAGCGTTTTTTAGTTTTATAGTAAAAGCTAATATATTAGATTTTAAGCTATCTACTACCTTCTACCTCTACTACCTCCTACCTCCTAACTACTACTCTACTACCTACTTAAAACTATCTATTACTATATTAAACTACTCTAAATCTACGCCTAAATTAATAATTATTTCTTTATAATTAAGTAGAAAATCCCGCGCCTAGTTATAGCGCGATCTTAGACTTATTAAGTAGAAATACTTTACTATATACTTATTCTAAAACTCCTTACTTATAGCGTATTTTAACTAGTATAGTAGGCACTAATACTCTAACTCTATAATCTATATAGTATTACGCTAGTAATCTTTTTCTATTACTACTACTAAATTTAATATCTATATAGTAAGTTTAGTAAGCTGCTACTTAAGCTAATTAACTACTATTTACTACTGTTTTAATAAGCTTATAACTAACGCTAGAGTAGATCTTTTACTACCTACTATAAACGACACCTTACTACTATAGCTAGGTAATGGTGAAGTATTATTAGTAGGCTAGCTAACTAGATTCTCTACTAATATAGTGTTGCCTCTTATCGCAAGTATACCTCTAAATAATTAGCCTAGCTCCTCTATAAATTAAAGTAGTTTTAACTTAAACTTTTAGGCTTCTAGATAAGCTATAAGATACGCTTTTAGTATATCTAGATTACTAGTTATAAAGCTAAACTTATTAATACTAAATCTAGACTATAAAGTAAGGTACTCTTAGATTTTCTAGTTTTTTTTCTAGGTGTTAATTTTATTTTTAAGAGCTTATAGAGTTACTACTAATTAGCCTACAACTAACTATACTGTTACAAGTAACAGCAGGAAGGATCCTCTCCCTGGGTATGACGACGAGTAGTTGGGAAGCCACTTGGGATCCCAATGAACAGGATGACCATCGCGGGGCTCGAGGTCACGTGATGTGCCATCCCGCCAAGGCTGGCCATCCGGGATGGCAGTGCATGATGGGATGGCAGCGCCATCCCAACCATCCCGCCAAGATGGGATGGATGGGATGACAGGACTGGAAGCAATGAGGATATAAGGATGGATGGATTTTATTATTTACTCTCGTTGTGGTTAACTCAAATTGTACTTTCTTACTAGTTACTTAACTTTACAAGATTGGTACTTGTTAGTCTATTTGATATAGATTAGGAATTGTTAACCTATTGTTACTTTCTATCTAAGCACGCCTACTCCACTGTATCGCTAGATAAATACCTCACGGCGCTCTTTACACCATCTCACTCGCCCTAACCTGGATTGAGCTTAGAGAAGTATTAGCACCAAACCCCGTGTAACACTTTGACCACCCACGGATTTAGTGGACTTAGGAAGATTAATATTAGGACGCCCGATTAAGACTTACGATGTCTCACAACTATTCTTAGTCATAGGCTAGTGCTGGTGGACTAGTTTAAGGTCCCGGACTGATGCCTAACCTAGCAATCGACGACGAGATGTTGACTCCCAGCGACGATGAGGAGGAGACAATGGATAACCCTAGGCAAATGGTTCATAGTCTTAGGCGACAGGCCGAGATCTATGCACGGTAGATGGCTGAGATGCAAGCGATGATCAATCAGCTTACGAGTTAGCTGATGGCTATACTAAACGAAAAGCCTATCAAAAAACCTAAGATGGCGACCCCGGACAAATACGATGGTAACTGAGAAGGGTTACGGACGTTCCTCACCACTATCGAGTTATACTGCGGCTATAATGATGTGCTAAACGATGCAGAGAAGATCCTTATGGTAAATACACACCTAAAAGGAAAAGTAGCTAGTTGGATGTAACCCTACGTGGAGGATTTTCTATTGGACATTAATAACAAAGGAACTAAGGACGAGACGCGTACCTTATTCAGCAGTTGGGCTAACTTCAAGGAGGAAATGGGACGCATCTTTGGGGAGGTAGACGCGGAAAGCTAGGCGGAGAAAGCGATATCTCGCCTGAGGCAGACCAAAGCAGTTTCAGCTTATACGGCGGAGTTTAAGCAACTACAAGCGCGAATTAATTGGGACGATTCGGTACTCTGGACGGTATACGAAGCAGGTCTGAAGGAAAACATCAAGGACGAACTTGTACACTACGACAAGCCAAAGGATTTGTACTTGTTGATCGAGTTGGCAATAAGAATCGACACGCGATTATGGGAACGGAAGGAAGCCCAGAGAGGATACCGACTAGGGCCACCCTTTGCCAACACCCGAAGGTATCGGAACAATAAGGATCACGACGGAGATACGTATATGACTGGCAAGGTATAAGACAAGTCTAAGGATAAGAAGAAAACCCGAGGAAAGTTTAACGACGGTCTTTCTAAGGAAGAACGCCAGAAGCGTTACGACAGTAAGGCATGCCTCCGCTGCGGCGAAGTAGGGCACTTCCGCAGGGACTGCCCGAAGAATGAAGTTAAGCAAGGAGCGGTCAAAATAGGGATGCTACGGATAGCAACACCATACCCGACTGAGGAACTAGACGAGACTCTCAGCGACCTAGACCTGTACGACGAAGCAAGACAAGCCACTGACGAGGCCTTTGAGCTAGTATAGAAGGCGATAGGACTCCAAGACTTCAAGTGGGACGAACCACTACTAACGGATTGGCAGGTTGAAGGGGCAGAGGTACTACGCCGCCTAAGAAACCAACAGTGCTGGATTTGTGGAAATACCAGGCACCAAGCCAACGATTGCGATATCGAAGGACGAATTACAATCACGGGACCCCGAGCAGATGAGATTGCCTGCAGGGCTGCCCAGGAACAACCCAGATTCAAGGAATCTGATAACGAGGAGACGCCTCGGACGTTCAAGGAACGAATGGAGCAACACGAGCGCCTACGTTGGGTTGACTGCCCAAGACAGTGTGATTATCACTTGAGGAAGCGAGAAGAAACCAGGAACAACGAGGACGATTGCTGCCACATCAACTTATGGCATAACGAGTGTCGGGTACAGCACTGCCAGGTGCACCAGCCAGGAGAAAAGGAAGCTCACGAAGAGCTATGCTGGATCAATTGTACGACCAATTGCCAGTTCCACAGGGAACAACGACGGAATGCTCGAAAGGTAGACGACTACTACTATAGCACGATATCCGCCGAGGAATGCAATGCGAAGAACTGCAGGATGCACAGAGCTGCAAGACCAAGAGTCACGACGACTAGGGTACCTAGGCAGGGTCAGGAAAGGTCCAACAAAGAAAAGAGCCACGAACGACTCTTATGGACGCATTGCAGGAAGGGATGCGCCTTCCACCGATAACAATTCGAGGATGCTCGAGGAGTAAACGACCATCTCCATAGCACCCTGTCAGCAAACATCTGTGAGGCAGACGGATGCCCGATTCACAGAACGAAGAAGCCAAGTCCAACGAGGAAGGTTGCGAAGGATGATATACCGCACCAGAATACCTATTGGAGCTTCTGTTGCGACGATCAGTGTACAGTACACTATGCCGCCAAGGAAGGCGAAGGCTACTTTCCTAAGAAGAGGAAAGATAAGCAGACAAAAAACTAGGATGCCGCCAGGGACAGGGTCACGCTGGTGAAGGCAGTCCTAAAACGACCCTCAAGGAAGTACGCGAACTGGGAGCGCAGGATTTGCGGCTGCAGGCTACGGTACTTATAGATGGACACGAGGTGACGGCGCTCATAGACAGTGGGGCCGCACGAACCGTTATCTCACCCCGAGTGGTGGAGAAGAACAACATACCCTATCGGACCAAGAAGGTGCCGATGCGAGTGGTGTTAGCCGACGATAGTCCCACGACATACGGGAACGGCTGGATTCGACTTGAGACCGAGGCCGTATCGTTACGCCTGGCTGGTCAAGAAAGCCGAACGAAAATTAGTATTATGGATCTTGGTGAGACCGAGATGATAATTGGCTACGACTGGTTGTTAGAACACAACCCTGCCATCGACTGGCAAAAGAAATCGATACACAGCCGAGAACCTGTGCACAAGGTTGCTGGTGTACGACGAGAAACACGCCCGACGGATCAACGCGCGAACCCAGATGGGAGATTCGGTGTGATTTCGCCGCATAAGATCGCGAGAATCTATGCGAAGGACCCTCAGAGAGTAGGAGTCATATGGATACGGCAGGTCGCGACCACGAAGGAAGGACCGGTACCACAGGTTGCGTCCGTAAATGACGAACCACTGCTGGCGGTTCCAGCAGAATACCAAACATCAGAGTTCAAGGAACTGTTCGAAGAAAACGAAGCAACAGACTTAGCAGAACACCAGGATTGGGATCACGAGATCATCTTGGAGGAAGGAGCGAAGTTGAGCCCAGGAGGAATGTACCCTATAGCGCCCGAGCACGATGCTGAGCTGCGGGATTACCTCCAGAAGAACTTGAGGAAGGGATTTATCCGACCAGGATCAGGCCCGATGGCCTCGCCTATATTGTTCGTAAAGAAGCCTAACGGGAAGTGGCGACTATGTGTCGACTTTAGGAGGTTGAACAGCGTTACTCGGAAGAATCGATATCCCTTACCACTGATTACGGAGCTCATGGATTGACTCCAGGGAGCCAAGTGGTTTACGAAGTTCGACGTTCGGGAAGGATTTTACCGAATTAGGATCAAGGAAGGTCACGAGTGGATGACGGCGTTTAAGACGAAGTATGGACTGTTCGAATATACGGTTATGCCATTCGGGTTGACGAATGCGCCGGCAACCTTTCAATCGGTCATCAACAACGCGCTCCACGAATACCTCGGAATCTTTGTTACCACGTATCTGGACGATGTACTAGTGTACTCCAGCGGCACACGCGAAGAACATGTCGAGCATATTAAGAAGGTTTTACGAAAGCTTAAGGAATACAAGCTATACCTTCAACCAGGAAAGTGTGAGTTTCACACGCAGGAAACGGAATTCCTCGGATTTATCATCTCAACCGAAGGAGTGAAAATGAACCCAAAGAAGATACAGACTGTACAGGAATGGCCAAAACCCAACACAGTCAAGGATGTTCAGTCCTTTCTAGGATTTGCGAACTATTATCGAAAGTTCATCAAAGATTACTCGAAGATCACGGCACCCCTTACGGAGATAACGAAGAAGGAAATAGGTTTCAAATGGGAACAGGAACATCAGGAGGCTTTTGATCGAATCAAGCAGATATTCCTGGAGGCGCCAGTACTCGAGATATACAACCCTCAACGACCCACCAGAGTCGAGACCGACGCGTCTGACTACGCACTCGGAGCTGTATTGTCACAGCAGTGCACGGATAAGAAATGGAAACCGGTGTTCTACCATTCACGGAAGTTCTTAGGAGCAGAACTCAACTACGACGTTCACGATAAGGAACTACTTGGAGTAGTCGATGCCTTTAAACAATGGGAGGTATACCTGCTAGGACTCCCCGACACGATCGAGGTTTTTACCGATCACCAGAACTTGACAAGTTTCATAACAACGAAGAAACTCAACTAACGACAAGTACGATGGGCAGAAACGCTAGCCCAGTTCGACTTTAAAATCACCCACAGGGCAGGAACGCTCAACGGAGCAGCGGATGCCCTTAGTCAACGAAGCGACTTACGAGAAGAAGGTCATAAGGAACCCCACGAAGCAATGCTAAGGCAGATGCCCGACGGCAGTCTGAAGTACAATCAGCCGGAACTAGCTAAGATAGCAACCACGGTAGTTCACCAAGTAATGACGCTTCAGCAGCAGTGGCAAGAGAAAGCCAATAGCTGGCAGTTCGAGCCCGAGAGCTCCGATGGACTGTTACAAGACGAACAGGAGTACCGATGTATGGTTTCGAAGGATCGAACATACGTACCCCCACACATGAGACCGTATCTCATCAAGGAACTGCATGAGTCCCCCGAGTATGGACATGCAGGAATCGAAGAAATGGTTAGACGACTGTCTAAGGTGTTCGCCATACCACGTATGCGTACGAAGGTGCAGGAAATACTAGGCAACTGTTTGGCATGTCACCAGAACAAGCCCAAGAGGCATAAGCCCTACGGCCTGTTGCAACCCTTACAGCCACTATCTAGACTATAGACAAGCGTAACGATGGACTTCATAGTGAAGCTCCCGAGATCGTTAGAACCAGGATCAGCTCGATTTTGCGACACAATACTAGTAATCGTGGACCGATTAACTAAAGCAGCAAAGTTCGTGCCAACGGAAGAGACTATTATAGCAGAAGAATGCGCGTACGAAGTCCAGAAAGCACTAGTATCAGAGCACGGGATACCTGAAGAATTCATTACAGATAGAGATAAGCTGTTCACGTCCTTGTACTGGACGACATTCCTGGCAAAATTAGGTGTGAAAAAGAAGCTTTCGACGAGCTTTCACCCGGAAACAGATGGCCAGACAGAACGAACAAATCAGACATTAGAGCAGTATCTGCGGATATACGTCAACAAGTTACAGGACAACTGGGTTAAGTACTTGCCGGCAGCGTAACTAGCTTACAATAGCACGAAATCCGCAACGACAAGGCAGTCACCACACTATGCGAACTACGGATATGAGCCGGTAGCTCATCGAGATCTAAAGGATATTGAAAGTATTACTAATAGTGCAGACGAGAAAGCACGCCTTTTGCGAGAATTACACGAAGAACTAAGCAAGCGGATCGCTTAGAGGAACCTCACGACATCCAAAGCAGCGAACAGGCTAAGGATCGAGGGACCGACCTTTAAGGAAGGGGACAAAGTTTTCCTATCGAGACAGAACCTAAAAACTAAAAGACCATGCAAGAAACTGGACAATCTCCGAGTAGGACCATTCGAGATCCTAGAGAAAATAGGGCTAGTAAACTACAAACTACGGCTACCACCAGGCATGAAAGTACACCCCATATTCTATAAGAAGCTTTTGGAACTAGCACCCCAAGACGCCGAACTAGCAGAAGACATCGAACTCAAGAACGACGAGTATATGGTCGAAGCGGTCAAGGACCTACGGAAAATCGGTCGTCAGTGGAAATACTTAGTCAAGTGGCAAGGATGGCCGGATAGCCAGAACACTTGGGAACCAGAAGGAAATTTAACGAACTGCAAGGAATTAATACGAGTGTATCACAGACAGCATCCAGAGAAGAGAGGGATGGACCCCCGACAGAAAGGAAATAATCAAGGGACAAAGGATCGGAAGAATCAGCCTGTAACCAGCCCGGGTCAGTCGACGGTCCGGATAGCGTTGGTTCGGTTAATGGAAGACCCATACCAGGGGCTAAGCTCCCCTCGGCCTTCTCTTTTGCACGATCCTAG
This sequence comes from Bipolaris maydis, assembly GCF_028858645.1. Lineage (NCBI taxonomy): Eukaryota > Fungi > Ascomycota > Dothideomycetes > Pleosporales > Pleosporaceae > Bipolaris > Bipolaris maydis. The sequence continues at coordinate 2,959,814 of NW_027093857.1, read as the reverse complement.
AACGCAAGAACAGCCAGGTCACGACGAGCAAACGAACGCTCGCGGGATTTCACCTCGAGAAGTTCACGGCGAAGACGCGCGGCGTTCTCTTTAGCCCAAGCAACTTCAAGCTCCTTTTGTTCACGCTCTTGCTAAATACGCTCCTACTCTTCCTCAGAAACAAACAGACTACACTCAGCTTTCACGGAAATACAACCAGCGCAACGACCAGTTGCAGTGTCCACGAAACAGCGAAGATTCTTCTCCTCGCAACGAGAACAACGATAGGAAGTCATCTCGTTCCCCTGCTCTATTACACGATCAGCACGGGAATAACGCTCTTCGTTCGACTTTTGAGCGCGAACACGGGTACGGGAGGACGGGACCTTGGGCATGGTTAGGAAGGCTGGAGTTGGGAAGGAACAGTTACAATGGCCCGGGGCCTACCGACCTTATATGCAGCCGACGCTTCAACACGCGGCACGGGAAAACGATAACCCAGAGTATCGAGACGATAGCCCTAAAGGGGGAGGTAATGTTACAAGTAACAACAGGAAGGATCCTCTCCCTAGGTATAACGACGAGTAGTTAGGAAGCCACTTGGGATCCCAATGAACAGGATGACCATCGCGGGGCTCGAGGTCACGTGATATGCCATCCCGCCAAGGCTGGCCATCCGGGATGGCAGTGCATGATGGGATGGCAGCGCCATCCCAACCATCCCGCCAAGATGGGATGGATGGGATGACAGGACTGGAAGCAATGAGGATATAAGGATGGATGGATTTTATTATTTACTCTCGTTGTGGTTAACTCAAATTGTACTTTCTTACTAGTTACTTAACTTTACAAGATTGGTACTTGTTAGTCTATTTGATATAGATTAGGAATTGTTAACCTATTGTTACTTTCTATCTAAGCACGCCTACTCCACTGTATCGCTAGATAAATACCTCACGGCGCTCTTTACACCATCTCACTCGCCCTAACCTGGATTGAGCTTAGAGAAGTATTAGCACCAAACCCCGTGTAACACTTTGACCACCCACGGATTTAGTGGACTTAGGAAGATTAATATTAGGACGCCCGATTAAGACTTACGATGTCTCACAACTATTCTTAGTCATAGGCTAGTGCTGGTGGACTAGTTTAAGGTCCCGGACTGATGCCTAACCTAGCAATCGACGACGAGATGTTGACTCCCAGCGACGATGAGGAGGAGACAATGGATAACCCTAGGCAAATGGTTCATAGTCTTAGGCGACAGGCCGAGATCTATGCACGGTAGATGGCTGAGATGCAAGCGATGATCAATCAGCTTACGAGTTAGCTGATGGCTATACTAAACGAAAAGCCTATCAAAAAACCTAAGATGGCGACCCCGGACAAATACGATGGTAACTGAGAAGGGTTACGGACGTTCCTCACCACTATCGAGTTATACTGCGGCTATAATGATGTGCTAAACGATGCAGAGAAGATCCTTATGGTAAATACACACCTAAAAGGAAAAGTAGCTAGTTGGATGTAACCCTACGTGGAGGATTTTCTATTGGACATTAATAACAAAGGAACTAAGGACGAGACGCGTACCTTATTCAGCAGTTGGGCTAACTTCAAGGAGGAAATGGGACGCATCTTTGGGGAGGTAGACGCGGAAAGCTAGGCGGAGAAAGCGATATCTCGCCTGAGGCAGACCAAAGCAGTTTCAGCTTATACGGCGGAGTTTAAGCAACTACAAGCGCGAATTAATTGGGACGATTCGGTACTCTGGACGGTATACGAAGCAGGTCTGAAGGAAAACATCAAGGACGAACTTGTACACTACGACAAGCCAAAGGATTTGTACTTGTTGATCGAGTTGGCAATAAGAATCGACACGCGATTATGGGAACGGAAGGAAGCCCAGAGAGGATACCGACTAGGGCCACCCTTTGCCAACACCCGAAGGTATCGGAACAATAAGGATCACGACGGAGATACGTATATGACTGGCAAGGTATAAGACAAGTCTAAGGATAAGAAGAAAACCCGAGGAAAGTTTAACGACGGTCTTTCTAAGGAAGAACGCCAGAAGCGTTACGACAGTAAGGCATGCCTCCGCTGCGGCGAAGTAGGGCACTTCCGCAGGGACTGCCCGAAGAATGAAGTTAAGCAAGGAGCGGTCAAAATAGGGATGCTACGGATAGCAACACCATACCCGACTGAGGAACTAGACGAGACTCTCAGCGACCTAGACCTGTACGACGAAGCAAGACAAGCCACTGACGAGGCCTTTGAGCTAGTATAGAAGGCGATAGGACTCCAAGACTTCAAGTGGGACGAACCACTACTAACGGATTGGCAGGTTGAAGGGGCAGAGGTACTACGCCGCCTAAGAAACCAACAGTGCTGGATTTGTGGAAATACCAGGCACCAAGCCAACGATTGCGATATCGAAGGACGAATTACAATCACGGGACCCCGAGCAGATGAGATTGCCTGCAGGGCTGCCCAGGAACAACCCAGATTCAAGGAATCTGATAACGAGGAGACGCCTCGGACGTTCAAGGAACGAATGGAGCAACACGAGCGCCTACGTTGGGTTGACTGCCCAAGACAGTGTGATTATCACTTGAGGAAGCGAGAAGAAACCAGGAACAACGAGGACGATTGCTGCCACATCAACTTATGGCATAACGAGTGTCGGGTACAGCACTGCCAGGTGCACCAGCCAGGAGAAAAGGAAGCTCACGAAGAGCTATGCTGGATCAATTGTACGACCAATTGCCAGTTCCACAGGGAACAACGACGGAATGCTCGAAAGGTAGACGACTACTACTATAGCACGATATCCGCCGAGGAATGCAATGCGAAGAACTGCAGGATGCACAGAGCTGCAAGACCAAGAGTCACGACGACTAGGGTACCTAGGCAGGGTCAGGAAAGGTCCAACAAAGAAAAGAGCCACGAACGACTCTTATGGACGCATTGCAGGAAGGGATGCGCCTTCCACCGATAACAATTCGAGGATGCTCGAGGAGTAAACGACCATCTCCATAGCACCCTGTCAGCAAACATCTGTGAGGCAGACGGATGCCCGATTCACAGAACGAAGAAGCCAAGTCCAACGAGGAAGGTTGCGAAGGATGATATACCGCACCAGAATACCTATTGGAGCTTCTGTTGCGACGATCAGTGTACAGTACACTATGCCGCCAAGGAAGGCGAAGGCTACTTTCCTAAGAAGAGGAAAGATAAGCAGACAAAAAACTAGGATGCCGCCAGGGACAGGGTCACGCTGGTGAAGGCAGTCCTAAAACGACCCTCAAGGAAGTACGCGAACTGGGAGCGCAGGATTTGCGGCTGCAGGCTACGGTACTTATAGATGGACACGAGGTGACGGCGCTCATAGACAGTGGGGCCGCACGAACCGTTATCTCACCCCGAGTGGTGGAGAAGAACAACATACCCTATCGGACCAAGAAGGTGCCGATGCGAGTGGTGTTAGCCGACGATAGTCCCACGACATACGGGAACGGCTGGATTCGACTTGAGACCGAGGCCGTATCGTTACGCCTGGCTGGTCAAGAAAGCCGAACGAAAATTAGTATTATGGATCTTGGTGAGACCGAGATGATAATTGGCTACGACTGGTTGTTAGAACACAACCCTGCCATCGACTGGCAAAAGAAATCGATACACAGCCGAGAACCTGTGCACAAGGTTGCTGGTGTACGACGAGAAACACGCCCGACGGATCAACGCGCGAACCCAGATGGGAGATTCGGTGTGATTTCGCCGCATAAGATCGCGAGAATCTATGCGAAGGACCCTCAGAGAGTAGGAGTCATATGGATACGGCAGGTCGCGACCACGAAGGAAGGACCGGTACCACAGGTTGCGTCCGTAAATGACGAACCACTGCTGGCGGTTCCAGCAGAATACCAAACATCAGAGTTCAAGGAACTGTTCGAAGAAAACGAAGCAACAGACTTAGCAGAACACCAGGATTGGGATCACGAGATCATCTTGGAGGAAGGAGCGAAGTTGAGCCCAGGAGGAATGTACCCTATAGCGCCCGAGCACGATGCTGAGCTGCGGGATTACCTCCAGAAGAACTTGAGGAAGGGATTTATCCGACCAGGATCAGGCCCGATGGCCTCGCCTATATTGTTCGTAAAGAAGCCTAACGGGAAGTGGCGACTATGTGTCGACTTTAGGAGGTTGAACAGCGTTACTCGGAAGAATCGATATCCCTTACCACTGATTACGGAGCTCATGGATTGACTCCAGGGAGCCAAGTGGTTTACGAAGTTCGACGTTCGGGAAGGATTTTACCGAATTAGGATCAAGGAAGGTCACGAGTGGATGACGGCGTTTAAGACGAAGTATGGACTGTTCGAATATACGGTTATGCCATTCGGGTTGACGAATGCGCCGGCAACCTTTCAATCGGTCATCAACAACGCGCTCCACGAATACCTCGGAATCTTTGTTACCACGTATCTGGACGATGTACTAGTGTACTCCAGCGGCACACGCGAAGAACATGTCGAGCATATTAAGAAGGTTTTACGAAAGCTTAAGGAATACAAGCTATACCTTCAACCAGGAAAGTGTGAGTTTCACACGCAGGAAACGGAATTCCTCGGATTTATCATCTCAACCGAAGGAGTGAAAATGAACCCAAAGAAGATACAGACTGTACAGGAATGGCCAAAACCCAACACAGTCAAGGATGTTCAGTCCTTTCTAGGATTTGCGAACTATTATCGAAAGTTCATCAAAGATTACTCGAAGATCACGGCACCCCTTACGGAGATAACGAAGAAGGAAATAGGTTTCAAATGGGAACAGGAACATCAGGAGGCTTTTGATCGAATCAAGCAGATATTCCTGGAGGCGCCAGTACTCGAGATATACAACCCTCAACGACCCACCAGAGTCGAGACCGACGCGTCTGACTACGCACTCGGAGCTGTATTGTCACAGCAGTGCACGGATAAGAAATGGAAACCGGTGTTCTACCATTCACGGAAGTTCTTAGGAGCAGAACTCAACTACGACGTTCACGATAAGGAACTACTTGGAGTAGTCGATGCCTTTAAACAATGGGAGGTATACCTGCTAGGACTCCCCGACACGATCGAGGTTTTTACCGATCACCAGAACTTGACAAGTTTCATAACAACGAAGAAACTCAACTAACGACAAGTACGATGGGCAGAAACGCTAGCCCAGTTCGACTTTAAAATCACCCACAGGGCAGGAACGCTCAACGGAGCAGCGGATGCCCTTAGTCAACGAAGCGACTTACGAGAAGAAGGTCATAAGGAACCCCACGAAGCAATGCTAAGGCAGATGCCCGACGGCAGTCTGAAGTACAATCAGCCGGAACTAGCTAAGATAGCAACCACGGTAGTTCACCAAGTAATGACGCTTCAGCAGCAGTGGCAAGAGAAAGCCAATAGCTGGCAGTTCGAGCCCGAGAGCTCCGATGGACTGTTACAAGACGAACAGGAGTACCGATGTATGGTTTCGAAGGATCGAACATACGTACCCCCACACATGAGACCGTATCTCATCAAGGAACTGCATGAGTCCCCCGAGTATGGACATGCAGGAATCGAAGAAATGGTTAGACGACTGTCTAAGGTGTTCGCCATACCACGTATGCGTACGAAGGTGCAGGAAATACTAGGCAACTGTTTGGCATGTCACCAGAACAAGCCCAAGAGGCATAAGCCCTACGGCCTGTTGCAACCCTTACAGCCACTATCTAGACTATAGACAAGCGTAACGATGGACTTCATAGTGAAGCTCCCGAGATCGTTAGAACCAGGATCAGCTCGATTTTGCGACACAATACTAGTAATCGTGGACCGATTAACTAAAGCAGCAAAGTTCGTGCCAACGGAAGAGACTATTATAGCAGAAGAATGCGCGTACGAAGTCCAGAAAGCACTAGTATCAGAGCACGGGATACCTGAAGAATTCATTACAGATAGAGATAAGCTGTTCACGTCCTTGTACTGGACGACATTCCTGGCAAAATTAGGTGTGAAAAAGAAGCTTTCGACGAGCTTTCACCCGGAAACAGATGGCCAGACAGAACGAACAAATCAGACATTAGAGCAGTATCTGCGGATATACGTCAACAAGTTACAGGACAACTGGGTTAAGTACTTGCCGGCAGCGTAACTAGCTTACAATAGCACGAAATCCGCAACGACAAGGCAGTCACCACACTATGCGAACTACGGATATGAGCCGGTAGCTCATCGAGATCTAAAGGATATTGAAAGTATTACTAATAGTGCAGACGAGAAAGCACGCCTTTTGCGAGAATTACACGAAGAACTAAGCAAGCGGATCGCTTAGAGGAACCTCACGACATCCAAAGCAGCGAACAGGCTAAGGATCGAGGGACCGACCTTTAAGGAAGGGGACAAAGTTTTCCTATCGAGACAGAACCTAAAAACTAAAAGACCATGCAAGAAACTGGACAATCTCCGAGTAGGACCATTCGAGATCCTAGAGAAAATAGGGCTAGTAAACTACAAACTACGGCTACCACCAGGCATGAAAGTACACCCCATATTCTATAAGAAGCTTTTGGAACTAGCACCCCAAGACGCCGAACTAGCAGAAGACATCGAACTCAAGAACGACGAGTATATGGTCGAAGCGGTCAAGGACCTACGGAAAATCGGTCGTCAGTGGAAATACTTAGTCAAGTGGCAAGGATGGCCGGATAGCCAGAACACTTGGGAACCAGAAGGAAATTTAACGAACTGCAAGGAATTAATACGAGTGTATCACAGACAGCATCCAGAGAAGAGAGGGATGGACCCCCGACAGAAAGGAAATAATCAAGGGACAAAGGATCGGAAGAATCAGCCTGTAACCAGCCCGGGTCAGTCGACGGTCCGGATAGCGTTGGTTCGGTTAATGGAAGACCCATACCAGGGGCTAAGCTCCCCTCGGCCTTCTCTTTTGCACGATCCTAGAACGCAAGAACAGCCAGGTCACGACGAGCAAACGAACGCTCGCGGGATTTCACCTCGAGAAGTTCACGGCGAAGACGCGCGGCGTTCTCTTTAGCCCAAGCAACTTCAAGCTCCTTTTGTTCACGCTCTTGCTAAATACGCTCCTACTCTTCCTCAGAAACAAACAGACTACACTCAGCTTTCACGGAAATACAACCAGCGCAACGACCAGTTGCAGTGTCCACGAAACAGCGAAGATTCTTCTCCTCGCAACGAGAACAACGATAGGAAGTCATCTCGTTCCCCTGCTCTATTACACGATCAGCACGGGAATAACGCTCTTCGTTCGACTTTTGAGCGCGAACACGGGTACGGGAGGACGGGACCTTGGGCATGGTTAGGAAGGCTGGAGTTGGGAAGGAACAGTTACAATGGCCCGGGGCCTACCGACCTTATATGCAGCCGACGCTTCAACACGCGGCACGGGAAAACGATAACCCAGAGTATCGAGACGATAGCCCTAAAGGGGGAGGTAATGTTACAAGTAACAACAGGAAGGATCCTCTCCCTAGGTATAACGACGAGTAGTTAGGAAGCCACTTGGGATCCCAATGAACAGGATGACCATCGCGGGGCTCGAGGTCACGTGATATGCCATCCCGCCAAGGCTGGCCATCCGGGATGGCAGTGCATGATGGGATGGCAGCGCCATCCCAACCATCCCGCCAAGATGGGATGGATGGGATGACAGGACTGGAAGCAATGAGGATATAAGGATGGATGGATTTTATTATTTACTCTCGTTGTGGTTAACTCAAATTGTACTTTCTTACTAGTTACTTAACTTTACAAGATTGGTACTTGTTAGTCTATTTGATATAGATTAGGAATTGTTAACCTATTGTTACTTTCTATCTAAGCACGCCTACTCCACTGTATCGCTAGATAAATACCTCACGGCGCTCTTTACACCATCTCACTCGCCCTAACCTGGATTGAGCTTAGAGAAGTATTAGCACCAAACCCCGTGTAACACTTTGACCACCCACGGATTTAGTGGACTTAGGAAGATTAATATTAGGACGCCCGATTAAGACTTACGATGTCTCACAACTATTCTTAGTCATAGGCTAGTGCTGGTGGACTAGTTTAAGGTCCCGGACTGATGCCTAACCTAGCAATCGACGACGAGATGTTGACTCCCAGCGACGATGAGGAGGAGACAATGGATAACCCTAGGCAAATGGTTCATAGTCTTAGGCGACAGGCCGAGATCTATGCACGGTAGATGGCTGAGATGCAAGCGATGATCAATCAGCTTACGAGTTAGCTGATGGCTATACTAAACGAAAAGCCTATCAAAAAACCTAAGATGGCGACCCCGGACAAATACGATGGTAACTGAGAAGGGTTACGGACGTTCCTCACCACTATCGAGTTATACTGCGGCTATAATGATGTGCTAAACGATGCAGAGAAGATCCTTATGGTAAATACACACCTAAAAGGAAAAGTAGCTAGTTGGATGTAACCCTACGTGGAGGATTTTCTATTGGACATTAATAACAAAGGAACTAAGGACGAGACGCGTACCTTATTCAGCAGTTGGGCTAACTTCAAGGAGGAAATGGGACGCATCTTTGGGGAGGTAGACGCGGAAAGCTAGGCGGAGAAAGCGATATCTCGCCTGAGGCAGACCAAAGCAGTTTCAGCTTATACGGCGGAGTTTAAGCAACTACAAGCGCGAATTAATTGGGACGATTCGGTACTCTGGACGGTATACGAAGCAGGTCTGAAGGAAAACATCAAGGACGAACTTGTACACTACGACAAGCCAAAGGATTTGTACTTGTTGATCGAGTTGGCAATAAGAATCGACACGCGATTATGGGAACGGAAGGAAGCCCAGAGAGGATACCGACTAGGGCCACCCTTTGCCAACACCCGAAGGTATCGGAACAATAAGGATCACGACGGAGATACGTATATGACTGGCAAGGTATAAGACAAGTCTAAGGATAAGAAGAAAACCCGAGGAAAGTTTAACGACGGTCTTTCTAAGGAAGAACGCCAGAAGCGTTACGACAGTAAGGCATGCCTCCGCTGCGGCGAAGTAGGGCACTTCCGCAGGGACTGCCCGAAGAATGAAGTTAAGCAAGGAGCGGTCAAAATAGGGATGCTACGGATAGCAACACCATACCCGACTGAGGAACTAGACGAGACTCTCAGCGACCTAGACCTGTACGACGAAGCAAGACAAGCCACTGACGAGGCCTTTGAGCTAGTATAGAAGGCGATAGGACTCCAAGACTTCAAGTGGGACGAACCACTACTAACGGATTGGCAGGTTGAAGGGGCAGAGGTACTACGCCGCCTAAGAAACCAACAGTGCTGGATTTGTGGAAATACCAGGCACCAAGCCAACGATTGCGATATCGAAGGACGAATTACAATCACGGGACCCCGAGCAGATGAGATTGCCTGCAGGGCTGCCCAGGAACAACCCAGATTCAAGGAATCTGATAACGAGGAGACGCCTCGGACGTTCAAGGAACGAATGGAGCAACACGAGCGCCTACGTTGGGTTGACTGCCCAAGACAGTGTGATTATCACTTGAGGAAGCGAGAAGAAACCAGGAACAACGAGGACGATTGCTGCCACATCAACTTATGGCATAACGAGTGTCGGGTACAGCACTGCCAGGTGCACCAGCCAGGAGAAAAGGAAGCTCACGAAGAGCTATGCTGGATCAATTGTACGACCAATTGCCAGTTCCACAGGGAACAACGACGGAATGCTCGAAAGGTAGACGACTACTACTATAGCACGATATCCGCCGAGGAATGCAATGCGAAGAACTGCAGGATGCACAGAGCTGCAAGACCAAGAGTCACGACGACTAGGGTACCTAGGCAGGGTCAGGAAAGGTCCAACAAAGAAAAGAGCCACGAACGACTCTTATGGACGCATTGCAGGAAGGGATGCGCCTTCCACCGATAACAATTCGAGGATGCTCGAGGAGTAAACGACCATCTCCATAGCACCCTGTCAGCAAACATCTGTGAGGCAGACGGATGCCCGATTCACAGAACGAAGAAGCCAAGTCCAACGAGGAAGGTTGCGAAGGATGATATACCGCACCAGAATACCTATTGGAGCTTCTGTTGCGACGATCAGTGTACAGTACACTATGCCGCCAAGGAAGGCGAAGGCTACTTTCCTAAGAAGAGGAAAGATAAGCAGACAAAAAACTAGGATGCCGCCAGGGACAGGGTCACGCTGGTGAAGGCAGTCCTAAAACGACCCTCAAGGAAGTACGCGAACTGGGAGCGCAGGATTTGCGGCTGCAGGCTACGGTACTTATAGATGGACACGAGGTGACGGCGCTCATAGACAGTGGGGCCGCACGAACCGTTATCTCACCCCGAGTGGTGGAGAAGAACAACATACCCTATCGGACCAAGAAGGTGCCGATGCGAGTGGTGTTAGCCGACGATAGTCCCACGACATACGGGAACGGCTGGATTCGACTTGAGACCGAGGCCGTATCGTTACGCCTGGCTGGTCAAGAAAGCCGAACGAAAATTAGTATTATGGATCTTGGTGAGACCGAGATGATAATTGGCTACGACTGGTTGTTAGAACACAACCCTGCCATCGACTGGCAAAAGAAATCGATACACAGCCGAGAACCTGTGCACAAGGTTGCTGGTGTACGACGAGAAACACGCCCGACGGATCAACGCGCGAACCCAGATGGGAGATTCGGTGTGATTTCGCCGCATAAGATCGCGAGAATCTATGCGAAGGACCCTCAGAGAGTAGGAGTCATATGGATACGGCAGGTCGCGACCACGAAGGAAGGACCGGTACCACAGGTTGCGTCCGTAAATGACGAACCACTGCTGGCGGTTCCAGCAGAATACCAAACATCAGAGTTCAAGGAACTGTTCGAAGAAAACGAAGCAACAGACTTAGCAGAACACCAGGATTGGGATCACGAGATCATCTTGGAGGAAGGAGCGAAGTTGAGCCCAGGAGGAATGTACCCTATAGCGCCCGAGCACGATGCTGAGCTGCGGGATTACCTCCAGAAGAACTTGAGGAAGGGATTTATCCGACCAGGATCAGGCCCGATGGCCTCGCCTATATTGTTCGTAAAGAAGCCTAACGGGAAGTGGCGACTATGTGTCGACTTTAGGAGGTTGAACAGCGTTACTCGGAAGAATCGATATCCCTTACCACTGATTACGGAGCTCATGGATTGACTCCAGGGAGCCAAGTGGTTTACGAAGTTCGACGTTCGGGAAGGATTTTACCGAATTAGGATCAAGGAAGGTCACGAGTGGATGACGGCGTTTAAGACGAAGTATGGACTGTTCGAATATACGGTTATGCCATTCGGGTTGACGAATGCGCCGGCAACCTTTCAATCGGTCATCAACAACGCGCTCCACGAATACCTCGGAATCTTTGTTACCACGTATCTGGACGATGTACTAGTGTACTCCAGCGGCACACGCGAAGAACATGTCGAGCATATTAAGAAGGTTTTACGAAAGCTTAAGGAATACAAGCTATACCTTCAACCAGGAAAGTGTGAGTTTCACACGCAGGAAACGGAATTCCTCGGATTTATCATCTCAACCGAAGGAGTGAAAATGAACCCAAAGAAGATACAGACTGTACAGGAATGGCCAAAACCCAACACAGTCAAGGATGTTCAGTCCTTTCTAGGATTTGCGAACTATTATCGAAAGTTCATCAAAGATTACTCGAAGATCACGGCACCCCTTACGGAGATAACGAAGAAGGAAATAGGTTTCAAATGGGAACAGGAACATCAGGAGGCTTTTGATCGAATCAAGCAGATATTCCTGGAGGCGCCAGTACTCGAGATATACAACCCTCAACGACCCACCAGAGTCGAGACCGACGCGTCTGACTACGCACTCGGAGCTGTATTGTCACAGCAGTGCACGGATAAGAAATGGAAACCGGTGTTCTACCATTCACGGAAGTTCTTAGGAGCAGAACTCAACTACGACGTTCACGATAAGGAACTACTTGGAGTAGTCGATGCCTTTAAACAATGGGAGGTATACCTGCTAGGACTCCCCGACACGATCGAGGTTTTTACCGATCACCAGAACTTGACAAGTTTCATAACAACGAAGAAACTCAACTAACGACAAGTACGATGGGCAGAAACGCTAGCCCAGTTCGACTTTAAAATCACCCACAGGGCAGGAACGCTCAACGGAGCAGCGGATGCCCTTAGTCAACGAAGCGACTTACGAGAAGAAGGTCATAAGGAACCCCACGAAGCAATGCTAAGGCAGATGCCCGACGGCAGTCTGAAGTACAATCAGCCGGAACTAGCTAAGATAGCAACCACGGTAGTTCACCAAGTAATGACGCTTCAGCAGCAGTGGCAAGAGAAAGCCAATAGCTGGCAGTTCGAGCCCGAGAGCTCCGATGGACTGTTACAAGACGAACAGGAGTACCGATGTATGGTTTCGAAGGATCGAACATACGTACCCCCACACATGAGACCGTATCTCATCAAGGAACTGCATGAGTCCCCCGAGTATGGACATGCAGGAATCGAAGAAATGGTTAGACGACTGTCTAAGGTGTTCGCCATACCACGTATGCGTACGAAGGTGCAGGAAATACTAGGCAACTGTTTGGCATGTCACCAGAACAAGCCCAAGAGGCATAAGCCCTACGGCCTGTTGCAACCCTTACAGCCACTATCTAGACTATAGACAAGCGTAACGATGGACTTCATAGTGAAGCTCCCGAGATCGTTAGAACCAGGATCAGCTCGATTTTGCGACACAATACTAGTAATCGTGGACCGATTAACTAAAGCAGCAAAGTTCGTGCCAACGGAAGAGACTATTATAGCAGAAGAATGCGCGTACGAAGTCCAGAAAGCACTAGTATCAGAGCACGGGATACCTGAAGAATTCATTACAGATAGAGATAAGCTGTTCACGTCCTTGTACTGGACGACATTCCTGGCAAAATTAGGTGTGAAAAAGAAGCTTTCGACGAGCTTTCACCCGGAAACAGATGGCCAGACAGAACGAACAAATCAGACATTAGAGCAGTATCTGCGGATATACGTCAACAAGTTACAGGACAACTGGGTTAAGTACTTGCCGGCAGCGTAACTAGCTTACAATAGCACGAAATCCGCAACGACAAGGCAGTCACCACACTATGCGAACTACGGATATGAGCCGGTAGCTCATCGAGATCTAAAGGATATTGAAAGTATTACTAATAGTGCAGACGAGAAAGCACGCCTTTTGCGAGAATTACACGAAGAACTAAGCAAGCGGATCGCTTAGAGGAACCTCACGACATCCAAAGCAGCGAACAGGCTAAGGATCGAGGGACCGACCTTTAAGGAAGGGGACAAAGTTTTCCTATCGAGACAGAACCTAAAAACTAAAAGACCATGCAAGAAACTGGACAATCTCCGAGTAGGACCATTCGAGATCCTAGAGAAAATAGGGCTAGTAAACTACAAACTACGGCTACCACCAGGCATGAAAGTACACCCCATATTCTATAAGAAGCTTTTGGAACTAGCACCCCAAGACGCCGAACTAGCAGAAGACATCGAACTCAAGAACGACGAGTATATGGTCGAAGCGGTCAAGGACCTACGGAAAATCGGTCGTCAGTGGAAATACTTAGTCAAGTGGCAAGGATGGCCGGATAGCCAGAACACTTGGGAACCAGAAGGAAATTTAACGAACTGCAAGGAATTAATACGAGTGTATCACAGACAGCATCCAGAGAAGAGAGGGATGGACCCCCGACAGAAAGGAAATAATCAAGGGACAAAGGATCGGAAGAATCAGCCTGTAACCAGCCCGGGTCAGTCGACGGTCCGGATAGCGTTGGTTCGGTTAATGGAAGACCCATACCAGGGGCTAAGCTCCCCTCGGCCTTCTCTTTTGCACGATCCTAGAACGCAAGAACAGCCAGGTCACGACGAGCAAACGAACGCTCGCGGGATTTCACCTCGAGAAGTTCACGGCGAAGACGCGCGGCGTTCTCTTTAGCCCAAGCAACTTCAAGCTCCTTTTGTTCACGCTCTTGCTAAATACGCTCCTACTCTTCCTCAGAAACAAACAGACTACACTCAGCTTTCACGGAAATACAACCAGCGCAACGACCAGTTGCAGTGTCCACGAAACAGCGAAGATTCTTCTCCTCGCAACGAGAACAACGATAGGAAGTCATCTCGTTCCCCTGCTCTATTACACGATCAGCACGGGAATAACGCTCTTCGTTCGACTTTTGAGCGCGAACACGGGTACGGGAGGACGGGACCTTGGGCATGGTTAGGAAGGCTGGAGTTGGGAAGGAACAGTTACAATGGCCCGGGGCCTACCGACCTTATATGCAGCCGACGCTTCAACACGCGGCACGGGAAAACGATAACCCAGAGTATCGAGACGATAGCCCTAAAGGGGGAGGTAATGTTACAAGTAACAACAGGAAGGATCCTCTCCCTAGGTATAACGACGAGTAGTTAGGAAGCCACTTGGGATCCCAATGAACAGGATGACCATCGCGGGGCTCGAGGTCACGTGATATGCCATCCCGCCAAGGCTGGCCATCCGGGATGGCAGTGCATGATGGGATGGCAGCGCCATCCCAACCATCCCGCCAAGATGGGATGGATGGGATGACAGGACTGGAAGCAATGAGGATATAAGGATGGATGGATTTCATTATTTACTCTCGTTGTGGTCAACTCAAATTGTACTTTCTTACTAGTTACTCAACTTCACAAGATTGGTACTTATTAGTCTATTCGATATAGATTAGGAATTGTCAACCTATTGTTACTTTCTATCCAAGCACGCCCACTCCACTGTATCGCCAGACAAATACCTCACGGCGCTCTTCACACCATCTCACTCGCCCTAACCCGGATCGAGCTTAGAGAAGTATCAGCACCAAACCCCGTGTAACATATACGTCCTATTTAGCCTTCTCTAGCGCTAATTTTTTCTAGCTATTATCTATCTACTATCTATACTCCTCTCTAGCTTCTAATAGTAACGTTAATAACACTCTCTCTATTTTGTACGTCTATATAAGATTTCGACCCTATTAGGCACTCGCGGGCGGCAATGACGACGACGACGATACTAGTAGCTATATTAATAACTAGCTTATCTAAGTGGACTCTAGTAGCTAACTTATAGAAAGCGACTACTGCGCGAAGCTTTGCAACATCAATTAATTATATTAAGACGTTATTTTAATAGTAAGTCTGCTATAATATAGATAACCTAAAGTAACGAAGTAATAGAGAATTAAAACGCCAAAACGCTAGCTAAACCGCCCCTTAATCTTCTATCTCAATTCGGAAAAGTAAAACCGCAGCACTAGCTAGGATCCCCTGCCGCAACCCCTACCCAAGCTCTATACCCGAATAGGTATCAAAATCGCAACCGCAACCGCGCAACCGAACAGGCCCTTAGTCTTACTACAATCTGGACCGTCTAGTTCACGTAACGTGCTTTCATGTTTAGGCGATCGCGGCGGTACTTACACGTCTCGCACCAAGCTCGGGTCGCGTTACGTGGATAACTCGGAGAGATCTGGTATACCCTCTTGGAAAACTCAAGCCAAGCGACATCTTTTTCTCTCCCTTTTTCCTTGTTCTCTGTTTTCTCAAAAGGTATAGGAGGCCTGAAATTACGTGTACCAGGGTACGTGTTAGCCGTGTGTTGCACTCTTCGGCCCGGTTTTCGAGTGAGAAACGTGGTCAACTGTACCGAGCCATGCTGCGCAATATCTGCAAAATGGTTGACATGGTTATTTGTAAATGATTCATGCACCATGATCGATTCACGAATATCCCTGGTTTGACGCTGACCCTCTTGCTATCTCAAGTCTGGCAAGGGAGGAGAGAAGATATGACAAGGTTTGTGTGTGTGGCACAATCGCTTGCGGCGGATGATGTTTCGTTTCGAATATGATACTCTTTTCCTTTTTCCACTGTCAGAGCACGTAAGCCCAGGCTGCAAGGATTCCACTACCCCAGTCAACCCGGCAGTTGGCTGCTCACAGCCCAGGGCCTTGGCCGACTCGTCTGTAAGCAACCGATGATGCCCAGTATTTGTAATCAAAGAGACGTCATCCCGGACCATACGCTGCATTTCTGACAAGAGCCTTTTTTTTTCTTCCTTTACGGCACATACCAGGCAAAGTATGGCAGTCTACTAATGCACTGTTGATATGCATTCGACCCTTGCAAAGTTTAAAGCCAAATTGAACAAGACGGCGTCAAGGCTAATATCAATATATGGACCACCCAACAGCCTAATACCACAAGGTGCGTCTACAACGAGGGAATTTACAAGCTGGCAGAGGATTCCGCCTTGCATCTATTTACCTGGCAATTGCATACAATCCTGTATGCGTCTACTCATATACATATTACAGAAGAAATATACTTAGATGATATTCACTCAAGATTCATACGCACACTACATAGTTCTATCCACATTCCGCCACCATCCCACCTTACCCCTCTCCATTTCTTTAACACTCACCATCCCCCAGTCCCGCGCTCTCAACCTAACCAATAATGAAACGGAACATGATCTCCGGGATCCCACCAAGGTACATACGAGAAACTAAAGACGAATAGAGTGTTTTGCTCCCATTAGTTGCAGGTCGGTACATGTGCGGATATGCCGGACTGACTAGATTTTGCTAGAATCAAGACCCCATACGTTCTTGTGCAGATAAAGCATGATAGACAACAATATGGTTTAGATATCGTCATGGAGCTAGTACGATTTCGTGTAGAACGAACATGAAGAAGAATGCATGGCTCGCAAAAACTTCTCTTACTAACTCACATCTTTATACAGTGGACGTTTTTGGTTCGTGGGGACAACTTATTGACAATAATAAAACTCGTCATGGCTATAGAACAATCTGTTTGATGAGGTTATGCAGGAATGAAGATTTTCATGTTTTCGTTCTTCAAACTGGATTCTAGCTATAGCGTTGCGTGTTCGGAATAAGCATGATGCTTTGGAGACAGATTTTTTCTTCTCTTTCTTCCTGGTCGAGAAGATGCATGTGCGGTGTATGGGCGATAATAACACAACATGCGGCAGTGACCTGGCCTGTGAATATCTAAGGGTTATATTTGAGCGTTTCTCTGGTAGAATTTCTTTCAGATGGTGTTGCGGTGCGTTTTTGGTATTGTCTTTCAAGTGGATTTCATAAAGAAGTGTGGTTGGAGTTCAGGATACAAAGCTAACCTGACGCAGCGAATTAGTCGGAACACTTGACTGTTTGAAGAGAGGACTTGAAAAGACTTCAAATTAGCTATGAGTAAATGCAAATCTAAGTCTACCTACATATCGAACCAATACTATGAGAGCGTACTTTGGCTTCTCACCCTATCTCGTTTTATGACGCAATTGTCAGGACTATATCTCAGCTCACCAGAACATGACTTGTAATAGTTTAGAAGTACGCTGTATACAAAATTATTCAGCAAATTTCTTTGTTACCAAATGCTTTGGTTGCGCATCAATGCTGTTGTTCTGCAACTCGCAGATATCATCGCTAATTGGTTGACCCTGAACCCCAGCAATGAAAGAAAACCTAGTTCAGCTGAACTGACGGCGCATAAAATATCTATGTATAGCCACTGTAAGACACCTAGTGCCAGGCAACATGCCTGCAAATTGCAACTACGTCCGTGTACCACGACACCATTAGACAGTGACCTTTATATAGCTCGACCAGACCAAGTCGAAACCAGTTCAACCCGCCTTTAGCCGTGACAAGTATACGTAACCCACGAGAAAAGTTTTGATTTACTAGCGGAGACAGATTTACGTTACATTAGTGTAGCATCGTACGTGGTTTTGCGCAGTGGTCTGATACTCCACAAAAACGGAGAGACGAGCCCCAATGATCGACGCGGGACAGCAAGACGGGCTAGCTGGTTTGTTTTATGGAAACAGAATATTACATGCGGCTGGCTCTTGATCTGCGCATAAATGGCATGATTACAGCCTTGAGTCAGGCCAGGCTATAGCGCGCAAAGCTAACGCTTTGTCATTAGCTTGGAATGGAACAATCGTGCCATTTTGATTTCAACGTGTGCCGATGACGATATGCATAGCGTGATACATTAGTGTAGAGTCGGGAAAAGGTCTGTGCCCAGAGGGAGAGAGCCCAGGATATGGATGAAACTACCATGGTACCTAGGTACTTCCGTGTCTATTGCGTACATGTGTCACCTTCCTCAAAAAGATCAGGCTGCAGGTACTTGTAACACCCATGACCTTGTGTCAGCACGGTCATCGCTAATATCCGCAGCACAGCTCGAATTTTCTGCCTAGGCATCTTGGACGCTTTCTTAGTTCCAATTAAAGTTTGAGAATAGCCAGAGGCCATGCAAGTGATGCTGAATCAGAAGCAACAGCGGCAAATGGTGACAGGCCTTGCATAAACTTCAAGCTACGGTAGACGTGACAAAAAGCAAGTGACAAGGCACGAAGTGCATACCAAAAAAGGCTAAAAACCCTTAGTTGGTACGATCTACACAGGATAGACATGCATCACTTGACATGGCGGGGTTCTCGGAACTGTTCCGACCGCGGGCCGATGTGATCCCGGCGGTAGGCGCCGATGGCGTAAGAGCCATCAGCGACAACACATTACCAGCAAGAGCAACCTGGCCTTCAAACGCAACCATGTCTGGAGGCTGGAACACTATAGAGTCCGATGCTGTTAGTGCAGTTCCACCTGCACCAGAAAATCCTCTTCACCTACTGACGACTCGCGCAGGGCGTATTCACCTATCTGATTGAGAAGCTCGGTGTCAAGGACGTACAGTTCGAAGAGCTCACCACACTCGAAGCATCGGACCTGCAAAACCTCGGTACAATCTATGGAGTCATCTTCCTCTTCAAATACCCTACCGGCGAGAAGCCTAGCGATGTACCAAAGGACGGCACCTACGACTACGAGGCGGCGAGCTCCATCTTCTTCCCGGCGCAAACCATACAGAATGCCTGTGGAACACAGGCGATAGTATCGCTTCTGTTGAACAGAGAGGAGGAGATTGATATCGGCAAGGAACTGAGAGAGTTCAAGGAGTTTGCAGGTGACTTCCCACCAGACGTATGTTGAACCGACAATGATATTTCGCGACATATGCTGACCCGGGCAAAAGCTTCGTGGCGAGACTCTCTCCAACTCCGATCTTATCCGCGAAACACACAACTCATTCGCCCGCTCATCGCCCTTCATCGACGAGACGCAGCGAACAGCGACGGAAGACGACGATGTATTCCACTTCATCGCGTAAGCATTCCGCCCTTGTTCAAGCAAAAGAAGAAGAAGAAAAAACCTTCCTCCCCCCATCCACCCTCGAGCGCATAACTAATGCATGACTCTACCAGCTACACAAGCATAAACAACAAACTCTACGAACTCGACGGCCTCCAACCAGCGCCCATTTCCCATGGACCCTGCACTTCTTCAGAATTCCCCCAGAAGATCATCCCCGTACTCCAACGCCGCATCGCCCGCTACCCCGCCACCGAAATCCGCTTCAACCTCATGGCCTGCTGTCGCGACCTACGTATCCGCGCCCGAGAGATTGGCGACGAGGAAGAGTTGGAGGAGCAAGAAGATAAGCGCGCAAGGTGGTTGTGGGAGAACTCGCTGCGAAGGCATAACTTTGTGGGCTTTGTGGGCGAGCTGCTGAAGAGCGTTGTGAGGGCAAAGTTGGATCAAGGTGGCGATGCGTATGACAAGTGGGTTGAAGAGGCCAAGGGAAGGTCGGCCAAGAGGAGGGAGGACCTGAGGAAACAGGGTATTGCGGAGGATTGAGGGAAGTGAGAGGTGGCACTGTCGTTGTGTGGTGGTAATGCAAGTAGGATTGGGCCTTTTTTTTTTGCGTATGATGACGCTGCATGTACATGACTAAAGATATGTGCAGTAACTCTGATGATTGCCCAAATCTTCTATTTCGGATAGCAAGATACACCGATGAAATAGCATATGCAGAGAGTTATCTTCTTCTTACAAGACTGCAAGAACTCTTCACAACCCCGCTTAGAATATGTCATGGTGATTTCACTTCTAGCCTCTGGTAAAACCCACACGTTTCCACAAACACAGCAAGATTCAAGGTAGAGGAGCGAGAGAAAAAAGCAATTATAATGATGAGATAACAATTGGTATTCAGGATCATACCAAGTCCTTCAAGGTCTGTCATCTACTAAATACCTTCATCCCTCATCCCTCCTCATGGTCCGACAACAATAGACACACCAATTAAAACAAACTAATAACCAAGACAACTCCAGCCAGCTCCTACAAACGCCATTTTTCGCTATGCTAGCTCGATAGCCTGGGGGGAGGGATATATACGCTTCGCTACATTACTTCATAAACGTGGTACGATATGGTATTGGAAAATGCCATGAGATGGTGAGAGAGAAAATGGAAAACGGGAGAAAAAAAAGAAGAAGAACAAAGGAAAGATGAGCTCATGTCTGTGTCGAAACAAGACATTTACAGCTTGCTTACTGCGCAGTAGGCGGGGGGAGCCTGGAGGACAGCAGGCTCCATGGCACATGAAGGGCCTTCAGACAGAACGTAGTCGGTGGTGGGGGTGTCCTGAGTGACGGGTGCAGCCTCCTCCACAGTCTCGACAGACTCCACAAACTCGATAGACTCCACAAGCTCCATTGCACGGCTTGTAGGCTGTGCGTCCTCAACTTCCAGAACTGCTTCGGCAACGACATGTTCAACCTTCTCCTCAATCTCAGGTACAGCTGCAGGCACAGGTACAGGCGCAGCAGTCTCCATCATGCTGATCACAGTCTGAGACTCGGTGACGGTGAGAGTAGAGTAAGACGTAGCTGTCATGGTCGCAGTAACAGCAGTCGGCATTGGAGCGGCCATGACAACGTCGGTGGGCAGCTGGAGCATGTGTGCAGCTGAAGAATCTTGTTGAATCGCATGCATGCTCATGGCCAAGTACACAACGGCAGCACCAAGCAGAACAATGATCATGTTACGCTTGTCACCCAGCAGAACAAGAGCATAGTTCTTGAGAAGGGTACTGAGTGGGACTTCTGACGATGAACGTGAACGGGCAGCTTCTTGGAGTGCAGCCTCAGCCCTTTCTTTCTCCTTGACAGCATTCTCCAGGGCACGGAGACGGTCAGCGACGGCATCCGACTCAGCGAGAGCCTTAGCCTCCAACTCCAGACGCACAGCTTCTTTGGCTTCCTCCAACTTAGCCCGGAGGTCTTCCTCAAACTTCTTCTTCTCTGCAGCCTTTTCTTCGATACTTCGTCGTAGCGCTGCAGCAGCCTCCTCGAAACTCTTTTGCAATTCAGCCTCTTCCTTGCGCTTCTTCTCGTTGGCTTCCTCTTCCAGGATCTTCGCCTTGGCAGCGGCTTCCTGTATTTGCCGTTGAAGCTCTACAGTGTATTGCTGCTTGCGCTGGTCTGCCTCAAGTTCCTCGCGTGCTCGCTTCTCTAACGTCTTGCGAACTTCCTCTGGAATCCAGGGGTGGATCTCAACGTCGCAACGTTCCATGTCGTTCCAGCACGCACCCCACGCCGCGGAACGCATCAGTCCGTTGGCGGCGTAAATCTTGATGTCCCACTTCCTTGTGCCTGCACCGATGCCCTTGCCTGGCTTCTTGAGTTGGCGGTGGCAGTCAATGCACATGCTGTGGTCGCCGTTGGCAGACGTGCTGCCCTCGGTAAGTGTTCCTCCACTCATCCGGCTGCCCCGTCCGGTATTCTCGTCACCAATGCTGGCTGTGTCATCGTCATCCTCCCGGTCATCGTCGTCTTCGGGTGGTACAAAGTGTCCACATGGAAGTAGTCGGGGCGTCTTGAGCTCAAGGCTCTCCAGAATGCGTTCCTCGAGCAAGTCGTACTCGTCTCTTGGATGCGGAATGAGAAGACCACGGCGCATCAGGATGATGTCCTGCAGCTTCTCCTCTAGCAGCTTGTAGTTCTCGACCAGCCAGTCGGGCATGATCCTTGCCATGATGTCGTGCGAGTAGGGTAGCTGCATCGGCAGGATGGTGACGTGCAGCAGAACCAGCGGAGCCTGCTGTGGAACCGGCATGGGTCTCGGACTGTGAGGTTCGCGTATGCTTCTCCTCCTCGAGCCAGAATGCCTTGAGCCTGGCGTCTCGGCTCCCGCGTTTCGGTTTGGCGTAGTCAACTTGTACGAGGCCTTTAACCGCTCGTGGGAAGACTGGTGCGCTAGCAGAGGCGGAGGCGAGGACATCTGCATGGCGCGTACAGAGTCTGAGTTGCGGAAGCGAGGGCGCTCCTTACGAGCTCGTGCGCCAGCTTCATTCGCTGGCAAGATGGGCTTTGAGGATATCGAGGTTTCCGAGGGAATAGCCGAGACGAAGCTGTAGTGCGACGACATCCGTTGCTGCGAGCCGGGCCGAGATGTGTAGGAGCTTCGGTAGGGCTGGGGCTCGTCGTCGGGTTCCTGGGACTGCTGCTGCTGCTGGAGCTCGATGGTGTGGACGACGTCGTTGGGGAATGAGCGTTCAGAGTGAAAAGAGTCGCCTTCTTCATACATGTCCGAAGGCGACAAGGGTTCGCGATCCTGTGGGTCCTCGTAGACGGCAAAAGAGGTAAGACCTGCCGGCGGCTGGGGGGCGGGGTGGTGCATGGTAGTCATAGCGGCGGGCCTCTGCTCAGTTGCTCGTACGACGGTCGTGGAAGCGGATGCAGTAGCAGGCTCAGCAGTACCGTGGGAGTGAAGAGATGGGAGAGGGGAGAGAGGGGGAGAGGGGCACTGGCGGTGTTGGCTACGAGAAGGATGCGAGGCAACGGGCCAGGGATGCCATTGTGAATTTCACAGAGGTGGTCGTCTTGGTGCGTGGTCACCCGCCCGCGTCTATCTGGCGAGGTTGGGACACTAGTGGGATGCGCTGGCGACGTGTCAGAAGAGTGCTGGTGATTGTTTACCTCACCGACACTTTTGGCGGGGCGTTCGCTGTGCGCGTAACCGGATGTGTACGGTACCGGCACGTAGCCTCTTGTCAGCCCCATCCTTTCCCTGCCACTCTGCAACGGCTTCATGCTTCCCACTGGCCCGCCCGCTGCATCCTCTCCAGTGTACCCATCTGTTTGCTGGTCACGCACATGAACGATTGGCCTTTGACAGCGTGCAGCCGCTTCCAATATGCACGTCTACAGCCTCACCTTGTATGCCATGAACCTCTGTACCCGCGCCTGGCGATGGCCTTGTACATACAAGTACTGCTAAATACTCCTCTATCGGCCCGTGCGGGATAAACCCCGAAATGCACTCGTCACGTGATGTGCTCAATCATCTAGTACCGTGGTCGCACACCGTAAGGTGAAACTCGTCAAATTCCTTTTCCCTGCATCTCCTCTGGTAAGTGGTCTGGATGCTCACCATGCCACAACCTAGTACACCGCTCGACTGATCACGCACGCATGCTACGTATACTATCAACACAACAAGCCCGACCTTTGACACGGGAATGCATGATTTGTATAGCCTAAATGCTGCAGTAGACAACAGGGCAAGATGTACAACTAGTAGCAAACAACAAGTGACCCCTCGCACAGTACAAAGCTCCTCAAAGTGAACATCATCATCTTCTCTTGTTACTCATATACTACACATGCGTTGTAAACAAATCTCTTCTTCTATTTCGGTCTCATCCAAGAAACTGCCTATACACATTCCTCTACAACTCGTCCTTCTCCTTATTCTGCTCTATCGCCTGGTTGAGCGCTGCGAGAATCTCCTCTTGTGTTGCGTCTTCGGGGACCTTCAATTGCTTCAGGATGCTCCCCTTGTCGCCTTTGCCTCCAAAGTTCTTGAGCTTGATCCCATCGGCATCTACACCCGCCTTCTTGAGAGCCTCCTGTAGCTCCTCGTCACTCGTGCCCTTGTCTTCCTTCTCAGTCTCCTTGCTATCACCCTTGGCCTTATTGGCCTTCTTAGACTTGCCACTCTTAGCCTTGGGCTTGGTAGTCTTGGGCTTTTGCTGGTTCGGCGGCTTGAAGTGCTTCATCTTCTTCATCATCATATCCATGATTATATCGTCCATCTTTTTCTTCTCAGCCTGAACCTCCTTGACTGTGAACGCAGGGTCGTCAGTCTCGCCAAGCTTGCTCTGCTTTGCCTCGTTCTCCTCGAGCCAGGCTTGGGCCTTGGATGCAGCATCCTGCACAGCCTTTAGGTCGGACTCCGTGTAGATGGTAGGTACTTCGGTGATTTCAGGAGCAGCCGGTGTCTTTTCATCGTCAAGCTCGTCCATAGGGTCCGTGGATGGAGATGCAGATGCTTGAGCCACAGCCTCGCTACTCTTAGAGCTCTCCGCTATCTGTGTCTTAATCTGCCCGTCAACAAGCTGCACAACCTCCTTGATGTGATCAATGGTATCTTTGAGCTCCTTGAGGGCCTCCGGGCGCTTGGATGCTTCCGTCTTGCGGTTGAGAACGGGCTTAACGAGGTCCTCAAGCTCCTTGAGCTTGCTTCGGAGCGTTTGCTCATCCGCGTCTGCACCTTCCGCGTAGAGCCAGTCCGAGGTGGTACCAAGTTTCTCCTCGAGAGTAGAGCGAACCACCGGAGTTGAAGCACTAATAAACGACTCATCTTCTAGGTAGTCACGTGCGCGGTATGTGAAGGCTTCCAGTGAGTTAAGAACTTCTTCACGAGCACGACGGGCCTTGTCTGACGCATCAAAAGCAGCGAGCCTGTTTCTTGTTAGTTATCTGGAAAATCGAATAAAGTGCAACTAGCAAAGATGGATTTTACCTCTCTTGCATCCTTTTAAATTCCTTGCGAGGAATCTTCTTGTAACCTAGCTCCACAACATCAAAAGTATGAGCGGACTTAACGACCTTGATCTTCTTCTCAGTAGCTTTGGCGTCATCAGTGCTCTCGGCACCGGCAGATGACGACGAGGAAGAAGAGGAAGAAGAGGCAGAAGACGATTTAGAAGCGGATGATGAAGAACTTTCGTCTTCTTTCAAGGCTTCCTGGTCCTTCTTGCCACCCATGCCGAACAAGTTCTTCACACCATCAACGATACCAGCCTTGGGCTCTTCAGACTCGCTTTCGCAAGTGACCCAAGCAGAGAGAACTTCAGGGGTACCAGTGATGGGGCTAAGTCTGACCTTGACGTAATTGTTGAAGCTTTCGCGATCACACTTGTCATCATCAATCATCTTGGTGATAACTCTAGTCAAGTTACCACTCTTGAAGTGAAGAGTAGGCTCTTTTGAGATGGCACCCTTGGCTCCAGGCACAGCTTGGTACATGGAAAACTCGAACTCGCCCATCATTTGGAAAGGGAGATCCTTGACCATGCCGATTTTGGTGTTGGGGGTGAAGATTTTCTGGTCGCGATCCTTGAGGTCAAACATGTACTTGTAACCGTGGTTGTAGCCCTGAGTATCCAACTCGCGAATCTCCTTGACACGGAAAGAGGGACTCAGGCTAGCAGCCTTGAAGGCAGCACCGAAAACAGCGGCTTCATCAGAGTTAACGTTAGCCCTGATCTTGCCCTTTCCAGCAATTGCCTCAAGACGAGCCTGAACAAAGGGAGTACGGCTTGCACCACCATGAACAATAACAGAGTCAATATCAGCCAGAGTAAGACCAGCAGCTTCAAGAGCTCGGTTGATGGGACCATCAACACGTTCAGCATAGGCTGCTGCAAGCTCCTCAAACTTGGAACGAGTGAGCTTGTACCTGAAGTCAACGTCCTCGTAAAAGCTTTCGAAGAAAGCAGATGTGTCCTTGTTGGCGCTAAGCATCTGGCGAATCTTCTCTGCCTCCTTGAAAAGTTTAGCGGCAGTACGTCCGTGAGTCTTAACCTGCTCAGCCGTGAAAGATGCGCTCTTGGCTGCGGGAAGCTCGATGAATGTAGAAACCATATCATCAACGATTAGCGAGTTCAATGCATCGCCTCCAAGCGTCCTGTCCCATCCGGTGCCCATGACTTGAACTTCCTGGATAGTCTTGGTGCGCTTGCCTACATCCTTGACCGAACGGCCCTGGAACTTGACAATTGTGGCAGACGCTGAACCAGCGCCCATGTCAAATACCATGTTGATTTCTGGCTTGCCATCTTTGGTGATATCTGGGAACGTCCTACTGGTGGCATAGTTGAGACCAACAGCTAAACCATCGGAAATAACGCTGAGAACCTTGAGGCCTGCCAGCCGTGATGCGACCTCTAGTGCGCGCCTTTCGGATACAGTGTAGAAGGCTGGGACGGTAAAAACAACCTCTTGGACATCGTAGCCCTTGCCTGCCAGCGCCTTTGCGTTCTCTCTAACATTTTTTAGTTCCATAGCCAATAGCTCCTCAACCGTGTATGATTTATCCTCGCTGAACACCTGACTCTCAAAGCTGACTGTTGGGCGTCCCGTTGTGGCAGTAACCTCGAGGGCTGGATACCTCTCCTTATACGTGGCGACCGCATCGTCCTCACTCGAGATGCCTAGAAGGTGCTTCAGGTTAGGGTACACATCGCCAGGGAACCGTGCCTGTAGCGCAATTGCATCGCCACCATAGAAGCGTTCGGGATAAGAGCCTGCGGGGAGGGCACCGCCTTTGGATGGCTTGAAGGCAATGGCTGCAGTCTCCTTGCGCTTCGAGTCTTTGGTGAGAACAATCTCAAGAGGGTTTCCGGGCTTCACAAGTGCAGCCTTGATGTATTCAGTACCGAGATCAACACCGATGATAGCTGACGCAGCGGAGGCGGTCGACGAGAAGAGGAATGCGAGACCGAGGAGGACAGTTGCGGGCGAGAGATGGCCTCTCCGGCGTCCGGGTGGCGCCATGTTGTGTGAGGAAAGAGGCAATGTGTCGCTAACCGCAGGCGCGGGACACTTGTAGTGGGATGTGCGGGCTCCGCAGGGCACAAGTAGGGTATATAGCGTTCAAGAACAGACGAGGACGTGGAAGAGAGGAGAAGAGTAAGGAAAGAAAGGGAACCTATCCCAGTAAAAAGCGGTGAGTAAGGTGGTGGTCGGGATCGTGATTGACAAAACGTGGAAACGTGGAATGGTGGTGGTTTCGTAGTAAAATGCAGCCAAGAGTTACCCTGTTCTGACACTATTTGACACCTGGTCTTTCTCAAGAGGCCAGCTTGACTTTTGAGCACCAACCCACATCACAAATTAAACAGCCATCACAAGCAAGGCTAATTTAATGGCTGTCTGAATCATTTCGTAAAAAGACATATCTGGTCTTATCTCTGTCTACATGATCGAGCACTCGATGTGGCGGCTCTCGAGATCCTGTGCTTACTCCAGTTAAGCCAATCACATCGCCAGGAAGCATGTCTTCGCCGCATTGCATACCAGCGACGCTGTTGAGTTCGCGATCTGGAGCTGCACTCTGTTTTCAGTTGTGCTCTACACAAGCATGCATTGAATGACTTGCATCAGTGCCTAAACGTCATGGACCCGGTCGAGCAAAGATGATAGCGTGTCCTTTCGTCGGTGGGTGCCGGTCCATCATATCCCACGGTTAAACTCCACTAATCCATCCTTGCCGCCTCGCTCATGAAACTCAGGCTCCAAAGATTTTGCGCTAACGGCCTGGCGTTGTGGAAATGCAGCGAGCGCAAGCGGGAGTGCAAAGATGGAAGTGGTAAAAATAAGGCCTGTTCGCGCTTTAGCGGGTGCTGTCGTCATGTCACTGCGTTCCACTTTCGACTCACCCAAGTTGATTGGAGTTACCATTCTCGGTCTCTGCTTGAGCCACTCTGTCTTCTGTAATCGGACAAGGACGAGGGGCGGCAGAACCATGATGGGCGTGGCATTGAGCACTCGACTCAGCGCTGTCTCTCCCACAGCAAGTGTTGCAGCTTTCTTGCTTTTACCTAGGGGTTTGACCTCGAGATCGCCAGTCTCCACCCTATGCCTGTCGATCTCTGACAACGCTGGGTAAACATCGATACCCTGCCTAATCTCCTCACCACGCATGAGAAAGACATTGAGCGCACCTGCTGTAGCGACAGCTGCGAATGGTACCAAACGCCCCGCGATAAGTTTTGCATTTGGCGATAGGCTCTTGAGGCGGGGTACTAGCGCGTTTAGGCCAACGGCAACACCACAAGACGCGCTGACAGCAAGAAGGTATGATTTGATAATGGTCGAGGTCGAGAGAGGAATCGACTTGTTCGCGTTGGAGAAGTTGATTCCAACATTGACCGACTGGTTCGTCACCTGCCACCCGAGTGTTCCGGCCGTCTGTTTCTGTTCAGCATATTGCCTACCCAACACAATGCAGAGTTGCATACCCCAAGGCCTGGCGTGAGCATGCCAGCCGTGACAACCAAGTTTGTCAATACGAAGCAGGACATGCGAAAGGGCAGGAAGACTGGCTTTCCCGTGTCTTGGAATCCGTCAGCGTCTCCCCCTCATTGTGCACCTTCCCCGAGCAAAGTACCTGGGTGAATTGTTGAATCAATTATCTTCTTTGCGTTCCAGAGCTCCGGTGTCATTTCTGCCATCTTGCCCGTCTTGTAGGCGGTGACGAGTTTCTTCGCATTTTCGAGACCAGCGGCGGATGTGAGTAACGTCCTGCGTCATGCATGGTCAACCCAGGCTTTGCCAGAGAAACGGTGCATGCTGGGAACAACAAAGGTGCGGTCGTGAAACTAAAGGTAGTGGTACTCACTACACCCAAGTTGCGCAGGCAAATCTGTTCGGTGCGCAATGACTCTCACCTCGGGTCTGAAATATTGGCAGAGTGCCGCACGCGACCCCAGTATGTGCTGAGGTCGAATTGCGACACAGGCAGGTCGCGGTTGCCAGGCAAAGAAGATGTCATGTTGGCGAGTACACGACGCCTCAGATCGCAATGGGAGCGAGCAAAGTTCCAAAAAAATACGTGAACTGGGTCGGAGAGATGTAATCGTGCGGCTAAGTAAAGACGCAACGATATCGGCAGCGATACGCGCGGGAACTAGCCACAAACGTCATGACTGCATTTTTTGGCGCGACTTCAGGTCGACTACGAAAACCGCCCCTCCCGTAAAGCAATGTTTGTCTAAAATGATATAAAGCCCGAATGCATATAAATGCGACAACGCAACAAATATTACAAAAGCCCGCCTATGCTATTCCATGATGCATTTATCAAACATTACACGGTATCAACGAACAGCTTGAAAAAAAAATCAAAATCAAAAACTTTACATGCTACGTTCCGTTGCCACGGCGGTCTCTCTTTCCGTCGTCTGCTCATTTCTTCTTCTTCTTCTTGGACTGGGGGCTCGAAGGAGAAGTTCCCAATATGTCGTCAAATGTCTTACTCGGGTCACTGCTTGATTCGGGTCTTCGCGAAGGTGAACCGGCCGACATGGGCGGGGCAACACCTGGAGGTAACGGTAGCGCCTCGAGCCCCAGATTCATGACGCTCTCACGGCGTCTGTCGGGACTCTGAGACCGGTCACGGATGCTAGTCCCCGAAGGATCGAGCAGTCCAGGAGGCGGCAGGAGCGAAGCATGCCCGTTCAATTCTTGCATGGCGGCATTCAACAGCGTGTCGTCAGCCGCCCAGAGTTGCGCCTTCTTCCAACAGTGGGACCGCCGGAATACACCTTCGACTCCGTGTTCGACAATGTCCGCGGGTAAGCTAACCACCTGTGCGCCTCCTGCAACGCCGAACCACGTCCGTGTCCGTAATGTATCCTCACGGGCCCATGGCACACCGCTTCGGGGTACTTCACACAGAAAGTACTCGACGCCTTCGGTGAATCTGACACCGGGAGCATCAACCACTAACATGGGCAACGATTGTATAACGGCGTAGAGGAACAGCCACTGTCCTGTCCGTAGATCCCAAAGATCATCCAATGAAGAGCCCGCAGCATGCTTGGATTCAAACACACGGAATGCATCCAGAAATGGCGTCTGCTGTTCAGAATCGGCGTTGTGCGATTCTTTTAGCAGCTTGGCAACTTCGTCTTTGTGTATCTTCTTTCCTCGCGCTTTTGCATCCTGCTTTGTATTTCCAGTCATGGCGTTTGGCAATGTGGGATATAGCGGTAGATCGAAGGGTATAGGTGGCTGCACAGGCGGAGTACTGCGGTCGTACTCGCTCAAAACTTTCCTAAGTGTACGTGAGACGACCGATTTAATATCCGTGCCCTCATCCTCAGCAATGAAGCCGTCGGCCGTGCGATTCGTCAGATTCTTCCTGTCTACGAGAAGATCGTAGAGGCTAGACATATCGCGATATATTTCCAACAGCACCAGCCGGTTGAGACCACTTGTTGTAAGATCGTTTTTCTTCGACTTGGCCTTGGGCAGCCATGAGCCATATTTGTGTCTGTAATAATCGAGAATGAATGACCGGGTCGTGTTGAAAGCAGCTCTCCACTTCTTGAAGCTTATGACCTTGCCCTCGGAGGCCATGGCACTGTTCATGATTCCAGAGAAGATGGCTGGGAATTCAAAGTCTTTGAGTTTTCCGTTAATGGTGGCTTCTCGGTTATCGAGATCCATAGCAGCCCGTTGGAGTCGTGTCGCCGTCTTGGCGCTGATCATGGCGAATTTTGGAGAGTTGTATTCTTTGATGCTGTCGTATTTCCCAGCAGCATGCACGAAGCCTTCAGTGAAGAGTCCCATGGAACGCAGCTTTTCGCCAAGAACAATGGCTTCAATGGTTTTCTCGCGGCTGTGTCGCACATCGGCCAGCGCCAACTCGTCAACATAGCAGTCAAAGCTCGAAGCAGCGACTTCACCAAAGGTAGAACCGTCGACGTTGGAGAAGGCATAGTGGGACAATATGTCTCCTATTCGCAGGAAAATGTCAAAAATGTCCGAGTGGCGTTCAGTTGCAACTAGCGATTGACCGATGAGAAAAGCGAAGAAATTACGGTAGGTGACCAAGGTATCAGTGTCCTGGGTGTTGAGCTGGGGCTCGTGCGGCGTGATGGCGGAGTCTGAACTCAGTGAGATGGGCATGTACAGATGCTTTTCTGAGTAGTCATCTTCGACAGCATCGCTGAGCGCTCTTGAGCCTTTGGACTCATCGGAACTTCCTATTTGGCTCTGCTCGGGGGATGCAGCCCTGGAGTGGTCGGGATAGGGTTCGCCAGAGACGCGGCGTGACGTCCGCTCGGCTAGCTCGAGAGGAGGAACGGCGCTAACGTCACTGTAGAGGCTGCCGTGCACAAGGCGTGTGAGCAACTGCGAAGCTGCATAGACAGAAGAGTCGATACGGAAGGAAGCGCCTTTTTCAGAAGTCCGGGGAAAGAGGTAGACAAAGGTATCTCCTGTTTCATCCCACAACTCGGGCACCTGTTGTTAATGTCAGCGCACTCGACACCGCTGCAATAGCCAGCACCAACGGCCTACCTTTTCGCCGTCCAGCAACGCCTTCAGATCATATGGCACCTTGCCCTTGTGTCCGACAATCCATGCTGGCGGATTGCCATTGGCAGCATTCCCTGACCCGGCCGGGTCGGCTCCGTTGGCCGGGCCGCCTCCAAACAGGATGCTTTTTCTGCGCAGTTTTTTCAGCCGGCCCTCAGAATTTGGGTCTAAGCCCGGGGTCGAGGGGCGGCTATTGGACGGGGTGGATGGATGCGAGGAGACGTCGAGCAATGGCGGCGGCTCAAGGGGCTCGAGATCGGCGGGGACGACGGGGTGGAGACTGGGGTTTGCGAGGGAAGCCGGGTTGGGCGACTTGGGCGACTTGGGGGCGGCGGGTTGCGGGGGTTCTGGGGCGAGGAGGTTGACAGAGGAGATGCGGTTGCGAACTTTGGAGAAGCGGCTGCTCGGTTCTGACGAGGGAGCCGGGCTGCTCTTGATAGATGCGGCCGACGACTCGGAGGATGAACCGACAGAGAAGAGGCTCGACAGGCGGTTGGTCGCCTTCTTCTTTTCACCCAACATGGTGACGGCAGGTGCGAGTGGTACGGGGAATACGTGGCACAGAGAGCCGTGGAGAGGTGTAGGAGGCGGAGCGGTCGAGGATGGAGGATGTGCTATGTGTCGAGCAGCATGGGGCCAGTGAGGACACAGTGAGCAGCAGCAGCAACACAAGTCTCTATGCAGGCAGGGCGCCCGGCTGATGGCTGAGGTTTATAACGCACCGTAGGCCCAAAGCTTTGTGAAAAAGACTAGGTGATCTATATTTGATCTGTCGCAGGTGCGGCAGTGTCACGACCACGCTCGTGCGTGCACCGGCAGCGTCCCGGGGCCAGTGGCCAACAACGTGGGTCATGCAGTGCCGACTCCCATTGGCCTCGAGTCCTCAGCTGTCACGATGCCTCGCTCTAAGTCAGTACAGTGTGCGGGTGCGATGGCACCCCAGTCCCCCACTGGACAAGCCCCCTTTGCGCCCTGTCTAGGACCCTTTTGCGCGTGCTGGTTGAAGGCCCTGTGCCTCGTATTGCGGCCAAAGGGCCCGCCTCGTCTCCCGACAGGCCCATGCCCATTCGCATTGTGCCACTGCCACTGCCACTGCTGCCGTTTCGCCCTCTCTCTCCGCCTGTCCACGGGGAGCAGCTCTCTCCAGCGGCCCACGACGGCGCCTCTGCTGCCAGTACAATGACAGCACGGCGCCCGGCTGCTGATGCTTGGGCGCAACACACCAGCGCCTGGGAGGACGTCGGCAGGGAAATTTTAGCGATGCGGATGACGTACCACTGCCCGTATCGATAGTGTGCATCATGAGCGTGTCACACATGCACACACGCACCTTAAGCCGCATCCCCCATGTCAGGCCTGTGTACTCTACGAACGTGGTTTGGGTCAGCATCCATGTGCCG
The DNA here is from genome assembly GCF_028858645.1 of Bipolaris maydis. Taxonomy (NCBI): domain Eukaryota; kingdom Fungi; phylum Ascomycota; class Dothideomycetes; order Pleosporales; family Pleosporaceae; genus Bipolaris; species Bipolaris maydis. Next base: position 2,927,008 of record NW_027093857.1, on the reverse strand, counting down.
CACATACCACAGACACGCCCAAGACAATTGATTCCTTCTTCGCGCCCTCCTCTGACACTCCTCTTGTCGGCCACTGCAGACCACGTTGCCCCGCCCAGGAACAGAGTCGTCCCATACCTGCACGCTAGCCCCTTCGGTCCCTGCTTCTACACCCCCGGCGCCTTACTCACCATCGCTCAATCCGGCGCCATCAGCACTCGATACTCGTTCCAACATGGGTGGTGGCGAAACAATTGCAGATCAGATCCTCGAGACCTTTGTGCTCCCTGACGTGGCCCCGTCCAAAACTAGCTCCAAAAAGCTCATCAATCTTTTGCGAGGGCACGTCCATCTCTGCGCCCGCATCTTTGTCTTCACTTTCGGACAAGACGCGGCCCAATAAAGACCCTTTGCCCCCGAGTCATTTGCTAACGGTACCAGATGGCCTAATCTGTCTTTGCTCCCTACTCAATTGCTCGACAGAGCATCCCACAATGTGCTCCAGCACAAGCCCACTGCCTACCCAGCTCTGTGCTATGGCCCAGATGCCGGTGACCCACGACTGCGCGATAACGTTGCGCAATGGCTGACTGCCTTCTACAAGCCTCCCGACCCAGTGTCTACAGAGCGAATATGCATTTCTGGAGGTGCTTCGCAGAACTTGGCCTGTTTACTCCAAGACTTCACAGACCCCTTGTATACGAGAAACATATGGATCGTGGCACCGGCGTACATGCTAGCTTTTCGCATCTTTGAAGATGCTGGCTTCCACAACCGGCTTCGGGCCGTTCCTGAAGATGACGAGGGCATCGACATGGACTATTTGAGAAGTGAGATTAAAAAAAGTGAAGACAGCGCAATTGCAGAGAACAACAATGAGCCGGTTCGTGTGTTTTCTTCCCCTTGTCTTGGAATATGGTCTGCTTGCAACCTCTCTCTCTCTCCCCCTCTCCCCTCTAACCCCATGCCCAATGCTGTCTTCGAGCCTATGTCATCTCACAGGCTGAATTTCTTTTGCCCATATCCACTGACAACATCAACAGCTTCTGAAGCCTCCGCGCCCATTTAACAAAATATACAAACACATCATCTACGCTGTGCCAGGCTTCTCGAATCCTAGCTCCAAAACAATGAGCCTGCGGAGAAGAGAAGAACTTGTGCATTTGGCGAGAGAGTATGATGCTCTTATCATCACAGACGACGTATATGACTTTCTGCAATGGCCATCCAGTCTCACCCCTAGCACTCTTTCAATCGAAAACGCCAGTTTGCCTCGCATCGTAGATGTGGACCGATACCTCAGTGGCGGCGCCGAAAGACAAGGTGCAGATGGGTTTGGCAATGCCGTTTCCAATGGCTCCTTCTCCAAGATTTGTGGTCCAGGCCTCCGCACGGGTTGGTGCGAGGGCACTCCAAAACTAGCCTACGCCGTTTCACAAACGTAAGCCTGCCTTTTCGGAAATTTCATTCAATCATGCCTACTTGTTTTTGTCCTGGGGTGTTTTTTTAAGTGGACTTTCTCTGTGTAAATCAAGACGTATGTAATCATACCCGGATTATTCTGCATAATGACAGGCCAGTACTGGTGAATCCGTGTCTCGCTAGATAAGTTAGTAATGGCTAACATTGTTGTAGAGGATCGAGCCGCTCAGGTGGATCACCCAGTCAGCTGACAGCTTGTTGTGTGGCCGAGACGTTGGAGACTGGCGAACTACAGCGCTACGTGTACGATACGCTTCAACCCGCGTATGGTGATCGGTACAGGCATATGATGGAAGCCATCAAGAAATACCTGCTTCCCCTTGGTGTTCGTGTCCCGCAGACTGATCGTGAGGTGGCGGGTGGATACTTCATCTGGCTCACACTGCCTCCGCCACTGAAGGGCGCCGAGGTAGCACAACGCGCAAAGGAGGATGACAACCTAGCTGTTGCACAAGTAAGCATAAGCCATCATAATATTTCTGGTCCACAACATGTGCATGGCTAATGATGATGATTGCACAGGGCGAAATGTTCGAAGTGAGTCGTCTTCTCCGCTGTTCTGTCCTCGCGCTAATTGATACAGGTCCCTGGTGACACTAAATGCAAAGGCACATCTTTCAGCAACGACCTCAGAGTCTGCTTTGCGGTACGAGTCGATAGCTGCAATTTGGGGTTTGGGCTAACTTGTTGGCAGTGGGAAGAAGTAAATATGCTTGCAGAAGGCATCCAACGACTTGCCGATGTAATTAGTCGTATGTTGAGCGAGGAGGCTAACAGCGGACATAGCACCAAGCGGCCCGCTAGCCAAGAAGAGGACGCAAAGGCCTTGTGGTGAACGATTGGTATATCCTGTTTGAGTAGTGTAAGAGACTTGCCGAACTGGAGATGTGTTTGTTGAAGCCATTGGTAGGCTCATAAATGGCCCTGGATCTTGTCTGCACGGTGACATGTACACGCGATCCAGACTCGCTTGTTTGGCTTTGAATAATTGTCGCCTGGCGAAGCAGAGTACAATATACCGAAGGCGATATAATAAGATGTATATCAAGGTTCTGCTAAGCTCATGGGATTTACACAGGCGTCGGGTGATATGTACTTAGCTGGCTAAACAAGCGTTTCATGCAACCAATACCCACGACCCACCGGCTCCACTTTGGTTGAAATGAAAAAGCAGCATGCCCGGTGGCAGCACGAAACAAAGAGGCCGTTTCGTGTGAGCCTCAGGCGGCGATTGGCATGCCACGGGATGCAATAATCTGCGTACCTGCATCATGTGGTGTTTTCGTGGGGCATGGCGCAAAGCCGCGACGGAGAGTGTTTCTTTGATCTTTGTTTTGCACCTGCAAGGCTCATCCAACGTCGTGCACAGCGTTCATCACCGACAAGACCAGTCTCTTCCATGTCCAGTTCACTATGTGGGGGTATATGCACAAGCAGCAGCAGCAGCAGCAGCAGCAATAGCAGCCTCGCGGTCTGGTGAATTACTGCCCAGGCCCATGACTCTTGCTGCGGGCCCTTGATGTGGATGGGCGATTAGCAACACATCGGTACATCCACATGGGATTGTTCCCGGAGCGTAGCGTCAAATGGCGTCTTCTCTGCATGCGGCGTTGAAGCGCTGGCATAAGGCTTCATCTCCAAAAACGGCCAACGAGGGCCTGTCGATGGCCTGGCGTTTCAGTGCCGTCGCACCTCCGCCCGTCGGGAGTGGCGCTGCCAACCACATCCCTGTCTTCGATCCAGGGACAAACGCTCGCCTTCCACCCTTAGAACATCCTCCACCACTCACTGGCCTACAACGCCCGCTTGTTTCACGCGGAGAGAGCCATCTACGGGAATACTGCCGTCCTCTTGATTAGTGCACACCCTAAGTAATTTTGGATCTACGCCACCGGGACTGGGCTGCGTTCAGGCTACGCGTTCCGAGGACAGCTCTAGGAGGCGGCCATGCGGCTTACGGATGCGGCCACAAGGCCTCATCATGGAACACCAGAAAGCCATGAGCTTTTGTACGAGCGCGATGGCGCGCAGAGGTATGATGAAGAGGCGGCTATCAAAGACAGCTGTCGTGGCAGCGTCCAAGAACGTACAACACATCTATTCAGGGCTGGGGAAAATGATGCGAGACCAGGACAGCGAACACCACACGCCCCTCTTTCCAAACGTGAAACAAGTCGTCTCCAGAAACGCGATTGGCCACACGAATCCTTTGTAAGTCCCCTCGCGAACACATTGCGTACTTATACAAGGCTGCAGTGCCCCCTCCCGGAGCCTCTCCCCTTCACGCAGGTTCGCTGTTACGCCCTTTCAGCACTCATTGTGTTGCTTCACTTCTTGTTGTTCACAGTCATTCTTTACTGTTGCTGAGAGCCTTTTCTTATTCACGCTCACAATAACATTCCCAACTACCTTCATCCACATTCGTTGCTAGCCAACCTTTTACTTTGACACAATCACTTGCGCATTTGTGCACTTTCCCACTCGATACAACAAAAACAACAAATCGTCTTTTGCAGGTCAACTGACGACCATTCTTCCAGTCCTTTGGATCATTCCTCCCACACTTTACAACACCGAAACTCACACTACGCACTGTCATCATGGTGGCTTTCGGCGCTGGAGCGTTTCTCCTGACGCTGCGCGTTCTCCTTTCCGCAACTCCATCTTCTGCCGTCCCTGTTGCTCAAGCACCAGCTGCCCCAGCACCAGCAGCGCCGGCTGGTGGCTCTGGTTTCTGGATGCAGAGTATCAAGCGTCAAGGCCAGGCTGCTTTCAACCCCAACCCACAATCCTACCAAGTCTTCCGTAACGTCAAGGAGCTGGGAGCCAAGGGCGATGGCGTTACTGACGATACTGACATCATTAACAAGATTATCGCTGACGGTGACCGTTGTGGTGAGGGCTGCGACTCCACAACCACTACCCCCGCTCTCATCTACTTCCCTGCCGGTACCTACATCATCAGCAAACCCATCATTCAATACTACTACACCCAGTTCATTGGTGACCCATTGAACATGCCTGTCTTGAAGGCCACTGCCGACTTCGAAGGTATGGGCTTGATCGATGCCGACCCCTATATCCCTGGTGGCGATGGAGCCAACTGGTACACCAACCAGAACAACTTCTACCGTCAGGTCCGCAACTTTATTATCGACATATCTGCCACAAAGGTCGCTGCTGGTATCCACTGGCAAGTCTCCCAAGCCACTAGTCTGCAAAACATTGTTTTCGAGATGGCCAAGGGCGACGCTGGCAAGGACCAGAAGGGTATCTTCCAGGACAACGGCTCTGGTGGTTTCATGACCGACCTGACCTTCAACGGTGGTGCTATTGGTGCTTTCATGGGTTCCCAGCAATTCACCATCCGCAACATGACTTTCAATGACTGCGGTACCGCCATCTTCCAAAACTGGAACTGGGTCTTTACCTACAAGAGCATCTTCATCAACAACTGCAAGGTCGGTCTCGACATGGCCAACAGCCCTTCTAACCAGACCGTTGGTTCTGTTCTCTTGCTTGACAGCAAGCTCACCAATACTCCAATTGGCATCAACTCCTCTTTCACTGCGAACAGCATCCCTACCACTGGCGGTACTCTCATCCTGGACAATGTTGACTTCAGTGGATCCGAGAAGGCTATTGTCGGTGCTGCCGGCAACACCATCCTTGAAGGTGGCCGCAAGATCGATGCCTGGGCTCAAGGTAACGCCCTTGCTGCTGGATCCACCCAGGGCCGTGTTCAAGGCGATATCAGTGGTGCACCTGCAAAGCCTAAGAGCCTTCAGGGCGAGAATGGTTGGTTCGAGCGCAGCAGGCCCCAGTATGAGAATGTGGATGTCTCCAAGTTTGTCAGCCTCAAGTCTAAGGGTGCCAAGGGTGACGGTGCGACTGATGATACTGCCGCTCTCCAGTCTGCTATTGATGGCCTTCAGGAAGGCGAGATCCTCCATGTCGACCACGGTACCTACCTCATCACCAAGACCGTTACCATTCCCGCTGAGAAGAATGTTAAGATTGTTGGCGAAGTCTACAGCACCCTTCTCATCACCGGCGAGTTCTTCTCTAACATGAACGATCCCCAGCCTGGTTTCAAGATTGGCGCCAACAGCGGCGACAAGGGCACTTTTGAGGCTTCTGATCTCATCATCGGTACCCAGGGTCCCGCTCCCGGTGGTATCTTGATGGAGTGGAACATCAACGCGGAGAATGGTGCAGCCGGTCTCTGGGACGTTCACTTTCGTGTCGGTGGCTACGCTGGTACCAAGCTCCAGTCCTCCAACTGCAAGAAGAACCCCGATACCGAACATCAGCCCAACCCAGAGTGCATCGGTACCTTCATGCAGCTGCACATCACCAAGAACTCGAACGGCTACTTCGAAAACGTCTGGCTCTGGACTGCCGACCACGAGCTCGACCAAGATGACCACGCTCAGATTGACATCTACAACGGTCGTGGTATGCTTGTTGAATCTCAAGGTCCAGTCTGGATGTACGGAACCGCCTCTGAGCACTCTCAAATGTCGCAGTACCAGTTCTCTGGCGCAAAAGACATCTTCTATGGCGCTATTCAAACCGAGACTCCCTACTACCAGCCAAACCCCACTGCTGACGTTCCTTTCACCAAGAACGATAAGTTCTTTGATCCGGATATGAGCCAAGCCAAGGCTGCATGGGCCGTTCGCGTCACTGACGGTAGCGAGAGCATCTGGAGCTACGGCGCGGGTACCTACTCGTTCTTCCAAAACTACGCACAGGATTGTGTTGTTAGCCAGAATTGCCAAGAAAACATTAACGAAGTTGTCAACTCAACCAATGTCAACTGGTTTGGTCTTTCGACAAAGGCCTCGGTCAACATGATCACCTCGGGTGGCAAGGGTCTAGCTAAGGATGAGGACAACCGCTCCAACTTCTGCGCTACACTGGCTATCTTTGCGCAAGCATGAAGTGTTGTTCGTATATGACATGATGACTGGACCCATTTTACTTTCTTGCCCACCGACTTTTGGAGGGACCTCTTTTTCTTCTTCTTCTTCTTCTTCTTTTTTGTGTGTACAGCGTATCAACAAATACATATGCCCTTTTGTCTTTTGTGTCTTCCTCGTATTTTACAGGAAGCACTTCACACTCGCTTTGGGAGGAAACTGCTTCAATCGATATACATATATACCCCAGGGCATGCAACAGTGGACGAAAGGGACTTGATGAAGGAATATGGGAGTTTAGGGCTGGCTCCTATGTATATTTTTTTTCTTTTATGTTTGAACCAAGGTAGACGAAAATCACAACGTTTTTCATCCCGATTTTTAATTACTTTTTCGTGTGTGATGCGTGAGTGACAATTGGGCGAGTACGGTTGCTGCCTCAAATTTAATCGCAGACGTGCTTGACGAGAAGTGAGACGAAGGTGTGGGAAATGAAGACGGGGCAACCGTCTGTTAGAAGGCGGTCGCATTAGCAGGAAACATTTCATCGCGATGAACACGTCCCTGCTGATCCAATGCAAGGTGGCATTGTGCTTGGAGAATTGGAGAAACGGCCAAGGCACTTAACAAAAGTGGGTGGGTCACGGAGGTGTGCGGGGAGAAAGGTCGGAGCTCGGTCTCAACGCCAAAAAGTTCCTGGGCGGGCTTTTTTGGTTTTACGCGACAAAGCCTCCATGTCACTCTACTACGAGGCTGCGGCCATTCTCGCCAATTCCGACAATGTTGGCGGGTCGCTCAAGTCGCGCATATACAACAAAAAAGATTTGAAGAGCACGCCCGGGCAGCTCTTTGCGCTGATTGCAGAAACATCGAAATGGTCGCTCGTATTGAAGGATGTGATTGAGAAATGCAAGTTACTCGCGGAAGAGAAAAAGGTCCATATCTCAAATACTTCATTCTGAGAAAGATAGCTTACGTCTCCCAGCTTACTCCAATTCTCGCTCTTCTGCTTTCACATGATTTGCTCCTCGCGAAGAATGGCGTTGCAGCACCCGCCAACCATGTACTTAAGCTCGCCATTACCCGACACAAAGCCCGCTTGAGCGCCGAGCTCACGAAAGCCCGTATACGCCATGGATTTTCTACTCTTGAAGCGTTTAAAGAGGCTGTGAATGATGGTGGACTGGATAAAGAAGACGGCAATGCTTCGAAGAGCAGACATCCCCGCTGGGTGCGCGTCAACACTATTAAGACGACATTAAAGGAACAGCTTGCAACGACTTTTGCTGGATATACCAAGACAGGAGTCCTAGAGGACGTCCTCACTGCGCCAAAGAGCTCCAAAGTCTACTACGAAGACCCAAACATCCCTAATTTGCTTGCGCTGCCATCTAAGGTTGATCTCAGTAGGTCCATTGCCTACACAAAGGGTCAGATAATATTCCAGGATAAAGCATCTTGCTTCCCTGCATACTTGCTGGATCCGACCCCAGATGATGGTGATGTCATCGATGCGACCGCAGCACCAGGAAACAAAACCACACATCTTGCCGCCATTGTTTCTGATAGAAGACAGCCAGGCGAGGAACAAAAGGTCATTGCTTTTGAGCGCGACAAAGGCAGAACTTTTACCTTGCAGAAGATGGTCAAGTTGGCGTCGGCAGATAGCATTGTCCAAGTAAAGGGTAATAGCGACTTCATAGCCGCTAAACCTGCGTCGGACGAGTACGCCAACGTTGGAGCCATACTTCTTGATCCAAGCTGCTCAGGTACTGGTATTGTTGGGCGTGATGATGCGATCAAAATGCATCTTCCTGATACACCTGGCTCCCAAACGATATCACAAAAGCCAGAAAGGGGGAAAAAGCGAAAGAGAGGTGATGAGGCAACGAAGGGCGACGCGCAGCCGACACTGAACTTGGACATGGATGATTCGACGCCTGAAGAGACACCAGTACAGGGCAAACTGACAGAACGACTGGCCGCCTTGTCCAGCTTCCAACTTCATATTCTCACTCACGCCATGCGGTTCGAGAGTGCGCACAAAATTACTTACTCTACATGCTCGATACATTTCGAAGAGAACGAAGGCGTCGTTTTTCAGGCGTTGGCATCCTCGGTTGCAAAGGAGCGGGGGTGGAGGATACTCAAACGGGATCAGCAAGCGGAGGGATTGCAAAAATGGCACAGAAGAGGTATCTGGGAAGAGGATAAGATTCACGGTGACCTGGACGAGTCATTCAAGAAAGATGTATTGGAAGCATGTATTCGCTGTGACAAGGATACTGAAGAAGGTACTATGGGCTTCTTTGTGGCTGCCTTTGTTCGTGAAGGCGATCAGCAGCCGGCACAAGGAACTGAAGTTGCGGTTTCCGAGGACGAGGAATGGGGTGGCTTCAGTGATCACGGTGAAGTTGAGGAAACAGTAGCACCAGTGATTGAAGAGTCTGAAAGCCGTAAGAAGAAAAAGCGAAAACACGGAAAGAAGTGAGGTGAATGGGAAAAGGAAACAGCCAGCCAGTGTGCACCATGGGTGGAAAGCGCAATACCATCTCCCTCAGATGGGCAGGAGCCTTGGCCCTAGCGCGAAAACCTCTAGCAACAGCTACCACTCTTGTCAATTCAGTCAACCTCAGCCTTGCATTATCCGCGTCGCGTATCCTTTGATTTTGTTGTCAATCACGTTGGTGCTGACGATATGGCACCTGACCGCGCATCAAATGTGTCGGTTCCACTCACTGTGTCTTCTCACCACACCTCCGCATCTCCCAGCAACTCTGAACTCTCCCGACCTAGACTCAAGGAAGTCACGAAATGGATTCGCGATGAGTTGGACTTACGTGTGGCTCGGGACGGCCCTGATGTGCTTCAACCCGACGACATCATAACCCTCCACGAGATCTTTCTTGCTCTCCAAAACGCCAAACATATCACCTTATCCGACTTGCGAGCGAGTGGCATTCACAGAGCAGTGAAGGACATTGCTGGAGTGGCGACTCGCTGGCCTGGTCGGTTGTGTGATGACTGCGACACGATCATCGATATCTGGACCGCCAAGTTTGGTTCTTTGAATGCAATTCACCCATTCTTGTACGGCAGAGGGGGCCGGCTTGAGGGAATTGCCAGCGTGCACGAGCAATCTCGCGATGTGAGCAGCTATCACTACAGCTTTGTGCCTGGACTAATCTCAGCGAACAGGCGTTACTCAAGCGGTGGGCCAAGACATGTCCCCAAAATATCCACCCCAAGCGATCTCATAGACTAGGCGACCTAGGCTTTGTCGCTGGAAGGTATTTTGAGCACATAGCCTGGGTCAGTTTGGAGCTGACAACCTCTGTAGCTGGTGGATCAATCCTTTGTTCGCACATCATGCCGGCATTATTGGCCTCGAGTCATGTGATGGTGGCACAACTTATGATAAATATGGTGCGTATGCCTTGTTGCTGAAAGATACTGGTGAACTCGAAGCCAGCTGCGAATCGCGCTTCACCTACCGGGTTCCGCAGAAGGACAAGGGCAAATTTCGACTTACTTCCGCTACTCCAAGAAGCAGAGATCCCGTGCGAGTACTTCGCAGCCATAGTATCAATAGCATATGGGGTCCAAAGGCTGGAGTAAGATATGAAGGTGTGTACAGCGTCAAAGGTTGGTCTATCAAGCAAGCAAAAAGTACAGACACATCCGGCGAGCAATGGAAAGAGGGCGACATTCTCTTCGACGTCAGATTCGAGCGTGCTGACCAGACGCCCATGGGTGTCGTTATCAATCGGCCTACTGCGACTGAAATCGACGATTATGCAGAATACAAGCGCCTTCGGAAGCTGAGCCAGCATGGCAAAGAAAAGGAAGCAAAAGCAGCACATGACAATCAAGATCATCATCCTACACCCAAGGCTGTGCACCCCATTATGCCTCCATATTCTCCGTACGCGGCACCGAAACCACTAGCGTTCGATCTTGCCCCAAGCGCACTACGTAAAGACATGGTTAAACGTCTTCATTTCGACGAAGAAGCACACGTTCATGTTACGGGAGACGATGAAGCACTCTCGCCAAAGACTGCTCCAGTCACAGACCCGTTGGACTTCGCCACAGTGGAAAAGAATAACACATTGGCTATTCCTTCTGGATCCAACCGACAAAACATTCACGCAAGAGCCGATCTGCCATCCAACGGTCCAGATGGGCGTTCAAGCCAGGCAGGTTCCAATGCAAGCAGCGCACACACGACGCAAACGACTCATACCGCTGCCAGCAATCTATCTAAAATCAACGTCCGAGAGGTGGCCCCATGGATTGACTTTGATGCTAACCTGACCATCCCTGAGCCGTCTGAAGAGCCGCTCATAATCCATCAACGGCCTATCATTGCTCAAACGAATACCACCCCAACAGGCTCACCTAAAGCTCACAACACCGGCTCGCCCAAACACCAATCTCGAGAGCATCTGTATAGTCCGATTCAAAGCACTCTTTCGTCTATTGTTACCGAGCGCTATTCTGATGATCGACAGGCGAGGAGGCATGAGGGTGACTTCAAGGGTATGCTTGGGGAAGTCCTTAGTCCTCAGCACACGGTGAAGAAAGAGAAGAGGAGTGAAGCTCCTCGCAAGAAGAACCTGATGACCAAATTATTTGATGGCATTCTCGATGACGACAACAGCAAAGTGGACGGATCATCATGGGAGACAAAAACCAGTTTCTTCAAAACTGACCCAGCCATACCAAGACACAAGTCAGCAGATTTCTCTACTTCTTGGAAGCAGATTTCGCAACCCTTTTCTCACGTCTTTCTCAACCCATGCAGCGCAGAGAGCCAGCTCAAGCTGCCTCGTAGTAACGATATCGGCTTTGTCAAAGGAACAGCTCACCTTCTTTCTTCTGATACGGCCTCGAATAACGTCAACACATCTATTTCTACCAGTGTTCCTAACGAGGAACCCTTCATCGAGAACCCGACTGTACGACGACAGAATGCAATGCCAATATCGATGAAGATTCTGACCTCACAACCTAGCTCTGCGACTACTGTTAGTAGTGCGATATGCACACCTATTTTGGGGCGCCCTAATTCTTCGCTGAAGCACACCGACGAGAGATCTCTGGCAGAGACTAATTTAAGGAAGATGATCGAGTAGCTGCGAAGTCTGGGAATACAGAAGGAGTTGTAATGCTCCGTTGTCGACTTGAAAGAGATTGGCAAATAGGATTGGCATGGCAGTAGCGTAGAAGGAGTACCAGAGGATGATGTGACACAGCCTCCATACCTACATATGTGTGAGGAAGTTCTCGCTTCGGTAGAAAAAACCCCTAGTATCAATCCTACTTTTCCTGCGCCTAACTACCAAAACACCAGTTACGTAGGCACAGCAGTGCACCATCCGCCTCTGACATCATACCCTTTTGTTCCTGTCTCCACTCACTCCCCATCTTTTAGTAACAGTACGCCTCTTCTGGGGCCTACATTCCGCTCTATCCGGCCCTAGACTATGCCACCCACGAGTACGCCCGACGAACGACCGAAAGGAGGAGAAACTCGAAGCCAGGGAAACGCGTTCATGACATACTACATTCAACGAACACCAAGGTACAGACAGGAGCCGTTGACGTAAATTGTAGTAGCATCTCTTCCAGAAACATTGTATATAGACACAATACATGCAAAATTTAGTACAATCGACTACGTGGGCGGCGGCTTCTTCGCGCCTCGCTTTCTCTCAGCTCTCTCATCGGGTACTTTCGCACCCGCATATCGCTCGGCCGTCTGTGCACAAGCCCAATTATTAACCGCAGAGCGCGCTCGCGCGGCTAAGTACGTATGCGGTCGCTGGTGCATATGCAATGGAAAACATCTGCAGGCCGCTTGGAAACGTCTACGTTTGAGGCTGAGCCATGCTTGTCGTGAACATTTGACACGGATCCCGGACGAAGGTTTCATAATCGGAAAAAAAACTCTTTCCCTGCACCTTTTTTTTCGGGGGAAAATGAGGAAAAAAGGTACGGTGGAATGGGGTTTGCTAATTGGTTAACAAATGCCTCTCTCTTATCTTTTCACACAGGAATCAAAGGGAAATCAACCCATGGGATGGTCCGTGTTCTGTGTGCGACCGTGCGCTCTTTTTTTCCTTGCTAGTACTATGACTCGCTGTGTGGATCGGATTTGTTGGGGCTGGCAATGTTGCAGTTGCGGTGCTACTCTCGGCGATATGGGGGCAACTTCTTTCACAATACTACTGGGTCAGAATCCTACGTACTGCATTGTCGCTAGTGGTAAGGAAAGGAGGCTGTGCAGTATGTACAGGAAATCGAGGGGGGGTATCAAGACTGCATTACTGGAAAAAAAATAACAATAACGTCCTGTACAATGAATGCGCTCAGTATCTCATTGCGAGGACGAGATTGGAAGACAACAACTCATGCAGTTCCGTCCTCTTTCACACTTCTTTGGCGTGATGCTATCATCGTACATACTAGAGCATCTCTCTTAGCGACTTGTCATACTGGCTCTCCTGGCCTCAAGAACAGCGTCCTCGTGCGTTGGGGGTCCCTCGTAGTTCTTCTTGCCCCAGACGAAATACCAGATGGTGGAGATGACGACGACGGCGGCAAGCACAACGGAAGCGTAGTTCATGGTTGCGGGGGTGACTTCGCGGAAAGTGGGCATGCAGAAGAGAGGAGTGGCAAGGGCGGACCAGGCTGTAGAGATTGTTAGTTTCCACTTGACTGTGGGCACATAGAGTAGAACATACCAAGAGCGACAACGTTGCAGAAGGTACCAAGCACTCCGAGGTGGAATTCTCCAGTCTTGACTTGCTTGCGGCCGGTAAGGAGCGAGACCAGGATAGGGGCTGCATAGCTCAATGTCAAGCAAATGACACCAACACCAGAGAAGGCATTGAAAGCGGCGGCGGCTCCGAAGTAGATAACACCAAGGATGATCTGAATTACCATGCTGAGCATCATAGCGTTGAGCGGGACATCAAGCTTGGTGTTGACAGTCCTCCACAGCTTGTAGCCTGGGATAGCGCCATCACGAGAGAAGGCCCAGGTAGCACGGGATGCAGCAGTCGTGCATCCAATACCGCAAATCAGTCCTAGGACAAGGAGTGGAACGAGTAGTCCAATAGTTCCACCAGAAGATCCTACTGCACTCTTGATGATGACTGGTACGGGCTGTCCAGAAGCCAAAGCTGCGAGGTCGGCCTGGTTGGGGAGGACGAACACGAGAGGGATGAGGAAGACAAGGCCGCAGATAGTGTTCAATGCAACGGTGGCGACCATGGCCTTGGGGACCTGGGTGGCTGGCTCTCTGACTTCTTCACACATCCTATGTCAACTGTTAGCATTTGACTTAGTTTGGGTGGGAATTACTGCATATGGACAGGGCGAATGTCGCAATGGTATATGGGCTGCAAAGGGGATGTCGCATAGGAAGTGTCGCTTGGGAAATGTCGCTTGGGAGTATGCATTGGGCAGGAACAAGCTGTTTGAAGTTGCTTGGGCAGGCAAGGGGAGGCTCACGAGACGATCATTCCGGTGGAGGAGGTTGCGTAGGCAGCGTGGAGGAGTCCGACCATGAAAGACCATCCGGGGACCCATCCAGAGTTAGAGGGATCGAATTCAGTAAAGACGTATTCGGCGCTTCGGCGACCATTCTTCGCAATGGCAAGGACGCAAATGACAATGGCAATCACACCGGCAAAGGTCCAGAAAATGGCAAAGGTCTGTTCGGGTGTAAGTGATGGATACAGCAAGGGAGTGAAGGGGGCAATCTCACATCGAGCCAGGGCAAGTACTTGTTGCCAAAGGCAGACACGCAGTTGCAGAGAAGGGTGATGCCAAGGAAGATGAGGAAAACTTGGTAGGGCTCGCCTGCCAGTATGCCAACACCTGGGGAGGATTCGTAGACATTGACGCATGCCACGACAAAGAGGGCGGTAGCAAAGTTGACCGAGAGAGTAATGGTAATGTTGCCGACTACGAAACACCAACCACATACCCACGAGGCGATTTTGCGGTAAGCGGGGGGCGTAATCATGAAGGTTTGGTAGTAGACACCACCACTGGTGGGGTAAACGCTGGTAATCTCGCCGAGGGAGGCGGCAACGGCGAGGATGATGAGGGATACGGCGAGCCAGCCCCAGATGATGTTGGTAGGGCCACCACCAACTACAGGATAGTAAAGGGTAGTTGCCAAACCGTAAGGGACGGAAGCCAGAACGAAGGACATGAAGGCGACTTGGGCTGTTGATCTTGATCGCACCAGTTCGGACTTGTAGCCCATGGCAGCGAGGAGACCATCTGGATCGCTGGGGCCAGCAACATCGTCTCCAGACCCCGAGTAGGTGTTGTCCAACTTGGAGTCCTTCTCGATACCATTGGGGCGCAGGGCATGGCCGTGGTCAGCGGCATAGGCATCCGACTGGGTGCCGTAGCGGTAGTCAGACATGGTGGGCGTGTCGCTATCGTCTGTGAAGAGGAAGCCTGGAGTCGGAATGGGCCTGGGAAGTTGTCGCAAAACAAATCTCTGTGGCATGTGCCAAACGGCGGATCAGCGCAGGCTTTGAAGGCCTGCAGAGGAACGTCGGTGGGCGCATGGTCCAGGGCGACTAGACAGTTTGGAGACAAGTCTGGTCAGGCTACCCACACGCATGTCGGATGGCAAAACTGTGCCGAGCTTGGGATCCAATTGCTGGCGGGACGGGTTCGGATAGGGCTCCCCAGAAGGTCTTGGAAAAACACCGAGCATGTGGAAAACAGGCCCTAATGCATCCACGCTCCGCGCTCCACTGCCTGGGTAATGAGAGGGTTTCTAGAAGTGGGCCAGAGGTGGCGCTGCTGGGAGCCGATGATGAGCCGGCCGTCTGACGACATGCTTCAAGGAGAGTCCCTGGCAATGGCAATGGCAATGCAACGCTGACCCAGGGCCAGCATGAAGGAGAGCCATGCGCTGATGAACGCGTGGGGAGTGAAGGAGGCATTTCGCAGCGCGCCGTGTTTGAATCGGGGGCCGAACCAATCGCATTTGTCCGAGTGTATCTCCCAAGAGAGCCATGGCAGCCGCCCGCTTCGGCTCACGCTCCAGATTCTGGCAGCGATCCGGGGCCACGGTCGCCCAAGCTACTCTACTTAGTAGGCTGGAGCTGCATGGGCTCGTATCCGTGGAGCGAGCAAGTGTATGAATAAGGGGGACAGGTAAGTAGAGGCTGATGCATTGATGGATGGTGACATTGGTTCTGCACGACTTGTTCAGCTGCCGAACGCGCCCTACAGTGTCAAATGCGGTAATGGCTATCGGTGGGGGACTGGGGCCATGGTGTGCATGTGTGGAGCAGCGCCCGGTATAAAGCGCAGATCGAGAGAAGGGGAGGCAGACCATACTGCGTACTGTACACATGCATACACAAATACATGATGCATCACGAGATTGTCGCTCTGGAGAAGCAGCACCAGCCCCTCCCCGTCGACGGCTTCGCTTTTGCTCCGGGCACTACCTACAATCTCACAGCCTACGAATCAACCTCGTCGCGTGACCAACTTCACGAACGCATCCGCAATGCCACCATTATTATTGTGACGACGCTTAGACTGGATGCCGAAACTTTGCACCCCACCATTACCCCCAATCTGCGCTACATAGCCGTCTCCGCAACAGGCACCGACCCAGTCGACCTCGATGCCTGTCGGTCACGCAACATTCGCGTAACAAACTGTCCGGGGGCTAATCTGGACGCCGTCTCAGAACACGCCATCAGCCTTTACTTCGCTGCCAGGAGGCGCACCGTATTGCTCGACCGCATAACACGAGCACAACCGAGCGAATGGAAGGACAAGGGTAGTGTCAACCACTACATGCGCCTTCCGGATGGCAAGCCGCCCATTACGTGCAGGGACGAGGTCATGGGCGTTATCGGATACGGTGGTCTGGGTGCGTTTTACTCGTTCTCCCTGCCCTGTTTAGGATGCAAGATCCTGGGCTGATCATAATCAACGACCACAGGCAAAAAGATAGCTGCATTGGGCAATGCACTCGGCATGCACGTACTGGTTGCCAGCCGCAAGACACCCGCGACGCCTGCACTCAGTGACATCCTTCCAGCCCCAGATACGTCTGATGGCCGCATTCCTTTTGACGATGTCCTCCGCCAGTCTACTGTGCTCGTCTTGTCGCTGCCCCGAACCGCTGAGACACTCAACCTCATCTCCACACAGGAGCTCGCCAAAATGCATCCATACTCTGTCATCATCAACATAGCGCGGGGTGGCATCGTGCATGAGGCAGCT
Source organism: Bipolaris maydis (assembly GCF_028858645.1). NCBI lineage: Eukaryota > Fungi > Ascomycota > Dothideomycetes > Pleosporales > Pleosporaceae > Bipolaris > Bipolaris maydis. The sequence goes on along the minus strand of NW_027093857.1, from coordinate 2,910,338 downwards.
GTCGTCCAGGCTCTTAAGGAGAAGCGCATCGCTGGCTATGCCACGGATGTCTATCAAGTGGAGCCTGCCGGTGGACCTGAAGATACACCATTACTCGAGGAGGAGACAAAGGATCTGAACATCACCATGAGCCCGCACCTAGCGTGGTTCTCGCAAAGGACCATTAAGAATCTAGGTGACATATTGAAGGAGACGGTAGAGGGGTGGGTAAGTGGCAACGAGATCAATGTTGTTGTATAACAAGCCCAATACCCAAGGGCGAGGAATCATTTCTGGTTTGTCATCTTTGAAGCCGATTAGATTCACATCTCAGCCCAGCCAGCCTAGAGATGGCGGGAACAATAAACTATGGTACCGAGTGTATGGGCATATGCAAGACCCCGCGCTACATGCCTGGGATGATGTTGATGTTGTGGCGTTGAGGCTTGATGGTTGGAGTGTCGTCGGATTGGTGCAGATCACGTGACAGATGATGAAACCCTAGGACCCCTGCTTGGCGGTTGCAAGGCAGCGGCGCATCGCCTCGGGCCATCAACTAACATCACGTCGGCTCTCTCTCTACGCGTCAGAACATCACCAATAACACCCTCCGCCTCTTCGAGCTGTCAATTCTTCCGCGCACTGCCATCCCTCGGTGGGTGTCGCGCGCACCTTTGCGCCCACCCTTTGTATCCCGCAACTGCAAGCCTTCCAGCCGCCGTCGGCTCTGGTTCCCCCGGCGGCAAGCCCGTCCCACAGCCGCCCCACCGACATATTCACCAGCTCCAGCTCCGTCACCACCACCATGTCGGGCTCAGTTGCAGTTGCACGCCCGTCGCAACCTCCACGTTTGCGTCGGGAGTCCCAACGGCCCGGAGTCGCGCGCACCGCCACACGCCAGTCCAACATGGAGGACGACAGCGCGAAGCCAGAAGAGGTCAGGAAATATGGTATGCCCTCCGCCAAAAGCACCGTATGTCTTGCAACAACTAACATGTAGCTCAGTATACACGCAGCAGGATATCCTGGCCAAGCACAAGGGAAAACCACCTTCCCTCCGCGTATACCTGCACCCCAAGCACTTTCGTCTAAATGACTCCCAGGAGACATTGTCCTATGCTTCGCCCATGCGCGAGCTTCTCCAGGCTATCAAGGACAAGGTGGTGCCTCACAACATGGTAGAGGAGCTGTATGAGTTCAACACACCCTGGTACGACAACTGCCTCATTGTCGAAGTGCACGACTACCGCTCGAGCGGTGTGAAACCCAAGGACGATGCCAACAATACTGGAGAAGGGTCTACCAACGCTTTCTCAATCCATAACTATAATAGCTTCATCACTCCATCTCCTTATGCTCCCTTTCCGGTCAACAAGCCTGAACAGAAGCCTACGCAACCCCCGGCTCAGAGCAAAGATGGGGACGCCAAAGAGGACAAAGAGAACATGCCTGCTCCTGGCCAGAACGGTACACCAAACAAGCAGGCAGGACTCGGCAAAGTCAGAACTGTGGTACTCTTCCCAACTCCGCTGTCACACTTGGCCGACATACAGCTACTGGCCACGACGCCTGTTCCAGACATGGCCGCCTTGAAGAGGATGCAGGCTCAAGGCAGAGCTGCGGGTATGCCGCCAACCCCGTTGACCGGTGTACCTTCTACACCGACGTTTCCCAACGGCCCCAGCCCGAAGCGCCAAAAGATGGTCCTTGACGACAGCAATCTCCACGAGTTCGAAGCCGAAGTCTTGAATAATACCTGCCCGCCGCTTTATTTGGAACCCACCAAGAGTTTTGGGGAATCGCTTGCGCTCATGGACGCTATTACGCACCCGAACAACAAGAACCCTGCGCCTCCTCGCAAGACCCGCAAGAGAACGACCGCGGAATTGGCCGCGGACGAAGCCGAAGCGCAGGGTCTACAGCGCTTTATGCTTGCTGGTGACGAATTCCAAAGTGTCATGGCAGCCGCAGCTACTGGAAATGACGATAATGCAGTGCGCGCAGCCGCCAACTCGCAAACGTTTGCACGTTTCAAGACCATTGCCAACATCCGGGCCAATCACGAAGAGAATGATCGACGGAAGAAGGAGGAGGACGCTCGCATTGCTCAGGCTAAACGACAAGCACAAATGGAGGCGGAACTTCAGAGGAAGAGAGAATTGGAAAGCAGACAACAGGCCGAAGTTGCTGAGCGTCAACAAGCAGCCCTTCGGCAGCAAGCACAACACCAGGCGCAGCTCCAGCAGAACCAATTGCAACAGACTCAATTGCAGCAAAACGAAGCCTTACGGGCCGCTGCGGCAGCACAGCACCAAATGGCGAGTGCTGCAGCAGCACAAGTTACACAGACGCCTCAATCAGCAACACAGTCCCAATTTTCGCCAACAATACGCCAACAGACACCCATGACCGCCTCCGCAGCATCCCCACGGGTCGGTGGTCAAGCCTCACATCCTATTGGGGGCACTCCAATGGTGCCATCGGCCTCCAACCAAGCCATCAACAGTCCAGCGCGACCGCCGTCTTCTATCTCTCATCACCAGAACCAAATGGCCCGCTCAATCAGCCAGCAGCAAAATCCAAGCCGCACTGGTACACCCCATATTGTTCAGGGTACGCCAGTCATGAACCCGTCAATGCCAAATCGTAACATGACGCCTACACCGAGTCGCATGAATCAAAACAGCCCGTCTATGGCGATGCAAGGTCAGACACCAATGATGATGCAGACACCCCAGCCTGGTCAGAATATGACACCCGAAGCAATGCAGCAACTTCGCGTGCAACAGATGCGTATGCAGCAGCTACAGCAACAAGGAGGATCTCCGGGTAATCAACAACAACAAATGCAGCAAATGGCATTCCAAAAGGCCCAACAACATATTCAGCAAACTGGTGTCCCTCCCAACCAAAACCCACAGGCCTACCGCCAGCAGCTGGCACAGCACTATTTCCGACAATTGCAACAACAGCACCAAAATCAACAGCAGCAGCAACAGCAAATGGGCATGCAAAACATGTCATCCCAAGGGGCCATGCCGCAAAACGCTATGCCCCAGCAAGGCATGGCCTTTGCTAACATGAGCTTGCAACAGATGCGGCTACGGTACCAGCAACAGAAGGCGACGGTTATGCAAAACTACAGCAACACGCAAAGCATACCCCCACAGATCATGCAGCAGATGCAGCACATGGAGCTACAAATCAAACAGCGGGAACAACGCGAACAGCAACAAGCGCAGATGGCACAAATGCAGAATGGCATGGGCAATCAAATGAACGGGGGCCAAATGGGTGGCATGCAGAATGCCAACCCTGCGAATCCAATGCAAATGCAGCAGTATCAACAACTGCTCCAACAGCAGCGCCAGGCAGCGGCAAATCAGAACCGAATCATGCAAATGCGCCAGCAGGCCATGGCAAATGGTGGCCAGCTACCGCAGGGTATGATGGGCAACATGAATGCTATGGGCGGCATGCAAGGCACGATGCAGGGCATGAATGCCATGGGCAACATGGGAAATGTCCAAGGCATGAACATGGGCCAGATGGGCCAGATGAACGGCGGCATGGGTGGCATGCAAAACGGGCAGATGAACACTGGTATGCAAGGCATGCAGAACATGCAAGGCATGCAAGGCATGAACCAGATGAATCAGATGAATCAGCAGCAGATGCAGCAGATGATGATGATGCGCCAGGCACAGCAACAGGCTCAGCGGATGGGACAACCGGGCGGTCAACAAGGCGGCGATATGGGATGGACCGGTTAACCACTATGAGACTGCTCAAGAGGAGACTTGGTCAACAAGTACCATTGTACCCTGCCCTCGTTTTGTGTTTCAATGTCCTTTGGCGTTTTCTTCCTGGAAACGGAAGACAATCCGAGATCTGAACTGGATACCAATGGGTGTTTTGGGAGCATTTGCTGGGCGAAATGAAAAAAAAGAAGAAAGTTGCTTCAAGATACCCCTGGTCTGGGATGGATTTCCGTTTTATGCCAAATTTTTTGTACTGTTCTCTCGCTAGCGCTTTTGATATGGTGCGGTTTGTTGCTGCGCATTTCATTTAAAAATGTCCATAGTTTTACCTTCTTGTAGCGATTTGTAAGTAGCATCTGAAATGACGTTGTTGAGAAGGAAAGCATTTGTTAGGATGATGTTGATTTATGAGTATATCTTGTTGGGCTCCAGTGACGAATACACTATTCTCTAGGTCTTGGGGAACGTGTCCCGCCAGCCACCAAGTTTCTTCTGTATAGTGACGTATGGCAAGTAGAAAAAACAAAAATAATGTGCATCAACAGTCCCTACTATTTCTCAATCAATGCTGTTCATCACTTTCGACTAAACAGTGGATGCGAAATGTTGGTGTCGTTCATTTTCTTTGACGTTACTACTATCATACAAGCCAATTTTCATCCAGTTTCTAGCATACACTGACATGTACTTTTCAGCAGCTACAGGGCAACTCACGAATATACGATGAAGTCACCCGTGAATGTAAAGTTCTGTGGACTCGTTTCACCCCAATGCTTTGGTTTCGAACACTATTTCTTCGAAGCGGCCTGAGCAAGGTCAGCGAGAGCCTCGCGGCGCTTGAACTTGGCGTCTTGGATCACGCCTAGAGTATGTTAGAACAGAGAGCAGAATTTAACAGAAGGGAACTACATACTGGCATCAGCGTCGCTACTGAAGTTGCCAGACCATGTGACGAATGTCTGTCCCTGGTGCTTGCCAGATGTGACGGGGTATGCGCGGATGGTGGAGACGACCGAAGAGTATGAAAGCTCTGGCTTGGAAGTAATGACGGAGTACGTAATGAAATGGTCAATGGACTAGAATTTTCCAAATTAGCGACTCGTGAAGAAAAAAAAGAAACCACGGAAATGAGAAAAAAATGTACGTACTGAGTGCTCCTCCTGCTTCACCTCGAGCTCTGTGCCGTCCTTGAATGTCCACTTGACAATGTCGGTCTCGTCCGATGTGCCCTTGACGAACTCGCTCTTCTCGAGCTTGGTCCAGAACTTGCTGAAGTCCTGGAGCTTGATCAGGTGCCAAACATCGCTGAAGGGCGCCTCGATGACGGCAGACTCGTGGACGGAGGTGGAGGTGGGGATGGTCGAGGACATGGTGGTTAGATTTTTGCTTGGTTAACAATTGATGTTGCAGAAATCGATTTCAGTGGAGGTGAAAAGAAGAGGCGAGTGGAGTTTAGAGTGGATGGTTGAAAGCAGTCGAAAGAGAAGTTTAGGTGGGGCACCATTGCTTGTTGCAAACCTATAGCGTCATGGCAGAGCTCGCGGCAGAGCTAATGGCAGCTACCCCTCCCCCGCGCCGTTCCTGCTTGGACAGTCTCGCCACCTCAGCCTTGTGCAAGACGATATCGTCGAATCATGCGTCATCAGCTTGTTGTCACTGGTTCCTTTGGTGAGCTACTCTCTTGGCACTCTGGCTCGCCGCCGCTTGTTCTGGCTCCAGCCCAAGGAATCTAATATGTAACACCAATTGATTGCCATGAACCAAGTATGTAAGTAAAGTAATGCTCTAGAACTACTAAAAAAGAAACGATTACCAGACGACGGAATATGGGTTCTCCCAGCTAAGATACTCCCAGCTAAGATACAACCTTGCACATACTGTTGACGATCAAGCGTCCTCTTGACACACTTCCCTTTCTCTTTCTTGTCATTCCTCGTCCTTCTTTATCATTCTAATACCTTGATCACTTAACATCCAACTCGGACAATAGAAGCTACCGACAGACTTGTCAGCCATGCGTGGAGCACACCCTTATTGTAGCCCAGACAGCCAATCATATCCTCTTCCCTGCAGCCACCGCCACATCGGACGAAACTAGCCTCCGGTTTCACCGACCACTCGGACGCGCAATACTCTACTGCCTACCTATAACGTGGTCAGACAACGCTCTAGACACTGGATAGAGGAGCTTGTCATCGATGATCCTTCTCGTTGTTTCTGTATGCTTCCGAGGAAACTAGAAATATAGCATGCGATTGGCTTTTCGATATCGATGGCGTGTAATGTGACTGACTGGACGCTGTGGCGATTGCAGCAAGGGGTGTCGCACATACGTACGCTTGCACGTGCAAAGTGGTGCCTGGAGCCTTTCATTGTGTATAATATGCTTGAAAAGGAAAGCAACATTTCATATCAACCGAACACTCAAGTCTACAACTTCTTGTCAATCCATCATCACAATCTACAAACTATCAATATGCCTTCAGTTGCATACATGAACCAGTCAGCGCCTTTCTGGGACTTCATTGCAAGTCTTGAGCAGCAAGGCGCTCAACAACCTCGCTCTGGCCAGAACCGCGAAGACGGTGCTGAGAACGAGCAAGGGCCTCATGGGCCTCCAGATCCATTTGCCCCTTGGACTTGGGGTCACGGATTCTTTGGTGGGGGTAGAGGAATGCCCCATCGTGGTGGTCCTCCTCCTCACGGTCATCATGAACATCAGCCTGCAGGAGAAAAGGATGCAGAGATGAATGATGCAAACGACAACGGGGAGGGTCCGTCTGGCACCTCCGGCTCTGACAACGAAGCCCGTGACGAAGGCTGTGCAAACAGACGAGAACGCCATGGCCGTTGTGGTGGAGGACCACGCGGCCGCTGTGGACCTGGTGGCAGGGATGGCTTTGGGCCTCGCCACGGTCCTGGACCGCACCATGGATTCGGTTCTCACCATGGCCCTTATCATGGCGGTCGCCGCGGAGGGTGGGGTCCATGGGGACACGGGGGTCCACATGGAGGCGGTCCCTTTGGTTTTGGGGGCAACTCTTTCGACCCATCCACCTTTGTCACTCACCTTTTCAACCAGTTTAACGACTCACGTCCTTCAAACGATGACTCTGGAAACAAGGCCAGATCATCTGGAAACGAAGATCATACTCCTGAAGCTGACATTTTCGATACCGAGTCAGCCTATGTGGTTCACATCTCCCTTCCTGGTGCCAAAAAGGAAGACGTGGGTGTGAACTGGGATGCTGAGAAAAGCGAGCTAAGCGTTGCTGGTGTCATATACCGCCCCGGAACCGAGGAGTTCTTGAAGACACTTGCTGTTGACGAGAGGAAGGTGGGCGCTTTTGAGAGGAAGATTCGTCTAGGAACAAGAGTCAATCCTGCAAGTATTGATGCTGATGGAATCACTGCCAAGTTGGAGGACGGTGTGTTGAGGGTTGAAGTGCCCAAGCTGGACTCGGGCTACGTAGAAATCCGCAAAGTGGACATTGAGTAGTTTTTTCAAGAAGCCGGGTGAAGTAGTGATGGGATAGCATAGTGTAGCGATATGTATGGATGCTCTTTTGCGTTTCAATATGAAGAGTAGGTACTTGTAATCAACATATTTCCTAAATACATAGTGAACATTGTAAAGATTATGTTATTTCGTGACCCATTCTCATTCATTTCGTAAAGAGCGACTTGTTGCCTTACCCACGCCCTTCCTTCATCCATTAACGAAGACTTAGGCCTTCCCAGCAATGAGATCAGCACACATCTCCGCCAACGCATAAATAGTACAAGAAGGCATAGCAGCAATCGGTTCCGGGAGAACACTAGCATCGCAAACCCTCAGTCCCTCGACTCCTCTAACTCTGAACGCATCGTCCAACACCGTTCCCAACGCACATGTACCCATGGGATGGCAAATTGTACCTGCAAATTGCTTTATCCTTTCATCAATCTCCTCATCGCTACTCTTCGTCGTCAACGCGGAGAACTGCGCACCAGCAGGCGGAACCTCGCCCTCGACCTCCGCAGCCAACGGCCCCGTCTCCACCAGGCGCAAGTTCTCACGCACAGCGCGACGCAGAATAAACCGATCAGTGGTAGTAGCGAGGAAACGCGGATCGCACACAGGTTTATCGTTGGGATCCGCCGAGTTGAGGGTCACGCTACCGCGAGACATGGGAAGCATATGGAATGCACAAAGCGAAATATGAGCGCCATCTTCCTTGACCGTGGGGAAAATGGTCGGGTCAACAATAAAAGGGTAGTAAACCGCCAAACTGAGGTAGTGGTACCGGTTTGGCCTCAGTAGAAGGTTCTCTTGTTGCGGTTCATCAATGCGGATGCCATCGTCCTTGAGGTGCGGAGAAAGCTCTGTGTCGGGAATATTCGCGAACAAACAAAAGTCAAAGGGGAGACCCTGGCCATATGCTGGTTCTGTATACCCGTTGAAGGGGCGGGCATAGCCTTTTGAGGCGTCTTTGAGCTTAAAGTACATCGTCATGGCGTTGTGGTCGCAGAGGTTCTGACCTACGGCGGGTGAATTGACGGTTTGGGGGATGTTGTGTTTGGCCAGTTCGTCGGCGGGTCCAATGCCAGATAGCATCAAAATCTTTGGTGAGACCTGGGTTCCGCATGAAATTATGACTTCTTTTGTAGCCATGATGCGTTTGCCGGAGGTAAGTTCCACTCCAATCGCTCGCTTTGAGTCGTCGAGAAGAATGCGAGCTACGGATGTATCGCAAAAGACTTCGACGCCGCTTAGGTCGTATACTTTGGCACTGTGTTGCCGTGTTGCAGTAGACTCGGAAGTAGCACGCCAGCACTGCGTGATATCCCCCAGACCTGTTGGGTCTCCCCTGGTTGGATTGTACTTGTGGCCCAGGTTCTCTGCACTCTCCTGGATAAGGTTCCGGATTGGATACTTTCTTCCACCTACAGTATGAATCTTGCCCTCAAAGCCATACCGATCTTTATCGGCTGTCGCATCGAAATGCGTCTCTATGCGCTTGTAGTACTTTTTCATATTGCCATATGTGAATCTTGCATTTCCCGCTCTTTCAGCCATGACGTCCAGATCAGCAGCAGAGGCACGCATCCACAACCCAATGTTGACACCACTTGCTCCTGACAGCAAACGACCCGCAACATTCATGATGTTCCTGCCACCCAGATGTTCTTGTGGTGTGGTTGAGTAGTCTATGAGGAAACCTTTCTGGAATAGCGGCATCCAGTTGAGTGGGTCCGCGACATTGTCGATAGCGGGATCGTCTACTGCGTTTGGACCTGCTTCGAGTAATGCGATGCTAGAGTTGGGTAGGTATTCTTTTAGACGAGAAGCAATCACGACACCAGCAGTGCCTCCGCCTGCAATGACGTAGTTGAATGAGGACTCCATTGTGACTATGGGATCAGGAATGACTGAATCCAAGCATGGTGGGGTGGGCCACCAACATAGGGCTACTTATACGCCTTTTAGAGTGAGTTCTTGTATATTGATTCGACTAATTTTGAACATTTTACGCTGATGCGCGGGTGAGATTTAGGCGTTTGAGGCTTTGTTGGGCGCTTACATGAGATTGTCTTGAGCAGTTTTTTCTCCTAAATCGGCAGCACAAGGCATATTGGTCTTCCAATAGATTCTATGGGGCGTATTCTGATTGCAGTTGCCTCGGTTAAATAAGGAAAGGCGATTCGTCGGGTAAACAAGAACGAAAGATATCGATGCAAAATTGGTGATCGAACTAGGTTAGGTAGAATATGTTGTAAGATTTCCACGCCCGTCTTCGTCAAAACGACAAGCATCTGATCGGTGTTACCCCAGAATCTTGTCATGCAATATCTGAAGTATAAGCGCGGTTCATTGTGATAATCGCGTATGAGGTCTGTACTCAACAGTAACAGTAATGAACATTGCCTTTCTTACTACCTTGGTTCGCTCTAACTGATTTGGAGGCCCACATGCATGAAAACTCAACTAGTCAATATCGAGCAAGCACCTTTGGCGAGATGGGGGCAGGATAGTCTCACCCGCTTCGACATGCATCTTCATTCAGATATATCCCAGGAATTGTGAACTGACAAACTTCCTTTGCTCCCTTGTTTACTTTTGGACTGGGTCGTCGATGGGGTAGAGAGGATCTAACTTTTTCGAACATGAGTTTGCAGCCAACGGTGTACTTCGAGGGGAAGATGTTTGTTGTTGCATCCTTGAGATTGTTCTAGCAGGTGGTTGATAGGTATTTTCCGAGTAAATGTGCCCGATCAGGGCTAGAGTATCGCTTTTGTTATTCTATAAGCTCATATGGCAGGTACATGCTGAGACTGGTAGTGGCCCGTAGTTGGACTACACTGAATCTGGTATAGAGTATTCCCGACGAGAATCCTTGAGCGTACTTCGGTAGTACACATGCTCCCAATGTAGCGATACGTTAGTAGATGAAGGGATTCCCGTTGGTGAACATGGAGCTTGTGACGCTCCATTCACTCCATCAAACGGGTCTCACCTTCCTAATTACGTCAACACTATCCCTAAAGCTACTTTATCCCACCTCTCGCACTTCACTATTTGAAAGCTACCACCTCACACTCAACTACTACGATGTCTGCAACTCGGAAGTTCCCTACAGTTGAAATTGAAGCAAAGGACGACATGGCGAACGACCGTACTACCAACAGCGTTCACGCAAACAATACATCTGTGCCTGCACCACCCAGGCTGGTCACTCCCTCTGGTGCCGACCTGACCTTGTCAGACTTGAACGTCGGGAGCAACACCCCCCACCTTTCTTCTCCCATCCACACACCCTCAACGCCCGGCCATTTCATCAACCAAGAGCCAAACCCGACGTCCTTCTCCTGCTCTCCAACTCTCGTTTCCTCCATCTTCCCGACCGAGCTACCTCTCCGTACCCCACCTCGCCCTTCGCTCATCAGCCGTGTATTCAGCCTATCACCGCCGTCTGTGCATGCAGCTCGCGCTGGAAATCGTGAACCTCGTACTTTTCATACACCAGACATTGAGATGGGTGGACGGGAGCGCTTGACTCACGTCTTGCAGCAAGATGAGAGGGCCAAGAATATCGAGAAGATTGAGAAGGTCAAGCTGGCGTTGCTGCTAGTGGGTGGGACGACGCTTTGTTTAGCGATGGGTATAATGGTGTATTTGGTTGTGAAGTTTGCTGCGGAGGATGACAGGCATTAGTGCGTGGGGGAAGATGCAGGGATGCATGATTGGTATCTGGGAGTTTCCAGGAACAACAGCACAGAGGAACCGAATTTGTTTCCTCCTGTCTCTGCAGGGCGTGGGGAGTCAGCTAATGCAGTCCGTCTGATTGATCAGTTCCTCGTCTCACACGGACATGGTGATTTATAAAATGAAATCAATGCGTCGACTCTCAGAAATCAAATGATCATAGTATGTGTGGGGACATGAAAAAATTACTCCATTTGGGAAAGCATTTGAGTATGGGCAGAAGACATATGATGTCAACAACGCCCCACAGCCAGATTCTACGGGTATATCGAGCAAGATTTCTTCACGTTAACCATAACTGCATTTTTTTGTATCTGCATTAGCGATTATAATTAGGTATTACGATAAATCACTAAATCATCGCCTTCGCTGAGGCCCAGACAGAATGCATCCATCCGCACAAGCCGGGTCGGTGCTGTTGTACGCAATCTCGCCCACACTCGCACCAGGCTCTACACTAGGATCCCTTGGGATCGAAAACATGCGTCCATCCTCTGGTGCGACAACAGTCTCAAGGATATCGCCAAAAGCATTCAGAACGTTGGCGATAGGCTGGCCCTTTGAAACAGGCTCGTCAACGCTAACGAGCGTCTCGACGAAACCACCGTACTGCGTGTACGTATCGTGGAAGGTGGTAATGACATAAGTCTTGCTTAGATCGGGCTCGACAGTCGTGTTGGAGGGAGTGATTTTCAAATCGACCATGACGCGGTTTACGTAGTCGACTACACGGTTGACGAGGGTAGTGTTCCAGACTCTGGCCTGGCCCATTTCGACGGTGAGAGAGGGGATGCCATAGTCAACAAAAGTAGTCTCGATGGAGCCGGGCTCGCCGACATCGATCTTCAGCGTGTCGGGCTGGAGGAGCTTGGCGAGGCGCTCGACATAGGGAAGGCGGAAGTCCGCATAGCACCATAGAGAGGTGTCCGCGCCTGTGCTGGGAGTGTCTAGTCCAAGATTGTTAGTTGGAAATTCTGGACATGAATTTGAGAATAGAGAACGTACGGAGATCGATACCAACATCGACGTTGCTCGTGTTGGCCCAGATCTGGTTCCAGATGTTGTAGGCAAGGATGTTCGGTCCACTGCCCCCTTCCGCAGGTGCAATGCCAGGGAAAATGCGGTTCACGTTAATGAGAGATCCGCTTCCAGCAGCAGTGTAGTAGTTGCGCTGCCTCATGTAGATTCCCATGGGGTTGATGGTCGGGATACCAATGACTAGATCCAGATTAGCCCCAGATTTCAATATGACGACTGGAACATCATACCAGTGCCATTAAGTGTTGCAACTTGGTCCTGGAGCTGCTCGAAGACGCGCTGAACCACGCGAACCGGGTTCAGCTCGTCACCGTGAATGGTACCCGAAAGCGACAGCTTCTTGCCCGTGTGCAGACTCTCCTCTGTTCCACGCGCAACCATGATGGGTATGTAAACCGGGTGTCCGCCATTGAGCTCGCCCGCGCGCATATAGTATTTGGAGACTGTCTGGGGAGGTACGTCCGCCAGGTTAAGGCCCTGGATAACAGGAACGCCATTCACAACATCGCTGGTGAAATTGAGCGCATGTGAGCTGCCGACGAGAGCCGCCGTGGTCGCAATTGCCGAGAGAAGCTGCATTTTCGCGTGGTAGAGCTGGCTGAGGCTACGATGGCCATGCTAGAGCTTACCAACGTCCATTTTATACGTCTACCATGGCCCGATAAGACTTCAACCGTCTTGCTCCAACTGTCCATCCTAATAGAACTGTTTGTCGCAAACAGGAAGGTCGGCATGGGTGTTGTCCACTCAGTGACGGTGCCCAGCCTGACCGACTCTTGGCATCTCGTACGTAGTTGACCCGAGTCTCGGGTACGAGCGGTAGATACAGGTCGTCATGGCCACAGAGTCAACTGATTCAGGACAGGATAACCGTGAGTAGAACATCGGCATTGTGTTTACATGTATTCGAGTAACCATTGACTTGGGATCGGCGGATCGTTTCGGCTGTCCCGGTGCGGTGGGACGGAAGTTCGCACGAGTCATGACAACTCGGTAGGAACAGATAAGACTGTACTTGGGGTCTTGTGCTTACCCTGCCGCTTTTGTGAACTATTGAAAAACATTTATTGTTGAGTAGAAACATACTTTGGCTTCGGTTTGTTCGTTCAACAAGATTCAATTGCTGTCTCGCCATGGACGCTACGTACGCTCACTTTGTGTCGAAATAACATCAGAAGGTACATGCTTCATACAAGAGCAGAGTCCGAGGGCCTCACTACTAGCGACGAAGGCTACGTGCTGTTTGTGGCACAGCAAATTTTGGCGATCAATAAGGAGTACCCTTGACTCTTGAGCAACGTCAGCAGTGCGCAGAGCTGTCAGGCAACTGCCTTCATCCGTCCTCAATACCCCTGGAGATTTATTTCTCTCAGAAAATGACGGCGGTAATACAGAGGGTGATGGCGATGACGAACACGAGCACGAGGAAATGATGGGCGTGAGGTTGCTAGATGACACTGCTACAACTCTAAAAGGGTAATGGAGGCACTTCACACGCCACAAGGCCAATTGAACAGCAAACTTTAGCCTGCAAACAAGCTCTCTACATACCAGACCGGCCTCTTCCCTTGTATAGCAGACACATCAGCGGTAGAGCAGCAATGACTGGAAGTGCATAACGACGAACTCCAGAAACAATTACTCGGGGAGGGGCAGTCTGGAAATGATTGATAAACTAACCATACAAAACTTCCTACTACAAAAGAGAAACTATTGTCGAGCGTACCCTTGGTCTTGGTGATCGAGAGCCCTCACTCCGACACACTGCAATAAAAGATACGGCTGATTCTCGACTGGCCAGAGTGACCGCAGTCTGACTGATCAATACTTAGCTCCAACTTTGTTCTCCATCTTGGTCGGTGTCGTCTGCGCCTGCGTCGAGCAGCATCTCCACTACCATCTCGGTTTGAGGGTTTCTATATGTATCAGGTCTATTATTTTTAGCAGCTTGAAGTGCGTTCCCATAGTATCCGCCCTGGCCATTGACGTCTGCGCCTGCGTTAAGTAGCATCTTCCCTATTTCTTCATTACCACTACGAGAAGCAGCTTGAAGCGCGTTCCCATACTCTCCACCCTGGGCATTGACGTCCGCGCCTGCGTCAAGCAGCCCCTCCACTATGCCATACCAGCCATTATAAGCAGCAGCCTGAAGTGCATTCCCATAGTATCCACCCTGGGCATTGACGTCCGCGCCTGCGTCAAGCAGCATCTTCACTGTTTCTTTACTACGCACTCTGTATTTACTACGAGAAGTAGCAGAAGCAGATTGAAGCGCGTTCCCATAGTATCCACCCTGGGCATTGACGTCCGCGCCTGCGTTAAGCAGTATCTTCACTATTTCTTCATTACTACTACGAGAAGCAGCAGCTTGAAGTGCGTTCCCGTACTCTCCACCCTGGGCATTGACGTCTATTTCTGTGTTGAGAAGAAATGGTAATAGTCCTGCAAGTCTTCTTGTAACAACCTTCTGTAGTACGAGCGCCTCGCATTCTTCTTCTTGTGCAACTCCTAGTTTTATATGCAGCAACCGTCTGACAACTTGATCATATCCTCTCATTGCAGCCTTCAATATGGCCTTTGGCTTATCGCTTATTACGGCCACTTTTACATGATGCCCTGCATTCCCCCACGAAAGTATATGCAGTGCTTCATCATAGTCTTGCACAGCTCTGGTAGATTGCTGATCTGGCATGAGCCCGACTATCTGACTGTAGCATGTCTTCTGGTCCTCGAGGCTCTCCTCTGGCCTTTCCTCAAACAAGAGAATTGTTGGGTCATTGACAACTGCTATGCCTGAAAACTTGATCTCGGCCTGATATGGCTCAATCGTCTCGTATCCTGATGGACGATTAGAGGAGGTCGCCTCTGTAGAAATTTCTTGTGCTGAAACGAAATAGGTAACGTCCAGTGTCGTAAAGGAACACATGATATCGAGGACATCGTTCATAGTGAATGTGTTTGATTGATTTGTTTGCGTCGATTGGAGCAGATATGCAACAGCCTCGTGAACAACCTTGGAGGTCGGCCTTTGGTAGTCTATGGTGATGTTTTTCGTGTCTAGAGGATTTGAAGACATACCAAGCAGGGCATATATCTTATCGCGTTCATCAGTTGCTTTGCTCCCATGAAACTTGTGCAGAAGGGTGTGTAAGTTGGGTGTTTGTGCCCACCAGGAACTTGACCGGAATGACTTTGCCATTATGTCTAATACAGGTTGACAGTGTGGCGGAAACTTTTGCTCTACAAAGGAGAGTGCGAGGACAAAAATTTCCGTTGGAATGGACCGAACGCCACAGCAGACATCGGCTCTGTGGGCTTTGGCTGCCTCTTGTAGGATCCAGACCCTTGTAAACCATTCTCGATTCAAAAGTTGCTTGATTGCGATGGAATGATCCTTCCAATTCCAGTCTTTGAACGTTTCTGGCTTGTAGTGATAATCAGGATCGGTGTTTCGAAATTGGCTGAGTGTTTCCATCAAGGCGATGATTTGCGGTGTCGCCTTGCCTAACCAGATGAGAAGTTTTTCAGCCTTTTCATATATTTGCCCCATCTGCTGGACTTGTTGACTCTGTTCCGCTTTGTTTTCTTGATTTATACAAATCGCGTCGATCCACAGAATGCGATCCCTATCGTGTAACTGCAGGTTTCGCAGTGCCGCATATAGGTTATCCGTTATCCAAAATGGCTTTCCATTAAGTTTTATACACTCCACAAGCTCGCTGCTACCCCATGTGTAGGAAAGAGCTTCGTATGGAAGGTGTAAGTTTTGCAGTGACTGCGGGGAGAGCTCGCATTCGAGTTCAGAGCCACTCCCTCTCAGTAGCTTCAAGAGTCGGAAATCCGAGTTCTCGGATTCAAGCGCTGTATAATGATACATATCCATGGATGAAAGCGGTATTCTCACGGTACTGGACGTAGCTGTGCAAATGCTGATGCGTGTGGAACAAGTGAAGACGAGTGTGTAGCGGGACAAGGGAGGATGTCCGAAAGGCACAGATAATACGAAAACCACTGCAGTATGCGTCGTCCTCTTGTCTCACATATACTGACAGGCTGACGCTAGACCAAACTCGTTAGGTGGGGTTATATCCTTGTGTAACGTAGCACAGATTCCAGCAAGGCTGCATTTGAGGAGAGAACCCAATCGCTAGGCACTGTATATGTATTCTATGCACATGACCGTAGTCTCTTTAGCCTAAGGGCCCTCCTTCTTCTTGTAGTACCTTTGCGACTAGGAAACAACGGCATACAACGAACAGTTCAAGGACTCAGGCCTAGAAGGGAAAGTGTAGCTATATTTCTTTTTCTTACTATGGACCGTTCACACTGTAGTAAAAAGTAAAGTAAACAAAACCTTGAGACAGAAAAAGTCATAGCTCGTATAAACCATTATTCACCGTGACAGCAAAACTTCCCCCCAGAAAAAAACGAATACAGTACCCTGAGATTAGTATTCAAGTTCTTGCTCTTTGGCAGCCTTATTGGCCCACTTTGAACCTACTTGCAGTCTTTGGTCGCATGATGATGGTTTTTTTTGGTGGCTGTACGTAACACACAGTGCGCTTTAGTGTAGGCTTCGCCGCTAAAAGGTATCGTCGGTAGGGTTGTCGTGATGATCTCAGCGTGTGCGTAGTATGTGCAGCTAGATATATTGGAGTAGCTTGGTTCTGCGGAAAGCAAATGGCTATGTCGAGCATCATGAATCAGTATGTTGATAGTGCCTAGTTAAGAGGGGGGAGAGAGAGAGTATGTGTGTGTGTGTGTGTGTGTGTGTGTGTGTGTGTGTGTGTGTGTGTATATTGTTTATGATACACATCAAAAGCTTCGATGTACTTTGAACTTTTTAGTCAGACCACGATGCTTTACTCAAAGCGCTTTACTCTGGGTAAGTGTCGTCATTGGCAATAGTGTCGATTTGTTTTTGGCTGCACGACTACTGCATGCAAGTATCTGTGCTGGAAGACAGTGACCAAAGTGCCCCGTATTCTCAACACTTTACTTTTTTTTTTTGAATAGTTGCTTTGGGACAATGGGAATTTCTGAGTGAGAGAGAAAAGCTATATAAGTCGACAGATTTCCGTATTCAAAATAGCACCATCGGCATCAGCTCTGAACAACCTCAGCCTTGAACAACTTCAGCTTTGAAAATCACTTCCAATCTCCCTGACGGAACCAACAATATGCGTTTCTCTACAGTCACGACTCTTCTTTTCGGCGGCATTGCAAGCGCGCAATTGGGCTCTGACATGCCTATAACGTGTCAGAATGGTACGTTTTCATGATCCTGCCCAAGTTGCAAATACTAATGCAAGCTCCTACTACTAGGACAAGCGCCCATTATCACGTGTGGCAATCCGGCTCCTGAAATGTGTGGTTGCACCTGCAGTGATGGAATGATGTTTAACCAGCCCAGACCTTCATTCCCAGGAAACACAACTCCACCTCCGATGCCAGCCGACCCAATGCCGCCTCCACCTCCACCTCCCCAAGTTGATCCTGAGCCGTACAAGTTTGCGTCCAAACCATGCCTAGGAAGAATCATCTACGACTGGAAAGCTATTGAGGGTGCCCATCAGCCTAATTCGCTCAAAAACGGTGAACTCGCAACCGACACAATTGACATTCCAGAAAATGCCATCTTGATAGTGACCGATAGGAACTTAAGATGCGAGATCTTTGAGGTATCAGTCGACAACAAAGTCCTAGGTGAGACGTATGGAACAGCTCCCCTCGACAACAAGCCGTGCGGAAATGCAGACCAGTGCATGAACAACAACGGAGGGGCGCACGGTTTCTTCTTCGTTCCAAAAGGTAAGTCAAGCCAAACCAGCTTCCGTGATCGGCTTCAGCTATATTTTGCACATACATATAAAAGGTTGGGGGCTAATTCTCGAAATCTTTAGGACGCCGTACAATCGGTACCAGATGGGTCAAGGTATCAGAGGCATGCAAGTATCATGCCAGTGGGTCTTCGCCTTACCAGATACGCGCAATGTGCTAGGTGGGCTAGTTTTGAGCTTGGGCATGGCGGAAAGGCATCTTTGATGCAGGGCTGGTTGATGCGGAGACTTTGGGGTTACTTGATAAGTAAGGGTAATGTGGGGTTGACTGTGGGACAGAAGACGAATAGCTTGTAATTGATAATTAAACCGAACATTGCATATGATTCATGATCTGTATTGCAGTCATGTTTGTAGTGGCGCACATTGTTCGTCTAGACTTGTCGTTTCCGCCTACCGAATGGGTCCCGCCGTTTCAGTGTAATGATGTGCTTTTGCTTGTCGTGTTCAAAGGCATTTGGCGCCTCAAAAAGCCTTTCAGGGCAAGCCGTACAGAGTCAATACGTCGGGTAGATGGCCAGCGCAGAATTACATGGGTCCGTCACCCACGTTGAAAAGGAAAAGAAAGAAAGAAAAAAGAAGGGTTTTTGAAAACAGGCGCTTATACTTTTCGTACTCGCTCCTCGTAGGCTGTCCATGCGGCTTTCCTGTAGCGTTCTGCTTCTGACTTGCGGTCTTGTGCTCGGACAATACCACGCCCGACAATGATGATATCACATCCTTGGTCGTAAATCAATTTATGGGGGGTGTTGTACTGCTGGCCAAGGGCGTCGCCTAGCTTCTTGCCCTCTTGACCTGGAGGCGGTAGTTGACAACCTGGAGTCATGGTAATAAAATTGTCCTCGGGCTCTGAATTCAAGCTGCGCTGGGCAATGAAGCCCATGACAAAGTCTCGATGGCTCCGGGCAATCTGAACCGTTGTCTTCTGATATTCGGGCGTCATGAGGTGGCCCTCGGAGCTCATTTCAGCAAGCAAAAGGAGCGAACGCAGAAACGGTGGCGGGCCGAGACGGATAAGCTCTGTGGCAGTATCGAGATTGAAGACGTCTTCTCCATTGTCGTTGGGTTCGGGACGGGGTGATATGCTTTCTGTGCGCATGGATATGGAAGTCGTGACGCTCACCACACTTTGCTTCCTGTCGGGAGCGCGGATGCTCAGTCTTCTCTCTTCGCCCTCCATCTCGATTGGGGACTCGATGGTGAAGTCGGGGTTTTTCATGTCGTCATCAAATTGGTCGTCATCTTCGTCGTCGCCTGCTCCGTTTACCTGCCGTGTAGCGGAAATCTCGGTGTTTACAGAAGTGTTGTACTTGGCAATGGTTGTTTCGGCAGCTTTCTCGAGTGCGGTAACGATGGCGGGACCGGGCAGAACGTGGGCGTTTGTGATTTCGGCCCACAGGGCGATGCGGTGGTGGCCAGAAGTGTACTGCTTCTGTACGGTTTCTGGTATGGTGTTAGCAGCTCGTCTAGACGGCAGGGTAGCGAACAAACGAGTGGTGGACAAACATACCTCCAATATCAGCGAATTTGCGGTCTTCGAAAATGAGGAAGGATTTGCGCGCGGCGACCTCTCTTAGGGCCTGGGCTGTCCTGTCGGACCAGTCGGTGACGATGTCGCAATGTGTTTTGAGCAGGCAGATAGAGTCGCCCACTTCTTCGGCGAGTTGCAGCAGTTCTGCAGAGGTCTCGACATCGGCCGAGAGGCAGAGATTGGTCTGCTTGGCGGCTATCAAACTAAGCAGGTATGAGGCCAGAGGACCGGCGGAGGACAACGAGGCCCGCGCACGGTAGGTGCTGGTGAGGGTGAAATGGGGGGACATGGCGACGGAGAAGACGGGCGCGGTTGGGGTGGCCAGTCGCGTGTTTTGTTCGGTGGTGAGTCTTGTGCAGACTGTGGGCGCGGGGTGGTGAGGGGCAGCGACAACGGCAGCAGGCAGGGAACGAGGGAAGCCGCGAGCTGGACGTGTGATTATTTTATAGAAGAAGAAAAAAGGAAGGGAAGATGTCGAGGAAAAAGAAAGAGAGGGAGGGGAGTAAAAGAGTCAAAAGAGCAGACGAGGGAGAGATCAAGTGAGGGGACTTGCAGGTAGAGCCAAAGCCAAAGCCAAAGCCAAAGCCGAAGCGGACCAGCAGGTGGTCAAGGGAAAGTCGACGGCCGGGTCGGCCCAGTCGGCCAGCAGGCAGTCAGTCAGGCGTGTCGTGTCGTGTCGTGTCGAGGCGTGGATACACGCATACATACTTACGTATGTACATGATGCATCCGTCCATCCATTCATCCACCCACCCATACGCGAGAGGGACAAAATTAATTGCGCCTGTTCCTGGCGCGGCCCGCTGGCCGCAGATGCTGGCTGGGCCTCTGCAGCCTGCGCCCCCCCGACAGACGCCCTGTAGACGCAGCTATGCACAGCACTGCCTGCGCATTGGTCCCCACCCTTGGTTCCATCCAGGCCTCGCCTTCTGATCCCCCAGTCCATCACCACCCAGCCTGCCCTGCTCCGCCGTCGCCGCGCTCGTGTCGGTGAGCGGGCATACACGCGCGCTTCCAGCCCATCATGCTCGCCCTCGCCTACCCCGAGCCACCCGTCCATTTGCCCGAAGCTGTGTATTGCTCTACCTGTCCTGCTCCCGCCCGGCACACGCCGTTAGCCGACTGGACCGCCGATACATGTACACCTAGTACATAAACCATGTACATACATACATACATACATACATACATACATGCTGTACATGCTCAATCGCTTGGCATCCTCTCCCCTTACTGCGACTTTGGACCCTATGCCTCAGAAGCATGCGGACTAGCAGATCTCCTTGTCCCTTTCATGTCCCCTTCTCTTAACACGGTACACTAAACCATGCCGGGTGATCAAGGACTTCTCCGCACACGCATCTTGCACATACACACACCACATACGTCAGTTTGCGCCTCGTGGCAGAAAAGGGGAGCGAATGCGAGTTTCAGGACAGGTGCTGGCGTCGCATTCAAAGCTACCACAGTTAAGCCTGCTGTCTTGCATCTGGATATGTAAAGCACGGACCATTTGCCATCTAACCGCTTTCGGACCACTCACCACAGCTTGCCCCCCAGCAGTGACCAGTGAAGCTCTCAAAGCCCGACTTCATCGTCATGCAATTCCAAGGTTGAGGAGCCAAATAGCGAGCATGTTGTAGGTGAATCGCCGCTCTTGGAAGCCGACTTCACCTAGTATCACACACACAAGATTTAATTTCCTGAGCTAGTGTTCAAGTTCTAATTCACCACGCCGTGTTTAGCCCACAACAAACACTCACTTTGATTCTTGTGACTCACTTGCTATCCTCTCTTCTCTCTTCCATTGCACTCAGCAAATTGCAGCTCTTAACTACTTTCAACGTCAACATCATGCCACCCAAAAAGGACACTGCCGGCGCAGAAGCTAACGAGCTTCTCGTAGGCTTCGCTGACAAGGAGACTAAGCTTATTGCCGCCGCGTACCTGAGCTGCACGGGCCCTGACAAGGTGAGTGCACGCTACCTTTTGCTGGTTCAACCCTCTGCAGGGACGTGTGCTAACAACATACATATAGTTCGACTATGACCGCATGGCCGCGCTCACCAAGAACACAGCTGGCTCGCTCAAGAAAATGTGTAAGTGACTTCCACCCACACCCGTTCGCCTAGTAATCCCTGGCACGCGCTAATCCGATACCTCCCAAACTCAGGGCCTCCCGTCAAAAGAAAAGCCATGGAGAGCCACCCGTCCTTTGCCAAGTTCCTCGGCCAGTCTAACGGCGACGCTACTACAGCATCTACCTCTGAGGCCCCAAAGCTTACTACCGCAGCTCCCAGGTCCAGGAAGCGCAAACCCGCAGATGAGGAGGCGTCTGAGGAACCCACAAAGTCCGAGCCCGACACCTCGGAGCCCGACAAGAAGCCAACCAACAAGTCTGCGCCTGCTGCCAAGAAAAAGGCTCGCGGTCGTCCCAAGAAGCAGGCCAAGATTGAGTCTACCGACGAGGAAAACTCCGCTGACGGTGGCGATGGCCGTGGTGAGTTTACGTCGAAGAGAGCTGTACAGCGTTGGCTGCAGAGTACTGACTAACGAGTAAGACTCCCAAGTCGAGTATGACTAGTCGCGTTTGATGCAAGCGGCTCATGTCTTGTCACATGCTCTTGATCACTGGCTTTGCTACTGCAACATGTGCCGTTGGGGTATGCTGTGGTGGATATTCATCGCATAGCGTTTCTCAACGTGCGGTATCTTTGACTGATGTACCATGTTTGGGTCTATTGAGACCGCGACAGCAGTGTACATGTGCGGGTTTTTCCAATGTCACATCCATCATCTCTTGAAGATGCTTTGGACCATCGGGAATTGGGTTTATCACACCTTTTTTTTCTTGTCTACTCTGAACGTGGTATGAGCGTTCAGTAGTATCGAGGTTCTAGTGTAATCGGTTTTTCACTTCTTCACCTTCTTCTTTTTTCAACTCTAGGGGAACGTCAGACATGGAAGGAAAAAATTCAAAAGTTCAATAGTGCAGTCCACGAATTTGTTTCTTCTCATCTGTCCAGTGTTTACTCCAAATGTGTGTAGGGTATTATGCTTCCCAACTTTTTCTCTTCTCATATCCATATCGTCTCTCCCAACATGTCAATGCCCATGTATACTGGAAAAACATTCATTGCATACAGCACTCACAATCAACAGAAAACTCCTCCTATGAAAACCCTAATTTCCCTTGTTTCCTCTCTTTCCACCCCTCTTCTTCCTCTCCACATGTCCCAAAAGCGTCTTCTTCACATCACCCAAACTCCTCTTATTCTTGCTCTTCGCCTTACCCAACGTCATCAAAAAGTTCTTCTTGCGCGCCTTGTCCTGGTTCGTCGTACTCTTGCCCTCTGCATGTCGCTTCTCCTTGCGCTTGCCCGCCTGCGACATGTGGTTCGTCTCGCGGTCTTGCCTGGCCATTGCGATCTTCTCTTCCTTGGTGTTCTTCTTGCCCAGCGACGCCGCCAGTTCAATCGTTTCCGCCGTAATGGCTTCGTCGGCGTGGCGCGCGGCGAGAAGTTGGGCCCGCTTGTGCGAGGCGAGAGATGAGGTGATTGTTGACGAGGCGCGTAGGGCTTGCAGTTGTTTTAGGTCGGCGGGAGTGAGAATGGTAGTAGTGAGAAGTTTGGAAATGGACTTTGCTTCTGGCTCTTCGCTCTTCGAGGCTTCCTTGCCGTCGGCTGACGGGCCGGGTGTGGGTGTTGCACTGCCGAGTTTCGCCTTCTTGCTTGGTCGCTCCTTGTGGTCTTCCTTCTCGTCTTCCGAATCGCTAATTTGGATATCTTCGCCATCGCTCTCGACGTTGATCCATCCTCCTGAATCATCGCTGTCGCCGTCACTCTCCACTTCCCACTTCTTCCAGTCGTCCTCGTCATCAAGATCAACATCGCCATTGTCTGCGTCGGGATCTAGTCCAGCAGCTTCCAACTTCTTCCTACGTTCTTCTTCCTTCCACTTTTCAAGGAGTTCAATGCCTTCGATTTCGCCAATGGCTTCTTCACCATAACGTCGCTCTTTGATGGTACCAGCACGAATGCCCATTGTCGCATCCTTGCCGCGGTCACGCTTCTTGAGAAGATCGGCACCGACTTCGCGGTAAAGAGAAAGGAGACCCTTAGCGGCCATCATTGTGCCCTTGTCCTTTGATTTACGGTACTATTACTGTTAGCTTTCGGCGTAGAGGCAAGTAGGATAGGATAGCTCATACCATAACTAAGTCTTGTAGTAATGTGTCTGTCATGGCCAGAGGTTGACGTGCACATATCTCACGAATGGCATTCAATCCTGCGGCAGCGACCTCAGAAGCTGATGCTTCCGACACGAACTCATTCGCGATCTTTTGAACCAGCGGCTCAAGAACATCTGGTGGAACATAACTATGGGTTGCCTGTGCTAAACACGCAAGGTATGTTGTTACTGAAGCTTGTCGGGGTGTGAGGTGCTTTAAGAAGTACGAATACAACGGCAGGACTGTGAGTTGGTGCAATCCGACAAGTCTGGTCACGAGCTGTAGAGCCAGAAGCTTCGTCTCAAGAGCGAGCTTGTTCTTGGAGTTCTGGATATGTTTTGAAAAGAGCGTTTCCGCGAAACCCTGTGGGTCATGAAGCAAATGTAAAGCGCTAAAGTTCAGTGGGCTGTAGAGGGTTAGCATTGAGCAGGCGGCAACGGGACCGAGGTACTCACTGCGGCGCATTCTTCTTTTTGTCTTTCTTTTTCATGGTGGCAGCTGCTTGCTTCAGTTCACGCGACTTCTTCTTGCTCTTTTTGTTGATGCCAGCTTGGTGCCTCAGTTTGGCCAAGTCAACCTCGTTGTCGTCGTCGCTCTCTTCGGCGGCTGCTTCTCTCTCTTGGTCGCCACCAAGAAAGAACCTGACTCCGCCCGCGATGGTCTTCTCATTGTCGCTCAACGCAGCCAATCGCATAACCTCGACTGTCCTTGCGTCAGTCCATATTTGACGCTTCCACAAGTCCCGTGTGATTTTAACGGCCAAGAAACCGCGCGGTGAAGTAGTGTCGGCTTCGAGAAGATTGTACAGAGTTGTCTGTAGCGCTTTGTTGACCTTGTGATTTGTAGCTTTCGCGTTGGACGATCGGACATCTGAGACTATTTTCTGAAAGAGCAAAGTTCGAAGGGACTTTGAATTTGTTGTGATGAGGATGGGAAACAGCGTGTTGAGGAGGGTGACCGAGTCAATCACTTCCTTGTTTTTAAGCAAGCAAATAGCACCCACCACCTTGTCGCGCAGATCCATCTCGAGGACTTCATGGTGTGTGGACAACAGATCTATAAGACTCTGGGGAAATTCAGGGAGGGTCAGATCTGGGTATAGGTTCGCCGTGTGCGATACAAATTCTATGAGACTTGAGAAACAAAGTCAGCGTTCTGCCCCACGCAGCATCCATTGTGGTAGACATACTCTTTCAGTGCGACCAGACCTCCATCCGTAGTTGAAGGATCCGCAAGGAACAAATCAAGAAGCGTCCGGTACTGCTGATACTGTTGCTCAAAATCATCTCTATAAGATTGAGGGTCCCTCTTCAGCTTGAATCTGAGTGCGGCATGGTCAGACTCAAGCTTCTCCAAAGCGCCGACTTTGCGCTTCATGGTAATGGGCCGAGGTTGGTCGGTGGGCGGGCTAACGGTGAATTCTTGAAGGAAAAACCTCACTCGGACCGGAAAAGGAGTTTAGAATGGGCCGGAAGTCTCGTACGGCAAGCAATGTGTACTGGACAACGTGGTTCACTCGCGTCGCCGTTGCGCCTCGTTGACTTTGCGACATAGAATTTTAGTGGGGCCATGCCACCAATTGGCTGGGTCGGGCCGACACTGGATCCGGGGAGCTTTGGCCTCCTTCACCGTAAAGATTTCACGATGCTCGACTGCCTGCGCCAGCTTTCTCCCGCCGCGCAGTTTCAACTGGCGCGCACCCACTCTTCGAAAAGCTCTGCTTGAATCCTGCATTACACATCCTGATTCGAGGCCAGCTTCTGCATCCTCGAACGACAGACACGGCAGCACTACTCGGGCCAGCGCCCGCCGTCGCCCACCATGACTAGCTTCTCTTCCATGTCGCTGTACGCCTTGACGGTGAAGCAGCCCACAGCGACACAGGATGCCATTTCTGGTGACTTCCTCGGAAACGGCAAGCAGCAGATCCTCACTGCGAGCGGCTCCCGGCTGGCCATCCTCGAGGTTTCGCGGCGGCAGAAGGGCTTTCAAGAGCTCTACTCGCAAGATGTATTCGGCATCATCCGTCGCATTGCCAAGTTCAGGATTGCGGGCGGCACCAAAGGTATGTCGGGCACCCTTCCCCGCTACAAGCAGTATAGTGATTTTCAAAGCACACGACACCTTCGAGCTCGCCGCTCCCTGAGCCCGCGGTGGACTGGACTGCGTTTCCTACTAAGAAAAGAAGCCTTGCTGACTCTGTAAGACCACATTGTCATAACCACCGACTCTGGACGTTTGGTTACGTACGAGTACCTTCCTGATGAGCACACCTTCAAGACCCTTCACTTCGAGACATTCGGCAAGTCTGGAATACGACGTGTCGTGCCAGGCGAGTACCTGGCAGCCGACCCGAAAGGGCGCGCTATTATGATTGCCTCGACGGAGAAGAACAAGCTGGTCTACATCCTCACCCGAAGTGGTCAGACCGATATTGCCATCTCCTCCCCACTTGAGGCGCACAAGCCCCAGACACTTGTCTATTGCCTGATCGGTCTCGACGTTGGTTACGACAACCCCATGTTTGCAACGCTCGAAGTGGATTACTCGAATTCCGAGACTGATCCCACGGGCGAAGCTTACGAGGAGATCAAGAAGGAGCTTGTGTACTACGAGCTGGATCTGGGTCTGAACCACATTGTACGAAAGTGGTCAGAGCCTGTCGATCGCACAGCAAATACTCTCTTCCGGGTACCCGGAGGCCCAAGTGCACCGAGTGGTGTATTGTGCTGCGGAGAGGACAGCATCACATACCGTCGCATCTTCAACAACAAGTCAAGCGTCCGCCGCCTGGCAATTCCACGCCGCGAGGGCGCGACTGAAGATCCTAACCGGAAGCGTATGATTGTTGCTGGTACTCTATACTCTCTCAAAGGCGGTGACTTCTTCTATCTTCTACAGACAGAGGATGGCGATGTCTTCAAGCTTACCGTTGATGCTCCCAACGGCACGGTCGAGAACATCAAGATCAAGTATTTTGATACCATTCCTGTAACGACAAGTATTTGTATTCTCCGGGCGGGTTTCGTCTACGCTGCGTGCGAGTCTGGAGACCGCATTTTGTATGAACTGGAGTCGCTGGGTGACGAAACTGATGACCCAGTCTTTGAAAGCAGCCAGTTTCCCGTTGACCCGGAGGCCTCGTTTGCACCTCCGTTCTTCCGTCCCCGCGCTCTGGTCAACCTCACTGCGGTAGAGGCTATGCCAAGTCTTAACCCGATTATGGACATGGAAGTTGCCAACCCTGCATTGGAAGACGCGCCTCAGATATACACAATCAACGGTACAGGTGGCCGAAGTTCTTTCCGCACCACGAGGAACGCGTTAGAGGTCTTGGATCTCATCGAGTCTCCTCTACCACAGAACGCTTCCGATGTATGGACAACGAAGCTGACTAGCGAAGACGAGACGGACACACTCATTGTTCTTTGCCTCCACAGCAGAACACTCGTCTTGAAGATTGGCGACGATGTCGAGGAAGCCTCCAACACTGGTTTCCTTCCAGATACAAACACCCTTGGCGTGCAGCAGTTTGGCGAGGATTGCATCATCCAAATCCACCCCAAGGGAATTCGTCACATTCAGGGCATCCAGTTTCCCAATGACGATGCGAGCGCGACGCACGCCAGCCTGACTGATTGGCAACCTCCTGCGCACCGCACCATTGTAGCTTGTGCAACCAACAACCGCCAAGTCGCAATCGCCCTCAGCTCTGGTCAGATTCTGTACTTTGAGTGTGATTCTGATGGTTCCCTTGCCATGGCTGAAGAAGAGATTGTTTTGGATAGTACCATCAACTGTCTTGCCATGCCCGATGTACCAGAGGGTAGCGTACGAGCCTTCTTCCTGGCTGTTGGCTGCAGTGACCAAACGGTCAGGATCTACAATCTGAGTCCTGACATGGAGGGCAACATCTTGCGAAGCATCTCCGTCCAAGCACTTACGTCGCCCCCAAGCGACTTGACCGTCAACCTTATGACGGACAAGTCGTCCCGTGGGTATAGCCAGTTCCTTCACATTGGCTTGCGAAGTGGTGTGTACATTCGATCGGTACTGGACGAGATGACTGGTGATATTGGCGATACCCGGAGACGCTTCCTCGGCCCTGAGCCTATCAAATTTGCAAAGGTCACTGTTGCCGGGGAGCCCGCCATTCTAGCCATGACTTCGCGGCCATGGCTAGGCTACACTCATCCTCGCACCGGAGTGCTGCAGCTGACGCCACTGAACTACATTTCTTTCAAGTCCGCATGGAACTTTGATGGCTCACAATTCAAGGGAATCATCTGCGTGAGCGCTAATGAGTTACGGTAAGCAAAGCCCTTCTTTTTCCTCCCATGATTGCGATGATGAAACCTTGTACACCTTAAACACGATGAGGGTTCAAACCTTTTGGTTCCAATTGTTCCTACTGAACGCAGTTACCCACTCAACACTGTTATATTGGTTGGCTTGGAGAATAGTTGCTAACTACGCTAGAATTTTCACATTCAACGATTTGACGGATAATACCACTTATGAAAGTATACCATTGAAGTACACCCCTAGGAAGATGGTCGGATACCATGACCAGGGCGTGTTCTACGTAATTCAGAGCGACAATAACACGATTAGTGCTGATCGAAGGCAACAGCTAATTGCGCAAAGTGGTGGAAAGAAGGAAGACGGCACCAATGGCTCGATGGAGACTGAGCAGTCTAATGGTGCAACTGACAGCGACGAATTCCCCGCAGTAGACTTTGGTTATCCAAGGGCTCAGGGCAGTTGGGCATCTTGCATCCAAGTAGTCGATCCTGTCACTGAGAAGGCAGTCACTCACACTATCGAGCTCAATGGCAACATATCCCTTGTCAGTGCCGCTCTAGTTTTCTTCGAGAGCCGTAATGATGAAGCATTCCTTGCTGTTGGTACTGCAAAAGACCTGAGCTTCACACCATACAAGTTCTCGTCTGCCTCGATCCAGATATACAAGATCAATCCAACTGGCCGCGAACTGGAGTTCTTCCACGAAACTACTGTCAGCGATCCACCTCTGGCATTACTTGCCTTCAAGGGCAAGTTGCTCGCTGGTATCGGACGTCACCTATGTCTTTATGATTGCGGTATGAAGTCAGTCCTGCGCAAAGCTCAGGCGCCCAACTGTGTACCAACGCGCATCACGGGTCTCAAGACACAGGGTAGCCGATTGGTCGTTTCCGATCAAGCACAGTCGGTCACGTACGTCGTACATAAAGACCAGGTTCACCCCAATCGCCTGATCCCTTTCGTTGATGACACCGTCGCTCGGCATACCACAGCCTCTGAGATGCTAGACTATGACACCACTGTGGGCGGTGACAAGTTTGGTAACATCTGGCTTGTGCGCTGCCCACAAAAGGTTTCCGAATCTTCTGACGAGTCACCAGACGGCTCTGATCTGCTTGTCGACAAGAGCTATCTCGGCGGTACTCCCAATAGGCTCGACCTGATCGCACATTACTTCACCAATGACATACCGGTGTCAATACAGAAGACGGTCTTGCTATCAGGTGGTGAACGCGTCGTTTTCTGGGCTGGTCTCCAAGGCACCCTTGGCGCTCTCATCCCCTTCAACTCACGCCGTTCACACAAGATGTTCCAGCAGCTCGAGCTCCAACTCCGCTCTGATGACAAGCCACTGTCCGGGCGCGACCATCTCGCTTTCCGTAGCTACTTTGCACCCGTCAAAAGTGTCATTGATGGTGATCTTATTGAACGCTTCCTAGTTCTTCCCCGTGACAAGAGGGAGAGCATTGCTGGTCAAATTACTGGTTCGGAATGGACTCCCAGCCAGATCGATGAGTCGATTTGGAACATGAGGGGCTTGTACGCCTTCTAGAAGACGCAAAGATCTACTTTCAATCTTTGCTAACAATGGCGTTTGGAGCTCTTAGGTTTGGGAAAACATCCGTGCTTTGTCCTGCGCTTATAGCGTGCCTTTAGTGAAGAAAGCAGTAATCTGTACTAGTAGATAGGCATGTAGGTCGCAATTGACCAAATGATACCCAGAATATAGCTTTCCGTGTCCTTTGGCTTGATCAGCGCTGGCGGTGGGGTCTGTGGACGTGACAGGCCTGTCCCGAGGCGATGGATACTGTCTGTTCTTGGTCAGAAGATAACAGTGGTAACAGGTGTCAAATTTGTTACGTACTGGGTATACTGAGTAGTGACACAGATACTAGCCATGTTTGTTCGTTATGGCAAACTCCCAATAGGGGCATGATGTCCCATGCTAACCCTTCGGACAATAAGACCAATATTATTAACGCTTGGTTCTCTGATGAAGCCAAGAAGCTATGATGACAACAACATACTTATGCAGGAGGCCGTGTTTCGACCGTGGGGCGTCGAGTTCAGCTGGGGGTGTGAATGGATGATCTGGAGTACTAAACTTCGGAGGAAAGCAAGGACCTGAGCATGGCCCGAGACATAGCCAGCCATCCGCAACACGGCAATATTGTCCGTCCCGTAGCTTCCTTTTTTTCGCCCTTGAAGACTGAAAAGCCGTTCTTGTCTACTCGTGAATTGACTCTTCAACATCGACAGTTGATCCCAGAAAAAAAACATTGAAGCGAATCCTTCTGATCCCAATTCCCAGACCGTCGGTCGCTAACCTAATCTCTGACCCGCTCTGAACCTCTGCCCCGGGACCTCGGATCGCCACCGCCCATTCGGACCGAGAAAAAAAACAGGACAACAGAAGAAGAACGAGAAGACGAGCATCCAGCAGCTTCAAAGGAACCAACCAAGAGGAAAGCCAAGAAGAAAGCCAAGATTTCAGACATGGCCGCAACACCAGCAACCAAATACCCCATTGTGCTCGTCACAGTAGCGACGCGCAAGGAGGGAGTCACGCGAGCAGAATTCTACAAGCACAACGAAACCCGCTACGCACCTCTGCTCAAGGAAACAGCAGGCAAAGTGCACCCGCTAGCCTGGAACCGACTGTACCACGTTGACGAGTCAGAAGTTCCCACCGGGCTGTCGCGCGTGCTGATTGGCAGCGACAGCGCAGACGACGTCTTCGACTGGGATTGCAAGGGCGAAATGGTGTTTGCGGACGAGCTACATTTGCAGCAGTTCATCACGTTTATGCATTCCGAGGAGGCGCTGGTTATGCTGACTGAGGAGGAGAAGTTTACGGATACGACCAAGACCAAGTTTTTTGTGATGAAGAGGGGTGGGTGTGGTGTTGGATTGTAAAAGGATTCATGTCGTGGTGTAAGTACGGACGTGAGCAGAGGGAGAGAGGCTTTTGTTCTTTTGGTTGTTTCCTCGCCGGGGGGGTTTTTTTTTTTGGGACAAAAGAATTCTTGCAAAAGGTGTTCTTTTGGTAGGATAACTGGGTTTTGGGATAGTCAGCTTTTGGCTTTTGGGACTGGGTTTGCTATGCGTATGTGTGTATGTTAACAGTATGTTCGAATAAGTGTGGAAAGTTGAATATCAACAGAGTCTTGGTGGAATGTGGTGTTAGTGGCAAGACAGGTGTTTAGTTGGAACCAATGGCATATGCCTCACAACAGGATACTACATAGTAGGTCTAGTAGTAGGTCTAGTAGTAGGTCTAGTAGTAGGTCTAGTAGTAGGTCTAGTAGTAGGTCTAGTAGTATGTAATAGGCATATGGCGACCATCTTAGTAATGAATGAATCGAAATAGCACTGAAACTGCCGTAATATTACGAATGTTCGCTGTACGTGGGTGAACAGCATATTCGTGCTCGATCCCTACATAAGGACTTACCAATAAAAGCCAAGCTGAACGCCTGCCTAACTGATTCAAGCAGCCTGCCCCGTTCCATGTTTCCTGAGCCTTCAGTCTTGCCCCCAAAGTGCCATGAATCCCAAAAACACTTGAAGTGCAAAAAGTGCCGCAAGAACCACGGGCTCTAGCTTCTTCCCAGGGGCCAGGTTGCTTGACTCGGCGTATTTCTCTAGACTATACCCGTTGGAACCCGCAATGACCACGTCAAAATCCCACTCTCTGTATCCAATATTCTTAGCGCCCTCAATACGAAGTGATTCCCCCCACAGGGCGCACTTTATAATTGTTCGGCTTGCAGACTCCCGACATCCGGGACCGAGCCGTATTGCAGGCGCCCGCTCGAAGTAGGTGTTGAAACCCTGACAGATTTGGTCGTGGCCAGATTCCGTGCCCCTGTTATCCGTATTCCTATATGACGTTGCGACGATTGGGCTAGCATCTCGGGTATTCGACTCGTTACTGCTACTTGGGCCATCGCCAAGCAGACTACTAGCTAGCTTGCCCCATTCATCGCATCTCCTAGCACACTCGAGTGTATCAAAGGACTTTAGTTCGTAGTGACCGAGATAGTGGCTTCCGACAAACGATCCGTTGGCGGAGACAAAGCTTTCGATGTAGCCGGGGGGGATCGGGGCGTTCTCCGCCGCATGGCGTATCTCTGACGAGTAGGAGAATCCCCGCATGTTGTCGTACTTCGGAACGGGGCCATAACCCGATGGCTGTACCTCGCAATCACCATGAGTTCCCCGAATGGTCATGGGTGGAGGAGGTAGCCCAGTAGATCCAGGAGACCTTAGTGGAGTAGCTATCACGCTCACTGTACTAGGAGTTGGTATGTCTGTGGTTGTAGACGCAGCGCGAATCTCGCTATACAGCGATTTTTCCTTTAGATGATTCGCCATCTCCATGGTGTTCCAGTAATGGGCAGGTGGCATCGGTTTCGTCCACTGGGGAAAGGCCGTCACGCTCATTGCGCTGATGTTCGAAGTTGTTGTCATGACAGCGGCGATAGGTTTGATGTGAAAGTGTCGCCTTTTTGGAAAGACAGCTTTCATATCCAACTGCCATTGTGGTACGGTAGCGATCCAAACTGTCTGCTCGGCACCACTGTAACACAAAACTACTGCTATAGTTCGTCCATAAAGGATATCTGTGAGATCAGCAGAACATCACACTTAGTCTATGATCATTGACAATGCAAATTATCAAATTATGCACCTCGGGACAGCGGAGGCAACGAAGGGTATGGAGCGAGGCGCATCTTGTTGATGAAGTCGAATCCGCTCTAGATGAGTACTGGTGGTTCCAGTACCATGTTTTACTTGCCCAAGTGCAAATAGCCAGCGAGTAGTTTACGAGCCTGCACTGTATATCTCATCGAGATCTCAAAGGCGAATATCAACGATGAGTAGACGGTCTGATGTCGTGTGTTGTTGTTGCTGTTGTTGCAAGGTCCTCGAGTAAGGAAGTCGCTGCATGCTAGAAGCGCCAATGCGACACATTGCTCACGCGCCCACATAGGCCAACCACCAAACAATCGCTCGATTCATCCGAAAAGATGAGAGAATTATGTCGAACCTCAGGAATCGAGGTCAAGGATATTGAACAGCTTCCATGTGCCAAAGTTCGACGTTGTTGGCACTAACCCGCATTCCCAGGCCCGTGGTTATCATACGATCGTACGACCTTGACGAACAAAGTCACCCCACCCCCATGCCGGCGCAGCCCGACACGCACCCTCCTCAGTCCCATGTCTCGCCACCAGTACCTCTGCAGCCCTATAGTGATATACACACATCACGCGACATATTCGCAAGCAGCCAATAGCAGTATGCGTTTTATTTCGACGTCTCACGATCCGCACCCCTGCCATTCCTATCCTTCGCGCTGGGATGCGCCTAAATGCTTTTCCTGCTTCCTGATTCCGGGCCTTGGGTATCACGCAACGCAAAAAAAGATGGGGTTGGCAAATGGATGATGCATTGGGCGGTAGAGAACCGTATAGGCAGAGACAACAGGTAAATGGGCCAGCATCATGATGATTCTCATGAATATAAAGAATGTTAGTGTTCTCGCCTTGTGTTACCTTTTTCCATCCACCAAGGTCACATACATTTAATCATCTCCATACATCATCAACAGTGATAACCACCACATATCTTTGCCTACCAACGCTTCAAGTGCAATCTACAAGGCAAAAAAGAGAAAAAAGTCACATAGACCGACAAACTTCAACATCACAAAACCATCTTACTGTACCGCCGCCAAATCACAATCCCAACAACAACAACAACAATGCCTGCAGCAGCAAAGTCCTATCTCCCCGCCTTTGCCGCCTTCATGGGTCCGTCTCTCTTTCCCGCCATCCCTCCCCATCCATCCCATCTCCCACCAAAATAACTAACACCTCACCCCTCCAGCCTTCGGCCTAACCTACACCACCGTCGTCGCCTCGAAAGAAGGCGCCGCCGTCGACGGCGCCCGCACCCGCTGGCAACAGCAACACGCACGAGCCCGATACGCGCTGTCAGGCGGCATGCCGGCGCTGAGCGAGAGCAAGTGAGGGAGAATAGGAATACTGGGGTTTCTTGCCTTTGTTTCAGTCCCAGGAAACCCCCCCCCCCCAAAAAAAGGGGGGCGCTGTTTGATTGTTCTTCGTCTTCTTCTTCTTTTTTAAAAAACCTTTCTTGTCGATATTTGTGTTAGTGGAGTTGAGGAAGGGGAAAAGGGCGTTACTATAGCTACTCCGTTAGTTTGCTTGGTAACAGTGTTTGTTTTTTTTCTTTTGGGGTATGTAAAGGGTTTCTGGGGTTGGAAAAGACGAATCGACAATGGAAAGTTGGAGTTGTTTTTTTTTCTCCTTTGTTCTCTTTTGGGTACGAGATGAAGGAATGAATACAAATATCAGGTCTTGTTTCATGAGTGAGAAGATGTGAGATGTGATGAAAATGGCCCGCCTGTGCTCCATGCATGTACAAGCATCTTGTTCGTATTTTAAACAATCTTGTGTGTATCAAATTGACTACCTTGTCCTTGTATGCCCAAGACTTTCAAGGCAATTTAGATGGACGTTGATATACCCCTATCCTATTGTCTTCGACCACTCAGTCCTCAATGCATTGCGTAATCATTATCACGCACACACACAATTCAAGAATACTAAACTGCTCCTGAACATTTGGTACTATATTTGGATTTCTCGCAAATGTCTACGTACACACCCTCGAATCATGGACAGTCTATGTGTCCCTGTTCCATCTCATCCATCCCCACTTGACCTCGGGGCCAGTAAGATATCTACAAGAAAAACCCAATACCGTTAAAACGCCTTTGAAAAGGATTGATGTACGCTTGATACCGTTGCGCAGTCGCCGAAATGAACAAAGGAAAATAGCTATGCACGCTCGCTGTAGTTCGACCCAAGTCGCACCTAGAGAAAGCTGACTTGGGTATCAAGAATAATAAAAGGAATCGTCCAATCATGTGTAAAACAGTCTAAGAGATGAAGCCACGGGAAATTGTAGGGCTTGATCGAAGCATCAAGAAAGTCAAAGTTTTTTTTTTTTTTTTTAAAAAAAGACCATGTATATTGCAAAAGAATTATGCGTCAAACATGGATGTGACGTCGGATATTCTTTGCATGACTGTGTTCATGGCGGTAATCTTCCTTTCTAGACGGTCTGCAAGACGTGCCTCGTTGGCTTCATCGGAAAGGACGAGTGAGTAGTGTGCAAAAACCTTGTCGGGATTGGTCAAGAGAACCTCTTGCTCCTCAAGTGGGGCTGAGGTAGCAGTACGAGCAGGCGAGGAGTAGTAGAGGTCATACTCGTCATCTTGTTCCTCAGCCTCGTCAACGGGTGCGGCGGTGGGCTGTGTAGATTGAACAGGGTTCTTAATGATGGGGTAGTCGGCCTTGATGTCCTCAACAGATGCATCATCCTCAGCATTGAAGATGGCGCTGTATCCCTTACCGGACATGGCCTGGGTGTCGAGAGGGTTCGAGGGACCCTCGGGAAGCTCGGTAACGGCGAAAGCAACAGGTTGCTGGAAGTTGAAGCCATTGTTGACGTTCCAGTTTGGGTTGGCGTTGTTCGAGTTGTTCAAGTTGAGCATGGCAAAGTCAATCTGGGGTTCAGGAGCCATAGTCATGCTGACTTGGGGGTCCTCGGGCTGCGACATGGCGTTGAACTGCGGCTGAGGCTGGAAGGCAGGAGCGGGAGCAGCGGTAACGGCAGCGGAGGTGGAAGGCATGGCAGTCATGGGAGCCTTGATCTGAAGAGACTCGTCGCGGGAGAGCTCCTCGAGGAAGGGAGTGAAGGCCTGGTGGCGGAGAAGGCGTTCAATGAATGCACGCGAGCGGGCATTCTCCTCCATGAGAAGACGGTTCTGTGCGCGGAGCTCGTTGGCCTCGTTGACCTTCATGGCGACCTCACCTTCGAGTTGGCCAATGTATTCTGCACGACGTTAGCTGAGATTGTATACACATGTATCGAGGTGTATTGCTTGCCCTTTCTCCTTGAGCGGAAGGCGCGCGCGGAGACCTTGTTGCGCAATTGACGGCGCTCTTTGGAACTAAGCTTCTTACCCTCCTCGGAGGCAAGTAGCCTCTCATCCTCGTCCATGTCCTCCTCGTCCTTCTTGGCGCGGATGATGTGGGGGAGTAGACCCTGGTTGTTGTCTTGCATGGATGTTGAGGCGTTTTGGCTGTCGGCTCGGATCTGTGCGACAACGCGGGTGATCATCTCTTCAGTATGAGCGTCACTAAGTGGGCTCGAGGTCTTGCGGCTAGCCTGGCTAGTGGAAGGCAGACGGGACCGGGGGAGTTGGGGTTGCTGCTGCTGCTGTTGTTGTTGTTGTTGTTGCAGGGCTTGCTGTTGCTTCTGGTGGGCCAGCTGCTGTGCTCGCTGCTGCTGGGCCTGCGCCTGCGCCTTGGCCATCGCAGCTTGTTGCTGGTGCATACCAGGCCAGACCCTGACGTTGGGTACCTCCTCTTGAGTGATGGCGCTGGGGTCGACAAAGTCGTCTTGGGAGCCTTCGTTGAAGACAAAGCTGTTGCTGCGGTAGTCGATGCCCATGTTCATGGGGACTTCCATGGAGAGCCCGCTGTTCCATGCGCTACCGTCCATGATGGAGTCGCCTCCCATCATGGCCATTTCGTCGAGGCCGGAGGAGGAGAAGAGAGGGAAGCCGGTGTTGTAGTTGGGAGCGAGGCCGGCAATGGATCCAGAGGGAAGGCCGGTCTGTTGCTTGAAGCGTTCGTACTCGTGGCTAGGCTTTGCTGGAGTCTGAAGGTCGTCGTCGATGTTGGTGCTGGTCGGGCTGCCCATAGCCGACGTAGCACTCTGTTCACGCTTGAGGGTGGTGGGCTGGGTGGGCGAGGGCATCTGACCAAAGTCGAAGAACTCGTTGGGATCGACGCACTGATTAGATAGGCCGTTGAAGGGCGCCATCGACATGGCCGGTTGAACTGCGGTAGCCATGTTGTTTGTTTGACTACTGGGGAGTCGCGGCTGGGTGTTTGGGCGGCCCTTGGGCAGACAAGGTCGTGTCTTGGGGACGTCGCGGTGCGGGCAGTGGGAAGGGCGACAGGAGCGGTTAGGCTGGCTAGGAGTCGTCGTCAGCTCGTTTCTGGGCCTTGTTCAAGCACGGAGGATGGGAGCCGAAGGGTCCGCACCTTGGGGGAGCGTCTGTGTGCAAAGGGGGTTCTGAGGTGTAGGCGCAGATGGAAAGTGTCGACAATAATAAGAGTCGGGCGAGGGACGACGGGCGGATGTGCGGAAGTGTCGGAAGGAAAAGCAGGAGAAGAGGATGTGTCGAGTTGGCAGGTTGGCAGGTAGGCAGAAGAGGAGAAGGGAATGGGTGGACGAGGGACGGGCGCAGGTCTTGCTTGTGCTTGTGCTGGGGGGGGGCTCCACCGCCCGTCGGGGAGGCGTTTCACAATCGAGGCGGAGTCTCTGGCTGCAAATAGCAGGACAAGGCCGGGGGCGATCAACGCCTACCCAGCGTTGGCAGCCGCCCTGGTCTGGCGTCTCCTGAGCGCCGGGAATACCCCCAACGCTCCCTGACGCCACGGCCGAGCACATGGACAACCGGGACGGCATGGACAAGTGCGTGGACGAGCCGGCCCTTGTTGCGCTGCTGCTTGCACCCTCTCCTGATGCGTGCCGCCATTGACGGCCGTCTGCCCTCGAAGCCAGCACACGATGTTGCGCTGGGCAGGTGTACATAGCATGCACCCCCGGCCTCGCGGCGCCGATGCCGACGCTTGGTGCAGCCAACCAAGGGCCGCCATGGTGCACCACCACTGAGGCTGTGCTGTCAGCGGGCTCGCGCTAGCCGCTTCGGGCCAGCGTTGCGGTAATTCCTGCTTTGGCAGCCAGCCAGTCAGCCAGTCAGCCACACCGGGACGCTAGGTCGGCATGTCGTCGCAGCGTTCCAGCCACAGCCATCACCGCCGCCCGACACGCCAACGCGCGTTTACGCTCGTACTGCTGATGCGCACTAGTAACCAACTGTGTGCTACACGGTATTTGCTCGCATAGTTGATACCAACTACAAATACTCGCACGCGCTTTCCCTGCAGTGCATACACCCTTTATCGGCTTGCCAATAGCGCTGGCTCTGGCTCCTTGCCTCATCTGGGCTGTTCACACGCCACCGTGCATGATTGGCCGGCGGCTGCCTAGGCCGCCCGCCGGAACGGGATGCGGTGCACAACCACACATTGCACTCGCACTCAGTCTTCGCATGGCCTCCCCGGCTCCAGCGGCAGTCCAGAACCGTGTGCAGCCCAGCAGCATGTGTGATGGCAGTCGCAGAAACTCGCACACCCTCTCACACTCGCGCGTCTTTTCATTGGTAGCGTGCGAGAGGTGCGAAACGCCCGTCGCCGGTCAAGCACGTCGAAGCTGTCACCTTGCTCACTACATACTTATACGGCGCGGAGCTGACCGTCCAATAGAACCTCACATTGTTTTGCTTGGGCATCCAGCCACCCTGGGCCATGGTTTGCCCATGCCATGTCCCGTCGATCCGCCTCATGTCAACGACGCTCGGCACGAGCAAACTGCCTACTTTCTTACATACTCACTTTACTCTTCACGTTTTGCATTTGCACTGCACAGGCTTTATCGCAGCATGCACTGCGCCACTGGACCCTGCCCAGTATCGGACATTCACACGAGGGCCGATGACGCGGCCTCTCTCCAAGTCCATCTGTCGGTCGTCCAAGTACTCATGTCCGTGTGGATAAAATTAGGAACAACAAGCCTTCGACTTCGCGAAGACGAACACCACTAGGAAGGATGCTGCCACTCTCGCACGCTAATAGTACTATACGCCGCCTGACATCCCTCTTGGGCGGCGTAAGACTATACTTGCCTGCCCGTCTCTGTCACACAAAGCCGATATCGTTCTTGGCCGGCCTTATTCCTCCTTCCGCAACCTCCTCCTTGGGAACGGTTCTGGACGGCACCTGGCCTGCAAAAAGCCGAACTCCCCCCCCCCCCCTGACTGCCATCGACCATGTCGTCATTGCCCATTTGAGTTTTCCTGTGTGGTAAACCCCCCATCCCCTCATCTGCACCTTCCAGGAGTGCCTGTCGCTGCATCCCATCATTTTGCTGTCTTGATACTCTGCTCATTCTCTCATTTGCTAATCACCCATCTTCTAGCCCGCATGTCCTTCCCCGTCCACCTCCTATTTTTACTTCACTACATTCCTGTTCCTTGTTTCCCGGGGTTTCTCCGTCCGCACTATGATCGTGCAACATAGCATATCGTCAAGTCATCCACTTGTCCAAATTTCGCTCGCCCTGTTCCATGCGCATACTACCAATCAACAACACCCACCAACACCCTCCACTCACGCCGCCATCAAAAAAAGCATGTAGTATATCTTGCTAACGGCTATGCTTACGCCCTTTGCTCATTCGGCCCGTATCCAAACCCTATCAGAAGCATCCTTCTTCACCCTGAAACCCCTGCAACTCCGTTCCCGAGTGGGATAGCCCTCAGTCAGTACAGGTGACAAGACAAGTCCGTTTCACCACCTTCCCCCAAGCCTGTATCAACACCCGTCCTTTGACACCACTACCACTCATGCTGCTCGAAACCCCATCTCCCGAGACAATGTAGGTGCGACACGTGTCTCGTCAACTACTCGTATTTACACTATCTACTTAGTACACCCTCTATCGGCTCTCACTTACTAGCGGCTAACCATCAAATTAATTTGCCCGTGTCAAATTACTAATTAACTCTCTCTTAATCTTTCCCACTAAGAAAAGAGGGAATGGAGGGGGGCCGTGCTTATTACTCTACTGCTACACACTAATCTTCCGGTTTCCATTACTCTACTCCACACTAGTCTCTATTTTTTTTTGGTGATTCCTAGTCCGCCTCGGTCGAAGTAACTTGCACTTGGAACACGAGCAATTGGACTCGGCCCCTTTCTCCCAAGGATCTGCCCACAAAGACGAGCAGCAAGGAAGAATTATGAATGACGGAAAAAAGAAAAAGAAAATTTTTCTTTCCACATTGTGATTGGTCATGCTCAGGGTCAAAATTAATGCCTCCCTATCGTCGGGTCCCCCACATTGGAATCCCTGCTATGTATTATGTCATGCGAGCATCTTTGCCCATTCTAA
Organism: Bipolaris maydis; assembly: GCF_028858645.1. NCBI lineage: Eukaryota > Fungi > Ascomycota > Dothideomycetes > Pleosporales > Pleosporaceae > Bipolaris > Bipolaris maydis. The sequence continues at coordinate 2,870,284 of NW_027093857.1, read as the reverse complement.
TCAAGACCACCGCCCCAAATCTCTCCCATCTCAAGGTTTCTGTATACATTGGATCTGAGGGATGGGTTGGCAACGTTTTTTTTTTCAGTATCAATACTGGGAAGCGACCCTACTGGTGATTACGCAGGAGAAGAGAGAAAACAAAGAAACATTTGCAACAAAAGGCTTACTATCAAGATGTGACTGCACAAAGTTTCAACAACCAAACAACCTCTCCCCATATGCTGATGTGTGCACGACTAAAAATCCCTTCTTTCTTTGTAATGGAGCAAAGCAAACTAAAAAGCTATCCATCTTACACAGCCTTTCAGGGATTCTGGCCTGGTAGCTCAGGTTCACGTTCCTTGGCTAAGAAACCATGCACATCTTCCTCGACCGGTCCCTCGTCGGACACATACTGCTGCTGCTGCTGCTGCTGTTGCTGCTGTTGTGCCAACGAAGCAGAGTCGAGGCCCTCTCTCTCGACAAAGTGATGCACAACACTGCCACTATTCCTCTGCTTTGCACTTGGCAAGAAATCGGCCATGCGCTCCTCGCCAAGCCCCAGTCTGCTCACCATGTTGCGAAAGGTACTTTCCATATTCCGGTCTCCTAGGATACCGCTTCTCGCCACGCCTTCGCCCTTGGCAACGTCGCGAACCACATCACGCGCACGCTCGTAGTCGCCTTCTTGCACCAAGGCCCGTACCACTGCGATCAGCGCACCCCACCCGGGGAGCAGCCCTTGCTTCGACATGCGTGTCAGCACGCTCATCATCTTGCCTACCTCGCCATACACTGCATATCCTTCTACCAGACGGTCGTAGAGGATGCGGTCGCTTGGCATGCGTGGCGCCGTGAAAAGCAGGTTGACAATGCTGTCCACCTCGGCCAGATTCGCCGGCTCAGACTGGAAATAGTGCGTTACCAGCGACGTGTACACGTGCGCTGAAGGTGTCAAATTCCGCTTGCTCATGTGCTCCATGACGGCCCGGACAGCTGTGTAGTTGGCGTATCCTTTGAGCAGCCGGTCAATCGCTGTCGAGTAGACGTGGTCGTTCAGCGTCAACCCGCTGCTTTCTAGGTCGTCCAAAATTGCCAGCACTTTTTCCGTTTGTTCCTGCTCACTCTGCCCGTCAAACACTTGGTTCTCAAACGCGGCGCTCATGAGCATTGTGTGCGTTGCAATGTCGCCCTCAATCCCTTCCTTCTCCATCTGCGATAAAAGTCTCAAAGCGGTCCGTGTGTCCTTGGCCAACAGGTACAGTCGTATCAAGCTGTTGTATGTAATGGCGTCCGGCTTGACCTGGAAGTTTGCCGCCCACCCAAGAATCTTCTGCACGTATGCTACACGCTTCTCGTGACGCATTGATTCGGGACGTATCTGTACAATGGCCGATATCGCTCCGTTGACAACCTCGATAGAAGGTTTTGTGCACTTGTTCACAGCCTTGCTGGGACTCTTGCTGGCGCCTTTTTGACCCTTGCCCTGTGCCTTCGCGTTGTTCGTGGCGTACTCTGCTGCGAGCCAGCGTTTACCCATCTCATCCAGCGCAGCCAGCGCTTTGTCGATTTGTCGCAGCGACATCAGACCGTTGATCCGCGTCGTCCAGGCATAGTTTTCTGGTTCGATACCGCTATTCACCATCCTTTGCCACATGGCATTGAATCCATTAAGGTCCTTTGCTTTGGCGCACCCATTCAGAAGAGCAACCCACGACTGTACGTCTGGCTTGACGCCATGTGACATCATGTGATTCCACACTTCTACTGCACGTTGTGGATTAAGAAGGGTCAAGTAACCCGAAAGGAAGCTGTTGTATACTGAGCGGGGAATCGATGTCTTGTTTTCGCTAAGATATGTTTCTTGGACCTCTTTCCAGATGCGGTCCAACTTTGTGATTGATGTCATGGTTTTAACGACACGGGCTATGCTCTTCATGTGGAATGCTTCTAGGTTGGTCATCTCGTCGGGGGCTTCGCCCTCTTTTCCAAGGGCTACCATGGCCTTTCGGGGCGTTGCCTCAATTCTTGCTCTTGCTTCCTGTTGAATGTTGATTGGCAATTCCCTAAATTGCTCAGACTTTTGGGTGTGTATGAATACGGTGTCCACACGCGACTTAGCAAGTAGCCTCTCAAGAAAACGTAAAAGCGGCACTGCTTTTTGTCGGATAGTCGGCTCCAGAGCGTCCGAAAGGCTGTACAGGTATACAGCACAAAAGCCTAATCCGGGTCTAATGACATATTTGGGAACATACCTCTGCAAGCGCATGTTAAAATCTCTAACGTCGTACACGTCGGGCATTTCTTCAAGAGGTGGCAGAGACCAGTCGTCGCTGATGGCCTCAAGTGCATCGCTTTCTGATCTCATGCATTGGAAGAATAGTCGCCATAAAGAAACCAACTCATCAAGCAGCAATGGCAAGTTTTGCTGAGAGGCTTCCGACGCCTGAATCACCTCATGTGTCAGACGGGCTATTGTCTGCTTGACCCAGTATTCGGGGCGAGCAATACCAAGTTGCTGGTATTTGAATAGCACCTGGGTCGGGGTGACAAGCACACTTTTCCTGCCTGAGCAAAGCGCTCCCGTGACGGCTCCGAGAAGACGACTGAAAACAAACTCTTGTCTCAGCAATTCTCCAGGATACGTTGGCTCAGTCAGGGCTTTGCATCCTTTCTCTGTGTACGTCTTCTCGAACAAACCCCAGGCTCCTTGGACATGACTTTTGTCAAGAGCTTCACGGATGGGAGCAGCATAAGTCAGCTTGTCACTTGGTGCCTCTGTTTGTCCTACTTCCTGGTATGTGTCTTCTTTCCCGTAGTCCTCGTACAAAGAATCGGTTGCTGTACTATCGTCCAATAGACCTGAGTAACGGCTGAGCGGTACCCGCTGACTGCTTCGTTGTGGATATTGTATGTCTGGCTCATCTTGTGTTGTTTTCCGAATAAGCGGCCGCTGCCTTTGCAATTTCACCCGCGTGCTCGATCCAACCTGGACTGTTTCTTGTGCAGGGGGTAGCTCTTCCTGAACCGTGGACTCTGCCTTGCCTTCATCTGGCTTAATATTCGGTCGCGGACGCAGCGAGGTGAATGCGGTTCGAGATTGCAATTGAGCATTCCGAGCAAGACTGGCGTTTCTGGAAAGACGTGTCCGACATTGTCGACATACGTATGCGCCCAACATGTCGTCCTGGTATGTTTCGAGTGGCAGGCGAAGAGTGCCGATACTAAAATTGTGGTCAGGCATTTGAGCAACGAAACTTTTCAGCGCATGTATTCTTCACTTACACAGCTGAATCGGATCAGGTCTTCATGCGCGCAGGCAATCAACTTCAGGCCTTGACAGGTCAATTGGCGACGGCTTGACGTTGCAGCTTCATGGATTTCAAAAAGACGGCCAAAGTTACGCGCGATGCATCGTGAGACCGAGCGGAATAGCGCCGGCCAATGAGACACAATGACGTCCACACACCTCACGTGATTACAAACGTCGTGAAGAACGTCTTCCACCGGACCCAACCTGATTTCGCTTTTCCGCAGACTATAGAAGACGGTTTCTTAGTGTAATTGCAATTATTTGGTTCATATAGTCATGACTACCTTAGTCCCGCGTCAACCCTACTCAAAAGACGAGCTTGAGAAGCTGTATCCAAGAGAGCTCGAGCTGCAGCTTGTACAGATCGTAAGACAGATGATTGTGACATCTCTTTGTAATTTTACTAATCAGAAATAGCTATTACGTCATGGTCAGACTCTCTAACACGGTACAATTGTCCACACACCAGTACTGACATGAGTATCCAGGCGAAAGAAGCCCTGTCTCACCTCGCTTTCAAAACGTAGACAAGCCTTTGATTCCGCACATCACATGATAATCGCTAATAACAATACTAGACGGGACTCCCAGCATGTATGACATAGCCACCAAGCAACTCCAAAGTTTGGTCTGACGCCTTCACAGATTGGCCATACTGTAATTCTGCTCGCCAACTAACAAGCGTAATACTCAACACCAAGGATTTCTCGAAATGGGATCGGCTCAAATACCGAAGGCGACTAGAGACTTTTGGCATGGACGATGGGCCCGGTAGCAAAACCTTATCCTTCGAAGCAACCACCACTAATAATAACCCCTAGTCATTGCCTCGGGACCCAAGGGCGAGTTTGATGCGATATGCCAACCAGGCGAGCTTACAGACAAAGGCCGGGAGACAACACTGGCTCTAGGCGAGCGACTCCGCCATCTCTACATCGACCAGCTCAAGTTCATGCCAGCGCTGATATCCGACAGCGACATGATCTACTTACGCGCAACGCCTATCCCACGTGCTCTAGAGTCCGTTCAACAGGCGTTCTGGGGCTTTTACCCGCCCTCATCAAGAACTTCTGATTTCCCTCCTCCAACCATTATCACCAGAACACCTGCGGATGAGACGCTATATCCAAACGACGCCAGTTGTAGGCGTTTCGCCCAACTCAGTCGCGCATTTGCACAGCGCGCAGCTGATAGGTGGAACGATACGGACGATATGCGTTACCTCTCCAAAATCCTCTCAAAATGGATGCCTAATGAACAAAAGGTCGCTGTTGACTCCCACCCACGACTCTCGGGTATCATGGACACGTTGAACGCGACTGACGCTCATGGACCGGAGACCAAGCTCCCCAAGGCATTCTACGATCCCAAAGCCCGCTCAATCATCGATAAGATTGCCGTGGAAGAATGGTACAAGGGCTACACCGAGTCATCAGAGTACCGTATGCTCGGCATCGGCGGTCTGATGGGCGACATCACATCTCGCATGGTCGGCAGCGTCGAACGTAACGGAAACTCCGGGATCGTCGAGGTAGGCGGTGTAGATGGCCAGCTAGGCAAAGGCCGAGGCGGAGAAACAAACATCCGCTTTGCCATGTCTGGCTGTCACGATACGACCTTGGCCGGCATGTTGACGTCACTCGGTGCATTTGAAGGCGAGAACTGGCCGCCCTTCACGTCCCATATCGCCGTTGAGATGTTCAGAAAGCGAGGTGCCAGCACTGTCACCCAGACGCCTCCTCTGCCCGAACAGAACCCACAGCCCCAAAGCCAAAGCTGGTGGTCTTCCCTCTTTGGCAGCACAAGAGTCATTTCAGACGCTAGTCTCGCACCCCAGGGCATTGCGCGAAAGCCTTTGACCGACCTTACGCAGACCCAGCGCGACCAGTTGAACGACTACTATGTACGAATCAGGTACAACGACAAGATCATGCAGATACCAGGTTGCAAAGCACCAGGCAAGCATCTCGAGGGCGACACGACCTTTTGCACGCTAGAAGCTTTCAAGGGCATCGTTGACAAGTACACACCCAAGAACTGGAAGGCTGCATGCACCAGTCGTTTGGATCAGCCTGCGTTCCCCGAGCAGCCCGAACCAGCTGGGTACGAATAGATGCGTTTCCCTAGACATAGACATAGAGTCTCTTCTTCTTATTTAGCCAAACATCATGATATTAGAATTAGTTTAGTCAAGATACAAATTCTAGATTTTTCTTGTTCTTCTTCTCTGGAATTCTAATAATAAACCCAACTCTGATCCCAGTTTTTCACTAGATTACTTTTCTTTTCTTTTTCGTCGCCTTACAAAACAGACAAGTTGGCATGGCTAACAAACCAAGTTCCATTGTTAGTATCGAGCGTAAGATTATTCTGTACCGTCTTTCCTCCCTTCAAACTACCGCTTTCAACAATACCGCCCGCAACGGGGCGCTGGAGTTTGTTCTCTCCGCTCTTGACTGTGAAGTTGGCAAGAGGAATCTCCCAGCCATTACGCGTGACTACCGTCGGCAGACCAAAGAACTTCGCCGTCAGCTCTTCATGCGAAAAGTGCAGCTCAAAGTAACCGCGGTAATACAAGTCTTGCCATTGCAACTCCTGGTTCGCCGACTGAATAATGGACGAGTAGTTGTTTGCGGTTGCAAGAGAAATGTTTGCGCCATAGGGGCATGGTGAAGTTACTGCCGAGCCAGCAAACTCGACGCCGATACTGCCGGCGCCAGTGCTTGGATCGTAGTTCTTTTCGTCGAGCCAGATGAGGTCGCTGACCCACGAGGCGTGGCTGTCTCCAGCGAGGAAAATGTTGTTGTTGATGTTGTTGCTGTAAAGGTGGTTCAGCGTGCGGTTCTTGTTGGCGAGATACCCGTCCCATGCATCGTAGTTAAGTGGGTTTTCTTCGCCGTATGCTGCGGACTGGTTCAGGCGCGAGAAGACGATCTGAGAGCCAACAACGCGCCATGTTGCGCCTCGCTTGGCCGAATGCGAGAGACTGTGGTAGAACCAGTTCTCCTGGTTAGCGCCCATGAGAGAGCGGCTGGCATCATTAGAGATAGCGTGAATGTAATCAGTATTCCAGTAAAGATCGGTGATCGAGCGATCGTATTGGCGTGTGTCGAGCATGATCAAATCGACCAGTTTGCCAATGGAGAAGGAGCGCCAGATACGCAGGTTATCGTCCATGTCAACTTGGCGAATTGGCATCCATTCAAAGTAGGCACGAACTGCGTTCATTTTCCGTTGGTCGACTGAGACACCTCCATCGTAAATGAAAGAGTCTTCAGTGTTGTTGAGCTTGGAGCTGCCGTCACGATACTGTTGATTGTTAATAGTAATTTTTGTATAGAAGAAGGATTGAGCATACCGTGTTATCAGCTACTTCATGATCGTCCCAAACAGGAATCCATGCAAATTCCTGGTGACTGGCAACAAGATCCAAGTCGGTGCGGTAGGTTGCAAGTCGCTTGCGGTAATCGTACAAAGTATAGATGTCACGGTCCGGTTGGGGGATACGGCCAATGCTGCTACCCCAACCATACTCGCCGTTCTTGTACTCGTAAATGTAGTCTCCAAGATGAACAACATAATCAACAGAGTCCTGCATCGCTATTAGTTTAGGGCAGATTTGACTCGACAAGTAGCAAAACAGACCTTTCGCACGGTGTTACCGTACGCATTGAAGAAGCCAAAGGGATAGTTTGAGCAGCTGTACACAGCAAGCCTGACATTAGTGATGTCATCATCGGCATTTGGTGTGGTCTTGGTGCGGCCAAGAGGACTCTTGTTGTCCGAATCGCATACATTGAACTGGTAGTAATAGGTGCTGTATGGCTTCAAGTTCTTGGCCTCGACCTTGACCGTAAAATCAACATCGGAGCTGGTGTATACTTTGCCCGAGTCGACCGTTGACGAGCATTCCTTGTCCTCGCAGACCTTGTATTCCACGCAAACTGGTGACTTGGAAATCTGCACATACTTTTCGTTGTCGTGGTCGAAAAGAGGTGCGTAGCCCGTGACTGTAACATTCGATTGCGAGTTGTCGTTCTGAGGCGCAACGCGTGTCCAGAGAATGACGCTGTTTGGGTATGGGTCTCCCGAGGCAACGCCATGGGTGAAGTTCAAGCTGGAAGGTTCATACGCGGATGCTGGATCATTCCTCTTGGCCACCTTGTGGATTGAGATTCCAAGGGCTGGATGGTGTTCCGAAGGTGAGCGGTAATTCAGATTCTTCGACCAGCTGGTGCTAGCAACGGATACCAGCGGCAATAACGAAAGGAGTTGAAGCTTCATGTTGAAAAACTTCCCTTGCGCTTTGGAAGAGTACCGCTCAAGCTTGGGGGATCAAACTTTTTGGCCATCCATGACCTTTTTGTAGCTTTCCATGGTGTTGGACTTTCTCCAGGATTCCCGGTTACCGGGGAGCTAGTCCTGTAAATTTCTCCAATGCTACTGCATGGCCCGCGGGAACAAGTATTGATGGGATGCAAAATCCCAATCACAGTTCGTGTACCTGGCATGCTGCGGCATTTGGGTCGCCGACACGGGATAGACAATGGATGACAGCGCGGCGGACATGGCAATGAAGGATAGTCGAAGAGGAGCAGATCGTCATCGAGCATAATCATCGCAACGTTCATTCGATAGCAATGCCGGGCTACAGTACGTCTGCAGAATGGCATTGCTTGGTTCAGGACATGTGCGTTGGTAGGGCGATGTTATTGGCTGCAAGGAGACGGACGGGCGAACGTGCTCGGCAACCAAAGCTTGTCAGTAACATGGCATGGTGCACTGACTTGCACTAATGCAGAAGGTGCCGTGGAAGCTCACTCCCGACGATATGATCGTGTGTTAAGAAATCTGAACAATGTAAGAAAAAGCTAATTGTTATCACCAATACGAGAGTAGATTTTGAATATGTTCATGCGAATGAATAGAGAAAGGGACGAGTGAATGTGGTCCACGATAGCATACTTAGTCCTATCAGTATGTACAAAGACTAAAGTCCCACACTCCACCATAACGGAAAGATATATACAAGAATTTCTGCATCCATACTGGTGAGAAGCAGTGTGTTCAGCGCGCAGATCTACCAAGCCATCTAGTTTTCGGCCAAGCTGAACGCGCTGGTAACGAACTTGGCGTTGCTGCCAGAGAAAGGCTCAGTACCAGCACCAGCGCTAATCAGAATTTGACTGCTGGGAAGGCCTTGCTTGGAAGTAAGATACTTGAGAAAGTCCATGAGGTCTCCACTGAAGTTCTGAACTTGTTTCTCAGCGACGAAGCTGAACACGTTCATCTGGCCGTTCTTGCCATTGTACAGCTTCCAGCTGTTGCCTGCAAGGGTGACGGTAGCGATGGGACTGCCAGTAGCGGAGATGGGACCAGCGCCGCCAAGGGCAGCAAGCCATATCATGACCTCGTATTCTTCGCTGCCGGTGGGTGTACTCGAAGTGAAGAGATCGTAGGCTACATCTGCGATGATGTTGTTGCCGGTGTAGGTCCACTGCCAGACTGAAGGGAGGGACTTGATCGACGCAAGCGACTTCTTGTTGATGTTTGTTACTACGTTGGCAAAGGATTTGACTTTTCCCTGACTATTGGTATGGTTAGACACATGATGCTAATGCGAATTAATAAGGGTGTAACGAACCCGCCAGCCCATGACCACGAGGTATGCCATTTGAGTGTGTTGCCGCTGAGGCCGTCAACTCCAGTGCATTGAGATCCGGAAGTAGCATCAGCCTTGCCCCAGAGGTTGTTGTAGGTGGTGTAGGCGCCATTGACTTGAGAGCCCCATTGATCACAGAAGTCTGCACGCTTCTGAATAGAGGACGCAGGCACCGCAAGGGCAAGGGATGCCGAGCTTGCAGCAAGGAATACAGAAAACTTCATGGTTGACAAGATTATGTTTTGAAAGGAAAGGGTGGACAGGCGTGGTTCGAATTCACAAACTTGGAGCGAATTGCTGACCCTTAAGTATTTTAATTGTGCAAAGATTCGTATAACCAGCAAGATGAAGGGTGGAGCAGGCATACACGGGAAACCCTGTACAGTAACCAACCGACGTTTCGACATAAACCTAAGTACACGCCGAGGGAGCTATTCCAGAACAAGCAGTTTCTCCTCTTCAATATGTTCAATGATTGGCCATGAACACGTCGATCATCTCGAATAGGCCGGGGTCCTGTCCTAGACATTGGTGGGGAATTGACCTAGCTTTGCCTTGGAATAGCCGACGGAAGAAATTCACAAAGTGGTCGCATGTTCTTCTCCCTACATGATCAGCATTCCCCATGTACCCCGTAACCGGTAACGCCATGCTTGCATTCGAAACACGGTACCGCTGCCCGTTTCCGTACATAGTGTTTGCGCTAGTTGTGCCCCACGTGTGAAACAAATCGCCGGTGCTTAATTGAATGCCAATTTAAATGCTGATAGCGCCATGGAAATAAAGCCATAATTCTCCGGCACGGATGCAAGAAGAATCCTGTTGATAGTATTCAACAAGCTTTTTTTCAGTCTGTGCGGACGAAAGCTTGCTCCACCATAAGTGAGTCTAAATAGTCCATGTCGTCTGGGCGGCTGGTGTCACAGAATGATCTTAATGTAGGCTACACATATGACAGGTCAGCAAATGTCGCTTGCTGGGATAAGACCTAGTAATCCACTTACTGTGCCCATGTCGCCCTTCCTGTCAACTTTCCATTCGTTTCCTGAAAGACGCACCTCATGTTGAACATAGAATGGCTCTGGCCTCGAAGCTTCCCAAAATGCTGTGAGATGACGAGTGATTTTGGTCAAATTTGGGCTAACATTAGGCGCAACAGGTGCATCGAGCCATGGCTGCATGTTCTCCCATTTTCGTTCCGGCAGGTCCCATCTTTCCCCTTCTGATGCTTTCATGAGCACATCTACACTGAGTTCTTCAACATAAGGGAAGTAATCAAGCAAACTTTTGATGGCTACTGTGGCGGCATCTGGCTTGGGTACCTCATCTGCATTGATGCGAGGATTTCCATATTTGTCAACGAGAAGCTGAGGACCGCCGTTCCACCACTCATACCCAGGCCAGAGAATAAGCCTCAATTTTTTTGTTTTGTCCATGAGCGGCAAAAGTCCAAGAAAACGAGGTGATAAATGATCATGACCGCGTATGGGAATGTAATACCCGTGGGGGCCACGCAGAGACCTTTGTATCTCTATGGTGATTCGCAGCGTACTATCGTCGCAAGCTCGTTCCGCCTCTTCTGTGAACTCGGAGCCGAGCCTTTCTGCCAGTATGTTGCTCATAGGCCGATCTGTAGGATTTGGTGATTTGCTTGGCTGGGCGGCGTGCAGACAGCGGGCATGGTATTCGAGACACTCTTGTCTTAGCTGGCGACAGGTTGCAAGAATATTTGCAGGCGGACGTTGAGGCAGCCTGATACGCGTGTCTATGTATGTCTCCCCCATAGCATGATTCGATCGGTACAAATTGTGGGTGTCTTTGGTTGTACTTGAAGTATAGACGTATTGTGGTAGTGTGAGATGGGATAGAATCTCATCCCGCAGTTCACGGGGCAAGGACAAGAGTAACGATGAACCGGCGGAGGACATGATGGTTTGTGCAGAACCCAAGGAGGTCCGATGCCTTATGTAGCTCAAGCCCAAAGCTATATCCAGGAGTCTGTTGGTTGACGCGCTCTAAGCTCCTTTATGTTGTTGCTCTGCGGGGGCCATCGGACTTCCGCATTCGCTCCGCACGTAGTCCGTGGCACTTCAGCGTAGTCGTGACTTTGTGAGTGTAAGTTCAGCTGGAGGGAAATTGATCAATGGGGTAAGTAGTTGCATGGGTAGTCTAACCTCTAGTAAACGGCGATGCTCAGCGAGGTGTTGCGCGTGTGCCAGTTTGTGATAGTCACGTGACGTCTCTGACATGTGCAAGATGGATCATGTAACCACATGCGGTTCAAGACAGTGTATCAACGTCCGTTGCTGAATCGGAAGAGCGCCTTATGTTGATATGTACATGCGCTTAAAGGCCTGAGGAAGGCCAAGATGGTCGGTAGCAAGAGGAAACGGGGCGTGCTACCGCAGGTACTGCGCAATGGACGTCACGCTGCATGTCCGCCGTGTTGTACCTTAAGCAATGAAGCCGGGACGACACCCGACGACCGAGAGCCGACTTGTTAGCAGCATGGCACCGGACGATAGTCGAACGACCGACACCAAAGCCATTGCAGAGCCTTGGCCAACATTGCGCTCGTCGCAGCAGAGGGCGCACCGGCACGATCCCAGCATGCAAACGGCGGCATCAAGCAGCACAGCCCAGGTACCCTGAGCTTCACGCGACAAACACTCATTTGCAAGCACAAGCTTACGCAAACAGCCTGCGTCGCTTTTCGCTGACCCCTCTAGCCTTGCTTCACGCGCAAACACGCCCATCACAACTGCGCGCGCCAGCCAGCCCGGTAGCCGTCTCGCCTGCGCAGCGTCCACAACAGTCACCGGCCAAGCAGTGACGGCATCAGCAGCAACAGCAACAACAACCGCAATAGCGGCAGCAGAGGAAGAGCCGTATACAAGCCATCATTACCGCCCCCCGCTCACAGCCCCGCGCGGGGGAGACAGAAGAAGCGGCAATCGAGTCCTTGCCTCACCGCGACGCGGCAGCAGCAGCAGCAGCAATACTACGTTACCCAGGCAACAAAACTGCGACGACGTCCTCGCCAGCGCTATCAGACACAATCTCACTCTTACCATGCAACCGCGCGTCCCTCAAGACTTCTCCAGTGCTTTCGGGCAGCAGCAAAACAACACCAGCCATGATGGCGGGGGTGGCCAATGTTGGACCTCCCGGCTTCCCTTGAGAGCCCAGGGCGGCGCTCCCGAACAACGTCGGCCTCGCTTGTCGCCTGATCGCCCCCACGAACCCGAACAGGACGAGGATGATGACGAGGCACAGTCGGTGGTAGATGACATGTCACTAGAGCGCACATTCGATCCCCTCCACCGCGTCATGGCCGTTGCTTCCAAGCGCCCTCGCCAGACAATCGAAAATGCTGAGGACAAGGACATGAGCAGTACGCTACGCAACAATGGGGCCGTTGCTGTCATGGTATATCACAGTGAAGGTCCAGACTTGCAAGCAAACGACATCTGGCCTCAATGCCGCAGCCCAGCAAAACTGCCTGCTAGGTACCATTTCCTAGACCATAACATACAGTATGCATCCGGTCCCAAGCCACAGACCTCCAACAACGGTGGAGTTAAAGGGATAGTCTCCAAACAGGAACAAGAAGCATACGCTCTTCCCGCAGACGCCCTGATTAGCCGCTCACAGTGGAAGCTGCCTGTTGAATTGGTAGAGTTGATTGCTTCATTTCTTAATCGTGACGACATTAAAGCACTACGGCTTGTCAGCCGCGAGCTGAATCACTATGTCTCTCAGGTTATATTCAAAACAGTTGTCGTCCCTTTCAACACTGAAATCTACGGTATGCTAGGGACAGAAACAAAGCCCGATTTGAAAGGGAAGAAGCGGGCAAAATTCGAGACAACCAGGTATTCTTGGAAAAACGCCAACGGCGATGAAGTGTACGACGGCCACGGCCTTGACGTCTTTCGTGGATTCGGTAAACACATTCGAAGATATGGAATGAGTTTCGAGGTCAATGAAGACTCACTTTCAGCGCCGCCCACAAAATCACTAACTGAGAACAAAACAAGCTTTTGGGGTAGATATGAGTGGCCGTATGAAGAGTACCGTCGATTTGATGCTGTCGCTGGCCTCGAAACAGCCGCTGACGAAACACCGCGGATGAAAACCGCATTCTCTGAGCTCACCGAGGTGAAAGAACTTGCACTCTCAATCGACAGTGGCCTTGGATGGCTCAATGGGCCCGACAAGTCTATACGGGCGCGCATTTTTCACAGACCTTCCAATGTTTTTGGAACGAATAAAGCTGTCCCGGACCGTAGGACCCAAGCTCAACAGGAGCTTTGGAGACACATTGATTCATGCTATCGGGAAGTCAGCAGTGATATCAGACACGCAACCCTCTACAGAATGGAAAGCCAACGTCCTCTGTCTGAACTCCAAGATGCCGGCCTGCTGGCTGACGTACAGCCGGAAATGCCTTACTTAGATCCTCAGCTGATACATGAGGCAACTCCACACGATATCCTTGATATTCCTATGCCCACTTCCTTTGATGACCCATACGTCTTGGAACGCTTCGTGTCCGCACCCTCTTCATTAGGTACCGGTATTTTGTTCGCATCATCTGCCTCGCCACCTGATGCTGGACAAGTCGTGAATCCGATCATCCCTGCCAACCTCACTACAGCTCAGCAAGAGTGGTTGTTGGAAACGGAATGGGCCCAGCGAGCTTTCATATCTTCATACATGCTCTCTATCATCGATAACCCTTCCACATTCCAACAGGTACATACTCTGAATATCGCAGGACTTTCTGATCGCTACTTGCCAATGCTGAACCGTTCGGACTTTTGGGATGCACTGCCCAGTCTTTGCGACGTCACTCTTATGGTAATACCGGGATGGCGAACAGTTCACAAGGACGAGGCTGGCTTTGTTACTACCTCAGCAGTTAATCCTGTTCTAGGGGCCAATATGTTATTTGCCATACTTCGCGATCATATCGCTCGCCGCTCAAACATTCGAAAACTGACCGTCGGCTGGACGGCTGGCGGTGAGCATGCTGAAGGGCTCTATGCAAGGAACAAACTTCTATGCCCTGCACCTATCATGGACTTGCGGGTTCCTTCGGATCGTCCTGCATCTGTCAACCCTGCAGCGCTTCTTGAGGCCGATGCAGCTCTTTTGCGGGCATTACTCCTTGAGTTGCCCCATATCGAGAGATTGAGGCTAAAGAACTGCTGGATTACACCTTCCAGCCTGTTGCAATTTGTCAAAGTCCATGATGCATACCACTTGAAGGAATTGGTACTCGATTCCGTTTCGCTTACGGCGATACTACGTCCCAATGCTCCTAACGCCAATGGAAATTTTGTACCCCATCAAGCAGTCGCTGTCCAGAATGCTCCTCCTCAAGCGGCAATGCCCGCAATCCCCCAGTTCTTACCTGCCCATCAACAAATCCTGCAAGTCTATGTCCATGCTCAGCAGTTACAACTTCAGCAGCTTCATGCAAATGCAGCTGCGCTACAGCAAAACCACATTGCGGCTATGCAAGCTCAGTTGCAACAGCAACTCCAGCAGATGCAGATGCACAACCTAATTTTGCAACACCAAGGACAGGGACCGAATCAAGCCCTAGTGCCAGCTCCACTACAAACACCACTGCAAGCCCAGCAGCATCAGCCAGTCAATCCTACTGCGATTATCACAAACATCACTCATATCGCTGCCCAAGTAAACCAACTACATCATCAGATTACAGCTGGTCAGCATCATCCCTTAGGACAACCTATGCATGCTCCGATACCAGCAGCCAATCTGGCCACCACAGATTATCAGTCTCCACTTACGGCAAGGCCGCGCGAAGGATCATGGATGGATATCATCGACCAGATCTCGCCTGGAACCAATCTTTCTGATTTTGAATCCAACTATTCCAAGGCTGACAGCAACCGCCAAACGTCTCTTCGAGAGATTGAGTTCATATCATGCGGTTATGCCAAACTCACTCACGCTCCATTCGACCAGACAGCTATCGACCTCGGTCAGGGTGCTGCCGCCGCTTCGCGTCACCCATGGTTCACCCGGCGCATGGCCGCCCTTTCTCCTGCAATGATGAGCACTAAGTGGACCTATCTTGCTGACATCATACAAGAAGTCGATTCGTTAGAATTCACCGTCCTTGAGAATGGCTGGAACCTGCAGACTGGTTGGGAAGACAACGAGGAAGCGCGCGCTGTTGAATTTGATGGTCTTTTTCCTGGTGGTACGGGCCGCTTCACAGGCACCATACGCCATTCGGACAGGATGGTCGATGTTTCTGGGATGTAGTGATGCCTCTGAGCAGTCTTTGCTTTTCAACTGTGTACCAATACTATCACAAAACTTCGCAGAACTCACTTTATGACTAGGGAAGAGGGGTTTCAAATACCAAAATTCCTGGAAGAACCAATTTATAACAGCATCAGACAGTATAGGCCTTCATGTATTGATGAGTCAGCACATGCACTGGCCAATGCAGAGTGTTTAGCTATCATGTAAATGTCCTTCTGCGAAGCCTTGCTGATATCTAGAAGCGGAAAATGGGTGATTGCTCTTCATTCAATCCTTGAGAACTCTATTTCCCCTTAACAAATGTCTCGGCAAGGCATCATGCCAAGTAGGCAAGAACCCATCGCACCAGGCACAGACTGCAGCTCTTCTAAATAGATCATACTACCTCTTTGAGGTAGGTGTTGTATTCCTTTTTGGTACTGCAAATAGAGCCCAGACTCGTTTAGAGACTAGCGTGCGGGTTGATGAGGGGGAAAGCGGAGCAGGAGGAAAGGCCGACGCATCGTGTCCTGGCAGTAGTGATTAGTGATGTCATTCACTGTTCCCATCGAATGTCTGTTGACTCTCTATCACCCCTAAATATCTTCTGAAAACCAACCTCCAAGCCCCGATGTGTTCCATCGTGCAAAATAACCTGATGGGAACATGTTGATCATATGTCTCAAGCGGTTCTCGAACCCTTCTCATAGATTGACAGTGGTAATCACAGATTGCAGAATATGCAGTAGCGTCTTAGCCTCACTATCCCTTTTTGTCACACATAGCCACCTGGATACATGCACCACCATCCAAGAGTGAAGACACGGAAAGGCTAAGATCATTTGAGAATTGAGACGTCTACAGATCTTGGTCTATCCGAACCAAGACAGCTAGGCGATGTCTTGGGAGCGATCATGCCACAGAAAAAGATGTAAGCTCACTGTTCAAGAGATTGGAGATACCAATACCAAGACATTGAACGGCGTGTTCACAGTACCACTAAAATCCGCCATTCATTGGTCCATCGTGCTGCAAACTGATGAATCCCCTGGCCACATGCTTACCTCAGTAGCTTTGCATGGGAATGCCCGTGATCATCTTATGTTCTAAGGACGGCTCCAAGACCACTAACCAAGCGCTTGGGCATGCCTCTCACTTCCAAGCCTTTTGGCATTACGAAAAGGCTTTCATATCCATGTTGGGGACTTGGCTGCTCAGTCGCAAAAGCCTCACCAAGACACCGGCATGTATCCTCAGAACCTAAACACGAACCAATTATTAATCCTCATCTACTCACTGATGTCATTGGGCTCTGAATGGGAAGTATCGTGGTAATTTTGCGAGAAAGCGGAGAGCCGCTTTTGTATAAAGACTGGTGTAAGGATGAATTCAGAACGGCA
The DNA here is from genome assembly GCF_028858645.1 of Bipolaris maydis. Classification (NCBI taxonomy): domain Eukaryota; kingdom Fungi; phylum Ascomycota; class Dothideomycetes; order Pleosporales; family Pleosporaceae; genus Bipolaris; species Bipolaris maydis. Next base: position 2,853,639 of record NW_027093857.1, on the reverse strand, counting down.
TCGACCCATAAACTCACTCTCCTCGCTATACCCACAAACCACGCGTATCTGAAATCACATTGACGCATAACGTGTTCACAATGCACTTCACTACTCAAGCCCTTGTTGCTCTGCTCGGTGCCTCTCTGGCCTTGGCTGCCCCAACTCAGGCATCTGATTACAAAGAGAGCTGCAAGAAGGAGTTTGACAAGGTGTGGAACTCACACGATGACAAGTGGTGGAAGAAGGAGAAGACCTTCTACTTTGACACTGAGTATGTCGTAAAGGCCACTCCTGACCAAGTCATTGCCAACAGCGGCGTTCCTACACCTGGTGAGCACGGTGCACGTGGCCTTTTCAAGTACGGCATCAATATCGCAGAGAACGTAATCTGCTACAACATCACCCTCAGCGGCGTGACTGGCCAATATCAAAGCCCAGCAATAACCGCGACACACATCCATGAGGGCGTTAAGGGCAAGCCCGGCCCACCCCGCCTGGTAAGCATGGCCCTTTTAAAATTTCACTCTACCCACATTCCTGGAAACAAACAATATTTACTGATAGGCTCTAGGCCTTCCCTAACCCAACTAGTCCCGACTACCGTTGCAATTCTGTTGGATGCTTGAAAGGCCCCCTCTTCGTCAACGTGACCAACTCAGCGACCGGTAAAGATCAAGCCGATGGCTTTCACGTCTCTCAGATTGTTAAGGACCCCAAGAGTTTCTTTACCGATTCGCATACCTCCATGTTTATTGCTGGTGCTGTTCGCGGGCAGCTTCCTGGCTACTAAATGCGACATTCCAGGATCTGCGATCGTGAGAAGTCCTGGATTGAAGTGTAATAGTGAGGATAACCATAAGTTTTATTGCACACTACATATATATGTGTAGAATAATGTAATTGCTAGCGGACAATATAGGTGAATATTATTGCATAGTTGACATTTGGTGGCAAGCACAGTTGGTTTTCATGGTCCGAATCTCGAATGAAACCATCTAGTATGCTGAGCTGTGCCGACAGGACACCCCCCTTTTTATTCATGGGAAAACTGATATGTGCTAGTTCTTCCAAATATTACGAATGGGATACATGTGTGTCGGAATGCATCCGGAATTTGATTCCGAGCATCTTCATATTACTAGCGTCGTTCATGACAACTTCTCTAAATCTCCACCATCGCCGATTCGTATACATAACAAAACAAAATCATGTCACACCAGATCGCAAAATCGACGTCAGGTACCCGCTCTTTCAGTAGATCTGTCTACGCCCTCAGCGCTCAACTTAGCGGTGGACCATGCATGACGTCGACTTGATGTCAAAGTGGTGACGCCCTCCATGTACATACACAAATCTCTCCTCATAAATAGCCTTTCGTGCGAAAGATGTACATTCAGATTATACAAATCTTCATATTTTCAACAACTCACCTGAATCGTTGACACTTTTCAATTTCCCAATTACAAATACACGTATCTTAACATGAGCCAGAATAAGAACCCCGACGCAGTCAGCGACTCGCGCCAGTTTGCAGGACATGTAGCTCCTAGCGAGCCTCTTATGACTGGTGGTGTAAGTAGCTGTCTTCCTTTTCAGAGGGCATACTGGAGCGTCTTGATCAATCACATTGCATCACTCCAATGTGGCGATGGCTCAATCTGACCCGTAGATAATTACCTCTTCATCAACCCCAGCTAACCAAACCCACAGCACCAAATCGGCAAACTCGTCGGTAACGACGCAGTCCCCGAATTCCACGCTCAAACCCTCCCCGCGGGCTCGGCCCCCACAGACAAAACCTACACTCCCAACCCAGACCTCAACAACCAAAAGATGTACCAGCAAGCCTCCAAGACGCTCCAAGGCGCCACATCCGCCGACGTGCACACTGGCCTTGGCCACCCAGGCCAGGGTCAGACGTCCAAGGAGCTGCATGATGGATCGAGTGTTGGACAAGGTCTTGCTGGACTGGCGTCCGGCGTCAAGGATCAGCAGAGTGGCGGGGATATTAGCACGCTGAAGGATTATCCGACGCATGCTGCTCAGAGGAATCTGGGCGATGTGCCGACGGGTCAGAGGGGTAATGTGGGCGGGCCTTCTGCTGAGGAGAGGGAACCTGCTCAGGCTTAGATTCTTTTTGATAAGAAACATGAATGATGATAGTTATACATTTCTCTTTAGTTCTTCTTGAGAAAAGGATAATAGGTTTATGTGAAGAGATTTCGTGCTTTGGTCTTCGGTTTCGCTTTCTTATTGTTCTTTTTGTGTGTAACAACACGTCGCTGGCTAAAAAAGCGCTTGCCGCCTTGATTGTAAATGGGCGCACATATCTTCACAGGGGTTAAGAATTCCAAAGAGGCTTTTGTGCTGAATACAAAAAGGTGTCGAAGTTGGCACTGAAGGCGTGTTCGATGCCCTGGAGGGTGCGTTCCATGAAGCCGCCTAGGCAGTTTACGCCCTGGACAGCCTTAATCATTAACGATTATGAGGTCCTCTGTTTTGACTACTCAAGACAAAGACATCTTTGTCGCCTAATGGATAGAGTTCTCAGAAGACTTGCGGTTGATCGGGTTGGTGATATTGGCCCCTAAATGTCAGCTACGGACTCAGGTGCTTGCCGAGGATATTGGTGGCGTACCTTGCTCCAAGGACACATCTGGTGGTAGTCCCACACAGCTGAGCAGGACATGGGTTGATGCTTGGTAAGAGAGGTCTGGCCTACAGAATCGTCCAATCAATCTGTGCATACAAATATACAGCTGCAGAGTTCGAGTTCGTTTACTAGATGGCCTTGCCTGTCTTACAGATCTGGGCTTAGCGCGGACGTCTTTATCCGCTCCCGCCCGTACTACTGCAGTGCCATTGCTGACAGATCGAGTTCAGGGCGCATCTATTGGTTAGTAATTAGAGATGGAATGCTTCCCTGTTCTGGGTCATGTACCTGTCGATTACTATACACAAGGCATAAAAACTTTTGTTTCTGTGCATCCTCAACTGTCCCCGTGTTTCATTCACATCACATCAAGATGGGGGCTATTCGGAAATCATTTGCCTTACTCGGATGGGCAGCTGCATTCGCTACTTGTGTAAGCGGCTCGTCCAAGAAAGTATATGAGCCGACAGATGCCATTCAGTCCATCATCCAACGCGCTGCAGCCGGTATGGTTCCTATACGCACAAATTCGCTTGCAGGACTTCTGACCATCGCCACATAGACTCAATCGACCTTGGGGCTGTTCCGGGCCTGGATCTGTCTTCTACACTTGAAAGTATAGCCTCTACGTACGCCGATGCCACCACGACAAAGGTCTCAGCGCGAGCTATCTCGAATCTCACTGGACTTATCGACGTCCATGGTAAGTTCGCATTCTCACATATCGATCTCGCATCTAACAGATCCTGCAGCGCATTGCGTACCAGATTGGTACCGTGCAATCGTCCCTAGAACCGGCGGGAATCCAACGCCCTCATGGAACGTAACTGGACACCTCGACTTCATGGCAAGCCAAAGCATTTCTCAAGCCGTTCTGGCCTTCTCAGCGCCTGGCGCCAATGTATATCCCGGAAACCAGGCCGCCACAATTGCGCTTGCACGACTGATCAACGAACAATCTGCAGCATTTGCTCAGGCCTACCCAAATAAATTCACATTCTACGCTGTCGTCCCGTTGCCGTACACCCCAAACGCAATCGCCGAAGCTACATACGCGCTCGACACTTTGGGCGCTGCTGGTATCGCGCTCTATTCGAACTTCGAAGGACGTTATCTCGGTGATGCTGCTTTTAAGCCTTTCTTCGAGGCCATGAATGCGCGTGGGAGCAATCAAATCATATACGTGCACCCTACAACACCGTATATACGCCTCAACGGCACATTGATCGAGGCAAATCCTACTGTATATCCTACAGGAAACATTGAATTTTACTTTGAGACTGCGCGTATGCTGGGCGATCTTGCCGTAACACAGACCTTGCTGAACTTCACCAACATCAACTACATCATTCCGCACGTCGGCGGCGCCTTTCCTTCAGTCACCGATCGGCTCTTGAAATCCTTCCCCGCGATTTACGATCGCACCATGGATGTCCTGAAGATGCGCTTTTTCTGGGATTCTGCGGGTCCAACGTACTTTCACCAGGTTGGGGGCTTGCTGGCTTATGATATTCCGACGACAAATCTCTTTTTTGGCACGGATTTCCCGTATGCCCCGATTTTCACGTATGGTCCGTCGTTGGTTGGTATTCAGACCTCGCCGTTTGTCACGGATGCCGAGAGGCTTGGGATATTTGCTAGCAATGCACGAAGATTGTTTGGTGACCGTATTCCATTGTAGATAGCATCTCAATCCTACATAACGCATGAATTATAAGCCTTTGTATAAAGTTTATTTACAATGTGATCAACGTTCAAGCTTTTCCTGAACACGTAGAGAGGCAGTAAGCACCTTGTACGAGAAGCCGGTCAGCTTACCAGTAGCACAAGGAGGAAACAAGGGAGAGAAATGATAACTTATTTCCGAATAGGAAGTCATGGGGTGTGGGGAGTAGTTCGAGAACCACAAGCAGTGGTAGAATATGTGATATTGTAATCTTTTCATTCATGGCAGTAGTATAGTCATTTCAGATATCGTTCATGTCATTGGCTCTAATAGTCCACTGAAGTCTGGATACCTTGTCATCCTGTTTTCCTTGTGCCTTCAATAAAACCATGCATCCGTCACTTCTCCGAAATTTCGCCATTTCACCATTTCATGATGATCAAACACTAGGACGAACTATAAAAAAATACATTAGACATAACTACCCTATCCAGGAAAATGCCTGCTTGGTAACTTACAACTTGGTGCAACCAAAAGACTTGTACTGCCTGGTGTAAGTCGCACATTCCTTTTGATAAGGTGCACCGACTACATGCTTTGACTGCTCATCGTACAGTCCCTTGCAGCCAGCATCATAGTAAGAGCGGCACTGATAGGTGCCGTCGTATGTGAAGAGAGTCGAAATTGGGAAGATGTTGTCGTCGGTGCATTCGGAATTGGAAGCACCGCCATTGATGTATTGTCGGCATTCGACATTGGTATATAAGGTGCCGTCAAGTTCAACACAGGCACCGTATGCGTCTGAAGTCATTATGCGGTAGATGGTCAGACCGTTGGCATCACAGTCTGGAGCATTGTAGAAGGTGGCTTCAGAGTTCGTTAGTTCAGTAGAATGAGAGGGTAAGCATGTATGGCCTACCTTCCCAAGCAGTGGCCACGCTGAGGAGGGTTGCGAAGAGAGAAAGGCGAGAGAAGAGCATGTTGGCGAGGGGTTGTGAATTTAGTGAAGAAGAAGAGAAGGAGATTTTTTGGACTGTATTCTTGTGTTTCAATTCTGCCGAGGCTGCAAGCTGTACTTATACTTGATGGAAGTACGAGTGGATTAATGAGAGGCTCACAATGTGCAGTATTGTAAAGCACTACCGATGTCATTATGGATCCTCAATTTTGGCCCCAAGCCAATTGATCATGCTTGACCCGAACTAAGCAGTTTTCAGGACACCATACTAAGGCGGTTGTGGCCCACGGACAGCCACTCCTTCCGTAGTCTTCCCGAAAAGCAATTTAGACTCTGCGGTTTTATTTGCATGACGTATGGCATATAGCTAGACTATGGTTCTGTCAGGGCTCCAAGACCTCGACTCCAACATGTTGGTGACGATTTGGCTGTAGAATTTTGGAGGTGGAGGTGGAGGCCAAGTTGGTTAGATGCAAGGTTAGTGAGTTTGCTGGCCGGTGGAATGGTGTCAGTTCAACGAAAGTGTGTTCATGTAGTCTTTCTTTGCACAGGACTGGGAAGACAATGTTAGACCAAATGATGCCCTCTGTATTGATGAATATGAGCCAGACCAACATGGCTTCTGGATGCGCCGGGGGATTGTTGGCCAATGAGCTTGTGTCACTGTTCAACAGACGCGTCCGTGGGCACGGTCTGTTGGAAAACCCAGATAGGGCTGCAATGAAGCCGTTTGTGGTTTTAGACAAGACACGTGGCTGGCCAAAAAATACATAGTCAATAGAAGCAAATGCCGTGTCGTGGCCAACAGCCTGGACAAGCGTATGTGGTGGCATCCAGTCGGTCTGCCGTGGATGAAGTGTACATACTATGCAAGACGAGTTAGCGGCGGCAGAAGCGGCGCCCCACCTTGGCTTGCAGGGATGCGGCAGCAGAGATCTCCGGGGCCGAACTTTTTTTGCGACCGCTTGCGACTTGTGAAATTTGTACACACGCGACAATTCCCTTGCAAATTCCCCTCCTCGGATCCATGGCGCCCAGTTTCGATGACGATTTTGTCTACACCATCTCCGACCATGACGATGTGTCCGACGATGGTGGCGCCGACGATTCTGCGGCGGCGAGCGCAAAGCTAGCAGGCGCTGGCAAGAAGAGGAAATACACAGAGGATCCAGACCTGGGTGTCAGGCCCAAGGAAGTCGCCTCAAAGAAGGCAAAGAAGGACAAGAAGAAGGGAAAGAAGGGAAAGCAAGTCGAGCCCGAACCAGAGCCCGAAGACGACGAAGACGAGAACGTAATGCCACAGCCAGGCGAGGACATTGAGCAAAATGACGACATTGCCAGCGATTTTGAATTTGCTGTGGGCGATATAGACACGGGATTTGTGGAGGAGTTCGACGGCTGGGGAAACGACAATGGCACGGTCGCACAGGAGTCTGGAAAGAAGAATACTGCTGTAGACGTCGACGACATCATTGAGCGCAGGCGGAATAAGCAGAAGGCAAAGCAGACTGCCGAGCCAGATTCCTCAGATGCCTCGGTCGATGGTGACTTTGAGGGTTTCGGCGACGACGACGAGCTCATGGCGGAGGATGGCTTCGGTATGGGCGCTCCCAGCGACTCTGAAGACGAAGAGGATGAGGAGGAAGGTTCAGACAATGAACAAGACAGGGCAAATGACGACTCTGATGAAGAGGATGGTTCAGACGGCGATCAAGACGAAGAGGAAGATTTACCTCACGTTCCCCACCCTATGGATCTCGAGGCTGCCGAGACAGAAGATGAAGATGCAAGTGAGCAAGAAGACGCCGTCGAAGCCAAGAAGGCTGCCGCTTTCTTCGCGCCCGAAGACAGTGTCACAATCAAGAAGAAAAAGGGCACAAAAGGTGCGACAGGGTCATTCCAGGCCATGTCACTCTCGCGACCTATTCTGCGGGGCCTAGCATCCGTAGGCTTCACGGAGCCGACTCCGATTCAGAGCAAGGCTGTTCCTATCGCCATGCAAGGAAAAGACGTTGTTGGTGGTGCCGAGACTGGTTCGGGTAAAACAGCTGCTTTCCTTATCCCCATCCTTGAGCGTCTGTTGTACCGCCAGAAGAAGATCCCGACCACGCGTGTTGCCATCTTCATGCCTACGCGTGAGTTGGCAGTACAATGTTTCAATGTTGCTACGAAGCTCGCGTCGTTCACCGATATCACTTTTGCATTGATGGCTGGTGGTTTCTCTTCGCGCGAGCAGGAAGCTGTTTTGAAGACGAGGCCAGACGTGGTTATTGCAACTCCCGGTCGTTTTATTGACCACATGCATAACACGGCTGCCTTTCAAGTTGAGAACCTCGAGATCCTTGTTCTTGATGAAGCCGATCGTATGCTCGAAGAAGGGTTCGAAAGCCAGCTAAATGAGATCCTCACCACCATCCCTAAATCACGCCAGACAATGCTCTTCTCCGCTACCATGACGAGCTCAGTCGACAAGCTGATTCGAATTGGTATGGATAAGCCTGTGCGGCTCATGGTGGATTCTAAGAAACAGACTGTCAAAGGGCTGACGCAGGAATTCGTGAGATTGCGGCAAGGCAAGGAAGACAAGAGGCTCGCATATCTGATGTATATCTGTGAAAAGATTTACACTGAGAAGGTTATCGTTTTCTTCAGACAAAAGAAAGAGGCGCATAGGGTTCGAGTTGTGTTCGCACTTTGTGGGCTCAAAGCAAGCGAGCTTCATGGTAACATGAGTCAAGAACAGGTAAGTTGTTCTCCACGCTGTATATACAATGTTGTACTGACAACTGCATAGCGTATTCAAGCTGTTGAAGCGTTCCGTTCTGGCAAGTCCTCTTACTTACTTGCGACTGACGTTGCCTCGCGTGGTCTTGACATCAAGAACGTTTCAACAGTTATCAACTACGAAGCGCCTCAGACGCACGAGATCTACTTGCATCGTGTCGGTCGTACGGCTCGTGCCGGACGAAGCGGTCGAGCGTGTACACTTGCCGCAGAGCCGGACCGTAAAGTGGTCAAGCAAGCGGTAAAGGCATCGCGCGAGCAAGGAGCCAAGGTGGTCAGCCGTCAAGTCCCTGCGGAGGAGACGGAGAAATGGATGAAGAAGATCAAGAGTCTGGAGAAGGAGATTGAGGAGGTTTTGGAAGAAGAGAAAGAGGAGCGTGCTATGACTGTCACTGAGCGGGATCTCAAGCGCGGTGAAAACCTGATTGTGCATGAAGATGAGATCAAGGCTCGACCGAGACGTACATGGTTTGAGACGGAGAAGGAGAAGTTGGCTGAAAAGGAGAGGGGTGCGGCAGCGCTCAATGGGCCGGCTGGAGGTAAGGACAAGAAGAAGAAGCTCAGTGGAAAGGACAAGAAGAAGCTGGAAGCAAAGGATGTGCGCAAAGACGGCAAACAGTGGAAGAAGGGCAAGGGGGATCGTGGCATGAGCACAAGAACTGCAAAGGAGAAGCAGTCCAAGATGAAGTCCAAGTCCAAGAAGATTGCGGCCAAGTCGAGTTTCAAGGGCTTCAAGGAGTAGGCATGTAGTTGGGTTTAGTGTTTTTGCATAGGATGAGCAGAGAAATGTACACTTACATAATGACAACCGTGACAATGGGGCTGATGTGCAGTTGACCTCATGTGCCAAGCAAGCCCCTATCTGGCTTAGGCGGGTAACCGGGACCTGACGGACGAACTGGCGAAGGAATTCTGGCGCTCAATTTCCAGGTACCACAAACCTGCACTCAGCTTGCTCCTTGACACGTACACGCTCTCCCCGCAGACACTTGCATACCTTCACTTTGCTTTTGCGGCGGTTCGTCCCACAACGCTGTGTTCCTCGACCCTTGCAGTTCCTGCAGCCCACAGGTTCGTTATCGGCTTATCGGCGCCGACTAGACATTCGACAACTTTCTGGCCCGCACAGCTCCAACAGCTGCCGCCGGCTTCACACGACACACTCCGCTCAACCATCAACGCGTCGCCTCTGGCTCCTTGCATCGGATCACACACAACTGCTGAATTCTGAGCCTCTATCTGCTCTTCTTACTACACGCATCGCTGTTGCCTAGTACGTCAGAGCGTAATCAGCGCACGCACTCGACCTTCACCCAACAGTAAGCGCAGCGGGGTAATCCGGGATATCTCAGGCCGCAAAGTCCAACACGTACCGAGCTCGCAATTTCAGTACGCGACTGCGCGGAAGAGACAGTCCCCTTCATCATGGCATCTGTTCAGCAGCAAGCCAATGGCAACGGCAATGGCGCAGCAGTGAGGCCCCCAAGACCGGAGCACGAGGGCCCCCAAGAGAACATCTTCCTCTTCATCCCCAACTTGATTGGTATGCGCGCTCTTCTCACACCATTCCCGTTATACAGCTAACAGACTGGTAGGCTACTCGCGCGTCTTCCTTGCCTTAACATCGCTCTACTACATGCCTCTCCACCCACGCACATGCACTCTCCTCTACAGCGTATCCTGCCTTCTGGATGCACTGGACGGCTATGCCGCCCGCAGATACGAACAGAGCACCAAATTCGGGGCCGTGTTGGACATGGTCACGGACAGATGCACCACAACCTGCCTGCTCGTTTTCTTGGCCCAGGCTTTCCCTCGGTGGAGCATCGTGTTCCAGCTGCTGATTTCCCTGGACCTGGCGAGCCACTACATGCACATGTATGCCACCTTGAGCATGGGTGGTAGCGCGCGCAGCCACAAGAATGTCGATGAGAGCAGGAACTGGCTGCTGAAGCAGTACTACTCAAACAATGTACGTCTGAAGTGCGCTACCGTTTGGTTGCAGTAACCCTTTCCATGCCTTGGCTGCTGACAATATTCACAGAAAGTTCTCTTCACACTCTGCGCCATGAACGAAGTCTTCTTCATCGCCCTATACCTTCTCTCCTTCAGCTCACCCTACCTCTCGCCCACCCTATTCTCCGACTCCAAGAACCCGTCTTCCCTTCAACCCGGCTCGCCTGCAGCCCCGGAGCCTTCCATGTTCTTCGCTAGCCCCTTTTCTGCTGCAGCTATGGAGATGGCCCGCGCAAACAAGATGGATTCCACCGTTCCTTGGATCTTCATGGTGGTAGCGCTGCCATTTATGCTGATCAAGCAATGGATCAATGGTGTGCAGATGAAGACAGCAAGTCAATGGCTTGCCGAAGGTGACCGTGAGGCGAGGAGGCTGGCAGGCCTACCCAGGAGAAATGGCTCGAAGAAGAGCCAGTAAACACATCGTTGAAAGACGAGAGATATCAGCTCTCACCGCATCGCGCAGCTGTGTCTACCTATGTAGGCTGTGTGGACTGGCTTAGCGTTGAGGTTCGGCCGTGGTATGGCAAACCCTCTGCCAATGCTAATTTGCTCAGCAAAGTACGGGTAACCCAATGGCCCCAGTGCAGTGGTCTGAAGTATATTGATCACTGTGCATTTCCTACACCTTCTTCCATTAGCGATCTTGTAGTCACTGGCGATTTTGGCTTTTTGCCCCTGGCATCATAGTCTTTCTATTTTCCATTTCCAGAGTCTTGATCGCACACTTGCGCTTCATTTGCACTTCTTACTTCTGCTCTTCGTTTACATATTGTAACTCTTATAGATCGTGCCACGGCACAATACTCGAACGAGCTTCGATGGCCTCGTCCATAATAATCAAGTACAGAAACGAAACAAGGAAAAGCATACGTAAGAGCACTTTTCAATTTTAGCGTGATATGAAGGGATCATAGAATTTGCGCAAGGACTTGTGCCTAGACACAATGTATCGTTGGAGAAGGTCGTAAAAGGTGATGGGGGACAGAGCCCCAGACATCTCGAAAGAGAAGAGAACAGAACAAGGCCGCACCATTCAAAATACCACTGATATCCCAGGCCTCTTCCTGTCATGACGATGCCAGGACATTGAGTACCTTTGATCCACAACCACCCCCTGACATCATCCGCCGCCTACAAAGCCAAAACACCCGCAACCGCAACCGCAATACCCGCACCCATAACTCCCACCGCACTACGCATACCGGACGCACCTCCTGTCTCCTTCGCACCCGCGCCACCACTCGTTCCCGTCGGGCTGCTACCTCCCGACTGGGTCTCAGTCTCATTCTTCCTCTCCCCCAAGATGGCCTGGTCAATCAACCCCTGCACCTCCTTGTTGAACTCGTCATAGTAGGCCTTGACATCGGTCGGCAGCGCACTGTACCACACTGGCGTCGTAGAGAAGGTTTCCAACGCGCCGATCTCGGTTACTTTGGGAGGAATCGAGTAGGTGGCTGTTGCGGCAAAGGAGGCTAGGCCTTTGTGTGCCGAGGCGGCGCTGGAGACGGCAGCTGGGTCGCCGGTTAGAGAGGCGAGGCCGGATGAGACTTGGGAGAGGATAGAGGATTTGTAGGCGGAGAGCTGGGTGTTGGGGGTTAGTTGATGTTGTTTTTAGAGAGAAAAAAGGGGGGGAGGGGAAAGAAACGTACATCTGTGAGGACGTTGAGGTTGGTGGGGAGGGGAGTGGTTATGATTGCGAATTCGGCGACGGTGGTGGATGCTGCTGCCAGGATGGCGAAGATGAGAGTATTGGAATACATCTTTTCTTTTCGATGATTTCTTTTTGGTTGTTGACTTGGATTTGGGTTGTCTTTTTACACGTAGATTCGTTCGTCTTTAGACAATGTCGGTTATATGTCAAGGTTGCAAAGCGAAAGTGAGGTGATTATATATAAATATAGCAGCAGCTGAGAACGGTTTCAGCTGGTTCCACAAAAAAACCGTTTGCTCTCAGATGAGGAAAGAACGAGTGAATCCGAATGTTCAAAGTGAAGAGTGAGGCAAGAATTTGGGGAAAGGGGGATGGGACACCATGTATGGGGAAAGCGAAAAGCGGGTTCAAGCGACTGCTTTAAGTAAAATTGGTTTCTTGGGCGTACAATTCCGTGCATAGATTTCAACTCGGCCCCCCGCTGCACACGCGCTCGCGCTCGCGCGCCAACCAGTACAGCCCTGTGTTCCATCCTTTTACTCGAGACGCCCAGAATCGGGCGTGTGCGTACGTGGGGGGTAAGTGAAGTGCGAGACAGGACTCAGCCACGCCCTAAGGATACACCAAGCGTATAGCATTTAAATATGGCAACAAATGCTGAGCAGTGCAGTGTTTGTCAGCCGCGCCTTCGTAATTTTCTGTCTTTTTTTGGGATTGTTTAGTCGGCACCTCCACATAAAAAACAAACGGGAGGGAGAATGGGAATTGCGGGAAAAAAGAAAAGGGAGGCATGGGGAATGGACATGGCAGAACGAGGCTAGATGGGGGTTTGTGCTCAGACGTTGACTGTTGCACGCTGCAATCGATTACTAGTAGTACGTTCGACCCACAGATAAATAACCCTCCCTTGAACGACACGCGTTCGGTGCGACAAATACACGTTGCTAGAGCAGCCAGCCCTGACCGACATCGACGATCACATTACGTTTGATGGCTTTCGGAGAATTCTTTTGTTTGACAGAAATGTGTTTTTCAGGAGGTGGTGTGGGTAATTCCATTATTTCTTGTGGCGGGTCTGTTTCCGGATCTTGGACCGCATTAGCGTCGGCTCTATACGCGATAAGCCTTTTTGTGAGAGATGGGGCTGTGTCTTCTAGGCCTCCCAATACATTTATCATGACATTATCCTTATAAAGCAGACCCGAGTTCTCGCGCGGGTGCCCTTTTATGTCATTACTCAAATCTCGCGTACAGCGGTGTTGACTCCGGCGCGCTCGTTGCCTGCCTTGTCCGTGGCAATTTCGCGTTCTTCGCTGGATGCCTCGCTTGCAACCTCAGCCGTGTGAGAGAGGCTGGCTTTGCGTTCTTTCCAGCCCAGGAAGAGGAAGCCGATGATGACGACGATCCAGTATACGTTGTATGAAATCACAGAGCCGTAGGTCGCGCTGTTCTGCCAGCCGAGCAGGGAATTGAAGATTCCCCAACTGTGAAGCGACGTTAGCGGGGATCTTGTATTCGAAATGACATATGCTTACCCGCCACTACCGTTTTCTAGCGGAGAACAACACTATGGCGCAAAAGTCAGCCTAGGAATCCGAAGATAGACGAGGTCAAAACTTACGTTGACGTGCCAAACGCTTTTCCTGATATCATAGCTGCCAGGACCCGCACCGGCTTCAGCAGCACCCTCTCCAGCAAGCTTGACCCATGCATTTTGCTCAAGACTCCAGACACCCTTAGAGAAGAGACCTGCAGCTACGAGATAGAGAAAGCATGTGGACACCACAAGGAAGATCTGCAGCGAGGTCTTGTTGCCGCCTTTGTAGATCAGATAGCCGACCAGAGCGCCTGCACCCAGGCCACAAATGACAGCAAGAGGAAAACTTGTCGCTGGAGCGCTGAGACTTACACCAGCGATGAACCTGGATTCTAGTTTAGCCGGAGAAGATTTTATGAAAGTTGGGTCGCATCGACTTACAGCACTGCTTCGATGCCCTCGCGAAGCACCGTTACAAACGGCAAGATGAACATGGCATACTTCTCAGTCCAGCGCTTCAGTTTACCTTTGACAGGTAGATTAAGATCTTTCTGTTCCAGCACCTTGGAAATCTTGGCCCTCCATTTATCCTGGAGCTTGCTGACGCGAAGCAAAGCTGCGCCCATGAGGGTGATAATGACGCTAGCCACGAGTCCAAAGACGCCTTCCCAAATATTCTCAGCAGACTCAAAAGTATTCTTTCCTGCCGTGTAAAAGGTTCCTATCACGCCGGCGCAGATGATTAGACAGATGAATACGCCTGCTGCCACGCCGTACCAGACCTGGCGCACGAGCCGCTTATAGACGGCGGCATCTTGCGAGGGGCCTAGAGTTTGCTTGAGGAAGGCAAGGAGCACAGAAACAATAATGCTGGTTTCTAGACATTCGCGGAAGCAAATGAAGAAGACTAGTAGTACAAAGTTAGTACGAAAGGCGCTAAGTGTTCGCGTGGAGGGGCAGTTGTTATATAGTCTGCTAACACACCTGGTACTGCAAAGACGTTTGGCATCTTGATAGTTGTCAAGCTCGCTCAATTGGCATTCGATCTGAGAATCAGATAAAATGCGAGGAGTTTAAGAAGACAGGATCTAATCAGATGGGGGTGGGCGGCGCCTGCTCTCAGCTTCCTCGTGCATGTGCATCCCGTCTCTGTACCATGACGCTAGCGTCAAGCCGAGTTTCGGAATACCTGTGCCCTGGCTTTTGATTAAGTTTGCGAGCCGAGGTGAGAGGACGGGCCGATGAAATGTCGTGAAAGTTTTTTTTTTCTGTTGGTGTCATTGTTCTCAGAAGCCCTCGGTAGTACTGGTGGTGCTGTTCAATCATTGTTTTCACGTTTGTCTACATAGTAGTACCACGACCATGCCACACAACAGCTACCCCTACAAAACCCCTACACACTCCAAAAATCGCCACAACAATGATCTGCAAGTTTCTCATGCCCAGCCACGCCAAATCAATTCAAGACTTTAATAGCGCAGGCTAAGGCAGGCTTGTTGGTTCTTCGGCGCCTCTTAACCAACTGGATGGGCCGATAGTGGTCCAGATTATCAGATGGTCCGATAACAGGCGCATCGGTGACACCCCGCAGCGAATCACGAGACGGGATGCTTGACGCAAGCCAGACATGATTGGATATGCGGCCCGTACATACACCAGGCTTGCCAGAAGAGCATATGTGCCCCGCTCGGTGTTGTTTAACCAGTGCCTTTTCACGCTGCAAGCTTTTGGCAGATGATCTGATAACAATGTGCCGTGGCTTCAGCTAGTCGCCGGCAGCTGATGGCAAGGCATAATCTGATTTTCAGGTATCGGACCAGTCTGGTGCCATTTATCTGATGATCCCATGCTCACACAGTCAAACCTAGTCTTGTCTGATTATCGGCCCCTTGAGCTGAGTAAGTCGTGGTGTACTCCCGCTTGCAGGACCATCCAGTACAGCTTTTGTAGCTGACTAGACGCTTCAATTCTCACCTCGCCGCCCAACATGGCGATTTCCTTGTCAAATTTCCTCGTTTCACTGCTACTTCTGGGGTCGACTGCTCAGGCTGCGACTGTTACCTACGACTTCGATGTAGCATGGATATATGCGAATCCAGATGGACAGTATAGACGCCCAACCATTGGAATCAACGGGCAATGGCCCATCCCAGCTATCGTAGCAACAAAAGGCGACCAGGTCATTGTCAATGTCAAGAACTCGCTGGGAAACGAGTCGACGAGTTTGCATTTTCACGGTTTGTTTATGAATGGCACGACGCATATGGACGGCGTGGTTGGAGGTACCCAGTGTGGGATCCCTCCAGGTAGCTCTTTTACATACAATTTCACAGTGAGTATCGAGTTTTCCAAGAAGAATAGCCAAAGCTGATCTTTATAGGTTAACCAACCAGGAACATATTGGTACCATAGCCATGAGCGTGCTCAGTATCCTGACGGCCTCCGCGGACCGCTCATTGTGCATGATCCAGAGAGTCCATACAAGGATCTTTACGACCAGGAGGTCGTAGTAACATTATCTGACTGGTGAGAAAATCCCCTAAAATGGAGATCATCGAAAGAGAGTGACTGACCAAGTACGATTATACTTGCAGGTACCACGACTCAATGCACAAACTTCTCGCAAGCTTCCTTAGCATTGCCAATCCCTCAGGCGCAGAACCTGTGCCTCAGGCAGCCCTGCTCAACGACACCCAGAACCTGACTGTCAGTATTGAGCCTGGCAAAACATATCTCTTCCGCATGATCAACATGGGCGCTTTTGCCGCCCAGTACGTCTGGTTCGAGGAGCACACGATGCGCGTTGTTGAAGTCGATGGTGTGTACACTGAGCCCATGGAAGCAGATATGATTTACCTCACTGCCGCTCAGCGCTACAGTGTGCTCGTCACTGCCAAGAACGATACAAATTCCAATTTTGCCTTTGTCGGCAGCATGGACGAGGATATGTTCGATACGGTGCCTGAAGGGCTGAATCCTAATGTCACGGGATGGCTAGTATACGATGACAAAAAAGAACTACCAGCTGCGAAGGACGTGGATGCTTTTGAACCGTTTGATGATTTCAAACTCGTGCCGTGGGATAAGGAAGGAGCATTCGATCGTGTCGATCAATCCATCACTCTCGACGTGAAGATGGACAACTTGAACGATGGAGCAAACTAGTAAGTCATCTTCCCCCCCCGTATTCTCGATATCAGACATCTGACACATACAAAGTGCCTTCTTCAACGACATAACCTACGTCGGCCCCAAAGTACCCACCCTCTACACCGTCCTCTCCACAGGTCCCAACGCCACCGACCCTATCATCTACGGCAGCAACACCAATGCCTTCATCCTCGCCCAAAACCAAGTTGTAGAAATCATCCTCAACAACCTGGACCCCGGAAAGTACGTCGTCACTCCCTTCCTCCCCTAAAGCAAAAAAAAAAAAAGAAAGATATCTAACAAGCCAAAAAAGGCATCCCTTCCACCTCCACGGCCACACCTTCCAAGTCCTCCTCCGCAGTGACGCAGACGCAGGTTCCTACAACACCTCTTCACCTTCTCCCTCGTCGCAAAACCCCACCCCAATGCGCCGCGACACCATCCTCGTCCGCCCCAACGGCCACCTTGTCCTGCGCTTCCGCTCCGACAACCCGGGCATCTGGCTCTTCCACTGCCACATCGAGTGGCACGTCGCCTCGGGCCTCATCGCCACCATCATCGAAGCCCCCTTGTCCGTCCAGCGCCAACTCGACGGCAAAATCCCCCAGGACCACTGGGATGTGTGTCGTGCGGCCAGTGTGCCCACGCAGGGCAATGCCGCGGGAAATACAAAGCATCTCGACGATTTGAGTGGAGAGAATAAGAGTCCTGGGAGATTGCCCGACGGCTTTACCGGAGGCGGTATTGCCGCGCTGGTCATGAGTGTGGTGAGTGCGTTTGTGGGAATTGCCGTTATTGCGTGGTATGGAATGAAACCTGTTGGGGGGGTAAGGTGAAAAGGCAAGGGGTTTGTATATAGTTGAAAAGGAAAAAAAAGAATGGGGGGGGGGGGGGGGGGAGGAAGCAAAGAATTCCTAGGTGCAAGTGAATGATTTGCAAAGGAATCCTTTCTTTTTTTTAAGTTGGGTTTTGCAAACTAAAGATTTTTTTTGACATGTAGTTAGTCGAATACATCTTTTCTCTATCTCTCTCATGTTTTTTTTTCGGGGGTTCGTTTTTAACGAAAAGAGAAGGAGGGAGGGAGAGAGAGAGAAAAAACATCATCACTCCTCGTCCCAGTAATAATTATACATGTCCATTCCACGCAGCGCATCCGCATAATTCTTCCCCGGCGTTGCACCCGCAGCGCCTGCACAAACAATCAGGGGCAAAAAGTGCTCGGCCCCGGTATTCGGATGCGCAATATACGAATGCGGCCACGTTCTCCAATGCAGAAACTTGTCCTCTCTCTTCGCATCGTCGTCCGTCATGGCAGCATCGGTAACATGCTTGCTCCACTCTGCAATCTGCGCTTGGAGCGACGGATTATTAATCTGCTGGAAGAAGCGCAAGTTGTGGAACGTGGGGAAGCCTGAACCGACAATGGCAATGTTTTGGCTGCGGAGCGTGGATAGCGCGCGGCCGATGGCGTAGGATTGTGCGGCTGACTCGGAGGAGAGGACTGAGATTTGGACTATGGGGATTGAGGCCGGGGGGTCGATGAGTTTCATTGGGACGAAGACGCCGTGGTCCCATGCTGTATGGTTCGTCATCAGTCCGACGTAACCTAACTCAACAAACAAGAATGATGGAGGAGTGAGAAGGACTTACGTCGCTTGGGGTCTTTTTCGCATTCGATACCCGCTTCACTGAGTGCCTTGACGACTTGGTCTGCCACCTCTGGACTACCAGGTGCATCGTGTTTGACCTGGTAGGATTCGGGTGGGAAGCCGTAGTAGTCGTACAGCAACTCGTGTTTGGGGCCGCTGGAGACGGTAACCTTTGTTGTAGACCAATGGGCTGTAACTAGTACGATTGCTTTGGGTGCCTCTGGTGTGCCCAGCTTGAGGATCTTGGGCACCCGCGTCTTGAGCGACTTTGTGATGGCTTCATGCGATGGATCGCCGAGAAGCGGCATGGGGCCTCCGCCGTGGGAGACGGAGATCACGGGTGCAATACGCGTCATGTTGCCGGCGTAGGATGATATTGGAAGTTGCTCTACGCCTCGGAGGGGATTGATCGTGGCGTTGCTGGAAGAAGAGGGCTGTTGCGCAGAGGTTCGTTGTATGCCAAGTAGGGATGTGATTAGGGAAGATGCGCGATGAAATGGTTTCATGTTAGATGTGGTAAGAATGCTAGGAGAAGCTTAAGCTGATATATATGCAGGTCCGGACGAATTGAGAGCATCGCGGCTTCGGGATTTATCGAGCCGTGAAAGAAGCGACCTAACAGCTTACACTACATAGTAGATATATGTATTTGTAAGATAACTTGTAAGTGCGGAAACGCGCCGCTCCTACTACTACTCGATAGCGCGATGTCACGTGTCAGGGTCGCGTCAAGTATGTACACAGCATGGAGAGATGAAGAGCAGTAACAGCATGGTCCCATCGTGGGAGGTCTATGTTATCATCAAGGTCGATATTCGAATGCGCCAGAAAAAGAGGTGGGAGGTGCTGCCAGGAACGGTACTACGTAGGTAACACGACTACTATACGACTTTCTCAGTGAAGACGCCGGACACATCACACCCTTTTGCCCTCCCTTCATCAGCGCTGCAAAGTCGATATTGGCAATATGCGTCTCTGCTTCTCTATGCTACTAGGCAGGCACCCATGCGGCCTAGTTGGGTTTTGCCCTTGGACTCGCAACAGGGGAAGAGGTGGATCGAGTGCCAAAAACGTCAGCGACGCCATTCTCAGTGCCGTCTTGCCACATTCCTGCACTTGCAGAAAAAGCCCGTCTCACTTCTCTATCCTCCTCGTTCAAACTGACACTCGGCAAGGGTTTTGGCTGTGTGTTGATATAGCTGTTGCCACTGCTGCTTTCCTTCTGCCTAGGCATGTTCTGAGACTCGGAGCCCAGCCATGCCGTCATGTTATGGCTTTGTAGTGCTAACATTGTACGTATGTCTTCGCACAAGCCTTGCTGGTTTTTGGAATGCGGGTATATCTGGAGGAGAGATGTGAGGAGCAACGTGTGTTCGATTAGATGGTGGGGATTGACATTTGACTGGACACTGGTTTTGGGAAAGTCTCGCACATATTCGACGACTTTTCTGCGGAGGGTTTCTTCGCTCTGAGGAGTAATCACGAGGTTCGGGATCATTGGAGGTGGAAACTGATGGTACGGAGCGTAGGATACTGGAAAGCTCGGTCGGATCTGTTGATATGCGAATGTCTGCGTTGGAAGAGCATGTTGCATCAGGAAAGGAACGTCAAATGGGCCATGTACTGGAAAAGCATTCAGGTTGGAGTGTGGCGCAGAAACCGTCCTTGTATTCATTCTCCGGTAGATGTCGTGACTTTGGTGGTTGTTTCGCGTGCTTTTGTTAAAAGGCGCATTCGTCAATCCCGACCTCCGAGCGCCATGGCTGTATAAATCCTTGCGCCTGTTCCCTATGAACCTGTGGGACTCCGATGTTTTTTCATCTCGATTCTTCCGTTTCGGTTCACATATTGTTGGACGGGGAGGTGACGAGCCCTCGTTGACAACAATCGGGTCGTGGCAGCTACCGCTCATGCTGGCAAAGGGCTTCGGGGTTAGTTTTCGCAAAGCAGAAGAGAGGGGTTGATGAGGAGGGTTGGGTGAGAGATTCTTTGTTTCGGCCGTGTTTGTGGTCGTAGCTGTCGACGGGTGAAGGGTGATCGGTGAAGGGTGATCGATATCATGATCACTGATGGAGAATACCGTTGAAAGTGGAATACTGGATGATTTCGGGATCTCTACTGCGGTCTTTGCCTTTTTTCTACGAGGCTCTTTAACATGGATAGTGTCGCTAGCTGGTTTCGCGACTTTGGGCTTCTTAGTGCCAGCGATTAAACGTTTTGCATTTGCGGTGCTCCGCCGAGTGGAGACCATGTTGTGTCGAAGTGCGTCGAGACCACGCAAACGATATGAGGCAGAACCAAGACCTTATCTGTCAATCTGTTTCTGAAGTTGTCGTAATCAGCACCACACCTGGCTCGGTTGGATACGATCCCTTCGCGTGCTATGTTCTAGTGTTTCTTTGACTGTGAGCAGACCTAACTCTCCGACAAGAATGTAGAGAGAATAGAGACGAGAATGGAGGGTGTGATTTGTTAGAAAAAAAAAAGCAGAGTTGTGATGTTGCCTATGTATGTTTAGAAGGCGCGGGGTGCATGGGAAAAGACATCCAGTGTAAGGGGAAGGCGCAACTCGTATATGAACAACAATCTTGGAAACAAACATGTGGCTGACACTCTAGATTAGAGACACTTGAAAGAAACTTCTTAGTTAAACTCGCGCTGTAATAAAAGACACAGAGACATTAGAAAGAATGATTAGGATAATCCTTTCATCCCCACTTCTCTGGCGTACGCCGAAACAAGCTCTTCACTCAATCCGCATCCAGAAAAGCACGAAGCTTCACCAATTCTTCCTGATCTCGAAGTTCACTAACCACGCGATTAATAGCTCCATCATCCCACGCGATGCCATGCCACAGCAACACGCCCATGTCCCGCATCGTCCTCACTTCATCCTCGCGCGCCTTCAGACCCGGTGCAGCTGCGAACAAGTGCTCCCAGAACGCCTCTCGAAGCTTTGCGGCTCCTCCAAAGTAGACCCATGTAGATGTTGTGCTTGAAGAATTTTGTTCGTAATATCCTAGCAAATGCTCCAGCCCATAAAGACACGTTCCAAAGGGCAAGAACTCTGCTTCAGCCCAATCGACCAAGCCAGTCATCTCCCACCGACTCTCGTCGATGATAATGTTGGATGGTATAATATCCCCGTGATTTAGAATGACAGGGTAGTCCGTCATTTCTTGCATGGCTGAAAGTGTCTTCTCTGTTCTTTTTCTCAAGCATGTGTCGGGTAGTTCTGCAGCAAGTTTCCTGAGTCGATAGATAATGCTTGAACCGACTTTGCCGCGACACTGTGAGAGTATATCTGATGTATCTTCCATTGGCGAGTCAGCTCGCGTGGTTCTGGGTGTTGGTGATGCTGGCGCTTTCGACGCGCACTGCCAGCCTTGTGCCATGAATTCGGCAAAGCTCAAGACCAATGTTTCCAGTCGTGCTTGCTCTTTTGTATTCAAGGTATGTGCGCGCGGCATCAGGCGACTGAGAGATGTACCGGGAATTCTGTTCATCTCGTAAGCCTTCAGGCTTACAGGTAGGGGTACGTCCAGGAGCGCGACGGTTGGGGCCAGCGATGGATAGATTTTGGTTGCGATGTGCATAATGTCGAGATCAAGTGCGTGAGACGCAGGCCGGAGTTGAACGATGAGTTCGTTTCTTGTGCTGCACTCTTGAAATTCCTCTGCCAGGTCCTTATCCATAACTATGCTGTGCTCAGTACCGCTCAAAGGCGCAACCAAGAACGTGCAACTGCAATATCCCTGTTGTTCAAACTCTTTCACCTCATACCCTATATATGCATTTTGTACAGCTCTCATACATGACCTTCCATCTTCGTTGCTCAGGTTGAAGCGACCCCAGAAGCTTTGAGATGCCATGATTACTTGGACGTAATCGATATTGAGATGGAGACTTAAGAGGGATCCAAGTCATGGCGGATGATGGGTGCCGCGCAAGTCATCCCGTGCTGCATTATTGATGACGGGTTGTCGCAAGCCTGTTCGCTACACATGTCCAAGTATGTGGCTACATGGTGTGTCGTACTTTACTGTGGTTCGCTGAGATGCCGCACGTGGCAATCGGGCGTGGGAGGGATGAAGGTTGGACGGAGCGGGGGTGTGGTGTGCATCGGCTTGCCGTGTAAGCATGGCCGGGTGAATCCCTCAGCAAAAAGCGCAGTTAATTATCACTCATAGAATGCTTGAATTCAGGAACATTGGGTATGAAGTTTGATAGAGTACTAAACATAGTACATTCGTCTTATATTAATTGCTATATGCGTTCGATCAATCGAACAAAGAAAAACGCCTCCCCAAATCTGAGTCCTTTTACCAAAGCCAGCTCAGTTATCAGAAGAATGGTATCATATGTGCCGCCAACTATCTTAAAACCCGCCTGCAAGACTTCTACTCTGTTTACAATGAAGCAAAGGCAACTGCAACAAAAGCAACAGCAACACTGATGAAGGATTGTGCGCTAAAGCCAGAGGCGTTGCTGGTGGTAGTCTGGGGAGGTGAGGCACCGGTTCCGCTTCCGGCACTAGCACTAGCACCAGCACCGGCACCAGCACCAGCACCGGCACCAGTTCCGTTTCCGCCAGCAGCAGCACCTCCTTGTCCATTGCCAGAGTCGGCGCCGTTTCCAGCAGATGGTGAGGTGGGTGTAGTGCCAGTCATGCCACCGGATCCAGCAGGCTCGCCAGGAGACAGGTTCTCCGAGGCTTGGGCAGCAAGGGCAGTGAATGCTTGTATGGTCTTGTTACCGCTTGTGGGCCTGTGTGCTATAGTCAGTTTCTGTCTCAAAACATATTGGATTACAGAAGGGCAAGTGACTTACGCGTTGATGGCTCCAACCATACCACTCTGGCAATGCTTGGCCTGAGAACAGTAGAACCAGATGGGCTTCGCGTCGGTAACGCGAATAGTGTAAGTCAGGACCTGGTTTGTTGCAGCGAAGGAAGCATTGGTAGGCATGAAACCAGAGAAGAAAGCGTCGGTCTTGTTAGGCATGACGTTTTGGATGGGTATGCAAGGATTATCGAAGGTGGATTGGACGACGGAATGGTTCTATGAGAACGATTAGTTCAGGAATATAACCAGGCGCAGAAACGGCGACTAGGCATACCTTTGGGTGGAACTGGAATTGAACCATGTCGCCTGGCTGAGCCGCGACATTGTTTGGGTAAAAGGCCAAAGAGCCATTGGGTCCGCCGACCTGGACAACGTGCATTCTGAGCATCATCCCTCCTTGAGCGGCGGCGAGACCAAAGATGGCCGAAACGATAGCTGTTGTTGAAAAGTACATATTGAATAACTGTGGTTGGGGTTTTTTTCCCTTTCGAAAGGCGACTCGGGTATTAAATTGGCGATTGTGTTTGTAGTATTGAAAGTCTCGTCAAGAGAATGCAAAGGCGACTAGCGCTCTGGAGTTCGTCAAAGTAACCGTTGGACTAGCCAACAGGTGTATTAGGAGATAAGGGTGAAAGACCGTGAGGTTTGGAGAAGAAAAGAAGATGCAAAGGAAACCCGCAACAAAGTAAGGAGAAAATGTGGGATGCAGGAGTGAAAAAGAGAAGCCTAAGGTGACGGTCCAGGGCCGTCTTAAGGCATGAAAGTTTTGCCATGCGTTGGCACGGCGGTTAACGGGTTTTCCGATACATGGGGTTGGGGTTGCGACAGGTTGGAGGCGCAGAGTGCTTCAGCCTCTCGATTCAGTACAAACCCTGCAAAATGAGGCTTAACAGAAGGATCATTAAGGATAGCCTGCGCTTGAGCCGACAAGACTGATTCTAATTGTTCTTGCTCACTGAGGAATAAGTACATGGAGTTGGAGCAACCAGGCGCTACGAATATTGAGTTGTATGCACTTGGCGAGCCATTGTGTGGTGTAAATCATGTTGTGAAGCTGTTGTTCGAAGTGTTGGTGCCGGGGTGTGGACGATGCGACACGCTCCACGTTTCCGTCCGTGTTTGAGCCCTGTCACGTTATGCTTCAGGCTGCGCGTCGCAACGGCAATCATTAAACCGACCAAGCTAGGCAGTCGGAACTTCTGTTTGCGAGATTGCACCACAGCACTTGTTGTTGGCCATGTGGACAATGGCGTTGGAGAAGAGGTTGGGATTGAGGAAGTACGGCCAGATGTTTCAAACACGTCAAAATGTTGGATCTTTTATTCGCTTGGCTGATCGTTTCAGTCTTGCATCAACTGTACAGAGGGAGATGACTGCACATGGCTGTGACTATTATTATGAATGCATGCCTTGGCCTGATGGCGTAGCCGCTGTCGGGTGGTGAATTGCGCAGTACCTCTGACGCGACGACTCCATTTTGACTCCATATTTAGATGAGTTGCAGAGCCGTGAGCGCTCCTTCTATCCAATGAATCCAAGCAAATGTTGTCGTGGAAGGAGGGAAAGGCTTCCGAGAGTGCACATGTCCATATGGGCGGGCCTTGGGCTACTTTTAGGGACAATATCACAAACTCGCCATGGCTGCTGGTTTTGGCTACTCAAGTATGTTTTGTGCATTTAGTCCGGCATCAAATCGCGTAGGTCTTTATAGCAAACCAAGCGGCTGCTCAAAAGTCGAGCACAAGCTGTGGCGCCAATTTCTCCAAGTCCTCGACTTGTAAGAAGCCATCGGCAAGACCGCCATTCTTGGCGGCCGTCTTTCTTTCGTCCTTGCTCCTCAAGAAGGCCTCTGTGACGAAGATGTCGATGTACTTGCCCACAAGCTTCATTGCGCCCGTTTGTATCTGCATATCGGGATCATCAAAGTTTTCGAGCAGCAGACGCGCGAGCAGCGGCCGAGGCACGACGGGGTCGGACAAGGTCGTGTTGGCTGGCGGGGGCTTTGAGCGAGCTGGTGCAGTTGCAGGTCCGACGTCTTCCATTATGGAATCGAAGTCGTCGCTATCAATTTGATCTATGAGTTCTTCAGGCGCGTCATCGTCAGACAGATCGATGACGTCAGTTGCTGGTTGAAAGGCATTCTTTTTGTTTGCAGCGCCAGATGCGCGGGATGCCGCTGGTGCAGGAGCGCGTCTTGCAGTGGTGGAAGAGGAGGCTTGGGGAGCGGCGTTGACCGGACGCGGGGGATTGAAGGCAGGCCCTTTTCTTCGGGCAGCATTAGCTCCAGTAGCTTTTGGAGGCATGATGGGTGTTGCTGAGGCCTCAATCAGGTCAGGGAGGAGGGGGGGGGCGGTCGATTGGGGTGGGCAATGCGATGGCGCGTGTGTTGATGATGCGGCCAAAGCCAAAGACGATGGACACGCGCTCTCACGTGCACATGATCCGTACTACATACACTACGCAACACTGGTACCGCGACGTCATTGATTATGTTAGGGAGACTACTACTGTACTTTGACGGATATATTCCTTGTGACCTGCAATAAGGCCGATACATTTGCATGGCGCTACCGGGCGTAAAGACATCAGCAGGGGTGAAGTATTGCGCGGATGATGCCGACTTTGCCGCAATCATGCGTATAGTAGCTGTTGTGTTGTACTTGATACGTACACAAGTTTGTGCGTGCAGTTTCTACCGTTTTGGCGTCGATGGATCCAGTAAGGCGTACAAGAATATATAGCACCAACCCCTGCCCTAGGGCCAATCTGCTTTTGAAAGCTTGATCGCAAATCACGATTCCACCAAGCGGGCCGCACGGTCGCGGCGTTCAACTCGTATTGGCAAAGCCGGTAAAGTTAGATGAAGTGCTGCACGAGTGCTACCGTACAAGTGCTCAACATGGCACCATGGGCAATGGCACCGTGCGACGAGGCGAGCAGCGGCGTGCCTTGGTGGGGAAAATGGGTGCAGAGGCGTGGCTTCAGAGAAACAAAGAAAGGCAGGCGTAGACACAGGGTTGGCTGTACATGAGATTGCATTGCAGAGGGCAGAGTTGCACAGCACTGGCAGCCGACGATGCAAAGGGTCCTGGGGTGCAGGGCGCCTGACACATCGCACACAGATGGGCGTGTAACCGACGGGCGTGTAGCAGCAGCAGAAGAAGAGGAAGAGGAAGAAGCGCAGGAGCCGATGTGCAGGCAAAGGGGCAACCTGATTGATTGATTGCTTGTACGCTCTTGGTGGCTTAGCGCTGGCTTGTCTGGTTGTTTGGAGCATGTCACTTTGGCGGGCAGCGGGTGGATGCAGCGGCAGGCTATCTGCGGTGGGATGTCGGTGTGGTTGTGTGTAGGATTGGGCGTGGGATGCCTATGTAGCTATTCATGGAACGCATGGCGAGCGAGTGGCGGACATGGAGCTGGATGCGGACGAGCAGCAGGCTGAATGCGGCATACGGCGGGCTCTTGTGGGTCAGGGTAGTCGACGTCGTGGCCTGGTGGCTGCCGAGGGGCAACATCTGGACATTGGAGTGTGGACGCCTCGACGTCTGGCCCTCTTGAGATTCTCGACATGCCGGCGACGTGGTCACGACGACGGCGGGCCGGGCGAGGTGGGGTAGCAGAACCGGCCCCCAATGCAGCCAAGTAGCCACTCTTTACTTTATTGTATCGCGCGTTGAACTAGCACCCGCCCGCCCAGCCTTCTTCGTCGCCCGACTGGTGGTGCGTGGTCGTGCAGGCAAGACGACGACGACGACAACAACAACAACAACAACAACAACAACAACAAGCCAAGTACGGGCGGGCATGTGTGCACACTGGCCTCTCAGCCGTAGGCGATGGTGGCGTGGGCGCGGTGAGGGCAAAGCGCGGTGAGGGCAGAGGGCATGTCAGGCACATTGGCATACCTAGCGACACTGTGGCTTGCTGAGGGCCTGCGGCCCTTTGTGTGCGCGCCCAGAGCCAGAGGCTCCATGGGTGATGGCGAGGCAGAATGCAGCCCAGTCCCAGCTCAGATCAGACGGCCTGCTCTTACACACTCTACCACCTACACACTAGCTCCCTCTTGCTAATGCTCATCTCATGCTCACCCCCCCCAAAGCTTGCCGGCGCCAGGCCCGCGCGCTGGTGCTGCTCCAGACACCCCTGTCCATGTACCCGATAGTGTGGCATGCGGCGAGCCCGTCAACCCAGACGCCCACCCAAGTAGGCCGCAGTATATCATACACTGGCTCGCCATAAGTCTGCTCTTCTCACGCTGCCGCTGCCACTGCCGCCCCGGCAACCCTACTATCTTTTTTTCTTCTCCCTCCCCCTCACTTGCCCGCTGCGCCCGCCCTCGCCCTCACCTTCACCCTCACCCACAGGCACTGCAGGGACCGCCCCATCACTGTCACCACTGACACGACTGGCATTACGGGCACCACAACCACCGCGGCCACTCCCGTCACTGTCGTCAATCACCGCTCCGACTCCTGGACCGCTATCTTCTCTATCGCACAGAAACATCAAGAGTCGAGCGTTTGCTGGCCGCCCCGCCCACTTGCAGCCTTTATCTACCTCTGCACCAATCCCGCCTATCTTGATTCTTGGCTGTCCACTCGCGGCTCCCCAGGCAAACACTGCACCTGCCCATCTTCGCCCTTTTTGCCATGCCCCACTCAGCCAATAATTCCACTTCCAGCCAGACCAAGATGTCGCGGCCCTCATCCGCTTCCACCCAGTCCGCCACTGCGTTTCCCAAACAGGCTGGCGCCGCCCTTCTGTCTCCAGACAACCACGCTGCAGCAGGCCCCCAGTCACCCTCAGCTTCAAACTTCTCCTTCGCCTCCTCGCCCCATTCCGTCATCGATGTTCCAGACAATTCGCATCAATATCCACGAGAGACGGCGTCTCATGCTCCCGGCTCCCTGCGACCCATGACCTCACGTGCCCGTGCCCAGTTCTACGAGAGTCAATTCGTCGACAGAGGCTCAGACATATCGTCTGCTCGCGATCGCGTCACCAAGGATGCCCCTATTGTAGCAGAGTTGCGGACAAATGTGATTGTATGTGCTCCATTTCTCCACTTCCGCTCGGTTTGTACATGCACTAACTACCAACCCTGTGTAGATCAAAGATGAATACACACTTGTCACTGACCTCTCGCACCATCTCTCCACGCGCTACCAAAGGCCCGAGACATCGATTATGATCACCGTCAACCATTCAGCATGCTTGCTCCTCGGAGGGTCCTTTGAGCCCACTTACGTCCTCACCATCAATGCCTTGCCCGTCCAAATGCAGCCCACCACCAACAAGCGCAATGCCGCTTTGATGCAGACATTCATGGCTGAGTCGATTGGCGTTCCATCAGACCGAGGCATTATCAAATTTGTGCCTATTCCCGAAGACAGCCTGGCTATCAATGGCATGACCGTCTTGGGCGAGATCGAGCGGCTAGAGCGCCAGCACGCCGAAGAGAATGGCGGTAGCATTGTCAAGCGTGCCACGACCAAGAGCTCCCGCAAATCCGCCATGACCAAGGCCAAGAGTAGCATGCAGCTTTCCCGCGGCTTATCCAAGGCAGACCCAGTGCCAAAACCAGTCGCCGCTGCGGATGTTCCACAAGATGGTCCACTCGATTCTGCGGTAGCCGTCAATGACTCGACTGCCGCCCAGAGACCCATAAGCAAGATGAGCACCAAAAGCAAGATGAGCACCAAAAAGTCAGAGCCAATTCTTTCTGTTTTCGCCAAAAGCACAACCATGCACACGAACCTGCCGCCCCCACCACCCATCCCAGTTGACAGGCCGATGACCCCAACTATCAGCAAGCGTCACAGCTTCATGAAGGTTTTTCGTCGATGAGCCATAACCACCTACCTTGTACACCGTCGTATACGCTCGTCTCAGCATTTGTCCATTTTTGCATTTCGCACAGCACGCAGACGTTGCATAGTGTGACAAAGATTGCATTATAAGGCGTTTGGGATTGGACCTTTTGGATAGCAGATTCATTACTCACCACACTGATATACCCTTTTTTTCATTTCCTTTGTTCACAAGACTCAACAGAGCAGGGCGTCAAATAGAAGTCCCAATGGCAAAAAAACATCTCACATCATCCTGTGTTGCGATTGTCATAGTGCTTGTTCCAAATCACCGATGGTGCATAGTCAGAATTTAGCTAAGATGAGAGGGGCTTACAGAACCTAGTATCATTGCTTACGGTGTTGCGTGGCATTTCGGTGCAGTCGCGAATGCGAAATCTCAGCTCGGAAAGTCATTCGTGCAGCTCTCTCACTCTCGCCTTTCCTGCCTGATTCATCCATCTTGTTACAAGAAATGTGTGGCTGCCACTAAACAACATAGACGCACGCTACCAACGGATTGTCCGTAAATTTTTTTCCCCTTCTCTCTCTAAGCGAAGCCTACGCTACGCTAAGTGCGTGGACCAGCCATGGTCTTTCGGGTAACAAGCCTTGATCTCATACCGGCAGTCGATTGACTCGGACACAAACACGCACGCGCCGTGTGGCGTTCAGCCTCATCGCGCAAGTCCGGTCTCGCAACTCACATACACACACGCGTAGCGATTGTTGCTATACTAACCTATTCTACACGCACGGATCAGCTCTGCTCATCATCAGCATCTGTGTAGCCACCCTTTGTCTTTCCTCTTCCTCTTTTGATATCTGAAACACGCTCTCTGAGTGCACGTACTTTCACTTCTGCCAGAAACTTTCTTTTGGAAAAAAAAAATAAGAAACAGCATAGGAAACAAGGGAACTTGAGGCACGGCAGGAACACCAGTGTTTGACTCTGTGAACAAAGCTTCTTAAGCGAGACATCGTGTTCGCCCGTAGCTAAAGGCGACATTGTCCTACGGCATATCCATGATTCGCCAAGCTAGAATCATTTTACTCCCCCTTTTTCTTCTTCCGCATTTTAGTAATCGCTGTGAAGGGTTGGCGGGGATATGAGTCGACATGTTTGTCAGAGCGATTGAGGCTAGAGAAAGGCTCAATAGAACTAGGATAGACATGTCTTTTTTTTTTCTCAACGTGCGCCAACTGCAGATGGATGGCACGAGAATAGACGCTGTTAGCGTGGGAAAGTGAACTCCACTGTGAGTGGTGGGGGTGAAGAGGCCGAGAGAAGAAGAAAAGAAGAAGCCACTGGACCATGCTTTTCGACTTTCAACGGCCTGTTTGCTTTTCTAGAGGTTCTTTTCCTTCGTGGTGGGTATGGGAAAGTGCACCAAGGTAAGGCTGGGTATTACTATGTATGTTAATTGACAAAACTGATGCTGTGGTGAGTACACATTCACGTGTCAAATTTGAAGGGTCTCTCTGTAATTTACCAGCGCCATCAATAAACCTCAGCCTCAACAACCATATTCCGGACCCTTGCTAATTCTCAGCAATGTCGGTAGTGCTGTTTTTTTGTACCATTATCCTTGCAACAGCCACACTTTAAACTAGTGCTAGCAGAACCTCTTCTTCCCGTAGCAACCACCCGCACGCGAGTAAACCCCCCTTGCTCGCCTGAATAAAAGCAAAAAACACCAGAACGCTCAAAGCTTGTACACATATATTGGAAACTTTAATTCACGGTGCGTAAAAAGCAACAAGCAGAGATACTAGAGGGGTATGCTTTACAAACTAAATAGACGATGTAGCCATTAGTATAATGCGCATTCACGTGTCATTGTCAAACAGAACTAGAGAATCATCTGATTTTCCTTCTTCATGCGAGGTGCTTGAAGAGAAAATACTAAAGCAGGAACAAATGCCCAACATGCGGTTTTCGTTTGGGACCTTTTTTGGACGGGGAAAAAGAGTCGGACGCAGGGTCACGGGAATTTAGTTTCATCTCAACAAATACTAACCCGTCGATCTTGTTTACAACGCCGATTAGCGGGGTAAATAGAACGTCATAACACAAACGCACAGAAATCGGAACAAGGAGAAGAAGAAGAAGAAGAAGAAGAACGTTATGCTTAAACTATTGATTTCTACATCCTCAAACGTTGATTCAAAGTAGATCAAAAAAGACACACACGCACATAAATCAAAACCAAACATAGCCTTTTATAGTCCCCCAGCCAAAATCACTTCCAACTAATTCCCCCCCTCCCACTAACCTCACTCAATCCACCCAAGACCAACCGCCCGACATCCCCCCAACAACCCTATCCGTAAACTCTGGCAACCTGGCGAGCCCCAAACAGCCTCTAGCCTCGCACTCGTCGTCGACGCCCCTCCTCAGCAGGCCCCAAACCCCACTCGGCAGGCTCTCGCCGGTCGCCCGCACCGCCTCGTCGACCAAGCTCTTGCTCTCCCTTGCCCTCGCCCTCGCCACCTCCTCCAGCCCCTTCAGCAGCCCCATCTTGACCCTGAACCGGCGATTGCGCGGCACGCCTTGCATCGCGGCGTAGTACTGTGCGAGCCAGGCGGCGAGCGGGGGCCAGGGGGCGAGCGCGAGGCCGGGGTTGGAGAGGGAGCGGCGCAGGGTGCCGAGTTCGGTGGTGAAGTCGGAGAGCGCGAGGTGCGACCAGCGGCGGCGGAGCTTGAGGAGGCGGAGGGAGAGGATGTATTCTTGGGTGTGGAAGAGGGGCGTGTTGGCGGATGGGGTGGGGGTGTGGAGGAGAGAGGTTTTGTAGATTGAAGAGGGGAAGAAGGGGTTGATTGGCCGTCTTTTTGTGGGGGTTGGGGGGTTTGTTTGGCGGCTAAGGGGGAGCGGGCGCGTGGGAGGGGCTTCGTTTGGTAGGTTTGTCTGAGTTTCGTGGGTGGCTGAGGTGCTGGGTTGAAAAGTGCTGGGGGTGGGTTTGTAGAGGATTGGTGCAGAGGATCCGGTGGGGCCTGCTGGGTCTTCCCATTCGTATAGTTTGATGCACTCGATGCATGCACAGGGGGTGTAATCGGTGGGCTGGCTGTTGGCATCTAGGTATTTGACTCGGAGCTGCTCGTATTGCTCCGCTAGTATATCGTCAGCGTCTTCGAGGTCTTTGTCTTCATTGCCTACCTGTGCTTCGTCGATTGGGACCCATTGGTCCATGTCTGCCATGATTGAGTCTTCACATGCTTGCATTTCTTCGGGAGATGCAAGAGTGAGTTCTTCCAGTGTATTCAATAGAGGATCATATTCAATCTCCATCTCATCTGGGGGGTTAGCTGGAGGGTTGGTAAAGCCGGCTCCTGTCAATGCCTGGTGCAATCTCAGTGACACCTCGTCATGATCACAACGTTCCATCATGATGGCTTCTAGCTGCACTGAGTGTATTATGTCGGTTCTAGTACGTCTTTTGTATGTTTCACTATCACTCTGGTGAAATTTGTTGTTTACTCGGGAAACTCTTATTTATCTCAAGCCTGCATGCACAGTGTTGCTCGTCTGCAATAGCGATGTGAAAGATAAATTCAATCATGTTCATACAATGTGTAATAGGTCACAGGCACACTTCTAACAACTAAACTCTCCCCAATGAAATGTGATGTTGTGACTGATAAGTGCTATCTGACTCCAATATCCAGGTCCATGTCCACGAACTAGAAAATGACGATATAGTAGACGTTGTACATGCATAAGACAAGGTTCTGGACTTTAGCTCAATCAGTACACTCCAACTGGACTACACGTCCAATGACACCTCTCAAGAACCTTGCTGTATCGCACGTGAAATGATATCGTGTAGTCTACTACAAAGAGCACAGATGAAGTCTGGCCCCGTGTGGTGGTTGTTGTCGTGCCGCAACGCTTGGTGGGACCTGGATGCATAGTGATGTCATGCCGCTGCACTAAGAGTTTTCACCCGCAGAGCCTCCCACCACTACACCCTAGTTGGACGATCGCGGACACCCAGAACCCTATCAGAATGCCATGCACATTAGGCGACTCAGGATGATTGATTAAAAACACACTGTACTGCCGGGATATTCTTCAACTATTCGGGTTTCCGGCAGTTTTGGATCAGTAAATTATCTACTGCATTCAAGATCGCGATGCACTCAAGTACCCCAAGGTTTGCCGAGCCAGTTCACTAGTTGCTTGAGGACTTTGCGAAATCTTGAGCTCCAGACCCACTCGGCCCATCTTTATCTTGAGCCGCATGCAGATCTGTCGTTGTTTCGTCGTCGGCTGCGTGCGTGCATGCCGGTAGCAAGTGGAGCGAGAACACTACCACTAATTTTTCGCTGCGCGGGCGAAGCTTGTCGTCAGATAGTTGGGCCCACAGGGGTCTGTCGCCAAACAGCTCCGATACAAGGCCAGGCTAGGGTCCACTGCTATACATACTCGTCCCATGTTGTCGTCGATGGCATCCACGCCCCCGATCCCAACGTCAATTTTTAGGCCGATGTTCTGCGCTCGACATCCTATCGTGGACAGACCCACGCTGACATACGCTCTGGCAATGGAGGAGTACTTCTCTGTAACGAGTATGGAGACCAGACGTCATATCGACAGTGGAGGCCAAATGTGGACTTTTGTTGGGTTCAAGAGGGCCTTCAAATCTCAACCCACACCCAGTGTCACTTCTCCAGCTTTTCCCTTCCAGCCAGCCTCGCGACCATGGCAATCGAGTCTCGGCACCCTTCGCCCACGCCAGCGGGTGCGCAGCCATTTTCCGACAAAGACGCCAAGCAACACCGTCCAAGAATGTCGACTGATATGAGTGACGGAGAAAAGTCGCAGAGCGACAATGTACCCGTTGACCCCCAGGGAAGACGACACCCATCCATGGCTCCCAGGCCAGATGGAAAGCGCGAGCTGCGAGAATGGGAGTGCTGGGATAAGCTCGCATACTCGTGGCCAAAGTGGAAAAAGGCAATGTACCTGGCTTCCATTGCTGGAATCCAAATCTCCATGAACTTCAACACGTCAGTGTATCCCAGTGCCGTCAACCCCGTTGCGGAGCACTTTGGAATTAGCACGCAGGCCGCTCGAGTCGGACAGATGATTTATCTCGTCTTCTACTCGTTTGGATGCGAGCTGTGGGCACCGTGGAGCGAGGAGTTTGGACGATGGCCGATTCTGCAGCTGAGCATGCTTCTCATCAATATTTGGGAGATTCCATGCTCAGTGGCACCGAATTTTGCTACCATTATCGTTTGTAGAGCTTTGGTGAGTCTTTCGGTCCAAAAACCCCCCCCCCCCCCCCCTCCCTCCTCTTACCCGATACTGATATTTATTAGGGCGGTCTCTCTACTGCTGGAGGCAGTGTCACACTTGGTCTTATCGCGGACATGTATGAACCAGAAAACCAGCACTGGCCGTTGTGCTTCATTGTGCTGTCGTCGACTATCGGAACTAGCATTGGAGGCGTCATTGGCGGCCCAATTGAGCGCTGTAAGTACATTGGAAGAGATATCACAAAAGATGTTGCTGATGCTGGGTTGCAGACCTTACATGGCAATGGAACTTTTGGATCCAACTCATCTTCGGCGTTGCAGTGCAGGCAGTCCACTTCTTCATGCCCGAAAGCCGAGCCACGATCCTCATCGACCGCGAAGCAAAGCGCCGCCGCGAAACAGGCGAAGACGCCAACATCTACGGCCCCAACGAGCTCAAGAAGCCCCGCATCTCTCTCAAAGAAGCCGGCAAAATCTGGCTCCGACCTTTTGAAATGTTCATCAGAGAACCCATCGTGCTCCTTCTTTCCCTCCTCTCCGGCTTCTCCGACGCCCTCATCTTCACCTTCCTCGAAGCCTTCAACGTCACCTTCCCCAACAACTTTGGCTTCGGCACCCTCCAGGTAGCCTGGGCATTCATCCCCATCAACGCCTCCTACTTCTTCACCTACTTCCTCTACTGGCCCTGGTTCTGGCGCGACGACCATCTCCGCAAGAAAAACGGCCCGGACTGGATGACTCCCGAGCGCCGTCTCAAGCCACTGCTGCTACTCGCCCTCTTCGAACCCATCGGCCTCTTTGGCTTCGCCTGGACTTGTAAGATTTTCCATACCATTAAACCCCCTTTTTCTGAACGTAACGTTTGAAAATGGAAAAGAAGAAGTAGAAAAGGCTAACAAACGAAATCAAAAGGCATGGGCCCGCCCCAAACCCACTGGATCGCCCCAATGATCTTCTCCTTCCTCGTCGGCCTCGCAAACTTTGCAATCTACTACTCCTCGGTCGACTACATGATTGCCGCTTACGGCCCTTATTCTGCCTCTGCTACTGGCGGCAACGCATTTGCGCGCGACTTCCTCGCTGGTATCTCGGCAATGTATGCAACACCGCTGTATCATAACCTGGCGGATTCGTCGCCGCAGAAATCGCAGTATGCGACTACGCTACTGGCGTGCCTGTCGTGCTTGATTGTCGTGCCCATTTACGTCTTCTACTGGAAGGGACCGCAGATTCGCAAGGCGAGTAAGTTTGCGTCCATTTTGGCAGAGGATAGAAAGGCCGAGGGGGTGAGGAGGTTGAGTAAGGCTGATAATTTGCCTGCTTGAGAACAAAAAAAATATATAACGTCGTATTTGAATAACGATCGTCATTGGCGGGGGGCGTTTTTCTGATTACAGAGAGATGGAGAAAAATATCGTTTTTCTGGCATGTTTTGAACAATCAATAAGCCAGAACACACCATTTTCGCGTCTCACCGATGTAGGCACTGCCAACCGAACAAAAAAGAATGTCATTTTCATTATTCGGCCTTTTGGAGATGGTGATAGGGTGGGGGGTATGCAATTCGAGAGAATCCAACAAAACAAAGAACATTGTTGCGTCAAATAAACCCAATAGACACTCACAGGAAAAAAAAAACGAACAATTCCGCCGCTAATTCGTCACCACGTCTAACCCGTTTCTTTCTCTCGCTCTCGAATTCCGAAAACAACCAAAAAAAAGGAGAGAAGAGAACAAAAGATGGCCGAAAAGTATACATGTATGTGTGTGTATGAGTAGTATATGTGTAAATATATAGCCCAAAACAACTTTTGGCGCGCGTTTTGATCTTTTCTCCCTAGAAGGGGGGGCGCAAATAAATCATTTTTTTTTTACCTAAAGCGCGCTGTGCATCTACCCATGACCTCGCCCTGGCAGACGAGCTCGGCGTTGAATTCTGAGCCGTCCAGAGTGAGGTAAATATCAAAGTATACGCGGTAAAAAGTGCCTTGGGGGGTATCCATGCGTTCAAAGTCCTTTTCGAGGTTTTTCCGTGACAGATCCGATGTCAGTGTGACGACTTCCTTGATGCCTGTTTTTTCTCATGTTAGAAACCAATCAACTGTATGATTGAGATTGGGCAAGACTTACGAGGATCCTTGGTGTACTCTGGGCAGACATCATCGTCACATGCGTACAGAATATCCTCGTACATGAGGGTTGCACCTGGCGCCACCTGCCTGAAGAACGAGACCTTGACGGGCTCGCCGATCTTGACTCTTTGACCCTTTTGCACAAATATCTGACGTGTGTACTTGCAACGATCTTTGCCGTCGAGCGAAGGGACGCGGTATTGTTCTGGGTGGTGACCCTCCTTGAAGGGCTGAAGGGTGGCCATAAGGTAATGCCTACGTGCAACACGGTGTGTAACGATGCGTTCGGTGATACCGGCGGTAACGGCTCCCTTGACAATGGCGGCGACCGAGTCCATGGGTCGAACAACCTTGGACTGGAATTGGGGAGGGACGTGGAGCTTGATTTGTTGGAAGAGGTACTCCGAGGCACCAAACCCACCGACGACCAGGACATTCTGCATCAGTTAGCATTGGACAGATGTGGCCTTGTAAGTCGAGTGTTATTTTACCTGTAATGACCTGTTCTGCGCCTGAATAGCAATGATTTGGTTCCTGACAAGCTCAAGAATTCGGTTCACCACAGGCTCAAAGCACTGCAGAATCTCCTCGTTGGTAAAAGTCATGTATCCTTCTTCGATGCCCGCTTCAGGGAACTCGGCCTCGATGCCAACGTCAACGGCCCATTTCTGTCCATTGTTACGGAAGTCGGCCTTTATCCTGTTCTCAAAGTCCATGATGCACTTGGCGTAGACCTTGCCGGCAGTCTTTGAGCCATCCGGGAGCTTCATTTTCCTGATTTTGGCACGGAGAATGTTGCTAAAGTTGCGGTTGAGCGCCGTGGAACCGCACGAGTCACCAGAGCCTGCTGTGCACTCGGCGACGGAGAAGGGTTGCTCCTCTTCAACCTCGTAGGCGATCAAATCGACGGTACCGCCACCACAATCGACAATGAGCACGGCGTCGTGTATCTTGAGGTTGAGCAGACCAGTCTTGGAGCAGAACATGGCAGCAGCCTCGGGTTCAGTAATCAGTGTCAGCCTGTTGTCGTTTTCGTCGCGAAGGAAGCCCGCCTGAATGGCAGCCGCGCGCGTAGCAGCCTTTCCAGCATCGTTCCAGATGGCAGGAACTGTCAGATAGTACCTGATGTTGCGCTCTTCTCTGTTGAATACCTCGCCCAGCGTCTTCTGCAGCTGGTTCCGCATCGCCTGTCGGAGGTGGAAGAGGTAGTCGGCAGCGACATCGATCTCAGACTTGCCCGGGGGTAGCGGGGGCAGGTTGATGGGGTCAATGTATGTGTTTCCGGACAGCATCAGCTGCAGCTTGAACCACTCGACCTTTTGCACGCCAGGCTTGGGGTAGCCCGTGGGGGCCAAAGCATCGGCAATGTCAGGACCCCAGCCAACAACCTTTTGGTACTGGTCGTAGTAGAGCACCGTAGGAATCTTTTGTTTGGTCTGGTTGCCCGCGCCAGGCCACTCGGTAATGATGTCTTCCTTGGCCTCAGTGTTTGTCGCAAAGGCGAATGCGACACCGGAGAAGGTGGTGCCCTGGGTGCGAGTGTTGCGGTCAGCTTCTGCGCGCGTTGATGCCCAAGGGCCGTTTACTCACAAAATCAATGCCGACAATCAGCTGCGCCTTTGAGCGACCCTCGCCCGCGACCTCTGCCATGGCGTTGGGCCTGTTGTACACGGCGGGCGGGCCATGGGGCGTAGGCGCACCAGGCGGGGGAGGAGCCCCATAGCCGTGGCCATAGCCAGGGCCCGGAGGCCCTTGAGGAGGGTATCCAGGCGGGCCAGACTGGGGAGGGTAGGGCGGCTGTTGGGGAGGATAGCCAGGCGCAGACGTGTTGATGGGCGGGAGGGGACTCGCAGGGCGGCCGTGGGCAGAGGGAGGCGCACCGAGGCCGCCTGGAGGAGCATACGTGTATGAGGGCGGGCGGCCCAGGGGATTCTGGGGATTCATGGGGAGCGAGGAGCTGCTGGAATTGGAGGCCTGAGGAGACAGCGAGGTTGGACGTTGCTGGCCGGTGGGGGTGGCAGCAGCAGCTGAGGGAGTGGGCGACGACGAGTTGTGAGAGGAGCTCTTTCGTTTCGAACTCACGAGGTTCTTGAAACGGGTGTTCATGGAATTCATCAGACTGCGAGCGAGCGAAGGCTGCGAGGTGCGGGTGGGGTGCGGTCAAGGATATCAGCGAGCGCTGCTGCTGCTGCGGCTGACGGCGAGCTGGGCACTGTCCCAAACCGCTCAAGGCTGTGTGAAGGAAGCCCCGCCAACTGGGCTGCGGCGCAGTCTGCCTCAAGGCTGACGGCGCGGCAGCCTCGCGGTGGCCTTGCAGACGCACATGCGAATGCACTGGACGGACGGATGGATCCAACTGCAAATGCAAATGCAAATGCGAATGGACATGCAGAGCATCGCGCTCCGCTGTCCTCGACCGCAGCAGTCCTGGCACGCACACACATACACCCGCCGCGGGGTCGCCCAGCACAAGGGCCGGGGCATCTTCCGCCGTCAGCATCCTGTGCTGAGGGCAATAGGTGCTTAGTAGCGTACACGACTGGCGACCAGACCGGAATCGCCTGCGCTGAATCAGCCCCTTCCAGCCGCCGTCCCAGCCCACACGTGACGCATACCCCGTCGCAGAATGCCCATTCTGCATGCCCGCACTTGGCCTCTTGTCTGTCCTCTGTCCTCTGCCCATGCCACGCTATGCCATGCCATGCCATCCATGCCACAAGACCCACCAAACGCCCCCAGGGTCCGCCCACGCCCTCCCGGCCCACGCCCCCAACACCCGCCGCCATGGCTGTACACCACGTACTTGGACTCGCACTGCACACAAGCCATCCACTGAAAACTGTCCCATTGCCACCATGGCTAGTATGTCGCTATGCCGACCTATCCCTGAAATGCTAAACAAACAAAATTCGTGGTATCCAAAAGCCCCGTAAAACGCCAACAAAACCCACCCACACTCGCCCCCTCCAAAAACGCCGCGCCCATGCCATGGTTGTTCCTGTTCCTGTTCCTGTCCATGCCCATCCCCAATCCCGTATCCTCTAATATTTCCTTTCTTCTCTAAACCCACCAGTGCCCTGCCCCCTGTCCTACACCTACACCATCACTCCAGCGCCCCAATCAGCACCATCCACCCCAGCACGCCCGACACCACCAGCAGCACAAACGCAACCACAAACATGGCCGCAATCCTCTCCACCGAATACCGCACGTCGTCCGGTCTCTCCAAGTCCACGCCCACCTCGCTTTCGGCATCCACCTCGCCGTACTCCCCCTCTTGGCCCGGCGGAATGTGCTGGATCAGCGTGTCGCGGTAGCTCTGTCGTACGGCAACCGCATACGAGGGTGGTGCTTCGCCTGTACACGACGCGTCGCCGTCCTCGACGTACGTTTGCGCTGCCACGAGGTGCCCAAGCGGTACGTCATCGGGGCTGCCTGGTCGTGATACATCGTTATAGGGATGCGTTATCACCTCGTCCACCATCACCAGCTGCCGGTATTCGTGGCCCTCATGACGACAACCTGGCGGCACGACTGAGTGCGCGCCCATTGGCACTTCATCTTGGTACCGGTCGTGGCTTATGTATGGGGGCGGGGGTGGCAGTGTCGAGAGTAGTGGTTTGTTGCTCGGCGCCGTCTCATCTGAAGAGGCGGCGGCTGCTGCTGCTGCTGGGCATTGTGTCGACCGTGGAATTGCTGCGTGGAATCGAAAATCGCCACATGGTGCTGATATGGTAGTGTTCTATGCCAATCGTCAATCGAGGGGGGTCCTTTCTTTGGAACGGTAGCTTTGATTAATTGTCTGTACCTCCATGGTGGCTTCCCGGAGCTGTAAATGTCGAGGAAGCTATGGCATATGATGGGCGCTCAGTTAATACACACAAAGAGAGGTGCTGTTGAGCCAAATTAGTAGAGACTGCCTGTGCTACGTATGACATAAGAAAGGAGATTGGCATTTTAAGAAGGGGACATGGTCAGCAAGTGGTAGGCAGCTACAGCAAACGCTTAGGCCGCAGCCGCAGCAGCGCAGTAGTCTATCACGGCCCCCCACCAGACGACTGGGATGATGTTGCTGCGGCCATGGCAGAGATATGCGCCTCCAACTGACGGTAGTGGCTGGCGCTGGGGCGCGCGGGGACAAGGTCGCTCGCTAGCCACGAGCTTGAGATGCAATGCCGATCACCCGAACAGGCACACTCTCGCAGCCTAGACGACACACGGAGCATTTGTTTCCCATCATCAACTCGACCTCTGCCTTGATTCCTTTTCCTCTACTTTTCCTTTTTTTCAGAACCGAGCTACATCTCCTTTTGTTCGCTCGCTGCTCATCAGTACGACTAAGCACAGGGATTCATGTAAGCCCTACCTCCCGCACTGTCTCCAGTCACAGAACTCAAATCGAACAACCATGCCGCGAGAAAACTTGCACATGGTAACTTTGTGAAGGAAGCATTCCAAAATAAGTACACAAGGCATCTGTGAACTTTGGAACTTGCTTACCATGGCCAAATCGCCGGGTCCAATCAAACTTCTCCCCCTTCCCCAAAACGTACGCTCTACCATATACCCTAAAAGCGTAGTCTACGGAAAGCAGCGCACGCGGGTGGATCTGAGCCAGAAAAAAAAACAGTAGATCAGACATATAGCTCCCCCCCCTCTCCGCTGATTCGACTTTCCTAGACTATCGGAAAGTTTAGCTCGACCCAAAAGTCTCTACACCTGCAGAGTCTCCCCCTGTACACGCAAGTCGCAAGTTCCTGGTTTGCAAAACACGGCATTCCGACGCCCAGCCAAGTTGGCTGCGGCCGTGCCCTTCGTTGGAACCACGTCGCAGCGCATCCACCTGCTTTCTGCCTAGCACACACACACACACGCACATGTTGAGCGGTACCCGCAACTTTGACCAATTCGAAGCACAGGCAGAAAAAAAGGGGGAGGGTTTGCCCATGCGCGTGTTTGAACCAGTTGACGCGAATGGACGTGCACACTCCGACAGTGAGAACGATACGTCCGGTTACGCCCATTGAACGTCTTTCGTCAACTTTTTTTTTTGGTTTTTGTCTGTAGTCCTGAACCACAATTGTCCATGGTTTGCGAATTCACAGGCTTCTGGGTTTTCCCATTTACCAACCGGGAAAGCCTAGCTCGGCCCCGCTTTCGCCGTCAAGTTACCTTCATCTAGTGATGATGGCCAGTTTTGCTGCCACGTTTTTTTTGTGGTTGCGAGTAAGTTGCTATCGCGTTTGCTGGATAGTGTCTGCAACTGGTGTTTGATGATGCGGAAATTGATGACGCGAATAATCCTTGACCTTGAATGAAGAATGGAAGAAAGTAGTGCATACACGGTAAGGAATAACTTTCAATTGGAGCGTTTTGGTATCGAGAAAGAAGAGATACGAGATACGCGGTTGTTTGTCGGTAAAATACGAACAGGGCTTTTGAAGACAATTTAGCAAAATGACGGACACGCGTTGCTCTCATATCATGTTGTGGACTCAGCGCGCCGGGGTAGATTCCGCTATGCCTGATTAGGTTAGACTAATCGGGCTGAAAAGGGTGCTGCGTCTTGAGATATCAACCACGCTGATCTACAACATGATACTCCCTTTTAAGGAGGATATGGGGGCAGAAGACATGGATGTAGCAAGAGAATCGGATAGCAATCGTAAAAGCCCCTACAGTAGTCTTGTTGCTGCCTCTGATTAACGCAGTAGTTCCACGCCCCGAGTAGCACCAATCCCCTAATCCGCGCTAAAACTCCCTAGTAACAATCAAACATGTATACCAGAACAACACAACAAGCACAGGGAACAAAGTAAAATTCTGACTACATGGAATATACTCTATCCACGACAATAGGCCCACATTTTGAGACGCCCACAATAAGCCTGATAGTGTACATTGCTAGCCGGAAAAACTGAAAAGAACTTGTTACATCCAATGCGAAATCTCAGAACCGCAAAACTATCAACTCCCCGTCTATTTTCTGCTCGAAAATCAGTTCGTCTTCGCAATTTCTACGCCTCCTGTGGCTCCTAGCGCCTTCTTGATATCTCCATAAATTGCGAACTGTCCAGCAGTCAAAGTACCGACCATGAAGAGACGAGCACCGATACCACCGAAAGAACCACGGACACCAAGCTCCTTGGCGATCTTGATCAGACGGCTGGTGGTTCCCTCTCCGGGCAGGCCCTTGGTCTTGTTGATCCTGGAGAGCATAGTGTCGGCAGGCTGCGAGATGATGGCAGCGGCGAAACCAGCCATCAGACCGGAGCTCAGGTTGTAGAAGGTCTGCATGCCAGAAGAGGTCTTGCTCTTGTCGACGACGGTGTAGATGGCCTCGTTGACCTTCTCGAAGACGACGAACTTGGCCATGGTGTAAGGAACCCTAGGTCGGATGGTTAGTTGGGGATCAGTCTGGCATCAAAAAGACTGTGACGTACTGCTTGAACAGGATGGGTCCGAAACCAGAGTAAAAGGCACCGACACCCTCGTTCTTCAGAATCTT
Source organism: Bipolaris maydis (assembly GCF_028858645.1). NCBI lineage: Eukaryota > Fungi > Ascomycota > Dothideomycetes > Pleosporales > Pleosporaceae > Bipolaris > Bipolaris maydis. The sequence goes on along the minus strand of NW_027093857.1, from coordinate 2,810,995 downwards.
GCTGAAACCACCAACGAGACCGTTGGCAAAGGTTGGGTCACCGACGAGACGGATACGGGTAGCCTCAAGAGGGCAGAGGGCGACGTCGGCGAAGAACTCGGCAACGGCGGCGGAGGCGAGGTAGACGGCGGTACGGTTGTTGGAGGCGGTCTCGTAGCCGACCATGTTGATGGCCTGCTGCTTGAAGAACTCATAACCACCAAACTTGAAGGCACCCTGGAGGAAGTAACCGGCAGCGGTAGGACCGAAACCAGTCCAGACGGCACCGGCACCCTCATTGGCAATAACCTTTCTGAAGCCACCGATCAGGCCAGTGTTGTAGGTAGCGGGGTCAAGCTGTATCCTGGTCTTGACGCTGTGAAGATTGTTAGCTTGGCATTCTGTCGTCATTTTCCATGTGCCGCCGGGAGTCGCAAAAAAATATGCTCTCCACAGCCATTGTCATCGCCCAGAGTCATTGAAGAAGCGGAGAAACATACACATCGACGGGTGTGAGGGCACCGTGGGTGACGGAGCAGCAGACGGCACCAGCGAAAGCGAATCGCGCATACAGTCCAACGCCGGTGGGCGCGGCCGGATCGACTTTGGCTCCAATCGTAGCCTTTGCGGCGTCGAGCTTGGAGGAGCCGGTCGAGGTGGGTAGAGGAGAGGTGGCCATTTCGCTGATATGAATTGTAGACGCGAAGAGGGTGGAGTGGAGTGGAGTGGAGAGGTGAGGTGCGGTGCGGTGGTGTTGAGAATGGACAGATGGAGATCAAGAAACCCTAGTTGTTGGTGAGAAGTTTTGTGCTTGGCACAGGACCCGTTCTTTTCCGACCACAATCCGGATACCCGCCCTTGTCGGCATTCCTCCATTCACGTCACTGCACTCTAGTGCGTGCGCAACCGGAGCCCGGGTCTGTTAATCCCGCAGCCGCATCGCTTTCTTTTTTATATGTTTACTTACAATTCTCACCGCTCTATCAACGCGGAGCCGCCCTTGTTTTAATATCTAGCTCCTTAGAAGCATATTGCACCGCACTAACACTATGCTGAATCACATGTCAGCTCCGCGCCCCGCAACTAGCTTGACAATATTCAAACTTTTGCCCCCATTTCTGGCTAGAGATGTCGGAATGATTTGGTCACTTGTTACTTTAGTGCAAGTCAAGAGAAAATTCTAGTCTTGTGATTGTGCGACATGCAGTTGTGCTCTGATAAGCCACGTTATACGGTTCTTACGTCATAGGTGTATTCAAGGTAAATGGCATATTTGCCCCATCTCTCGAAGCGGTAGAGATACATGCGAAAGACAAAAATAGAAACAGATTTTCCTCCTTCGCCACCATGCAAAAAAGAAACACGAAGCCAGTAATTCCCGACCATATTTGCATTTCTCAGGTTACCAAGTCACTGGCTCTTACGACCACAAGCCACTAACCGTCTCTACTCCTCTTTCTACAACTGCCTTGACACGTGCTCGTAGCGCATTATTCGAACATTCTACATCCAAATCCTCCAGCCACACCTTGGCCACAAAGCGATCAAACTTGATCTCGACTCCTGGAACAGGAATGCCTAGGTTGTGCAAACGCTTCAACTCCTGTTTGTCCTCTGTAGACAATTGGTCATCGGTTGAATAAGATTCGGTGGCGCCATGAGTATCTGTTGCAGATGTAGCGTCAGGCGCTGTAGCCTCTGGAGAGGGTGTGTCGGCGTCTGTAGTAGCGGCTGGTGTTCCGTTGGTGGTTGCTGTTGTGGTACTGTTGCGAGGAAGTGTAATGGGACGGACAGCTTCTTCGCCGAATTGTGCCTCTAGGAAGAGGAAAAGGCGAGCAAGACGTGTCGAAGGGTCAGGTGTCCGATGAGGATGCGGTTTATCCTTGAAGCGGTGAGCAAATTTTATGGTAGAAATGTCGTCTGAAGCTGGAGGCCCATGGTTGTGCGAGTGTTGCTTTGATGATTCTTGTTGGATATGTTAGTAAATGATGTGACTGGAAAACATGATAGGGGCAAAACTTACGCCGTACAGCCGCTGGGGAGGATTCAACTGTGAACAGGACGGCGAGGACGGCATCGGCAATTCCATCGTTGATTACATTGCCTTCCCACTCGACTTCCACCCTACCACCGTTCTTGACGAGCACGCCTACGCAATCCATGACGGTGAATTTGATCTCCGTCCGGTTGACCTCCTCATCTGCTTCTTCCTTGTGCCCATTTTCAGTGCCGTTCATCTTGCCTTCAACAGCTGCATCAGTGAGACGAGTCTCCTTGATGGCACCAAACGTGCCTTCAAGAGCCCACCGTATCAAATCAATGCCTGCTGCCGACAGTGTAATATGTTGACGGCAAAGAATAGTCGTAGTTGTCAATCCAGCATACTCTTTCAAATCCTCTGGTGCCATGAGACTTATCTTGAAATCGTTCTGTATCAACACTCCACTGATGATGTCTATATTTTCCCCCTCCGATTCCTGCTTTGCCCCAGCCTGATCAGATTCACTGCCACCAGGGGTCAGAGAACGAGGCATTGGCGGAGTAATGGAGGCTAGCTTTCCCACAACTTTTGCGATCTTGTCGGTTTTGAAGGGGATGCGGAGTTCCTCACAGTTGGCCGGAGAGTAGATTTTAGTAGGAATGGTTTTTTGGGCATTGAAAGAGAGAAGCTTGGACTTTAAGCGGGTCATGTTGCCTTTTTCGCCGTGGACAAGAATCTAGGGTGTGTGTTAGTATCCACAATCAACTCTGAATGCTAAGCGTGAGGCTTTTAGGAACTTACGACAACTGGCGCGCCAACTTCCTGCACAAACTCCATGTTCTCTTTTCCGTCAACGTGAGCAGCAAAACTGTATTCCTGGACTGTGCACCGTCGGGGTATCATGGTCTGCTCATTCTCCCGTTGACCTGGTCGACGCGCTGTGTTGCTTGCTCGTGTCATTATAGCGGGGATTTGATCAGGCTCGTGTACAATATGCTTCGCCATTGTGCCTTCGACAGAGTAACCCGTGATGATGACACCGTTTCTCGGATCTGGCGCCCATCGCTCAAGCAGCTCACGTGATGTCCCTGACTGCATCATACCAGGTGAAGCCAGCATGACACAGCCTCCCAGATCATCGAAGCGCTCCAGACTCTTGAGTGATCGAACAAATTTGAAGTCCCAAGCTCCACGACGGCCTGTGTCGCCTGCTGCTTCGGCCTCTGCCATGCGCTCAGCGAAGAGTCGCTTGATGTTGTCGTTCATGGCCGAAACGTATGTTTGGTAGACCTGCATACACTTTCGCGCCAGACTCGAGTTGTAATAGATGGGTATTTTCTGGACCTCTGGATGTTTGCTCCAGTACTCGTCCAAGATGAGCAAAAGCTCTTGCGCTCGTCCCAGGGCAAAAACTGGGAGCAGGGCCCGGCCACCGCGGTTAAGCACATCAGTAATGGCTTTCATGAGCTGTGCTTCTCGCTCAACACGGGGAGTGTGCATCGAGATACCAAAGGTTGACTCAGTAATGAGAACATCAATCTTGACGCCAGGCGGTACGGAAGCTGACACCAAATGTCGGTCATCTTCTCGCGAGTAATCGCCAGTGAAGAGTATCTTTAAACCAGCAATCTCCATGAGGAACATGGCAGCACCAAGTACGTGACCTGCTGGATACGGTGTTATCCGTACACCAGAGACTGTGTGTGTAGTGTAGAAATCAATGGACTCAATCATGGGGTAGGTGTTGAGATGATCGGCCTCAGTGTACATTTGGATCTTGGTCTCAGAGTTGCTTGACATGTTGCCAACACGGACCGAATCTTGGATGAGCCACTTATAGATTGCTTTGGTAGGATGTGTCATGAAGACACGGCCCTTGAAGTTTGTTTTGGCAAGGACGTATGGGAGAGAAGCTGCATGGTCGACGTGAAAACTAGCCTAATGTCAGCCTACTGAACGACGGCCAACAAGGACAAGGACAAGCTCGGAGAGCAGACGTAGAGGAGGAACTAGATACAGGGGCGGAAAGCGGGGATTGGTACATCATTGAAGTCGAACGGGGAGGATGCAAATTATATTCCATTGATACTGATATACAAGTCGCTGAACTGCGAGTGCCCAATGTGCGCTCATGGTCCGACTCCAGTGATGCGCCAAACCCCAAGTCCCACAGCAAGCAAGATGTGCGTATACATACTGTGATATCAAGAGCACGTCTACAGTGCTAAGATCAAAGTCGTCGTAAAAGGGCATGGCGGACAAGCCCTCGTGGGCGGGGTGCATGCCGGCGTCGAGCTGCGCCTTGTTAGCAGGGTCGTCTTGGGCTCCGAGTCTATCTGCGCACCATGACCGTCTTGCCCTTGTACTGGATGATGTGACATGACCGCCCAACCTCGTTGCCGCCTCCCAAGCAGAGGAACATGAGCTCGTCGGAGGGATCTATAGGGTCGTCGTCTTCGGGCGCCATTGCAGCCGCCTTTCTCTTTGCAGCCATGGTTGCAGCAGGCAGGGTCAAACAAGCGCACTTCTTCTTGACGGACACGGGCGAGGCAAGAGGCGGATACTACAAAAGATGGGGGAAAGATGAGTGCCAGAGAACGCGTCGAAGGTGCAACAAAGAACGCTCTAGCTCAGCTTCACTCGTCAGATGGTCAGTGTCCGCGTAGCAATCATGCGCCCCAGTAATGACAGGCGAGGGTGAAGGTAAAGCTGCTGCTACTGCCTGGTGTTGTTGCGCGTTGGGTGAGAGTGAGGTGATGTTCCGTTGCGGCTGCGCTTTGTCGGGCGCGTCTGCCAAGCCCCAGTTAGTGCGCCTGCCACCGCTGGCGTAACTTCGTAACCTTGCTCCATCAAGACTCCCACAGGTATCGACGCGCCGACCGACACCACCCACCGCGACCGTCTACAGAAATCACGGCTCATCGCCAGCCCTGTCACCCGCACAATTTGCCACTCCCGGATGACACGCGGATAGACGCTTCTCGCCTGCGCAACTCCCCACAGGGGACGAGCTGCCCACCATGTCCTACAACCAGCAGTATCCTCCGCCCCAGGGCCAGCAGCAGCCGCCGCCGCCGCGCGCATTCTCTCCGCAAAATTACCAGCACTCACCAACGGCCCTTTCCCCGACCATGGGCAGCGGCATTCCTCCCAACAAGCGACAGCGCCTGTCGCCTAACCCGCCGTCGCCAGCACCGTACCAGTCGCCCTTCGGCATGCCTGGCGCGCCGGCATATCCCTCGTCGCCATACGCCAATTCCCCTCAGACACCCGGCTATCTATCGCTGCCAACATCCCCCGCCGCGATGCAGCCCCCGCCTTTCCACCAGCCGCAGCCCTACCAGCAACCAAATACGCACTCGCCCGCGCCACAGAGTTCTATGCCGCCGCCAAAGGTTCCGTACAGCAAGGCCACTGACAACTCGGAGTTGGAAAAGGCGAATGCGCGCGATTTGGACGTTAATAACATCAGCGATGTGCTCACCGGATCGGGTATCGACTTGCGCGCCGAGGAGGACAATCTGCTGCAGAACTATCGGAGCTTCACCTCACAAGGCTCTGCATCTACAGTATCACCGCACGGAAGTTTTAACAACTGGAACCAGCAAGGCCATGGCGCATACCAGGGAACCGGTCCGCTCAGCCAGGAAATGACCAAGGAGCAGCAGCAAGCCGAGTTTATCAGGAAGCACGAACAGGCCGCTCGGATCCTGAATGAGTCGGCTCAACACCCCTTGAATGACCCATTCCTGTCGGCAAGTGTGCTCCGGCACCGCATCGCAAAACGTGGATACGAGCACGGAATTCAGATCAACGTGGATGGTCTGTTCGACAAGATCCCTGACAAGGGCCAGCAAGAGATTACGCGCAGTACCCAGACCGGCGCAAACGGCGAGCAAATCATCGGTCTGGAAGCTGCCAGTCTGCTCAACCAGAATGCTCCGCTTGTGGAGATTCTGACATTAATAACTCTTGCTGCCGAGGAGCGTGTACGGACTCTTGTCGAAGATTCCTTTGCTCTGTGTCAAGGTCGCCAGAACACCTCCGATGGCGTCATCCCCCCTCAGATGGTTGATATCGCCGTTATAGATGAGAATGCTCAAGAAAAGATGATTCGGCCTGTTAATATCTTGAAGACACCATGGGAAGCACCGGATAGTGCTGTCAGCCCCACAGCGACAGCAAACAAGGGTGGGTTTATTCTTCGAGTGTTTGAAACAGCAGCTAACAGACATAGGCCTACCCAATGCAGCACGTCTACCTACACCACCAAGCGAAGCGCCGCCTACCCCCCAGCGGACATTTCAAAATGTCAACCGCGTCGCTAATGCACTTACCAAGCGCGTTCAAGACGACTACAAATGGGAACAAGAACGCCTTCGCAAGCGAGCCAAGCGACAAGCGGGTGTTTCCAGTACATCAGCAGATGCGCCAGCGATACCAATACCGCTCCCGGAGCCAGTTACAAAGAAAGCCTTGGCAGCTGCGAAGAAGCAGAGCCAGTCAGACGTCGTTGTATTCGGCAAAGCCAACGAAACAGCCAGCATGGCCCTCGGCGGAAAAAAGAAGAAGTATTCATGGATGACTGGTGGAGGCGGAGGCGGAGGTGGAGGCGGTGGAAGCGCATCTGGCGCCTCAACACCACGGCCTGTGGCAGCATCTGGCGGCAGCGGCACGGCAACACCGGCCGTCCAAGCGCCCGAGAAGGCCCTTATCGGCCGCAAACGCAAGTTCGGCGAGGCCATTGAGCAGACAGAGACGGGCGCTGGCATCCAACTTCGCGATCTCATTCACGTGCTCGAGAATGATGGCCGCGAAAAGAAGACGCTTACGCTCATCTTGGCACGCATGAAGAACACGGACAAGGATATCAAGACGGAGGTTAATAGGAACATGCCCCCCATCTCCACTAATGTACCTGGACGGGTATGAAGAAATTCAAGAAAGATTATTTTCTCCCGATTTTTTGGGGATCTTTTCGTTATTCGTTTGCATTCATCAGCGATGGCGTTCTCACATCCGGGTTGGGGTGGGAGGTTCAAATCGTGGAAGCTGACAAGGAGCAAAAAAAGAAGTGTTTTTGAGTGCACGTATATGTGCCTTTTTGTCATTTTTCTCTTTTCTTATTTTGCACTATCCCAAGAGCTGGGATAAAACTTTTTTTTTCTTCTCAAATGGATTGCGGAAAGGGTTCCATTAAGCTACCTTTTTCTGTTCTTTTGAACGGCTATGTACCCTTTTAAACAATGAAAGAAATGGTATAAATGTCTTGAATTGCATTGTTGACATGGGAACGCGTAATGTTGCTCGGGTTCCATCTTCTCTCTCTCTCTATGTTAGACATGTGCACGTTTTATTTCTGTGATTCCTAAAACCTAAACTAAGAGGTACCTCGGAAAATATTGGGGGCCACAGGCGGCGTAGAAATTGCGAAGACGAACTGAGAATTTGGTGGTGAAGTTAGAAAAGAGGGTTAGGTGGTGGTGGTTGGGTGTTGAGTTGTGATTTCAAGATTACACATTGCCTGTAACAACTTTTTACGTTTTTCGGCTATGGATGTACACTATCGCTTGTTTTAGACATGTTGCCCTTGAGTCTGTCTTGATAGAGTATGCTCAGTAGTCAGAAATGGATTTCCTTGTAGGGTTATTATCGACTTTTAAGATGCTTGGCAGATCGTGCCATGTACCTAATCGGGTTAGACTAACCAGACTGTAAAGAGTGTTACGTCTTGGCATCTTTTCCAAGTTATTATTAATGTTTAGTAGTTAGTCTTATATACGTTTTTTTAAGGGTATTGTAGTAGGTTCTCTTCAGTATCTCAAAGATTCTTTTATTACAATGCCAAGGGATCTGCAAGTTTAAGAGTTTAAATCTTTCTCCTGTATCACTGAAAAGTAATGCCCTCGACATTGAAGCCAGCTTTGATATTCAACCAAGTGTCTTTTAATATATCAATCTTAAGAAGGGGCTTTTCTGTTTTAGTTCAGTATAATCTGTTTTTATTATTTGCTCCCTAATAGACTCCTGCACTATTTTAGAGATTAAAAAATTACAAATCTTGCCAGCTTAGATAGCCTCGTATAAGCTGATACGATTATATCAAGTATACGCATTTCTTTTTAATAAACACAGTCCTGATGTTACCAGTAGCGTGTGATGGAGAGTGCAATATAGAGAGACTTTGATAGAAGATGGGGTCTATTATCTTCTCTTCTTACCTTTGTCTTTAACTACCCTCCGCTAGCTGTGCTGCTGTAAACGCTCTCGCTACGCTATAACAATCTATACACTTTTCTAAATTATCATCGTTTCTATATTTATTAGTATCTTCCGTTCTACATATTTAAATATCACTCTTCGTCACGCCATGTCCTCACCGTTCTAAGCTGGGCCGGCATCAGCAACGGGGCCTATAAACGCGCCACTATAAAACGCGTGCGCTGGCGAGGAGTAAGAAAACCTCATGTAAGCCCCGGAAAAATAAATAGCCTCTGATGAGTATTCCGGTGCTATTCATTCGTAAGTAAAAGAAAGTCCCTCTCTATTTATTTGCCGCTCGCACCAACGTCAGTTACGCGCCCCTTGACGAGCTCACTCTATACAACATTAATTATACCTTTACCCCAAGGTCTATCTCACGCAGCTTAAATATACAGCTTAACCTATTCGATAACAGTTTATAGCTACGCGCTTGAACGGAGTATAAGGAGCTCTGCGAGTTCCCATGTCTCTTATAGAGTAGAGCGGAAGAAGGCTACAAAGGTTAGAGCCTAGAATATGCCTAGTCCTAAAAGACATACCATTGTAGAGAAACATTTAAAAGAAGGTCTTCTATCAAGTGCGAGTCTTGAGTAATGTGTTGTAGAATCATGTTATTAAACTTTTACTTCTTAGTATACACGTGCTTTTGTAATCTCGCTAGGTATAGTAGGTCTAGAATGAGATTGTGAATGTAAAAAAGGTAGCTCTAACAGCCTAGCGAGCGGTACTGAAGGGCAGTGCAGATTAAGCTCTATTTTCTCCATCTATCTATTACCTGATAGTTTTTATCTTGAAAACATTAGGAAATTTCTAATTGCAAAGGTTCTGCTTTGTTAGGCTTTCCTGGTACCAACCCTACTTAGAAAATTCATCTAAAAAACTGATATACACACTAAAGATATAAAACGTATCTTATGAGCCTATATAATGCTTGTAAGGTTATGGTCAGGTTGTAGAACTTGATTTCACTTAATTCGGAAACACAGTATTATTATTATTATTATCATTGTTTTTCTTCTTCATTATCATTATCATTATTATCGGCGTCTAGAATGATAATACTTTCATCCTCGCTAAAACTACTACTGCTATTATTATAACCTTCTAGTATCACTCTTTTGTAATCATCGTCTTTGTTATCGTTGTATTTAACGGTATGTTCACCTACTTTAGTACCTGTGTCTTCGTTAAAGTACTTTTATTATCCTTATCTATAATAATTTGCTTCGTCTTCCCTTTTCCTTTTCCTATTCTCAAAGTTTCGTGGACGTCTCTTGTTTTTTAATTACTATTAAATACATACGTTCCTGTTAGCTGTGTTCGCGTTTTGATTTTCTCTTCGAGCTACGCCTTGTTTTTACACCAAATCTATGTTTCAATCTTAGGTTTTATCAAAATGTACACATACGAAGAACAAAAACTAAAAACTAAAGCAAAACTAATGCTGCATATACTAACCATGGTTAATACGCGCTTACCATAGTTCGCACGTTTTTTGGAGTGCTAGTCGGCGAATTTTTATGTTCACAGTCGCTACCATTCAACCACTCACCGGCAGTACATTTGATTATAAGCCTCCTCAAGAGGCAATAATTATTCTATTACAAAATCATTCAACTTTAGTTCTACTACGTATCTTCGTATGGGAATTATGCTATGCGACTTTTTACTATTTAGTAATGATGGCTTCTTGTAGATTGATATGCATCGGCAGGACACTTTACAAGGAGAAAGAAACAGCTTTCATACCTTCTCATCACCGGTTTATAACGCACATACTTCTTGGATAATATGGCTTCCTCAAGCGAGCAGTCTTGCTCATGTGGGTCGGACAGCTACTCAGACCCGTGGTGTGCAGTGTATTCAAACGCCGCGACCAATCCTTCTGGTAGGAAGGATATAAACCATCACTCCAAAAACAAATCTAACTTTAAACATGAAGTCATCCCTGCCCCTCAGCGTATCACCGAGTTCTTCTGCCAAGCGGATGGAACATACAGAATGCCTACTGTGAAACCATTTGGACCCGACCCGACGATTTGGCCTTCAACACCACCACACCCAGAAAACTGGTCATCTTCCAACACAGAATGCTCGATAGCATGGCCTGACCTTGCAACCTTTCCACCGGCGCCACAAGGCCCCATAGAACCACCAACTTCTAAATATCGACTGAAAAACGAAGAAGAGGAAGAACCCTTCGAGAAACTCGGCAGCGCCGCGTTACTAGAAGGCAGTATCCCCTACTTTGGCACCGGGTACGGAGAATACGGTCGCAACATTGACACCAATACCGTATGTCGCTTCTTTGATAAAAATCGCATGAGGAGACAACAAAGTGCGAAAGGAGACGCCCCACTGATTTTCTCTTCCGTCTTACCAGCGTCCACTCGGCAAGCCGCCGCTCCATCCCGCCAGCCTGATTCACCACGCGTGGTCTGTGCATATCCTGCATTACCACAACCTGTGACACCATCCGCTCCAAGATACGAAACCTACAGCCACGCACTCGCCACCCGTCCCTCCTAAATCACAACTCTACCATTCCTCCCGTGCCACCCCCTAACGCATGAATTTCGCGCGCTGCATAGAGGTCCCGACCAGATGGTTGTAACGATGAGAGATGAGCAAAGGGAAAGAAAAGACTCTTTTTCGTCAACGACCATTGTGGCTTGTCTGAGCAAATCTCGCTGCGCCTAAAGGGTCTAGACTTGCAGACGACGTTTTGTTATCCGGGTAAATAGGCCTAGTATTTGTGAGAAGCTCCGTGTATGAGACATGTCATCGACTTCTCCATATCGGAGGAAAAAAAAGGTTGGTGAAGGGAGTGAGCTTCGTAGTTTGGTTTACAAAGGGAAGGATTTGTTTCTATACTTGCTGCCAATGTCATGTGCACATGTCGATCTTGGGGATCGCTATCACAGTGGATACCCTTTTTTTTTGCTCTTCAACTGCCAAGAAAGGTAAGTATGTGTGCCGGCCGATCAGGGTTGGAAGCGTGACAAATTCTAGAACGCGCCCCGCATGGTAGCAAAACGCATGTCGAAACCGCATCCACAGGTGGATCTGGTGTTGTCCTTGGCGATTACAATGAGAGAACTTGCCTTGGGCTTCTAAGAATCAGGGCTTGGACGATGAAGATGGCAATAGTAACGCATGTAGATTGATGGTAGTAATGATTAATGTGCTGTTATTATAATTATGATGAAAAATACGAGTTCTAATTTTCTATGATATTTCCAGAAGTTGGGGGAATGGGGAAAAGGCAGCAATAGGTAAATGATCGCAGCCAGGATGATTAAGTTCAACAACATGAACAGGGAAAGCAATTGCATTGTCATTCAAGGGTATTATCCTAACTAAGAAAGGAGGCAGGTAAAAGGCAGAAAAAAATGGGGGCATTGGTCGAAACAGCAGTCATAAGAGACGTGTTGTTCAGAGAGCGGTGTGAAGCTTGCCTGCGAGCTCTACATACCTAGGCCAGGTATTTGTAAAAACAAGGTACTTGATGCTGTCATAGGCAGCGTCAAAAATTTCGTCTGTGAATTCACTCGGTACTATGCTCTTTGTACTCGAGGTTGATGATGACGTTGTATCACTTTGGATACTAGTTGGGCGACTGAGTGTGTCTTCCCACGGGCACACGACGTTTTCCCGGAAGACGGGTGATTGGACATCGTCAGGCGTTTTGCAGCGCGGCATATATGGATCGAATTCTACTTCTGCGAAGACGGTTTGTAGTGTCTTGAAGATCTTGTATTCGATGTTGATGGCCATCTCAGCAGTAAACGGGTTGACGAGCGTGAAGAAGATGAGTGATGCCTCGTTAAACATTTGGCGGCGTTGCGCTGTAGTGACGACCTTAAGGCCGGCCCATTTTCTCCTAAAGTTGCGCACTTCGCGCAAGAAGATACAGTTCTCGGCTGTGAACTCACGGGCTGCGGCCCAGGCAATGAGGGGCTCGATGCTGTGTTCGATGCTGAATTCCAGAGCTTGCATAGATACTTTGGTTCTGGAAGATTTGTCGAGGCTCTCCATTGGCGACTTTTCAACCAAGATGGGCCGCGAAGATTTGAAAGAATCGGTTTCGGAGATTGAAGAGCGACGATAGGGCTGCATCTTCAGTGCATCCCGGAGAGGGATGACGACCAGGACTTGTTGGCAAACTATCAGTGATGGTATGAACCTATTTGGTTGAGTTAATGTCAAGATCGAAGCACTACGGGTAAAACCTAGACCTACCATCCTGCTGGTGCGAAGAATCTGTTGACGCTGGTAGCGATGTTCATGTTTGAGTATGTGAAGGCAATCCAAAGCGGTGTTCCTGGTAGACTAGCCAGAATGTAAGTGATTTGAGTAAGGAACGCAGAAAATAAACATACCCAGCAATGATGGCCAGTCTTGTTTGCCAGGCCCATGAGTGGACGTCCCTGATGTCGCGGATCTTCCATAGAATCCAAGGGCCCACTAGCATCGTCCAGAACAATTGAACAAAAATCGATGGAATCCTGCACTCTGATTAGTTCAGACATCCATCTTTTCACAAATGCGCCACATACCATTCACCCCCTCGGCGGCATTTGTGGAAGTCTGTAGCCACTCCAAAGAAGCCGAAAGACGCATGAAAACGGCGCGAACCGAAGAATAATATGATAGCAGGAATAAACTGGACTGGTCAGCGCAAAGAATTTGTGATCTAAGCAAATAGCTCTTACGGAAATCGCCAACCCAGCCAAGGTACCAAAGTACACTTTCTTTGCTGCATCGAGATCGCGCCACGCTTCGTATAGCCCACGGGGAGTGTATGAGATGCGCTTCTTGCGTGCTCCTTCAAGGAAGTTACGCGTCAACCGATTCTGTCTCTCATAGACCGTGAGAACCTTTGCGTTGCAAGCTATGAAGCGTTAGTCGAAGCCCATACGTGTAAGCAGAACTACTCACCCTGGAAGAATGCCATGCCAGATGGAAGGAAGACAGACATGATCCAGAATTCGGCTGAGCATGGAAAGAAGCCATTCCAAGGGTAGACAAACAGGACAATAGTGAGATACACATGGAGCATACAAACTGCTGCGAAAAGCACCTTGATATTTCGCAGCTGTATGCAGAATGCATCACGTCGTCGATATAAAAAGTAGAGCTCTGCAGACAGTGTGATGGTGTAGAATATGGCGAAGACGATGTAGGCTATCCCAAGGGCGTCCATGTTCATTCTCCTTTCGCCATCTAGCGCTCGCGGGCGCATGACGGCTGCCATGACGACCAGGCTGTAGGGGTGCTGAGTAAGTGTGATAGTTTCGACTGATAGTCAACGAGGTATGAAGATTTGAAGACCCGGATCCCCCCTCTTACTTAATGGAACGAATGTGGAGACGTGTTGCTCAGAAAACTGATTTCAACAGGTACCGAGTACACGGCCCAAGTCATGCAACGGGCCGCAGGGTGAGAAAAGCGGCATACGACTGCAGAAGGCGGGAAGGCGGTAGAAGGACTGAGTTTGACGGGCACATGGGCCTGTTCTGGCTAAGAGGGCCAGCGGGATGTGTTTGGACATGGCTCGGTGGCCTCAGTCACACGCGCTTATTCGAAACTGGTAAAGACAGATGTTGCTCAGCCAGAACGATTGTATGTTGTTAGTGTAACAGAAGGGATGCGCATCCGCTGCATGGAGAGACGTGCAAACGCTGCATGCCGGTAATTGTCACAAGGCCCAACGTGCGAATGGAGGCTGCTACCTTGTCCTATTGCTACCGCTACAAGAAGAGACAAGTCTGATTGGAACTGCTGGATGCATTGGTCAGCTAGTGGTATCTGTATATTTTGAAAACAGCAAGATGATTGGACGGAATTGTTGAGCATGGGCCACCTGGGTGTGTGGCTCTCGTTTGTCTTGGATCATCGCGTCCCAGTTCAGACGTCGGAGGTTTCAAGCAGCTCCAAGAACCCCAGGAACCACTGCCGACTATCACCTCCGTACTGCATCTACCGTTTAACGGGCTCGGGTGCATCGTTGCACTATTAAATTTCGCCGCTTTGGCCTAGGCCAAGTACAGGTAATCCGAACTATTCTCGCTAGGAACTCCTCTGTTCAACAAGTGTGCTGTTAGTAGTATTGACCGACATCACCCCGAATAGTAGAGTAGTGTCACCATGGCATTCATGGCATCCATGGCGCACTGTATCGGCGTACGCACTAACAGTCGCGACTTCGGCAGCCTACATAGCACTTATTGATGCAAATCGGCTTTTATTGTACGGAAGATCTATGCCGCTCAGTAGTTTCAGTTTCGATTGTACCTCTCTCCATTAACCGGCAGAAAGTCTGACATTCATGCGTTCGTTGACCCTTCGCAATTCCGGAACATTGAAAACACAACTCTACGTCAAGTTGGGTTCAAAACTCCTGTCAGTCTTGAAATGGTTTCAAGTCCGGTCTGATGGGAATCTGACGGAAATCTTCTCGCCGAGATGTCATTGCGTCTGTCAAAAGCGTCATTGGACATGGCATCGTCGTTGGGACTTGACCTGCCTTTTCAGGCCGTGCAGAGGATTCTGGCCATCCCTGAATACTGAGGTATACTATATTTCAGATGGCTATAATTGTTCGGTTCAAAGAACCGTGTCGTGTGACAAGGTATTCAACAACGCTGTACTACAAATGGAACCACGCCGGTTGGCTCAAACCTCTTGAGCAACTTGAGATAGTTACTATGCCTTTCGCAGGAAGGTCACATCTTCACTTCTTTCCCGTACATGTAACGATATTTGCCTGAACATTGACGCAGCAATGTTCAGGAGACTGATAAGATATGCACCTTCCCTGAAAGCATATTTACATATGCGGGGTTATGCAAGTCTTGCTCAACTTTGTGCAACCTTGGAAGCCAGTCAATCCTACATTATGATACTGAGCACATACTACCCTACGGCTTTCTGCATATACCCGTCAACCCGCGTTTCCCCCACGAACTGCGTGACATGGCACAATGAGTTTGCTGATGCTACCATGCATAGCTGTCTCGAATCCTTTCTTGATATGTATCAACTAGCAGATCATAAAATCAATTTGTCTATCCAATAGGACCTAACCACTTGTGTTTACGGGATTTCATTCTATACATGGGAGTCTGTGGAGAAGAGCGAATCACGATCTTCTGCCGCTGTCGTACGTCAAGTGCAAGTACGCAGAAGCGATGGCTAAGCTTAATTGATAGATCTGGGTCAGTAATCTTCATTCTGCTGTTACTCCGTGCTGAGTTTGTGATTAAGAACAAACTGGAGTACTCAACCCCAAATCTATTCGACTCAGCTGAGCGACTCGACAGATACACATTATCAACACATCAAAGAGTCGACACTACCGTTCGTATTTTTAATCAGACAGCTACAGACAACTTCATTACTAATACGTGCACCCCTCTTGTGAATAATGTCCTCCAACTTCAACTATGGTCACACGGTGACAAGATCCGATCAACCACAGTTGAGAAAACACATAGCAATCAATATCTGCATCTGTAGCTGCCTATGAATAACATATACTCTGTGACTCCCTTCCAAGCCTTTCACAAAAAAAAGCTCACTCACTCTCGGAGATAGCCACACATCCAACGTAGCCAAGATATTCCACCAAACCCACGTGACTCCTAACAATGTCTTCATCAGACCCTTTCAGACCATTTCCACTACACCCTTCCAAACTACCTGGCTCCTCTCCCCGGACTCACCTCACCCCCACCAAATTCCTCACCAAAGAGAATTCACGCAGCCACCTAGCCTACGCATGGACTGCACGTAGAAAATGGATCCTCCTTACTGTCATTTCATCCTGCCAAACCAGCACAGCCTTCAACACAGCCAGCTATTCCAACGCCGTTCCCTCACTTAACACATACTTTGGCATCGAAAATGCCCAAAAGGGGATAGCAACCTCCCTGATCTCGCACGCAGTCGGGTACAGGCTCTGGCGCCCGTTTTCAGAGGACATGGGTCGTAAGTCAGTCACGCAGGCTTCGCTTGGTCTGACCAATATGTCTGTCCTGATTTGCGCATCGTCAGGAAGCTTTGGTGGAGTCATTGGAGGGAGGATTGTGGGTTGATTGTCGTAAGCTAGATGCGACGTAACTATGAGTATCATCGAGGATATGTTTGACAAGGAAGAGCAGTTCTGTGCCGTCTTATGGGCATCTCTCTTCACATGTCTTGGTGCTGTCCTTGCTGGCGTTGCTAGAGGCGCAGTTCAACAATTTCTTGACTGGAGATGGACCTTTTGGCTTCAGTTCGTTCTTGGTGTAGCTACACAGTTCCTCCACTGGCTGCTTGCGGAAGAGATGCGGGTGTCGGTTCTGCTGGATCGTGAGGCGGAAAGGCAAAGAGAGGAGGGCAACATGAATATCTATGGACCCAATTACGACAAAGCCTGGATGGAGATGTATCAATGCCCCCAATGGGCCATGGCAATGCTCCGGCCGTACGAAATGCTCATTTCCGAGCCTATTATCCTGACCTTCGCTCTACTGAGCGGCTATATCGATACTCTCATCTTCTCCTTCTTCGAGAGGCACAGCTATCTTTTCCAGCAGTGGTTGTTCACACCTACAAGCATTTCCTTCATTCTTGTCGCATTAACGGTCTCGTGTGTGGTGGGTTACTGTACCTTTGTCCCTTTTATCAGTCACCACAACGCGCGACGCACCAAAGGCGAAAAGGTGGTTCTCAAGACTCGCCTCGATCGTCCTCTATACTACATCATCTGCCTTCCACACGGTCTACTGATATGCGCTTTTGTCGTAGCAGGACCGCCGCTCCACTGGTTTGGTGTAGTTGTCACGTCTGTTCTGATTGGAATCGCCAACATCTGGTTGTGTTTGGCTTTGCTGTTTCGTTCTGTGTACCGGTACACATCCCGTACTTTAGGGGCCCGAAAGTCCATGTCAAACCCAAATTCGCAACA
This sequence comes from Bipolaris maydis, assembly GCF_028858645.1. Lineage (NCBI taxonomy): Eukaryota > Fungi > Ascomycota > Dothideomycetes > Pleosporales > Pleosporaceae > Bipolaris > Bipolaris maydis. The sequence continues at coordinate 2,793,818 of NW_027093857.1, read as the reverse complement.
CATTCACAAGCCAGAAGGGATAGTGACAATGAAAGGAGGACTTTTGGATGAAGGAATCCTGTACATACTCGGACTGTTAGGATACTAGGGCGGTTAAAATATTTCAAGGAGCGCAGGCGCAGGTAATCAGTATATATCATATGGTTCAAGTAATTTAGAAATATGAACTGATCATTTTCCTGAATTTGACTGGCTAGACAACGATCTTCGTGTGTTTCCGATTCCTGTGGATATAGTGTACGTCATGGTAACATAAGCGACGTCGCTATCGAGCTTCCGACAACTTCTAATCTGACACCATCTAGGATACAGCATCATGTCATTGACTGTAATACAAGATTCTATCCTTGCATAGATCTTGATATTCTCTAAATTTAAAATGTAGTTACGCACTACGAGCCTTTGGCTCAAATCTAACAAACTTTCATTCCATCCAGGCCTTTCACAGTTCCACGCGCAACCATGGCCCAAGCAAAACCCAAGAACATTGTTATTGTAGGAGGCTCACTAGGCGGCCTCATGGCTGGAGTCGCATTGAAGCATCTGAGAAAAGACCTCAACATCCGCATCTTCGAGCGCAACCCAACGCCCCTTCTCCAAGACCAAGGCGCAGGCGTCGTAGCCGGCCCAAAAGTACAAAAGTTCTTCGAAACCCACGACCGAACCCACACACCACTGACAGTCCCAAGCCACCAGCGGCAATATCTCGATAAGGAAGGAAAGATAATCAGCCGCCACGACCAAGACCAACACATGACAAGCTGGGACCTCCTCTACCACCTCCTCCGCACAAACTACGACGGCACAAAAACCGACTACGCCGCAGTCCCCACCCCGGAACCCAACGAAGGAACAACATCCTACGAATACGGGTGCACAGTCACAAGCGTAGCCGTCCCATCCCCAGACTTCTCCAACCCCATCCAAATATCCTACACCCACACCTCCGGCACCTCTCGCAACACTCCGGCAGACCTCGTCCTCGCCGCCGACGGCCCCAGCTCCCAAATCCGCACCTCATACTTCCCCTCCACAGCGCGTACCTACGCCGGTTACATAGCCTGGCGCGGCACCCTCCCCGAAACCTCTCTCAGCACTCCCACCCACTCCCTCTTCACAAACACCTTCACCTTCTACCATGCCCCCGGCACCCAAATCCTCGCTTACACGATCCCCGGGTCCCATGGTACTACGGCACCGGGGCAGCGCTTGCTAAACTGGGTCTGGTACGTTAATGCTGCGCAAGGTTCCAAGGAGCATGAGGATGTTATGACGGATGTGCATGGGCGGAAGCATCACGTTACGCTTCCGCCTGGCGCTATTAACCCGCGGGTTTGGGAGCGCCAGAAGAAGAGGGCGGAAGAGATGTTACCGCCGCAGTTTGCGGAGGTGGTGCGGGGGACGGAGGTCCCGTTTGTGCAGGCGATTACGGATGTGATTGCGCCGGCGGCGGTGTTGGAGGGAGGAAGGGTGGTGTTGCTGGGTGATGCGCTTGCCGGGTTTCGGCCGCATACTGCGGCGAGTACGAATCAGGCAGCTTTGGGTGCTATGGCGCTGGCTGGGGCGGTGGAGCGCTTGTTGGGAGGGGAGATGGTGGCGCTGGGGGAGTGGGAGGCGGAGGTTATGCGGTACGCGGTTGAGATGCAGCGACGAGGGGTGGAGATGGGGGATAAGAGTCAGTTTGGCGAGCATGAGATGCAGAGATAGAGAAATTATTGTTTGGTCTGGTTTGGGATATTTTCTGTACAGTACATAGACACATTTACATGGAATGATGATCCGAGACTCCTGTGCGTTAAGATGAATAGCAGTGGTTATTAATTTCTTTCAAGCCCCGCATTGTCTATACCCAAACAACCATCCGTCTAGTCTTCAGCAGCATCCGCTTCCAGCTCATCCGGTCCCAATTCCTCTCTTGCGCCTCCGACATCACACTCGTGAATAATCTTTTTCCAGCCCAGGGGTTCCGACGGATCTTTGATATGCTCGATAGTAGGGAAGTAGTGCTCGTTCTTCTTCATGGTAGCGACCCAGGGGACATTATCAAATGTCATGACTTTCATGCGGAAATACTCATTGTCCTTGATCTTCTTGATTTCGACAAGGAAAGCGGAGAGATTAGGCGTAGGGACATTGTTGACGTGTGTGACAAAGTTTGTGGGTGCGAGCTAGTGGTACTGGTTAGCAAAGAAAAAATACAGAAAGAGAAATCGAGAAACTTACCCCGTACATGTACGCTGGTGAGCCACGGGCCCGCGAGGAAATGTAGACGTCTGAGTGGATTTTGCTGATTTGCTGACGCACGGCTTGATGAGGACGGTGGAAAGTGGCACCGCAGAAGCTGACCAGACGGTCGGTCTCGAGGTCCTCTGTTGGAACGGTAGAGACCTTGATGGTCTTTTCTTCGCGTTTGCGCACAATGACTGCGTCAAGGACTTCATTGTTGTACATAACGTCCAGATCCGGAGAGCGGGTTACGAGTTTGCCGTTGAGTGTCAAAAGGACATCGCCCTCGTGAAGGCCATCGCTATGACCCGAATCGACCTTCCGGACCATGAAGAGCTGATGGCGCTCTGGATCGACCGTTTCTGTCTTTTCGATCCATTCCTCTGAAACACCCATGACGCGAGCTTGGCTCATCTGAACTGTTTGGAATTCGACGTTCAAGATACGAAGCTTTGGAGTCTTGCCGCTTCGGATCTCGTTGAGTACTGGAAGGAGGTTGGGTGTCGCAAGACCGAGATGATATTCTACGTCCTTGCCACTATGCGAAGTTCGCTCACCCAAGTATGAAAGCCAGAGAGCCTGGACAGTGCCATCCTCGGCAATAAGCACACCAGAACCGCTATGCGAAGCCTGGTTTGTGTCTACGGTGATGGCATCAAAATTGGTTGCACGGTACCGCGGCGTGATTGCACTAGCCGGAATAGCAACAGTAGTAATATCTGTCACAACCGTCTTAGCCACAACAGGTCGGAAGTTTTGGTTGATACCAAAGAAAATAGTCTCAGCACCCTTCTTGATGAAATCCGTTGCAAACTTGGGAGTCTTCACAGGTGCATTGACTAGCGAGGCATCGTACTTGACAATGGCATAGTTCTGTAACGGGTGCATGAAGACAACCTTTGCATCAACAAAAATGCTGTCGGCGATGATCAAGGATATATCGCACAGGTCGTAGGGCAGAATTGCTCTTGAAACAAGGACAAGACCCTGGTCGGCATCAACCACAAGACCATAGCCCTGCTTGTTCAACTTGGGGAAGCCGTCGAGCTTGATGGGCATGGAGACGTGCACGCGTACAAAACTGCGGACAATGTCTACAGCCTCTGGATAACTAGAGCTCATCTTGACAAAGTTGGCACGACGTGGAACTGGAGGCACAGGTGGTATGGCATCGGCAAGTGGGCTAAAGTCCCACAAGCCAGTCGTATCATTACGAGTTGCTACCCGAATCTTTGCGTGCCAATGCCTATCGATTGCAGTAATGCTCGTGTTTGCAGTGTGCAGATCGCGCAGGTGCTTGTACATCATGACGACTCGCTTGCGGTCAGGAATCTTCTTCATGACTTGAATGAAAGTGTCTAGGTCTGGTGTTGGCTGGTTGTCAACTTCTTGAATCAGCCAGCCAGACGTGTAGCCATCGGCAAATCTGAATGAGCCAGCCGCCTCACACACATACACACCTGCGCCCTTGAGCGAGATGGCGTATAGGCGAGCTTGTTGATATGAGAGGTCGTGGAACGAAGCACCTGCAACAGAAACAAACTTGTCGGGGGTAATGGCATGGAGATCACCGACATCAATCTCGACGTCCATGTTCTCTCCTGCACGCTGAATGGTCACAGAAATGGTTTGGCCCACGTGCTCATCCAGGATTGCATCGAGACGGACAAACTGGGTCAGTAGCTCTCCGTTGACACGCAGCAGAAGATCACCCTCTTCAACCTTGTTCGATGCAGGACCTTGGGGGAGAACAACCTCGGCAACCAGCATGCCCGTTTCTTTGGGGAACTGGGTGCGGATGTCCTTTTCTAGCTCGGCAGAGAGACCCAATCGTCGACATTCGTCGAAGGGCTTGAGTATCCACTGCGTCTGAATGGTGCCTCTGGTGACATGCTTGCCTTGGCGGATCAGCTCGAGCGCGCGCAGAGGGCGGTCCAAGGGCAGGAAGTAGTCGGTCGCAGCACCGTCAGCGCGTCCGCCCGCCTGTAGCGCAACGGCATATCCGTCGCGGTCGACTACAGGACTGCCCGAAGAACCTCCGCTGGCGGCAGCGGCGGCCTGTATGTAGTTTGTGTTGAAGTCGGAGTAGCCCTCGCCGTACTCAGGCGCGTTGCGATCCAGTCGGCTGATGACGCCAGACAGAATACTCAGCTTCTCTCCAGCATCGTTACCGACCACGCGAATCTCAACGCCAACCTTTGCATTGTCTGGGCGTAGCTTAAGGGCGGTGACGGGCATGTAGCGAATCTTTGAAGGGTCGAAGCGCAGGATACCAAAGTCGTGGACGGGGTCGCGGTAGACGGGGTGGACGTCGCACTCCTCGTGGTTGTCGAAGATGCAGTAGCCGATAAAGGGCCCGGCGCCCACGACATGTCTGTTTGTGAGGATGTAGCCTTGTTCGGCATCGACGACGAAGCCCGTAGCTTCTGAGCTGACGGCGGGATCTGTGTCAAAGGAGCATGTCTGGCAAAAGTGAATCGAGACAACGCTCTTCACCACGTTCTCGATGGTCTTTTGCCACTCGGCCGTGTCAGGCCCAGAGGCGGAAGCAGCAACGTGGGCAGGCGGCGGCAGGTCGTCGGCGGCGCTGTATTCGCTGGGGGCGTCTTCCATGGTGTCGTCGTGGCCGTTTGTCACGTGTGCAGAGGGTTCGGGCTTGATGTGCTTGAGGGGGCGGTCGGTGGCGGGCGAAGTTGGGGGTTGCTTGCGCTTGACGGAGCCATTGTGGTCCATTTGCGGCGGTGGGTGGAGCAGGCGGCGGGCGCAGGCGAGCACAGTAGTACTGGGCAGCCTGGCAAGCGGGCGCGTGTGGAGAAGAGTGAGCGGTCGTCGTCTGGTTGCGCAGAAAGTTTTTGTGCAGGCGGCGACTGAGACTCGGCCAAGCAGCATTCCAGCCTGGGGATCAGTTTGCAGAGGCTGACGCTGAAGCGGAGGATGAAGACGCAGACAACACACGGCACGCACGGCTCGGGAGGCTCAGGTGGCCAGGCAGTGCCAGTGCTGCTGTTTCTGCTGCCAATTGCACACGGGGAAACTGGGAGAGGGCACGCGCACAAGGGAGCGCAGGCGACGGTGAGGACGGAATGGCCGCTGGCTGCATGCAACAAGACATGCTACTAGTAAGTAGTACAAGTACGTAGTTTGCGCATCCGCCCCCTGCTCGTCGCCCGCTGTGCCATGACTCAGCATATGCGGCATTACCTAATGCTGCATCCGCCCTGCATCACCGCTCTTGCACCCACCTCCCATGCAACCGACAAAACTGGAAAATGGCGGCCCCATCAACCGCGATGCAACATCACGCCAAAACACTGCCAAAACACCGCATTTTCGCATACCTGCTAATGCAGACTTAATTCAATATATTGGAGCTCGACCTTGATAGATATCTATAACAGATTTGAGTAACTATTATTAGGCCTACAGATACACTACAAAAATGGCAGCGCGTTTAGGAGTTTAGAGCTATAGGTAGTACCTATCCGCTTGCTCCTCTAGCGGCGGCGTATTAATTTTCAAGCAACGAGGCATAGCAGAAATAAAGACTACGCATTTAATTACGCGTATTTTAGTACAAAATAAGCACGTGGTTGTAGAGATATTTCGCGTTGCGGATGGTAGGTGTTAGTAAGATAAGCCCAGTTGTTTTAATTTTCCGGTTTTGTCGGTAGCATGGGAGACCCATCTTGCACTATGCTTCATTCATCCATAATGCCATTAGCTTCATCGATTCGTCCTACTACGCCCTCTGGCAGTCCCTACTATAAGATAGGCAGTCCTATTATTGTACAAATAGCCTTCAAGACTCCATAATAAAAACCCATGATCAAAGTCCACACTTGAAATCCATCATCAGATTCCCTTGTGCCTCTCTGCCGAAGTGCCCATGCCTTCATGCCTTGGTAGTGTTTGGCTTGATCTCTTTCATGCGCGCGATGATCTCGAGGTCAACTGGGTCGTGATCCGCTTCTCCATAGATGACGTCGGCAATCGTTGATGCCTTCACGTATACTTGTACTTCACATTCTTCGCCCAGGCCCGCAGCCATCATAGCGGTCCGGTATGGTTCCATACCTCGGATCTCTGAGAACTCTAGAAGTCTAATCCACTTTTTCTTGTTCATGTAACGGATCGCTTGTGTTAAGGGATGTGACTGCTTGATTTTGGAGTTGGGGGCAGTATACTCCATCGTTGGTCCGACCAGCTGGCATGAAGTGCGAGCCCGCGTTGTGGCAACAATAGTTCTCTCGAATTCAAACAAGTGTCCGACAGCTCCCACGGTGTCGACAGTGACTGATGCGCGGTCTTTGCCCATGAAGGAGTCGATTGTCACGATCTCAATGTCTAGCAACTTCTTCGCGAGCGCGTTCTTGCGGGTCGAGTGGGCCACCATTACTGCGTAGTCTCGCTGGCGTCGCAGCATCATCACTTGCGCGTGGTATGGTGTGATAATGACATGGTCCTTGCCGTCCATGTATGCCATGCGGTTGATTGCGTCTTGGATTGTGACCGCGGCAGTCTCCCTGCAGTACGTAGAGCGATTGGCGTCTCGCTGCGTCGTGATGTTCTTGGTGTTGAGGAATATCAAATTTGACTTGATGCCCCAGATCTTCTTGTTAATCTCGGCATACTTTTCTGACAGTTCTTCGTTGAATGCTCCCTGCACTGGCTTCATGCCTGGCATTGCGTTGACGTGTGCGCAGAGCTTGAACAGGGCTTCATTGTGGAAGCGGGACGATGCTTCCAACTGACTGACAACACCACCCGTTGCTTGGATGCGTGCGATAGTAGAGACGGTGAGGAGCTTAGAGAACGGATTCTGCTTTTCATCCCCGAAGGCGGCAGGACGGAGTTGGTTCACTGCGCCGCTGATTATTCGTAGGCTTGCATGCCAGTAGTGTGAGAAAAGGCCGACAGTCTCTGCGTCATTGGCACGTCCGGCTTCCTCCAGGGCGACTACGTGTGTGCGACGCGTCATATTGAATGATGCCTGCGTTGCGACTGAGACTGTGGTGCAAATCACGCTGGCACGCTCAAGGAGGACATTTAGGACTATCTTTGCCGCCGTGGCAATCTTGTCCTTGATCTCCTTACTTGGCTTGCCCTTCGTGTTGCTCAGCTCTGAGCGTGCGTCGAGGAGGGGTTTCAACTCTTCGCCCCATGCCTCGAGCTCTTCCTCTGAGAAGGCATCGAGCAACTCTTGTGATGCTTTGAACGCGGGAAATCGTGCGAGCTGTAGGATGTACCGAGCCGCTGATCCTTCGATATGCTTGAAGCGTCGGTCCGCGATACCTGGGCATCCTCCGCGAAAGGCTGCCAAGTAATCGGACAGTAGGCTATTCAACAAATCCTCTGTGATTTTGGCGGACGGGTTAATAGCTGTGCGGGAAACTTCTGCGGTTGGATGGTAGTTCGGGTTGGATATTGCTGCAACTGCCTTGACTTCGGCTTCCGTGCTGTGCAGACGCAGTACCAGAGGGGTTGGCAGCCCCATCTGTTGGCAGTATGCTTTTGCCATAGCCGACATAAGTACGTATTGTGAGTCGACAGCCTCGTTCTGCATAGCTGCGATTGTGATTCGGCCTCGCTCGGTGACAGTACGGCGTGATGCTTGGGGAGGTGCCATATTGTCTCGGGCTTCCTTGTAGCGGTCTTGCTGCTGCTTCTCCGTCTTGCCCTTCGTGGCTGACTCTGATGCATCGTCAGTGGGCTTTGCGGTGTCTTCTTTCTCCTTATTGGCCTTCTTCTTTGCCTTAGTGACGACTTGCTTCTGCAAGTGCAATTCTTGCTCATGGTTCGAGATGTTCATAAGCTCCTCTGGCACTTCGACGTTGCCGAGGTATGGTAGCATGGTGGCCATGGCGAGGTATGTCTTTCCCGAGCCTGATAGTCCAGTGAGCCATATCGTACGGTCATACACCCCAGTCTCGACCCATCGTCCAAATTCCTCCTGTTGGTGTGGATGGAGCATTTTGGTGATGAAATCGATAGCGATCCGGCGGTGTTGAGCTTCAATGTCTTCGTACAGGGCTGTCGCTGTGGACTGCGCGTGGTCGGTGCAGATCAGCATCTGTCGTGCTGCGTCGAGGCGGCGGGCCTTCTCTGCGTAGGTTGCTCGTTGTCCTTCAGAAAGCGTCATCCTCGCAAGGTTCTCCATCAGTCGCTTGCATTCCTTGTCAACGTTCTTGGTGTAGATGACGATGTTCATCTTGCAGTTCTTCTGTGTCCATGTCAGGAGGTCTCCGTTGCTCATCATTTTCAAGCGCGTCATCGGGAGTTTGTTGTACTCCATCTTGTCTGCGACGGTGCCGTTCTTCCATGGTCGCTCGACGATGACGTTGATCATGCCCATGGCTGTGGCCCCGGTCGGCTCTGTGACCCTGCCGCGCCAGACCTCTTCGTTGACAGCCTGCGTGTCTGCAGTGGGGTTCATGTCAACAGTAACGTGATCTCCCGGCATGAGGCGGGGCTTGTTTGCATCGTGTCGCACGGAGACTTGCAAGTGGTACGCCATGTAGAGTTTTGCGTCGTTGTTGAAAGACCCTGGCACTGGGACCACAGCGGCCTTCGCGTTGTATTCTTGGTTTCCCATCTGAAAACGTTGTTCGATGAGCGCGCCGATACCTACTTCGTGTCTGAATTCTTTCCAAGTACCGAAATGCATCTGGGGCAGCGCGGTGAACTTTGGGAGCTGCGACGTCTCTTTCACACCGGTGTTGGATAGTGATGGGTTGTTGAGCGACTTGTAGAATTCGGTGGTTGGGTCATTATGGGCGAGGTCATGGAAACGCTTGATAAGTCCTTGCATAAGCTTGTCGATATTGTGTGATCGGACAAGCATGAAGATAATTGGCGATGAACGCGTGACGATGCGCAAGTCTTTCACTAGGTTTGGCACGTCCTGCTTGTGCGCATGCACGTTGCTAGTGCAATGTTCCTTGTTGTGCTTGATGGTGATTAGGAACAACTTGTAGTCTGACATCACCAAACCGGCATGCATGCCCTTCCAGTAGTCTTTGATGTACTCTGTCTGGTGGAAGATCTTTGCCAGCGATGGATACCATTTCGGGTCTGTGACGTCGACGATGCGGTGAGTAGGCACGTATTCAATGTCTTGCTGACCTTGTGAATGGGGGCCGCATGTGTTCGCGTATGTGAGATCGACGTATGCCTTATGGTTCGGCTGTTCGTCGGGTAGGGAGTCGTCGAGGTAGTTGATAGTGTGTCCCAGGCGAGCGAATGATCGGTTCTCAGCCTGCTCAACGATCTGGAGGGTTACGTGGTCATCTTGGTTCTGCGTAAACTGCTTAGGCTCCTCCGGGACCTTGCAGACGTTTCGCTCTAGGGGTGCGATACGTTTCCTCGCGTTAGCCTTCGCCTCAAGCCTCGCGAAGCAGTCAGCCATCTCTTCGGCGCGAGTCATGTCACCCTGCTTCTTCTTTTGCTCTCGATCCTTGCTGGGGAGGACTGTGAGTGACTTCCAGTGTGCGATGTCTGCGGCTTGCATCTGGCAGTGAGCGGTCTTAACTGGGAGGAGACCCGTCGTCACTTCCAGGAACTTGTGATGCATGACTTGCTCAATGGCGTTGACGGTGGTCATCCAATGGTGAGTGTAACGCATCCACTCGAGGAACAACTCGACTTTGTCTGCGTGCAAGTGACCATTCTTGTCGCGGCAGTGTGGGCGTTTGGCTAAGAAGTGATGCAGTTGAGCCATGATCTGATCATCCGTCGGGTGCATGATTGATCCGGGTTGCAGCCTTGAAATCACGACATGTTCGTCTGCGGTCTTGCGGAGGTCAGTAGTGACTGCATCCCGGTCGAGCTCCCGCGTAGTGTTGTCGCGATATGTTGGGAGTGACTTAGAGCGGGGGCGGCCTCCACCAAGCTTGGGGGTGTTCAGCACTTGCTCCCAAACCGGGATGCCTCTACCTCTAGCTTCATGTACCGCTTGCCAGAGGTCGTCAGCTAGGGGCTCGAGGTCAGGGTGATTCATCTTCAGTAGCTTGTGCACCACGGTGTCAACAGGCTTGGCGTTAGGCTTCTTTATGTCGTCTTTGAATTCCAACAACCTGTTGGCGGGTGCGGTGAAGGGCGAGTCTTCAGCGTAGTCCTCGCGTTCCTTGGCGGTCATGACAAGAGGTGCGATGTTCATGTCCATAGACTCAATCTCTTTGGCGGTGATCAAGCCTTTGATCGGTGCAGGCACGAAGTATGCAGCCATCGCATGCGTATAGTTGTTCTGGAACTCAGATGGCTTAGCTTTGCCGAATTTGTAATTCAGCTTAGCTTCGCTCTTGCCCTTGGGGTTGGGGGGCTCTGCGTCGCCTTGCTTAGTATCTGGCTCGCCGGCGTCTGACTCGTCTTCGTCTTCTTCGTCAGTAGACTCAAAGTACTCCTCTATCACCGGATAGACGGAGACTTTGCCGTTGACGTCGTGCAACTTGACGTGAGCCATCTTGATTGCATGGTCGATGCCGATGCGTTCTTCAAGAATGTCTGGGTTCATCGTTGCGGTGTGATGTATGGAGTGAGATAGTGAGTGGGGGTAAGCAGAGATGCTTTACAGGACTTGGAATCAGTGTAGAGGTGTATGGGAGTGTGAGAGTATGTGAGTGTGGTGGGGATAAGCAGAGATGCTTTACAGGACTTGGAATCAGTGTAAAGGTGTATGGGAGTATGTGAGTGTAGTGGGGTAAAATCGGTTGTGGGTGAGAGTTCTGATATAAGTAGGTGCCTGGCTTGGCGCGTTTGTTTGCTCTCGCTCTCACTTGCTCTTGCGGTGACTGTGCCTTTTGGCAGGAAAATGAGTTAATATTGACGTAATGACGATTTTGGTCTGAATGGGGCCAGCTTTGGGCTATACGCTCGCATGGTGGCGTAGAAAGCTTGTCCTTGGGTAGGGAGTCCTGTGCAGTTGTCGAGTGAGGGCGCGTCTAACCATGACAGTCAACGCAGTCCTCAGTTGACAACCGTATCGGAGCTGTCCTATCCAAGCTGTTGCAGTGGAAACCGTTGTCCTTAGTTAGTCTTTGCGTTAGAACGCGTCCGGCGCTGATTGCCGTAACGCTGTTCCCATGCGTCGACTATCCCGGGGACGTCTTGGCGGAGTTGCGATTCCGGGACAAAGGAATCTTCAGACGCGTCGTAGCCTTGCTATCTGACTTTGTATTGCCATTGCTTCTGTCTCGTACCTAGCATGCGTCGTAGCTCCTTTGTGAGGATGCGGTCGACGATGTATCGTTGTGTCTCACCGGGGGCAGTGGGTAAGGCTGGAGAGGCGTTAGATGTGGGAGTGATTGCCAGCTGCTGCGCATCTGGGGTTGAGGTGTCGTCCGCAGCTTTAGTGACTCGGCCCACGGCAACTGGAGCTCGTCCATATGAGTCTATTTGGGCCGGCGATACATGGACTGTGAAGACCACCGGGTGTATCTTCATATGGGCTAGCAGGTCGAGTCGGAAAGCGCCTTTACGAATCCGTTCCAACACCTTGAACGGGGCAGTCTTGATGACGTCGAGGGCGGAGGAGTGAGGTATACGGCAGCCTTTGTTCAGCTTTCACATCACCTTGAGGTAGACCATGTCTCCAATGCTGATTGGTGAGTGCTTCTGGTTATAGTAAATGGCCATTTTTGCCTGCGTGAGCTTGAGGGTCTCTTCTGCTTCATTTCTAATATCTCTCCGGTCGCGATAGAATTGTTCAGCTGATTCAAGTCCCGTGTCTGTCTGATGGACGTTGGTCCCGTCGCGCGGGTGGATACCATATAGGATCTTGAACGGCGTCTCCCCTGTAGTGAAGTTGCGCGAGGTGTTGATAGCGAACTGTACGTCGGGCAGTAATTCGTCCCAGCTGACCACTGGTGCATCATGGTTGGTAATCATACAGCGGAGCAGGATTTCGACGATTTAATTTGTTCTCTCACTTTGTCCGTCGGCTTGCGGGTGATATGCCGTGGTCATGGCGAGTGTCGTGCGTCGTATATTCACGTCAGTCGCGCCACGGTTTGCGAATGTAACGTGGCTTTCATTGCCGTTCACGAATTGATTGCTAGTGGAAGCAAAGGTACTCGAGGATGGTTCGGAGATGGCATTGGGTCGTGAGTGAATGAGTGTTAGGTGCCGTCAACTCGCAGAGCTGATAGGTTACACTGTAGACAGGGTTTTTTTTCCTTTTCGGTAGTAAAGTCTGCTGGGGGCCTGCTTTGGGCTGGTTATCCGGGCTGGACCTTGACGGTGCCACGGTTTCGATGTCGATCGCTCAATGCGTTCGGCGACGCTACACAATGTAGGCCGAGAGGGGGGAGGGCGGCACTGCGCAATGCAGATCAAAGCTGGAGCAGCTACCAGATGTCACGGCCGGGACAGCCTCCAAAAACAGACGGGTATATCAAAACAGTATTGTACAAGTGTACCTATCTCGGGACTGCGGAGGTGAGGCTGGATACAGGATCCCAGCCAAGGCGCTATACCCAAATAGGGTAAGTCATGGCAGCGTCATAACAGATCAGGGTATTCCTCATAGCCTTGGCAGTTCTTAGGTCGTCGGTGATCTTCCAGATGCAATACTGTATAAATATAGCATTAGATTCGGTTATTAACCTAGTAATGGTAAGGCGATTGGACAACTTCCTGTTGCTGGCGTCGACAACGGCTATCTTAGTTCTCTCTGCCTCCTTCTTGGTCTTTGCTGCGTGGTATTTGCAGGCAGCGCCCAGTGCTGTTCGACGCTGTTCGATCTGGGTGTTGTGAGAGATGTTGTCTTAGATTTCGGAGAAGTAGAAGATTATGTCGCTTGTGACCAGTCGCATGTTGCAAAGACCTATTGTCTAATGGCATGCGACATAATATTTGATGCTTCCACTGGAGATGGTCTCACTAACGGGAACCATAGCTCTTAGCATGTTTGATTCTGCTAGAAGAACTCCCATGTCCTTCTCCTTCTTGTCTCGCTCGCTATCTCGCGCCTAGCTAGAGCCTTTAGTAGAGTACTTGGAAGGGTCGTTAGCTAGCACTAGCCCAACGATAAGAAATTCAATCGTTTTTGGCGTCCCATATTTCTCTTCAGGGTTTAGTTAGATAGGCAGGACCCAGTTTTCAAGCAGAATATCCAAAGTGGCTTGATATAGGTTATTTAGCTCAGAAAGTTGGTTACAGTAGGCAACTAAAGAGAAACTGAGAAAGCGTCTTTGACACTAAAACTTGAAAACTTCTCTCTATAGCTTAGAGGTTTATAGTGAACTAGTTAATGCTAATAATTTCTTTAAACACGGTATTTTCTCTTTGGTGTTGGAGGGTGAGAAACTTAAGCTCCTGACCTCGCGGATGCCTTAGATCAACCATACACTAGGCTTTAAAAGATAAATCTCACACTGAACCGTAAATAATTAAAGACAAATTTAAAAGTTAGGTAAAAGAGAAGAGCAAGGGAGCCTTCACTTACCACAATCTTGAGATAACTTTTATAAGGTTTCTGCTTCTCTTCTCGACGACACTATTGTAGTTGTAAAAGAGAGTTTCGAAGAACTAAAAGGAAATGAGGACGACTTATCTTTCTCGTATGCCGCAATATGTTGGGCGATGGCGGATAGATTAGAAGAAGTCCAGAAGCTTTGATTTAAACATGGTTGGTATTGGAAAAGCCTGAGGAGCAGAATCTTTGCAATGAGAAAGGCCCTCACGTCTTTAAGACGAAGACTATCAATTAATAGATAGAGAGAGGAAATGAAGCTCAATCTACACTTCCCTTTAGCCCCGCTCGCCAGGCTATCAGAGTTATCTGTTCTAAACCCATAGTAGTCCCATTCCACATACCACACCTCCCGAAAACAGCAAGCACACCCCCACACCACCCCCGCACCTCTCCAACTCTCGTACCCCGCACCTCCTTTCCCTCCTTCCCCCAAAGCAACATCACCAGGACAACCCAATGCTCGAAATTGCCGCCTTCACGGCTCCCTCCGCCATAACCGCCTCCCAGTCCGGTGCCTCGCGCATCGAACTTTGCACCTCGTACTCCCTCGGCGGCACGACCCCTCCCCTCTCTACCCTCTCCCTCGTCCGCAGCGCAACCCACCTCCCCATCACCGTCATGATCCGCCCGCGCGGCGGCGATTTTGTATACAGCGCTTCCGAGTACACTACGATGGAATCTGAAATCGCCAACTTGAAGGGTCTGGCTGATGGATTCGTATTCGGGATTCTAGACACTGAGGGAAGATTGGATGAGGAGAGATGTATGCGCCTAGTGCGGTTGGCAGCGCCGCGGGAGTGCACGTTTCATCGGGCGATTGATGCGGCGAGGGATTTGCACGAGGGGGTTGAGGCGGCCGTTCGATGCGGGTTTAGACGTGTGTTGACGAGTGGTGGGGAGAAGAGCGCGGTGGAGGGGGTGGAGAGGATACGCGGGTTGCAGGAGGTGTTTGGGGGGCGGATAGAGGTTATTGCGGGGGGAGGGGTGAGGAGTGGGAATGTTGAGGTTGTGAAGGGGAGGACGGGGGTGCCGTGGGTGCATTCTGCGGCTGTGACGGGAGAGGGGGAGGATGTGGATGGGGAGGAGGTTGGGAGGATTAGGGAGGTGCTGGAGGGGATGTAAGGGTGTGTATATACGTTAGAAGCGTTGCTATATACAAGTACATATGGTGTGGGTGTTGCAAATGTCTGGTCTGGAGATTAATCAGGCTAGATCAAAGCGTACATGAGAGCACCGAGAAGAGACATTCCAAATGAGGCGTTGGCATCAACACCGACATGTCCTGCACCTCCCGTTGTGGTGGGTTGAGCATCTTTCCTCGTCTCCGTCACAACAGCCGTTCTGCCGGCAATGGTCGTAGCTTGTGTGATGGTTGTAGCAGGGATCGTAGTCTCAATCTGCTGTCCTCCCACAGTTGCCGTAGCAACAGATTCAGCGACCGTTGTGGGTGCTGTATAGGTAACTGGAGGGAGTGTAGTAGTGAACACAACAATCGAGCCCAGTTCTGACACAGGAATAGCACCACCAACACCTGTGCCGGTGAACTGCGGTGGAATCGACATGGTCGATGTATTTGGCCTCTCTGCCTCGTTGCCAGAGTAGATATTCGCGCTCTGTCCGTCTTTGGTGTAGTTTCCACTAATCAGGTTTACATCTATGCCGCCAGAATGGTAATCTCCTGTTGCGATGGTGCCGTAAGAGCCATCTGGGAATTGGAAGTTTGTCGTGAATTTGTCGTAGCACATTGGGATGTTGAGGTTCTGGAGGTTCACGCAGTTGAGACTAGGATGGCATGCGAAGCCCTCTGCGCGCTCATTTATAGAGCGCCGCTCAAACGAGATGCCTTGAACTGAAGCTACGACATTGGTGTAGAGCGAGCTGAGGCCTGGTCCGACCGAAGGAGGTGTCTCGGTGGTTGCGCCATTGGGTTTGCAGGCCTTGTAGGAAGCTTCATCGTCTTTTTTGAATCCTTCAAAAGGCGAGGCGACAGCCACGGCGGCAAGAGCGAGCGACAGGTATTTCAGGGTCATGTCGACGTGGTAGTGGTGGATTACGACTGATTATGGGTATTGCACAATGCAGTGCTGAACGATCGACGAATACCACAAGTGGCAATGAATAGCGAGGGTAAAAGAATGGACACCTGAGCGAAGGAAGATGGGTTGATCCAACGGCTAGGGAGAGGCGAGGGCGGCCCTGAATCTATATACCGCGACTGCAGCCCTCACATGCAGTACTAACAGGGTTCGTTAGACTGCTTTTTCCTTCCAGAGCTAGCCAACAATGAGCATCACGCGGGCGGCTGGCACTGTCTAATCGAAGGCACGCTAGTATACGAGGACAATCGCCAACCTATGAGAACTAGTTTTTGTTGCGTATTCACCAGATTTATCACATCTGAATAGAAAACGGCAATGTATATGTGACTCGATGAAGAGCGAGTTGCGCGATCACTGGAATCCGCCTCTCATTTCCCAAATCCTCCTTGTGTTGGCAAGTTCCTGGAAAAAACGTCAACGGCAATCCAAGATTCTGCACCAAGGAAGGGATTTTATTGGCAAGGGGTTTGATACGGCAAGGCGGCAATAAGTGGAGTACACCAACACCATCTCATTCGCCAGAGGCACACCTAGACAATAACCCAATTTTTCTTGCCCTTCAGGTTAAAATCCACCCTAAAAAGGCGCATTTGACTCGAACCATCATCTGCAGATTTGGCTCGCTTTTTGTTTGGGTTGGGAAAGGTCGCAGCTGGTGTGGTAAAGAGAAAATGCGGGTTGCAACGTCATGACAGGACGCCTTATTCCCAGCAATGAGGGCGCGGATGGCTGGTTCCTGGCGGTGTATCCACTGTGTTGTGGGTAATCTATGCCACATGCAATGTTTATCCAGGGCTATAATTTGCGCTAGAAAACGATACTAGAATTTTTTATGAAAGCAAAGTTGAACACGTCTTGACGCGTTACTGCATGTTCCGATGGAGGTTGCGCGGAAGTCGTACCATGACTAGTGTCTCACACGAATCGAGTTCGCCTCATCGCATCTATTTTGGGTAATCTTATGATCTTGCTTTCTTGGTGTCATACAAGCAAAGTGTACATACATATTCCTTTTTTCAAGCCATTTTATCGTAACGAACCACGTGCGCACCCCTCTGTACCCCGCCATTTGCCAAGCAGCGTGCAGCCGACTTAAAATAGCATCTAGGCATTCAAGCAGGTTCAGATGCGAATGGTTTCAATATGCCATAGTATCACCGAGGTTGCGGCTGTAACGGCATGCTCATGCTACTGGTATGCAGGGACAAAGCAGCGTACCTGGACAAGATGTGGACTCAGGATTCCCGAGACCCGCATCTCTGCAGTGTGGACCATTGATATCCGTATTAGAAAAAAAAAGGCCAAGAAGCTTAGCATAGTATTTGAAAAGTAGCTGCGGCAACCAAAAGGACGAGTAGCCAGAATCTTGTAATATGTCGTTCATCTTGGCTAGAGGACTTGATATCAGATCTATGGCAGTGTTGATACAGCCAATCAACTCAATCCTTTCTCCTAGTATACTGCATGGAAGCCCCCTCAGCAATGCTGCGATGAACTGAAACTTGCAACAGTTTATTCGGATGTCAACTGAGCTTCCAGAATGAAACACGACAATACACGTGACTATTTATTTGAAACTTATCGACTCTCAAACACGATATTGAGAACAACTGGCCACATGAGCAAGCCAAGTACAATGCACCGTCCATGGCAGCAATGCATGCACTCGACGCATTTACACCCCACCCCCAGCCTGCCTGCACAAAGTACGCCAAGCTTTATCTAGACCCGCAATGCCAAGTTTCCTTGAAGCTTGGAGGATTCAGACTGAGAGAAACATGAATCGATATGCACACTATCAAACGTGACCTGGTCGGGGCAAAACATGGGCTAGAAACACAGGGTAACACTGCCGGAGCCAGCACGAAGTCAAGGAGAGAAGTCCTCTGGAGGGCGTTCAATCGCATCAAGACTAGGACTTCGATCTGAGGAAATTATTGAAAGAGTTAGTATAGATCGACGGTTCGGTAATCGCAGATGCAGATAGGACTTGTGGCGGGCTAAGATGGTGCATGGCCGGTCTTGTTGCTGTTCACCTCGGCAGAAGTGCATTTACATGATTGACATGGTTGACACAGCCACTCGAAGCAGCCCCGTGTGCGTGCGCAGTCTTCGAATGATGCAATTACAACCAAGATGCCGCCGTCAGGATGTAGATCGGCAGAGCTTGTACCGTACTCTACCTGACACTGGAGTCTTGGAGGGGGGCGCAGATGGACAAGACGCGATCAAACACTGGCCAGACCCGGTCCAAGCCACGCCCACAGTGACATCATGGCGCCCGTACCTGCAGCGACACGCAACCCGGGCTTTTTGTTTAAGTAAACCTGCTGCTGTCCATCACTCAACACTACACTACGCATTAGTGTGGCTGTGGCTTGCGATCGCTACGTATTTCTTGCGGGCCTCTGTCTTCCTGCCCCCGCACTCCCTTGTCTTCTTCAGTCTGCCATTCTTATTCTTGAGGAAGAGTAGCACGTCTTCGCCTCCTTGGTTCCACTCGCTGTCACCACTACAACACCAGCATGGTCCACCAACGCACATGGCAGCACGCGCTGCAACTGGCCGCCGCTGTTGGTCTCGCCGGTGCAGTTGCAATTCCAGAGCCCACGATTGTCCCAGCAAAGGTGGTTGAGGCCCGTGAGCCACTCGTCACTCCAGCCGCCGTCCGATTCGACAGCCGGATGAGCTACGTGCAGAGAGACATTATCGACGACATCAAGAGCGGCGTTGGGGGCTATGCACAGTCCCTAGGCAGTGTGCTGGGTTCAGACCTGCCCAGCTTCTTTACTGATGGTAAGCAACTCTTTCAGGGATAGAGCGCGCTAGTAAAGCTTATGCTGACACTTCTTCTCTAGGCATTCCAGCGTGGTTCGAAGGCCTCCCCACGGGCTCTCAAGTCCTCAAGTCCCTTGATATTGGCGACGATGATTTGGCCTCGAAGCCTACTCAAGTCCTCAACATTCCTCCGTATGCGAACTGGACCGACCAGGGCTGGAACGTCCGCTTCCACGGCAATGTCTACAAGTACCCGGATATCGATCAGAAAAAGGTCGATGAGCTGGCCAATGTCTTTTTGATTGACACAAGCATCGACAAGCTGCCTCAAAACGAGCAAGAACAGGCACGCAACCTCACCCGCTCCATCTTCATTGTCCAGCAAGGCGACAAGAATGTTTCCATGAGCCTTGAGCCCTCGCCCATGCAAGGCGCTGATGGTGAGCCTGGTGGCGGTAACTCGGTCCAGGCACCTGGCGGAACCCAGTCCCTTACCCTTCCCTACGAGACTACCGACCTGGGTGACTTTGACGTCTTCGTACCCATCAAGTTGAACGGCCTCACACCCGGTAACCAGACCAACAACGTTCAGCGCCTCAACGTTCACACCAATGGCACAGACAGCGGCAATGCCACTGCCTTCCTGGTCCCCCCTCAGGGTATCACCTTCATCTCGGACATTGACGATATTCTGCGTGTGACCAAGATCTACGAACCCAAGGAAGGTCTCCTCAACAGCTTCGCCCGCCCCTTCACTCCCTGGATGAACATGCCCGACATCTATGCCAACTGGTCGCGCACTCTTCCCAACAACACGCACTTCCATTACCTAACCACCACGCCTGAACAAGCTACCCGCCTCTACATGGACTTTATCTACAAGACCTACCCAGGAGGGTCCTTCGATACTCGCCCGCTCAACTTCTCCGACGTCGAGGCCACCCTCTCCATCCGTCTATACCTCCTCACCAAGATTTTCGAGACGTTTCCTCAGCGCAAGTTTGTTCTTGTCGCCGACACCTCAAACAGCGATGTCATGAAGGACTACCCTAAGATGGCCCACGACTACCCCAACCAGGTTCAATGCATCTTCTTGCGCAACACGTCAGCCACTGACGACAAGATGTGGTTCCCCTACAACACCGAGGGCTTCAAGGGCTTGAACAGCCGCAGCTACATGTTCTTCCGCGAGCCAAATGACCTGACTGGTCTCGACATTGTCAACGGACAGTGCCTGAACGAGACGATCCCGCAGAACGTTACATTCTCCAGGCAAGCAGAAATTCTCGGTATCCATGGAGACAGTGCTGGTAGCAGGGTCCAGGGAGGAGCAACGCTCAGCTTCGTCTTCGCCCTCTTTGCTGCTGTTGCTCTGTCGATATAAAATGCACATGGATGACGATACGACCAATGTTGAATGAAATGAGCGTACATGAAGGATGGCGTTTTGCTTGGTATAAATGTGGCGTTGGGTCTCTAGTGCAGCGCACTTGGTCTTTGTTGTTTCTGTCATGTTCTTCTCTTGTGTGTATAACATTGATCCTATGCAGGGTCGCTGTTGATAGGCTATGATACTACGATACTTGTTCACACTCTGCATTGCACACTTTTATGACGTGTTGTTTCAAGTGAATACTGATATTGCCAAATTCCTACCCACGCACACTCTCTTCAAACCGCCTCGCAATCTCCAACATCTCAGCATCCAACCTCGATCCACTCAAGAAGGTCACACTAAACGGCAAAATACCCTCATCCTCCTCCCGCCCGCTCAACTCCCTAACCGGATACTCCCCCGCCGGCACCGCAACCCCACACAAATCCAACACATTCCCACAATGCGTAAACTCACCCAGCGCGCTATTCTTCCTAATCGGATCCTGCAGCACCTCGTCGATCCGCCAATGCGTCGGCGTCGTCGGCACAACAAGCACATCTATTCCGTGCGCCGAATACGCAAACACGTCCTCTGCCTGGCGCGTATACAGCGCTTTGGCTTGTAAATCACGATACGCGTCTACCGCCGAGCTCTTTCTCTGCAGTACCGCATCCATCAGCTGCGCCGTCACGGGATGCAATCCCCCGCGGTTTTTGTCGAGAAAGTCATCAGGGAGAGAGGCGAGGCGCTCGGATACAAAAGTGCCTTCGTACAGCAGCTCCCCTGCTTTGTGGAAGGGGGACCAATTGATCGGTGTTAGAACGCCGCCGAGGGCTTGGAGTTTCGACACCGTGGCGTTGAACAGACGGCGGGTTGGAGCGGAGCAAACACCCAGCGCCTCCTGTGGCGGGATGCCGAATTTGAAGGTTGAAGATTGGGGGCCGATGCTGTTGATGTGGCGTTCAAAGGCTAGTGCTGGTTTGGAGTAGGGATCTAGAGGGTCGTAGCTTTCCAAAATCTGCCAGAGCGTGCGGGCGTCTGGGATGGTTTTTGTAGCGAGGGCGACGCAGTCGAGGGATAGGCAGGCGGGCGTTATGCCGCGGAAGGAGATGGTACCTCGTGTGGGTTTGAAGCCGACGATGCCGTTTAGACCCGCGGGCACGCGCCCGGAACCTGCGGTGTCGGTGGCGAGGGAGAAGGAGACAATGTTTGCGGCTACGGAGACGGCGCTGCCGCTGCTGGAGCCGCCGCTTATGTAGGAGGGGTGGTAGACGGAGTGGGGGGTGCCGTAGGGACTGCGGCAGCCGACTAGGCCTGTAGCGAGCTGGTCGAGGTTTGTTTTGCCGATGAAGATTGCGCCTTGGGAAATGACTTTTTCATAGACGACGGCAGAGGTGGAGGGGATGTGGGCGAGGGGTGGGCAGGCGGTTGTGGTGGGGAGGCCTGCAATGTCGATGCTGTCTTTGACGCTGAAGGGGATGCCGAAGAGAGGGGGGAGAGCAGTTCGGTCGGGGAACTTTGTGATTAGGTCTCGAGCGGCTTCTAGAGCGGATTCAAGTGGTTGGAGATGGATCCATACTGCTGGGTCGATTTTTTTGTATGCTTCAATTTTACTGTAGACTGCTTCGATGACGGTCAGAGGGGAAAGACCGTTCCTGTAGGCTCGTTGTAGACTGGATATTGTGAGGTCGCCATCAAATTCAGGTGGTGTTTGAGGAGGCGTAGAGGCGAGTTGAATCTGCTTTGTGGAGAAAGGCTCAAGAGCCTCAACGAGGGGTTGTAGGCTGCCGATGAAGCCAAAGAGGCCTTGTGACCAGTGGATCATGTCTAATGTTGGCTTCTTAAAGCATGCATCGTTGTATCCACTGGTTGCTTCTTCGATGCCACAGCATTCGAAGCCGCGGTCGTTTGCTTCTCGAATGGTTGTAGCGAAGCAGCATTCTGTAGTGACGCCCGATACAATCAAATGTGTGATGGCTCGCGCTTTGAGCTGATGTAGGATGGACGTGTTCCAGAACGAGCCTTTTCCGGGCTTGTCTACAACTACCTCACCAGGCAGCGGCCTCAATTCATCGATAATGTCGTGGCCGTATTCTCCTCTGGTCAACAGGCGACCCAGCTCCCCCTTGTCGCCAATGACTAATTTGTGCTGGGTGTTACCAGGAGCTGCTTCTTGCCTGGTGAGCTTTGATGAAGGGCAGTCTGAGAGGTCCGGTTTGTGGCCTTCGCGTGTATGAACAATAGTCAAGCCTGCGCTTCGACATGCGTCCAGGAGTCGTTTGGTGGGCGCAATGGAAGCTTGAACTGCTTCCAAATTTCCACCCTGGATCTCACCGAATCCTTGAGGGAGTAGGAAGTCGCGCTGCATGTCTATAATGAGCAATGCAGTGTGATCCAGGGGAAAAGAAAAGGCATATGGCTTTGCGTCAAAAGAGACCATGTTGGGTTTCGCAGTCGTCTTTGCCATGGTATCTAAGCATAGGCGTTCACTTGACGCTGGTCAGGACGACATACAAGGAGGCAGTCGAAATGTTCAGAATTAGCTGAATAGACGATGGTAATAGAAGAGCTCCAAGCGTGCAGCAAGGTGCTGCGTCTTTAGCATTCAACCCATTCTGAATGAAGATTGTCATCTGCGAACTGCCCCGAAAGCGGAGTATGCAGCGGGCCTACGGCGGGCGGCGGCGCGAGAACTCTGGGGTCTTATCAGACCAGTACCAACCCTAATCCAGTTTAACGCATCTTCTGATAAGCCCCACTCATGGATATCCAGGTCAAGGCAAACCTGGTTTCTCACTCTACGGTTCCTATCAACATGGTTCTGCCGAAAATCATACATGCCCTCACGCGTGCTTCGTGGCGCCGAGAGTTCCTATCTTGATAGACATGGGTTGTCGCGATGGAACCTCCAATGTGGATATCTGCGGAAGCGATCTTGATCCGGGCACCGTGCCCTAGCCAAGTTGTCTTTGGTATTAAACGGATCGCTAGTAGATGAGTATGAACAAGATGTTTGGTATTTGCTTCGTGTTCTTCACACTCGAATAAACGCGAACATGTCAGTACTCAAGGCGAGGCTGAAAGCGAGGCTTGCCCCTCACCTCCATCTGAGAGTTCCGTTCAAGAGCGGAAAGTATGGCTCACGCTGGTCGAATCAAGGTGCGTAGTCACTCGAGCCTTTCTGGTTTGCAACGATACTGATGGTCTACTTCATAACAGATATGGATCCAATCCCTCCAGAACAGCGCGTCTGGGGCGCTCTGGATTATTGGGCATACTGGTGTGCAGATATGCTGGCTCCTCCTCTGATTTCGACTGTCAGCAGTGTCATGGCACTGGGATTCACAGCTAGAGAAACAATCCCGATCGTCTTTTTTGGTTTTGCCATCTGTAGCGTAGTCATCACCCTCACTGCTAAAATGGGTGCTACGTATGCTGTTTCCTTTCCAGTCATTGTTCGCAGTGTTTTTGGAATGTACGGCTCCATCCCAGCCATTGCTATTCGATCTTTCGTTGCCATGATCTGGACTGCTATCCTCACAGTCCAAGCCAGCAATTACCTCCAGCGCTGCATCGAAGCCATATGGCCGAGTTTCATCACTTTTCCGAATCACCTACCCGAGAGTGCTGGGATTGATTGTAAGTTTCCGTATCTACTGACAGATTGACCAATTTTTAACGAAAATTCAGCTGCTGGATTGCTTTGCCTGTTCTTGTACTGGTTCCTACAAACTGGGCTGGCGCTCATGAAAATTTCCAAGTTGCGTGTTCTGTTTTGGATCAAGAGCATCGTAGTCCCCCCAACGTTTTTGGCCTTATTCATTTGGGCTGTTACAATCACAAAAGGGTGAGGTCCTTTTGCAATCCGAAACAGTGTAACATACTAATCTGTTTGTCAGTGGCGGACCGCTCATCAAGGGAGAAATGAAATTGACTTCAACGTACATGAATACCGCCTACTCAGTGCTAAAAGGACTCAACGCTGTTATTGGGCTCTTCTCCTCGTTGGCAACCAACATGCCTGATTTTGGCAGGTTCTCCAAAAACCGGATGTCTGGCAACCATCAGTTCCTTGCTCTTCCCATAATTGGAACACTTGGGGCATTGACGCCAATATTCGTCACCGACGCCCATTCATATCTATGGGGCGACTTTGAGTGGTACATGCCAAATGTTATTGCCAAGTTTGACTCCCGGGCAGCAAAGTTTTTCGTATCTGCAAGCTTCCTCCTTGCGACCATCGGCAACCAGATTGCGGCGGGTACCTATCCCTTCTCAAACGATGTATCGGGTATGATGCCCAAATATATCAACAATTTCAGGGCTACCGTCTTTCTTTCAATCTTTGCCATTGCCTGCACGCCTTGGAATATCGTCAGGAATGCGTCAGGACTACTTGCCTTTCTAGGCGGCTACTCCTGCATCATGGGACCTCTTGCGGGCACAATGATCAGTGATTACTACCTTGTCAAGAAGAGTAAGCTCGACGTCGATCAGCTATACACCTCTCATGGCATCTACTGGTATGACTACGGCTGGAACTGGAGAGCCTGGGTGTCTTTTCTTACAGGCGTCGCGCCCCTCCTGCCGGGCTTTGCGAAAAGCATCGATGACACACTTGAAATCGGTGGCGCATGGAAAATCTACACATTCGCGTGGGCCTTTGGAATTTGTCTGTCAACTTTGACGCACTATGTGATTTGCATGTACATTTCTGTGCCGACAAAGTCACTGGTTGAGTCGGCGGTATATCCCCCACAACTCGAAGATGTCGCATCGTCTGTTCTCGAAGGCGAAGAAGTCTCAATCAAGGAAACAACGGTTGCAAAAGCCAAGGGAGTAAAGGAAATAGTTTAGATATTGATAATTAGAAATCTACGTCATGGATAGTTTCGCACTTGTTTAGAAAATCAAGGCCAAATCAAAGAAATCGCTGTTCCTATGGTGTCTGTTTTCCAATGCCCGTGTTTTCTTGGGCACCATGAAGCTGGCATTGCTCCTAGTGATATAGCTGATTAATCCCTGCTTGATTGGCGCCCTGGTTGGCTTGGCTTTTCCCGCTTCTTATCATGTGCCTCAACGACATCTCAATTAATCCACTTTCATTGTTGATGGTCAATCAGACGATCATTGGCTCAAGGGTCTTCTCTACGGCGATGGATAGTTAAATCCGAAATGCATTAAGAATCAAGCTTGTTCAATGAGCTATGTTCGTAGCGCACTGAGGAGCATCACAACAAGCTACCAGGCGTTGCCTGAGCGGATATGAATCAGTCACAGCAAAAATATCAACCACAGACTAGCATTGCCAATGCCACCGGGTCTCATCTATTGCACAAAAGGTTTTATACCTTACATTCTTACCAGCAGCCATGGAAATCATTCCGGATGAGATTTTCGCACCAAGCCACTTCCTCCCGCAAGTAATCAACTTCCAAAACACTCCTAAAGCAAGATCACGACGGCCATGCGACCCTTGCCGTCGACGCAAGTCACGATGCGAGAAGCCAGATGATCATCAACCCTGCCTTTTATGCCGCTTTCATCACCAGGAATGCACATTCAACGAAAACCCGCCACCGCGAAAACGACGAGCACTAATGATCAATGCCAGCACAGAGCCCAGCGAATCTGTCGCAAATCCACTGGCATATTCACCAAACAGTCGTAGGAGCAGTACTACTGCCTCTACGTCGCCTCAGAATGCGCCCGCCACGATCCGTCAGGATCCACCCATAGACGATTACGCGAACCTTCGTGGTCCCTCACTCCTGAAGAAGACGCTGGGATTGCAGACCGGTAGGCACAGCCGTCTTCTTGGATCTACTTCAGAGTATGAAACACTCTTACTTTCATATGAACCAACTCAAAGCCCTCCAAATCCTGGTTCATCTGCTGGACCGTCTACGTTGAGGCGCGTGGACAATATAGGTGCCACGACATTCATCTCATCGCCCGATGTCGGCTCACTCAACCATCAGCATGATATCCCAGATGTAGACGCGATAGAAATAGCTGTCGCACCGCACGGATCCGCTTTGATCCACCTATACTTCCGAATTGTACATCCTAGCTTTCCAATCTTGCATAAGAAAGTCTTTCTAGAAAAGTATGCACGCACGCACAGGGAGTTTTCGCCGCCTCTTCTTGCTGCAGTCTATCTCCTAGCTCTGGACTGGTGGTCGTATTCGACCGAGTTGGCCTCGCTACCGAAACCGGATGTGTCTTATCTCGAGGAGCTAGCCATGAAATCGTATAGTAATATTATCCATCGGCCCAAGCTCTCGACCATACAGGCAGGTTTACTGCTTCTCCAGCGACACGAGGAGAATAGCTGGGCGATGACGACGCAACTTGTTGGCCTTGCTCAGGACATGGGTCTCCACCTCGATTGCACAGAATGGCACATTCCAAACTGGGAGCGGGGGCTTCGAAAGCGCCTGGCGTGGGCTGTATACATGCAGGACAAATGGGGCTCCCTCATCCATGGCAGACCCTCGCACATTACGCCATCAGACTGGGAGGCGCAACCACTCAACGAATACGACTTCCCCGAAAACGCCGCAGATGAGGATGACGAAGACGGAAGCACAGAAGTGGAGAAGGGTCGCGTCTTGTTCTGCTACATGGCTGAGCTTACAAAGATTCTTGGAAGAATTTTAACAACCTTTTACACAATCAGGGCTGAACGCGAGTTTGCATGCCGTGCGAGTGAAGGCGTGCGCTCGCTTCTCGACACTGCAAAGCCGCTGCAGCTTGCCCTGCGTCAATGGTATGCCGACATGCCGCCAACCCTCAAAATGCAAGACATTGCTGCGAGAAAACTTTCTAGCGTAGGCTATCTTCATCTCGGCTATTATGCTGTTGAAATGACGTTACATCGGCGAATCATCCGCTCTTTGTCGTCGGCAGATGATGCAGAGCTGTGCTTCATCTGCCGTCAAGCAGCCCAAACACGACTCACTTCAGCCATGAGATTTGTTCAATCCCTGCGGCCCGAGCACCATCAATCATTCTGGTACTCTGCGTCAAAGTACAACTTTGTCCTCATCGGTTCATTCATATCTCTCCTATGGGTAACATCTAATACTGAGGACGAAGCAGCCCAGTACCGAAAGAAGCTAGATGAATACAAGTGGATGCTGCGCCTGTCGAGTAAATCGGCAGATTTCCTCGGGTCTGCACTGACGCTGCTCAACAACTCGACTGTCGCATTGGTAAACAAAGTGGCTGAAAATTTTGATACTCACGGAGAAAATACAGCCGGTCTGTTGGCGACGAGAGGTGCAGCTTCTGCGGCAGCGGGCCTTGCTCATTTGGATACAGTTCGATCTACGCCTCCTGATTTAGCGCTCGCTGGGGCCGAGGTCTGTGACAGCACTAGAGGCACGCCTCCTGATGGAACCAGCGTGAACGAGCACTCATGGTTCCAAGCGCTGACGGAAGGCGAGTTCTACAGCGCATCACAAAGCACAAGATGAACTCGGCAGCGAGTGTTACTATGTGTCAATGCGGCATTTTGTAGAGTAAACTTTATTTTGCTCCGAGGAAACGATCTGTCAAATCGAGACCTTGTCTTGAATCGAATGCATTGGAAAGAGTCCGAGTGCAATCGATTGGCCATAATTAACCTACTGACGATGCATTTCAATTGTGCTTGTTCACAGACAGTATCTCTTGATTCGTCAAATCACTCATGGGTCCCGGTTAGCCCCAGCTTCGAAAGAGTCGGGGTACCAAAGACAAAGAGTCGACGCGTCGGAATGTCGGAACACAGACGCCAGAGATCTTCCTTGGGCCGAGAGCAAATCATCGCAAACAAGGTTGATTGACAAATACGGACCCGCGATGTGTCGGCATGTTAGCTACTATCCTAAGGCGTCTTACTATCCTTTAGATAGTTACTCTTAGCAGGATAGCGTATTACGTGACCTTAAGCGCCGCGATAACCATTTCCTTCTGATGTGGATGTCCATAGGCTCCTTGCCTTCTCGTGACTTGCTAAGGAGAGAATTCTTTGTTACTTGTAACACAATACTTTGTAATTACACTTAAATGGAAGTTCCGTGCATTGTGAGCTAGCCTACGTAGTAGAGATAAGCTTCCGCTTCGCTTTGACAAAGTCCCAAAACGAGTCAAGGCTGGGGGGAGCTCAGTTGCATACTCTATCATTGTGAATTTTATGGAATACCTACGGATCGCTCTTCATGGTTCAAGGGAAACGGCCTCCACGTTTTACCGCTCTGGTGGCGCTCACGCCAATCAAGCTAGTAGTGAACGGAGTTGTGCCGAACCGAAGGTTGCGGATTACATGCCCCGCAGCAAGCATCGACATTCAGGGTCCATGTCCTCGGTTCGGAGCAGTGAACGAGGATTGTCTATCCACACTGGCTAGGATTTCTAGAGACCTCCAATGGGAAGCCTAGCGACCGCATCGCATCAGAAAGGGTCATTGAGCCTGTGGAGGAAAGATTTAGGCCTCGGAGATGACTATCCAATTGATCCTCGGTTCGGATCTGCTCATTGAGGATAGGTCTTCTGCTATCGTGTTTACTCGGGATGCGTGAATAAAAGACCATCTGCCACGCACCACTTCGCAAAGAAGATAACTATATCTCAAATCAAACGCATTCCGAACTCATCAAGCAGTCTTCACTTCCGGATTTGTTCCTCGAATCCGATTGAGCATGATGAATGACGACGCCATTTCGAGGCTCGAAGCTCGGGTTGTCGCAGCCGAGCGTCTAGCACAGCGCGTAAGTAATTCATGGATTATTCCAGACAACCTATACTCACCAGACATTCTATACTAGGCGCATGATCGTGGTGCAGTGGAGAATGTTTTCAGCAAGTATATGCATCTGCACAATGTCTTCCTAGATGAGCAAATCAAGGAACTATGGGTCTCCCGAGGCACTCCAGGCATTCATGCTCAATACACAAATGTCGGAGTATACACCGACTATGATAGCGTCATGAAATACCACACTGGACGTCCATCTCCGAAAGGGAAGCTCATCTTACACGAAACAACAACACCAATTATCGAAGTCGCTGAAGATGGAAACACAGCTAAGGGCTTCTGGCTAATGGCTGGTGTTGAATCAGGTACAACAGACCCTAAGAATGTTGGTGCCATGCCGGAAGACCTTTATGAGCCCCCAGAGAAGAATGTCGACGGCAAGCGCGTCTGGGCGCATTGGGTCTGGTGCCATTACGCGCTTGATTTTCTGAAACAGGATAACGAATGGAAGATCTGGCATTTTCGATGTCTGGAGGCGGCAAGAGCTCCGTACAGCGAGAACTGGATCACATTTGCCTCGAAAAATCAAGTCGCATTTGACAAGGTCCGTGCTCAGGTCTCTGCATAAACTCTTGAATCGCAATGCTGACATATAGACACAGGATCTTGCGTACTTTGGTGAAGATGGCAAGGCGGTATTCATGCCTGAACCAGATCAGCCTGCAGTGAAGGTTTGTGGCACTGTGTACAAGACGAACATTGCTGATTATCTATTATCTAGAGAGCTGATATTTTTGGACCCGACCGAAGCAGGAAGCTTGATGTGCCGTTGCCTCGTGCGTATAAGACCTTTAGCGAAGTTGAAGAATATTGATTCTCGCGACGATGTAAAGCAAGATACCGTCCGCTTACTCGTTGAGACTAAGTATCCATGTCTGTAGTCTGTAGTCAAGCACGAGTGGAGGTATTGAATCGTAAAAGAGACGCATGGCACTCGGTCTATATGTGTTCAAATGCTAATCTGAACAAGTGGGGAAATGCGGGCTAAATACATGAGTATCAATAATTATGGTGTTCATCCTTATGTGAACCATGCAATGAAAACGTAATTTGTACGCGATTGGAGCGGTGCATGGCCCAGAGTAGTGAGCTTAGCTTCCGTTGGGCCTGATGAAGACTCGACTTCACGCCATAACCGAAAGTGATCAAAATGTAAGCATATACGTTCCAATCCAAAATCGATTTTCTGGGTAGGCTGAACAACATGGAGATAGAAGATTCCAAGCAGACCAGGAATATTCTCGGGGTAAAATCAACCCCATAGATCTGTCGGTTTACAAGAGCTTGCGAACGGAAAGCCAGCAGGCGCTCTGTCCCTTGCGAACACTGCTTTTCTCGAAGACTGATTTACCGGCAAGTATGAAAGTGCGCATTTAAACATGATTTCAATCGGGATTGTTTATCGTAATTGCAACATTTTTATAAGCAACGAAGCTCCATCCTATTGGAAAAAATCAATATGAAAGACTTTCCGATGCCAGACCCCAAACACGTCGAGCTATCCTTATCAGGCGTTGGGCAGCTCAGCAACCAACCGCCATCAGCTGCAGAGACTATCTCATAGAACTTAGAAGATATAAATAACTGATTCAAGTTCGCGCGTACCTTTTCAGAAAAGTCACGGCTAATCGAGTTGCTCAAAGCTACACTTGACGTATCGTGCGATGCAAATGGCGACCTTAGGGCCTTTGTCATTTTTCGCAAGAGGTATAAGAACGTCAAAAAAATGTCTTCATGTGAACCTCTCCTTTAAGAAATCCCTAGTAAAACCAATATCAGAGATTACTCTGCAGCTATTCATAATATTATGTAGCTATACCGTAAAGTCATTCTTCGTTAGTCAAGACTACACCTCTTTGCTTTCCTGCGCGACTAATATACGCTCGCCACTTCGGGTTGAGATAATACACGGGAATTCCTAAAACGAAACATGCCGCAAGAACGCCAGCTAAGACTCCAAATGCATATGAGTATCCGCCCTTGTCCAACATGGGATTCAGACCATATGTGAAGCCAAAAGAGACAATATTCTTTGTGCCTACCACCATCACTAATGCAGGACCCGGATGTCTCGGATTAGCTTCAGAAGCGAATGTCGTAGATACGATCAGAACAGTCACCCACGTGGTGGAGAAGAAAGTATACGCAAGCACAGGGCCCCACCAGCTAGTTTTGCCGCCGGCAGTGAAGCCATATGTGATCAACATGCCCACAGCAATTACTGCAGGCAGCACCAGCACTACCAAGCGATGCTCGGGTTTATGGACGCCGTGGTCACGCCGCGCCATCCAAAGTACCAGACGCTCGCCTAGCAGAACAGAGTAAGCTGAGCCAAGTATACCGCCTACAATTGACCCAATGTTGATGAGACCGATGTCTTTGGGTAGCCAGCCTTTGGCCTGCAGGACGGTATCGTAAGTCAATGACATGTCCACCACACAGCTGAGCGTGATAGATGTGACCAAAACCACATATAGAATGGCTGGCGACGTCAAACTTTGTGCCATGCGTACCCATGACATTAGAATAATGTACGCAGGTCGTGAGTGTGGCTTTGACCAAGGCATCAGTTTCTGTACGTACATGGTTCGGGTAGCTGGCTCATCCTGTGCATCTTGCGACACCTGTCTGTTGGCCTGGCCGAGATATTCCTGGGCTTGATCGTCGGGCACAACTTGCGTAACACCAAATTCATCCGTGAAGATGACAACTCCGTCGATGCTTGTCGCAGGCCGGCTAAAGCGTGTCTCGAATCCGCAAAAGAAGGCTACAACAAGGCCTATCCCGATTAGGATAGCAAACACCCAATAATACCAACGCCATCCTAAGTCGGCGTTGATGTAGCTGGCTGATATGTTGAACACACCGGCGGAAATGGTTTGTATCATCCAGTACAAGCCGAAGATTCGACCGCGTTCATGCAAAAAAGTGACTTCGGTCAACATCAGAGGCAATAGCGACTCAGACGCGCCAGTTGCGAGCCCTTGTAGAGTCCGAGTAGCTAGATGGCTGCTATAGTCACTCTGCACTGCGGCACCGATCGTTGCCACGAACAGGATAATAGTCGACGCAAGAAATACTGGTCTGCGGCCGTATGCCATCGACACGGGTAGAATGATATAGTTTCCTTTTCCCAGTCAGCACAATGCTTGGAAAACACGTAATGGGAGAAACACCAAGTCCAATTGCAAGATTCGGTATTGTGAGTAGGTAGGCTATATGTTGTGCGTCGTATCCTTGGGGCATATACATATTGAAGAACACGCTTAAGAAGGAGCCTAAGCCACCTGCAAGTGCGAGGCTAACCAGAGCTACAAAGAGAAATTAGACATAGATACAACGTATTGCAAGTGCTCTCTGCGATTTTAGAGACTCACAGAACCAGCAGCAACTGAAGATGACAGCCCACTTTTCCCTTGGCCGGAAATTGAGAGGATCATTGGGATCTTGCGATGGTATAGGCAGCTTTCGGACATTGCCAAGTCGGTCTATCAACAAAGCGTTGCCTTCAATATGCTTATCTGATTCTCTCGAGGATCCAAAGGACTCTAGAGGTTCCTTGGCACCGCTTTGGGATGTTTGCACGGCTGCGATCAGTGAGACGTGCGGCTTGGATTCGATATCCATGACTGTGCCCACTGGACTCTGGGGCCTATCTAATGTCGTAATTTGCACGTCGATTGGAGTTTGTTGTCTCGAAAGGCATAACAAACTCTGATACCGGTCTGAGTGCATCGTGTTATTAATGCATGTCGGCTCCACATTCGGGACTACACTGCCCCAGATTCCTCGGCTCGCTTCATCCTGGTTCCTCCAGAATTTTGCGGGGAACCCAGCATAGATATCCCGCGGGGCGGAAACAGTTTTCCATCCCGCGGATCCGAACCGAAGCGTTTTCGGGTCAGGGCATGCAGCTACCGTGGTCATTGGAAAAGTGACCTACGATAATATACAAGTCGACTGTGGAGGATGTACAACGTTGCATTCAGCCTTGATCACAAAACTCACTCTATATCATTCTAAGCCTTCAGACTGGGGCTCAACAGTGACTAGAAAAGAACCCTGTTGTCGACAACCATGACCTCCAAGAGCATTGAGACGCCAGCGGCAGCCATCGCACTGCCGAGTACGGGCTATTGCAAACTGTTCGATGGCAGGAATCACCAGTTCAGTGACTGGCGGACGGCTTCTTTCGCGATGGCCGTGCAGTCGCCAAAGGCGCTGTTCCGCGCGAGAGAGCACTAAAGCATACTGATCAGATGTATTCTTTTGCAGAGTTTTTGTAAGTATCCATTGACTACTGCTCGGCTTCTGCATGCAGTAACAGTCGCTGGTATTCCAATGCGTCATTCTTGAGTGTGATCGTAACCCATTCCCTGTATTTAGCGGGAAAGGCATGCATGCTCTTGCTATTTGGGTACGACACAAAGATTTGGTTCAGGCTATCTGCTTGGAACCAAGTGAAGTAGTTGTGCTTGAGAGTGTGTTTTAATACAATAAATTAAAAGGTTAGAATTCTGACTAGAGCGTGAAGTATCTTTTACAGTCAAACGATGGCTTTCACTGACCATAACATCAGCTTGTCACGCTTGCATTCACAACCATCGTTGGAATTGCCTCTTTTATAATCTACGGACAGGCTTCAGGGCAATCAAAGTAACTGGATATGGTCGGCCATCGTGTTTGTATTTATTGCATACCACTTTGCCTTTGCGGGAGCCAACTGAACAGGCATCGTCTACACTCCCGATTACTACCCCACACGTGTGGGCCCAGCCTTCTTCATCCTCTGCGCTTTGCATGATATCCTCAGTTTTCGAACATTGTACGCTGTCCAGCCTTTTATCGATCTTAAGGGACGCGATAAAGTGTTTCTCGCCTGTGGAATTCTCACTGGTGTCGTCGGCGGTCTGCGTTTAACCGTCTACCTTTTTCAGCATGTGTATAGAAGCATTCTGCTCCCTGTTTACCGTGAGGATGAGTGAAATTAACCCTACATACTCAGGAATGACCAAAGTAAGATCAGGAGTCGACGGATAGGAGCTGTTAGTTGCCAGTGGTTTTAATTCTTAGTCTTATTTCTCGGGATGTTGTTAGGAGTCATATCAAAGCCTAGAGAATACCTCAAGTGCGCAAGAGTGAGAACTGAATCTCTTGATTTCAAAATCTATGCCTATAACAAGGGCTCGTTCGGTAAAGCAGTGTCCGTGAAAGGATACGTGCCTAAAGATCCCCAAAGCTCTTCAAATCCCATATCTTCAGAAAGTCCAGCTAGAGAAGCTTCTGGCATAAAGCCCGACATCAAAAGCGATTGGTCTGTGAACAATGGCATTGCATCACGGCCATCTGTCGCTGTGCCATGGTCACATCGACCGTCCAAAACTGAGTTTGACCTTGCTGCATTCAAACCAGGTTCAAGCTCGACTGCGGCAGATACGCCGTTGCGCAATGTCTGCAATCCATGTATGAAGCCAGATGGCTGTCCACCTCGGCTGAACTGCGCTTCGGCATGCTTTACAGCGGTTTTGAGCAGTTCCAAATCCGACCGGACCATGAGTTTCCTTGGGTTTTTGAGGATATGTAGAGCAAGAGTAACGATCGCCAACAATAGCTGCGTGGCGGCTAGTGCGAGCGATTGGATGCTGTGGTCAGCCAGTTCTAATGTCCGTTGTACGATGGCACGGGCAGCGGCAATGCAAATATTCTCTGCTTGTAGTAGCCGCACACGTGATGGAAGAGTAGGGTCTAATCTATTCACCTCCGCGGTGAAGGAATGCGTAGAGAACACGATAGAAGCGCGTAGCAGAGTTATCTGCGCCTAGTGTTATTGTTAAAGCTGGTACAATCGCCTGTGGAATGGGATATGTACTGTTCGCTTACCTGGTAATACTGTAGGGCTATGAAGCTCGATATGTGTTGCTGGTCTGACTGTCGGGCGATTCCCTGGCTAGTGAAAAGGCCGTGCCCGGGCTTCAAGTATTCTGGAGTCGCATTTACCCATTCGGAGAGTTGCTGGTCAAGCCTCCCAATTTTAGACAAAAGATGTGACGCAGAGCTTGAGTGCTGTCGATAAACATCTCTGGTAATCTGACCGAATATCCGCGAGAGTTTGATCCACTCAGAGAAGACCTCTGGAAAATCATCTGGAGGGAGTTGGTCCACATCATCATCATTTATTGCCGACGGCCTCCCTGACTCTAGCTCCATTACCTTTTCCAAGGCATAGCAAGACCACCAGATCCGTCGTTGAGTTGATACATGGGCTTGGGTGCCGGTAAGGTTGATAGGCCGGGATGCTGAAGCTGACCGAGACCGGATGTTGCGGTGGAGACCAATCGAGTGCGCAATTCTGATTGCTTGTGCCAGAACGTGCCAAGCCTGTCCATCTTTATATCTATGCCGTAAAGTAACCGCAAGCAGTAGGGATGCTTGAACACTTGTGAGATAAGGTGACGCGATCAAATGCGCGAAGAGACTATAGGCTGCACTAAGGTATGTACCGCCCCATTCTGTGGGCTCTCCTGCAGCTTCATCGGCACCAAGTGTGATGATTGAGAATATTACAATAAGCTGAGGAATACGTGTAGAAGTCAGGCCACCTCGCAATCCACCTGGACTGGACTGCTCTAGTTGGTGGAAGTAATCAATATCCGCCTCTACACTTGACCGGTCCACGGCGGGATAGATCGGCCAGATCCTGGTAAAGAACGTATCTAAGTACACCTGGAGAGATTGTGAATCTGGTAGAGAAGGAATGACCGTCTCTGGTGCCAGAGAAAACTCTTCAACATGATGCATGCCGTGCCGAAAACTAGACGACATGTCCTGTAGACCATTGCGACGCAGGTATAGGTCGACAAACATTGCGAGAGCTTGCAAATTGCTGCCACCCACGTACTAACGTTACGACATTAGATAAAGATTGAGGCAGCCACGCCATGTCAGCAAGAGGAATAACACACCTTGACCTTTCCAGAACTAACATCCGTATTCACTACACAGTCAGGATCGAAATCTTGTGCGCCGCTGTCTCTTCCATTTCCTGCCCTTATCTCCTGATAGCGACGAGAAGCCCACGATAGAGCTGCTGTGTCAGTCGAGTTTTGGTCACTGGCGAGAGAACTGGGAGTGTAAACGGCCTCCTGTTGCGGTCTCGAAACCTCTGTCAAGGCTGTGGTAACCGATCTTGTTCTGCTACCGTAGCGAGCGGCCCGGTCCTTGGTACTGCTTTGGTGATTCTGCTCTGAAGAAGAGGCTGTAATGGTAGCAGATGGAGTCGTAGCGTGGCTGGCTCCTTGATTCTGGTTTTGATGGGTGGCATTGGAGTTGCGACCTGGAAGAAGGCCATCTTTGGTCGCCCATCGTCGAACACTGGGGCCGGCGTCTGGACAGCGCGGGTCTGTTGTTTCGCAGACCTCGTCCCGCAGCCAGCAATTCCGGCATTTTGGGATTTCTGTGTCGCACTTGACCTTGCGCTTGCGACACTGATCGCAGGCTAGGCTTAGACGAATGCGCTTGGGAGGCGCACTAGACGATGGGCTGGCCATTGCAGGAGCGGAATGGCTGACATGACCTCGTGAGCCGCCGAAAGAGATAGTAACGCAGCTCGTGGAGAATCGAGTTGTCAGATCTTTCGCAGTTTCATGAATTCAGTGGCCAAGAAGGTCAAAGGTGCAGGACATGGGGCACAGTTGCTGGTGTTGTTGAGATGGCCGAAACCCCGAGAATGCTCGAACTCTTTTTGTGCAAGCGCCATGGGGAGTATGCGGGGAAGTGTTGGCAGGCACGTGGCCAGTTAACCTGAGTTAACTTTACCGAGGTTGGTTTGATTTCGTCTTCAAGAGTTCGCTGGAAAGATATATTTATCGTAGTGATGGTTGTAGGTAGGCAGTCAATGCATAAAGTAATACATTCCGCTTCGATTTCCAGGTGTATGCGTCGTGTCACGAGTACCAACAATGCTTTTCAACAAAGGCGCGCGCGTTGGCGCGTCTAGAAGTTGAGGGTGTGTTGTGACCAGGTAGCAAGCGCGGTTCTGCTTGCACACGTCGCATGTTGTTTGGCTGCTCGAGACAAATGTATGTATGTACGGATGGATGGATGGATGGATGGGCCTATGGTACGGCTTGGCGCTCCCATGGTGAGCTGACATGCCGCCTGACCCGCGATTCAAGTCTTGTGTAGTAATGAAGGGGGAGATGACGAGGAGTGCACCCATACACTTTGGCGCTGTAAACTTTACCACCTCTGAACATTACCAGAACAAAAGGCGCATCTAGCGTCACACGCAGAGTTACGCAGAGAAATTTGAAGGAGAACATTTGTAATCTCCTCACAATTTCTACCATGAGGTGGAAAAGGCTGCCGCATGGCAGTTGACCGCACGTGGGTGGTGGTCGAGTCTGTGGGATCAAAGGACCCAAAGGAGTCTCTCTCTACCATCCTAAATCTGCTAGATGACCTGACCCACATCTCCGCATCCTTAACCCCAAAACGAGGGGTAAAACAATCGTGAAACCAAAAAAACAAAATCTATCAAGATGACTAAGATCGCATTGCGTAGCCAGCACGTGCATCAGGGAACCATACGTAAACAATTGTCCGCACAATGTGCCAAAATCCCGCAAATATTTCTTTTTTCTCCCCACGCAGTTCCGTTCAAAAAGAAGAAGGAAAATGCTCCGCTTCACTGTAATCGCAAGAATGCCCAAGAGAAGAAGAAAAAAGAACAAAGGAACTCGCGTTTGGTTCACGAATAGTTGACCAAACAAAGGGGCAAGAGTCAGAA
This sequence comes from Bipolaris maydis, assembly GCF_028858645.1. Classification (NCBI taxonomy): domain Eukaryota; kingdom Fungi; phylum Ascomycota; class Dothideomycetes; order Pleosporales; family Pleosporaceae; genus Bipolaris; species Bipolaris maydis. Next base: position 2,756,276 of record NW_027093857.1, on the reverse strand, counting down.
AATCTGACGTCATACCATCCAATTTCGCATATTACGCTATACATCCCAACCCAGTTTCCACATATCTTGCTTTGTCTCTTCCGATATCCGCAGGTTAGAAAGAAGGTACACAGAGAGAGAGAAAAAAGGGGAGGGGGAAGAGAAGCAGGATAAACAAGCGGTCAAAAACCTCTCTCAACGCTAGACAACACGAAGTGAAGCGGAGAAATACAAAGAATGCACCATGCGCTCATCACTCCCCTTGTTTACTGGGGTAAAAATCACAAAAAGATAACAACCCTGTTGTTGGATGCAAAGATGCGTCCCAGGGTACCGGGGAAAACCTAGAAAACATGCAGGGTCCGTTGCATATCCGCAGCGTGCCGCCGGGTCTTTCTATTGGGCGAGAGAGAAAAGAAGAGGGGATAATTGGTTGTTGTAGCCAGCAGGCCCCCGTGCTAAAAGAGTACGCCACGCGGACAAAAAGGTTAATTCACGTGGTGGACAAGGGTGACAACAAAAGAAAACAAGGAAATATACTGTTGCAACTACTAGAAACTTGGAAATCAAGGACATTTTGGGAAAAAAAAGCATTAGGTTTAAAAATGCATCTATCGTTATGATCGTGATTTATTTGTTTATAATTTTCAAAAAAAAAAGACTAAGAATACATAAAAAATGATGATACAAGAACCTAGCAGTTCAAATCGCTAACGGATTAAGTCATCAGTTTTGGGGGGTGGGGGGTATCATGTTTTTTTCTCTCTCTCCTGATTTGAGCACTTCATTTCAGAACCCGTTGCGCCAGATCCCATACGCCTCTTTGCTCGCTAAAAAAAGATCGTATAAGCTATAGCCACGTTGCAGTCATAGATACGTCAAACAAACATCAACAAGGTGATAGGTTGAACGAAGTATGAAAAACGTCATCGTAAAAGGCTCGACTCAAGCCCAGGTCTTGGACGTGTTGAGACCAAGCTCAAGATGCTGGGCAATAGCAGACGCAAAGTCACCGCCAACATTCGACGAATGGCGACGGCGCTCACGACGTATTTGGTGTTCTGCTTCCATGAGACGCTCCTGGATCCAGGCACGTTGCTTTTCATCGTTGCGGATACAGTCGGTATTGAGGAGCTCAGTAAGAGTGGCCACAATCTGCTGGTTGATCTCAGCGAGCTTTTGAGACTCGTCCGTGTGTATGTCGTCGACACTAGTACGTGGGGTCGCGCTCGTCCTGGAGCTGACAGGTATTGGGTCACTCGCTGTTGGAAACGACGAGGAGTACTTGGTAGACGTAGGGGATGATGAAAGAGATTGAAATTCGGGTGAGTTGGGAGTCATAGGTGCGTTGAAGGGGATCTCCATAGCCATACGACGTTGGAGAGCTTCTTTTTGGGCGGAGAGCAGCATGTACTTCTCCATCGATTGATGCTGAGCACCAGTGTTAGTACATCTCGCTTCGTAGATTACTATAGATGCACTTACCCGACACAAAGCGGGCCTTGACATGGGGCTCATGGTGTCGTTCAACTTAGTGTCGCCTGACGTTTGCATTGTTGGTGGTTTGCAAGGTTTGATGTCTGATTGTGTGGAGAGGTTGGGCCCTAATAGATATACCTCTTGACAATGCCAAGAGCGTTGCGTGGTGGGAGATCGGCGAGGCCCTAGAAAGGTGGGTACCAAAGCCTAATCAGTGTGTGGATCGAAGTGGAGCCGAGACGACGAGGTGATGCTGCTGTGAAGCTTTGGTGACGGTGACGCGCAAGCTGTGGGACGAAAGTGGTTGATGATGGTTTAATTCCAGAGATTGTTTGACAAAGAAGGGCAACCCCGAGCTTTATGACCTTCGGGTAACTTAACCGCCTTTGCAACGAAAGCTGAGTAGGCCATGACGTCCAGTGAGGAGATCCCATTCAAGACACAGCGCGGCTGAATCCGCCCTTCCAGGCTTTGAGCAGCCGGCCACGTTTCGCACTACCCAGTTGGGATAGCCAGGGGTTTTTGGTGGGTGATGTTATGATTGGTAGAGTCGTCCCCTTTGATGATCTGCATGTGTTGTGAGGGGGCAGCTAAGCGAAATCACGTCACCGGTAGGGACTTGAAGTAGGACCCTCGGAGTAGAATCGCGATCGTTCAAACAAGCCCACTGATAAGTTCCAACGAAGATCGTGATTGCGTGCTGTACCTGCATGGCTGTTAGGAAAAAACGGTAGTGGGTTGCCTCTCACAGCTCAGCATGTGAATACAACGGCCGATGTCTGTGTACAATTTTCTCAGTACCATCACAATTCCATCATGATGCGAAATTGCCCATGCGTTACAAAAGATGACGTCGGGCTGAAACCCGAATTATCCCAGCCGCACATCTCGACAAAGGACCCCTGGTATAGTTTGGATACGCCTCACAAATCGCCATCAGCTTATCGAATAGATGCCCGCGTAAGACATGCAGCGTGAGCTTCCAACAATGTTAGAAATCCGGATCACTGAGCACAGCATCTGATTGCTACGATTGCAGGCCTACAAGATTATGGGGCAGAAATCAGGCTTGGACGCCACATTTGTGGCTCAGTCTCGCACGTGTGCCGGGTTCCGGCTTAGCGGTGACGTTCCTGTCCAACTCTTTAGCACTAATCATATTCCACGGGTGAAGTGCCTCGGGTTGTGACCATGGACAAGGCTTCTAGATGAAGGTCCAAATCCTTCGCTGATGCAACGTGCCGCACGTCACATGAAAACGCCACGTCGGAGTCACACATCGACAACGAGGTCTGTAAAGGAATGTCCTGCAATCTAAGTGGTACGTAGCGATGCGATCAGGGAACCTGCATGGAAATCCTGACTTTTCGTTTATAGGGGCGTCCAATTTGCGAGCACCTGCAGATTTCAAGGCCCATCGCTTCCAGGTGTATGTGTCTTTCGGCATAGGCGTACTTGGGCTGATAGGATGCTTTACGTCCAAAACTAAGACTTTGTTCGATGGGAGTAGAACAACTGATGAAGTGATTTTGAGTGTCTCAAAAAGACATACACAAGCGTCACTCTTCAATTGTCTGTCGCTCCGACCAGAAACCTTTGCCGTAGCTGATAAGAATTTCCTGGCCACGGGCGATGCCTTTTGCCCTCTTTCCACTTTTACCAGCACTGAGGACGAACACGCCGACTCGCTTCTCCACCTTGCCGTTTCCGCAGTCCACATGTATGTCGCGAAACTCAGCATTGGGTGCGGACGAGACTCCTCGGTAGTCGTTGATGAAGCGGGCTTCGTTGCCCATCATGGACGCATCGACGCCGATACCTAGTTCTCGGTCTAGTGAGAGGTCGTAGTCGGATGTTTCATTGGTATCATTCTGATCGTGAACATAGCCTAGATATGGCAGGATGAATGAGTCTGGGGGGAGCTGCTGGTTAGCACAGAGAGCATGTTGCCCAAACGCTGGATGAGCAGAGTCTGTGACTGGAGTAATCTTGACATTGGTGTATGGTCCACTAGGCTTGTAGATGGGAACATTGGGGCCCATATGGGATTTTGGGAATACAATTGTCATGAGCTTCTCCCGGGAGAGCTTCTTTGAATATGAAGGGGCATGGAGGTAAATAGCATGCCCGTCCCATCCCTTTGGGACAGTGGTTTGGGTTCTTGGCATTCTACAATGGAACCGGCGAGGCCGTCTGATGGCTAAAGGACTCGGGGGGGCCGCGGTTGACACGTTAGTTTCCGGTGATGGCGGTGATGGTGTCTGAGCAGATAAGAGGAGTTGGAGACACACTGTAGGTAGGTGGCGTTGGGGTAGAACAATGGCGTCCGGTGAGCTGCAAGGACGGAAGAGCAAGGCTGCTGCTCGTGCTGCCTGGGGGGCGAGGGGCATTTGCCTGGACGGCATGACCTCGGAACAAGGGGGGCGACTAGCGCGCGCCTGGATTTCCCTCACCGTCAATACCACCCTCACCAACACGACGCTACGCCTCACCATTCTCACCGTGATTCGATACGCTTTGTTGGACCCAAGGAAATGACGACCGCTTGGGGTAAGCCCGCACATGGTAGTGGAGATCGAGATGGCCGTGTTCCGTGGTGCACTATGTGCTGCTTAACATATTTCGATATAGGCAAGCCGATGCCGCCATCAATGCATAAGAGCTTACTGCTACTGTAGCGCCCACGAGACCCATGCGCCGCTCCAGGCGATACTGGATGCGAGATTAAGTACCCGGTTCCGCCTGAATGTGCAACCGCTCGTAAGCCGGTGACGGATCACGCCTGACCCGACTTACTGCAGAAGAAGCTTGTCAAAACGACGACAGCGTAGAAGCCTCGCGCTGACGTCTGACAACAACCACTCACTCTACTTACATGTGTCTATACAATGCTCCGCCAGGCCACCACTGCCATGAATGTACAACACAAGTGTTCATACGGCTATGTACCAACAAGCAGCGCATGTCGGTCGGTCCTTTGCTCGATTAGTCAAAGGTCTAGAAGCCTCCGGCGATGCAGGAACCCGTCAATATGCACTGGGAGCATGGGCCAATGACATTACATCGACAGTTACAGACGGCCTGAATTCGCGCCCTCTCCTTTCAGCAGGTTGCTATTTTTTGCGCGTACGCGGGGAGGCTCCTCGATATGTCAATGAGTGGACACAGCAAATCTCGGGGCTGACGGGCCTCGGGGGTGTCGCAATGCTAGCCCTTCGAGATGGTCCTTTAACCGTCGCTTTGTTCAGGTGTTCAGTGATGGAGCCAAGAGCGGTGTGGCCTACGACGCGTAACTGAATCCACTTGACCAAAACGCTCAACATTGGCGTCCCCCTCTTGCATGTTTGTGCAGCCCGCATCTCTGCCGTCCTGCGGCTGGCGACCATAAGCTTCAGGAGAATCGCGCCTAGCGGGTGATTAAGCAGATTCGGCGTGCACAAGTCGCTCGCTAGCCGACAGGGCTCCTAAAAGAGTTAGCATGGGAGTCGAGATCCTGAGACGACATGAGTCGCTTGGTAGGGAGGCTGTCAAACTCATTTCGTTTGTTTCCAGCATCCTCGTCCTCATTGGCCCACCCAGCACGTATCAATAAACGACTCATAACGGCGGCCAATGTCGACGCTATCCACCACCTCCCCCTATTCCGTACTGTTTCCACGCACAGCCCGCGGCGCGGCGCTACCCCGACGCCACGCTAAAACTCTTGTGATGCTACCGAACGGAGACGGCCACGTCCAAGTGCCCCCTGTTGATGGGGGTGAGCATTCTCGGCAAGGCCAGCTTGTGTACAGTTGTATATAATGTCTTCCCCAGCGGCCTCTTGGGTTTTTTCTTTACCACACACTCACTACACTCGCTAATACCCGGTTATCACCGATCACATTCGTTCTCTACGACCTCCTCCGCCCCTACTTAATACCAACCGTATCTAATACCAACCCATCAACTCTCAAGATGCGTTCCTTCGCCGTTGTTGCTGGCTTCGCCGCCGTTGCCCTTGCTGCTCCTGCCTACGATACCTACCCCGAGTCCTCCGCTGCTGCTGGCTACCCTGCCAGCTCCGCTCCCGCTGGCTACCCTGCTAGCTCCATGCCTGCCAGCTCCGCTCCTGCTGGTTACCCTGCCAGCTCCATGCCTGCTGGCTACCCCGCCAGCTCCATGCCTGCTGGCTACCCTGCTAGCTCCATGCCTGCTGGTTACCCTGCCAGCTCCATGGCTACTGGTTACCCTGCCAGCACGCCTGCTGCTGTCACCACCACCGAGGTCATCTCCGCTACCACCTACGTCTGCCCCGAGGAGACCACCATCACCTACGGACCCAGCACCTACACCGTCCCCGCTAGCGGCACCCTGAGCATTCCTCAGTACACCGCTACCTACGTCCACACCCCGGTGCCCTCCGTCCCGGCTCCTGCCCAGTCCACCCCTGCTGTCCCCCAGCCCGCCGTCAGCAAGCCCGCCTACACTCCTCCTGCCTACTCCGCCGTTCCTCCCCCGGCTCCTCACTACCCTGCCTCCAACGGCTCCACCCCCGTCGTTCCCGCTGGCACCGCCACTGGCTCTGCTCCCACCCCCACCAAGTCTACTCCTCCTCAGTTCACTGGTGCTGCCGGCAAGGCTACCGTTGGCTTCTTCGCCATCGCTGGTGCCGTTGCTGCTTTCTTGTAAGCAACTCGCTCTTGAGTGGTTTGTTGTGACATGAGTTTTTGTGTCGCTACGGTCTATTCTTGAGTTTGGAAAGAGGAGGGTGATCAAAAATATGGCTTCACGGGTTACGACTTTAACTCTGCATCACGATTCAGTCCAGGATTGGGAGCGCCGTGTTTGTTGTACGAACCCCTGCTTCCTTGCGCAATTCTGTCGCAGCAGCATTTCGATGGAGATATAATACTTGGTATTGTAATACGCATTGGTTGAAATGCTTAGTCGCCCTATGGAGGGAGTCGTGTGGTCCAGGTGGCCTTTCTTGTTCATAGATTCTTTGGCCGTATTTTTTGAAAAGAATCGGCAACATAATTAACAATAGACCACCTATATACCTTTTACACCCATATCCCCACGCTCTGCCTGTGATGTACTGGTTTTTGTGATTCTTCGTCTAAGTGACATTTTCTCCCCCCCTATCCTGTCACTGCCTAGATCTGACCGCCTTTTTTTCGGCCATCTTTCACTTCACCCGTCCAAAAAAAATTAATAACCGCCCTTATGTACTACGCCAGAATAGTATGCAATCCTCGGCCCGTCAGCACGACATCTCCGCTCAATTCCAATTCGCTGCAACCCCATATCCTCACCTCGCCGCCTGTAGACAACCGAACAGCGCTCACCCATGCAATGCTAATATACCTACCCAGCCCTAACTAATACTTACCACTCTCGGTGCTTACTCGCTTCATTTCCTCTCCGCTCACCCACCCACCCAACCGTGTTTGTTTCAACTCAGGCCAACCTTGGGGGAAACGGAAACCCCGACAGAGAGAGTGAGTGAGAGAGAGGGAGTGGGCAGATTCCGTTCACAACAGCAAAGTAACAAAAGCTGGGGTGTTCAACCATTTTTTTTTACTGTCAACATCACCTTACAAGGCACAAAGTACAGTTGAAGTAAGCTTTTTTTTCCTTTTCCTTTCTTTCTTTGTTTGTTTTGTTTTTGTTTGTTTATTCCGGGAAAAAAAAGGGGGGGCGGGATGATAGCATTAGTGACGTAGCCAGCCACACGGGACGGATGAAAGGAATGGGCCAAAAAAAACGTCTTCTTTTTTTTGTTGGGCGTGCAGGTGCCCGGGGCGAGCGAGTGGGTGAGCGGGTGAGGCGTTGAGGCAGGCGGTAAGGCAGGTTAATGGCTGGCGGTGTGCGTGATAGGATGTGTGTGTGTGTGTGGGTGGGTGGGTGGGTTTTGCATAATTTGTGTATGTATGACTTGCATATATGAACTCTAGCTTGTTTACGGTCTGAAATACATGGGGATATAGCGATGTAGCGATAATAGCTCATGTGAAGCGGCAGTTGGATGTTTGTCTGTGGCCGGTAGCAAGGCCGCGGTGTAAGTGTCTACCCCATCTAGCTAATAAGTAATTAACTGCAGAGCGGAATGAAACCCGTCTCCTCCGGCAGGGGGTTTTTTTTATTTTGTTTTGCCGGGTTGGCGTAGAAGACGGATGGACAGACGCGACTTACCGCTTTTTGGGGATTTGGTCGCGGAAATGGGGAGGGTTAGTGCTTATACCAGGCCTTGTTTTCTGGGATTGGAGGGTCGAAGACACTTTCCGCTGTTAATGTCTTGGGTTGCTGTGGCAGACGCAGGTACAGGGTTTATGTCACATGTGTGATGGGAGAGGAGGTGGTTGTAGTATCTTGGATTCTAGCTAATCGGGTGTTTTTTTTGGGGGGGGGGTTGGTAGTACGAAGACGTACCCCGGTCCCCTTGATCCTCCCTCGTCACAAACACCATCCTGCGTACTCCAATTGACTTTCCTCCTCGATTTCAACACATGTATGGTAGTTGTTCATGTACAGGCTCTTCACTCAATTCGGCGAACCTTGTCGGCACCTCGCACCGCTCTTCCCACAATCGCTCGCAACACCGTAGTCGCAGCACCCTCCGCTCGAGTTGCACTGGTATGCGTGGGTACTGATGCGCTTGGTGCGTATCGCATACGTGCCGGCGCCGACGACGCAGTTGCCACAATAGACGCCTGCAGCGAGGCCGCTGACACAGGCGCAGCCGTTATAGCTACATGCCCGTTTATCGAGAGGGAGGCTATCGCGGTTGACCAAAGTGGGGTTGTTGTTGGCCTCTGGTGATAGCGAGGCGAGTGCCGTAACGGCGAAGAGTAGAGATAACGCGTGTTGGAAATGCATTGTTTATTGGTCTTTACTTTCGAAGTGGGTGTGAAGGCTAGGAAAATTGGTGAGTATCGAGATCGAAGAGTGAGTCAGCTAGATAGAGAGTTTTATTGTTTGCTGTGCGGGATGGGGGTGAGGCTGCTGTTCAACAAGCATCGATTCGGAGTTGGAACCGCTGATTGGATGTGCCATCGTATTCTTCGCTTTCGAGCTGCAAGCCACCAATTTTTCAGCTCAACGTTGCTGGTTAGCCGCTTCCCCTCTCAATAAATTTCAACTGGAAACATGGGTTGCAGTAGCTCGCGTCCTTGCTATGACGTTGGCCGTGTGGAGTTTTCCATGAGATCTTTAACAACACCTTCCAATTGAAGCCTTGGACATGAATCAACGATGGTAGCACGATTGATGGAGAGCCGTGTTAACTACATACACCGTGACATTTTCAATCCCACCGGCTAAACAATTCTTGTTGATGCATGATATGTACTTCTTTTCTCTTTTCTCTTCTCGAGATCACAAGATTTCGATCTCTAGGCAAAAGCTGTCTCAAACAACTGGTTCTTTCCCCCCAGAATACTCCAACTTGCCCACAGCCTCTGAAACCCCATGCATGCACATCGAAGATCTAAGAACCACGCATATATATGTAAATCGCCTGGAGTGAGGCTAGGTATATATGCATAACAGAAACACACGTGCCCTCATGTGCATACTTGCATTTACTTTCAAACCTACTTACATCTGCACCTTCGAACGTGGCGTGAGAAACACACATTGCTACAAGTAACAAAAAAACAATGAGAGACTTTGATCTCCAATCATTCCGTCGTTTGAATTTTCGAGGAAGAAAAGTAAGATGGAATCTTCAGTCTGACATTTGACGTCGCTTTGAACCCTGTTACAGTCGTTAATACCCGTCTCACGCAACCCGTACATTGTAATACCAGATCGAACTGTAAAAGCACGTCGTCGGTGCTGTAAAATGACATGCCTGCTTTTTTTTTCTCTCAGACACAACAACACAAGTCATTATGCAACCCCAACATCGCAGAGTGCAAGTAATGGAAGACACATACACCTCTCACCCAAAGATGAGCAGCAATATTCGTGAAGAGGAAGACATTGATCTAGGTGATGTACCTCAAACCATCTCATCTTGAAGACTCTGTTCTAGTAAAGAGACATAAACCCCCGCCTTCTATACCGAAATTCCGTTAAGAAAATTGACGCCAAAACGCCATCGTACATGACCTCGTAACGACCACATCTCTCATAGCTCACAAGAGCGTATCACCAAGCGCACACCTCACAATCGACACACCGGCACGCACTGTGTCGCCCGCACCCTCAGCATCAAGGCTAGGGTTAACCTCGACAAGGTCCAGCGCAATAAGCGAACCCGTCTCAGCAACACACTCAGCAATGAAGTCGCCTTCTCGCAGCGTAAGACCGCCACGGACAGGCGTGCCGGTGCTGGGCGCCCACATGGGGTCGAGGGCGTCGACGTCAAAGGAGAGATGGATGGGAGTGTCGCTTCCGATCCAGCCCAGGGCCATATCCATAACCTTACCGATGCCGTGCCTGTACAAAAAGAGATATGTATTAGCCACACTGAATTTCAACGCCAAAGTCCGATGCCAACGAACAAGGGAAAAAAAAGAAAGAAATTTACCTGTCAATATCATGCATAGAAAACGCCTTGACACCATGCTCCCTCAGAATCTTCTTCTCTCCCTTGTCAATATCCCTCAGACCGATGTAGACGAGCTTCTTCAAGCTAAGTCGGTGCTCCTCCTTGATCCATCCGAAAACGTCTTCGCGGTCTTCGGTCGCAAGGCCCGTGAGGAAAGAGACAGGCATGCCGTGGATATTGCCGCTGTCAGACGTCTCGGGTGTGTTGATGTCGGCATGCGCATCGACCCAGATGACTGCGATTTCCCTGCCGAGGCGTTCGCGGACGGCCTTTGCAGTGCCGGAAATGGTGCCGATGGCGATGGAGTGGTCGCCGCCGAGGGTGAGGACCAGCTTGCCATCTTTGGCGTGCTTGTACACTTGGTTGCTGACTTCGCGCGTCACGGCGCTGGCGAACTTGGGGCGCTTCATGCCCCGGTAGTCAGGGTCCTCGGTTGGTTGGAGCTCAGAGTAGTTGTGTACCTGGCCGTCGTAGGTCACGTTGTACTCCAGGTCTTCTTCTAGCTGCTTGATGAGGCCGTTTTCGATGAGGGCCATGGGTGCGGCATCGACGCCAGCTTTGGGCTGGACATGGAATTATTAGCTACTAGCACAGTGTGTGTGTGTGTGTGTGTGTGTGTGTGTGTGTGTGTGTGTGTGTGTGGGAGATTGTTGGGAGTCTTACCTGACCCCCGCTGAAGCCGACTGCGACGATACCCAGCTCATGTCGGCTAGGCAGGAAGTTGGGCTGTTTTGTTGGTGCAGAAGTCATTTTTTTTACTGAAAAGGTACGTTAATATGGTCGTCCACAGTGTTTCGTGCAGATGAGTTGAGCGTGCAGAATGTTTGCTGTTCGATGTTCCTCGTTGCGGAAGTGCGACTCGGACACCAGCTTGCCAAAAGAAAAGAAGGGAAAAGAGATAAAACAAGACCACGGCCTAAACGCAGCATCATGGAGCTCTTACCTAACGTCGACTTGCTTTAGTACGGCAGGATGTAATATATGGTGGGATTTAATTCAAAAAGATGCTCAGATAGCTGTCCAAGTACACAAGACGCCTCCACCAAGACTCAGGTTCTAATCAACAAGATTAAGATAATAAAAAAAAGGAAACCACGAGATGCGAAGATAACACAAGATCAAAGCAGGGCAGACGCGGGGCGCCCTTTTTATCTCTGGCACGGGTCTCGGTTGTTAGGTAATTAGGTGTCGCTGATTTTTCGTGGCCATCGTGTACACCTGTACTTAGGGGAAGAGCAACTTGAGGCTCTCGTCAAATTTATCACTTAGGGGAAGTAGTCGGGCCCGGAAGGTCTGGTAACAGATGGAGCGGGCCCACTACTAAGCAAGAAGGCCGAGGCAAGCCATGTCGCATTAGGTAGGTGGCACGCTTGATCACTTTGCAGAGGGCGAGGAGGCCGGGGAGACGCAAAGGCGCTCGAGATTCGCAATGGAGCATATCGTGTGTGTATGTTGTAGATAGGTACTTGTATATGTTGGTGTAGGGCAATTGAGCGGCCAGCAGACGGGACGGGGTGCCATGTTGCGGGCACAGCAGAGTGGGATGCATTGGCCTAATCCTTGCTGGGAAACGGCGGGTGCAGTCGGCTTTGCGCCCCATTTCCACCCTCACACTCAGCCGCCGCCGCCGCCCTGGCCGTTATCTTCGCCCGGCTGCAGCCTCGCACACCTGACCTCTGTTGTACACCGATTGCATAATTGCCAATACCCTTATATCCACTATCGCCAAAATGTCCGGTCAGGCTATCCGCTTTGTCGCTGCAGTGGCGGCCAAGCCAAGTACGGGCACAATTCAATTACTCTGTCATGTGAAGCCTGGTGTCAGTGCGAATCGCGAGGGCATTGCTGCCATTTCAGACGAGCGCATCCAGCTATGTGTTGCAGCCCAGACAAGAGACGGCGAGGCCAACAAAGCTGTGAGGCGAGTCGTTGCCGGTGCGCTTGGAGTACCAAAGTCTGATGTCGAGGTTATCAAGGGTATGAAGAGCAGGGATAAGACGGTGGCTATTCGGACAAGTCTCTTGGAAGCGCCTGAAGAACACGTCCAAAGGATAAAAGTTATGCTACAAAGAGTTGCTGCAACATAGAGACCGTATTCTTCTTTTGGGTTAGCAACAAAATGAGTCCAACAGTCTAATGGTAAAAGAAAAACAATCACTGGTATCGCGGAACAGATTCAAAAAGCGAACAAGTCTTGCCAATTCTTAATATAATTATCATTATACGACTGCCATGTACAAGTCATTAAGGAGCGTTATATATACACCGTAGCCATGTCCATCCCCCCGTAAAATTACCAATTATGTAAATGCATCTATGATACAACTCGCTCGTTGTATATGAACTTTTGGTTTGAATACGAGTCACAAGGGCATCTAGTATTGCCAGGCACCAGGGGCATCGACGGGAGCTATCATAAACGTTAGTAATCTGCATGTACCAAAAAGAGTAGAGTAAAATGTGGTTCAAACTTACAGGCAATAGCGCTGAATGACAGGCAGTCGTCGCTGAAGGTGACGTTGTCGAGGTTGCCGTAGACCTTCCATCCATCCTCCTCAGAGCCGGGGCAGGCAAGGAAGCCGCAGTCCCAGTTCAGGTAGCCGAACAGGTCGCTGTTGGGAGCTGGGGTGCGGCTGAAGCCGGTGACGGTGGAGCCAGGGGGGATGTAGGCAGAGTGAGCGGTGGTGTAGCTCAGGGAACCGTCAGGGCCGACGTAGACCTGCTGGCCACCAGGAACAACGACACCGAGGCTGAGAGTGTCGTTGCCACCAGCGAATGTGGTGGTGTTGCCTGGTGGGCAGTTCTCAGCGCCAATGGACTCTGATGGGCAGTAGGAAGAAGGTCCCTCTCCGCCAAGGTAGAAGGATCCGCCGCGAGCGTTCATGTTCTGGAAGTGGATGGGAGAGCCGCTGCGCGAGGAGATGACGGTGAAGTAGGGGCTGGCGTCTGCTTGCCTGGCAACAGGCTGAACAGCGGTAGGGGCTGCCATGGCGGCAGCGAAGAGAGAGGCGAGAGCAGTGGTGTACTTCATCTTGATGGTATTGGTGTTTGAAAGTCTCGAGGCAAACAGGTGAATTAGGTATTAGAGTTGAGGTGTTGTGAAGTGGTAGAGTTGAGCCGATGGTCCTGTTGGAGGTGTCGTCGATGTCTCTTTATGTGCACACAAGCGGGACCATGCGACATGACCTTTCGTCATCGCATCGAGCCGTCTTGCGTGTATGCGGAGTCGCTTGCGCACCTATCCAGAGCGCACAGCCCTGTCTCTGGGAGAGGAACCCTGGTCACACGCGACAGGCTAAGCTCATTCCACCAACGACTTGGGTGAAGATCAACCAACGCTAGCACAAGGATAGAGCGAATTCAGTGGGGCTACCCGCCGTGTTGTATTGAGATGGCCCCGAATAACCGTCGTACCCGACCCTTCGCATCCGAACACGAGCGACGGTGATGGTGATCTTCTCGTGTTGGCTAGTACAATGTTCATCAAGTCATGCGACGATGCAACGACAAGCAGCCTCACGCCGTCGACTCCCGGTGAGATACCTCTCTACCACTGTTACCGTATGATACCATTGGGTACCAGTTGGTTTGCGATGGTTGCTTTCGCTTGCCAGGCAGTCCTGGACGGGGATTTTGCATCCCGAGAAGACGGTGTCCCCCTAGCAACTCCCTTGTTCATCGTCTTTGCTATTTTGGTCCGAATGCCGGTGATATCACTAGCAGCTATCGACGCGTTTGTGCTAGCTGGGAGTTGTGAACCGATCAGCATATGCGGCGACATTCCTGTGCAATCATCGAAATTGGTGGAACAAATTCACGACCAGACCATCGTCATACCGTTCCCCACTCTCCGGGATGTGCCACACCCGTCGGGCTACTGTTGCCATGTCCGCAGATAAACTGTACTTGCATGCGATAGTGAGTTGCCTTTCGTCTATGTAAGCCCTCGTATTGCACTTGCGGGACCCTGCGCCTCTCTGGGGTAACGTTGATTGCCACCCCTTTGGGCATTACTAGCAACGTCACCTGCCATGGTTGTTTCTGGCATAAGACCGCCACCGTCTGGCCCTCGTACGAAGCGTTCTTGTTAGCAACTCCGACCATGTCCGGAGCGGGTCCTTTGGAAGCGCAAAATAACAGGACCGTTTTTGTCATGCCACATCGCAAGCAAGGCGTGTACTATGTAGTGGTTAAAGAGCGCATGACATGTGACCCCTGTCAGTCAATATGGAGAAACTGCTTAATTTGGCCGCTCAACTAACACCAAAAGCTTGACAGACGGCTCGCATGGCTGCACCCGTGCGTTTCAATAGCCTACAACCGCCTCTTGCATGAACCATGATATGGGAACACACTAGAAGGAGCGAGCAGCGGTGAATGTTTTGCGCCCAACTTCCAACAATAGAATAGAATGCCTTGAGACTGCTACTACATCCACAGACAGAGCTTACCACTTGCTGTTCCAGCTGCCACCCAGTCAAGCGTAGGATGGAACTTTGCAACAGACGGTACTGCTGTAATACCATCCCCTCCCAGTTGCGCCAGCTGTTCGCCCTTTGCCGTGTAAATGTCCACGAAGCGGTTCATATTGCCAATGCAGAAGCGCTGCACATTATCCTGGGGAAGCTGCTGCCACTGCGCTCGTAATCTACACACGTAGTTAGCATAATGGTTCGCAGGTATTGCATATGTGGGCCGACAAACATTGTAACCCATCGCCCAGTCTGGTTGTTGTGCGGCACAATAACCGTAGGCTCCATCTCGGCCTCTTCCAGCGTCGTCCCGGCCTTCCAGTGAGCACAGTTCCCGAAATCATGGATTTTAATAGTGTCATCGTATGAAGCCGTGGCCACCTGACCAACAGAGTTCCACGCGGCGTGTGAGACGGATAGCTTGCTGGTATGCTCGCCAACAAGGGTCGGTAAGCGATCATCCCCCTTGCCTGTGATTTTGCGCAGATCCCAAATCTTCAATGTACGGTCTAGAGAGGCTGTGGCTACAAGATGTGGGTGTAGAGGATGTAGAGTGAAGCCGCCAATCTTCTTGTCCGACAACTGGAAGACTTGTAGTCCCGCTGCCTTTTCAGACGGCGTACGCATGTCGTATATGCCGAACTGGCCGTCGAGCGTGGAAAAATACAGCGTGTTCGGACCGTCCTTGGAGATCTCGAGCCCAGAGAGCGGTGCTTCTTCGTTTGCATCCGAGGGTGAATAAACTTCAATAGCAACCCCTTTTGCAAGATCCAACTTTCGTACCGTCGAATCATACGAAGCAGAGTATAGTGTGTTGGCATCGTGAGGACTGAATTGGAACGTGTGTATTGTCCGTGTATGCGGCTTCAAGGTCGTAATGGTAGGCCCTTCTCTGTCCGTATCCTCATCGTCTTCCACCTTCACCTCGGCGGCTTTCTGGGAAGCGTCACATATGCCGAGATTTCCAAGTTTATCGCCAGCAAATACAAGAGGTTTGTCTGTGGTGGGATGCAGTCCCATAGAGTAGATGCGCTCGGGAGTGATTTTGATCTCATTAGGCTCAAAGTCCTCCCAAAGCTGCAGCCCACTCATGCGCTCTCGAAGCGCCCTTAGCTCTTTGTCCGTTGTTTCCTTTACGTCGTTGTAATCAAAAGTGCGCGCATATGGGTCTGCTGGCCCAACAGAGAGAAAATTGCCGCTCTTGTCCCAGTCCTTGCCGGCGACCACAATGTCACTGAAGTTGTATGCATCACTAATGCGCTGTCTCTTTGCACGATCAGCCTCTTTTATGGCAGCGTATTCATCCTCTGCTTTGCGCTTCGCGACCTCACTGTCGGCCACGATGCCCCTTAGCCGTGACGAAGTTCGACGCGGCGCAGTCTCCTCTTCCTTGATCTTTTTGGGCGCTGGCTTCTTGGTCTTTGGCCTCGATGGCACAGATGCCTTCGCCTTGGCTGTAGGCCCTAGGCCTGCTTGCGCAGCCTCCATCTCGAGGTTGCGCAGGAGCGCCTGTGTCTTTGCAATGTTTTCCTGTCTCTTGCGCTCATACTCGCTGACCTCAACATTTTTCCCGCGCGCCATCGCGGTCTTCTTTCTATAATGCGATGCGATATGATGCGATACGAAGGAAAGGACTGATTCGTCGGGGATCGGGGCGCTGTTGCGAGCGACAGTGATGGATACTGTGGATTACGATGGGGATGTGAACAAGGTGACAGACGAATCGCGTCGGGGATTGACTGTCGCCTCCGAGATTTGCGGGACGTCCGATGTGTTCCTGAATATCGAGGGGCGAAGTCTTCCCGCAGTGCAGGACGAGGGCAGCGTCATTGCCACTAGCGTAGACGCGGTGGACGCGTCAGTCACGTGCTGGCGCGTGCATCATCTAGATTCAGCCTTCAGCCTTGAGAAAGCCAATGGAGTGGCCAAGTCTCTCTAATGCGGGTGTGGGCGTGCAACGGCGGGATCTAGCGAGGAGCGGATCATGCTGTCTCCGATGCGTGCGCTTGTGTGCCCGCCTATGTATGGTTGCGAACTGTCTGTCAGCGCGCCATGGACCGCCGTTAGTGCGAGATGTGATCGATTGCGGTCTTGGCAGATTGGTCGAGTGGCCATCGTCTTTGGCTATCGGCTGATCTGAACTTTCTCAATTCCAGATTCCACCACCATGGCACCCTCACGCCTGGCCACTTCGTTGTTCGGAACGTGCCGAGCAGCCTCAATTCGCCCAGCCGCAACATGGCGACAGCGATGCCTGTATCACTCATATGATTACCCCTCGCCGCCACCATTTCCCCCCGCCGAAACGGCGATTCTTGCGTCTGCATACGCACACGTACCAAACCATGGCTTCACCATGGATGCACTTAAGCTGGGCGCTCGAGATGCTGGCTACCTCGACGTCTCCACAAATTTACTTCCACGAGGCGTCTTTGAACTGATCAATTACCATCTCGTCACTCAGCGATTGGCTTTGCAAAGCAATGTCCAATTCCCCGAAGAGGGCGAACACGGGAAGAAGATGGGGGCCGGCGCCAAGGTCAGGACGTTAACGCTCGCACGGCTCCGCGCAAATGCACCCATTATCCACCGTTGGCAAGAGGTACGGCTATCATGGTGCACTTTCGCAGACAATTGGCTAACGCTTTACAGGCACTGGCAATAATGTCCCAGCCCACGTACGTTCCTGCTTCCATCACCGAACTGGCCAAGCTCGCAGACGAAATATGGTTTCTGTCAGGCGACCAGAGTGTCGATAGTAGCTGGTACACGAAACGAGCAACCCTCTCGGCAATCTACTCGACGACAGAGCTGTACATGACACAGGACAAGTCGCATAATTTTGTAGAGACTGAGCAGTTTCTAGACAACAGACTGCAGGATCTGATGAAAGTCGGTGGCTTCATGGGCAGTCTGGGAGAATGGCTCAACTACACGGGCCATTCTGCCATCAATGTACTTCGGAGTAAGGGAGCTCGTGTCTAGGCCTGATCTGCCTCCTCATCCAGTGCCAGATTTTTTTTATATTTTGATTGTGTAATAGTATGTATAGTATGTAGGCGCATCCGCTCCACGGAGCCAGAATAGGCGACGAGGTCATAGAGGAGGGATCTCGATTACGACTCTGAGTGTTACAAAGATCGTACGATGAGGCGGGGGTTGGAGTGGACATCGCCGATGGACTACGTAGCAGTTTGAACGGTGCAGTCATCAATCAAACCTTACCAGCTCACTACTGTGTTGCATGGTTCGCCCGGAAATTTTTCCCGGCGCCTTGACCTTGCCGGAGTTTGCTGGAAGCGTGTGCCATCCGAGCTTCACGGGCGACTTGAGCAGAACACAGCAGCACATGACGTCTTAGTAGAACAACACAATACTGGCTGGGGTTGAGATAGGTACGGCAAATAGCAAGGCTCCACTTGAAGCTGGCGTCGGTTTGCAGGCTGAAGAGAATGGCGCAGTCTAGGGCCTCATGGACGTACAGATGTAAAGTAGAGTACAGAGGAGTACTTGTAGGTACTACTTGACATCAAGTGACTGCTGACGACTGGCATGAACGGCCAATGACGCGGTGGCGAGAGGTCTAGTCGGACCTCTTTCAGCTCAGGGTCTTGTCGGGTGGGATGCTAGCAGCGATGGTCACAATCAGTTCGATCGAGCAGCTCCGTGGGCCACGCTAGGCGCATCATCACGCCAACAGAATCAGGGTCCAGTAACCCACGGTAAGAAAAAAAACATCATCATCTCCGGCACGGGCGCGCTGAGAGGCTGGGGCTGGGGCTGGGGCTGGAACGGGCCAGGGCAAAACGAGAGCAATCTCGATGGCGTTGTGCGAGGCGGGTACACCTAGTGCTATGTCGACGACGGGTCGCACCGCCCGTTGAGTCGAGTCAAGTCGAGTCGCGATGGGTCCAAACGGAGGACAGGATGCGTCTGGAAGGTCGCACTGCCGGCAGTGGGAGAGGCTGTGTGTCCATAGAGCAGAGAAAGTAGAGCTAGCGTGTGGAGAGTGAAAGAAGCAGGGCGTTATGCCGCATGGGGCATAGCGGGACCCTTGTCCGTGATCACCGATTCAGAGAGGCATCGGGGGTCAGACAACAGACAGGGCCTTCTCTTATGTCGCATTTACGATAGGGTCCAATCCGGGCGATAGACAGGTGAACCGACGAGGCTCATCGTCGATGGATCGCTTGGCCTAGCCCCGGGCGCGCTACACCATGTCTTCGTTCTCTTCCAGGCACCTCGATCTCCATGACCTTTCTTGGCGTCGTGGGAATCGAGCACATCGCCATCCTTACCCACAGCCAGATCGATAATCATCATGGCTCCGGATTCAGAGAGCCCAAGAACCGCCTCTTCAGACCATCTGCTTCACCCACAGCCTCCATCCTCCACGCCCTCAGCCCGCTCCCTCTGTCCACCACCACCTGTCCCCGACAAACCCACCTCCCGGATCTCTGCTGCACAATCCCCCCATCGTTTTCGACCGCCGTCCACGACCTTACCTGCCCTCTCACACCTTGCCCACCCGGGTGGCGTTCAATCCCCAATCCCCACATTCCAGCACCCGTCTGCATTCCTATATCGACCGCCCTCTTGCGCATATGGAGAACGTCCTCTACCAATAACTCGACATATCACGCCAGCAGCCATGGACGACCCTCCAGGCACCATACCCAAGCCTATCATGAACCACCCTCGTCGCCCCCCCGCCCACAAGTCCGTCTCCCTCCGACACAGCCCTCCAGCCTCTGCATCGGGCGCACAACCCAAGGAACGGAATACCAGCCGCAGCTCCCCAACCCTAGCCAGCGACAAGGCCAACCCACCGTCGAGTGTGTCGCCGCAGCTCACCTCGCTTAAGAATAGCTCGGGAGAGAGCAGTGACGCCGGACAATGGTTTGAGAAGACGAACAACACAGCCAAACAGAGCAAGTCTAGTTTTGTTGACAGTGGGTTGTGTCTGAGTCCTCGAGTCGATGGAGCACTGCTAATCGTCACACTATAGATGAGCCGCCTTTTTTCCTCCGCAACTCCTCTTCCTCGGAGACACCACCCGACCACCCACATTCCAATACTACAAACTCAGCAATGCCATACCGTCCTGGCTTAGGTCATCTGGGTACCGACGGCAGCAGTACCGAAGATTTCCGAAGCGTCATCGACGACCTAACCGTGGCAAACAAGCGCCTCAAACAGAGGCTCAAGAAGTACGAGAAGCTCTACGATGCTCATCTGCAGGACGAGAAGCTATTCGAAGTCAGGTTCCACGGTCTACCTGATCACAAGAAGAAAGAGTTGGAAGAGACACTGCGCAAATTTGCTTCTGAGCTCGATGACGGAACCACCCACGATTACGTGCGCGTGTCGACGGCCTATACCCCAGTACTCGAGACCCACAACACCTCTTCGTCAACATCACGGTTTGCCGAGTCTGGCTATGCGTCCTTGTCAACATCTGGTCAAAACTCGGCAGGAGCCTCAAACCAAGAAAAGGATCGTAAGATGACCCGGTCAGCATACAGCCGCCAGCAACAGAGCATTCAATCATACCTTCATGACATCCCAATGGGTTTGATGCCGAATACCAAAAGTGTTCCAATGACCGAGAAGTCGAAAAAGAAAATGATCGTTCGGCGCTTGGAGCAAATATTTGCTGGAAAGCGATCAGTGCCAGGATCGCATCCGCAGCCAATGCAACAGCAAGAGGTTGCCCAATCAGCAGCAACGGCAGATCGCGAGCAACGGGAAGCGACTGGCCAGCATTTCAGACCAGAAGGCCAGCGTGAAGCTCGCATCATGTCTGGCCGTGGCGTAGCTGATGAAGACGATGTGAATCAGAACGTGGCCGTCCAAGGACTGCGACCCGCTCTGCACATTGAGGAACATGACTTCGCTGGCTCAGGCTCTTCTCCTGATCAACGACCCACCCGTCCACTAGACTTGGACCCTTATCGCGCGCAGATACCAAACGAGAACATGAGTTACATCCGGCACCTCGGTTTCAGCCCACCCGATATGAATACTGGAGAAGCCCCACTTGGCCATGGTTGGATATATCTCAACTTGCTTATCAACATGGCACAACTACACACCCTCAATGTTACTCCCGAGTTTGTCAAGGATGCCCTCCAGGATTATAGCAGCCACATTGAGATTTCTCGCGATGGACGCAAGGTTCGATGGAAGGGCGGTCGCGAGGTCACGCAACACAGTGGCGAAAGTTCATCGGAGCATTACAGTAACGCCTCACCCAACGAGACAGGATCTTTCTCGCCCTTCAAGCGCATGAAGACTGGAAATAGCGGCAGCGGCAGTGATCCCACTGGCTCTGAGCAGGCAAGGCGATTGGCCCGCTATCAGCGCGAGAGAGAACAGAACAAGTTTGCTTACAAGCCACTATTCTTCCACAAGGAAGATTCCGACAACGAGGATGACTTCTACGGCTTCGATGCTGATTCCTCGGTAAATTATTCTCATCAGCCGCAACAGACGGGCAACTCTTCGGGACTCAGCAGCTCGGTTATGCAGAGCTCTTCTTCCAGGCCAAGAAGGCGTGAGAACGGACCCATGATTTTCTACAACAAAGCCAAGTTCTGTACTGACCTTAGTGGTGACAACAACGGGGCGTTTCTCACGATGCCCGGTAATTACCAACCTATTACCAACCAGCCTCTGGGCGCAAAGTTGAGCTCTTCATCCCTGGACAATGCTGTCACCGAACTTTCTGAGTCACGAGGCTCCTTGGATACCCTGATGATGGAGACTGAGTCAAACAACGGTTCACGCACCGTCTCTAGTGGAGACAACATAAGCTTTTCCCCAGAAGCCCTGAGGGGTACCAGTGGCAACAACAGTCCTGAGCTCATGGACTTTGAGGCTTCTGGTATTGGTGGAGTACAGCCGGAGGACAACTTCTCCATCCATGTTCGTCGCTCGCAAATACCAACAGTACCGTCCCACGTCGCCGCTCGCCACCGAACCAGCTTTTACCCCAAGCCCATTCAAGATGCGCTCCGTTCCGAGCATGATTCAATGGAAACCGAGTCTCCACGATCCAGTCCCCAGCGTGTTATTCATGAGAAGATTCTTTCTGCATCACGCAAGGATCTGCCCAGCTCGACTCTACCGCCTGCATCCTTCCTTCCTCTCGACTCTTGTTCCTCAGGCGATATCGATTCCGAATTTGCATCCGACGCTTCGTCTGAACCCGAATCTGATTCCGATTGCCCGGCTACAGCTATGCAAATTCTCAATATTGCGCCTGTCCGCTCGGATGAATCTGAAGCGTCAGACTCTGATTACGAAGATAGCGACGATGGCAGCGTTGATCTGCTGGCCACTGCTCGCCTGCAAAATCCCAATGCTGTTATTGCAAGCGAGCGCGAATACGACGCCGCACTTGCAGATCGCCTCGCTGAGGAGATACCTGCTGGCAGTTCAGCAGCGACGGCAGGCGGTGGAAGTGGATTCAACAGTCCTGTCGACGGTGCCCATGAAGTAGAGAATCGGGTTAATCGACAAAGTGGGTCGAGTAGTATGGCATCTGGTCCCGTCAGATTGAAGCGTGCTAGGACCAGCGATTCGACGAACCCGCAACCGACAAAGAGCCCAAAGACTAGGAAAGCAGAAATCTAGAGTCGGTTTGGACGATTTCATTTTAGGGAAATTTGATTGCATCGCTATTTCTCGTGTTGGAGTTGAAGAGGTTCTGGAACCCGAGGAGGCTTTCTTTTTTTTCCTGTGCATAGTTTTACATCTTTGATACCCCCTTTTTGTTGCCCGATGGCAGTTTGATATCCTCTTGGGCCACACGAATGAAATTTGCTCAAACACATGTATGCGTGCCTCGTTGTGAATCTTGTAGGGTTGCACATGGTCAATTAACAACGAAACCATGCTATCACGTTGGTCTCGTTTTGTGAAATCTCAGCCACAATTAAGAACATGTGTTCACCCTGTCTGGCAATGCAGAAGCCGGGAGAGTGTCAAGGTAGCCACTTTTCGGTGCGGCATTTCATACCTTGCTTCTGTAATGGACCATCCTCGAGAGACGTTAGATCTAAAACCATTCTTGTCTTGTACAACTATCATGTCCTTTTCTTGTCTGAGAAGGGCACGTAGAACTCTCGTATTAATCGTCGCATATCGGTAGTAGCTCGGCGCGTCAAGTTTGCACCAGCGGTACGTCATAGTCGCCGACTTCCGCGTCGTACCCGCAAGTACCCGGTCCTTGGTTCCTTGGTCCAAGACGGCCCCTAAATAAATTTCAAAAAAGTGAAAATGCTCAATGTACTAAGAGATTATGCCCAAAATTCTCCGTTTTGAGCCAGATCAAACATCTTGCTATTGTGACAATCATGTTGTCTAGTCGCCTGTCCCAATTGCCTTCTGGCGTCAGGGAACTAGTTTCTGTAAGCTCGAGAACGGGTGTCTTACGAGTAGCATCATCATGTCGTGCTGGTGGTGCTCTGGTAAGTGGAAAGAGTTCGGAGCAGAAAAGGCAGATTACGATGGAGCAATTGAACCAAGACAAAGACAGTATGCATCAATCGCTCTTACATTACAACTATCTACTCCGGTCATCGAGGCTGACAAACATACATCTAGGCCGAGAACGTGTAGTCATACTAGGGTCAGGCTGGGCAGGCTTCACTGTCGCCCGCGCTCTTGATCCCTCAAAGTATCAAACTGTTGTCGTTTCTCCCCGGTCATACTTTGCCTTTACCCCTCTACTTGCCTCTACAGCAGTAGGCACACTGGAATTCAGAACTGCACTAGAACCTGTCCGGAGCCGAAGAACCAAAGTGGAATTTCTGCAGGGCTGGGCTGATGATGTGGATTTCAAGAATCGGACCATTACTATAGAAGAAGCAGTCGATGATCCAAAGCAAGGTGTGGCGCTGACGACTGACCGACACGCGGGAAAATCCGCAGAGCAGAGAGCTCTTGAGAAAAAGCAGGAGACCAAAGAGGGAAAAATGTTCGATGTGAACTACGACAAGTTGATTGTTACCGTGGGCTGCTATAGCCAGACATTTGGCACACCGGGCGTCAAGGAGCACGCCTTCTTCCTGAAAGACGTGGGTGACGCACGCAGAATCCGAAACCGCATCCTAGCCTGCTTCGAAGGCGCTGCTCTCCCTACCACGCCCGTGGACATGAAGCGTCAACTGCTAAACTTTGCTGTCGTAGGCGGCGGACCAACAGGCATCGAGTTTAGCGCGGAACTCCACGACCTGATCAATGAAGACTTGAAGAAGCTATACCCAGAACTCATCCAGTACCACAAGATCACTGTGTACGATGTAGCAGAAAAGGTTCTCCCCATGTTCGACAAGAAACTAGCCGACTACGCCATGCAAAAGTTCAAGCGCGAGGGCATTGACATCAAAACGAGTCATCACGTCGAGGAGCTGCGTGCTGGAGCACCTGTGGAAACAAGTAATTCAGAAACAGTCCAAGACTCGCACCTCTACACTCTCAAGGTCAAAGAACAAGGCGAAATCGGTGTGGGCATGTGTGTATGGAGTACGTCCTTCCTTCCTTCCACCCTCTCTCTCAAAAACCCCCCCCCCCCCCCCCCCCCCACCTCCTTTACTAACAACTCCTTCCCTCCCCCAACAGGCACAGGCTTAATGCAAAACCCCTTCGTCCACACCGCTCTCTCCAGCGTCCGCTCCGCCCCCTCGAACCTCATAACCCCTTCTTCCTCTCCCTCACCCTCTTCCATCCAATGGACCGTGAAAAAAGACGCAAAATCCGGTTCCATCATAACGGACTCCCATCTCCGCGTTAAACTCGTTCCGGCCTCATCATCATCATCATCATCTTCTTCTTCACCTGCGGACAAGGACTCTACAGAAGCAGCAACAGCAGACAAAACAGAAGCTATACACCCAGACGTCTTCGCCCTGGGCGACTGCGGCACAATTGACGCTACAAACTACCCAGCCACAGCGCAAGTTGCGAGTCAGAAAGCAGTGTGGCTCGCTAAACAGCTGAATAAATCGTCAACCTTGGCAGATTCACCAAAGGGCTTCACGTACCGCGATCTGGGCACCCTGGCGTACATTGGGAATTGGAATGCGCTCTTCCAAGGCGGCGGCAAGTGGGGCGGCAGATTGCAAGGGTACGTAGCGTGGATTATTTGGCGCGGAGCGTATATTACGCGGACGGTGAGTTTGCGGAATAAAGTGCTTGTGCCGGTGTATTGGGTGGTGAATTGGGTCTTTGGGAGGGATATAAGTCGGTTTTGAAAGTTCCATGGGCCACGCTTGGGGGGATCAAGTTCAAAGGGAAATCGGGGGTTCGAGTATATGTATATATATATTTTTTTAAAAAAAAAACTCTCTCAGAGTTATACATGTTTCAAGGAAAAGGGAAAAAGGACAAAAATTTCCAATGTGTAGAGTACACAAGCCGGGTATCCTCAAAAAATCCATCATCAAAAACGCCAATAATGCTTCCTTGAAATAAAAGAAGAAGAAAAACAACAACAACAACAACAACAAAGCACACGGGTCCCTTTTTACTTCCCCCCCAAATACCCCACCACATCCCCCGCCCTCTCCAACCTCGCCCTCGTCTCAGGCAACGCCTTATTCAAGGCCTGCAAGCCCTCCACCGCCCTCTCCCAATTCCTCTGCACCTCATCCTGCCTAACCCCGCTCTCCACGGCCGCCACCTCTACCTCGCCAACCCTCTCCTCAACGCGGGCCCACGCGGCCTCGGCCTCGAGCTCCTCGGTCGCAAACCTCTCTTCAAACGCCTTGGCCGCGCCCGCCGGCGTCGCCCTCCTATGCTGACTAATCCGTGCAATAAGCGCATCGCGCCTCGCGACCGCATCTCCCAGTTTCGAGCGCAGCTTCTCGTCAAAGGCTTCGAATTCTTCGCGTTCGACTTGGCTTGTTTCTTCGTCTTCTTCTTCTGCTAGACCTTGCATGGCGGATTCGGCAAAGGTGCCGTCGGCGCCGCTGATGATGTCAATCCCGTTTATGCTAATGTTTTGCCGCATGCCGCGTAGTACTTGGGCGACAAACGCGTCGACGAGGTCTTCGACGCTGCGGCGCAGGTCGTCGGGTTCGGCGGTTGACGAGGTGACGGGAGGTAGGTGCAGGTCGAGTTTTTGGCGGGCGGCGGTGCGGATTTGGGAGGTGAGGTAGGTGAGGTCGGAGGGGGATTGGAGTTCGATTTTACGGTGCGACGAGTCCATGATTTCGGCTTCGATTGTGTGTATGTGTGTGTGTGTGTGTGTCTTGAAAAGAAGGCGCTCTGTTTTTTGGGAAACGTGTGCGGTTGTTTGCTGGAGAAAAAGATTGCTGACTTGTTGTTTTCGTGATGTTGTTTGTTTGGTGGTCGGCGGAATGTGGATCGCGCTGCGCGACGTTTTGCGGCGGCCACACTCTAATCGATAGGGGGGAGGGGGGGGGGGGGGGACGGGGGGTACCGAGGTGTGGGGCCAATGCACCCTGGATCCCCATGTGCTGTACGGAGTGAGACAGCATAGCGGACGCACCTGGGCAGTTCAAGTATGTATAAGCGTTTGGTTTATAAATGTTTATTTATGTTATTCGAGTTTATAAATGTCTCATTGACAATGAGTGAAGCATCCTGTAACACCGTGACCCAATCCCTCATGTAGTATGCAACCCACAACGCCTACAACAGTGCCAAACGCCATTCCAGTCCCATGTCAACATAATCCCAAGAACACGCTGTCAAAAAAAATGACAGAACATATATGTACCAATTCCACCCAATTATCGTCCTCACTATGCAACTTCAAACCTCAGTATGTGTTGTTGTCACAGCCTTGCGAGTTACCGTGCAGCTGGGAGCTGAGAGCAGAGAGCATGCTTATGAGGGAAACATGTTCTTGACCTCCTCTTCTGTGAGTATGATATCCTGGACAGGATCCTGGCGACACTCGAGGTCATCAAAGTGGTAATCGGCGTATGAGGGAAGGAAGATTTCTGGATACACAGACGGAGGCAGTTAGCAACACATGCACAGCTAATTGCTTCGATGCCGCCTTTTCTGTAGTACTGAGAAGAGCGACGTACCTTGATTCCAATCGAATCCCTGGCTAGCCTTGACACAAGTAATCTGCGGGGTGTTAGCTGTTGGTCCTGCTTGGAACACGACACGATTGTAGTCGCAGAATGCGGGCCCGTACCAAACGAGGACATTCCTCTTCCCCAATATTAATCACCGTATGCTCTGCCTTGGAGAATGTCGCGCTCATCAGACTCTCTCTCCGCCTCATGCTGCTCGCCGACTGCGGGCTGTTGGACGGCGACGACGAAGCGGAGCTGCCGTAAGAGCCATAGGAGAAGCGGTTCTCAGTCGGGGTAAACTGGTAGTTGCGGGAATGAGAAGCATAGCTGGGCGTGCTGGGCGTGGAAGCACTCGAGGACGAGGATGAGTCGACCGAGTGCCGGGAGGCGGCAGGGTGCTTGCCCTTGCGCCGGGGAATAGCAATAGCATTGGATGACGAAGACATGTTTGGGGGATGGCAGCAGTCGCAGGACGAGATGTATAGCCGTAACACCCGATCAAAAGGGACAGTAGCAATTGTTTTAGCAAAAAGACGCCCAAAGTATCCGCACAATCATGGAGAGAGAGAGAGAGAGTGGTTGAGAGTGAGAGAGGGAAGAAGGAAAGCACAGGCAAGGTGGACGAGTGTGGAGCGACTTGGTAGTCGACGCAGCCTTGTGTCTGACTCGGCCAACCATACGGCGATGAGACGTGGCGGACGGCCAATCAGACGGCACCACCTTGCTTCCGCCTGACGATCGGTCCGGGGCAGCAGCAGCAGCGGCGGCGGCGCAGGCGTGTACGTGTGACAGGCACCCGTGCGTGGTGCATGAGGAGCACATGAGGAGCGCACTCATCAGGGCAGCAGTAGCGCCATGCCACTGCACCTTCATCCTGGACGTCTGGCTCCAATGCTTATCTCTTATCACCAACATGCACCCTCGTGTCTGCCCTATACACCACCCTGCCACGCTCGGCCATGTGGCCCGCTAGGTGACGTAGCCTGTATCCAAGCTCCGTCGACACCCCATGGCCCGTCATCGGCCCCGGCACTGCATCGACCGACGGCAAGACGACGCCAATGTCCATCTAACACTTGGTGAGTCACCCCGTCGTCCATCTGTCAACCGCACTCGTCTCGACTAACAAACAAGAGCCCTGCAGCTCAATTGCATTAAACAACAGCGCATTGCAAACTACGCTGGCCTGACACCATGGTATTTCGTATCGTACATCTGGATATCGCTCGCGCAATTAAAAAACAAAATAAAAACAAGAAAATTTCCATCAAGTCGGTCCTGCCGAAACCCAAACCATGGACTCAAGTTCCACAAACACTACTCACATGAAAAAAAAAAGAAGATATTCCTTTCGGGTACCCGGACTGCCTTCGGTGCCATCCCACGAAGCGTGTGCAACATGCGTATTAGTAGCGAGAGACTATGAAGGTGTAGGTAGGAATCTGAGAGAAAGAAAGAAAAAAACACGCACGCAAGGCTGCTTGCAAATGCCGCCCTTTCAAAACATGACAAAAAAAGACTACAGCGGCCCTCCACACCAAAGTGGCTGATCAAAACCGCCCAAGCCGACGATACGGCACGACGCGTCAGCATCACAGAGGGTATCCTCCAAAAAGCGCACAATTGACTCCTGGACTCCGGCGCCGAGATGCTGATCAATGGTTTCGTAGGCAGGGGAAATGTACTCCGACGAGGGCGAAAAGGAGAGCATAAGGATGGGGTTGGTTTGGGGGGTGGGGAGGCGTCAAACAGCGGGGAATACGTAGTGGCAATCGGGGGTATCGTACATGGTTCGTGACATGTGTCGCCCGGGGAGAAGACGAGTCTACCATCCCTTCTTTCGGGCGAAACGCTTGTTGAGGAGGACCAGGACCTTGCTCACGTTGAACTGGACGTATTCCAGGTCCAAGTCCTCCTGGTTATCTTTCTGCATCTCCAACAGATCGTCCAGCTTGAGATCCAGCTCCAGCAGACCGCGGTTGCGGCCCTTGTAGTGGAGCGAGATGACAAAGGTACCCGGCAGCGGGCTCGTGAAGTTGAAGTAAATGTTGGCTCTCCTATTCTCCGGAACATTGCTCTTCTGAATGACACCCTCTCGTTCAAGCTGCTGGTGAGTGAACTTGTACGGGCCCAGGACTTGATGCTTTTGCTGTTTCCTCGTCTTGCCCTCAGACTGACTGCGTACGTTGTGGAGATACGACTTGTACGTGTCAAGCTGGCTGACTAGGAAGCCATTGTGGTCGCGGATGGTGCGGAAAACCTCTTCAAGCTTCCTCGTCTCCTCAATCACCTTGTCCTTCATCGAACCCAGGTGGACAAGCTCTTGTTCGACTTCGTCTCGGAGCAGAGAAAATCCGTCTTCCTTGTCAATCACGCCAGATTCTTGCAACTGGCTCAAGAGCTCCATGCTGCGGATGCCCTTCTTGACCATGACGGAATCGTTCTTGGTCGTGGCGGCTGCTTCGGCAATCTTGTCCAGTCTCAATGGCCGTCGCGTGATTGATGTGTTTGCAGGCAGCGAACGGAGAATCATGACAAATGTTGATTTGGCCTCCATGAAGAAAATCTCCTCTTGCGTAATGTCGAGCGCAGCTGTGAGATCGTCAAGCGGCGTCTCCCACTTGCTGAACAATGGAAGATTGATGGCCCGGTTCTCCTTTCGCGGAAGCTGAGCAGGCGCTGGTCCCAGCTCTTGAAGAATCACACCCAAATGCGAGCTATCCTCTTTTGCCTGTAAACGATTAGCATCTTAACAACCGCTACCACAGCCATTTCAAGCTTACGAGTTCTGCTGCATGTCGCTCCAAGAGCGAGTGTGTTGCATACACTTCATTGAGCGTAATGGAAAGTTCGAGATCCTTCTTGGACAACGCAACATAGTTGTCCATTTCCAGGGTGTCGTAGAAATCCTGGACTTCGCACAGATCTAGCAAGAACTTGTTGATGCGCTCCTTGTTTTGGTGGATAAAAGGCTGCAATTTTACCATGTACGGTTCCTTTGCGTACGACGGCTTGTTTGCAAGATTCTGCAGCATCTTTGCAATGTAGGTAAGCGTCCGCTTGGGGTTCTCTGCCGGCAGGACATCAATGAGCATGTAGGATCTAGGAGTGACAATGGCAGGGTTAATAAAACGCAAGAAAAAGAAGCCACCAATAAGCGTGCAAATCGTTTGATCCTGAGCGTCGGGATACTTTCGTCTCGACAAACTTCGAATCTGCTTGCAAATCCACCGGATGCCGTACGGCGTCTCTTCGAGACCTTTGATAATGGTGGTGAGGAAGTTATTGGCAATCTCCATGAGCATGTTTACCCGAGGTTGGATGATATTCTGCACCGTCTCGTTCTCGGCAGCTTCCTCTGCCGTGACGCCCTTTGGCATATCCGGGGGCAGGGTTCCTTGGAGTTCGCGTTCGGTGACCATTTTCTCGTAGACCTTGAGGGGGTTGATTTCCAGGTCCAGATCCTTGAGCTCAATAAGCGAGTTGATGCTGTCCTGCAGTACTACCTTGAGGTAGCTCTGACCAGGTCCTCTCCGGGTGTACGTGGTCATCATGCGCGACACGGGGGTGTTTGCGCGCAGAAGCGAACTATAGTCTGGGGTATTGTCAAACTGGTATGTAAGGACAGACTATAGCATGGTTAGTTATAATCTACCAGAGTCATGTTGCGCAACGTACCTGAAACATGGTCAAGAGCAAATGCTCTTCTCGGCTCTCATACTGGTTTCCGTAAATTGTGAACATGACTGTCTGCAGTAGCGCATCAATCTCGGCCATGGAGACGAGGCGACACAGGTGCGCAATGTGCCGGGGTTCGGACTGGAGCAAAAATAGCAGGTTGCCATATTTTTGTGTCTTTTCGTCATTTGGGAAAAATCCTTCTTGGAGTTCAAGACCGTCTGCGAGATGGTCTGCAACTTCGTTTTGCTGCGCGTATAGTCAGTACCAAGCAAGTGTACAGGACAGAAAAAAAATCATAGAGACGTACCTCCTCCAACGCCATGCGGTTCTGGATAAGGAGTGCTATCCGCGAGTCAAGATATCGCACATCCTTTTCTAGAACGAAGTTCTTCTTGGACTGGGACGAAATCTTTGCCTTTAGTTCGCGCAATACTTTCTGTGCTGCTACGAGTTAGCCGGCGAACCCAGACGAAAAGACTTTGAACATGGCAGACATACCTCGAGCAAGGTCATCCTCAATCTCCAGCTCCTTGTCTTTTGCTGACATGGACAGGTACAGCGCCGTGACCGAGTAGCGCTTGGATTGGCGCACCGAGCGCGAGCCATCGTGCGACGACATTGTGTTCTGGCGCGAGACGGGTATGAAGGACGATGACGACGACGTCGATGCCCGCGAGGGGGCATGTAGCATGGAGACTGCCATGCTGAGCGTCGCCTGGGAGAGGGGGGGGGGGGGTTTGGGGTGCGGTCAGGGCCAGAAAGGGAGGGTGTGTGTTGCGGCGCTAGCGAAATAGCAAAAGCGTGGGAGCAAAGGGGAGGCTTTGTTTGTGCGCCACGCTGGTCCAAGGCCGTGGGCCGGCGTCTGCGGTGGAATTGCAGCGGGAGGGCCCGTCCAGCGAGTCGGCGGCAGCAGGGCTCGGCGATTAATTAAGTAGGAGGCAGTGGTGTGGCAGCGAAGGGCGACGAAGGTACAATTATCGGAGGAGAGAGGGGGGGAACGGCGAGGAACAGGCTGCGAGTACTAGTTTACGTGAGATGGGCGTTGGAAAGCGGCGGTGGACGGCTGGCGAATGGAAGGGCGAGGGAGCCCGAGACGCGAAATGGTGCGGGGGAGCTCAGACGGTGAGTGGTGGACAGAGGTGCAGCTGCGACATTCCAGAATAGCGACGGCGCGGTGCTGGGAGCGAGGAGGGTGTGAAGGCGGCCGACGACGGGTGAACAGGGACGTGTGGCGTGTGTGAGAGTGCGGGTGTGTATGTGTGTGTGTGTGTGTGGGAGAGTGAGAGGAGAGTGGAGGGAGTCGCAAGAGAGAGAGAGAGAGAGAAAGCGCGCGCACACGCAGGCACACAAGAGAATGGCGCGGGTGGAGTGGAGTGGAGTGGAGTGCAGAGTGGGGAGTCGGGGGGAGGGGTGTGTGTGTGAATATGTGTGGGTGGAGTGGGTGTGCAGGATGGTCGGATAGTTGGTGTGTGTGTGTGTGTGTGTTGCAGGGCGGCTTTTGCAGGTCAAGGCCAGCGGGCAGGAGCGATGGATGGGCGGGAAGGAGCAGATGTTTCAGTCGCTCGAGTCGGCATGGGCTGGGTGATGACAAGTGGGCCAGGGCGAGGGCGTGTGGAGAGCATGCACGAGGCCGCAGCTGCTGCACGCGCAAAGTGGGACGGCCGGGCAAAGGGGTGGCGCTTGTGGATATAGAGAAAAGATGCAGCGAGCAGGACGACAAGGAGCTCTCTTTGGGGTGGGTGCCGCAACTGTTGAGGCCAAAGTCTGGGAGCTAGGGAGAGCTTCACAAGGGGCCATGGCGGCAGGGCATCCATCGTCTGCACGCCCCTTGTGCACACAACAGGGCCATTCTGAAACTCTGGTCACCTGCGCTCAATTTCCCCTAAACCCCGGCCCTCTGCGCCCAAAGAGGCCAAGGCCCTCTCCAGCCAACGCCTCTCGTTCCTGGCTAACAGCACTAGCGAGCGCGCGCCCACACACCCTCATCACCAACTACTGCACTACTGCACTACTGCACTACCGCGCTACCGCACTACCGCACTACCGCACCCCCACCCGCCCCCCTCCACCGTCCTCGCCCGTCATTTTGACTTTCGGCCTCTGTCCGTCAGCTGTCAAGGAACAAGTGGGCTCTGCGCCGACGTTTGTTGTTGCAGCTCCTCCTAGCACCTGCTACTATACATACTTTGTCCGACTGCCACGCCCACTACTCCTACCTAAACACTGACTTCCAGTACTTACATACTACCGCTGCCGCTGATCCGTCTCACGCGCCCTCTTGTCTGCGGCCCCAGGTTCATCCATCTATCTGAGGCATTGCCCGACTGAGAAACATGCTTACCCACACGCGCCCTGTTTTGGCGTGCAGCCCACGGCAATGCTGCGGCACCATCTGTGGAGGTGGCTACCACGACGCCCCGACTGACAGCCTTCCAAGGGTCGTCGCACACGCTGCCGCTGCATGCGTCCTCCCACACCCAAATGCCACCACCAGCTAGCCTACTTACTGGCCCGTCGCTATGACCCGACGCCAAACCATCCTGCTTGCTTGCCTGCTTGCCTGCTTGCCTGTGTCCCGACCGCATCCGCGACAAATACCGAACCTTTGTCGTGACACCTGATGATAAGCCATGCTGTCACCGATCGACCCAGCATCTTGATTCAATCTTTTCGGTCCGATGCACATCTTAACATCTCATCAAGAAGAAACGCGCGTGCCACTACCACCGCCTCCTCGACAAAAGTCTTGCACCAACACCAAGAGCTGCCGTCCGACTGACTGTCATGGCCTAGCGCATACCACACTACTACCGTGACCAATACAACTGCGCCACTTGATTGCGACCAGCGGCACGAGCTACCAAACCCGCTACGTGCCGACTACATACAGTAGTGTCGCCGCCATCCATGTCTGTACATGCCACACATATGTACATCCGTCTCAAGCATTGTCTGTCAACCTGCCCGATTGCCGGAGCCGCGCCATCAAAACATGCATACATCTGTACTTAATGTAGGTAGTCTATAGCTCGGCATCGCGGGGCCTGGGTAAGCAAGCAGCCTTTTGCGAACCATGGATCCAGTCTAGAGATAAACTCAAGGAATAATGATCCCGAAAGCCAATCCAAGCGACGTTGTGGTGCCTCCAATCACCGCCTTCCATTTTTTGATAAGCGCTATCAAGCCAAATACGTGCCGCCCTCTGCCGACAATAGTATGTATACACGCGTATGTACTGACCAACTGTCAACTGCGCAAATGAAAAAAAAATTCGGATAAAACAAAAACAGGATAACAATCATAAGGGTCATAACAAAACAGCACTTTTGGACGAAAGTAAAAAATAAACGTGCATTCGACCAAGCCATGACGCCATGAACGCCCACCGCAAAACAAAATACGTGCCAGCCCAAACGGTGATCGGAACAACTCCACACTTGGCCTTGCTTCGGTCAGACTGGGGAGGGGGGAGGGGATGGGGCAAGGGCACAGGCACCAAGCCAAGTTGTGCGTGCGTGCCAAAAGCTCGTGGAGGGGGTGGTTCTCAGCACTGCTATGCAGCTTACACAGCCTGTACCTGGGCCCGTGCGCCCCCACCCGAGCCCACCTAGGCAAGCTGCAAGCAAGCAAAACCCAAAAGAGCGCAAGAGCGCGAGAAAGACAGAGAGAGAGAAGGAAAAAAAAAACCGATCATGGGCGATCATTGCGCCAAACTGCCACTCCACCTTTTTCTTGGGCAACTTAGCCACCAAATTCCACCACCATTCCAAAAAAAAAAGATGTGCCAGCGAGTCAGGCGCGTGTCAACGCACCACGGCCGCAAGGAGCACATTCAGCCCGAAATAACTGTGTTTTGCGCCTTTTGCGTTAGCCTTTGAACCTTTCTTGATCTTTGTTGTTGTGGAGGTTGTTTTTCTTTCTTGGCGACCTCTTTTGATTTCCCTTTTTCTTGGGGCCTACGGCAACGCCCTCAGGGAACGGTTCGGACGACCGTGGGTGTGGGGGGAAATATAGCATGTAGTATATACGCGCAACGCACGCGCTTGCGCGTATTCTTGCATATACATATATACGTTTGTGTGTGTGTGTGTTGTATGCAAACTGTTTCCACCGGATAAAAAGATAGGCAAAGACGCATTTTCCGCATGTCTGGTTCTGCCAATTTTCCAGGCGCATGTACGCACATACACACCCCGTCTTTATCGAATATGGAATCTCCCGTTGGGTTTGGGGTTGCGAGCAAGGGGGGCTGGCAGACAAGATTGGGTTTCTGGCACCAGGCTGTGGTTCGTGCGGACGTTGGGCGAAAAAAAATAAAACTCCCCGCGAACCTTGGGTCCATGTAGCCCTTGTCCCCATGTCGACATGTGACGACATCATTTGCATGCCGTACGATGGGCCGTGTACGTAGGGTACTCCGATGGGTTTTTGTGAAGAGGGAAAAAAGTAAGGAAGAGAGAGGAAAAAACCACTTACACCAATGCTGCAGCCTTCCACTCCTGAAGCGACAAGAAACGCTGTATCTCGGGTGCCGAAGAGACGATTTTGAGCTCCACACCGACGATAAGCACGATAACGACCAGACGCCCCAGTAGGCTCGGCACTATAGTAAACGCCAGCAGAGGCACCGCCAATATCAGCGGGAACCACACGGCTGCTGACTGATGATGCCCAGCCCCTTGTTCGCCCGCCGCTGCCATTGTCGCCGTCGTCGAAGTAGTAGCCGCCACCGCCGAGCGCGGCACAGTGACAAGGTCAGACGCGCGCTCCAAAAACCGACTCTCTGCATAATCAATCGGCTCGTGCTCATCCATCCACTCGCGGTATCGCCCCACATCGTCTTCCCCGGCTGGCCGGAGCTTGCTCGACACATCGCTGAAAGAGGATAGAGCTTTGTCTGCGATTCAAGTTAGCAATGGCCCTGAGAGAAACCCCTTCTTTCGTATACATATAAAAATAGTTTGCTTGCGACGATCTTTCTCTTCTCTTGTCTCTCATGTACCTCACCCTGTCATACTAAAAATGTAACAAGCTTATTTTCGTCATGTAACACGCACACATCCCCGTAAATGCAACTGCAACTTACTGTACTGTTCCAGCTTCTGGAATATGCGACCCAGCAGCTCGGTTCTCTTGAAATGTGACTCGCCGCCGTACCGCGCGTCGTTTCGTCGAGACGCAGGATACGCGTGGCCTGAGGGATCTTTGGGCGACATTTGCGCAATGCATCGGTCCAGCGTACGCAGCTCTTCTTCCAGTTCGCTCATCTCATCTTGTAGGTGCAATAGCACCCGGTGGTTTAGGTGCTCAAACTTACGGTACACGGGTACGAGGTTGACTTCCCGTGCTGTCTCACCTTGCGAGGGGGCACTAAGTTCGTTCGCCAGAAGCTCATAGCCTGTCAGAGCCGGCTTGGTCTGAGCAGATGCCGGGCCGTGTTGCTGATAAGGTTGTGCTTGGCCTGGATGAGGTGAGAATGGCTGTGGGATTTGTTTGACCAGGCTGTGTGGATATGCGTGAACAGCTTCTGGGGATTGGTGTGGCGCATAGCCAATGGCCAGTGGGGCTGGAAATGTGTGCATAGGTGACCAGGCCTGTGGTGAGTTTGCCGCACCATTACTTGTAACTGATGGAGATGCGCCCGAGTATACCTGCGGACTGTACATGGGCGTAGGCGGATAAACCTGGCCGGGTGTACCCCCATTGAATTGGAAACCCTTTTGTGGTTTGGGGTTCTTCAATATGTGATTGGCTAGCTCTCGCTCCTGTTGCTTTAGACGTCTGGCATGAAGGTCGCTACCGCGGGATGATGTAGATGGCGCCCGAGGTGGAGAAACCTTATTTGTAACCTTTTTAGACTTTTTAGACGACTCACTGCTGGGCTGGGCCTCTTCTTCACTTTCTGTGCAACTGCCTTCACTATCTCCGCTCTGGGCTACCGTCTCTTCGTCTTCATCCCTAGGCCCATGCACAAAGCTACTAGCATATAGCGGCTTCTTGAACTTGCGAAACTCTTGATGAGGTAGCTGAGGCACCATTGGGCTGGAATTTTGTGCTAATGTTCGTGGGCTGATATCCAATCCATTGGAATCTGTTCCTGCTGCGGATGGGCGCTTATCGCTCGAGTTGGAGTCATTCAGAGGCGGGGAGGGCAAAAAGGAAGGAGCACTGATCGACGGAACGAAGCCCTGCAGGTATGCAGGCGTGGAATTGTCGGTGTCATTGTCTGGCTGGAGATACTTGAAGACATCTGATTCAGCGGCACTCATCATGGAACTGGTAGGACTTTGCCTCTCCGTAGCCATCTCGTATCGGTATGGGTAGCCGTCGTCCTCCCGGGATTTCTGCGTTACCGTTGAGTTACTTCCACTAGAGTTGCTCGATTGCTGTGACACGCTCGAGGCCGATGATGGTTCGGACAGTTCGGCAAGCTTCCCACCGTGGCGATGGAGAGAGCTATGTTTACGTTGTACGCGTGAGCGACCTGCAGCACTGTCTTCTGTGTGTCGCCGACGAAGCGCTCTGGGCTGACCTGTAGAGCTGACAATGGAACTCCCTCGACGTCTTGATTGCATGGTGGTCTTTTTCTCTCGTATTTGGCCGAGTCTGGGTATATATCCCACGGTACTTGCCTCTTCGTCCAACTCTTCTTGCCCGCCGCGCGGCGCAGGTGACAATTCACCCTGGTGTGAGTCGCGTCTCAAAAGCTTCTTGAGAGTGGTGCGGGCTGCTTTGTTCTTTTTGTCGTCTTCGTTTTGGTCCTCGCTGTAAGACAGGGAGGAAGAGGGCGGGGAGCCTTTGGTGCCCGAAGTGGTCCGGGATGGTCTGCGTCGAATGTGGGGTCCACTAGCAGCCACACCGACTTCTTTTTCTTGGAGGCTGTCGTAGTGATATTGGGGATCGTCTGTGGTGGGGTTGCGATGCCGTGAAGGGGACTGAGCGCCCTCGGGTGGTGAGGCCCGGTCCGACTACAAGACAGCACAATTCAGGTCAGTCTCAACGGCCATCAGAGAGTCGGCTCGCAAAGGCATTGTTTCGTTATCAACGCACCATGATACGTAGTGCTTGCGAGGGTCAGCTGCCGCCAGCTAAAGGCAGCGCTCGGGGTAATGTATCTGATATTTTTTGACAACGGCCTGGTGGGCAAAAACCTGCCGAAGAGGGGATGGCACAGTGGGCAGCAGAGCAGTATGCGAGTCCTTGCATGCTGGAGGGATCAGTAGCACATGTCGTGTGACAAAGGGAACTGAGACTGGTAAACTAAGCAAACGGTCTCTATAGTGGTACGGGTCGACGCCGGTGGCTCGTTGCAGCTTGTGTGTGCCATGACCATGGCTGTTTGTGGTATGCGGAAGACGAGGAGAGTGCACTCGAGGCTGGACGAGGCCACTATGAAAAATATTTGAGCCGGACAGTCACCGCCTTGCACATGCAGAGCAAGCAGGACGTCTTTCCGGTGTGGAGCGGAAGTGCGCGGTGCTGCCCAATAGTGGTGGATAGAGGCCGTCAAGCGACTTGTCCCCACCACGTGGGCCCTATTGCCCGGAGCCGTCTCTTCAACTGCGCTTCCTCCCTTCTGCTAAATCGATCGACGCGCATTCTGATGATGCACCCGTCCAGCCCAGCCGGCCAGTCATCGGTGTGCGTACATAGTATGCCATCTTTTTTTCTGGCAACCCAAGAGCATGCAACAAGCCCCTCAAGGCCACGTCAACAAACACCGGGATTCGCACACGAACAGTATGGTTCTACCGCTGCCAGTGGATGGCCAAGCCGCACAGCTGCTCCGTTTCCGAGCTGGGGATCCCTGCCCTTGCTTGGCCCCACGCCTCAAACCCTCAAGATTACGCCCAAAGTCTCGCATCTCCAAGGCGAGCAGATCTGATGACATGGAAGTTATGCATCCATTTTTGCTTCGTTTCAACTTCGTGACCTGAAATACTCAACCATGTACACATACCGAGGCAGCTGTGTCCGACGCTGGGGTCTGTTTCATTATTATACTCGCCATAATAAGCTGCTCTATTCTTATCAGCTTATCTACCCTTGCAAGTACGCACAATGGCTCGCTGTGGCTTGATGTGGCGCGAATTAGAAGCAGCGGATAGCTAGCATGCAAAGGAGGCAGCCGGACAGCTCCGTCCCGCTGGCCTGTCATGTTCCGGTCGTGATGCGGATTCTCTTTGAAAAGTACAGCGTTTCATTTTGGTCATACATTGCTCGTGGTCGCTTAGTTCCCGAGACAACGAAAATACCCCAACGAGACATATCGAAATACCGTGACGGGTGTGATAGCAACCGGTCAGTAGAGATTGCGACAATTTAGCTACTTCCACCAATCACCCAAGAACCTTGCCTCTCAACGTCGTCATCTGCAGCACTTCCTCCTTGGTCAGCCCATCCCTCCTAATCTCGCCCTTCTTCCCAGCCTTTCTCATCTCCCTATTTCTCTCCATACCTATACCCTCGCCCCAACCCCAGTTCTCCTCAACCCATGTTACTGGCCACAGCAGCCATGTTCCTAGCACGCAAAACAGCGTAGCCCAGGCTTGCCAAATCCATATCAGCATCCAGCCCCCGGGTGCGATGAAGCGTATCCATTGATCTACTTGGTAAAGATCGTCTTGTTTCTCAATCAGGTATTTGTCCGTAGAAGGCGAGTGGCGCAGGCTGAGAACCGTGGTCAGACGGACCGGCGCGTAGTAAAAGGGCACTGCCCAGATGCGGAAAATCTGGAAGATTGTCACATAGAGCGTCAGGTTCGCTTCGTCGAATGCTACCAATGGGAATTAGTGCCTAGTTCCGTGTAAACCGTATGGACAACACGACGCAACATACCGACACTCTGCACCGTCAGATCAATTCTCGGGCTCATGATCTTGTACCAACGGTAGGTCGCATTGACCAGCCATCGAGAGTTTGGCCCGCTCCATGTTCGACAGAATGGATGGGAGAAAGCGGCGTCTGGCGTGAAATACTTCTCAATCGTTGCGCGTTGTAGAGAGGGCGGTGATTGCGTGAGGAGATGGATCACCGCCGGAATTTCCTTGACTGGCGATTTCACGTCAGCAAGAGCTACAGACCTAGGAATTGGAACAAACCTGGGTCTTCCATGTCGTCGATCGGTGTGCCGAGTGAATACGCGCATTGCGTGCTTGTCGGAAGGCGGCTGCTTTATGTACATACATCGCGCAACCTTTGACGTGCTTTTCCATGTGAAGACGCGTCCATATGACGTCATGTTCGTCACTGCATCACTTTGACACTTGTGCCACCATCGCAATCAAGTCTGGGCGGCCGCAACTTTGCATTCATTATATCGATCGTAAATGTATCGAGGCATTTTTGTAATTACATAGACCATAGAAACACCAATCCACTAAACTTTCACCACGTCTATTGAGACCTGTACTGCTGGATTTCCGCCTCGGAAATTTGCCTTAGCTTGTTCACGTTTGGTGACTCGCCGCTTGCGATACCCTTGGCCAGTTCAATAAGCCCACCGACTTGGGTCCTCTTGGATATGGCGTATTGAGCAGTGCTGGCCTTGACACGGATGATGCCAATGCGTGGGTCTTCTGGACCACCGTCGTGCTTACCGTCGCCGAGGTCGCCGATCCAGGCCTTGAGCGCTGGCGAGTAGTGCTTGCGGACAACCTCGCGATCAGTCTCGATGGATGCATGGCCAGAGATGGATGCCCATTCTCCGGAGTTGTTGATGAAGCCAATGTTGACCGACGCGTGTTCTTTCAGGTCGTCCGTCTTGCCAGACTCAGTATTGGTGTGGAAGAGGAGATCAAAGCCGTGTCCTTCCTGTGCATTCGTTAGCGGTGCCACATCAATGGATACTCCTTGGTGCTTACCTTGGCAGCTAGTGCCATTGCTCTCGAGGCCAGAAGATCGCTGTCAGCAACTTGCGTGGTCAAGAGGCAGAACTTGGTCTTGTCAACGAAGCTGAGCAGATCCTCGACCTTCTCCTTCAGAGAAGGTTCTTCGAGGTTCTTCTGAGTGTAGGGGTCGGCGGTCTTGGAGCCAGTATCCGCGTTGCTGAAACCAGACATGTTCAAGGTAGTGTTGGAGAAGACGCGTTGAGAGGTGAGTGATTTGGGTAGCTGCAAGGAAGGCGTCAGCTTCTGTAAACACAACGTTCGTGGTAGTCTTCGTGCAGCTGGTGCAGCACAACGATGAAGATAGCGAGATGCAATCATACCTGAGTAGAGGACTATTGGGAGCAGGTGGTGTGGTGCAGGAGAGATCCACGAGAGGGCACGACTATGTAGTGACAACGCCGTGGTGACGTCACATGGTCCTGTCGCGTTTGCCCACCCCGCTGCTAGGTGGGGAGGAACAATTAGACAGTTAACCGGATCTGCTTTTGCGAAACAATGCTGGGCTTACCCAAATGATCAATGGTTGCGTCATGTCTCTTAGTAATGGTTCAGGTACGACAGGAGCAGTAAGCTAAAAAGAAACGTGGGCTTGAACATCACACCGGCGATCAGTCCAACTAACTGCGAGCCGCATCATTTAGCGTGAGCTTGAGAATATCAGATAATGGTATTGACCATCTAGATCTGCCGTGCGTCTAGAAGGAAAGTACCGTACCCCACGCCGTGACCCCGTCCAATGCCATGCTGGTATCCCATAAACAACAGCGGAGAATGTCCCGACCACAAGCTAAAAAGAAAGAATCGGGCTAGATCCCAGACTATACAGATGTCTCGGATATGTCACCCTTTTTTTGGAGGGTCTAGATCCCTCATGACAGGCGGCACTTTGTGTGCTCTATGGGTCAGCGGCGGCATCCTTGTCCTCGAGCGACGCCTTCTTGAGGTCTTCGGCAGCATCGGCGGCGGCATCCTTCTCTTGAGCCAGTTCAGCCTCTGCAGATGCATTACCGTTAACCGCCTGATTCTTCTGGGCAGGTTTGCGGGCAGCGTCAGTGCTACCGCTAGCCTCTTCCTCTGCCTCTTCTGCTTCAAGACGCTCAATTTCCTTTTGTGCCTTGGCAATGTTCTGTAGTCTACGTTAGCTCTGTGACAGCAATGAAACTCGCAGGCAGATTTACCTCTTTGGTCTTGCGGTCTTGGTCTTCTTTCCAGTGCGCGAGCTTGGCCTTGAGCTTCTCGACAGTGGCAGGAACATCTTCTTGGCTCGAGGGAGCCTCAACGCCAACCTTGGCCAATTCCTCAATGATGCCAATGTTGAGGTTGAACTTGGCGGGAGCAGAGCTGGCGCCGCCCTTCTTGCCCTTTTTGCCCTTCTTTCCGCCAGTGCCGACAAAGTAGCTCTCTTCTTCGGTATCCTTCTTCGAGATGCGAGTGCCCTTCAAGCCAGACTCGTCGACAGTGCGTTGAGCGGAAGCAGCAAACTTGCTTGCCGCAGTGGTCTCCTTGGGTGGGAGAGCGGATGGGTCAAAGTGACGGATCAAGCCTTCGGCAGCAATGATCTCGTCACCGTAAGCAGGTGTGCTGGCCTCTTCGAGACGCTTGCTGGCAGCCTCCTTGCGCTTGCTTGCAACATACTGGAGTTGCTCTTGACGCCTCTTCTCAAAGCGAATCTTGCGAGCCTCGGACTCGTACGTCTTGTATGCGCGCAGCTGCTGGAAGTATGCATCCTTGAGATCCTTTCGTGCCTGGTACTTCTCTTGCTGCTCAGCGCGCGCCTTGTCCGTCTGCTCACGAAGCGTTCGCAGGTTCTTGAAGGCCTCGTCTTGCTCGGCCTTGAGAGCATCCAGCTCAGTCTGGAGCTTGGTGTACTTGTCGCTCAGGGCCTTGTTCTCGGGGTCGTCCAGGAGCTTCTTCTGCTCAGCGATCTGGGCCTTGATGTCGTCAATCTTCTTCTGCTGAGCGTCGAAGCCAGAAAAGTTCTTGCGGGCCTTGTTAAGGGCGCTGATCTCGGCGAGGGCCTTCTTCTCATCAACCAGCTTCATCATGCCACCGTCGACTTGCTTCTGCAGACGTGCGATTTCCTGGTCAACCTCCTCGACAGACTTGTAGTTCGACTTTCCCTTTGCAGTCTTGAGTTCGGCCAACTGCTGCTTAAGCTGGTCGTCGAGCTTCTTGATCTTCTCGAAAATGGCATTGCGGCCAGACTTGTTCCCTTGCTGTGTCTGGCGGATAGCGTTGAGCTCGGTCTTGAGCTCCTGCTGACGTTTGGCATTGGGCGAGTCCTTGTTGTTCGGCTTTGCATTGTCGAGCTTAGCCTTGCAGGCGTTCTAGCAATGGTTAGTACTGGTTGTCAGACCCTTATATCTGCATGTGATGCAGGTACCCGACGGCCCATCAATACTCGATCTACTTACCAGCTTCTCCTGAGCCACAGCGTGCTCCTTCTCAAGTTTGGCAAGTTCCTCCTTGTACTTCTCCTCGTCAGGCTTGTCCGGCTTGACGATCTGCTGCTTGCCTTGCGGGGCAGAGCCATTGGCGGTGGCCTTCTGGGCGGCGGGGGGAGTTGCAACGTCGGCCATGTCTGCTATGCAGTCAATTGGGTTGACGAGTTGACTGACGGAGTGCGACGGTAGAGGAGAGTCTGCGCGAGTTGCGTTGACCACCAAAGGGTGAGGGTGGACAGTAAGAGCGGTGGGGAGGACAACTATTAAAATCGAGGGTCTCGAGTGAACCGCGGAAGGTTGGCAACTTTTCCCGAATTTTAGCGGATGGGCTAGTGCCGCATTCTCCATCCATCGAACATTCACCGGGGGCCTCGAACCTCACCCACCAAACTACGGGATGGCGGAGCAATCGCGGGGCCGTGTCCCCATCTTGTTGCTCAAAACGAAGTCGGTACCCATGGACACGTACGAAGAGCTGTTCCTTGGCCTCGACAATGGCCGCTACGCTCCCGTTTTTGTGCCAGTGCTGGAGCACAGGTTCAAGCGAGACGCCCTGCGCGAGGTACGCGAGCATGTCACCAGCCGAGGCTTGGTGCCCAAATCGCAACAAGGCCTTGCGACATACGGCGCCCTGATATTTACCTCGCAGCGGGCCGTTGAGGCGTTCACCGAGGTCATCCAAGAAATTCGCAGCCAAGAAACCTACCGGGTTGACGACCTGCTTCCAGAGAGCCTGCCACTCTATGTCGTAGGCCCGGCTACCGCGCGCGGACTGCGAGCGTTAGGACTTAAATGCCCGATCCTAGGTGAAGAAACTGGCAATGGTGAAGCCTTAGCTGGC
Source organism: Bipolaris maydis (assembly GCF_028858645.1). Lineage (NCBI taxonomy): Eukaryota > Fungi > Ascomycota > Dothideomycetes > Pleosporales > Pleosporaceae > Bipolaris > Bipolaris maydis. The sequence continues at coordinate 2,712,895 of NW_027093857.1, read as the reverse complement.
TTTATCCTTCAACATTATAACGCCTTGTATACAGATACTCCCAACCCACCTGTTCTGTTCATGGTCGGAGATAAGAGAAGGGATATAATACCAAAGACACTCCAGTCGGCAGAGCTGGAGCCGAACACCAGGGCAAAAGTAGACGAATTGGTTATATACGAGACCGGGGAGATGCAGTCATTCAAGGAGGACTTTTCGGCCATTTGGAAAGACAACACCAAGAGGGGTTTTGAACGTCAATGGATCGTTGTATTCTCCCCAAGCGGATGCCAGGCGATGCTCGAGAGCCTGGATCTCTTGGATGCTGAGACTGGTAGAGCAAAAGCGTCTACCGAACAGAGGAACATACTCATAGCCACCATCGGCCCGACTACTCGCGACTACCTTATACAGCAATTTGGTTTTACTCCCGATGTGTGTGCAGAAAAGCCAACCCCAGAGGGTGTAGCAGAGGGTATTAAAGATTTTCTTGAGAAGCGTGGTTGAAGAAAGCACTGTTCCTGGTCAACACCCTGTGTAAAATAAATAGGTTGTTGTGTGTTTTCGTGCTTTATCAGAGGCGCTACAGGCCATGTTTGCTGTAGGCAATCGCACTCGCATTCGCACGTTTCATTCTTATGACGACTAAGATTATTGATTGCAACTTTGTTCTGGCAGCTATTGCTGCACGTGCCTTCCTGACGCGTTGATGTGCCAAATACTGCCATTGACGTCACTACACACGCGACGCGCCTGCCACAAACTTCCAGCGCAATCGTCTGCCCGTACCCTTATTTCTTTGCCATTCTTCACTGTTCAACTTTTCATCGACAAATTCTCTACATTCTACTAAATTGACCAATATCAGCACATTTGTCTGCAACACGCTTTCTTACACACAATTCAAGTAACATGTCCAGCCCCGCGAAAAGCAGCGATGTCGCAGCTGGCACCAAGAGGAAGCACGATGTCGAGCCGTCGCCCAAGCGCGAAACTAAAGCAGCGAAGAAGCAGACTACTCTCGAGGAGACGATGGGATCAAGCAAAGAAAAGGATGAGGAGATGAAAGACGCTTCAGACGACGGCAAGAATGTGAAACAAACAGACAAATTTGAGGAAAGGGTCGATGAGGACCTTGCTGACGCCAGTGATGAGCAGGCGTTGTCCAACGACGACAATGCAAAGCCGTCTGATACCGAGAAACAGGGTGGCAACGATTCCAACACTCAGTCAAAAGTGCATACAACGACACGGGACGAAGAAGAAAACGATTCGCACAATACTACAAAAGAATCAGTCGCCGATGGAGAGGGCGCGATCGAGAAATCATCCCAGCGTGCAAAGCAGGTTCCGTCGAACGTACTTGAAAAAGGCGTCATCTACTTTTTCACTCGCAACCGCGTCGGCATTGAAGAATCTGAAAGCGTGGGTGATCTACAGCGGACATTCTTCGTCCTTCGACCTATGCCAGTCGGTGCCAAACTCGGTGATGGCCCGCTTGCGGATGACAACAACAATCGTCTGTTTGCGCTTCCAAAGAAGGTTTTCCCAAAGTCGCATAATGACCGTTTCATGGCTTTTGTGGAGAAAGCAAACGTTACGATAAAGGAGCTGAAGGAGGAATTCTTCAGTGCGGAAGAGTACAATACAAAGACACAGGGCACTCGGCGCGTTGAGCCCGTTGCTCCAGTGGCTGAGGGTGTGTACGCAATCACACGTACTGAGGACCGTACATGTCATCTTGTCTATTCTACTACTATCCCTTCAAAGCTCGGTGAGGTACAAGATGATCTGGGTATCAGGAATCAGGGCAGTTTCATCATCAGCGTCAAGAACCCTGAGCGGAGTGGACCTGCCCAGGCCCAGCTCCCTCAAAAACCCAGTTTCCCTCAAGAGTGAGCGAGCTTGACATTGTGAAATCACCACATACTGATCATGGGACAGATTTATCGAAGAGTTCCGTGGACTAGCTTGGGTCGAGGCGAAGCCGAAGTATCTGGACTATGAGTACTGTCAGATTCTACTTATTGGCGAGAAGCTGGAATCAGGCGTCAAGCCTACCACGAAGGATCAGAAGCACGATAAGGAAACGCCACTCGAAGAGATTGAGAAGCTCGAGCATGAAGATGAGCTTCGGGTCGAGCATCTTCATGGTGAGTTCTCTGTTAGATGTTTGACAACGCAGGTGCTAACCGATCATCAGGTGACGATTCAGTCTACGATGACCTCAAGATTACCAAGAAGGAGTATCCCCAGGTCTCTACAACCTGGTAAGCGGATATTAGGAGTTATATTCATGTTGTTGTTGCCTGAGTACAGGTTTGTCGGGCAGTGTGAAACACGAATAATTGGCGTTTATAAGGGGCGGAAAACAATGTACCAACCATGAGTACGTGACGGAACTCGACTCAATACTGATGACAGTATGGTAGGAAATAGATAGCGTAACGTATACCTCTACGTGCCGGGACACAGCGTGTAGAGTGACACTTTGTCTTCCAAAACTTTGGACTATCCGTGACATGCTGGATGCGCTGACATGCCGACACACCACCAGGTCTGGCATCAGCGGGTCTGAAATTTTGTGCCATCCTTTTTTTCGGCGCAATTGCCTGCAAGATCCGATAGGATCCGACTCGTTACACTTTATGGTATTAGAAAGTTTGTCGGCGATTAAGTCGGATATTATTGTGTTGCTGGTAGAGCCGAACCTGTCATACGTATATAGCTCTCCAGCTCCAGGTATTGCTAATGCAGTGTACTGTACTTTTTCGGGCACTTGGTGGTCTAGGTGGCGCTGAGCCGGGTATCGTTACAGAATCCCTAATCCTAGATAATAGAGGAAAGCTAGCAGCAGGGTTGCACTGATCAGAAGAAAACTCTAATTAAATATAAGCTGGAAGATATCAGATACCCTGATAGTGTCGCTCTACCACTTCTAAAGCAATGGCATGTCTGTATAAAAGTATTCCCATCTAAACCCTTTGAACTCCTATCATCATCTGAACCACAATTGAAAACGCTCCACTTACAGTCCCATCGCTCAGTAAGACGAAGGTAACTCGAGATCTTTTGCCAACAGGGGTCATCGATGCTACTGATGACATACTGCCGAATCATAACTCATGTATGTACTGTGCTATGTAGCACACGTTTTATGCTGTAGAGACGCCAAAAGGATAATGAGGCTTTCTTTGGATAATTTGCCATAGAAGAATAATACGCTATTAGTAATTACGACTCTGCATTGTATAGCTCGTAATATATACACAGTGTAGCTCTTACTCTCCACCCTGGCCTGCATGGTCCTCGCACAGAATTTTGTTACTCTATTTTTCCTAAGCCTTCTCGCTTTTGCCGCTGCTGACTTATGGCCTCTCTACCGATTTTTTTTCCTTTTATGATCAAGCCTTTACTTAGCGTTGCAACAAAAAGTTACAAGAATGTTGTCCGGGTGCTTTACGCGTAGAATGTAGTACAGGAAGTTATTCAGCCTGATGCTATTTATAATTTTAACTTACTGTTACTAGAATTTCACCTGTTTAAAGAGCGATAATTCGTGTAAGAAGGATGGTGATTACGTTACGAATACTGATGCCAATGGTATCTGGGCTGCTAAATGTTAGAGAATCCCATGTTGGGTTAGTATTGGCGGAGATAGTGGTGTTTGTAAGATCCTGATGTGGAGACCCATTTACCACGCTATGTACGATGTCCGTATCTGTTGGTTTTGTCAAAAGGGTCTCGCAGGGTGCTTGCATCATCAGTTCTTCAACAGGGTCCGGAAATTTGAAAAGAGAACACCGTGAACACTTCCCTTTCCAAAATTCCTTTATGTCTCAAGTAACCTCACTTAATTTTGAAAATTCGCAATTTATTCTCAAAGACAACCAAAAGCTCATCATGCTTACCCCTGGAAAGCACCACTGGCTAAGGCCAGGCTACTACAATACCCCTTCGTTCCGCCAAATCTGCCGTGACAGCTGGCTCAATGTACTCACAGAAACTCTTTGCGTCATCATATCAATTATTCTCTGGAGATTTTGTCCACCGCTAATCCCTTATAACTTCCCTTACTTCGAGGGCGTAGAGACCCATCCCATTGGCCTGAAATACTCACAGCCACTGCGAGAAGAGTATATCGACACGATCATGATGGCAGCCATCTCGTTTCTCGTTCCTAGCAGCATAATGCTCGTCATGAATCTGTGGGTGCTCAGAGACTACTATAATTGGGACGCATCGGTAAGTATTTTCCTGCTCCCTATCCCTACAACAGTCCCTAATATTGAAGAAAGTTCCATCTCGGCTGACGTTGGAATCCCAAAACCCTAGTTCACAGGCCTCAGCTACGCCCTCTCAACTTCGACCTTATTCTCGTGCATTATCAAAGTCCTCATCGGCGGCCTCCGACCCAATTTCTACGCGATATGCAGACCAACAACCTACCTTCCTGAGCCTACTACTACTGCGTCAGTTCCCCCCATGCCGTCTTACATACAATACAGCACAGTCGACCAGCTTTGCACCAACACCGACAAATTATCCCTTAATGAAGCGCAAAAAAGCTTTCCAGCCAGCCACGCCTCCTCCGCATTCGCTGGCTTCGTGTTTCTCACGCTTTGGCTCAGCGCACACTACAAGACACTTGGGCAATCTCACCACGACACCAAACGCCACAACGTAGCTGCAGAGACTGCCCTTCACAACCCCAAAGGCAGTTTTAAGACTCTCTCAGATCAATACTTTACTGCCGTTTCGCATTGGAAGCTCATAGTTTTTTCCACTCCGCTGTGGGTTGCTGTTGTGCTCTCGTTGTCCAAACTGAGAGACGGATGGCAGCATCCTGTTGATGTGGCGTGCGGTGCGTGTATTGGGGGGTTCTTTGCGGTGGTGGCGTATAAGATGGTTTTTTGGAGCGTGTGGGATGCGAGGGATAATCATGTGCCGAGGAGACATGTGGATAGTGCTGGTGTGGGTAGGGAGTAAAGGATTATAGGATTTGGAGTTGGCCGTGAGTTATGGAGGACAGGGAGTGATTTGATGGAGTCGATGACTTTATTTTGCACCTATTTGTTGAACTGGAAATGTATTGGTAGGTGTGTGGAGTTAGATTGTCCTCATTTCGCATTTTGGTCGAGATTATACTGAATGGGCTACCATCTCCCTGCTGGCTACCGCTACTTCCTCTTCAAATCACTAACAAGCTATTGACTTGGAGTTCGACTTGCTGTATGTCCGGAAGTATTCAATAACGTTTTTTTATCTCCGATCATTTTTATTGCGACTTCAACAAACAGGTGCTCGCTTCACTCCGTTCGATTGTCCGAATTGTGATTTCTCAAAGTAATACCGAACAGGAGTTGTGTCTTTAAAATTCTGAGCGTTACTATATCAAAGTATCCATTGAACCATCCTACTATTCATATCCCACACCCTTCGTATCTCCCCATAGTTCTCAAGACGCACTCAGCACATCCCCCTCCTTGTTAACAAACACTACATCCCCCACGTCCTCCACAACAGTCACTTCCCTAACAACGCCCCCATCATCCCACCCAAAATCCACAACACCTCCACCTCGAATCCTCAACCCCTTAACTTTCCCACCCTTCCAACTCTCAGGAATAGCCGGACCAAGCACAACCCTCCTCTTCCCCTCCAGCCCCTCAGCCGGCGCCGGCAAATCTACAACAAGCATACTCAACACCAACCCTCCATACCCATAATTCGCATCAATCTGGAATGGGGTGCGCTCCCCTTTATACATACTAAATCCATTGCCTACGAAATTTTGCTCAATTGCATATCTGAGCTCCAAATGCGCTTGTGCCGTATCATTCAACCGTGCCCAGCACGCACCGCGCCATACTTTTTCCCAGCCGGAGTTTGCATCGGGCCCGTTGCCGATGCCGCGGCTGATGAGTTTGTTGCGGACGGCAGATTGCACTGTGGTGTTTGAGTAGCCGCCGAGGAAAGAGGAGAGGGAGTATCCGGGGTGCCAGCCTACGAGTTCGGAGATGTGGCGGTGGGTATCGTTTTGGAATTCGTAACCAAAGGAGTCTGGGAGTTTCCACTCTTTAATTTGGGACCACGATCCCACATGGAAGCCTTTATCGAGGCGGGAGAGCGTCGAGGAGACATTGGAGGTAAATTCAGTGTCGGATTCGCCGACGAGGGAGTGCGTGGTCAGGACCGCTTCAAAGACTTGGTGGATGAGTTGTTGGTAGTGAGCGCAGCCGAAAGTTGTGGGACCATGTTCGGGACTGCTGCAGGGGTTTACGACGAGGGTGTTGTCGTTGGTGAAGGAGTCAGCGTGGAGTTGGGAGAGCCAGAACTGAGCAACGCTTCTGATGAGTGGGTAGCCTTGTGTGCGCAGCCAGGTCGTGTCGCGGGTGTAGTCCCAGTAGTCGAAGACGTGTAGCATCATCCATGCTGGGGCGGCGGGATAGTTGGCCCAGCCTTCTCCATCCTTCATAGCTGTATGTCCGAAAATGTTCATTTCGTTGTGGACGACCCAGCCTGGTGCGCCGTATAGTAGCATGGCTGTTTCGTGGCCTCGTGGGACCCACGTGTTTATCATGTAGTCCCACAGTGGCGTCTGAGTTTCTGTCAAGCCTGTTTGGTCGGCAGTCCAATAATTCATTTGCAGATTGATATTGGCGTGGTAGTCGGCAGACCAGTCGGGCGCCATCTGTTCAGTCCATCGCCCCTGTAGATTGGTCGGTAGAGAGCCTGGTCGCGAGCTGGAAATCAACAAGTATTGTGCATAGTCAAAGAGCAAGTTTTCGACAAATGGGTCACCTGAAGTAACGTTGGAGTCATAACTCGCCATCAGCTCCGGTGTTGGAACCTGAGCTGAGTTCAGGGGGTCGGGAAGAAGAAACTCGAAGCGACCTGTGAGGGATGTAAAGTCTTCTAGATGGCTGCTCTTCAGTTCCTCGAGAGTTTTCGTGGATGCTTTTCGTATCGTCTCTTCAACTACTGGGCCTGGGTCATTTCCTCGAAATGAGTATTGGTGCTCCGCGGTGCCTTTCTTCATATCGTAATTCGTCTCGGCCCCTATGATAACCGTAGCGCTCTTTGCTCCATCCCCAGGTGTAACCGTCAGAATTCCAGTGTTGCTATCACAAGTTGCCTTTACATCGGAATTGGGTAACAAGCGCGCAATTGTATCGTACAGCATTCCTTCTGGCGGACCTAGTTGGGTCACACCTCGCAGCCTCAAATGGCCAGAGTCCGCTCCAGTACCATTGGCAACACAGGTTTTGTTTTCAAGTTTGGCATCAACCAGTTCATTACCCAATTTTAGCTCGAAAGCTGGCAGGCTTCCGGACGACTGAACCGTGTAGACACAAATTTGGTCCGGGTAAGAGCAAAAAACTGTAGTTTCAAGCTGAGTGTCATTGGTGTTGAAAGAAGTCGAATGGAGGCCATTTGCCAAATCCAGTTTGCGCGTGTAGTTGGAAACTTGACTTCCAACAAGGGACGGGATAGCTACAGTGAGATTGGCCAGGACTCGGTATGATCCATAGTTGTCGTTAGTTCCAAGTAACTTTGTCACATTGCCGGTGCCATTGGTGAAGATCCAGTCTCGAATTCCGGGTAACGCGGAATCAATTGATGATTGAGGGTTACCACCAGTGTAGTTCTTGGACCATATTTAGTCTACACATGTCTAAGCGTATAGTGCTAGACTTACAGATGCTTCGAAGGGACCCCCTGACCACAAGCTGTCGAGATTCAGCGTAAGAGTTTCAGCAGAGGGAGGGCCGATTGGCATAGCAGCTAGTCGTCCATTGCCGACAGGTAAAGCGGTTCGGATGACGTCGCTGGTATTGGCAGGTGAAGTGGACCATATCAACTTAGCGCTGGTGCCATGTATAAGTGCAGATATCAATGGCGGGAATAGCGATTTTAGTAGCATTGTGAAATGTTGAGATTGCCCACGGCTCCTAGCAAGCACGCATTCTTCACAAAGCGATGGGGCTCTACATAAATGTTCATGGACCTTGTGCTCTCCCCGCTTTGTTTGTGGGGACGGGTATTGGTTTTCTTTTGGTGATCGCCATGTACGTAGATTCTCCGCGAATGGAATTAGTCGATTTGCCCCATAGTTACCGACAATACGGGCGCCTATTGGCCACGAGACGTGATAGGGTGTCAGAACAGGAAGGAGTACTTGTTTTATAGCTGCGATCCCTCAAGTATACAACCAGATGCTCGTTGATCTCCAAGGATTTTCCCGCATTGAGCAGTCCTTCCGGAATTTTGTAGCTCGTTTAGTTGCTAGGCAAGTTCCTTGCCGAGATGGGGTGGAAGAGCCATTGCTCATTCCTTTACTACTGCCGCGGCGCTGCAAGTCTTCATACAATGTTTGGGGCTGCTGGCATATTTTCACTTTTACTTCAAGAAAACTTAGCTGTTGTTCATCTGCAGAGGCAACATGGCGTGACGTGGATGCTCTTCTGAGTCGACCTTGTTTCCAGTCGCTGTATCAATGCCTGTTGATCCCGGAAGTATTACCAAACTGAACACAATGTCCGCAATGTCCTGCATCTTTGACGTATTCTATCCACTTATATGTATTGAATTTGATATGGGATGTTGGCTGCAAGCATCCGAACTCGAGAAGCTCGTCTATCATGCCATGATATGAACAGGCTGTGCGGAAACAATGGTGGTGGTGTTGAGTGAGGGTGTTGCGGTTGGAGGGGCAATTCCAGCCAATCGGCGGTTCGATTGCCCGAGCGGCGCTAAGTTTGGTGAACGATGATTCCATGATCATCACAGCTTCTGCGCCCTCAATTGAAGCCGGAATAGCAAAGATGAGGACGCCGTACACGTGCAGACAGTGTCTTTCACAGTTGAAGACACCACGAGCTTCACTGCGCTCTCCGCAAGCCCTCCGTCCGTTGGCCCAGAATGCGGCAACATCACGAAGTCACTTCACCAAGAGTCCAGCACCGCCAAAACTAGCCCTGCCAAAGCGCAGCCTCTCTACGACCCCGCAGCGAGCATTCGAAAAGCCGTTCGAGCCATATGAATACATTGACCCTGAGGGAATTCGCCGGACGAGGGTTCTGACCGAGGAGAATCTCTTCAATTCGTTCTCCAACTCGCCTATCCCGCAAATACGGAAGCGCGCAGCTTTCATGCGCCAGCATGCCTATTGCCCGCATCCTTCGCACCAGCCTACACGTGCCATCAACAACCCTATGGATCTCGAAGCCCGGAAGTCCTCTGAGACGGGTACCCCCCCTGCGCACGTAGATTTCGAGTGTCCAGACTGCGGCATTCCGGTATACTGTTGCGAAGAACATTGGGCAGACGATTACGAGGCACATCTGGAAGTCTGCGATGTGCTGAGGCAGATTAACGAGGATGACCACGATCTGCGGAGTGGGCGTTTCTTCCGCGAGTTCCAATTCGCTGAGCCCCAGATGGAGGAGATTTTGGTCAACATGACGAGCTGGGACACGTACCTGTACACTCGTGACTTTGATGCGCTCAATGAGGACCGTGAGATGAGGCAGGCGACAAAGCTTCTGACATATCCCATGACCATTGCCAGCATTCTGAATGAGTTGAGTCCCTATAATATCCGGAAGAATGGACGCATGACACCAGAGGGATTGAAGAGCTTTAGCGGTATGTGTGTACTCATTTTTCTTTGGTTATGCAGTACTGACATGAACACAGCACTCCGGCATACGCTTCACCCACCCCGAACAGGTGGTGGTGACACTTGGAAGAATGCACGTATCGCTCCACCCTCTGTCCGCCTCTTCATTCTCGGCGCACGCGCAGAATCCTCCCTACCCCGCGAAACATGGATGCAACTTGCCTATCTCTTCCACCGTGTTCAGTTCTCTTTGAATTTCATCGGACCCGAGAGCATGGCGAACCGCGAGAAAGAACTGCCCCTCCCCGAGCGCACGCCCCTAAATCCCTTTGGCGCTGTAATCGAAGACCGCATCAGCAATGCCATGAAGATCAGCACTTTTGTTGAATATTATCACAACATCCATAAGACGGGCTACTTCTACCCCTACGACCCCTACTTTGACTGTTTCGTAGTCTTCCATCCAGGTTTCGGCAACCCTGCCTCAGCCCACGAGTGGGAAGAAACGCTACCGCTTCTCCTCGAGACCAAGGTTCCGATCATTGCAACCGGCTACAGTCCATGGGATATGCAGCAAGATGTCGAATTTTTGAACAAGAGGTTCGGTAATGAGATGGATATGCTGCTTGAGCCCGGCGAGAATCTGTTCCGAAGCTTGCGTTGGGATCTCAACGATCTTGACCCTCACGATGTCACGTGCAGCAACTGGGGAGTATACTCTTTCCGCGGCAAGAGGTACGAGGCCACGAAGAGGGATGAAGAGAAGGAGGTGCACAGTGAACGGACTGAGTGATTGAGCGTGAAAGCTGTGGTATGTGTGTAGTCATGTACAATACTGTATATTGCAACTGAGCATGTCTGACATGTAATATGACGATTGTTGATCCCTTCTTTTTGTCTAATTAAAACCTTGAATGGCAGCATATGTGTCGAATACTTCGGAAATTCTAAATCAATAATTCAGGATATTGTCAACGATTATTTGGGCTGATGCTTGGCCATCGCCGCAAGCGTAGTAGTCCAACCGTGCCACATCGAAAATCAGGCATGTGGTTATACAACATTCGCCAACCGGTCAGTGAACCCCTCTTCTACCTCAGACTACTCACTTCTATCAGTCCCAGTCGTACAAATCTTCGCTTCGGTTCGCAGAATTTCACAAGTGTTCACTCCATCCATTGTTCACCATGTCAACTGCTACATACGAGATTATCGACTCGCCAGCCGATATCCAATACCTAGTCAACCTGCTTACCCGTCAATACAAACAGCTGCGAGACCTAGACATCCCCAACTCACCCCTATACATCGATGTGCAAGGCGTAAACCTCAACCGTGTAGGCCCCATCTCTCTCCTTACGCTCCTTTCCTCATCAACCTACTACCTCGTCGACATACTCCAACTAGGTACAATTGCATTCACTACTCCCAGCGCCCAACGCGCTCCCGCATTCATAACTCCCAACACCCAAACCCAGACTTTGAAATCTATCTTTGAAGACGCAGCTATTCCCAAAGTCTTTTTCGACGCCCGCAATGCCTCAGCTGCGCTATTTGTACAGTAGACAATAGCGCTGCAGGGTGTGCAGGATATACAGCTTATGGAGTGTGCGGCGCGGGACGTATGGCTCCCACGGGACTACCTTATCAGTCTTGATGAATGTTTTGAGCAGACGCGGCCGCAGATGGAAACACTCGGGAGATGCTTCCAAAAGTGGGAGTGGACGAGTGCCAAAGAGGCTGGGGAAAAGCTAATCAAGCCGGAGTTGGGAGGGTCGGATAAGGTGTTTGAAGAGCGCCCTATCAAAAAGGAGATTAAGAAGCATTGTGGGGGGCGTGTGGAGTATCTTCCTGAGCTTAGAAAAATGTTATGGGAGGAGAAGGGAGAGGAGTGGAAGGAAATCGTGAAGGTGGCGACGGAGAGGCGAGTTGAAGAGACGCAGGAGGTAGGGTATCTGTCACTCGGGAGAAATGAGGTTGTATGGAGGGGGGAGGAGAGCAAGACGTTGGATTTTTGGATTGAGAAGGGTCAAATGGGGAATCATGGCGTGTCTCAAGTCAAAAAGCCGGATCAGCTTAAACAGTGGCGATGAGGGTGTTGTTCCCGATGAGAGTTCTGGCTGTGATTATGATGGTTATTGTGGTGATGACTTTGGAGGGGTAAAGTCCTGTGATGCATAAGGATACTTGCGCATAGTTGCAGACAATATAGTAACTATCATCAATACTCGGCTAGAAGTACGGGAGACAGGGCTTTTTTGTCTGATATCAGATAAATGGATATGTTTAGGTAGTTTCTCATAAAATCATGTCTCATTCATGCTGTCTGCTTAGTGGCATCCAGGGGTGCACACGCCTCCGTAGCAGTAGCAAACCTGGCGCTTGACCTTGTCGTGGCACCCAGGAGTACAGAATCCTCCGTAGCAGTAACATACTTGGCGTTTGTCAATAGTCTATTGGAGTCAGTAGTGTTCTTGGATCCTGCATTGCTATCGGTGGGAGTAGAGGCTCAACATACCATACCCTCCATAACCTCGTTGGTGAGCGCGTCACGAACTTCAATGGTGTTGGAGTCAGCTGAAGGGGAGTGTCAGTGAGCCCTGGAGTACTGTATTCTACAGGTGTTTTGAGAATAAGGCTGGCATACCAGCGGGAGCGGCGAGCGTAGCGCCCAAGAGAGCAGCGACGGTGAAGAGTTGAGCGGCGAACTTCATGGTGACGGTTGCAAAGTGACTCTGTTGGATCTATCTGATGATTCTGTGTGCTGTGGACTAAATCTATTGACGGAGCTCATGCTCTTTATGTGCTCTTTTGCTACTCTGGCTTGGCACTTCTCTCCTACCAGAGGGCGCCATCACATACATAAAATCCCGCATGCACATTCTGTTCTAGCGACCTTCTCGCAACTTGGCAGCATCCTGTACTAGCAGTGACAAACATACCATAGAGTAACTAAATTCGGTAAAATCAACGCATTACACAAGCTGCGAGGGCCACATGTGGATTCACAGCATCTTCACATGTACAGCCACCAACGCCAGTGGGTCGTGAACGGTCTCTACTAGCAGATATGTTGAGCGTCATTTCTAGTCCTCGGTACCATACATTAGACGCTTTACAACTCTAGTGGTGGGCCGGCCCGTCACCCCACAAACTACCTTCTAGACAAAGTGAAGACGATGAGCGTTGGTGGCTGAACCACAGTGTAAGCAATGAGGAATCGGTGCTTCGGTAAGGAATCGGTTCATCGGTCGGAGGCATAGTAATGTGACCGATGTAACAGAACAAGAGGATATGATTTTCCGCTATGCTGACTATCCGACTCTGTACCAATCGCCCTCAAGTCTGACAGCTGCGTACAAGAGTCCGTGTCCCGATCAGCGGAACCACACCAAAGATGGGCTTAGCGCCATCTATGTAGTATCGGGAGGCCTTAAAATCAGTTACACTAAAGAAACGTCACGACACACAGGATCTAAGACACGTGGGTCAGATGTGAACGCCTAAATGAGGGGAAAAGAGTATTCTTCTAAGATATTTCTGTAACATAATAGGGACAAGAAAGTGGCTTCGATACCTGGGCCGTCGGCCGCCAAGCCGACATCAAGCCCAGAAACCGGCATCCTTCAATCCTTGGATCGTTCCTCTGAACCCCACGACTTCCTTGGGATCAATGCCGAGCTCCTCGGGGCTGATGAATTCATCTGTTACCTCCCACGGATCACACGCCTCGCCGTACTTGAACTGCAATGACAGCTCTACACCCACCAGGCCGTGCAGATGGGCAGCGGTTTCTGGGCTGATCTCAGCATAGACGCAGTCTTTGCCTGTTACCTCGGACCAGACATCCACCATTTGTTGGAATGTCCACTTTTCTAATGCAACATTGGCGCAGCGGCCGAATGCTTTGCTTCCTGTGGCCAGGACTTGCCGTACCCAGATGCCGGGGTTAACGCTCATGTCACCGGCAAGAAGGACTTTGGCATCTGGCTTTGAGGGGACGGCTTGAACCCAGCGGCCTGTGTCTGGCTGTCCATCATGTCAGTATCTCGAGCATACAAGGTCGGGGTTTGCAAAGTAACTTGCATATTCAATAGGCTTGCACATGGGGAAGAAAGCCATGTTTTGCGGGTAATACCCAAAGTACAGATACGTCGTTATAGCCGCGAGTTGAGGGAGCTCGGCTTTGATGCGAGCATCGACATTCGCCTTGTAGTCCATATGCGGGACTTCCATCTTGCCCCAGAACCGGCGCTTTGCACTCGGACATGTCGACCAGATGTAGTGCTCTACTGTACGAGACGACGCAGCAGCCCGTGCTAGATTCATTCCATGGCGCTCTTCGATTTGGCCGCATTCGTGTTGCGTCTTACCCCGGAAAAGCGATTCCCACCAGTTGGTGACTGCGAAGACGGCATGTACGCCGTCGAACGCAGCACGGAGAGAGGCCTCATCGTCAAAGTCGGCCTTTACCACCTCTATACCTTCTTTTGCGAGCTTTTTGGCGGCCTCGCTGTCAGGATTTCGTGTAACCGCGCGGACCTTCCAGCCAGCTGTCTTCTTCATAATGTTTACTACGCCGCCACCCTGGCTTCCGGTAGCGCCTGTCACTGCAATGATTTTGACCTTTGGGTCAGGCCAGTCCGGGATCGTGCCCGGCAGTCCGCTTGTTTCTCCATGCATCATCTCGAACCATGGCTCAAAGACAGCTTCAGTGCGCTTTGCGAATGCTCCGCTCTTGTATCCTGGATGGCCCCAATCAATGATTTCATCGTGTGCAGCTTCGATCAGCTGGCCAGTCTTGGTATTCTCCACATCACTGAGGAAGGAATCAAAACCAGCTATTAACGTCGATTGCAACGTCATCTGTTCCGGGCGGAAGGCTTTGCTAAAGCCAGGCATGGCAGGTGTCTCGATACCACCAGGCATCACGCAGTTGACAGTAATGTTTTCCTTGACCTGCAGGATCGGTCCCACCGTCTTGACCCACTGATGGACTGCGGCCTTTGCAGCGCAGTACTCGGGAAAGGTTTGGCAAGGATATATACCAATCATGCTGCCAGTCACTACGATCTTGCCTCCCTTTCCCCCCGGATTATGCCGCATAAAGTGAGTTGCCAGTGTAGTTCCATATATCGTTCCTTTCAAATCAATGTCAGTGCAGGTGGTGTTGGGCTCCGCGGGCAAATCATCAATGGCCGCATCGCGGCGTGCAAAGTTGTAAACGGAGCCTCGATCTACACACCCGGCGTTGGAAATCAGTACATCAAGTCGACCCCACCTTTTCCACACTGATTGAAAGAGGTTGGATTGTGAGGAGTAGGAGCTCACATCGCACTGGACAAACATTGATGTGTTTTCGGATGCGTCGAGCGAACGGACAACTGCCTGGCCCTCCTTCTCCCGTCTACCGCAGATGGCTACGCGGTAGCCATTGCGATGAAGATGTGCTGCCAGCCATGAACCGATACCACTCTGTCATTTGTTAGTATACGCATCGCGATCTCAAGAATTATCATACGACGAACCGTGGCACCGGTAACAATGGCGACCCTTTGTTCATTCGACACCCGAACCATTATGCAGCACTTGCTTCCTCAAGGGTTTCCTGGAATAAATATTGTGGAAACTATCACCTTATGCTCGCAGAAAAATAAGAAGTTACCACCGCTCTGGGTAGATGTGTGCACGTGAAATCCCACTTTGTTGGATCCTTTTCTATTTCACTGTATGGATTGAATCCTCCGCGGAACTTAAAAGAGGACCCACCGCTTGCCGACTAGCCTACATTTCTCTCGATGGCAGAACAAAACGTCGCGGTCGCAGGATCTGGCCTGCATGGTCCCTTCTCTTCCATCGGACCGTTTGTCTGGTACCTGCGTGTACAGACAAGCCTGACACATGTACGCCCATGCCCATCACCGATGTAGAACCGACGCGGTTCACTCTCAATTGACTTTGCACGAGCAATCCCGTCTATACTAAGAAGTTAGAAGAGTGTTATTGAGCTAGTAAAATACTTTAGACGGAGCATGGACGGCAAACCTGCCAAATACACAAGTCATGCAACTGGGACGCGTGAGGGTACTACAATTTGCGGAAGACTGAACCCCGATGTCCACAAGTCGAGTCGGACGTCCCTGGCCCGGTCGCTGATTGACGCTGACAAGGAAGGAATCGCGAAGTTATTCGACCGAGTCGCTTATCACAAAAACTAACCAAGAGTCGCGAATCAACAATTGCATCAGGTGATTGCGGCACAGTACAGCACACGCGTTGCAAATGAGGAGTTGCATCCATCCATGATTGTTTCGCTAAGAAAATGAGATTACATCAGAGCAGCGGTAAGTACTGCAGCTTACTGGCCCAATCCGAACGCATATGTAAGAAAAGGGAAACCCGAAGTCCACAAAGAATCATTCCCACCCGCTCCATACTCAGTATGCAACGATCTGCGTGTCGTTAGCGGTGTGCGCATAGCGGGCCGGGTCAGATATGCGCGAACGTTGCGTTGGGCATAAGAAAAACAAAGGGTGAAAGGATGAAGCTAAGCCCCACACGCCGAGCAAGTACATACGTAGTTACTACTATTGTCCTTTTGTGCCGCAACCACGCCGCCTCAACAAACACATTCCTACAAAGAAAAAAACAGCAAACCAGGACGAACCCTTACTTATCCAAGCACAATCCGTAACAAAGACAGAACCCGTGCCACGTGGGAATACAAGGTGCTTGCGCTGTAAGCAAATCAACCCGCTCGCGTTTCTGTCTCACGCTTACACACACTACCCAACGGCCGGACTCTCTCTCTCTCTCTCTTTCCCCACCCCTATCGGACCTTTGTATCACTCCCTCCGATCGCTAGCACATCTATCTCATGCAACCTATCAATCTTTCGAACTCGGTCCCCCCAACACAGAAAATCCAAGGCACGCGGGTTTTCTTTTCCATCGTCCAATCTAACCCAACCCAACCCAACCCCCCTTCTTGCAGATCCGTTTCGTTTCCTCGCAGCGCTTTCTATTCCCTTGGGCTGTTGCCGCGCGAACAAAGCTTGAATGGGGCGGGGACGCATGCTGATATGCGAGATGTTTCTTTCCTTTTTTGAGGGAGAGGGGTCTGTGTTAGGAGAGGCAGGTAGAGTCAGGCGGCGGGGAGATACCATAGGGCCGGGACTAGTATTAGGCTTTTTCTAACGAATCGTCAGAGGGCACGGCACGCTGGGGGGGGGAAGCGGAAGGGATGTAGTTAAAAGTAATAGATGAGGTTTGTACCCTAGAGTAGTCTTTTCTGGGGACTTAGATATTATTACAAAGTCCGTTGCCTTGGACTTTCTCACTACCTGTTTTTGAATACTTTACGTACAACCTTTTTTTTTTGTTTGGTTATTGAGTAGTATTGTTTTGTTAGCGGAAGGAGTGCAGACGGTTGCGCTGGCGCTGGTGCTTGCTTCCCCCCCTTTCCCTTCACTAACCTACTTCTCTTTACTATGCATGATGCATAGAACAATTCCTATTGAGAATGGGCGGCAATTGAGCATTGTGATTGCGAGTTCGATATCGATTTCAATTGCGGTTATCGCGGTGGGCTTGAGGCTTGCGGCTAAGAGGATACGGAATCGTGTTGATGGAAGCGATTGGTGTATCGTTGTCGCTTGTGTGAGTTTTATGCTACCATGGAGAGATACTGGGTTGGTTGTTTGGGCGTTAACGTTTCTTTGATATAGTTGTGGAATGCGGCTTTGCATGGGACTTGCATTTCGCTGGTTACGCATGGCGGGTTTGGATTCCATCTTGCGGAAGTCATGCAGCGGTTTGGACCGGGGACGGTTACGTACTTCTTCAAGGTATTTTTCATTGTTAGATATGCTCTCTCTATTGATTTATATATCTAACCTATTGAGCTACAGGGACTCATGACCTTCACCATGCTCTGGAACGCAACCGTCTGCTTCAGCAAACTCTCCGTCTTACTCATGTACTCGGCCTTGATCCCCACACCCACCATGATACGAATGAGCGTCGCTTTCGGTGCCTTCATCGTAGTATGGTGTCTCGCAGACATCATGACCGCATTCCTCATCTGCCGCCCACTGGCGCGAAACTGGGACATTACCGTACCCGGCACATGCGGAAGTCGACCGGATTTCTACTTTGCAATGGGCGTCATCAATCTAGTCACCGACGCCCTCCTCATCGGAATGCCCATGCCATATCTCTACAAACTCGCAATGCCAATGCGCAAAAAACTTCTCGCCATGGGCCTCCTCAGCATCGGAATAGGGTATATAACTTCCCTCTCTCTTACCCCTTATTCTCTCCCTTTCACATATGTACCAACACGCTAACATGGAGAAAAAAAAATAATAGTACCTGGGCCATAATCATCTACCGCCAAACCCTCATCCCCCACCTCGACCTTGCAGACATGACCTACAGCGGCATCCTCGCGACCCTCCTCTCGGGCCTCGAACCCGCCGTCGCCATCGTACTCGCCTGCATCCCCTTACTGCGACCTCTCTTCGTCAAATCGCGCCACAACCTCGACTCCGGGTACCGATACGGCAGTAGTAACGGCAAGCACATCAGCTTCCTGT
Organism: Bipolaris maydis; assembly: GCF_028858645.1. Taxonomy (NCBI): domain Eukaryota; kingdom Fungi; phylum Ascomycota; class Dothideomycetes; order Pleosporales; family Pleosporaceae; genus Bipolaris; species Bipolaris maydis. The sequence continues at coordinate 2,694,695 of NW_027093857.1, read as the reverse complement.
CGAAAAGAGGGGGTGGAAGCAGCGCATTATCGCACGGCCTGGATCCCACGGCCACGTTTTCCGAACTCGTGGATCATCAGACGAACAATTCGTCGCAGATTGAACTTAGGCCGGTCGAGGGCATACAGCGGGTTTGCATCTCGTCGGATGAGGAGAGGGGGAAGGAGGAGAGGGGGAAGACGATGGCGAACGGGGGGGTGCCGCCCAGGACAATTAGTGTGGAGAGGATGTGGGAGGTTAAGAGGAGTCATGGATAGAAGTGTGTTGTTGTTGTTTTTTGTTTGCTTTCACTGGAATTTCTTGGCCGCGCTCACAAGAAAAAGTCATCTAAGATGTGGAAGGAATTGAATAAAATAAAAAAGTGAGGGTTCAGTGCTTTTGGGCCATCTGATAACTAGATTATAAAGAGAAAGTCGACAAATTTTTCAATTTTTTTTTTCATTTTTTTTGTTTTAGCTATTAAAGAAACTGTAACACTTATTATCTGGATGGGGCTGGGGGAAAAAAGGGGGGGCAAGTCTCAAAAGGGACCACTACAAGATGGTGCAAACCACGCCCTTTCGCCTCCTCGTCTCAAGCTTCTTGAGCTCGTACCCGTGGTAATCGTTTCTCGTCTCGAGGCTCTTGAGCTCTGGCCCATAAAAATCGTGCCTTGGCATGAGCTTTTTGGACTCGTGGTGGTGCTTCTTAGTGTCCTCATCTTCATGGTGCTCCTCTTCGTGGTGTTCCTCCTCATGATGCTCATGCTCCCCATGCTCCTCATGCTCTTCTTCGGCCTCGTGGTGCTCCTTCTCCTCCTCATGATGTTCCTCCTCATGGTGCTCATCGTCATGAACATGGTGCTTCTTCTCATTATACGCACCAACACGGGGGGCCCCGCATCCACTCTCTGTACAAAGCTCCACCGGATAAAGCAACTGTCTCTTACTTTCCGCCAGAGCCACAGCATCGGGTGTCAATGCGTCACGCACTGGGGCGGCCATTACGGCGGCGGCAAGAGCAGTGGTAGTGAGAAGGGTTGAGGGATGCATTTTGAATTGTGAATTTAGGCGTACTAGGAACAGTTAGTTTGGGGTGAGGATAGAAAGAATGACGACGCACTTTGACCAGATCTGTTGTATGTAGAGGTGCTCGAGGCTACTAGAGGTTTGGTAGGAGATGAAGATGCGAGAGAAGAAGAAAGAGATGATATATATACATGGAGTCAACAACGAACCATGGTATCTTTGTATCGAATTTCACCCCTTCTTTCCGTTCAAGAAAAGGGCGGGGTCACGGTACTGTGCACCGGAAACAGCAGTGCGGTAACAAATACACATAGACAAGACGCATTTTGGATAGGGTACATAACGATGTAAGAAGGTATGTGGAAGTTACATCATGAGTCTTCATTCAAAGTAACCCCACTCGCCCTGCTTCTATATAGAAACCCCAAAATAAGGGCCCAAAAAAAAACGGACCCCCTACACATCTATTCCCAACGCCAATCATGCAAAACGGGGTATCTTCCGTAGCCCAATCCAGCCCATCGCAATGCCTCCTAACCAAGTAAAAAAATGCAAGAAGAAGAAAAAACCCTTGCCATCCCAACCTCCCCACCCAAACAACACTAACCTATGTACATCTCAACCCCTTTCCCCTTTCAAACACCCGGATACGGCACCACGCCCGGAAAAAACCTCATACAATCATTCATCAGCACGCCGCCGGAATCCAACCCAAACTGCGGCTTAACAATCGTCTCGACAAAACACGTCACCGCCTGGGCACCCTGAACAGGAAACCCGCCGCTAAGCCCGCGGCCGGTCGTGGCGGGCTTGCCACCCTGATTGCGGGCCAGCTCGACGATAATGGGGAGGTCAGAGACGTCGAAGATGGCCGAGTCGTTGAGGTCGAACTCGGTAGCGGGGCCGGTGAGGTAGGACCATGTGGTGGCCCAGTGGATGTCGTTTTCGCGGCGGTAGTCCTGGCGGCCGAAGAAGAAGAGGGGGTTGTTGCGGACGGGGGAGGAGAGGAGGGGCGGGGTGCCCTGGAGGTTGATGCTGAAGAGCGGGGCGGGCGTGAGGCCGAGCGAGGTGGCGACGGAGCCGCCGAGGCCGTGGCCGACGATGCCGTAGTTTGTGGTGCGTAGACCGGTGCTGGAGGAGAAGGTGAAGGAGCTGAACTGGCGCTGGAGGAGCGCGGCCGAGTCAAGTTGGGAGAGCACGAATTGGATGTCGGCGATGCGGGTGTCGATGGCTTTTGTGACGGTGGTGTTCCAGGCGGTTAGAGGGGAGAAGTTGGAGAGCGAGACGGTGCCGCTGTTGTAGACGGTGTCGAGGGCGCGTCGGCCGTTGTTGGGGAATTCGACAATGGAGGCGTCGCCGGGGTGGTCGACTAGGACGACTGCGGCTCCGTTGGCGGCGATGAAGCGGGCCATGGTTGAGTACAGTAATCGGCTCGTGTCGACGTGTGGCTCTAATACCACGACGGGAATCTTGCTGGCATCGATGGATGCTGAGCTCTTGCAGCAGGCGTTGTAGGTCATGTCTTCAAAGACACCAATGTCACGCTGTCCGCCAACAATGAACTGCTCATTGGCAATTCGAGCAGTCTGTGGTGGCATGTAGCTGTTCTGACACTCGCTCGAGCAAGAGTCTCTAGGGATAGGCATGAACAGGCTGACCATGACGCGGCGGTCTTCTGTGGAAAAGTATGGATCCTTGCGTGTGGTGTCTGTTAGAGGAAAATGCGAGACGGCAACCTTGAACCCGTGGTTGTTGTCTGCCCCAGGGATCTGAACTGCAAGGCTGCTTCTAGAGATAACAGCAAGCACAAGAGTAAAGGTGACTCCCAAAAAGGCCACCATGATGAATGTTCGAGCAGTGTTTGCAAAGTACGGGTTGCGACGAGGGGTGAAGTCAAGTTTAGTCGGCCGAAACATGGAGCGCAACGCGTCACTTATATTTTATTGAATCTCCGCGCGTAGACTATTTCGTCTACACGATTGAGAGTGTAATTTCAATTATGCCGAGCTAAGAGCGGCGGTGTGATCGAATCTGATGATGGCAAACGGACTTGTGCGCGATGGTCGTGTGACTGTCACCACGTGCGCGCTGGTTCAAAATGTTTCTCAAAGACAAACACATGGCTGCACCAGTGGAACAATATTCCTTGCGATACTTGACGATGTGACTGTTGCCTGTGATTCATTTTGCCTGGTGCGTAGAGACGGCGTGCCTCTTGACAGGGTGCGCCAAGCCAATATACTGGGGTACTGGGGTAGATTCCTTAGTAGTACCTCACTCACTCCTTTACCCCACATATTTTTCCCGCTCACTAGATTGGAAAGAGTAGGTCAAAGTCAAAAATTCCTACAACGACCGGGTATGTTTGAAAAAAGACGCTAGAGAGAGAAACAGAGAACAGGCACTGCGGGAGGAGGAGGACGACGAGGGAAAGGACGAAATGGTCGGTTTTTTGCTACTCTATTGCAAGACAACATTAACCGTCCTATCTTGTAACTTTTTTCTTTGAAAATAAAATACTCCAGCTCTTGCCGTCTAAACCAAAATAAAGTGAAAGATGCGGCCGTGTCGTCGTGAAAATTGGACAAAGGGGATGGGGTATAATGTAATTTCCACAACACAGAGGATTCTCGACCAGGGCACCCTGGAACTGTGTGGAGAATCCAACTTCAAGAACGCGGGTATCCAGTCTTGTTGTCGAAACACGCAAAAATCCCCTGAACCAGAGCCTAAGAACAGCGTGCAAAACAAAAAATGTGAAAAAAAATGGGTAAAAGTGCGTGACACGATGTGCTCAAGCAGACTCCAAAGAGGATAGAGAGAGCCTCTTGCGCTTTTCGATTGGGAGTCGCTTCCACATGCCGACATGTTCAATGCCCTCTTCGAACCAATGAGGTTCGGCATCTATCTCGACGTGACCGTCTTCGTTCCTGAGCTGCTCATGAAATCCGTGCTTCTCCCACATGGACTGTAGGTTCGCTTGTGCGTGGATCATAACAAGACCCTGCCATGTGATTTCCCTCTCCTTTTGGTGGCCGAGTATTTGGGCCATTTCCAATGCGGTGGGAGACGGGGGACGGTAGATCAAGTCGGGGTTCGCTGTGGCGTAGTCGAGCGCGGCGTTGATGAGCAGCTTCGCAAGACCGAGACTGCGGTAGGGAGCAAGTACAGCGAGCCTGCCAAGCTTGATATACGGCTCCGCTGGCTGTTTGTGCTCCTGGTCGTGGGTTGGGGGATCTGCGTCGGGATGCTTGTCTGTTTCGTGGTGTTGGACGTACTTGTTCGGGCCGTGGGGCGGGGGAATCAGTCGGATCGTCGCAACTGGCACGCGCGTAGCAGTAGCAGATGCGCGGCGGGCATCATCGGCAGGCGTGTTGGCCGAGTCAGCACGGCGCAGCACCTTGGGTGGTGATGTCGAGTGGGTAGCGACCGAGGCGTAGGCAACCCAGTGCCAGCTGCGGGCATCGTCCTCGTCGAACTCGGCTTCGAGCGGAACGCCCTGCTCTCCAAAGACGACCTCGCGGACAGCCATGGCATCGCGAAATTTGGCGGGGACCGAGATGGTCTGCCTGCTGCATGGCAGGGAGTTGTCGTAGCCGTCGAGGGCGCCCTTGAGCGGGCAAATGGTGTTGACAAACTCTGTGCCCAGATTGGGGCCTCCCAGCGGCGCACTGTTTGGCGAGCCGAAGCCGCCCTTTAGTACGCTGGTCATGGTGGTATAGACAATGGATTTGCAGTCGGGTGCGTGTGTGTGTGTGTGTGTGGTAATGTGGCGTTGGGGGTTGTGGCAAAGTGCGAAGTTGGTCGGGCGAAGGATGCGGGTATAGTTTGTATTCTGGGGAAGGCTGCGTCACAATTGCACAGGCAAGGCGTGCGCGGCAGTTGTCGTCGTCTTCAAGCTCAAGTATTCTAGGTCAACCCTGCTTGGGGCACAGGCGTGGTGCGCCCGACTCTATAAAGAGGGACTCGAGCATATACGTCTGCCTCAGTGGTCCATCGAGTAGCAGGCCGAAAGACGCTGTTTCGGGTGCCTGTGTTTCAGGCGCAGTCAGGGTCCAAGGGTGCAGCCCTAGGCTCATAGCGGCAGCAAAGGCTGGAGATCAGATGGGCGAGCAGGTCGAAAGGTTGCAGACGAACACACTGTAAACCCAATCAACCCCACAGTCTGTCGACTGGTGATGTCACAGGCCTGGCACGCTTGTCCTGCCCGCACGGGGCATGGCTGCAGCGCCGTCGCCCGCCAATCATATGGGCGCGTCAGCCATGTGCTTAGGCCGTGAATAGTCTACTGCTTGTGGCGACATCACCAACTGTGTGCCTCACGGTAACCTAGCGTCTGTCTACCCGTGAAACCTGGCCCATTGCATGCTGACGCCAGTCCTCCCATAAGGCCGCCAGGAAGGCTGTGTAGACGCAGAGAAGGGTGGCGCAAATCCTTCCGTCCTTGGCCACCTGCAAATCCCATCAAATGCTATCAAGAACATGATGCGCTTCTCTCCATTACGCATTTCGAATACGATGCATCTTCTTACAGGCGGGGACGCTCTTCCAGACCCTTTGCAATGCCCCTACTGATCCAATCGCTAATAGCCATGTTCGTTACCATAGGATTAACCCCACTCGCACTGGGGAAAACACTGGCGTCGGCCACGTATAACCCCTCCGTGCCCCAAACTCTGCCCTGGGGGTCGACAACACCCTCCCATTCTTGCGCACTCATGCGACACGTTCCCATCTGATGTGCAGACACAAACATACTTTCGGGCGACTGGAAGCCCTTGGCCTCGACCTCTGCGAGCCATGCCTGGAATCCTGCGTTGTTGATGCCGTCCCCCAACGGCGCTGATGGGTCCCGAACAAATGACCTCAGCCCAGGTATGGTTGTGAAGATTTCTTCGGCACCTTCAATGTATTGGATCTTGGCCAGGGCCAAAATACCTTGCATGATGTTTTGCCTGTCAAACTTGCTGACTTGGTACGAAACCCGCACTCTGCCATCGACGGGATCTGCATAGACCCTTCCTGCATCTTTGTCCTTGACAATGGAAATATAACCCACCATGTGCTTTAGCCTGGCAGCATCGAGTTTCCACTGTAAGCCTCCCTTCCAATCTACCCACATGAGACCAGTAGATGGTACCATGTTGGTGGCTTCAAGCTTGGCACCATGGCCTTTACCATCAAGATTCTCGAATTCGCCAACGACAGCCGTCAGGATGCCCCCTTCCCAGGGGTTGATTTCTGCCTTGTGGTAAGCACCAAGAAACGTGACAGGATGAAGATATAGGTTCTGCCCAATTCGCGGGTTCTTGAGACCAGAGCGCATCAGCAGTAGCGGAGACTGCAGTGTGCCTGCCGAGACAATGACGCGCTTTGCCTTGATCAGCACCTTGCGCCGATTGACAGGCGAACCTGCTACTCCACCGTTCACGTCACGAGATACCCATGTTCCTTCGACGCCCGTGGCTACCTGTTGACCGTTTTGCGTGGAAAAAACAATCTTTTCGGCATGGAAGCCTTCGACAAACTGTGCGCCTGCACGAGCCGCATCCGGCAGGAACGACACTACCGGCCCTTGCTTCTCACACGAGCCACAGCCAAAATTGCAATAGCCACAGTAATGCTGTTTCCCCCCGGTATTCTGAGGAACTGGCTTGGCATTCCATCCTAGTTTCCTGGCACCATCTAACAACATCATGTTGCCCGGATTTTGCTTGGTATGCTCAGTCGAGACACCCATCCGGTCACAGACACGGTCTAGCGACTGCTGAAAGTCTGCAGATGTAAAAAAAGGCAGGCCCCGTGCTGCCCATTCGCGGCGGACGTAGCCTTGGGTCTGGAGAGAAGCGGACCAATTGACGGTTCCTCCCCCACCCCAAGACTGCCCCGCCACGACGCTTACAGAGGCATCGTCAGATGTCAAGAAGGAGCCGCTCATGAAGAGATGGTGCCACCCATCAACTTCAGCCATAGGATAATGGTCCGGAGTCCAGTGATAGGCCTTTTCGACAATCAAGACACGGTGCCCTGCTTCAGCCAGGTTCTTTGCGGATACGCCGCCTCCACAACCGCTGCCCACAACGAGCACGTCTGTTTCAATCACCTCAGGATCGTCGCCGGGAGGGATCTGGATAAACTCATAGTCAAACCCTTTACCCGGCCGCATGCCAATTGGCACTCGCGGTAGACCTAGAACACGGCGCAAAGCCGGCGACGTCTTGATCCACGCTTGCTTGCAGAGAATGGTGAGTGAGCGACGCATCTGCCGGAGTGGACCCAAGCGAGCGCTTCCCCAAGCGTGGAGAATTGACTCTCGAACATGGACGGGCTGGGCGCTAATGGGCGTGAGGTATCCAGTTAGGAACAAAGACCCCGGTCTGGTATCAAGCAAGTCGAGCACCATGGCCAATTCCTTCTTCTGACTATGGGGCATATACAGGGCGAATACTCGCTGCATTTCTGCACGGAATGCGGGGTCCTGACTTGCATATGCGGCCAAGTACTCTTTGGCAGCCGCCCCAACATCAGAGTCGCTGTCGGGTATGCGGGCCCTCAGTGTACTGATAGCAGTAGAATAGTCCTGGTCAGACGCAGCAATATCAGTTTGCGCCGTAGCCGTCGAGGCGGGCTGGATGGCAGGAATGACGGCATCTGCAATGGCAAGCAGCGTGGTCCATTGCGCGGGCGTAAGCGGATCTTCAGTAGGGAGCGGAGGCAAAGGTGTAGCTCTCGGCGAAATGGGTTCGTTCCGGCGTGGTGTTGCCATGACGCCACGTAGGTAGGTATTTCAGGGATAGCCTTGATATGTTGCGCAAGCGCTCAGAGGGTCTGAGGTGTGGAGCAGCGGAGCATAGTACAGACAGGCGCCTGTCTGTCTGTCTGTCTGTCTTGTCGAGGGTGGAGGGCCGGAGGGGGTGGAGCGGGCGCGTCTTGTCGTTGGCCGCCGTGCCATTGTTTGAGCTTCACTGGCGGCAGCTGGGCGGAATGGAGCCTCGGTCCAGATGGGCAAAAGCAAAGCTTCGCCACTAACTAGAGTAGAGGAAGATGCACGGACATGGTGCATGTCTCGTATTATCCGGATCCAGCCGCATTGTGTGAATGCAGGGAGAGCAGAATCGCCAGATCCGTACGAGGGACATGGCGGCGCACAGCAGCTGTCAGTGGCAGTGGCAGGCAGTGGCAGTGAGTGGCAGAGTGCCGGAGCCGATGCCAATGCGACTGAGATCCAGGGATGATGGACCAGCGAAAGACGTCAAATGTCTGCAGGGTTGCACATGCACGGACTGATGATTGACCGACCGATGTCGTACGAGTCGTCGGATCCAGCCCTACCACCATCCACATGTCCTCTGGGTCATGGCAGATGTCCAACAGTAGTAGCACGGACAGTAGTGCAGCTATAGTAGCACCATGCAAACAAGAATGCTCCGAAGTTGAGGCGGATCGTGAAGCTGGCTGTGGACCTCTGGCCCTCACCGACGGCATATTCCAAGAGCAAGCAGCGCGTCGAGCCCTGTCTAGAGCACTATTGAGCGGATCCGATGCGATTGGCAGTCCCACCCACCCACGCTTGCCCACGTAGACACACGCACACATACACACACACACACACTTGCAGGTCGTGCTGGGACATTGTGAAGTTCGGCCGCAATATACTGGGTAATGAGGGCGGGCGCGCCTGGCGACGGCTATTTCTGAGGCGTGGCTGGTGGCTGCATGCATCATGCATGGCATGGAGGAGTAGTGGCTATTGCCCCGCCAGTTGTTGCAGACTCGCCGCATCTCAGCGGGCTTTCCCTCTCCCGACAGCGCCTCTCGCGGCATACCTGCCTGGGCGTGGGCAGCGGGTGTCGATGGGCGATGGTGGGCGATGGTGGGCGATGCAAGATGCGGGTTCTGAGGACAGCCATGGCAGATGTACATGCGGGTTTGCTCGTGTTGTGCAGGCGCCAAGGCCCATGATGGGCGCAGAGATGACGACGGGATCAGCAGGCGAGGCCGCTCGCGATGCAGCTTCATGATTGCTCGAGGTTAGAGTTTATGACTGACGCTGGCGTCCCGCCCCTCGGAGATGGTCGAGTCGATGTGGGCAGGGATGGAGGGCATATGCGCGGGCCGTGAGTGGCCAGAGATAAGAGGCGCCCAAATGGGCAGGGTGGGGCCCAACGGCTGGCCACCTCGACCGCAGATGCAACGCTGTTCGCACGAGACAGGCGCAAGCACGCAGCCCGCAAAAGCACAGTGCACACGCCTCCAGCACATACGTCGACGGCCATGGCGGTCGTGGATGGAGGTACGCGGCCGTTGGGCCACCCCGGCGGCGTTCCCTGCACCTTTTGTTTTTGATCGCTGCAGTTGCTTTTTGATGTCATTGCAGCGGTGTATGGCGGGGCAGGGTCGAGTCGGAGGCGCGCGCATGTTGGCGGTTACCATTGCCATGCTCAGAGAAAAAACACAGCGGCCGGTCGTAGCCCGATGATACCCTTGTCGGCTGGTTGCTGGTTGCTGGTCGCTGGTCGCTGGCCGCTGGCCGCTGGCCCTTCACTCGGCTGCGCCAAGCATGCGGCCATAATTCCCCATCAGGCGACCGCCTCCCCCCCACCCCGTCAGTTCGTTGTTGGTAATGGTTACCAGAGCCGCTGGCTGGCCTTGACTTAATTCACCCTGTCCCCAGAGCCTCACCCCAGCTCCTCCGCACTCACGCGACACCAACTGCTGCCTTGCCTTGGTCTGCCCTATCCGCACACTCGCATACAACCACCCACCTGCACCTACAGACACCTCACTCTACACACGCCCTCTCGCCTACCAAACCCTCGCCTGTCATCCTTCCCAACCCTGGTACTATGCGCTGCTAGCTCCACGGTTGACTGCGTGGCCCCGGCGTCCTCCTCCATCGTCGCTCTTCTTATCGTCTGCACGTCAGCTACCAATCGACTTGCAGCCCGACTCTCCAAACACCCCGACCAGGAACCGCCTTCATCCCTTTGGGCCTGTCTGCCAGGATAGCCTCTGCTGCACCACTGCACAAGTACTGCTTGCCTCCCGCTCAGCCACGACTTGAAACCACACGCCTGTTCCTGTGCAATCGCACCAATACCATCCCACCACTTTCACCGCCTGGGCTGCCCTTGTCCACGTCTCCCGACAGCCCGGTTGTTTTTTAATACTTGGACGTCGCGCCTCCAAGCCCTCACTACTACCACTACACCACCCCACCTCTTCTCACCAGCCTCTAGCCAACATGGCCACGACCTTCTCCACCACCACCGCTACCACGACCTTCGCCCAGCACGCGCCCTATCAGCACCACGCATACCGCAAGTCGACACACTCGCAGTACTCGCCCACAAACTCGGCCATCAACACGCCCGCAAACATCTCTCCCACTTCACCTCGCAACACACATCTGCCCCTCTCCCGCCACCAGGGCATCTACCAACCCAGGACCGCCATCGGCATCCCCGCGGCTCTACGCAAGACTGAGAGGCCCGCCAGCAAGTCTCCTCCCAAGCAAGACTCGGGCGCAGAGTCCAACAACACCAACCCATGGTCGACCAATGCCGGCTTTGGATGGGCCGCCAACGACGGCACCATCACACCCATCTCTCATATTGGCAACGAAGACATGCAGAGCCTCTACAGTCCCGAACCCTTGTCTCCCGTTGCCGGACCAATTACACGGAACCACTGGCAGGTATGTTATTACTACTCTCTCTTTCGCCCCTATTGGCCCTGGTGCATGCCACTCTTGTCGCGTGCTCGGTTGGGGGCTCGAGGGTCCCGTCTTACGTACATGGCCGAAGTGGACCTCGCTAGCGTCGTGCTTGTCGGTCCTCCCGCTGTCTGCTGAGCCGAGATGCCGAGCGCTTGCTACTTGCCACATTTCAATAAACATGTGGGCAAGATGCACGACTCCACGGCCCACTGCTGCAGTCCGGCCAATATCGCTACCTCTGAGGCAGCGTGAGGCGTTGGGAAATTTGATCGTCTTGCGTGCCCACCGACTTGCCACTTCGGTCACTAGGCCATCGTCCACACCCCCGCGCTAAAGAATTTACCCGATGCAGGGCTTGATCTCTTTAGCCCGCCAAGCTCTTTTTGGCTTCTAGTTGTATCGAAAGTCCAGACCAATGATACTAACCCTCTTCTTTAGGCCGATGCTTCCACGCTGGTCTGCTCCGCCTCGTCTTGCCAGGAGCCCTTTGGATTCTTCCAGCGCCGTCACCACTGCCGCAAGTGCGGCGGCATCTTCTGCGCACAGCACTCTCGCAACCAAGTCCGCCTTGACGAGCTTGCGCGCTTCCATCCCCAAGGTCACTGGCACCGTGCATGTGATCGTTGTCACAGCTCCTTCCGCGAGTGGGAGCATCTGCGCTCCAGCCGAACTAACAGCGAGAGCTCTGACAGCAGCGGACCGGCCTCGGCAAAGTCGATTCAGACTCCCGCGGTTGCGAAGCGGCCAGACAATACCCGCGTGGGCAGCTTGGCGCAGAGCCTCCAGGGGACCTGGAACTGGAGCACTTTCTAAACACCTGGCGTCTCCATTGCCCGCCTGCTTTGCAGCTGGGCCGTGTTTTTTTTACCTCATGTCATACCTTCTCTCGATGATATCCGGATGACCACGATTGCCGCCGCATCGGTTACTCCACCTTTTCGGACTTCAACCAAAGTCTCTGCATAACATTTGCATAATAATGGCGTCTTGCTTTCACCAGTTGGGTTGGTCTTTTGTCATTTCAGCGTTTTCCTATTACCTCCTTTCGGGCCACATTCCTCGAGGGCAGTCGCTCCCCCTTTTCCAAATCAATCCCTTTTCACGGCCGACGAGATATCCGGAGTAATGACTGTCGGTTGGGTACTACAATTAGACGTTTCCGTACGATGGACGATGGACGGAGGATGAGGCGGGATGGTCGACAGATATGGCGTTCGTCCGTTCATGGGGTCTGGTTCAACATCATGTCTTTTATCTGTGTACTGTTATAGCGTCTCAACATGAGCGAGGCTCTTGAGCCATCATACCATGCGACTTGGTTGTCGTTAGAATGAACATTGGTATAACCTGATGCGTGCAACATTGCAGAGTAGATTTGAGTGAGAGCAGAGGCTGACTTTTAAGTTTCTGGATCGGCGTTGCCATATGGCACCGTGATGGCGTGATTGCGACCAGGGGATGAGCAAAGGATAGAGTCATCGATCGCGTGACCGCGCTGAAGGTTTGAAACAGCGTACGTCATGTCGATGGTGCTGTATATATTCGTATCCTGTGAGGCCGGATTCTGATTGGTATCGAGGGTGTGCGTGCCGGACCTCTTTGCCTGGCTTGAATGGAGGTGAGCTTGGTGTACGAAGATGCAATGTGGTGCAGCAGCACATGGCTGGTCACAACGTGTCACAAGCGGAAATTAAAATGCCAAAAAGCAAAGCGCCAACCGACAAGGTCTTGCTGCACAACATCTTATGACTCTGACGAACATATGGTCAACGCTCGTCGCACTGGGCTGGCGCGGAGCTTTGGCGAACGCCGATTGGTCGGCTTCGGCGGAGTGGTCAATGTCGCTTTTTTTCTCCGCCAATTCACCATGACCCTAACCCTTGTCTTTGATCAATCCAGGCACCGTGGCACTTGGCAGAAAACGTCCCGGACGACCCTGAGCGCATCTGGCATTCGACGTCATACGCTCCTCCCTGTTCAAGGCTTTTGGGGGCGCAATCGCCCCCACGAAAGCAGTCCGAGTTTCGCGACGACAATTCGGCATCATGGCGACTACCACAACTCAGACGGTGCAAGGGGAGGCTGCAGGAGCATTGCATAGCAATGGGACGGTGCAGGCGAATGGGAAGCCACGAAAATTACATGGGCGCGCATTCTACGAGAGCATCGGAAGCCCGAAACTCGTGCTTGCGCCCATGGTGGAACAGTCAGAGTTCGTATGTTTCCATGCCACTGTTGCCCTTTCCCTGCAAGATCTCAGGCTAACAATAACGTCTTTGTAGGCATGGCGACTTCTATCGCGCTCTTTCCTCCCCGATTCCGAGAAGGGATCCCTCCTAGCGTATACGCCCATGTTCCACTCCAAAATGTTTGGCGAGAAGAGCCAGTACCGGGATTCGCACTTCCAGCCCCTCAAGTCGCCTCTCCCTTCACCTGTCGATAACTACCACTTGTCTCAGCTCCCTGATTCGAGCAGACATCTTGACGGCAACCCAGCCTTCGACAGGCCCCTCACTGTTCAATTCTGCTCCAACGATCCAGATGACTTTCTCAGAGCAGCCAAGCACGTTGCGCCATTTTGCGACGCGGTAGACTTGAACTTGGGATGCCCCCAAGGAATTGCGAAACGAGGAAAATATGGTGCATTCTTGCAGGAAGACTGGGATTTGATTGCGAGAATGATTCGGAAACTACACGAGGAGCTCGATATTCCCGTCACGGCGAAGATGCGAATTCTGGAGACGCCAGAGAAGACGTTGGCGTATGCAAAGACGATACTAGATGCAGGCGCAAGCATCCTCACAGTTCATGGTCGGCGGAGAGAACAAAAAGGTCACAACACGGGATTGGCAGATTGGCAGATGATTCGATTTCTGCGAGAAAACCTGCCCAAAGAGACTGTACTATTTGCAAACGGAAACATTCTACAGCACGAGGATATTGCAGCGTGTCTAGAGGCAACAGGTGCAGATGGTGTGATGAGCGCAGAAGGAAACCTGTATGACCCAACCATCTTTGCGCCGCCGCCACCCGTAGGCCAAGAAGGGCGTGAATACTGGAGGGGTCGTGATGGCAAAGGCGGGTACAGGATGGATGCTGTGATGAGACGATACATGGACATTATACACAAGTACGCGCTGGGTCAAGAACCTCCCCAACGGAAACCGTTATGGATGCCTGGAGATCCTGAGGAACTCCCCAAGCAAGAAGAGGCAGCCAAGTCAGACGAAGAGGATGAGCAAGGCCCGCCAAAGAAGAAGAGAAAGCAAATGTCCAAATCCGAGAAGAAGAAGGAGGCGTCGAATCCAAACTTAACGGCCATGCAGGCACATCTCTTCCATCTCCTTCGACCGCTCGTCGCAGAGCACCACAACGTACGAGACGCGCTTGCACGTTCGCGGACAGGCGATATTGATGCGTTCGAGAATGTCCTCAGTCTGGTCGAGGCAGCTGTGAAAGAAGGTATCCAAAAATACGAGCAGGAGCAAGCCAAGACCACAGAGGACACAACAGCCGTAGCTGAATCTACCGCCCAAGACACCTCCGCAGCACCTACCGAACCCCTCGACCCTTATGAGTCTTCGCTAGCCACTGTGGCTCGCTGCAAACGCCCTTACTGGGTCTGCCAGCCCTATGTCCGACCGCTTCCAAAGGAGGCTTTGGAGAAGGGCAGTATGACGGTCAGCAAGAAGGAGAAGAAACGGCTAGAGCAGCAGGCGGAGCAAGCTGCCAAGAAGGAAGATGCAGAGGTCAAGGATGCGGGTTTGGAACCTGAGGGTAGAGTAGAGAAGCAGGTGTTGTCGGATCAGAAGGGTGAGGGGAAGCAGGTTGTTGAGGAGCCTAGGGATGGGTTGGTTTGTGGGTAGTTGGCGGGGGCAATGTAGGTCAAGCTATACCCGGTGATTAAGAGCTGTGGTATAACATGATATAGATGTGAATTCATAGCTCAGTATTTTCCTACTACCGTCCTTTTATGCACCTGTTCGCACACTACGAACTCTTTGATTTCGCCGGGTACGTTCATCATTTGATACCCGCTTTCTTCTCTAAGCACTTGCCCCCAATGCCTCCCACAACACACGCTATTACTATCATCCCACCTTCCTTCCTTACATACATCTCTTTTATCAGCTCCATCATCTACGACACTTTAATCCACTGAACTTTTTCTCTCACCTTCCACGCACCAATGCCTCGAACCAGCCAACCCCCCCCCCCCCCCCCCCAACACTTTTCGTAAAAGCATCCAAAGGCCTCACCAGCTACCTCCCCCTCCGCCACGCGAGAAAGAAAGAAAGAAAAGGCAAGAGATGGAAGGGGGGGGGTGTTGGGAGGGGATGGCGATGCGGTGATTGGAAATTTCTCCGTTGGATCAGAAATACATGTGGCAGCAAACTAACCCCGTCGAGTCGAGCCCCCGTGCTGGGATTTTTCAACGACTTGTATCGGCCCCTTCGCAGACTGAGTCTGTGCTGCGGAATCCCCAACTAATGTATTTCGAAAGTCTTTTGACATTTCTACGCATCTTGAGCAGCAGATGGGGGGGGGGGGTTATGCAATTCGCTAATCGCTGCCCGCACGGCTAGGATTGAAGAATTGAAGAAAGTGGAGCCGACAATGGGATATTAGGATGTTGATGTTGAAGCGCAGATGCAGTTATGGAAAAAAAGTCGCAGGAGAAATGGTTACACGAGTATCTGGCCAAGGGAAGGGATATCGGTCTCGTGGTGCCGGGGTGCAGGATGCGAAGAAGAGGTGGCCTGGGCCCAGAGGGTTCGATTTGACTTGTCTTTCCGATATTGAGGCTGAGAACGGCAAGACGACGTATACTACTCTAGCTGAAGGAGAATGGGTGGGTGATTTACTTCTCAGCGTGTTGAAATAAGTATTACGTCTACTTGTCGAATATCCCATGTCCCCTTATACAAACAGTCCAACAATAAACCTACATTCCCCTCCTCCCCAGAACCTCATCCACCCTCCCCAAATACCCCCTTGCAACCCCCCACCGTCCTGCAACCCACTCCACCAACCTCCGAAACGCCATCGCTTCCTCCTGTCCAACCACCCCATCCTCATCATCCACCCACCCCCATGTCTCCAGCACCGCAACCCCAGCCCTAATCACACACCCCAGCCCCGCAAAAGGTAATCTCGCAATCTCCTCTTCACACGCGATAACGCGTATGCCGACCTGCACCATGTCCCACGCCATACGCCTCGAGACCCTCAGCGCAACTTTAATCTTCTCACCCTCTTCTCCCTGGAGCCTCGAGTACTGTATTTGCGTGAGCTGCAAGATGAGATGCGAGCAGAATGCCAGCGCGATAGCGTCGCAGTGGAGCCAGGTGTGCGGTTGAGGTTTATCAATTAGGAGGGTGATGAGGGTGTTTATTTTCTCATCGGCGGATGCGTAGTTGGATGGTAGTGGTAGATGATGCGTCAGCGCGTGGGTGTAGGACAGGATATGACTCGCTGCTACGGCTGTGGCGCTGCGGATGTGCGTTTTGCGTGGGCTGGTGGCGTCCGGGGTGGGTGGGGGTGCGGGGATGGTGGCTGGGAGGGAGGAAGCGAGGGAGATGACTAGGGGGTCCAAGGGAGAGAGGCCAAGAGGAAAACCGGGGGTAAGGTGGGTTGTGGAGAGGGTTGCGGAGAGGAAGAGGATGCTGGAGGTGAGCCAGTCTGGGATTGGGGTGGGGGAGAGGAGGTTGAAGAGGGAGATGCCGGTTGAGAGGGTGAGATATGCGGCGTGGGATTGGCCATGGCCTGTTTCGTAGATTGCTAGTAGGAGGGATATTTGTAGGATTTGGAGGCTAATTTGGTCGCTTGAGTGAAGGAGGGCGAGGACTTGCTTGAGGGCTAGGTAGAGCTGGGGTTGAGTGGTGTGAGCCTGTTGTATGCAGGTCCGGCGGGTGACGAGCCAGAGACATAGTAAGAGTAAGGGATGGCGTAGTCTGTCTTTGTGCTGCGATTGTTGCGACAGATCTTCCGTCTCCCCGTAGAGATAGGACGTGGGAAAAACGGGACACCACTGCTGTATGCAGGTACCGAACTCGTCTAGTGCTAGTGCCAGGTCTACGTCGGCTAGGTCGAGCATTTCGTATACGACTTCGGAGAGCTTGGCTGCCGCACCGGGTGTACCGCCAGATGTGATCCATGTCGTAGCTGCATGGAGCAGCTCATCGGCGCCGCGGAGTGTCAGATCTGCATGGAGACAGGTATCAAAGTGCTGGACCAATGGCGTGACATGGTCGTCTTGCTGGCGAATAGGCTCCTTGAATGGCGTGTAGTCGCAGTGCCTTTCTTTTCTACAACCACTTAGCTCCTATCTCTTCTTTTGATGGACACGGAGAAGGTCCCTACACAGAACATCTTTGGCAACGTGGCAGGGTGCGGTCACACCTCTGTTTCCTGACTCGGCAGTATGCGCATACATTAGACGCTTTTTGCGTCACTGGTATCAGACCTGCAGCTATGCTCATTTTTCTTCCTTTTGATACAGTCCACAGCTCAATGGAGTTGGTGGCTAGAAGGTCGTGCCAGAATCAGACCATGGGATGCGGCGGCCGATGCAGATTTACGCCTACATGATTTCAGGGCTGTTCAGTAATCAAGAAGAACGGGAATAGTGACGGAATTGGAGGCCTGATGTAGGATCGAGGGAGACAGCTCTGATAGGTTGATATACTGAGTTAAGCAGGTATCGGCATTACTCGGAGATGAAGTTGCCTCGGCCGATACAGTTTTGTTCCTCAAGGTATTCATGGACAGACCATTAGCAGTTGATGTTTGGGTGTATCATTTTTGTGTGCGAGACATTGTGGCTGGCGGAGGACGTTAGTCAGCAGGCGACACCAATCGACGGCCGTCGCTCGCACCCCCCCCTGCCGACCGACACCAATCGACAGCCGTCGCTCAACCCCCCCTGTCCAGCGACAGCCGTCGATTGGTGTCGCGCCCCCCCACATACCCATAGTGGCTAGCTGTGGCTGGCGGGCGACGGCCGTCGATTGGTGTCGCTCGTTCCACATACCAACTTTGGCTAAAACTGTGGCTGGAACTGTGGCGGACGAGCGACAGCCGTCGATTGGTGTCGCTCACTTCCAACAGTGGCTAAATTGTGTGACTAATCGGGGGGGGGGGGGGGGGGGCGAGCGCCGCCAATCGACAGCCGTCGCTGAGCAGGGGGGTGCAGCGACGGCTGTCGATTGGCCGGCTCGTCTGCCCCCACTCTGGCGAGCGACACCAATCGACGGCTGTCGCTCGACAGGGGGTTGAGCGACGGCTGTCGATTGGCCTGTTCATTTGCCCTTCCCTGACGAGCGACACCAATCGACAGTCGCCAAGCAGTCACCAGCCACCGTCGGAAGGTGTCGCCTGCTCTACCCACTGCTCAGCCTGACCATGTTGGCTGGCAGCAACATACATACCACAATCATAGCCATTGAGTGGCGCTGAAGAGAGGTGCAGCTCAATATCACTCGCTCTAACTAGCTTGACTCCCCACCCGATTAGGTGGAGAACGAAGGCGCAAGATGGCAGTGCCCGAGTGACGGTGATACTACACCCGAAGCCCTTCACCCGCAGGTATTGAAAACCCACCCTGTTTCTCAACCTATGCAGACGTCTCTCAATTCTCACGTAACCTCTAACCTAGACTCAACACCATCTTGGTCAGAAGAAGAAAAAAACGAGAATCCCTCAGTCCCATTCTATGCCAAGATCAAACACCCAACCGTATCTTCAACAAATCCTTCTCTACAATCTTCTCCTTGTTCTCACTCAACTCCTCAAAAATCCCAATGCATTCCTTGCCCTCGCCGTGGCCCTGGTCAATGTATTGTGTCAAACGGAGTGCCACGAGCTTGCTAAGCGAGTAGCCCGAGTGCTGCTGGAGCGTGGTGACGCCGATGATGGAGACTACGTTGATCCAGGTTTTGACAGGGGAGTTGAGGAGCAAAGGGTAGAAGGCGTGGAACATGAGGTAGGGGCCTTTGACGTTAATTTCAAAGGCACGCTACCAGTCTTCTGGGTCCGAGTCGGGGATCGACGTTAGTTTGTGGAGGTACCCGGCGTTGTTGATGAGGATGTCGACCCGGCCGTCAAAGTCCTGGGACACTTGCTTGGCCGTGGCGTTGACGCTTTCGGCGCTTGTGATGTCGAGGTTCAGTGTTGCGATGCGTGGTGGGGGGGTGGCTGGCTGCTTCTACGACTGCGCTGACGACGGGGTCGAGGGATGAATGCGCGGCGAGTATCATGTTGGAAGCGCCGGCTTGTGCATAGCTTATTACTGTTGCTTTTCCCAGGCCTTTGGATGCACCAGTTATGACAACGATTTCTCCCTTGAGGTTGGCCTTTTGGGGGGTCAATGTAGGCGTAGGTGTCATGGTGTTGGCGAGAGAGACGTCCTGAAAGATTTTAAGTCGTTACACGCTAAGACTGTACCCAGGATTTATCTACCTCCAATTGTTTGCACTCTTGCCAAGTCTTGTTCCATGTTGACGGCTTTCTTTTGGCCTCGAAGCGGAAGAAATTCGTATGCCAAGGCGAAATCACCGGAATTCGCCCTGTGTTTCTACATGGATTTCTCCGCAGAAATTCATAGAGCCATGATTCAGAGCACCAAAGGAACACGGAAACGTACCTAGGACACAGTTACTTACAAATGTACACAGACGCTATTCCGGCTACTCTGTTTTCTGTCTCGATTTGGTTACTGTTTTGGGGTTAGAGTTTTAATTTGAGAGCGCAAATCTCTTGGTAGACTCAAAGAGTGCAATAAAAATTGCACTTTCAATTCAAGACACGCGTGACTATCTACCAGCAGTATCACTATCAGCTTACATAAACAAACATGATTTAGATGTAAAGTCTTTAATTGTGTACACATGGATGTGTCAAAAGTGGTCAAAAGGCACACGTTTTGTAAGATTGTTGTGAAGGCATCAACTGTTTTTTGTTCAGTGCTGGAAGAAGGCATTACATATCTAAGAGGTTCTATTAAAAAAGTATTTTGTACGTAGCAAAGTCGTAAACTTGTAATTTTTTTTACAAGGTAATTTCCAAAGCCGGGGTCTCCATGAGGGGAAGAATCTTCTCCACTGCCCTCTCGGCAGTAATCATAACACCCATGACAGGGTTTGTGGTCAGAGGAGGAACAATACTGGCGTCTACGACGAACAGATTCTTCATGCCAATGACCTTGGTATCGGTATCTACACACTCGCCCATTCGGCAGCTGCTGCTCCAGTGCTGCACGTTGCCGAGCGTGTAATCGCTTGGAGTCTTCAACCAGGTCTCAATCTCGTCGACTGTCGAGTTCTTTGCAATGTTGAGAGGCGTAAGAGTTTCTGGAAGAGCTTGGAAGATGTTGTGAGTGAAGGTCGCTATCGCCTGGACGTCGCGGGGATCAGCGAAGAAGTTGGATGAAGGCAGAGCGATGCCATTGGCGTCGAGGCTGACACGACCAAAAGAGCGAAGACCTGATGTGCCGTAGACGTTGAGGGTGAAGGTGTTGTTGTCATTTGCATAGTCGAAAGCCCCCGAAGAGTCAATGGTACCTTGGCAACCAACGAGGTCTTCGCCTTGTTGGATGAAGTCCCAGAACGCACTTGTTTGTGAGGCAAAGGTGTATGGTCCAGTGCGGTTCTTCAGGTACATCTCAGCGTCCGTTGCTGGAGGGTTAGAGTACTCGTAGACGAAAGAATCGACCGACTCGTCGTGGAGCTCAATGAAGGTATTCGGGTTGTCGAATACCTTGTCACCAACGGCAGTGTTATTGATCCAGTCCTGAGGTGGGACCGTAACCTGACCGTTCTTTGCAAGGCCCTCCAAAAGAGTTGAGTTGCCAATACCGGACCACATCAGGAGCTGGGGGCTCAGGAGCGCACCTGCTGATGAGATGACTACACCACCTTGCTTGAGGCAGATGCTGGTTTGGTTGGTATTCCCAGTCTCGACATCGACACCGGTTGCAACGTCGCCATCACGACGAACGCGCAGGACCTTTGTTCCGGTCCTGAAGCCAAAGTTCGATCGCTTGAGAGCGTTTTGGAGATATGTCTTGACTGGTCCACTCCTCTGACCTCCCTCGTAGTTCCAGATGGGATGACCAAAGACCTTGGTTTTAGAATGTTCTGATGGCCCGTCATTCAAGCCAACGTCGGCATATCCGGCTCCATCGACAAGCCACTGCCTGGCAGCCTCATAGCCGCTTTGGAGGTATCGCTGTCCGTCCATTGAAGGGTTGTCGGTACTTGGCTGAGTTTCCCTCACTTTCTGAATGGCACTTTGCATGTCCTTGTTCTTCCAGCCTTCTGGGAAATACCTGTCCCAATCGCTAGCGGGAGGCTGGAAGAAAAGTCCAGCGTTGATGGCAGTGTTACCGCCAACAGTGCAGCCCTGGAAGGCGTTGACGACATTGGATGGGCATACCAAGCCCTGACCAGGGTTGGAGAAAATGGTCTTGTACAAGCCTGGAACGTCGACACGGCTGAGTTCTGTGCCCTCCAGCCACTCCGGCCGTGTACGACCACCGGTAATGTAGTATGATGGGCCTCCCTGCTCTAGGAGAAGAGTCCTCTTTCCAGCCTCACTCATGCGGTCTGCTGTAACGATACCAGCTGGTCCGGAACCTACAGCATGTCAGTTTCATCGCCAAAAGTCAAAGTACAAGTTCCGAGTCTTACCAACAACAATGACATCCCACTCGCCGCCAGGACAACTCGAAGCAGAGGCGGAGCCAACCAATAAGGCGGCAGCAACCACCGCATTCCAAGTATAAATCGCCATTATTAAAGAATTAAGAGTAAGTATGATTACAGCTTTAAAACGCTGAAGTTGCTATATCCGTCATTTCCAAAGGCCAAGAGGGCTCTCTTTAAGCAACTTTCCCATCCAGCGCTAAACCCGGACCGCCTTCCTCGGGACCGGGGGGGGGGGGTGGTTGGGGCCAACAAAAAGGAAACAGAAAGCACGGTGGTTGCAGCGTTGCCACCTATTTCCAGGCAAATTTGCAACAAGAGGGTTGAAGCCGCCGCCCCCGAATACGAAAAGCAACGATACCATGGCACCCTTTCGGCACGACAGAGTCCGTGCGTAATGCTTAATTTAAAGTCCGGCGAGCGGGCACCATGCCTTGTCGGATGGAAGCGTCAGTGCACTGATCGCTTATCGACATAACACAAGGATATTGAGTCGTTTTGCTAGCAGAGTCCCTTGCGCCACAGCCTCCACAGCGTGGCTATTCATGGATATGACGATGGGGGCTTAGAAATAGGGCGGGCGGGCGGCGATGGAGTTGGGCTAGTAAACGTCGTAAATGCCGTCATATGAAGGTACGACTAAAAACTTTAATTTGCGGCGCTATGCTGAACTGGGGACGATGTACAAAGACATATCTCGACCTCTTTCTGGGTACCTTGAGGAAATGGCTCAAACAGTTTTTTTTTTGATCAGAGAATATGAACAAGGTACATTTGCTGTTGTAAGCATAGTAGCATATGGACATATCCACATCTTCCTTGTGTGGGCCTCCAGCAAGGAAGTTATCGTGACTAACACGGGATAGGATAGTGTAGCAAACCCTATTCGACATCTGGTCTAGCCTACTTTAGGTTCCGCACCATTCTGACACCTCTTTCTCCCTCCGTAATTCCACTATTATCAGCACACTTACAACCAGAAACAACGGCCTCTGAGAAAAACTCCCTTGTTGTAATTATAACGTCTCCACTGCAACAACAAAACACGCGCCGTTAAATGAAGGTTTGTTTGCTCATGGGTTGTACTCAGACAGAATAAAAGGGGGGGGGGGGGTTAAGGTAATTTGGGTCATCGTACAGGGCAGATCCCGTAGTACCGCGTTGTGTCGCATTTCCCGATCGGTCCGACCGGACAAAACCTAATGCGAAGACAGCAACACGACCAAGTTAATCTCGTTACTTGCGGATCTATTCTTTGAGTTCTTACATCATACTACAATTTAATATTACGTGAGCACAAGCTCAGTAGCCTCTCTATGCAGATATGTATTTGTTATTATTATTTTTTCTTTTCAGCTGTTGGAAATCAGGAATGTAAAGGTTGCTCAAACGGTGCAAGAAGGCGGGGCTTGGAAGCAGTGTAGTAAAGTGGACGTGGAGGTAAGGTTCTAGATGGCAAGCATTAAATGTCAAAGCATGGACGATCGCAATTCACTCGACTGCCGGATGCCGAGAATACGCCACGTGAGTGTGGCGGTCTATGCGCACTGCTCTGAGTGTTCTACCTAGCTTCAAGTGTACTTAGCAGTCGGAGTTCATTGTGTTATGAACCATGGAGTCTTGATGACACGAGGTATTTTATACTTATACGAGTAATAATACGGTGTGCTTACGGGAATACGGGCTTGCGTCATCACTTATTCGTTAAAGCGATTAGAGGTACGGAGGTGTACTGAAATAGAGAGCAAATTGATGTGTGTGGAACAGCCTATACGCACCATCTACAGAAGAACTATTCTAGTAGTCGATGTATACTACCACGGAAAAGCCGCCTATGCCGCACTTGCTAGCACCGGTTCAGCCTGAACAGCCGGTTTCTTTGTGATTTTCATCTTTTTTGTCTTCTTGCCTTTTTTGACGGGTACCACTTCACTCGTACTAGCTGATGCCTGCCCAGTTTCGGCATTCGCATCGTTTCCGGCTGTAGTCTTGGGATCAGATGCGCCCGCCATCTGCTCAAACTGTGTTACAGAGTCGGTACGAACAAGACCGGTCAGCTTCGGCTCTTCCTTTGGAGACGCGCTGATTGGCGCTTCTTGCTCTGCTTTCTTGTACATCTGCTCCCACTTCATGCTGGTCATCAATCCCAAGCCATCTGTGAACGACTCAGGCGTAGCAAGGAATTGTGGGTTGGACGCGGTGGCTCCCACTTCACCAGAGACATCTAGTACACTCTCCGCAACGAGTGCATTCTTGGTAGGCTCTTCAACGAGTGACTGAGGTTCTGCTACATCTTCTCGTTTGCTGTTGCTGGCATCCTCACTCTCGATAGCAATTCCAGGGTCCACATTCCCATGCGACTCAGAAATGTCTGGCACAGGCTCCAATGTGTGAGCGACGACACTGTCAGCCCTGACTATCGGCGTTGATGTCGGCGTGGCCGGCTTTGGAACATAGTTACTCATCATGGTTTTCCAGACGAGCTGCAGCAGTCTGCTGCTGCCCTCAACTGTCGTGATGAAGTCTGGTTTTCGAAATGGGGTAGGGTCTTCCGTTACGGCATTGCGGAGCGCATCTTCAATATATGCTGGATACCATGCATCGTCTTCGGGCAGCAATGGAAAGGCATGTTGTCTTGCTACTGCAAGCATGTCGAAGATGGTCACATCTTCTCCAAACAATTTGATCTTGGTCTGTGCAAGCTCTGCGAGGCCTGGTAGCCTATAGCGTACGGCGGCGCAATACACGCATACACTAAGCTTGTAGCTTTCGGGAATGATCTTGTCCGAACCAGCATGTACGCCAAGAGTCTGGTATTTACCAGTGTACAGATAATGTACTAGAGTATGCGCAGTTGCTAGGTCGAGCTCCGGTAAGGGTACAGATTGCTTGATGAAAGATGGGTTGTAGGACCTTGCAAGTACTTCGCTTCGGCTCAAGATGCTCTCGTGGACTAGAAAGCGAACTGCTTCGGGCCCCACTTCCAGCACAGCTATGTGTGTAGAGGCATATGGACTCGAAAGCCAAATGTCAGTCCGCTATTGACGTAAATAGCCCAGATAAACTTACGACCTGTCCTCTGCGCTAATGGCTAGGTCTCCAAAACCATGCAAGTAATCACCCGTTCCATCTTGCTCATGCGACACGCCGAGGGTAGAGTTGTCGCTGATTGACATGTTGTACTAGCCTCAAAGTGACAATTGCTTCTGACTCTAGAAGGCCCGTTTAGACAGCTCCATTTATCATAGACTTCAAAAATGAGGCTCGAACATATGCGCTGTCAAATTGCCACATTCGCAGAGTATGTATGCACTTCTGAGTTGTCAGTGCTACGATGAATTTCAGCACTCAAGATACGGTAATCCTGTTGGTCAGCCTGGTCGTCCTTCACTGCACCCCGCGAACGGTGGGTCCAATGACACAAGAGACGGCGCAGAGCCGAACAACATCGGTAAGATCGGGCTCGGATGCACTGTCGTTAAAGCCTCAGCCTGATTTTTTGATGCACAAGACCCCTCTCGCATCCTGCAGTTCACGTCGGTATCGCTCTAGAATTGAGTCGTAGAAGTGGGGGCTATAGAAAACCCAAAGGTATGCTTCCATAGACAATGTACTACGTGTTCAGCGTTATCGCACCTGTTCTCACTTCAGGCTCGTGTAGAATGATCTGCGCCTCCTGCATCATCGCTGTAGTATTCTTCATCGTCTGGACTCAATCTTCGCGCCATTTCGTATTCCTCAGCATTGTGTACCTCCTTGACGGGGCTGTCATTGATATTCTTGAACATCCGGTAAAAGATGATGCCGGTAATTGCAGCAGCACTTGCCAAGCCAAAGTACAGCCATTGCTGGTGGGGGTCCCTCGCCAGAGGCGCGATCAGTATGCCTAATGCACTGCCCCCAGCGCTTGTGAGAAGAAACAAGCTCATGATAAAGCTTTTCATATTCTCTGGCGCTTTCGCATATGCCAGCTCCAACCCCGTGATACTGGCGAGAATTTCGCTAAGAGCAACGAGCACATATGCTGGTGCTTGCCACGCAACGTGGATTTCGTTTGGCTTGAACCTTCCCTCCCCTATTTTGCCCGCGTTGCAGTTTGAAGGGCTGTAATAGCATGGCGGTGCTGCGTAGATGTATGTTTGGAGGATGCCAGCATACAACATAGCCAGTGCAGCCACCAAGAAGCCAAGCGAAATGCGCGTTATCGGCTGGAAGGCAAGGTGCAGGCGGGTACGGATGAAAGGGTAGATGAAGCGGTCCATAAGTGGAATTAGTATGATGATCGTGATGGGATCGATATTGGGAAGAATGTCGTTTGGAAGACCGTGCAGCTCCATTTGTCCAGCTTGCGAGATAAAGTTATTCATCATCTGCGAGAACGTGACCCAGTAAATAGGAAAGAACAAGAAAACTTTGCACGCCACCAGTGCTGTCTTTAGTTCTTCAACAAACTTGTCGTCCCAGGTCACTCTTGACTTGAGTCTTCCATGTCCTTGGGCTGAGGCTTTCGCTTTGTTAAGGTCGCCGCCATTCCTTGCAGCAATGTACAGAGCCCGGAAGCAATTGCCAATAACACCACCTTGAGGCGGTTTGATGATATATTGCTTCTTCCCTCTTACCAGTATCACATAACCGACGCAAAACATGATCAGTGGTAAAAGGTATGCGCTCCAGAAACCAACATGCAACTCCAGCATTGTGGTTGCGACTGCAGATATCGAACCAACGTTTATGCACATGTAGAAAACCATGTAGATCCTCTGTACCGTGAGCTCTGGGTCGACAATGACCTTTTTCCCACTCGGCAGAGTTTTGACAAAGGGCTTGTTGGACCGAACTTGCTCTGCGATCAACGGTGACACATTACTTTTGATACCACCCGTACCGAGTCCAATGATTAACATGGCAACAACAAGCCCGGGGAAGGCGGCCCCACTCCGGATAGCCCACGGCAAGCTCGTCAAAAAGAGAATTGTGATCCCGCCCATGTAAATCAAACTGAACCATTTGATTGTTGCGTACTTGCCGAGATACTGGTCCGCAATAATGGCTCCGAACAAAGGCGTTAGATAGCACCAAAACTGGAAAAAGTTGGTCATTGCAGTAGCGCCTGACTGTTTTAGGCCAAGAGCTCCAGGAAGACCGTTGGCATCGTTGTATCCGTTGGCGATATAGTTTTGGAATGGTCCGGATAAGCCATAGTAGGCAAAGCGCTCACATAGCTCCACGATAGCTACCAGGAAGGCACCACGAGGAAGAGTGTCAGCTACTCGCGGAAGAAAGAGGTCGTCTTCTGGTGTGGGAACAGCTCCGATGTGAACGGGCGGTTCAAAACTTGTCTCCTCCGAGCCCTCATCTGCGATTTTGCCGTGAACAGTCAACCTTGCGCTGGCATCATCGGTTTGTGCAACGGTCGTGTATGCACCTCTGTTTTCGGCGTCTCGACTCCGCGAGGATGCCATGTTGAAAGTGGATTTCGTCCTTTGCTACTCCGGTGTACCACGGCTTTCCTCCTCTTGTATTTCCCCTTGTACCTGCCCTGATCTGCAGTTGAAATGGTTCACTGCAAACTGTATACGCTATAGTTTCATCGCATGATTGATAGAAACATGGGTTATGTGAATGCACGCATAGTGAAGGCGGTATATCTGAAGAGTTTGAAGAATGGAATCTGAATTGTAGTCCATGAAGACACGCGTTCACGAAGTGAGACGGTGCTCGCGTCGAACTAAGCCGAATGGAGCACTGAATAGCCCCACCATCTTTCACAAGCGCGGAACATCGGAATACATCGACTGTTGTGAATGCTACAACATTGTCTCATCGAAACCAGAGTCTGACCTTCATTTCTTGTCTGCAAAGAATCCAAGCAACTTCCCCTCCACATCTCTCACCCCCAGCCCACCAGTCAGACTACCCCTAATCCACCTGGGTAACTTATCTTGTATCCGCTTGCTCCCATACCGTCTGTCCAACATCAAGATGGCCGCATAATCACCTTTGTGTCTGATAGCCCGTCCTACACATTGATTGACAGAGCGCATGCATGCATTCTCGTAAAACTCGCGCGCTGCGGCCTTGCCATCACCACCATGTTTTGCTTCTTTGGCAGCGATATACTGCATCTTTGCTTTCCACTCTGCTGAATGCGCGTTTGGAAATGGAAGGCCGACAACGACAACACCTCGACCCAGTGCGTCACTGAAGTTGATGCCCTCGGACAGTGTTCCACCAATAACGGCAAAGAGCAGCGCACCTCGGCCGTTACCAGATGCGATTGCCGCACTGTAGGCATTGAGAACCGAGTCGACAGCTGCCTCCTTGACTGCCGAGGATGCATCTAAATTCTGTTGTTGACTGCGCTGCTCTAAGAACACGGGCTTGCTGCTTTTGAAAGCATCCCAGAAGGTGGTGTTGGACTGTGCAGGCTTGAGGCGCTTCCACGCCGCGATACAGGTGTCCAGATACGAATAGCTGGGGAAGAAGACTACCACTCCATCGGGTATGTCTCGCGCAAATCCCGAAATAGCAGCCCCGAGGTCAATTATTGTCTTTTCTTTGTTGCGATTATCAAACGTAAAATCGAACTCGGCACCACTAGTCGCTCGTACAACCGGTACAGCAAGCAGGTTCGAAGGCGGTATAACATGCCCACAGGACAGGGTTTTGATCTTCGAAGGCTCCAGATATGATAGCAGATGCTGCTCATAGTCGCTCATTGGGGACATTGTACCGCCTGCAAGTACTACTGCTCTTGCTTCTTCAACGACATCTTTGAAATGAAACGTGGGGTCGAGAAGCATGTATCGCAGCGTTGTTACGCCATCCTCCTTTGAGTAGAAGAATCGGCCTTCCGCAGAAGGGTTCATCAAGGAGAGCAGAAAAGCTTGTACATGCATGAGCACAGGAACACTGTGACGGGGCCCCTTCTTGGACACTTGCTTTGTCGGCTCATCAACTGTTTGCTCAGCGTATGCGGTATATCCATCAACCTTTCGAGCAAGTCTGCTTTCTTGGAGGTATGCATTGAGCTTGAAAACGTTGATCTGGTCTACGCCCTTTCCGGACATTATAGATACCATGTCAACCAGGCCATCAGTCGCCTTTGGGTCAGCGTCGATGGACTGCAAATATGCAAGGATTGAATCTAGGATCCTGACTGTCTGGGCAACGTAGACTCGGTTCTTTCCTTTCAGCTTGTTGCGAAACTTTTGAAGATAGGCTGTAAGCTGGGCGCGTGCTTGTTGAACTTGGCCGAGCGTTACAGAAACAGAGTAAATGCCTGCTATAGCGTCCATCAAGTTGTGCGCTTCGTCAATAATGACGACATGATCTTTAAGAGATAGTCCAAGTGCCTCGCGAGCAGTGCGCTGTAAAAGCAACGGATACGGCAATGTCACAATCTACGCTCGTTAGTACACCGATGTTTGTCGAATTGGTCGAAAATCAAGCTCACCTCGCAGTACTTTGTCGCTGGTCTTGAAGCATAGTAAGGACATACTCCCAGCTTCTTGCCCAGCAATCCGAGATCCTCAATGTCCCTAATCTTTGCAAGCGCATGATCACGGAAGTCGTTTATTAGGGGCTCTTGTTCTTTACTCGGCATATGGGGACATCGGCTTTCGGCACTGCTATTCTGTTGTAGCTCTAGGCATCGTTCGTTGATAGCAGTAGCGCTTCCCAGCTTATTCACTTTACCATTAATACACAAATTCTTCCTTGATCCGAGTGTAAGGTGCTTGACATCTTCGACGAGTGAATCTATATCAGCGCCGTTCGTATCATCGTCTAGAGCAATAGCAGGCGGCATCTTGACCCGGCCCAACTCACTCGAAAACTGTGTCAGTTGAGAGTGCGTCCGGGAACAGAAAAATATCTTTGTCTCGTCGGGTACCTCCCCATCGTCGTTCTTCGGCGCGTCGTCAGTATATCCTAATGATGCCATCAACGCCTGTGTTTCTGCCGATAGCCCAGACTCATTAAAGGTACCGCCTCGTGCCCGCTTTTGAGATTCTTGGTCGCTTTCATAGTCGTCAAGCACGAATTGTGCTTCATCGTCATCGTTCGTTTCACCCGGCACAACCTTCCGTCTCTTGTAACTTGATTCGCCATTCTCGTAGCGCTCTTTTGCACGCTTCTCCTTTGCTTTGATTTTTGCAATGCGTTCATTCAACTCTTGTTTGCGACGAAGTGCTTCTTGCTTACGCTGCTTCTGTGCATGTTCGACGATCCACGATGGCTCTTCGCTATTCGCTGCATCGGCTGCAAATCCTTCTTCGAAAGTCTTCCTTTTATGGTCTCTCAACCATGTCAAGGAGCCGCAGATCAGGCTCAGCGACTTGCCTGTCCCGGTCGGTGATTCAAAGATGCCGACCTGGCCATTTTCTAAACATTCGTATACAGCGCCCATGAATTCATTTTGTATGTCATAGGGCGTGTAGGGGTGGTGAAAGTCCCGTTGCTCGGCTTTGCTGACCATTTTGAAAACGTATACCAATGAATGAATGTAAGTAGTTGAAAGACGCGACGCGTTCACGAAAACGGGTGTTCACGTGCCGCGCTAAGTGCTCACTAGCGTACGAACGACCAAGCAGTCCTATTATATGTACATGAATAGATTGCAAGCGAAACAGAACATGTTCAACTGCCTCTGGCACGTGGTTTAATGGCCATGCGGTTTATGGGGGAAGGACTGCGGGGAGGTCCAATAGAATGCAACAACATGTAGGAATCAGCGCTATATAATATCGTAGGCACTTCAGCATCGTTTTCTCAAAAGATGTTTCCAACAAAGATCTTCATATCGCTTGTATTGGAACTCTGTAGAAACATCGAGATCCGGGTATCATTTGCCTGTCCTTGTACTCTCTTTGTCGTGAAGCATCAAGACTCTTCACTGCCACCCCTGCTTACTTCCCGTGCAATAAACGCATCAGGATCCACCGGACAGCTTTTGACATCTACCTTGTGCTTGTCCGCCCATGCCCTGACTTTTGCCTTGTTGATTACGGCATCTGCGCCGCCTTTCTTCTTCTGTTCGAGAACGTCCATCATCTGCAAGGTTGCGATGATGTCCTCGGGCACAATGTACGTCTTTTCGCGAAGCTCTTGCACGGTGAGTGTCTTCTTGGACGGACATGAGAGGAGGGTACGAGCAATTGTTTGCGACCAATAGTGATTGTAAGCAATACGGCCGAGATCGGACAGCGCTGTCGTGATGTTAGCACTGGCCGGTGTCTAAGAGGACAGACCAGGAACGGCTTACGCTTCTCAGGACCACCCAGTCTCTCCTCTCGCCTACTCATTTCATAGCTTGCACCCATCAATAGCTGACCCAATCCTTGCTTCTGCCATGGTGGGAAGACCAATATACATGCTAGGTTATTATTGTCCCAACTCATCTTCTCCTTGCTGAAGAAGCCCACGACCTGCCCCTGTGTCCTGACTCCGCTCGGCGGCGTCTCTTCATCAAGGCTAGTGTTGGGTATGCTAGGCGTGGGGTTGTGCGCAACTAGGAGATAGTACAAGAAGGTTGTGACGTCGTAGAAGACCGATTTGGTGTCGAGGAAGAGCTTCGCAAAGAGCGATAGGTTCTGCGCATAAAGCTTATTCTTCTCGCCATCGATTTCATAGAGGGAATAGTTGTCTTTTGTGTAGACGTTAATGCCCGGGGGTGGAGTGTTGCGAAGGGGACATGCTTTCTGAGGCGTATCAGCTCAACCGGTCTTTCTAAACCACGCAAGTCCTTCAGGCGTACCAGATGGCCCAAGAAGCCAACAAGCTCCTTGCTATACTTGAAGCACCACTGGCACACGTAGAGCCGTTCGACGCGCCTTCCCACCAGTTCTTCTGGGTAGAAGGACGGGTACCATGGCTTGATCAGCAGCGAGCCGAGCACAACCTCGAGGACGTTAGGGCCCGTGGGCGGTTTCTGTGAGTTCTTGAGTGCGGGGGTGGTGGGCGTCGATGTCATGGAGGCTACATCGGGGGCCATTGAACAGGTGCTGACGCGCAGAGGGCTCGTTTCACATGCTGCTATGCTGCCGTGGGGTGACGCGGAGCCCGCAAGCATTGTTAGCGCGACGCGGCTGCACGTGACCGTGTCTTCCCATGTGTAGTTCGTATATTTTATCTACTAAGGGCAACGAGCATGATGACCCCTAGAAGCTACTTCTTTACATTCTCGCATAAAGACCCACGAGGAAGATCTTTTTCCTAAAAGCATCCTGATTTTGAACCTCGCAGCCACGCCATAGGTACCCTCGCTCACTTCTTGTTCGGACTTGCCGGAGGAGTAAAGATTCCTGAAGATCTTGTTGTATCCTGCATTCCGCACTGGTACGAGTGCAGTGCTTTGAGTACAGCCTTGTTCTCTGAGTAGTAATCCCACGCATCTTCGTCTTGCATGATCGCTGGCAAGCGGGCGTGCAGCTGCAGGATGATTGCGTTGCGGAGACCATGATCCAATTCTGCGCCGACGTCGCCATGGATATCTGCAGCCAGATAGACTATAGTCAGAGGATCTTGAATGAAGGGAATACGATCGATAATTGTCTTCGAAACTTTTTGCTTGATTGATTCGAGGTTGTACTGCACACGTTGTCAGAACTGTAAATCATAAGAATTGTGGAGGGAGCTTGACCTTATCACATGCGATGAAGAGGGCCAACAAATCGCGCATGATGCAGTCTTTCTCAAATGCGTCTCTGAGCGCAAAGCTGCTAAAAATTGATCCTGTGGTTGGGTTGGACACTCCATATATCTCCTTGAGCATTGTGCTCACTGTCTGGCTGTCCTCGGGCAGTGTGATAGAGCGCTGGCTGGTTTCCTTCAGAACGTTAGCAGGGCTCAGGTGCCTTGTATAGCGCACACATGTCTCTTACTGCAAAGTTTCCATCACAAACCGCGTTGAAGTACTGCGATCGTGTGCAGAGCCTAGCTGATGTGTCAGCTACGTCGACAAAGTAAGAGACATTGTGCTTACAAGACGCGATGAGCTTGGAATACCCTACCGACAGCGACGATGGTAAAGTCGGTACATTTACCAGCCTTGTAGATACTACGACCGTTAGTTGGGACTATGAGGGTTTTAGTTAAGTACTTACCGGGCCCATTCTGATGCGTTCTCGTTCGGAGCTGCCACCCACAATCGACATTTCTGGTTGGTATAGCCCTCCTTCTCCATATTGAAGTCAGCACGGGCTAGTGCAGCATTGCTATATAAGTGCATCAGTATTGCTAGAATATGAGTGAAAAAGGTTATACATACGAAACAGCTTCATGGACTTCAAAGTAGGAATTGCCAACTGTGGTGGCAATCCGCCCAAGCGCATGCACAAAGTCCCCGGCATCCGCACTAGTCGTGAAGTACAGGTCGACCTGCATATGTGGCATAAGTACGCAAACTTTCTTGCACGAGTTGTTGAAGCGAGTGCAGACTGCGCGCGCCTTGGAGACCTGGAAGTAGATCGGCTCCTCAGTATCGGGGAATTGTGCCATTACAGTAACACCAGGTTCGGTCTGGTACGCCAGCCCAAACTCAGAGTTAGCACGATCAAGCACCAGCTGCGCTCGGCCTGACGATTCGACATCGTGACTGACGGTAAATGATTGCAATTGCCAAGTAACCGGGCCCTGATCATTGTCGAGGGATAGAATTGAAGAGGTCATGGCTGCTGATAGACCTGGGTACTGGAGAATAGTAAGTTATACGAGATCGACGACGGAAGCCTTCAGATTGTAAGTAACAGTAGGTAATAAGGTTTAGCTGGACTTAGAACTGGAGTATGTTAGAGTCCTGTCAACGTACATATTGGTGAGATGGTACCTGAGCGGTGAGAGGTGAGACTCCGATAGGTAAGTGAGTCCATAACATGGTTTCTGCATCAAGATGAGGTGAGAGAGAGACTCCACTACCCACTGTCAATGTTTCGGGGTAACTTATTGATTGTGAGAGAAAAAAAAACCTCCTAAAAACTTAGTGCTTGGCAAGCACAGCTATGGCAGAAGCAATCTAGACACTCGTGCTGCCCCTCGCAGCACCATACATAAGGATCCCAATGACACCAAACATTGGCATTGATTCATTACTTTTCAATTTAAAAAAAACTTTTTCACCTAAACCTCCAACCCATCTACTCCTGCCAACTCTCCCACCCCTCCTCCCTCCACACCCCACTCTTTCCACCTTCCTTAAATACCACTCTCACCCCATCCACTCTCTGGAATCGATCCACCGCCTTGCACATGTCAACCACACTCAGCGCCGCACCCATAACCGCCGTCAGTGCTTCCATCTCCACGCCCGTCTGTCCCGTACACTGGACTTTGGCTTCGATTTTCACGCCTCCATGTCCGTCGGAGAAAGGGGCAAGTTCGACGCTGACATGGGTTAGTGGGATGGGATGGCATAGGGGAACTAGATCGGGGCATTTTTTGGCTGCCATTATGCCTGCTATGCGGGATACGCCTAGGACGTCGCCCTTTTTGGCGGTGTTGGAGCGGATGAGGGAGAGAGGGGTTGAGTTTGTGAAGTGGACCGAGCCGATGGCAATGGCGGTGCGGATGGTGTGCTGTTTCGTAGATACGGATACCATGTGTGCTGAGCCCGAGGGGGTAAGGTGTGGTAGGTATGGCTCTGGTAATTCTCTCCCGTCGTCTTTTTCCTTCTCTTTTTGCTGTGATGCGAGGTCGAGATCTGGTAATATGGATCGCGAAGAGGTCGAGTACATTTTGCGCGCAGTGGAGTCATGAAAAACTTGGCTGTCTAAATCTCTGTGTAGACTTGGTCTCTTGTTCGTGCTTGAGAGCGTCGTTGGTAGCGGCCTGGCTTCTGCTTGCCCTTGTTGTGACGGCACCTCGGACTCCGTCTCACTGGTCAAGAATCCCAGGCCTTCAGCTTGAAACTCATCCCAGTTTATTGCTCCCTCTGCATCTCCATGCATTGCGCCTCTATTATCAAAGACTTGGTACCACCGCACTGCCATTCGTTCCGCAGCTTCGTTGCTGAGATCGTGATCGCGAACCATTCGATCAAGTACAGCTTGAATTCGCCCATCCATAATGTCTTTCTCTACCTGACCAATGGTGTCAAATCGGGTCTGCCATTTCTTTACCAAGATCTTGAGCCACGTCTGCAGTGTCGCTTTGTTCTGGCTGGTCCATACATCATATGGCAGCGTGTCGATACGCGGATATGAGTTTTTGAGGCGCTGAGCCATTTCGAACACATATGATTGAAGTTCTGGGACCGATCCCTCAAATATGACAATGAGATTCTCGTCAATAGGAATAAACCCGGAAGTGGGAACCTGCAAACGCAGGCTATCACTCGGCCTAGATGCAGTAGAAATGACCGAATTCATGTCTTT
This sequence comes from Bipolaris maydis, assembly GCF_028858645.1. Classification (NCBI taxonomy): domain Eukaryota; kingdom Fungi; phylum Ascomycota; class Dothideomycetes; order Pleosporales; family Pleosporaceae; genus Bipolaris; species Bipolaris maydis. The sequence continues at coordinate 2,659,897 of NW_027093857.1, read as the reverse complement.
GCCATTTGTGTCTTGGTCTTGGTCTTCGGACCTTGATCGAGATACCGAGCCTATTCCAGGCCTCTGCAGTTGTATAGTGGTACCCTCCTTTACCTGTGCTGTTGCCCGTATGTTCTCGGAATTAAGACCTGTACTTTGTAGCTTTGGCTCCCCCCAGCCCCTGCCAACCATCTTCATTGCTTGGTCGAGTATTAAGTCCAAACTCTTCGAAGTAGGCTGATTCTCCCGATCATTGGCGTCCACGGTTTTAGGAATCCTCTTGGCCTCCGGCTCTTCATTCTCTTCAAGCTGCTTCAGTAGCAAGCGCTTCTTCGACAAAATCGCTTCCTTTCGTGTTTTGATTTCTTCCAGTTGTTGAGCTTGTTCGCGAATTTCGTTGACTTGTTGCTTATAGGTATGAAGCAGTCGGTCGACCTCGTCAATCTCTTGCACATGCCTGATAGTATCGATTGTTACTCCGCTCGACTTTCCTGCACTCGTTTCGGCCAGCTTCCCCTCTTCGCGCCGTGTTATGCGAGCCCGCAACTTATCAATCTTATCCTCGGTCTTCTTCAACGCCCTCTGGATCTCGGAAGGTATCTTGACCTCCTCTAGGAATGCTTTGAGAGTTTTTATTTTTTCTGCCTGGCGTTGCAGCATTGTATCTTTATTCTTTTCTGCTGCATCTTGTCGTATTCGATCGGCAATCATTTGAGCGTCTTTCATGATCAGTCTGTGGTCCACTCCCGTTAATCCCCGAGTCAAGGTTAGCAGCTTAGAATGGGCTTTCACATTGAGAAATTTGAATCTTGTACCAGTGCCAGACTTGAGCTTCGTGTCCGCAACCATTCTCCAGTATATATCGTACTTTCTATCAGTCAATCCATACTTCCGTCGCACTTCCTCAAGGTTCGGTGGTAGAGTGCCTTTTCCGGGGCCGAACTGAGAAACGTTGTCTAACATGTTCACGTATCCGTCACCATGCTTGAGCTTGATCCGTGATCTAGGATGTGTCCCTTGCCTCCGAGGTCGCTGTGCAAGTGGCTTGGAAGTGGAGAAGGCCCGAACAATGTTTGTGGACTGCAACGTTGAGGAATGCAGATGCAGCATTGAGGCTTGAAGAACGTTTGACGCTAGAGAGAATATATGGGAACTCTTTGCACTCGGATGCAGGGTTTGTAGAGGAGATGGTCGCCATGAACCTACGTCTGCCAATGGCTTTGCACCTACATGCAGTCAGCAATGCACATCACACACACACATACAAAAATGATATGTAGACATAAAAGAGAATGTCATTCGAGTATGTAGTTGGGGCACGATGATGCGCCAAGAGATAATATAGACTCACAATGAAGGAGAACGCTCAAAACTCCATTCATGTAACGGCCGTCATATCACAACAAGCCTCCAAGCGATCTGAGATGATTAAGAAGAGGAAAAGGGGACCACGATCACCCACCAATTAAGATCATAGGCCTGTTCTCCATGCTGGCGAGATCTTCCAGATCAGCGTGCTTTTCTGCTTTGCGCTTTACAGCTGCTCCCACAACTTCGAGCAATTCGCGTTCTCGCTGGCCCCAGCCAAGTATAGTATCATCGCTCAGACGGCCATCATGACGGTCCATTTCGACTTTCCTGATACGTTCAAATGCTTCTTGATCGATGGGTTCACCGTTGTTACCCTGCCGCAGTACGTCGCGCAACGATACCTCGGCGTTTCCATGTAAGCACACCTTCAGATTGCCGTCACTTGTTATGCGCAGTCGATTACAAGAGCCGCAAAAATCGTTGGTCATGCTTGTAATGAAGCCGACCTTGCCTACAAAGCCAGGGACCTCGTACGTCTTGCTTGTGTCGTTCTTGTGACCCGGAACTGGCCTGAGCCCTGGATATTTTACGCGGATGATGTCCAACATTTCTTGGAAGCTGATCATCTTGTTCTCACTCCACTTGTTACCGCCAAAGGGCATGTATTCTATGAAACGCACTTCAATGTCTTTCTCGCGGCCCATCTCAACAAAGGGTAGGATCTCGCGCTCGTTCAGGCCACGCATGACAACACAGTTGACCTTGAGTTTCACGTTTGCTCCCAACTTGTTCATCTCGAGTATGCGGTCGATCGACTTCATGACCGCATCGAAACCTTTTCGCCTCGTCATGATCTGAAACTGAAACGGATCCAAGGTATCTAGACTCAGATTGACGCCTGTCAAACCAGCCTCGACCATGGCGTCGAGTTTCCGGTGCAGCGATATGCCGTTGGTGGTGAGGGCGAGCTCGCGCAGGCCTTTGGGGCGCAGACTACCGATTTGCTGCATGAGAGGCACTATGTCGCGGCGAACGGTGGGTTCACCCCCGGTAAGGCGGATCTTAGTCACACCTTGCGACACAAATAGCGACGAGAGGTAGAAGATTTCGGGTGTGGTGAGCATGTTAGCGGACGGCGACAGCGGAACGCCCTCTGTTCTTCGTCAGTTAATTTTTTTGTCGAGTCGTGTTCAAGGCACACCTTCAGGCATGCAGTACAGACATCGCAGATTGCAGCGCTCTGTGATGCTGATGCGCAGATAGTCATGCTGCCGGTTGAACGTGTCGGTCAAAAAGGCAGAGAAAGGCTTCGCGTTCTTGATTGCTGCTCTCCGGTCCTCGCCGCCCGATCGCTGTGGTATCGGTACCGGGTCGATACCTGGGAGAAACTCGGAAGCAGACTCTCGTGTTTCTGTATCTGTCGCAATACATCTTGTCCGTATGGCGGAAATGGGCGATCGTGCAGATAGTTCGCCACGGCCAGCGACTCTTCGCAATGTTTGGGGACCCGCCCGTACCCTAGCCATGTGCGCCATCATACCGAGTCGAGTCTGGAGAAACCGTGCCCAACATCTGGAGGGGCGAACATGGGAAAGCTATATAAGCCAGTGGGCAGTAGGGCGGAGACGACTGAGATGTGAACTGGTTTAGTGGGCTGTCCGAGGCCCATGCAGGGATCTGTAGTCGCACTTGGCAGCATTACTAAGGATTGTGCTCGCAACTGGTGGGGTATCTTCGCCAATGACAATCTGTTGATAATCGTATTCATTCAAGTCTGTTGCCACAGCGCCGTAGCCTACCTATTGTGCAGAGTGACATGTTCTCTCAAAGACTGACAGTGTGCAAAAATGAGTTTTGTAATATGACGCAACGATTCCGGCCTTACCCCTCTATGCCTGTCTTCATCATGTACAGTAGTGCTCGACAAAACACCAATACTAACTTACACAGTATCCGTTCAAGAAATGTTTACGCAAGTCTTACGTTCTTTTGTTATTTTTCACCAACTCGGCACTTGCACCTGACACACTACGTTCTTCGCCTTTCCCGTCTTTCATATTTCTTAACCAGAGCTTCGAATCTTTTTTTGCCTCGCTGCGACACGAATCGTAGCCGGGCATTGCATTGTCTTTGTAGACTTGCGCGCGCCGCTATCCGCTTGGCCTTGACTTTCCCCGCCAGTTTCTTTTGGATGGGCATGCAATAATCGCTGTGCGTCATCTTGACAGGGACACCACTTGTGGCCAGCTGTTGTTGATCCTGGTCGTGATATCTTCTCGTAGTGGGCATGCCTCCTCGCTCCCACACCATCTCCGGATGCCACTCCAAGCAACTCCCACACGTGATCTTCAAACATGGCCCTTCATAGTCGATATCATTCTTCCGCTTCCCTGTCCGTTTTCGTTGTATACCACCGTAATGAAAGCGGTAAAGCTTCGTATTACAATCTCTGGTTGTGCTTATCCTGCGGACACATTTCTTTTTTGTTGTGGGTTGATTGCTCTGGACATTGGAAGGATTGTAGGCATTCCAGATATGCTTTGGTATGATTATCTTCAACCCCATGATAACGTCTGTGGCAGACAGAGGACTGCTCTTTGCACAAAAGCACGAATGCGATCCAAAAGCATTCGTCTGATCGGCTTGCTGCACGTTCTATGTATATGTGCGCAAGCGATTGTCAGTCTCACGCTTGTGGTTTCATTTGCTCCTCATTGTTCTCATCCGCGTGACAAAGGATGAAGTACTTCCTGCGACTAACCAGACATTGTATGGAAGACGGACCCAGTAGAACATCTATTCGGAAAAAATTCAAACAATGTCTTTGATTGAGTCTATGAATCTTGAAAATGCAACGATGCGGCCATGCGCTGTGTAGAATACATGCAGAGATTGCGCTTCCGATTCTTAATCATAACACCTTTCCCAGAGTCCGCCACTTCGAGCAAAATTTTGGCTTTCGACAAACTTGCTCAGTGTGCACCTACCGAAACGGTCCCCGTCACAGAACTCCAGTGGTTGCACGCGGTCATTTACAATAACGCGGACCGATTCTTCTTTCTCGCCCTTGCATTGCAGCTTCTCGACATACAGGCGGGCGGCGAACGGCACTGTCCATGCAGCCGAGTAACCATGAGTCTGCTTAGTGTCTTCAATCGTAGTATTAGACAATGTCTTGGTCTTGTTGTACAGTCCAAGCGCAGCTAGAACACCACTAATGTCATTGTCGTGACTAAAATCAGCATATACTTTGCGGTCCAGAGGGAATGTCTTTGGATCCGAGTCAAGTGTGCGGTTCGTGTTGGTGTTATCTTCAACAGGCTTCTTTGTCAGGCGCGCCAACAGCTCGTTGACGTACCCAACGCCCTGCGTAGGCCCAAGTGGGTTTCCTACACTGTAGCCGTAGTACTTGCCCAGAGTCTGGAAGTAGTCATACTCACGCCATTCCTCGTCTGTGAACAGCTTACAAAACTCTGACAACTGCGCCGAAGGGTGTGCAAGGGTGTCGAAAGGGCACATGTCCATCATGTAGACAATAGAGGTCGCACTAAGATTGGTACCGAGAGCTGAGTTGACGCGATTCTGAATCGGCGGCACAAATTTGGCAGCCCAGATCTTCTGCGCTCGATCCCCCAGGCCATGGTTCGGCCCACCCTCGAAAGCAGGGCAGATATCGTGAGACAGTGTGTTGTTCCAGTTTCGGCCTTCTGGAATAACTAAATCAATCTTCTGGGGCTTTGTGTTCAACGATTGTGCAACGCCCATGAGCCAGCGCTCAGCCGACTCCACGACACGATGCTGGCCGCCCGCGCGGACAAATGGTGTGTTCTCGTCCATGAGTTTCTGGTACCGGCGGTAGAAGTGTGCGCCCGAGTTCACCATCTCTTGCCTTCCAGCATCCGTCAACTCATCCGCACCCAGTGCATAATCATAATCCTTTAAGAACTTGAATGCATCCGGGTACGATGTGCTCGTGTTCTGGATTTCGGCAATTAGGAGGTGGTAGGCTATCGATTTGCCAAACGTCGGGTCGCGGCCACCATGGCGGGAGAGGACGTTCGCGAAGGTGACTTCGCAGCCTTTGGGAGGAGCAACGTCTATCTCTGAGGGCACAGAATACCAAAGGGAATACTGGCCAAGGTAATGGGTTGTCTTGGGGCTGCAACGGTAGCCCTCGTCGATGGTGTCGCAGGACTTTGAGGTTGAGAATGGGAATAAGCTGATGGCAATTAGTGGAGGAGAACGGAAAGAATGGTCAGATGGCACATACTTGAAGAAGCCGTAGACGACTACACAGGCGCCAACTGCCTGAATTGCACGGCGACGTAGTCCTGTTGCTTCATTGTGGCGTCGCGACGGCTTTGACGTCAGCAGTTCCTTCTCGCTCATGGGCAGAGATGTATAGCTCTGGGGTCGGTTTCCGCGCATCCTGTTCCAAGGTTGCGACATGTATAGAGTGGTGGTGTATGTGGTAGTGCTGGACCGTCTTCAGCTGGACAAGTATGAGAGAGATGCGGAAACTGAAACCGTGACGCCTGTGCCGACCCAAAGGCAAGTCTCAGGACGCGCCAAGGCACCGTCTCTCCAGATTCCTGGCAAACAAGGCGCGCAACATCATTGTATGGAAAATGATGTGCAGCGATCCACGACCGGTGGAGACCAACATGGTGCTATTCACGGACAATGAGGTTACCCTGCTCTGGGCAATCAGTCGTTGCAGGGTGTTCGTGCCAAGACCGCTAGGGCAGCCGAATCAAAGCTTCGAGAAACCTCAACGCTCCCTATAGACGTTGACTTTACCTTTTTGTCGGTGCTAGGTAAAAAAATACACATCAACAAGGTCCACAAACGCTCTTGACGCTCTATCGGTACGGCGATACGGCGATGGCCGTAGTGCAGCCCGGTGTCGGATAATGCATGCTGCGGAGCGATGTAACGCCGTTCGGTCAGCACAAGATAATCGGCAACGCATCTCCTCATTGGCTATTACCCCGTCTTTTGACTGGGAACATATCTCCCTATCTGTAGTAGTAGGGTCCCTATCAAGCTTCGTCAAGCTTTAGCCACTCTGGTGGACATGCCTACTTCGGATAGCTGTGGGACTTGCCGCATGGCTGACGAAACCCGTCCCGTAGTATCTCCGCTGTCAAGGGACATTGTTCTTAAATAGTGTCGGCCTTTGCCTCACTCCAGCACGCGACCTTTTGACACTCTCACTGCGGGTTGAGCAGACACCATGAAGCCCAGCGAGCGACAAACTCTCGACGATGAGGCCCAGCTGCAAGGTACGTTTGGAACAGGCGTCATACTTCGGGAATATACATTGATTTAATCTTTCTACACAGCGCTTGGCCACAAGGGCGAGCTGCAACGCAACTTCAGTCTCTTGTCCATGCTGGGCCTGGCTTTCGCCATTCTGAATTCATGGACTGCCCTCTCTACGTCGCTCGGGCTTGCCTTGCCATCAGGTGGCTCAACAAGCGTCATCTGGGGTCTTCTCACAGCCGGGATTTGTAACTTAGCCTTAGCTTCGTCGCTCGCCGAGTTTCTCTCCGCGTATCCTACAGCCGGTGGACAGTAAGACTCGGCCGAGCACTGGTCTTGAATTACGCTAACCCAAGCAAAGATATCACTGGGTTGCTGCCATTACTCCGAAGAAATGGGTTCCACTCGCATCCTTCATCACTGGCTGGATTAACGTGTCAGGCTGGGTTGCCCTGACCACTTCCGGAAGCCTCCTTGCTTCGCAACTCATCTCTGGTCTTATCGCCCTTTGGCATCCAGACTTTAGTTTGCACCCGTGGCAAGTCTGGCTAATCTACGTAGCCTGGACCCTCATTGCATTTGTCATCAACGCCTTCATGAACAGCCTGCTGCCCTATGTCAACCGAACAGCATTTATCTGGTCTATCGGTGGTTTTGCAATCATCTGCATCACCGTTCTGGCCTGCGCTTCTCCCGACTTCGCTTCCGCCGAGTTCGTCTTCACTAAGTTTATCAACGAGACGGGCTGGCCAGATGGCATTGCTTGGCTTCTTGGATTGCTCCAGGGCGGATTTGGCTTGACCGGCTACGACGCCGTTGCCCATATGATTGAAGAGATTCCAAACGCGTCAGTCGAAGGCCCAAAGATTATGATCTACTGCGTCTTTATCGGCACTTTCACCGGCTTCATCTTCCTCATGGTTTTGCTCTTCGTTTCTGGAGGTGATGCCGCATCAATCATCTCAGCAGCACCCGGCCCACTCCTGCAAATCCTTTTCAACGCAACGAAAAGCCGGGCGGGAGCTACTTGTCTCTTGATGTTCCCATTGGTCTGTATTCTCTTCGCAGAAACTGCCATCATGACTACCTCAAGTCGCATGACTTATGCGTTTGCTCGTGACGGAGGACTACCATTTTCAAAGTTCTTCGCAAAGGTGCATCCGCGACTTGGTCAACCACTCAACGCATTGATCCTGGCCGCTACTTTGACGATTCTCTTTGGCCTGATCTTGATCGGCTCCAGCAGCGCTTTCAACGCCCTTATTTCTGCATCTGTCGTCGCTTTGGGTGTGAGTTACGCCATACCCGTTGCCATCAATCTTGTCCGCGGTAGAAAAATGCTGGGATCTAGACCTTTTGCCATGCCAGAACCTCTTGGCTGGGCGGCAAATATTATTGGTGTTGCGTATACCATTGTTACCACGGTGTTGTTCTTGTTCCCACCGGCGTTACCCGTCACAGCTTCAAATATGAGTAAGTATTTTTTCGATATGCTTGTAAGTGTTTATCTAACTGTATCTAGATTACTGTGTTGTCGCATTCGGCATCATCCTCTTCATCAGTACGTTCCAGTGGTTTGTAGATGGCCGCAAAAACTTTACAGGACCAAGAACAGATATGGGGCTTGAGGTTCTCGAAGCTATGAGGACTCATGAGCAGGATGGCGTGGAACCTGGACTGCCAAAAGCTGCCGATGATAAGGCAGATCCGCATACGATTAAGCCATAATGGGAAAATCACCTCCACTCTTGAATTCTATTCTTCTAAGATCAGAAATTTTGTACATTAATTCTTAGATCATCACTCTACATCTTCACGTGTTTGCTGGTTGTGAAAGGAGATTTTGTAGAGACGTTATTCATTCCATAACGCATGATTTATTCAGCCCTAATGACCAGTGTTTGGGCATGAGGCAATCGCTATTTTCTTCAATTCAAAGCTATACAGTCATCATGCTCATGATAGTGTATATGCCGAAATCTTGATTTCTTGACATTTCATGTCCCTTATCTATATCTGGTTTGCCGCACTGTAAGTTGCACGGAAAGGTTCCGCGAACAATTGCCGATGACGGAATGTGGAGTGACCCCGCGTCCTACGCGTCTTACTAGCCGCAAGATCATACCTCAGTAACTATTTATACCAGATTACATGTTTCTTGTACAAGCAACATATTGCACAATTGAACATTCGCAATGGCTGCTACCAAGGTTGCTCTTATCACGGCGAGCTCAGCGGGTCTGGGAGCCCAAATCGCCCGGGCACTCGCACCAGACTTCCGCGTCGTACGTTGAAACAGCTAATTCAGCCGCTGAGATATAGAAACTAACAAAGTCAGGTGATAAACTACTCTTCCAATTCAGACCGTGCGCAGTCCCTCATCAAAGAACTCACATCCATACCTGGCAGTTCCTCGGAGGCAAACCGACGCTTCCACCTCGTCCAAGCGGACATGTCGTCCAAGCCCTCCGTCCAGAGTCTCGTCAAAGAAACGCTCGAGAAAATGGGCAGACTAGATGTCGTAGTTTCCAACGCCGGCTGGACTCGCATGACGACCTTTACAGACATCGAGCAGCAAGTCAACGACGAAGACTGGGACAAGTGCTTCACCATGAACGTCAAGACGCACTTGTGGCTCGCATATGCCGCCAAAGATGCCTTGGCAGAAACAGAAGGCACATTCATCTCGACAGCGAGTATTGCCGGTGTCAAGCCCAGTGGAAGCAGTGTTCCCTATGCCGTCACCAAAGCCGCGCAGATTCACCTCATGAAAAGTCTGGCTATTATCCTAGCGCCCAAGATTCGGGTAAACAGTATTAGCCCTGGCATGCTGTTGACGGAGTGGGGTCTCAAGTTCCCAGAGTCGAAGCGCACTGCTTCTATCAACAATACAAAGTTGAAGAGGTTGGCAACAGTGGAGGATTGTGCCGAGCAGGTGAGGGTGTTGGCGCTGAGTCGGAGTATGACGGGGCAGAATATTTGTATTGATGGGGGGATGTCGGTATAGTGGGTAGTATGAAGTAAGTGCATGGGGATTTTGTGCACAAGAGGCTTCTTCTGGAAGATGGTATATGGAACTTCTGCTCCAAGTCGTTATATAAATGAGATATGATTTATGCGCGGAAATTCTCATTACGGTACCCAAACCTCTCATCGTACCTAGTGATATTTCTGTTCACCCTCGTCTCCCGCGTTGGGTCTAGGGTCGTTTTAATCACCTCTCAATGAAGCGACCGCGTCTTCATCCTTGTGGTACAGATCTTTGAGGTATTTCCTAGAGGCTCTGGAAACCTCCACAGTTGCCTGAGCGTGCTTTTGCTTGGTAACGATGCAACCGCGATTGTCTCTTTCCCCGCCGGTTTCTATCAATGACACGGCAATATGGAAGGCTGGAGCAGAAAAAGGTTGGTATCTATACACTGGAAGAGATACGAGGCAACCTGTAATGTACCATTTCTTATCTCACGCCCATTTCATTGCAGCGCCTTGAGCTCTTTGCAATCTTCGATATATGTTCGCGTTTTGTTGTGCACTCTAATCTCGCCCTCCATTTTGCTCTCTAGTTTTTGGAAAAACGACTCCCAGACTTCTGCTCTGGCCTTGTCGAAGAATGCTGGGCAGTATGTCGTCAGATTGATTCTTGACATGAAAGCTTCGTCAAACATGCCCACTCTGTTTATGGTGAGAAAGAGGATCCCCTGGTAGTAATCCATTGCGCGCCAAGTACACTGATCAGTTGAGCAGTTACGTGACAGAGACTGTGTCGCTACGACGGTCGAACAATGACAACAATTACATACATAGATCCCAGAATTATTCTTCCTGTATCCAAAAAGACTTATATGAGATCAGGTAAGTGCAACCCCTTATAACAGTTTTTATAGTCTTGCAGACCGAAGCCTGACATCTATTATTTAAAACAGTTTTTCACGCTGGCCACAATACACTCTGCCATTCTTCTCCGATAGCTCTAAGCCTTGCATCCAATGTATCCTTTCCCTGTCCAACATATAGGACCTTTGAGTAGGCGGACTCTCCCCAGAAGCTCCAGGTCGTATTCGCAGGCACAAAGACGACATCACCCACACTTAGACTTAGCTTCTCATAGAAGCCCTGCACTTCCACCCCAATTAGCCCATCTACAACTTCAAGCGCTGTGTGGCCAGGCAAGAACCACGTCAAAGGCTCCGCACCAGTAGGTAGCTTAGACATGGTGATTGTGCCCTCAGTAAAGTTGCCATCGGACTGTGTGGCGGTAATGAAGGGCTCGATCACAAAATACGAGGCGTTGTCTGCAGACGAGGCGAGGATCTTGGGACCATAGCCCTTAGCCACGAAGAAGGGCGTCTCGCTGTTGGCAGCGAGCTCGTTCGTTCCATTCCTCCACGGGGCATCCTTGTTGCCACTCATGCCGTTTGCATCAAAGTCCATGGGCGGACTGAACTCTAGCTGCGCCCATACGTCGTACGACTGTAGCGCGCTGATGACCGCTGCATCGCCACCAGGACTGGTAAAGTTTCCCTGGGGGAATGGTGCCGAGGTCGAAGAGGAGTAATTTGCTGAGGCGAGGAAGTAAAAGAGATCTTCAAAACCGCCAGGTTGAATGACGCCGACCATTTCAGTGAAGGGATCGAGGATCTGAAATGTGTGCGTTGTATTGTGCGGGACTGCACCGTAGTCGCCGGGTGTGAAGAGACGGCCAGCAGTGCTGTTATCTTTAGAGGCCCAGAGGGCGAAGCGACCGCGGAGGTTGTAAAAGTTCTCATAGTGGGCTTGATGAATCTATAAGACGTGGTTCAGAATTTTCTCTGTCTGTGTACATAGAGAGGACATGACCTACGTGAGGAAGCACACCCAGCTCGCTGCTGGCGGGTGCCGCAGTGCTAATTAGCGTAAAGGCATAGTCTGAGGAAGGCCCTGTGACTGGGAACCGGTAGACCTGGGAGCCAATACGCACACCATCGAGCGTGTATGCGCGGACGGCGTAGGGACGGACATAGTCTGGGACCTGGGTAACTACGAGGCTGCTGTTATCGTGTTTCGAAATGCTTTGGCTAGCCGCGACAGCTCCAATCAAGGTAACAATAAAAATTGAAAACATGTTCAAATAGGTACAAACTGCCAAAGCAGTAACTGATTAAATCGGGCTCTTGCTCTCTTTTACACTCCTTGAATCAATTGCGCTCGGCAGTTTTGTCGGCACTCCTTGAATCAATTGCGCTCGGCAGTTTTGTCAGCACTAGAACTTCTCACCACACCTTTGCTGACCTTGGTACCGACTGTATCCGTGACCTTTCGAAGGGATTCTGCTGAGGCCATGCAAGACACGGTGTTTTGCATTGCCGCTTGCTAACCTGATATCCGAGTGGGGCTGGTAGCCTACGTAGGCTCATGATCTACATAGTAAAGTTTGCAAACATGGACTCCACAATTGTTCGATATTGGTATACGTAATCGGAGAGTGGACCTAGTGGCGGGAGACTCACAACCTTGGCCAGCTAGATTGCGCGGCGCTGTTCTAGGCAAGCCTCTCGCCTCTCTCGGGCAATCCGTGAAACCCGATAGTAGTATCCCGCCGGATGTTCCGGCCGGAACCCAACACCGCTAACACGAAATACGCGGACAACTGTAGAGCTTTTTTGTACCAATCACACATTCATTTCAACGTTTAGATCCAAACTCGATGTACAAAATGTTTGAGAGCCAATCATTAAGTCGGAATTCTCTACGGGACACTGCAAATATTTTTGACTGTGGAGGAAGAAGGCCACCATCATTGCATTTATAGATGCTACAGAATTGGGCGTGGCTGTACAGGAATACATCTTGCATGTCGCGACAGAGGCTCTAATGTCCGCGTCACCTTCTTCACTACCGATCTTCCAAACTTTCAATCTAAGATGATGGCTGCGGTGCTGTTTCGAAACAAGCTCTAGCTGGTGAACAAAATCTGATAACAGGGCTTCTTGCTTGAAGTTTTTCAAGCTTGTCGCTCGGGTAGCCTAGTGACCATGGGCGACGTATATCGAACGCGTCAGCTTAGATGCAGGTTGTGACAGAAGATTCCCAATATCTCTATCACATCGCCGTAGTAGTGAGAAGTTCATGCCCAGAAGATACTGCTTTTCAGTTATTCTGACTCTCGCTCAATAGTTTTCATTTATTCGTACCTTCATCATGAGGGTCGTCTCATCATTCGTTATAACCTCAGCACTTGCGGCTCGTGTATTGGGCGCATCTAATAGCTCATCTGGTCTTCTCTCGTCCGATCCTGGTACGTTGCTCTTGTCGCTGGCACGTATCTTGCTAACGTCTATTTTAAGACCGTTTGGGCAACTTCGCTAAGGCCTATCAAAAAGCCAAAGCGTTTGTGGCCCAATTGACCAACTCACAGAAGATCTCTATTATCACCAAGGGCGATGTTACCTCAAACTCTTCCTCGACTTCCAAAGTCTCATGGATCGCTTACACAACCAAAGATGCTATCGCAGGCATGAACTCTGCAGGTGTCATTGGTGGAGGCCGACATTTCCTGCTCAACGAGCAGGAGACAAACCGAACAGCAGGACTGGGTGGTTCTACAACCATTGGTTACTCCAGCAACGTTGACGACAAGACAATCCACGAGTTGTACCTTTGGCCATTTGCAGATGCCGTGAGGTCAGGTATGGCTGCAGTAATGTGCTCAATGAACCGTGCCAACAGCACATACTCATGCGAGAACAACCGCCTGCTCAATGAGCTTCCAAAGGATGAACTTGGGTTCCCTGGGTTCGTCTGGCCTGATGTGGGAGGCCAGATCACAGCATTCGGAGCTGCTAATGGATGATCTGATTACGGCTCATCCAGTCTCTGGTCGGAGTCGACCATGGAGGCAGGCATTGCTAACGGCTCTCTTACACAAGTTCGTCTCAATGATATGGCCATGCGTAACGTTATTCCTTACTATTTAGTTGGTCTGGACGATGGAATGTTTCCATCGAAGGCCGAGATCACCGAGTACCGCGAAGTACGGGCAAACCATAGCAGACTGATTCGCAATATCGGCGCAAACTCCCTCGTCCTGCTCAAAAACTCGAACAGCTCAAATGCCGGTGTTCCCCTTGAAAAGCCACGCATTGTTAGCATCTTTGGTGCTCATGCTGGACCTGCCATGGCAGGTCCCAATATGGCCTTCGGTGTGCAAGGTACCGAAGGACCAACCTACCAAGGCCATTTGGTTTCTGGGTCTGGTTCTGCTCAATTGTCACTCAGTTACATCAGTACACCTTACCAAAGCATCATGAATCGCACTATCAATGATGGCGCCATGCTTTGGTGGGTCATGAACGACACATACTCATCCTCATCTAACTCGGGAGGTATGGTTAATGGCTCACCTATGTCTGGAACGAACTGGAATGGGGGAGGCAACTCTACGGATAGCGGTATGGGCGGTGGTCCAAGCATGGACAGTGGCGTGAGTATGGGCGGAGGAGCCGGTGGTGCTGGCATTGGACAGTCTGGCACTTCCACAAGGCCGTCCTTCAGCAATTACGCCTCAGTTTCAGAAGTATGCATAGTCTTCTTGAACTCTTTCTCTGGTGAAGGTGCAGACCACACAGAGCTCTTCAACAAGGACCAGGACACAATGGTCACAACCATCGCTTCCGAGTGTAACAACACTATTGTCGTCATCAACACCCAAGGCCCCCGTTTGATGGAAGCATGGATTGATAACGAGAATGTGACTGCTGTTTTGTATGGCGGTTATCTCGGGCAGGAATCTGGCAATGCGATAGCTGACGTACTTTACGGCGATGCCTACCCAAGTGGCAGACTGATCAACACGATCGCGAAGAACGGAAGCGACTATCCGGTCAAAATCTGCTATGACGCCGACTGCGACTTCAACGAGGGCGTACACATCGACTACAGGCACTTTGATAAGTACAACAAGACAGTCCGCTTCCCTTTCGGATATAGCCTTTCTTACACTTCTTTTGAGTACTCACGAGTCCAAGTCAGCAGTACTGATTCGTCCGCATTGGCAAGCACGTATCCTACAGGAATTGCTACCCTCGGTGGAAAGTCTGATCTCTTTGACAATATTGTCTCTATCGATTTCACACTCTCCAACACAGGCGAAAAGGCAGGCACAGAGGTTGCTCAGCTCTATGTTGAATACCCGGCTAGCGCTGAGCAACCTCCTAAGCAGCTACGTGGATTTAAGAAATTTGCTCTCGAAGCTAGCGTTTCGACTAAAGTCACCTTCGAGATCCGCCGCAGGGATATTAGTTACTGGGATGTCCCAGCACAAGATTGGGCACTTGCTAAGGGCGATTACACTTTTTACGTGAGCTCAAATTCGCGCGATAGCAAGGGAACCGTAACATCACTGTTTAAAGGTAGTACGCACTCACGGAATGTTCATGTCGTTTCTATGGCTAAAATCAGGTTAAATGGATAGTTTGGGAAGTTTTGTATTTGCTAGTGTACTTCGAGGGTGTTTAAGGTTAGAAGCCTATTCCTCGCCATATTTACGGGCTGCTGAGTAGGCCGTGCCATATCTTCTAGAGCCTATCCCCTCACGAAGATACTTAACAACTTAGATAATAGAGCCTTTTATTATATTGCATCTGGTAGTATGCCAGGATGATGCCTCTGGATAATTGCTGTCTTTTGGTCGGTCGCATGACCTTACGTCTTGCAACAATTGTGGACATTTCGTGCCTTTGAATAGTGATAGCGTCAGGAAACCAAGTTAATTATCTGTATCGATACTTTCCTCATCAGATGTAAATGTAGCTTGTTTTGTAGCCCTTAATTAAAGTTAGGTTCTCACTTAATGAAACACTTTTGTTCACAGATAGTAAAACCAGAAAAAGCGACAAAATAAGCTCTCACACGTAGTTGGGTTTTTATCTCAGCAGTTCCTGCTAAGTCCAATAGTAACTTAGTTCGGATCCTTCCCGGATATGGGTCGTGTCGAACGCTCAGCCGTTACACTACCGTGCGCGCAGCCTGCGACTAAAACACTGTACGCAGCTATAGGAGTAATTGTTTAGACTACTAAGACTAATCTAGTAAGTTTCCCGCGATAACAGCTCTTATGTGAGCATCTATAGCCTCGGTTAGTGTGGGTGTTGCATGCACTGACCTGTTGCATGCACTGACCACCTACGTACAGTGGCCCGTTACACTTTCATACTAGCGTAGAATAGAACTTCGAAAGAGCACCTCCTCTATACAGAAATAAGAAGCTCCGAAGATAAAGCCGGTGAAACCTCTAGTGATATTGGCCGGCGTATGCGCCGGACCAAGCGTCCGATCTCTCCACATTCCGACAGATACTATCCTTCTTACGTGTGCTTTCGCAATTTATTTTAGCTTAGAATCCTACCCTACGTAGTATTCAGACTATAAAACGTGGAATTCTGTGCGCCGCAGAACGACATACAACACCACAAATCGCTCCGATACAACAACATGTTACTTATTCTTACGTCTATACTTTTGTTTCAGCAGGCTGCTGCTCAATACGTGAGTGGTGTCAGTTGGCCTAACTCTTTTCCAAAGCAAATTGCTATTGGCCGCCGCCGCCAGGGGTTGACTACTGCGGAATATCTATATCACCATACCATTGTCCACGGCCAAAAGGCATGGAACGCTCCAGATAGTGTGGACCAACCTCTCGCTTACATCCAAGACCATATCTTCGATTCAGCCTATGGCATCAACACAACGGCTAACTTGCCGCAACCCAACTATTTCGGCCATAATGATATAACGGAGTTATACAGCCGTTCGCAGGACGCTTTCGCCACTCCACCACCAAACAACTATACTATGGACGTCATCGGACCAGATGGCAATGCCTTTAACGACTTTTCAGCCTCCGTTAACATGTACGCCACAGAGGTTTTTGAAAAAGTCAACAGCACTTGTCAGCCTGCTGATTCGTCCTTCAATGCTTTTTACTGGGCCTTTGCAAACAATACCAACGCCAACAGCTCCTCATTCGACAATAGCACATTTGCCGCCACTATCATGCAAACACTCCTTGAGTCCATGCCATCTAGTACTATCTACAACGCTAGTATCCATACTTCAGTACCAGGCCTCGACTCCCGCCCATATTACGGCGGTTTCAACAATCCAACGATCAACGCTGTCCTGAAATTCTGGCTCTGTGATGGCAACCTAAGTGTTTTTAGGTTCAGAAATGCAATGAAAAGCATTATTACAAACAATGATATCTTGGGCGTCAATCTAGATCAGAGTTTTGTTGTCTTTAGTCGCTCAGTACTCATTTACGATCGTAGTACAAAAACTCCCTTTGACATGGAGAGAGCTACTAAAGCTCTTGTTGTTGATCAGTATCGTAGTGACGCTAGTATGAATCCGATGTAAATAGTATTGGCCCACGGGTCTTACTGCGGAGGAAGCGAGTTATCTTCACGCACTATGTATATAATATGAAAGAATTGAGTCCCTTTGTTTGAATTTACTTCAAAAGCACAGATAACGTGCACAAACTATCGAGATCATATGCTTCAGACTTTAAAGTCTTGTTTAGTTGCAGTGATATCGACATGAAGATATTCGCGTTGGACACTTTTGCAATTGAACAGATTACTACAAGCACCTCATAAAACATGCCCGCCTAGAGCTCTATGCAGATATCGTTCATAAGGCAAGAGGACGCTACACACATTTGTTAATTTAAAGCTTAAGTTAGACTTCTACCTACAGCTCTGTACGCAAGTCAACATCCACAGTGATTAAATTCTACCTCCTAGCACTAACAGACGATCTAATTGTGAGAAGCTAGCGTCCTCTGAGTTCCTATGGGTCTCCCTAGTGCCTATTGGACTTGATCGAGCCCTCTTAGTCATACCTGACTTAGCACTGAGAATGTAAGCTCAACGAACACGGCCTTAGCCCAGTAGCTGTTCGTCTGTAGTGAATTTAAAACATTTCATCACTTCTGCTATCGTTGCTCTTAACTAGTGCTTATCATAGCCTTGTTGTCTAACAACGATTATATAAGATTTAGTATAACAGAAAACAACCTTCTCGAATCTAAGAATGCTACCAAGAAATCTATGTATTATCAAACCAGTTAAGCTAAGCACAAGAAAAAGGGGCTGGGATATCTACAACATACCCAGATCAAGTCAGGTACTAGAGTTTCACGCACCAATAGAGCAAGACTCTGAAGGTTTTCATATATTACACGGGATGCCCTGCTCCTCAGTTCGTCTAGACCAGAGGACTGCTTCAACCGCGCCAAGCTCGAGATACCAGGGACTTTTGAAAACAACACCACGATCGCAGATCTGGAAGCAGCAGATTGTATAAAATTATTGATGATGGCAAATGATTCCCAGGTCCTATATAACTCTGGTTGGGATGCTTTTGGAGGAAGCTCTCAGGCCTCGGGTGTGGCGGGCCAATATGCCAGTGTGATCCGAGAAGCGGGTTTGCCCGTATGCTCATATTCGTGTTCGCTCGAGGCTAAGGACCCACCCAAAGGCTGTACGCGTGAGACAATGGAGCTATTTTATTTGTTTATAGTGTGATACGCAAGTGGATCGAGATTCTTCCGCCAGTTATTGAGTCAGACGCCATATTGATCCAAGATTTTCGTTGAGATGACTTGGACGGAACTTTGAAAATGTTCCCGCTAGCACTCGAGATTCTGAAATGACTTTTGTGTAACATCTGAAGTGCCATCATCTTCATTTTCCTTGACGCTATCGACTTGCTGGATGATCCAAGCCGCGTTAAGGAATCAAGTCGGAGATTACTAAACTACTAGTAGAGCCGAGTAGTTATTTAAGTTATCTGACATAATATTATATCATCTGACTACTAAAATCCCGCAGATCCTATAGTCTTCTCGTATTCTTATACGAATACACGTGATATAATCATATTATATAGCCGGTTAAATTCGCCAATTTTAATTCATTATATAAAAATGCACGAGTGGTCGTTATCCATCTGTAAGACACTTTAAATTAACTATCTTCGCTTCTACAATGCATTTTTCACACCCAAGTCCACTTCTTCTTATAGCACTAGCTCATCTTTGTCACGCTAGTGGCAAATTGTGGTTCTGTAACCAAAACGCACCGACTTCAACACTCCAAGCTTGTGCACAAGTTTCTAATGGATACGTGAAAAAGTATACGGTTACTGTTGCAGGGACTGGGAATTCACGTGGCTATCAGACTGTTAATGTAAGAAGCGCAGTTCCTTAAACGTAAACGAGATAAATCTAATACAATTAGTATCGTTGCTGCATACCAGATGATCTACTACCTGTTACACAGTTTTTCGATGGTTGTGAGGCCTCTTATAACGGTGATGGATCTTCTGTAGTTAATTGGAATGGATATTGTTAATCCTTACTGTTTGGCTCCGGCAGGAGTACGGATAGATGGCTCACGTGCTTGCTGCAGCTATTCAGGAAGCTTCTGGCCATGTCTCAGGGTACTGCTTTGGATACATGGTTCAGCTCTGGTGGAATGTCATGTGTATTTTTCAAGTCATTGGAAAGGCATCAGATTGCGATTGCAACTTCGTCGGCAAGGTCTGGTAAGCGGGCGTTTGGTACTGAGATTATAATCATGTACTTAGCACCAAGATAAAACCTTTTCAGTTATCCTATAACTTCTACAGCATTTCATTGTTTTTTTGTCAGACTATCCTAATGATCTACATCTCACAATCTGTAGCTGTCTGAGATCGTCCATTCCTGTTTAATTATAACTTGACGAGACTCATGACTGGCTATCGAAGAGCTCTCACCACGGCAGTACCGTAGCCCATCTCTTGCTTTTGATACCAGAGTAGTTGTTTTAGAGTTTTCTTTCAAATCGCCTTGTATTGATATACTGTGGGCTTGTGATATTGTTTCATTGAGTAAAGCATTTGAGCTTGACTTTCACCTTGTTAGGGGTCTCAGCGCGATGCTTATTCGTGCCCCACTAAGTTCCCCTGTGACTGGATCTAGAGCATATTGTAGAGATAAGCCAGTAGTTTTAAATCCTTGGGCAAACCCCTTGAGCGTGAGTGTTGTGGCAGATATGAGGCTGTAACATAGTGATCAGCTGCATGCTGAGAAGAAGGTTGCTTGGAGAGCCTCTCCTTTCTTCTCGCTTCAATCTCAGCAGAGCAGGTATCTTAGTGAATTTTTGCGCCATTTCGTATAACGCGCTCGCGATTGTCTTCCTCGCCTTCCCGGAAGCACCACACCCCTCGTTAGTAAACATGAATTGGTCATGTCTTATGGTTGGCGTTCTTTTCGGCGTTGCAACAGTGCACTATTTTTTCTTCGGTAGGTGTACCTACAAGGGCCCAGTAGAGTATGTTAAGAAGTCAGTGTAGCATGGGAACTCTAGCGTATTGAACGATATGAATTATCTCTCGATGCGTTGGTTGTATCTGGTATTGTCACTGTACATACTAACAAGCGCAGCTAAGGACTAGCATTGGTTAAGTATGGAGCATCCATCTTTCTTATCTACGCTGAGCTCCAAGTTAACAAGACCCATTCATCCGCCCAGCTATTGTTCCGGATACGTCGCGCCCCAAGGCTGATAGCCATCTTCCTGAAAAATCTTCTCAAGCTGCCGTCTTCTGACCCCGACATTTCCACCATCAAACAACGGAAGACACGCTGCATCCTGTAAAATCTTCGAAAATGGCATATCTTCTGCATAGGATTTCCTGTGCACATCTCCCATTAGTACCTCGATCACACATTGTCAACTTAGACAAATAAGATGAAGTAACTCACATTCCCACAACGCTCATACACCCCAGCACCACCTGAGTGACCTGCTCACTACACCAAATCTTCGCTTCAAGAGCAACTTCCAATCTCGCCTGCCAACCCACCTTCTCCTCTTTACTTTCCAGCACGCACATGGCCTTCCACACCAATACACGAGCAGCCTCAATCTTCATCTTGGCATCAATCAGCCTATCACTCACACTTTGATGTTCCAGCACAGGAATCTTCCCGCCTCGGTTTTCCTTTTTGCAAAAGGTGAGCGCAGCTTCGAATGCGTGACGCATGACGCCAACGCACATTGCGCCGACAATAGCTGCAGACATGCCAAACGTCTGTTCGACTACTTGGGCGCCCTCTCCCGGTTTGGCGAGGACATTGGCGGCAGGGACTCGGAAGTTGGTGAAGCGGGAGTGGGGCCCATTGACGGATTTGTGACCCCCGAGCGAGGGGTCGGCGAGGACTTGGTAGGCGGAGGGGTTGTTAGAGGCAATATCAGAGCGGGTAACCAGGAGGATGAGGATGTTCGAAATGGGGTCTGAAGCGGAGTCTTGGGGGACATCAGGTTTTCCTTGTCGGCAAACGATGCATTGGAGGTCGGCTCCTCGCTGGTCCCAGCCGCCAGAGTTTGTTGTCCATAGCTGGACAACTGTTAGTATGAAATAAAAATTACATAGTTATTGTGATTGAATCAAACAGTTCAAGTAGTTCGCCCAAGACACACCTTTTCTCCATTGATTATCCATTCTTCTCCCTCTAGATACGCTGTAGTCTGCAAGCCTGGTGCTCCTTTCTCCAGCCAATTAGCGGTTCCCTGAGGCTCACTATGTACAAAGCTTGCGAGCCTCTCTCCCGTCTGTTCCAAGAATGGTGCAAGGAATTTCTCATGTTGCTCCTTGCTTCCGGCTAGAATCAAAGGCGTAAGACCCAGTCCAGTACCCAAGATGGTGATTGCGGTACTTGGCTCTACAGCATGGAGCTCTTCTATCACAATGGCTGCGTCGACGAGTCCAGCAGAAGTGCCGCCTAGGGGTACGGGAATTTGGCCCTTGATAAGACCTGCAGATACGGCGGTCTGATATATGGGAAGAGTGGATTGAAAGCGCTCTGTCTGTGTGGTAAGGTGGGAGTAATAGGTCGGAGCCTTAGATAGAACAGTGTCAGCGAAGGCGTGGACATTGGCCCGGAGCTCCTTTTGTTCAGGTGTGAGGGAGAAATCTATCATGATGGCTGTATTCTGTGATCAGACGCCTTTTTTTCAAACACCCTTCCTCCGACCAGTTAATCTCCAAGGCCCATTTATATAAAATGGATCATGAGGCGTTCCATGTGCCAGCTTATTAAGCTAATGCGGTCAGCTACATCCCGTGTCCAATGATTTCAGAGGATCTTATTCTTGGCCGGACCTTTGTCCTCATTTGATCTGAGGTCACAAATGAGAATGGAAAACGCGGATGCTTGCGAAAGAAACGGGGTATCTTATTGTAACTCCTGGGTCTAGGCCCTTATTGTAATGCCGGCATATCATCATCGCAAGCCAGAAATGTCTCTTGACATTGAATGAACACGGGCTTCAAGCTCCTTTTTCTTCTTCTCTAGCTGGCGTGCTTCCTCTTCTTCTCGTCGCAAGTCTTCCTCAGTCAAAGGCGCAACTGGCTCAGGCTCATATTGGGTCTCGTCAGCCTCATCTATGTAGTCCTCTCGTGATCGATTCAGCTGTTCGAGCTGGACCTGCTGCTCTGCTAGCCGCTCTTCGTAGTATTGCACCGATGCTGCGACTTGAGCGTATCTTTGGCGCAAGGTTGCAATCTTGTCGTGCACACCTGGGATTGGACTGAGTCTTATTAGCAAGGTTGAGGATCCTCCTGGTTGAATACACATACTAAACACCAAGAAGCTTCTCGGCTCCTTCCAACAGTGACTCGACGTCTATTTCGTTCTTGTTGTTGGGGTTGTACATTCTGTAACCCAAGCCTGAACCCGCACCTCCTCCTCCACCTCTCCGTATCCTTTCTACAAGCTCATTGCCCAAGACTGCGGCGACGGCTGTGTTACGTCTAGGCGCTCTTACTGCATTGGCGCCGCCTCCGGATATGCTAGTACCACCTCCTCCATTAGGGTTGAAGATAGTGTTGCGCCTGTTGGTCGAAGGAGCGGGTTCCGCATGTTTGGGGGCTGCTGGCGGCGGAGGAACAGAGAAAAGGGCTCGCTCATGCAGCTCGGTATCGCGAATCAGGCTGGTTATATCATGGTTTTGCAGCAACGCATTGGTGAATATCTTTGGTGGGGCGAATCTGGGACGGGTTCAGTCCAAGGGTGCAGTCCAAGAGCAAAGAACATACGGTAGTTCAGCAATAGAGGCCGAGCAAAGCGATATTTGCTCAAGATACGCGTCCAGAAGCGTCATTATGTGCAATTCCTGAATAGGAAGAGGGTGTGCTATGGCGACGCGGGGGGTAAACAATGGTGGGCGCTCGGTGCTCGATAACTATTCCCCGATGTTCCGCGCTGGCGTCAGTGAAGCTGGGAGCTCCACCCTCAGCTTAGCACCAACACCACCAACCCTCGCCCACCACTGTCAACGTCCATTGCCCCCGATCTTCGCTCTGCACCTTCCCCTTCATCCGCAGAAATCACAAGAGCGACCGTCATGGCGGACAGCATGGAAGGCGTCGTTACGGCGGGCGAGGCGCCCAAAAGCGAGAACGTAGAGCAGAAGGCCATTGCTGGTAAGTCGCCCAATCTGCGCCCTACAGCATGCCTTTTACCTCAAAATGACCCTGTGCCGACTGCATGACGGCATGGTCGACTCGCAAGATGTGTTCAAACCACATGATTGCCACCGAGAGTGCGGCCTGCAAGTACCTGGCCCAGAGTGCTGATCCGACGACTATAGATATCCGCAGCAACTTTGTCCTTCTTGAACGCGCCGTAGCCCAGTTCGATACCCGATTCACTCTGCGCGCTCTCCGCTCAATATCTTCTCTCCGCAAGAGGCTCACCGACCGAGTACTATGTTCCGTCGTCATCTTGACATACTCACCCAACAACGCCACAGCCCGGACTTTCATCGAGTATATCGGTATGGACGGCGAGGCGATACAGAGCGTTGTATCCCAGTACAAGGAGGAGGTACAACTCAACAAAAACAGCACCAAGGAGCCATTGCCCGAGGTGGACGTCTACATAGCTATTTTGATACAGGTATGTTCGTTTTGGATGTAGGGCGGACAACGACTGACAGGAACAGGTATATCTCTATGACCAGAAGGAGTTTGAAGAGGGCGCCGAATTCTCCGAGAAGCTGGTAGACAAGATCCGAGAGTTGAACAGGCGGACACTCGACTCGCTAGCGGCAAAGGCCTACTTCTACTTCTCGCTCTTCCACGAGGAGATGGACCCTAAGCCTCCATCCAAGCAATCAGCCGTCATCACCATCCGTGGAAAACTGCTTGCTGCTCTCCGAAGCGCTGTTCTCCGAAAAGACCCCGATACCCAAGCGTCCGTCACCACACTGCTGCTCCGAAACTACCTCTCGACTGCCGACATCACACAAGCCGATTTGCTTGTGGCCCAGACACAATTCCCACCCAATGCTCCCAATAACCAGGTTGCGAGATACCTGTACTACCTTGGCCGCATAAGGGCTATCCAGCTATCCTACACTGAGGCACACGAGCACCTGACCAGCGCAACCCGCAAGTCGCCATCTGCGCACTGCGCGACTGGCTTCTACCAGGCTTCCATGAAGCTACTTTGCGTTGTTGAGTTGTTGATGGGTGATATTCCCGAGCGCGATGTCTTCAGCCAGCCTCGCTTGGAACGTGCTATGGAACCCTACTTCCGTCTGGTCCAGGCTGTCCGTGTGGGTGACTTGCAAGGCTTCTTGAAGGTGGTTCAGCAATCGTCATCCGTCTTCCACCGTGACGGCACCTACACGCTTATTCTTCGTCTGCGACAAAACGTCATCAAGACAGGCATCCGCATGCTGTCACTTTCCTACTCACGCATTTCACTGCGCGACATTTGCATCCGCCTTGGTCTCGAGAGCGAGGAATCGGCCGAGTACATTGTCGCAAAGGCTATTCGCGATGGAGTGATCGAGGCGTCAATTGACCACGAGAAAGGCTTTATGCAGACCAAGGTGGCTGGAGACATCTACGCAACCCGTGAGCCCGGCGAGGCGTTCCATGAACGTATTCGCGCATGCCTGACTCTGCATGACGAGTGCGTCAAGGCAATGCGCTACCCAATGAACCAGCACCGCCTGGAACTCAAGAACGCCCAGGAGGCGCGCGAGAGGGAGCGCGAGTTGGCCAAGGAGATCCAGGACGGAGACATTGATGAGGACGATGCGGCTGGTGATTTTGAGGGTTTGTAAGCGGGGTCTGATAGTCGAGCGTGTACGATAGCCATGTGCGGAACTGGTATTAGGAAGCGCTTGCAAAGACGAGATAGATCAACATGTTAATGATGCATGAATAGAACAGACTTGAGACAACGCAAGGCTCGCAAGAGTGGCTGTATCCCACTACTGAGGCAGAAGCATGTGACAAAAGGCAAGCGTGCCAAACCAAAAGGACATCCATGCCGCACATCGATGCATGTGCTAGCCGGTTGCAGCAAGACGCCGTTTCGTGAATTAGTAGCCCCCGCAACCAGCTCAAGACCCAACGCGTTGCTGCCCCACTGCCCGTCCTCCCTCACGTCACGACGACTTGACCAGATTGCCAATGCTCTCTTGGGAACTACACCATGCTTGATTGGGGCAGCCATGTAAGTCTTCTCTTGTCAATTCCACATACGCCAATACATTAAATGGGCATCATCATTGTCCTAACACCAGCATCAGGATTGACGTACCCCGGCGTCTGCGGCGCGCCATCCTCCTCAACGACCTTCCGCTGGTCAAGCGCATCATTCGCAACAACCCCAACTACATCCGCAACCCAGACTTTGACGATCGCTCAAACACCTCGCTGCATCTTGCTGCAAAGCATGGCTTCACCACTATCGCCGAGTTCCTCGTCGATGCCGGCCACGAAGATGGTATGATCAGTCGCAACAACGACTGGGAGACGCCGCTGATGCTCGCCGCCATGGCCGGCAAAGAAGAATGCGGCGTCTACCTCGCCAAGCGATTCCCCGAATGCGTGGGCTGGAAGAACAAGACGGGTTTGGATGCACTGATGCTGGCGTGCAAGTCAGGGTCCGGCACCTTGCACTTGATTCCCACGTTGATTATGCACGGCACAAATATACTCTCTGCATGCGACAACCAGGGAAATACCGCGCTACATCATGCTTCTGCAGCCGGCGAGCTGAAAGCTTTAAGGATGTTGTTGCAGTACGGTGCGAATCCGGTTGCCAGTAATAGTTATAGCTGGACGCCGGTGCACTACAGTGCGACAAGCGCGGCAGAAGCGTATTTCAAAACACTGATAATCGAGTTTGAGAAGAAGAAGGCGGAGGGCAAGCGGCTGAATGCTGAGAGGGAACGTCAGCGTTCGGCTGGTGTGCGGTTGGTTACGGATCCTGAGGGGCTGAATGGTGCAAAGGAGGCGAGTGCGAATTCCAGGCCTGAGGGTGCTGGGCACCGTAGGAGCGGTAGTAGGCAGAGAGCAAGAGATGATGCGGCCATTGCGGGGCTGCCCGCTCCTGGTATGGAGTGGAGTCCCGTGGAGAAGAGGAGAGCTATGACGCCGACTGAAGGCCGCGGCTGGGCTTTTGCTGCTGATGGTATTCGTCCTAGAGCTGATACTGGAGAGTCTATCTAGTGACCGACAAGGCTTTTGTATTGTATTGTTTGGGTATGGGGAGTTTGGGTGTTTTTTTGTACTACTATGATCGTTCGGATAGGGATCGGTTGCATGATTCGCCTAAAGGTTTTTGTTAGAATACGAAGACCACGGATGCCCCGCTAGATCGGGAGTCGTTTGGAATTGAATCAAGATCTCATTCAATGATTGTTTGCTTGTTATAGTTTTTGCTTTGTAAGATGGCAGAGGGGCAGTGTGCTTGAACATACGTCTGGATGCTACAGCATGTCTTGGGGTTCATGGATTGATCAGCTGTCCACCTTAATAGATTGCCAGATGGACGTTTTGATGAGAAATTACTGGCCCTCTGCTGGCTTGATCCAAATTGCATAAAAGAGAAAAGTACCAATAACGCCATTTACCATGCTATACCCCATACTATCCACTGAGCCTTTTCTGTCCTTCCCTTGTCTCGCTACGAACCATTTCGTTCATTCAGTTATTCCCAACTCCCAATTTCAATCACCAACATGAGAAATCGTCGAATGAATATATCCATCAAATATCAACAGTGAGGAAAGTCATCATAAAAGACCTCACTCAAAACCCACCAATCCCCTCCTCCCCGCTATCCTCTTCCATTCTTTCTTGCTTCCTCCCCCTATCACTCACATCCCCACGGCCCTCCCCTTTACTAAGCACTCCCCCCAAACCAACAGCCATCTGTCCGTCTTCTTCCCCATCCTCGTAGTACTCCCACTCAAACCCAATATCCTCCAACGCATGCGGCGCTTCTCTATCCTCGACCTTACATTTCACCTCCCTCAGTCCGACCGCTACGATGGACTCGTCTTCCGCGTGTTTTGACGACGAAGACTGAATATCTGATGCGGAGTCTACGCGGCGTACAGAGGCGGAGGGTGCGGTAGTGGAGAAGGTGGGTTTTTGGCTGGTTTCCAGGGCGGTGACGAGGTAGATGGGTTTGCCTTGAAGGGTTGTTTTGCGGAGGAAGGAGAGGGTTTGTGGAGAGTTGGCGAGGTGAGAGAGCAATGTGGTAGGGTTTGTGAGGGTTTTGAGTGCTGTTTTTTGGGCCGTTATGACGCAGTTGATTTCGTCGTGGGCGATTGATGGTGTGTGAGATTGGGAGTTGTTGGAGAGAGGATCGGTAATGAGTTGGCCCAGTGTGAGGGATGTTGGTGGGAGGGGAGCTGGGAGGTGGAGTAGAGATGCCATTGTTGTTTTTGAGTTTGGAGTAGAGTTTGGACTTAGAATTCAAGTATAGAATTTCAAGGCGGGTCGAATAAGGCTGGTTGTTTATCACCACTGCTCCGTCTTTACAGATATATTTAAATTCGACTTCAAAATTCAACGTCGATCCGTGCACTGTAAAACTTGGATCACATTCTTCACTCAGCACAGACACTAGAGCACGAGAATCCCTACTTATGCATCCACTTGGCAGTCGATCAGCATGCCCATGCTTGACATTGCGTGATGACGAGCGGTCGCTACCTCGCTTGTCGTCGGGCGGACGGCGAATGCTCGGCTGAACGCGAGAAGGAACCGGTAGCGATGACGATTTCTAGGTTCAAACTGCCCCGCATTATGAAATCGATTACCCCATCGGTAACGAGGGACCACATGCGCTGTTATTTGGACATGTCTGAGTGGTGGTCTGATGGCGATCGGCTGACTTGTTCCTGAGACGCATGACATCCGAGGCTAGGTTGTGTACCACAACGGAAAAGCTCGGAGCCGCAATTGGAGTCGCAACCGCATGTGCTGCAGACGGTATGTTGCATGACACGATAAGTTAAAAGTGTGAGGAGAGAAACACTACATGTATATATGCGTGTGCGAATGTGACGAGGTTGATCGCGTGAGTGGATTTATCTGGAAGCGAAATATCATAGGATTCGACGGTCGAAAGAGAGGAAATGACAGTATTGGCGGTGAATCCCTGCGTTTTTCCCAAGAAATGCGAACGGACGTATCGAGTGAGATGCCGGCAGTTGGAAGAACCTGTGAATGCCTAGAGCATGCTACAAGCCGTCTTATCTACCACTTCATCTGTCTGTTTTCGTCTAGAGACGGATTACTCTAGTCGTCGCTATTGCTGTGCTGGCATTGTAGTATTCGGAATTTGCTGTAACATATGACGTAGCCGCATGAGGAGTTCTTTGGTGTGATGGAGATTTTGTGCACATCTTGACTATCTTTGCAATCGAGTAGTGCTCTAGCAGGTGGAGAGCTCATCCCGCATTGTCTTATTGGTCAATTCTCACATGTGAGCAAGATGAGCTGACTAAGGCGCAGCGTGGCGTTTGTGGCTGGTGGCTGGGCAGACGCAATCGGCGACAAAGACGCGCTTCACATGTGACGTTTAACGTTTCCATCAAGTCGTGTCGCCATTGCAGTTTTCACGCCATTTCCAGACACAGTAGCGACCGTCGCTTTATCTTTGAAGAGATGGCAGGAGTCGAGATAGGTCTCTCCGCCAGGTCAAAGGCCTACAGTGTCCTTTGCCCTCGGCAGTGGGCGGATAGCTAACACTGCCACACAACGACATGAGCAAGGTACCGTAGGCATGACGACTCGACTCGGCTCTTTCGCCATGATCGCAGCCCACGCAAATACCCACCACCAATAACAACATGGTAGAGCCAGCACCCAATGCAGCGAGCAGCCAGCCTCGCCGCCAAAATGCCCTCGCCGAGATCCAATTCGCCTCTATCATCGACAGTGACCTCACTCCTTCCGAGGACGAGACGCCAGAGGAGAGGGCCTTGGAACTCGAGACAGTGCAGTCAGCCATAGGCGTCAGTATTGGCAGACAGCAGACGCGTCTCACCTCCCCAAAGACACCGGCTGCGGAAAAAGCTGCGGCTCTCGACGCGACCGAAGATGGGGCCTTCTTCGACGGCTGGCAGGAGGCTGCCGAAACGTCTCCAGAACGAAAAACACCGGCATCGCCTGCACGCATGCCAGAGTCACCGACAGTGACATCCAAGCATATCGAAAAACCCGACTCCAAGCCAGCGCCTGTCCAGACGGCAAGAAATGCCGACCGTGGGCAACAATCGGATCCGCTAACGCGCCTTCCTTCACCATGGCGCGCCGGCCCAAAGACATTCCAGAAGGAGAAGCAGGGTGATCATCGCGCTCTGCTGCGCCAGCACCTGCATAGTGGACGAAGGCGGGCGTCCTCGGGAAGTTCAATGGGCGAGGCTGTGCGCAAATACATAAACTTTAATATACCAGCCTCGCTTACCAAGTCTTACAAAGACATGCATTTTTCGCTACCGAGTCTGTCATCTTCATCAGTGGATACTGCCCCAAAGCAATCTAGTAAGAGGAGGCGGGATACGCTTGCCAACCCACCACGACCTCAGAACATACCACAGCACGATGGCGCCCGTCAGTCCGCACCTAACGACTCTGGAAACGAGCAGAGCAATTTTTCAAATGCTTCTCAGCGGTCCAACACTGCTCCAGTACCACAGCGTGAATTTAGCGACAGCAGCTCATCCACTCTTTCTCCAACCAGTCAAACACCAGTCGAACGGCCGGCGCCTAGGCTGCGTCGGTCCAACTCCGAAGGGTCCCTGCTTTTGTATCGAACGCGATCCCTTGCGTCTTCTTTGGGCGACGATTCGCGCTTTGAAAGTGTACATGAACAGGTCAACAGTAGACTCAAGGCTCTGAAAGACAGTTGGCAAGACTCGAACTTCAAGCTTCCAAGTCCCTCGCTCCACAATTTTAACCTGAGTTCCAGTACCGACTTGTTCAGGAACCGCAATTCCAGCACTGCATCTAAAGCACGTGATGCCGAGGAAAGCTCTACTCCTCGAACAGGTCTTCGTGGAAGCGCATCCGGGCCGACACCACGCAGTGACTCTTTAAAACCGAAGCGTTCTTCACTCCGCCCTGGTGATGCAGAGAATGAGCTGCATCCATACTTCACACAGGCTCTCCAAGAAATAGAGGGAGATCTGGTGATACTAGGAGGCTACCGTGGCTCTGTTTTGCGGTCAGCGGAACCTCCTCATCGGCAGTTGTGGGTACCTATCAAGGTTGGACTGAATCTACGAAAAGTAGATCTTGAGGTACCTCTTGATCCAGATGCCGATGAGAAAATGCATGAAACCATTATTCCCAGTGGCATGCTGACGCACATTGGACCTGTTGATATTGCAAAACGCCTTTTCAAGCGATTGAGGGCGAGCGATAACGCTAAAGAGGGGAAGCTGAGAGTACACAACTACGGGTACGATTGGAGACTATCGCCACATTTTCTCAGCAGGCAGATGATTAAGTTTCTTGAAACACTGCCTTGTAATCAGCCGGGAGTACCTCCAGAGAAGCGGGGCGCTACGATGATTGCACACTCACTAGGTGGTCTAATCACCCGCCATGTGATCAATCAGCGTCCTGATCTTGTTGCTGGAATCGTATACGCTGGAGTACCTCAGCGATGTGTCAATATCCTCGGTCCCTTCCGCAACGGGGACGACGTGCTCTTGTCCTCTCGTGTCTTGACCGCTCAAGTAAACTTTAGCATCCGCACGTCCTACGCACTGCTGCCCCTCGACGGAAAGTGCTTCATCAACAAATACACCAAAGAGGAATATCCCGTCGACTTCTTTGACGTAAACACCTGGAAGGAATGCCGCCTATCCCCTTGCATAGCAGCACCCCTGCCGCGCCCCGAGCCCTCCAAAGACAGCACCTTCAGCGTAAGCGGCCTCATGAATGCCGTCTCAAACGTCCTCCCTACGTTTCCTCCCCGCAAAAATAGCTCCGCAAAAGACGCATCCGATGTGGCTCGCAACGCCACAAACGCCGTCGCAGAAGGCAGCGTCGAGCAAGCGGGTATGGGCCCGCAAATGGGCAACAACCAGGCCACAGAAACCTCCAAAGAACCTAACCCCGCAACTCACGTTACGATCCCGTACAACAAGGCTATTGAGTACCTAACTCGCACTCTTGCAGAAGTCAAGAAATTCAAGCAAGAACTCGATCACCGGCCTGAACACACGGCCGCAAACCGGTATCCCCCCATCGCCCTGATTTACGGCAAATCCATCCCCACGGTATACGGCGCGAAGGTGGAAAGCAGAGAAGCCATCAAGCGCGCAGATGTATACGATGAGCTTGCGTTTGCGAGTGGAGATGGCGTTGTACTGGCCCGAGCGGCTATGGTGCCTTCTGGATACAGCGTTGTGAAGGGGGGTGTGGTGTCGAGTGACCGCGGCCATGTTACGCTGTTGGGGGATTTGGAGGCTGTGGGGAGGTGTCTGCATGCTGTTGTTCAGGCGAGGAAGAAGGGTGTGGGGTTGGGGGAGAAGATACGGTGAGTAGGTCGGAATTGTGGTGGAGGAAGTAAGGTTATTTACATGTCTATCAACTAGATGATTGAATCATTGGATGTATGTGGTATGGAGAGACAGGTTTAAGAGATGCTGTGTAATATTGCTCGGGGTAGTGGGTGGTGATGTCGGAGTGTGCTGCTCATGTCTTGTCGGTGGTCTTTGAGATGTTATGTATGATATGTTTGCATGTTACATTGTACACTCTGACCTTTGCCTTTTGTAATTACTAGTCTACTTAATGTGTTAGAAATGTCTTTGAAAACATCCAACGCGATTCAAACCCTTGCAAGTTTCCATGTCACAGGCGTAGTAAACATTCCTATCCGGCACTGCTCTAGAACTTTGTAAAGATAGAGCGCTTTGTACGTTGATCGTCTTTTTTTCTTCTTGAGAAAAATTCAAGAGCTAGGTAGCTCAAGTCATCCACGGGCGAGAAGTCCGAGTTAGACACAACACATAAAGTGTACGAGTTGACGAGAAGAAAAAAGTTTCTTTGATATCGTGTAGTGAGTGTTTACAAGGTTGGAAGAATGAAGCCAGTGGACTGGACTGAGTGTCTAAGAATTTATGCGATGAGGAAGGTGTTTAGTTTTTGTTTCTCAGGGGTACATTTTCATTCGTGATCTCTGATGACGAACTTCGATTTTGAGGGCGGAGTTTGTTGTGGAAAAAAAGGGGGGGGTGAGCATGTGGCAAAATGACTGAGTCAACTCGTAGCAAAACGGGTGCTTTACGCTGAGATGGAAGTGAAGATCTTCTATACACGGAAGCATGAAAAGATATTCATGAAGTGGTAGTAGTTGTGGATTACATGTTTGTTGTCATTGTTGCACTGCTTTGTGAACATGCATTGATTTCACTTGCGATGTCTTGGTGAATTCTTTTGCGAAAACACATTTGCATAGAAACCTAGCGGATGCCCAACTAACTTGAGCACAAAATAACATGGCCTCATCTTGAAGATGCGCACAAGACTTGGGAGATTGTGAAAGCAGTGAAAGTCAACACCACATTGCTTCAACATACAAAGTGGCCATCCGTGTCCTACTGTCTCGGCATACATAGACGATCTTAACATGAACTTTTCCTTCGATTCCACGCTCAACAAAGAAACAGAAGTCTGGCCATGGACGGAGAGCGAGAAATCTGAGACCGAGCAAGTTGACCAGAGATCAACCCACGAGACCAAGTCGCGGAGTCTCGAACAGGCTGTTTGGTTCCTGTGGCGATTCTGTTGACGTACCTGGGAATGTGCGCTTCGCTTTCCCCGTGCCGACTGAATCATTGCGCAAGAACGATCTGCGTCCAAGAGTTGCATGTGAACTTGCACGTCCACCCCGGGCCCAGTGATAGTGATGGGGCATGGATGTTGACTAAGAATACTGAGGCGGGCTTAACTTCGCTACTGATGGTTGTCCTTGGGACGAATTCGTCCAGATTTTACTGGAGCTGGGTCTTGTCGCCCCTTTTCTGGTACTGAGGCTGGTGAGCGTGGCTGTTCCGCGGAGCATATGTGTAGGCTTCCTCCAAGGGATTAGTCGACGCCGCCATGGTCTCATTAGTGCAGCGGTCTCCCCAGCTGGCACAGACTGCCGTAGCAGGTTCGGATGTCCGTGAGCATCAGCACAGGGAACATTCAGGCCGGACTTAACGGTGCAAGTGAATTGGTGCTGTCAGGCGGAGGCGGTTACGCGGAAGATCACAATTGAGCCGGCGGCACCAATGTCGATGTTGAGGGATTGACGCCAGCTTATCTCGGTTAGCGCACTTGGCGCTTGTTTCGGTAACGGTACCCAGGTAACTGCACTAGGCTGTCCAACATCAGACGTTGCCAGAATCTTTGATCGCATCGCCAATCGCTCAACCTACTCGATCTAGAATGCTGAATCTGATAGAGATCGATTTCGACTTACTGTAGCTTACTGCAGCGAAGCGAAATTTCAAGTTTAGTCCCATCACCATGTTGGCTCCACAAGTCGCACGTAGGCGTAGTTGGATGCAGGCATGGTCACGGCGCGCTAACCACAATGATTGGCTGAACAAAGGATGACCCGCAGCGGCAGGGCTGAGAGATTGTTCTATGTGGGATCTTGCAAAGCTTCCATGGCACTAAATGGTAACTGAACTCTACTGACAAGGTGTGAGTTTGCTGAATCCGCTTCTTCTGGGAGAGGCCCTTGGACATCCACATTTCCCATTCCCTTCATCCGACGCACTATCGTTGCTAATTAAGCTGTGGAGTTGAGATGTGAAGCTGATACGTTCAATCGAAGCCAAGGCCCTGCATAGCATGCAAACACGCTAGGCCGTACGCTAGGTGTCCCCGAGCCTCCTTTATTCGACCCCCAAGTACCAAGCATCTAGTTGCTGACTACTGTCACGGCGACAGTTGATAGAGTTGCCTCACACTCCAACCGCGCCAAGAGCATGAGACCACATGCGGGTCAAGTCACTTCGCTACCATGGCAGAGGATACTGCAGAGCACGACAAGGTACCAGCCTGTGTACTTTTCTCCTCCGCGGTCTCGTAACCCAATCATTTCAATAAGCCTCCACTCTCTACAATGGTGCGCCCGTCACCGTGAGATAGACTGATAGTCGTACGGGAAAAACTCCCAAGCATCTGGTATCGAGTGTGTGTGTGGAGACTTAACACGGAGATACTGCCACTTGGAAGAATATGTTCACCAGCATACCCACACAACCATGACTTATAGCCTAGTAATTCCCACTAGCGGCTCCGGATTTAACTCCTGCTAAAGTCAATTAACACAGCTTGCTCGAAATCACACCATTGGCAGTCGCTTGCACACATGCTATCCTTCACTGTTCGGCTTTGCTGCCGCGGCATCGCGCCTCCTTCACGTCGGCTCAAGCCAACGATCTACCGAACCTACCCGTATCCAAAAAAGGATTCTTTTACGAGAATGGGAAATGGTGATGGCTTTTACTCAGGGCTATGACAAGACTGTTTAGTTGACACCGTTTGGAAGACGGTGCGTTAGTTGCATTCGGCAGTGGTTTGTTCACCACGCATAATCAGTGCGGTAACCATGGATATCTTACAGCCAGACTATACAAACACGAATAAGCCCCCAATCCCGTGGAACTGTTTGTTTTCGGGTTGATGCATATCGGAGCAGCCGTGTCCCATTAATTCCAAAAGCACTCGTACACAGTCCACGAGGCGTTGATCGTTTCCGCAACTGGTTTCATTCTGCTCTGGTGATGGATTTTCCGGACTGTGCCACACGGTAGCCTGCGTCGTGCCTCATCTCCAATAATTTTATGCCCAATTGTAACACATTTGGCCATTCCAAAATCACATACAGAGGCGCGCATCCATCTTACACAGATATCATCATGGCGGGCTATAGCACCATCACAATCACAATTGCATGCCCATTAAAGGATAGCAACTAAAGTTTCGACTAGACAGTCTTCAGAGGGATGAGTGTCTTGGCTGATTGGTTGAATAATGATTGGTACGCTAGAACAGGGAGTCTCCGCGGCAGTTGTGTTCGGTGAACCGGTTCTTGGGTTTACCGACTTTCTGGCGGAGTGATGGCATCTCTGAAAATGACGATGGTGACTGAAGAGGCCATGGCCGTATATGCCGCCTGCCTACACAAATAGAACGTAATGATGGCTTTGTTATACTGCACCTGTCGTCTGATGGGGCTCAGCAACCAACATTGTATGGCCTGCAAGATTGCGTAAATAGTACGAGTGGCTGTAGTATAGGCCTTTGAAACGGGTCGACCGCAGCAACATCAAAGGCTTTGGGTTGAGCACGGTCGATAACGGATACCCTCCACTACAATGCTCAGACGATGGTAGGACCCCTGTGCCGGCTGTCAGCAAACGGCCGCCAGAAGACTTCGTTCTCAATCCGATCGTCTGCCTGCATCATTTGCATTATCAGCGTACTATCAACGGCTAGTTGGATACAGTTGTGCTGAATGGGTCCTTCGCTTATGCCAGCCTTGTCACCCATAAAATGTGGCCTTGGCGCCAACTTGGCAGATTGAACAATCGTCTCACAGGGCCGACTATGGAGCAGAATCTGCGAGGTAACAATGTACGTACCGACTCGAAAATGGAGACCCTGATGAGCCGATCGCCACAAGCCACACTGGAAGTTCCCTTCAGCCGCTTGCTGAGGGCATCAAACCATGCAGGTATATTCCCTGCGATTTTCACTCTGGGCGGTCGCTAGGCGTCAAGCCACGGAGAAGGCAAGTGTAGAATTCATGCTATGGAAGCCTTTCGTGCGCGGGTGTATGGCTAGTGGCAAGGGTAGTACGTATTCGCACGCCACTAGCACGCACGCCACTTGACAAATTCAGGCTGGCCCACAGCTTGAGCCTTTGAACTACGCCGCAAAGTAGTGTGATACCCATGTCATTTTGGGCTATCCGCTGGTCGCCAGCAACCAAGGCTGTGTGCGCTGCAAAGGTGGCATGCTGAGGTTGGACGGCCCAGGTCTAGCAAGAACCATACTCCTGGGCGCGTGTCGTATTGACCGATCTCCAGCAATCTCTTGAATGAGGGTCTACTATGCTCCTCTCCGAGGAGCTTGAGGCGTGGCTCTGGTCTAGCTATTGCATCAGATCTATAACATAGATGGTTCCGTCTGCATGTGCAACAATCCAATTCAGATCACAGATTCTCCAAGTCCCTTACACTAGTGTTGTATTGTCGTCGCCCACTATTCTTTGATTTGTGCTACGGCCAGAAAGCGTAACTGCACCGGTAGGATTGCATGTTGATCCTTCACCAAGGACGTCGGCGCTAACTGCATATAAGACCTACATCAGCCGTCATGGAGCAACGAGTCCCAACTTATACTTCGAGCCCATATCAGTACATAGAGAACTATGCGGAACCGTACGATGCGCCAATTCGCACTGCAAGCGAACCGATAACCTGTCAACCACATACTGGATCGTTCGGCGAACGACCATCTTTCCACAACTTTGACCGCGATACATTAGTCCATCGATCAACGGGCGCTCCAATGGAATTCATGGATCTATTGGCACTTGAGGCACCTTGTGGCAGTCCACTGTCAACAAGCTCTACCATAAGTCATCCTGAGAGCGTGCCTTCACCTCCTTACACCCGCCTCCCAGCTTACAACACCCTCGAACCGGCTTTCCACAATGTTCAAAACAATTCAACTAACCATGCGGCTATTCCCAATGATTCTGAGTCTCTCTGGTCAACTACCTACCCTGAAGTTACATCCTGGGATTCACGACCTTATGTTCTTCCCTATCACGAGATCCCCAGCTACGAACAGCGCTCCTACCAACTGATGCCGAATATTTTGCCTGAACCAAACGTCTCAGCACCCATACCCTACCTGCCATACCCTACGCCACAGCAAGATTTCTTGAATCCAGCTGTGAGCTCTGGAGCTTTCGATCTCACAGGCTTCAACAACAACGACGATGAAAGCGATGATCTGAGTGATTCCGATAGCGATGATTCATGGCATACCGAACCCTCTGCATCTAAAGGCTCGAAAAGCTGGTCGTCCAGAAAGGCTCAGCCCAGATCCAATGTCTACAGGCTTGAGGGATGGTCCGCCAACACATGTACCTTCCACACAACAATCGATCGCAGGCATCAGTGCCAAGAATTAATTGGGCCTAAAAAAGACACGCCTTGCAATAAGAGATTCCAAAGACCAGAGCATCTTCGCCGTCACATCAGAAGTGTTCATGGCATTGGCAACGTCCGCGTATACAAATGCAAGGTTCCTGATTGCTTTGCGCGCTTCCTAAGGAGTGACAACTTCCGCCAGCATTATCTCACACATGTGAGGATTGGGAAGAGAAAGGGCAACAATAGGAAAATGACATACCAGGAACTCAAGGCAATCCTTGGTCCCAAGGAAAAGGATCTGATCAGATGGATCAAGGGGAAGCAAAGGTAAACCTAAGCTGAGCC
The DNA here is from genome assembly GCF_028858645.1 of Bipolaris maydis. NCBI lineage: Eukaryota > Fungi > Ascomycota > Dothideomycetes > Pleosporales > Pleosporaceae > Bipolaris > Bipolaris maydis. The sequence goes on along the minus strand of NW_027093857.1, from coordinate 2,622,470 downwards.
CCGGATCGGTGTCGTCTGGTCTACGGCACTCAACCGCATGTGGATGTGACTCATTTCGGTTTTGTCTTTCTGGTATTTTGAAGTTACTGGCGTTGGGGAGGCAAGTGATTATCATGCTTCGGCATACTTTTGTGTCATGTTTTTGCGCTCCTCCTCCTGTTGTTTATAGATTTTCTTGGTGTGCAAACTCCCTTAAACAAAAGCAATGAAAAATCAAAAAATCCCCACGTCTCAAGTCCTAAAAATTGTAATTTGCACACTTCTCATGCAAGACATATCCTGGAGGTCCCTAAGGGGCTCCTGCAGTCCATGTTGTCCCTGTCCTCGGCTCCAGATTGCACTAAATTCACCACTGGCATCTCCCGCATGAGCTGAAGAACACGTGAGATGAGACAGCGATCCTCTCACTCGACGTACGAAGACCCCTTGATCGAAATCGGCATGATCAAGATCGCCAACAATGACGCTTCTCTCACACATACTCGTGGCTAACGTCAGCCAAAGCCAGGTCCAATTTGACTACACGCTAATCAACACGGCTGACCTCGCTAATGCACATGGCTGGCCTCGATGGAACCTGGATAGAAGGCATTGACACCGGTCAGAAGACTAAAGGCAGCCAATCTTCTCTTTTTGCCGAAAAAATGGGGCCACTAGTATGTACATGAATTGCCATGAGCCACAGGACCAGGATGTAGCGAGCTGCAGGTGCCTCACTGAAGGATAACTTCCGGTTCGCTGGAGTTTGACCAGTTGGCGTTGGGGTTGCCAGGCGGATGGTAAAGTGGTCACTGCGTGGGAGACAAGGTGCTACCTTGTAAGGCTTGGATATTGTCTATACTCGAAGCGGTAACTGGAAAGGAATTCAAATGCATGCGCACTAGCCGTTTTCCAAGGATGTCAGTCTGACGACGTTGGGCTCCGTCTCAGATGCAAGCGTCAATGTCATACGACCCAAGATTCGAGATGCGATCTGGTCCAATTCTGCCCCACACCAGGCTCATGGGCCTATACTCACTGTTGCTTCTGCTGTCCTTCTGGATGGTAACCATGGAATCATTCTAGCCGATCAAGCGTATATTTGCACTTGCACTTGTATTTTACAAATACCGACCCAGCAGAAAGTCCCACGGAGCCATCACGGGAATAACAAATAACGATAGTGGTGGATAGATACAAGCTGCCTACTATCTTGCGCCTCCGGCTATGTAGGCCGTTGTTTTGGACCTCTGGAAAGTTGTCACATTCTCTACGCGCGCCGCAGCGCTTGCATTAGCCAACCAACGGTGGCACAGTAAGCCACTACCTGGCGCGGCATCCTTTGCCAGGTTAGCCTGTAGGGGGGATTGGCCGCATTTCTGAGCAATACTTCAACTATAAGCGAAAAATGGATTCATATGGATTGCTCTCAGGCTATGCTTGTAAGAATAATGACGACTTTCTAGGACATGCTTGCAATATTCACAATACGCAATATGGCGGCGTACCTGCTATAGCCTCATCAGCTTCGCGACAGCCTGGCCAGTGCCAACCATAGACCATGTGCTTGGCAACTATAGTAGGCACTGTTTGCGAGCGCGTAAATATGTGGGTATCTCATTGAGTTAGTGAGGCGAAAGTGATTAGGATGCTGTTCTAGCCCGCAATTCACTATACCTTCACCGGTAGGCTACCCTCTCAGCTAAGCTGTACCAAAACTTCTTTGTTCAGACACTATAGCTTGGATGAATTCTTCCAAGAAGAAACATCCTGTCTTTAGAACTGCAGGGGCCGAAAAGGCGCAATCCAGTACATGGCGACAGCAAAGCAATCCCATAAATATCCAACAAGAGGCCAACAGCACGTAGATCATCGTTACGCAGAGCAGCTCCGCCTCAAAAGTCCCAGCGTCTGGGCGGCTACATGCAGCGTCAAAGGCGCATGCAGCAATGTCAAACTCCCTAGCCCAAAGCGATCTGATCACATTCCTGCGGCTGTACATCAACGTCTGATCCACTTCTCCGCATGTACAATAGTCCCTTCATCGCTGATCTCAGCTTCACGTGGCAATTGGCCGACAAAGTACCGCACAGGGCTTGATTTTGTGTAAGAACAAATGCTTGAGTCAAAGCAGGTACCGGGAGTTGATCGGTGAGACGGCTCATAGTAGTCGGTGACCCTTCCCCAAACCATCCACCCATTCTGCATCTAGCACGAATGCTCAAAGACATCACGTTGTCAAATGATCATACCTATACTACACACACACCCAGCCCAAACCTGAGGCCACGCACTAGACACGAAAGCATGCATAAATGCCCTGTGCATCCAAAAGTTGAACTGACCGAACCACCACTATCAAACCCGCATAGTACACCAACTCAGCGCGACGACAACTGAGCCCATTGAATCGAGTTAATCCGCACCGCAGCACCTTCTGCACCCCCACACCAACAATCCTCCCAAACGCAGATCTTCACCATGCCCAAAACAAAAACCCCGTCCATCCACTAACCTCCTGATCTGCCACCGCAGCACACCCCTAACCGCCGCGCGCGCGAATCATTCTTCCGCGGGGGAGACCAGCATGCACGTAGAACACGACGTGTGTGTTGTACAAACAACGTTAACATTACTACATACGTTTGTTCTTTACTACGACGCCGCAAGTGGGAGAGGAAAGGGGGGGGGCAAAGTCCCCACTCACCAACCCACATCCACACACACTTGAGGCTTACCCTGCACCTGCACGCCCTATAGATGTCGCACAAAGGCTTGGACAAGCGCGGTGCATAAAGGATGTTGAATTGCAAGGGGAAAAACGGTCGGGAAGGAGGGATGGGATTGATGGATGTTACCTGACTTGTGTATAGCCGCGTATTGGTGGGCTTGCGTTAGGAGAGGGAGGGGGCTGAAGATGGCGCTCCTTGGTGCATGCGTGCGTGCGTGTGTAGCATGGAAGGCTAGATGAGGGCTTCTATGTAAGGGGTGGGGTTAGTTTGGGGTTGCTGTGGGTGTATAGACCGCCCTCTTTTTTCTTCCCTTTCCTTGCAGATTACGGGATGGGGATCTGGCGTGTGGTGAAATGAAGGAGAGCATGTCGTGGTCCTGGGGTTTGGGGTGTGATCTAGAAGGCATTAGTACCAACACTCGTACTAAAAGATTTTTCTCTTTCGCCTCAGGAGCTACGGAGGATTCATTGTTTGAGGCTGCGCCGTACGCGGGGTTTCGGGGTAGTTGCATGCCGCAGTGTGTGTGTATACTTCGCCGCCACATTCCAGTGTCGTCGTGTTGGCAATTTCACGACAGTATTTTCGATGACGTAGGTTGCCAATACCTACTGTTCTTGCTGCAACTGCAGGGTTGGTATGCAGTGATACTTCTGAGGCGACATCCGCGTTCTAGTGCACCCGCTGCTATGGCGTGAGCTGCGGCTCATGAAAGTCTCCATGCGTGGTATGTCACTAATGTGCCGCCATGTAGCATGCAGGTGGCGGCTAACAAGTTGCTCGAGCGCCAACTTCGATTCGATTTGCTTTCTTGGACGGGATTTGGAAACTTCGACTCTTGCTCGGTTCCAATGTGTTGGATACGCAATATCTGCCACTGACGAAAGGCACTTTGCAATCGAGACTCGCGTATATGCAACAGATGATAGACGATGGTGACATTTTGGTATGACGCACGAGTTATGAAGCGGTGAAAAACGAAGAGCATGTCATGCATGGTGAGCAATCAGGTTGTGACTTGAGATGCCCACAGGAGACGGGAAACCCTTTGCTCGCAATTTTGACATGGTTAAAACAAATCTCGTGGACTAAATGATTTTTGGCTCCAAAAGCCGAGTACAAGGGGCACTAGAAAACATAGAGAACCATACTACGAAGCTAAACGCCTATGTCCGATTCACATTTCCGCTGGCCAATGCTCCATCATTGAATAGGTTTATTCCTCAGTGTGAACTAACATCCGATTAGTACATCCTCACCAAGTCATACAATGATACTATTACGTAGTCTAAATGTAGTGCACAAAGTACTAGCATCACTTTCGAAGTGGCTGGAAATCTTTTGGTCACTGATGGCGAAAAAAACAATGGGGCAACGTAAAAAGAAATTCCAATTTGAAGCCTGGAATCAGAATTGATTGAAAACTTCAGCTACTCAAGCAGACCTGAGGCTAATAGAAATCATATCAAGAAAGCTCAACTTCTCTATCAAAGTCTTATACGAGCCTTTCTATTTCAAACTGGTACTAACACTGCAAGAGCGAGTGGCGATAACGGCGTGGAAAATGTGTACATAGGTATCTGAGACCAGTCAGTAACAGTATGGCCTGTAGTATCGTATGCTTCTCTTATAGACGGCAAGCAGAACATTGAAGGCACCTATATTTATCTAGTTCGCCATAATGCAAAAGCGAAAAGCATGTTTCCGTAGCCTGGTATGGTGAGGACATATGAACGCCAGATACTCTCACTCCACAATGGAGCTGGTAACCGGGAAACAAATCGAACCCCAAAATCCAAAGTAAAAACGTTTAGCAGAAAATAGCTAAATGAAACGAAATAGAAATGAAGAAAAAAAGGCATTTTTCCGCGAAGTAATACTCACGCAAGCGTTCGCTGCTTCACTATCACAATTTGCCAAAAAAAAAAAAGCAGTGGGAGGAAACTTCAGAGGGGCTACTTGAAGCCTCGCATGGAATTTCTATGTCATCAGAAAGGGCATAGGGACTCCATTGGTGTATACTGGGCCAATTCTGTTTGGAAACTCAGCATTTCCATCCACTCACGAAGAGAAGAACACTCGCAGAGTATGCATGAGCTGGTGATAAAGGCCGCCGCTTGACTTTCAATGCGTCGTGATGGGATCCAGATACCAGCTGCCTGTTTTGAATAACAACTTCACAGGATCGGGACAGATATATGATTTACTTTTCATACTTGCTGATAACCTTGGTCAACTCTCATTCTTTGGGATGAAATGTCAACCTACCACTGTCACGGCATATTCTTGAGTCTCAAAGGTGATGAAGTGGGTATAGTTTGGCCTTTATGACTGAATGAACAATTGGAGTCTATTGGAGAAGCCCTTTGACATACGACATGACTACCAGCGACCTCTGCCTCTGCCCCGGTCACGCCAATCATCCCCACCTCCACGCCCTCTTCCTCCCCTTCCAAAACCTGACTCTCGCTCTGGTGGTGCTTCGCCTCTTCTCCATTCCCCTGATGGCACACCTCCCCCACTCAGCCTCCTGCCATCAAATCTACTGCCTCCCCCTCTTCCTCCTCGTCCATAGCCACCCCAATCGCCTCGACTGCCGAAGCCATTTTCTCTACCTCTTCCTCCATACGAGCCTGCTGGTGGCCCCCTTCCTGGTCCAGATAGTGGTGGTGGTGCTGCAGGTACGCCGCCGTCGGGCAAGGGTGGGAGGATCGCACATGCGATGTAATCACCAATGAGGAATTTGACGTCTGCAAGGGTCCTATCTGGGTCGCCATCCAGCTGCTTGAGAGCTTCCGCGACACTTCCTCCCTCGCTCATTTCCATGTCAACGTCATCGTTCCTTGACGGGGCGCCTACTATGACAGAGCCTATGTCTCGCGATATAAATCGTCCTGGTGCGCCTGGTCGGTTGGAGCCTTGTATGTCCGGGTATACGAGTCGGAATGCGATGCGCGATCCAGCATATGGTTGTGGTAACATTGACGGTACTGCGCTAAGGAGAAGCTGACAGAGTTCGCGAAGAGTACAGCTTTGCCATGTGTAGATTTGGACATTTGTTGGAAGACGTGGTAGTGTCGGATCGAACTCATCTAACCTTGGTTCTGTTAGTTACATGATGGCAATTTGTATCGTACTAATCACTTGCCTGTGGAATGATCCTTGCTTGAAGAAGAGGCGCAATAAGAAAGGTGTGGTTGTTTGTCGGTCAATTTTCGTTGGGGCAGTCATGTTGGAGGTCACAGCCTTGTCGCAAACTAATGATGAAAACACCCAGTGTAATTCAATAGTGTTCAATAAGGCTTTATAGCATGTGCGACAAAACAGAGTCACAATTCGTTATCTTGGCATGCGATATGTTGGTGGAGTACAAGTGAGGGAACGCGACGCGGAGAGCTTCCACTACTAGCGCCGTTCCTCGGCAGAACCGCGCTGCCGATCAGTGAACTTCCATGTCGCATTCTACGTTCATTCTTTATTTGCACTCGAGGTAACACCAGACTACGAACAACACAGTCGCCAAGATGGATTTCGCAAAACTCATGTCCGCGCATATCAAAAAAGGAAAGGAAGCAGCCTCAACATCAGAATCAAGCGACAAAAAGTACCTCAAGCGCAGCGAGATCGAGGCCCAAAGGCAAGCTGCATACCGGGCTGAGCAGGAGGCCGCAGAGAAAGCACGTCTGGAGCGAATAGAGAAGAAACGCAAAGCCGAAGAAGATGAGGCCGAGAAAGAGGCCCAGCGGCGGGAGAAGCGGATGCGCATGGCGGAGGAAGCAAGGCGGATTAGAGAAGAAGAGGAAGAGGCAGAAGAGCGGCGGAGAAGAAAGCGCTTAGGCTTGCCAGACCTACCACCAAAGAAGAAGGAAGGCGAAGGAGAGGGCACTCCTGTGCCCGAGGACGAAGATATTGAAGATGGAGAGTTGATCGCAAAACTGAGAGCCCTCGACGAGCCAGCCCGAATCTTCGGCGAGACACACAAGCAACGCCTGAAGCGATACAAGAAGCGCGTCGGCGCAGACAATCTAGCAGCAATCATGACCGACGGTCCGATCCCGACAACTCTACAACTCGTACCAGAGAAGGACATGAAGGTCAGCCTGCAGGTGCCAAAGGACAAGGAGGGCCGAGAGTTCCTCTTCAGGCAACTCGCAAGTTACTTCACAATGGTACTGAAGGAATGGGACGTGACGCTCTCGCGCCGAGATACAGAGGTTAAGGAGAGTTATCAAGGAAAGCAAGCCTATGCTGCCATGGTACAAGCGCGGGAGAACATGCGTCCGCTGTTCAAGAAGCTGGAAAAGTTTGACCTCCCAGACAGCATCATCGAACCTGTGGTGGAAATTGTGCATGCAGCACAGGAAAGGCGATATGTGGATGCGAACGACGGATACCTACGACTCAGTATTGGCAAGGCAGCATGGCCAATCGGTGTCACCATGGTGGGTATTCACGAGAGAAGTGCACGAGAAAAGTTGCATGAGAGCGACAAGAACGCAGCACATATTATGAGTGATGAGATTACACGAAAGTACCTGCAGAGTATCAAGAGGTGTCTCAGTTTTGCACAGACAAGATGGCCACCGACGGATCAATTGCAGCTTATGGGTTAAATTCAGTAGATACTTGTGTGTGTGTGTGTGTGTGTGTGTGTGTGTGTGTGTGTGTGTGTGTGTGTGTGTGTGTGTGTGTGTAGATGATGAAACCATCAATTCTTCACTCTACTTCCTCATAGTATGGTTTTCGCCATGTGCTGTCTATATTCTGAGCATTTAAAATTTCAAACTACAGACGATGACGTACCTGGGGAGGACGTGAAGCGCTGCCTCCTCGCGTGAGCACGTGCGGGGCAATTGGCAGAACTTGACAGCGTCCAATCGTCGTGCATCTCCACTTTTACTATCAACACTCCCATCATCTTTCTTCTTCGCCTTCAACTAGAAAATTCAAGTCAGTCTTCTCTTGAATTGCTATTGTCGCCATGCACGAAATCGTCACTTTACAATTCGGCACGCAAAGCAATTATCTGGGAACGCACTTTTGGAACACTCAGGCAAGTACAGAATTTCAGTGGCCTGTCACGGTTCAATACATTCATTTTTTATTGAAGTTACACATTCTTTTCTGAATGTGTTGCGAATGTCTTGTGGAGAAACGTTGCTCTCAAATGTCCCACCAATACTTCATTCATGCACTTCGCAACATTCATGCAAAGACTCATTAAACTTTTGACAGAGTGCGATATACCCAGCTTTTCTGACTTGTTGACAGGAGTCGTACTTTACATACCCTCCAGAAGATGAGTCGCCCGTCAATCATGACATTCTCTTCAGACCTGGCATGGCTCCAGACGGGTCAGACACCTTTACTCCAAGAACCCTGATATACGATCTCAAGGGTGCTTTTGGAAGTATGCGGAAAATCAATGCACTGTACGAGGCTGAAGATGACCGGAGCATTCTGGACCAACCCGGTGTTTGGCCTTCCAAACCCATTGTCCAACGCGCATCCGAGACCATCCCGCAATCAGCCTACCAAGAGCATCTTGATGCTGGTCTCGAGCCACCGCCACTCAGCACATCCTCAGTTCGGTATTGGTCTGATTACAGCCGCGTCTACTACCACCCCAAGTCCATCGTCCAGTTGTCAGAGTTTGATGTCAACGATAAGCTCATGCCTTTTGAAAACTGGGATGTTGGTATGGAGCTTTTCGAGAAGCTCGAAAGAGAAGTCGATTTGGTTGATCGAGATCTTCGTCCATTTGTCGAGGAATGCGACGGAATCCAAGGGTTACAGATTTTTACTGGCGTAGATGATGCTTGGGGTGGTTGGACTTCCGGATGGCTCGAAAGACTGAGAGATGAGTATGGGAAAATGAGCATCTGGACTTGGGGTCTTGGTGATCATGGTGCTAATAACAAAACTCCGAGGGTATAGCGCTTACCATGGATTGTTTTTACATCACTGACAGCATTAGGAACAACGGCTAAAGCAGATTGCCAACTCAGCTCGGTCACTTCAGGTCCTTGGCGAACAGTCCTCGGTTTACGTACCAATATCGAACACGCCAGCTAAAGTCCCAAGTTATCTGAAATACGACTCAACATCCCCGTGGCATGTAGCAGCCTTGCAGGTTGTGGGCATAGAAAGCATGACTATTTCCTCTCGATTACGTACCACGTTGGGCGGACGAGGTACACTTCAAGACCTAGAAGACACCATCAACAGTACTGGAAAACGACGTATAGCAAAGTTTGAGATGAGCATTGCGGACCCAAATGGCCTCTCAGACAAGGCTGCCGATATAGCTGAATCTATGGCAAAGCTTGGAACAACGCGATCAAGGCAGACCAGCGAAGGTGACGATGAACTAACGGAGTTTGATATCGATGTTTTCACTCGCGATTACCGGACCGCTACTGGAAAAGGAAAGAAAGAGCATGTATTCGGAAGGGCAGAGGCTTCTCGCGGAGAGTGGTCGTTATCCGATGATGGCGAGAATGACCCTCATGACAGGTTCAATAACGGACCGGTAGTGCAGAGGTATGTTCAGTGTTTCTTTCTGATGAACATTCTTGCCTTTTTGTGGTTGTTCAATCTGTATATGGTCCTGAACACACGACGCTGTACTCTACATGCACTTACAACGGCTAGATACACTGCTCCTCTTCTTTTCCCCTTACTCGACAGCTTCCCCAAGTCCATGTTCGAAGTAGGATCGGGGCATACTGAGAAGCTTGCTGTTCATGCTGGGCTCACAACAAGTACGGCTGTCGCAGGACAGATACGGACACTTGAGCCGATCATAAAGCGCATGATTAACATTGAAGAAAGAGAGGCGCTCTCTAATGGCCTTCAAGTTCTTGCAGAAGAGTACGATGAAGGCTGGGATAGTGGTTCAGATAGCGACGACGATGAATAATCGGGTCGTATGTCTATGCTTTGAATGCCTTCTTTCTACGAATGTTATGCTGTACACATACTTTTTCTATGGATAGTACTTTTTAGCATAAAGTACGCAGTGACAATCACGAGTCAGCCGACTTCATTATCGGTGACGGCTCATGCTCGCTGTACCCATCACGAAGTGTATGCCGTCTCTGTTTATGCTATACTTTGCGCATGCATACCAACCTTCACATCAACCCACATTTCGCACCGACATCAGTGTGCACATCCTTATCCTAGAAAACAGGTGATCCCCTTACAACCAAGGATCATACGAGGCAAAAAGAAAGACCGCCTTTCTACCACCCACTCATACAACGAAACCCCCCCTCCCCCCCCTAGCACTTTGCTGACCGTGCTTGGCAGAATGTATGTAAGTAGACAGTTTAATTTTATAAATGTTCCCACTATTCACCAACACAACCCTCTTCCCTGTAACCATTTCCAGCCCACGAGGGGACGCTGTTCTACCCCTTGACCGGACGAAAAAAATGTCTGGGGTGGGTCGTTCCTTTGGCGAGTTGAGCGTATCATTTCTGATTAAGAACTGCAGACCTTGTTCGGAAATCCGGGGTTACCAAAGGGGGGGGGGTGGGACTCTCGTTACAGTATTCCGTAATGCTTACTCTATTCATTGCGATCGTCTTGGCAATCAACAAGCTTTGTGAGAAGAAAAAGGTTTATCGAACCAGGGCTTTCCCCCATTCGCGCGCATGTATGTGTGTGGGTGGGTGGGTGAGTGTATGCTCTCGGTGGTTTGCTTTTATGAGACGCGTGTCTCCCTTGTGGCCTTGCCCCCCCCTTTTTTTTTCTACAGTCAAACTGGTCGCCCAGATCGTGGCTGGGGGTGCCCTATTTACTCCTGAAGAAGGAAGAAAGAAAACAGGGTCCATGTTGTCGTATTTGGTAATTAACATGTTGGTACCGTTTGGATTGGGGCTGGTTAAAGAGGATAACTGCTGTGATCGACTCCACACACTCTTTCTCAGCTTGTCCAAAGTGAAGATAGGGAGATGGGCTCGCTATGCTATGCGTGATGTGCAACATGGAGGGATTACTCGGCCCAAAGCTCGGCCTGCCCTGGGGAGAAGGGGGACAGGGCGGCAAGCATATGTGGACATCCCGGACCTTAACCCAATACAGCCGGACAACCGTTGCTCCGCTAAACTCGTTCCGTCCCCCCTATTTCCTTATTTGGACCTAAGCGCTCGACTGTCCGGGATGATGCTGCCAAGGCCAATTTCAACGGTCAATGGCGATACTGTGTTCGATGCCCTACTTTTGTGTTGCCTAATCCGGTAGGTTGACCATACTACGTCATACCACGACACAATGCGAAAAGCAAACCCTATCATGACGCTTCAGAAAGGCCGAAGAGTCCATGGCCTACGCAACTTGTTCTCCACAATGATGTTGCGGGTGCAGCCAAAGCCTGGAACCCCATGTACATACCATGTACACGTAGGTGCAAATACTTTTTCTTCTTCTTCACTGTTTGCTGCTATGTATACGTCCGCATCAGCGCCTGGTGCACTTGAAATCTCCCAATTCACAAACTTCATGATTGATTGATTCCACATCCACCAACCAACCTTGTCTTTCCAACACGTGAAAATCACCAATCACATCTACGCTAAAACTATGAACTCACCAAACACAATCCCCACAGCAACAAGCGGATCCCGCTCCAAACTCCTATCCGGGAACTTGAAATCCTTCCTCAGCAAACCCGCGCTCAAACACCCCCAACAAGCCCTCACCGTGCAACTCTTCAACGCAGAGCAGAAAGCCAACGGCGACGCTACTGCGCCGCCGAGATTAGTACCTGGTCAGCAGCAACAGCATAGTAACCAACATATCGACGACGCGGCCAAGGAGTAAGCGTCGTCTACTTGCAATGCCGTGAGGCGCAGCAATGTTTTCGAGTCTATACAGACGAGAGCGATGGACGAGAGTTGGTGTGAAGGGAAGGTGGGGGGGGGGGAATATCCGAGCAAAAAAAAAGGAGTTATCCCGCGACAACGACAATGCCCGGATGATCTACTTTGGTTCGAAAATAAAGCTAGGCCCTGGATGTTGTGGATTAGTATACCCAAGATAGCGCTACAATTACAGGTACTTTTTGAGGTTGAGGTTGGGGGGGGGGGGGGGGGGGGGGGGATAAGGGGATATGGAAGTTATGCGGGGTAGAGGATTAGACGGATACGTTGGGGGGTGGGGGTGGGAGTTGGGGTTTGAAGAAGTGTTAGGTCGATGATGTTAGTCAAGTACATGGGATGCGGATGAGATGAAAAAGGTTATGGGGTGTCTACCGAGGGGATTTCAATGTTTGTGTAAAGAAACACAGTCAAGACGATTTAACGCGTAGTTACATGATAATAAAGTCATAAGTTTTCTTAGCCGACATCAACTTTTTGTTTTTTTTTGGTCATCTCCAACAAAAAAAAAAGTCCCCCCCCCCGCGCCGACTATCTCATCATGAGAAGAGATGCAATCCATGGAATTTTGTATGGGAATTGCCCCTTAAACAAAGACCAAACATCCATCCCGATTGCTAATCCTCTCGTCAAGATTAATCTCCCTGAGCCTCCACTCGCCACGACTCTCGAGCTCAGCTTCGAGTCTCTGCCCGCCACCAACCAACCTCACATTGCGCGCCGACGACGCAAAGCCGCCGGAGCTACCACCACCACCTCCGGTTGGAATCCTCAAGTTCTGGCCTGGCCAAATCTGATCGGGGTTGGCAATGTTGTTGTGGCGTGCGAGCTCCTCGAACGAGCAGTGCGAGTAGCGCGAGGCAATAGCCCGTAGAGTGTCGCCTTGCTGGACAGTGTATGTGTTTTCGCTGCCGGAGCTGCGGTCGGTGGACGAGCCGGACCAGCGGAAGGAACCGTCGTCGTTGGCGAGGTAGCGGTTCAGCGGGATGGACGAGGCTTGGACAGAGCCGTCGGCACGGCGGCACTGGGCGTGCAGGACGTAGTCGCCGTGGGCGTCGAGACGGATGTCTTGGGACGAGGCGGAGAAGTTGCCGCCAAAGTCGCCGGCGGAGCGTTGTTGGTCGTGCGAGGAGTGGGATTGACCATGTGCGAAGCCAGCGCCAGCGGCAGCGGCGCCTCCTCCGCCGTATTTACGACGGCGTTCTTCTTCTTCCTCCCAGCGGCGTCGGTCTTCCTCTTCCTTCTTCTTTTCCTTGTGCTCGTCCCATCGCTCGCCGACGGCGTCTTGGGTCTTGGAGCCGGCAAAGGCACCGGCGAGGGCTCCTACAATGGCGCCAGCGGTACCGTGACCGGATTTGCCGCCTAGTGCGTGGCCGCCGTAGCCTCCTGCTGCTGCACCAGCGAGACCGCCCATGATACCACGCTCACCCTCTGGGTCACCTTCTCCGCCAAACTGGTTCTGGTAGCCTTGGTTGTGCGAGTTGCGGCCCGAGTTGGATGAGTGCGAGGCGGTAGAGGGGTACTGCTGGTACTGAGGAGGTGCAGAGGAATCGTATTCGCCTTGTGGTGGATATCCGCCCTGCTGTGGGTATCCGCCCTGTTGTGGGGGATAGCCTTGAGGTGGTGGTCCTCCCTGTCCACCACCGCCGTAGTACTGGCTGGCTTCTCCTCCCTGGTAAGGAGGCTGTTGCCCGTATCCTCCGCCCCCACCTTGGTTGTATCCGTATCCAGACATGATTCTTGATTTCTTTTTGCTTTACGTTCTCGTCTCCGATCTCGTACCCAAAGTCCTTCTTTCTTCTCAATCGAAAACCGGGTTACCGGAACAATGAAACGGGCGGTAGTATGTGAACCGTTGAATTGGTTTCACTGGGAGAAGTGAAAGTTAATCGTAGATGCGTCTGACCTTGTCTTCGTCAATGAGCAAGGAAAAGAGAGTTTACAAAGTAGATGTGCACACTGTATCTGAGAAGAAGGAAATCAACTTCACACGTGTCTCCCTGCCAGATGGCCCTCTCTCTTATATGCCCACGTAACAAGATACCAAACTCACCCTTCCTTCTACCCCACCCAACCAAACCTTCCAAAGCACACCATGGCTACGTCGTCCGACACATAAACGCGCCCCACCACCACAGCCACACCGGGTCCGTCGTCGTCAGTCACCGCCACTCTTGGCCAAGCTAAACCGCATAAAGGCGGGGTCTCGCATCACTCACAGTCGAAACGCGAGAAAGCCCAGAAAGCCCAACGCCACTGCTTGCGCCTCCATTATCCAATCGCGCGACTGCAAGTGGGGGGGTCGCTAAATCGGGGGCGCAGCGCCACGAACGGCTGACCGCCACGTTTTGCGGCGTTCCGGCACTCCGGCACAATTTGTTGACGTGCTTTTGCTTTCTTCGCCTTCTTTTTCCTTTGCTACCACTAATCGGTAACTTACCTACATCTAGCTAATCAGTGGGCGGTTTCATTCGGCAAACGCCGGACGCCCAGTTTAAGTTTGTTAGAAAGGTTCACCCGTTATACTAAAACCCACAATACACAAGCGGTGAAGTAGAGACACCGGATCTTTGTTGAGGCGGTGTTTTGTTGTATGCATTAATGCCGGAGTTTAGAGTGTGCCGTGCGCCCCGGGGGTGTGTGTCATGTGCGACGGACCGGGGGGGTGATGCGCTTTCAAGGGTTTTCCATGGTGATGTTTATAAGTAGTAGCTTGTTGGTATTATTAAAAAAAAGGGGACAGAGATGAAGCCGAGGTTTTGCCATCGATTTTGGGAGTTCACCAATCCGATACGATCCGTTGTTTTTCGGTCACACATCAGGTATATTGGTTTACACTAACTATACATTACACTGTACATGTTTTGCGCAAGAAGAATACACTACGTACCACGCGCATTGTTGAATGCGATTGCAAGGGGGAACTGACTTTTTTTTTTTTGTGGAATGAGATTGTTTTGTTGGAATTAGATCCTCGTGTCTAGTCTAGATTCTTCTTCGCAACCCTGTATTTTCATGCAGAAAAAGGGCGCCATAAAGACTGACTAAGTGAAAAAAAACAATAAGAGGAAGAAACGCCCAAATGATGCAAGTTTTTGCGCTTGTAGATGTAACGATGATCAAGAAATTCAAGGAGAGACATGACAGCGTTAGTGCGTGTGGGTGGAAAACAGGATGAATGATTATGAAGGAGGTGTATGTACAGAAAAGAAAGGAATATAAAAGGACAAAAGAGTAACCCCGAGAGTTATGGAAGAAGGAAAAAGAGTTTATGTGTTTTGATATAGATACAGGCAGTCGACTGTGTCGATGTTGAGGGTGAGCTCGCGCATTGTTGTTTGGCTTGCCCATGGTCGTGCTAGCCTTGCGTATCAAGCTAGTGCGGCGCCAGTTTGGGTCGGCGTCGGGCCTAGGAGGTGCGGATGCAACCAAGCGATTGCCTGGATTGCATTTGTAAGAGTAGGCCAGCGAAGTGATGTAATGAGCGGTTTCTCAAAAGACGACATGTGACATGATTAGACGTGCAATACAACGCTTCAATACGTAAAGGCTTCCTCTATGAAATCAACCGAACCCTCGGTAAGCAGTGGGCGCACTGCATGTCGTACACCGTCGGCCATGCCGCCAGACGCGCACACGGTCACGGCCATGGCACCAACGCGGTGCTTGGCCTCCTCCTCCAACAAGCTCCTCATGTTGGGCCTGCCGCTGTACATCTTGACAGTGTCGCTACTGCTCTCGACACGGCCCTTTGGTCTGGAGATGAAGAGCTTGATGCGGAGACACTGCTTGCGACCCTTCATGCGGAGGACTTCGTCCATCCATGGGCGCACCCACTCCAGGCAGTCGGGCGTGGGTACTGTCCAGATGAGGACAATCTTTTGCGTGGCAGTGGTGCCGTTGTTGAAGCCATTGACTAGATGCTTGAGGTACATGACCTGGTGGGTGATGCCTACACCTCCGGCAAACAGTACACAAGTACCGTACGAGTCAAGACTGTGGTGACCACCGTATGGGCCTTCAATGAAGCCCCATGTGGTGAATTGCTCGTTGGGGCTTTTGCTTGCCTTTTCATACATTTGACGGGTGAGTCCGGTACGGGCACGGCAGATGAGACTGATTTGTTTTGATTTCCTGGGTTGGCCATTGATCATGGTGACGTCGCCTTCCAGAGTGGGAAGCGTCATCTCTTTGGAGTCGTCGGTCAGGGTCGCAGCCCAGGCGACGGAAAATGGATGCGAGGACCAGAGGGAGAGGCGAGGCATCCACATGTGCACGTGACATCCGGGACGGGGGGTCCATTCGCGGACCATGTTGATGGTTAGACGGACAGCTTCGCCAGGCAAGGCCTCGACGGTGATGGAAGAGCGTTGCTTCAGGCTGAAGCCGTAGTAGCAGATGGAGCACAGGCGGAGGAACCACTCAGCCGCCCAGAAGATGAAGATGAGGTACATCCATGGGACCTGGGGCAGAGCGTGCAGCTCCAGGTGCTTGTACAAGCCGAGGAGAGCAGCAATGACCATGACGCGGTGGATGTTGAGAAAGGTCTCGTAAAAGGCGTGACGGAATGGGGACCAGGCCTGGATGCCGATGAAGGTGAAGGCGACAGTTCCGACCATGCCCCATCCGTAAGAGCCCTCGGTGTGGAGGGCAGCTACGACGGCGTGCCATCCACCGCCAGCCTTGGTGTTGTACAACCAAGCGGCAGTGTGGACAATGGCCTCGGCAATGGTGATTCGGGCAGCCCAGCGGTGGAAAAGGTTGAAGTCGTCGTACGAGACCTGGAGAAGGGAGATGAGGGGGTTGTTGCGGAGGGCGAAGAGGATGGTGGGGATGAGGTTGAGGGCGGCGAGGGTTCCAGAGCGTCCACGAAGGGCGGCGAGCGTCTCCCTGTGGTCGAGGACGTCGTAGGGGAGGGCAAGGCACCATGCAACGTTGAGGCCGACGTAGATGAGGAGCATGATGGTGTGCCATCTTCCAGGGAGGGTTCCGTTGTCAATCGCGCTGCTGATCTGGAACTGGGCGTTGTGCTTCTTCTTCCAGAGCGGGGCGACGAGGATGTGGCGGTTGAGCCAGGGCCACCAGCTTGTTCGGTTGGTCTCCCAGTACTTTTGCCTTGGGCTTCCCATTGCGGTGATGTGCCGGCTGTGCTTCCAGACCATGTTGGAGATGCGGAGCATGAGGAGCATGCCAGAGATGCCAATGAGCATGTAGAGAAAGGTGTCGACCCACAAGAAGTTGCCGACTTGGTCGACACCAGTGAGGCCGTACGAGTACTTGAGCTCCTCAAACTGGGCGGCATTCCAGTTGGAGAGGAGGTGACGCTTGGCAGCGGGTGCCTCCCGCGAGCGCAGCAGGCCGGAGAGAGACATGCTGGCGGGTGCTAAAGGGGGGAATTGGGCGATGGGCGAGTATTGAGGCGCGCTACCAGGTGCTCCTGAGTGAGGGCCGGTGCAGTTGATGTTGTTGTGAATGTAGTCGCTGTGTAGCCAGGTGGTCCCACGGGCGCTTCGGAGTCGAGAGGCGAAGCGATGGGCGTTGGCGGAGTGAGAGGACAGGCGTGGTCACAGGAAATGCATTACAAATGGTAGTGGGCGGGCAGCAGTCGTGTGTGCACAATGGAGTCAGAGGGGCGGGGGTGGCCTGCACAGTATCGGGCGTGAATGAACGAGGGAGGGAGTGTTGTGTGTTGAAATGATTGATGGTCGCCAGGGCGCGGCTGGGGTGAATGGGCTTGGGATGGTGTGACGGGCGGCGGGGGGTGGGTGAAGTTTAAGCAGGCAGCAGGCGGGCAGGGAGCGTGTTTTTTGGTTCCCGTAGCGAGTGAGGAACAGTGGAAACGAATGTGGGCAGAGAGCCAGACAGCAGGGACGGCGAGCGTGAGGTCGGAGAGGGAGCGAGGGAAACAGTGGATATGAGGTTCGCGCGAGGGGGTGGCCTGGCCGGCAGCGACCAGGGGGGGCGCCAGGGCCAGGCGGACGATTGGCTTGGGCTGGTCCGACCAGCTGCTAGCGGGTGAAACGGGGCGGCGGAGGCTGCGAATGCTGGCCACTCAGGCCCGCGTGCCTGGAAGCGCCATGAAACCAAGGCCCCTCAGCCCACCCTCGCCAGACTGCCCATCCATCCTATCATCCCCATCCCACTCGGCACCGCCGCCCAGCCTGCACACGCCCACCACAGACGTGCCGGCTGCCGGCCCTGCGCTGTGCTTCGGATTCGACTGCACACGCTGCATCCATCCATGCCCGCCCTCGCCTGCCTGTGCCAATCACGCCGCGGTGCCTGGCGATCCACACACGCAGACGCCGCGCCACAGACACCAGCTGCCCACGGCCACCACGGCCACGAGAATGCAAATGGCCGCTGTGCTCATGATGCTTGCGGCCATGTACGTACCGATGATGCCAATGACGATGCCATGATGGGCCGACGCGCCATGCACGATGCGCGACGCCGCGAGCAAACACCATGGTTCCCTCTCTCCAACTCTCTTTCCCTCTCGCCCGCACTATCGCCCGCCACACCCGCCTGTCTCGTCCCTCTTTCGCGCCCTCTCTGCAGGAACTGTGCAGGCCCCGACGCCATGCCCGGCCGATGACATGTGCGGCTCTAGCCTGCCCCCAAACCGTCGTCCAAGCGAGTCAACTTCATCACGCATCCCGGCAGAGATCGCACTCATCTGTTCAGGTAAAACGGCTTTGATGCACCCCTGGGTTCATTTTGACATGTTCCTCACGCTGCCGAGGCCGTCGTCGTCCATGTCGCGTGCAAAATCTCCACCATGGCGCGAACCGCCAGCGGGCGTGCTGACAGCTATTCACACGCCCAGTGCACTACCAAGGCCGAGAGCCGGCGCTGGGCACGACTCTATGCATTTGCCCTGTGCAAGACGGCAGCCAGGCCAGCAACCCGGCCAGCAGGCCAGCAACCACGCCAGCAGCCTGCGCCACGCACCTACACGGCCACGCCTACGTAGGAGCTACTACTAGCATACCAGCATACCTGCACCACTCAACAGCCCTCGTCCCTACTTGCCACGAGGCGCCGTCGCCGCCCTATGCTTACTACCCTGCGGCGCTGCATTCTCTTGCTGCTAGTGTATACGCTCTTCATGCATACCACAGTCAACCAATGCGCGCGCTTGGTTCGCAGCGGCACGGTCGCCCCTGCCACAATTCCCCCCCACCCCACCCGCACGTGCTTGTGCTTGTCACAACCCACTGCCCTCTCTGGCCGCTCACCCACGCCCCCTTCGCCGCCACACTGGCCGCCCGGTCTCGACGGGCCAACGCCCTCTTTTCGTGAATCGCCCTTCTCGACGGACAGCATGGCCAATCTGGGGGAAATTGTCCCCTTGTCTACCCAGCACTCGGGTCCGACCTATTTGCTTCTGCCGTTCAACCTCGGAATACCAAGTCTTCTAGGCAATAAACCTACAAGATTACCTCCATACTAGCCACAATCTAGCTCATCCTCACACCCACACCCCAAGCGAAACAAAACAAAGCAAAAACATGTCCTGCTGACTGTCCGCTCTTCTGCCCGTCTGGCTGCATCCATGCGGCCATCGCGTCCCGCTTGCGCCGCTTGCCTCAACTGCATCGCTTGACCGTGGTGCTTGCTTCGGTGTGAGCCAGTTTCAAAACACCAGCGCCGGAGTGTCGCTCTCCTTCTGCCGCGACTCGGCTCACTTCACGATAACGTTGAAACGTTTGTTCATGCGCCGCCTGCTTGGGCCCCACCCGCTGTCAAACAATAGTGTGTGCCCTGCCAGGCGGCATAACGCTTCTGGTAGTCCTCCACAAGCCATGCTTCAGCTCGTCGACATTTGCCAAAATTCGACGCAGTAACTGGAAAAAATGGAATAGTCGTCGAATCCTTCACATTGCGGTTCCACCTATGTCATTTCCGCCAGACCTTGGGACCCGCTCACGTCTCGGTTCTTCAATGCATGGTTTTAGAGTGTGGCGCTTCCTCCGCCATGCGCTATCATTTGGTGTAACACATTGACAGCGACACGCTTCCATGTCCAAGGGCATCCTCACTCCAAATCTAGCACAAAGCTTATTGCAGCACATGCTCTTGTGTACACTACTACGTAAGCATTGTCCGCATGCCGGCTTTAATGCCTTACAATCACTGTTAGCTGCGACATCACCACTATCGTCATCGTCACCGCCATCTCCCTCCACCCTACTCCATCGCGCATAACACGAAGCTTCGATTCACAGTACATACGCCTGTGCCTGCACTGATCCCCCGATGCGAGACCACGACCCAGACAATCACTCTGCCTGGGACCGGGCGTATGAGCTTGCCGAGAAAACTCCAAGCCACACAGCCCTCCCAGGTCCCCACGATCAAATGATACGTATCCGCAGTGACACCCGTTGGCGTCCCAGTCGGTCATCGAACCGACCGACCTGAAATCTGGCCCGCTCTCGCCCTTCACTAACTGATTTTTGCAAAGGAAAAAAACCTAAAAAAGCCCACCGACTCTCCGGGCCTGTTTTCCACATGAAACCACTAACTTCAGCTCCACCAATCTCCGTCCTTGGCACCCAACCGCCTGGAGGAACCTTCCATACATGAAACACTTTTGCAATCTCTACACCGTGTACCAACACGCATCAAGCTTTTTTGCCCTTCAGCTTGTCATGCTGTCGTGTGTAGATTGCCAAGCCAATTATGAACATCACAAGCAGCTAACCAACATTACAAGATTGGTGTCAATATACATCCCGTCTTGGTAAACCACATATGTGCTTTCAATCTTTTTTTTCTTCCTTCTCCGCCTTTTTCTTGAATTTCTCTGCAAATCTTTCGTTCGCTTAATACTACTATTACATCCTTGCTGTCGACCGTTGGGCGACTATCTTCCGAACATTCTAGATCTTATA
Source organism: Bipolaris maydis (assembly GCF_028858645.1). Taxonomy (NCBI): domain Eukaryota; kingdom Fungi; phylum Ascomycota; class Dothideomycetes; order Pleosporales; family Pleosporaceae; genus Bipolaris; species Bipolaris maydis. Next base: position 2,601,977 of record NW_027093857.1, on the reverse strand, counting down.
GTCCAAGGAAAAATATTAATTCAAGACGGGTTCTCCCTTCCTTATCCCGTCCGCCTGGTTCGCGGCTGAAACGTGGGAACAGCACAATTAACTTGGCGCCTAAATTGTCATGAGATGCGTAGATATTGCGTGCGACAGAGACACTTATCTCGTCCAGTCACGTTAGTATCATGTGAGAAGGATGCAATGGCAATGGGATAACATATCTACATACGTCCGTATGTACCTACACTTTTCGAGCCACACCCTGCTGACTGAGGGCGTTGTCATGTTTCGTATCCACCGAGATGCTTCTGTGCCGTCCCGTGTCATCATTCCTTTGGCTCTTTTCGCTATACGCCCAGCCACGTGCACACCACCTATCCCCCCCGCCCTTCACCGCTCTCTCTTTTTTTGCTCAACACCTTGATTCATGCAACTCCCAGTCTAATATCACGAGATACCCTTCTGCCCCCTACGTTATCAAACAACACCTATGTATAGCGAGATGTAGATTTGAAATCTCCAGATTTAAATCACACACAAACAAGTGAAAAGTCTTGGAAGGGGAAGGGGGGGGGGTTAACCTTCCCAAACTAGAACATTGAACAACAGCTGATATGCATATTCGCTCTTCTAATTTGAAACCTGCGTATACAACGGTCTCTATGTACGAAATTTAAAAAAAAACTCACGCATATCCCGTCTACTGCGCATGGCCCGGCTGCGAAGAAGAAGCACCAGCAGCAGGTGCTCCAGCGGAGGCAGCAGCAGCGCCGCCCGCAAAATTGATCTGAGCAAGGGCATCACGTCTCCAAGCGTCGTCATCTGCACCCTCGCTGTCGGAGCTGTCACGATTTGCAACTCGGAGACCGCCACCGCCGCCGCTGCCTCCGCCTGCTCCTTGATTTCCGCCATATGACGCATTACTCGTGTACTCATCGTGTTGTTGCTGCTCGTGGATATTGCCCTCTTGCGTGTATCCGCCTGCATACGATGGGCTGTTACCATAGTACTCGCGATTATTCCACATATTGTTGTTGTTGTTAGCTTGGTCGTGCTGCTCTATGGACCCGGATGAAGGACCCGGCCGCAGCACGTCTGGCACGGGGCCGCTGAGTCTGCTCCCCCCGTCTTCAGATTCGTATTGTTGTTGATGCGGATGATACGCGTTTTGATAGTTCATGGGTTCGTAGGCGCCCGTCTCGTTCATTTGGCCCTGGTTCTGCATACGCGGGTCGGCAAGGAAAGAGTGCCGGTTGTCTGTTGGTGTGCGGTCGCTAGGATCATGTAGTTCTACGCCTTGGGGTGGACCTTGTGGTGGCGTGTTGGACATGCTAAATTGGTGTTGTTGCTGGGGGTGCATGCCTTGCTGTTGAGCATACATACCCGGCTGTTGGTATTGCTGCTGTTGCTGCTGTGTAAGGGATAGATTATTCATAGTCGCTGTCATGCCCATTAGACTCGGTGCTCTTGTCGACCCGGCCTTGATACTGGCTGGGCCGCCCATTCGCCCAAGCATACTTCCAGTCATGCTAGCCCGTGGACCAGGCTCTTCCGTGATCATCATCTGGGAATCCTGTCCATTAGGATCCCGTATACTGTACTGGGCTATTGTGCGCATCTTCCGTGTGACCCATCCTGCAAGAATCTTTCCGCGTTGCTTCTCGCCCAGACGAGACCGGTGGAAGTCGCCCTTTTGCACAAACGAGACAATGTCAATGACCAGCTGATGCTCGTTCAAAATTGCATTGACAATCACAGGCACCATGCTTGCGAGGAAGTTGCGTCGGAAGATTTCCACAACGACAACAACAAGCCCACCTGCCTGGAAAACAGCACTGTAGAGTGTTAGTAAGTATTTACTAAATAACAGCGAATCGAAGAAACGTACCAGCCTCCAGGGACAATATTCCGGTGACAACGTTCAACAGACTGCTCAATGTCCATAGAGAAATGGTTCAGTCCGTTGACTTCAAAAGTGTCACCTATGCTTCCAAGCACGAAAAGCACCTGCATATCAACAGGTGCACCGTTGGGTCCAATGGGCCGTGTCACGCTGTGCAAAAATCCTAAATCGCCTGTACGAACATATCGCACATTTGGGTCTCCGTCAATCGTCCTCCCATTGAAGCGTTCTGCATCCAAGCGCTCTTTCGACATGTAGAAGCTATAAGCATTCGCCTCGGACTGCACCCAGATCTCGCCGTACTCGCCGTTCAAGCACAGTTGGTTGGTCTCTGGGTTGACAATGGATATTTGCGTGCTCACTGGCACCATGCCCGAGTCTTGGACGAGCAAAGCGTTGGGCTCTGTGTCAGGGTCAACGGGCATGACGAGGCCGCGTCGCAGAGCATGCACATCGAGATGGAGCTCGACTGGCTCAATACACATGTATGATCGTGATGCTACCATTGGGTTCAATACATGTGAGTAGACAGTGTTGATTGCGGTTGGGTCTAAGTTGGCTGGCGCAAAGTGCACACGCACTCTTTGGTCTGCATTGAGTTAGCAATCATGAAAGTCCTCTCATACAAATGTTCACTTACAAACATCAACGCGTGGTCTTCCATCAGTCGCAATCATGAGATTCTTCAGCTCGTGCAGAGCCATACTCTTACCAGCTCCGCGTGCGATGGCGTGGTCCAACATTTGACTCGTTGCATATGCATCCTTGATCTTGTACCGCGAAAGCGTTTGGAACAGAATATTAGGGTTTTGTGCAAAGTCAACAGGTGACACCAGGTATGTGGGTGCGGCAAGGAAGATTCCCATGAGACAAGTGTGAAGGAAACCAAGTCCTATCGTGCTCCGGACACAACCAAGGACTGGTCGTGTACTTGTCATTTGGCATGTTTCTTTTTGGACCTTGCACAGTGCCATGATTTGGCTATGGCCCAGCTGAACTGCGATACGACGTTGATCGGGCGTCCAGTATGTCCAGACTAGCACTGGGAAACCCGCCTGAATCCATGCCGGTCGAATTGTAAGCTTGAGGTCGCGGCAGCCACTGGATTGCTTTGGCGGCTTTGTTGTGCTGTATGTGTTTGGCACACTGATCTTGAGGATAGCGGCCGATTGTTTGATGTGCTGCGATACTTGCTTGATCTTCATCAGATGGTCAACGTCAGCGTTGACAAGAATGGCTTTGACCTTGAAATCTGCAAGGATATGCAGCAAGGCCGGCGCATCCTCATTCAACCGGTTCTGATCAATTGGCGCCATTGGTATGCAAACAGCTCCAAGCACAAAACATGCATGAACAGCATAAACAAATTCTTCTGAATGCGTGTACATCAGAAGGAGATGATCGCCGGCCTGGACCTTGACCTTGTTCTTGAGGTACATTGCTACGCCCGCAACCTTTTGATCAAACTTCTTCCAATTGACGCCTTTGCCCTCTTTTCCTCGACCGTCGACAGTGCAGTAAGCAAGTTCCTCGGCCTGCCGAGATACACGCCATTGCATCAGGTCGTGGATATTCGAGAACTGATTGAGTGGAGTCGATGTCCTGTCGTCAATGACGACTTCGCGATGATCGACACCAGAGTATTGCTTGTCTTGGAGCATCAAGAATTGCTGACGTGCCATTGATGCCTCAAATGACCACATGCCGCCAGCGGGATCGTCACCGAGCGCAATGTTCTGCACTGATCGCTCAATGCCAAACTTTACGTGTACACAGGGCAGAGAGCCATTGTCAAACTCTCTCCTACACAGCATATTGCCAATTTCTCGCCGTCCGTTCTTGATGACTCGTGGAAGTGTATTAGGTGCTGTAATCATCACGCAGTATACCCGTAAATGATGCTCTTGGTAAAGGACCTCCATGCACCTCTCAGATAGTGAATCCAAAAATGGTATATCCAATTGTTGTGGTGGTCCACCTGGGTTTGTGGGCGCAGTCGATGCGGCCTGCGTCTCGATGAGAATGATTGGCAGGTATTCACCATTTACATAAGAATCAAACGACGAGCTATGACACGTTAGACAGTCCTTGCTCTGTTGGCAGCTCACTTACCAGTCGTAAATTTTTGGCACGGCCTTCATAATGCTTGTGACCAGGTGCTGCACAAAAAAGTATCGATGCTCGGCTTCAAGCTGACCATTTTCTACCCATTCAACACGCTGTCTGATGCGATCTTCGTACAGTCCAAGGACAAATATTTTTCCCTCTACAACAAAGCCGAGGAGTCCAGTACGCAGAAACTCGAGTTCAAGCAACTGTGGCGTAGGGCTACCCTCAACGAAACGGTATGGTCGAGCATGGAAAATGGTCTCTGTATGCTTCTGCAGCTGCCAGAAGCCACCAGAGAGTGAAGGCGAATCTACCCAGATCTCGCCTATCGAGTATGGTGAACATAGAAGACTTGTCTCAGGGTCTACAATAGCTAGTGTCGCATCCGGTATGGGGTATCCAAAGGCACCGACTCGCATGGTGCCGGGCTCGTTTGCCCGCTTGCTTGCTTCTTCTCCAATGGCCAGAACAATGACTTCGTTCATCTTCAGAGCTTCCTTGTCCAGCAAGATTTCTGTAAGCTCTGTCGGGCCTTTCTTCTTCTTCTCCTTTTTGTTCTTTGTAGTGCCACCACCAATAAGACTGGAGTAGCCATTTGCCGCTGCATACTTATCCTCTGTATCATCTTCATCATTATCTGACTCTTCTACTGCTATGCTTAGCGGGCAGCCCATGCGCTCCTCTCCACCTAGCCAGTCGCGTACAGATATTATCATTCCACCATGTTCTGGCAAGCAGAGCATTGGCGCGATCAGTTCTCGCGCTCTAGGGTTTCGCAGTGGCCTGAAATATCGATCTCCGAGAATTTCGTGAAATTCACAGTCGACGGTAAGCGTGTCAATCAGACAGATCTTCACGGAGGCGAAGTTGGGTTCTGTGTTTTTCTTGAAGTTTCTTGTAGCCATTGGATCCTGTTGGTAGTTGTATGCAGCGCGCTTGAGGCCTGGGTAATCCGCTAGCAGTATGTTGGACTTGTATTTGGTGATGAGATGTGCATATAGACCCGGGGTTTCCATGGTCGCTGTCTCGAGCCATACGGTGGTGTGGCCTCCATAAACTGCAAACAAGACACTGAGAATGAGACCAGCGCTTTCGCGCGGGTCGAGGTACGTGAGGATCACTTCTGTGGGGTTTCTGGACGGTGCTGGAGCAACGAACTTTCCCTCTGCATCCCGTAGGCTAGTGCTGAACGTGTCTTGGCTCTGAGCGTTGGTGGGTATCGTGCTAATCATGGCACTGATGCAGGCCATTTGGTGCATAATAGTCCGGTGACTAAGCACCACACCGCGAAGGTCACCAGTAGGTGCACGCGAGAACTCAATATAGGCAACCTCTGGTACTTGCAAAGCTGGAGTATCGTCATGTTTCTTGGGGTGGTGGCTGCCAAACTCGTTCGTCTTCCACCACTCTACCCCACTCGGCCATTTCAGACGGTTCTGACTAATGTCACGATGAAAGGCCTTGAGATTGTTGTCTGTGGTCAATGCGAGATGAGCTTGAGTTGTCGTTAGGAGAAGAATGAGTTTCTGGTAGTCGTCGACGCTATTGATGGGTACCGCTACAACGCCCGCAATGAAGCAGCCCATCAACGCCACGACAAAATCAATGATTTCTGTATCCCTGTACACTAATGCCACACGGTCGCCTCGATAGAGGTTGCTCTTGTCCCGAATCACTTTGGCCACCTTTTCCGCGCGACTAGCCACCTTTTCCCAGGTGATGGACGCCGTCTCTTTGCCTTTTGCGTCAAGGACCCAGAAGGCAGTCGTCCTTGGCTGTGTGCGACTTCGGTGACGCAAGACAGCGCCAATGTTGTCAAACTTTGACATTTTGACATTGGGGTTGTGAGGGTCGTAGACGTCAAAAGGCAGATCGCGGGGCTCTAGCGGCATCATGGTTTCAGCAGCGCCCAAGGGGAGATCGTTGGGGTTCATCATGGGAGGTGGAATCGCGGCGGTAGGAGAAAAGGCATCTCCCGACGAGTAGCGGTTGGGTCCCCCATACGAGTCGCGATTGTCTTGCATCTGCTGGCCTGTGAAGTCGGAAAAATAACCCTGGTTTACCTCGAGCATGGTGCTCCTTCGACTGGCCTCTCCCGGAGAGCCAAATTGGCCATCATAACTTTGCTGATTGTCTGGATTGAAGGCGTAGTTGCCCATCATGGTGGGCTCGCGCGAGTGGTTGTATTCAGGCGTTTGAGGCCGTGGAATGAACGTCTCGCTTCCTTGCGACAGCTGTGAGGAATTGCGCTGGAGCGAATTTGTACGCAGGCCCAGCTGCTTCTCTTGAAAACGGCCGACTTGGCTGGGCGGGTAGGCCATGTACTGCGAGCCCCCCGAGGCAGCGGCGGAGGCGTTCGCATATGGCATGGGTGCGCCCAATTGGCCCTGTGCGGAAGCGTCATGGTATGAGTCGGGGCGGGGGAGCTGGATATGTGGGGGTTGTGGTCGCGGTGATGGACTCGGACCGGACGGAATAGCAAAGGATGCGGTGCGGGAGCGAGAGCCCTCACTGGATGGTTGGGGTGGGTTCTGCTGGTTCAGGTCGGCCTGCAACTGGGCAGCAAAGTCAGGCCCTAGATACTGCGACAGCAGCACGGTGCGACGTTTTTCATAGCTATGCGACTGATTAGCGCACGCAGAGAGGCGGATGGCGGTGGTGGTGCAGCAGTACGGACCCTTTTTGTGTAATATCGCCCTCCTCGAGCTCGTGGTCCAGCTCCTGCAGTTTGGCCTGCAGCTCGGGGTTGGTCGCAGCCATGGTGTTGTGGGCGGCGGAGGTGTGGCACGAGGAGGGAGGCAAGGCAGGTGAAGCGGGATGGGATGGTGTTGTATGTACAGATAGGCTATGCAGCAGCGGGCCGCGACATTCCACAGGCACAAGCACAGGCGCAGGCACAGGGAAGATGCAGATACAAGGCGCCTAGCGGAAGGAGTGCGAACAATGCACCAGGCATGCAGAGGCGGGCACGCGTCGAGGACGGACAGCAGGTGACAGATGAAACATTGACTATGTAGGTATGCAAGAGTGGGTAGTCTTCTGGCACCAAGCCAGGTACGCATCTGCGCAGGGCCCGGCAAGCCCAGTATGACGTTTTTACCCCAGAGCCAGCCTGCTCCTCGGCTTGGCGCCGCCTGGCTTAGTCAGCCCCCATCAGTCAGCGGCCAGTCACGTGTTCGGCGCGACAAGCTCCCACATGGCCGATGATCATTGTGCCTCGGCTCATGCGCGTCTGCGCTGCTTTGACGTGCCCCGGAAATGACGACGCCCAAAGTCTCACACAGCCGCTCGCTGCTGCTGCTTGCATCTGGTCTTGCTACACTGGCCTCCTTTTCGCAGAACACAGAACGATCCACCAACAGGAAAACTATCAGCCACCACCATGGCCACCCTCATCCGCCCCCCGCCCGCCGACCACTCCCAGTCGGCCATTGAGAACGTCCTTGAACTGACGCAGCTGGCCGACATTGATCCCAACATCTTCACAAACACTCGTCCCCTATGGCATCCCCCCGGTGCGCGCGGCATCTTTGGCGGTGCTGCCATTGCCCAGACACTCAGCGCCGCCCAGAAGACGGTTGACCCCGACTTCACTGTGCATTCGATGCACTGCTACTTCATCCTTGCAGGCAACTCCGAGATCCCCGTCATATACCATGTAGAAAGGGTGCGCTCGGGAAAGTCGTTCGCAACCAGGACGGTGCAGGCCCGGCAAAGGGGCAACGTCATCTTCACTACGACCATGAGTTTTGTTCGCCAGAACAGTGGAGGCGCTCAAAAGGTCGAGCACATCTACCCGATGCCAGACGTCCCGGCGCCCAAGGAAGGTAGCGACGACTTGAAGACGCCCAACGATGGCCAGAGTCCCTTCCAGACCCAGCTGTTGCCCATTGAAAACGGTGAGTGACTTCGCATACCATCCTTAAGCCTGCCCTAGCTCATATCTAGCAGACGACTCCGACAAGCCCCACACCAAGAAATGCCGACAATGGATAAAGGCTCGCGGTAAAATCTCCCCCGCTGGCGGTCACGAAGCCCATCTCTCCGCCATCGCATACATGTCCGATAGCTACTTCATCGGCACCGTCGCGCGTGCGCACAAGCTTCTGCGCTACTCGAACCAGCGCAAGAGCAGGGCCAGGTCGAGCATCGACGAGGACGTACTTAAGAAGCTGCTCGAGATGGATGATGCCGAGTTACAGCGCCAAAGCTTTGTCAACGAATCAGACAAGCAGCGCATACGTGAATTGAGGAAAGCAGAAGACCTGGCAAAGAGCGGAGACGCAAAGCCTGAGATTGGCATGATGGTTAGTCTGGACCACACCATCTACTTTCACAATCCTCGCAGTTTCCGCGCAGATGAATGGATCTTCACCGAGATGGAGACCCCTTGGGCTGGTGATGGTCGCGGCCTCGTTTCCCAGAGAATGTATACCAAGGATGGCACGCTCATTGCCAGCTGCGTCCAAGAGGTAAGCAGCTTGCTTATGTCTGCTATAGTAGACTGTGCTTACATGAATAGGGCGTCATACGATTGAAGCAGAACGAAAGTAAGCTATAGCCATGACCGTGTGTAGATTGCTCGTATGTCCGTGTACTTTGATTCGATTGACTTTTATGCCGCCGCCTTTCACTTGACCTTGTCGGAGTAGACTCCGCTGTTTCTATTGTTTTAGTAGCTTTAGATTTGGAGGTCTGGAACACACGTACCTCACGTATACACTTTTAAATACAAGGTTCCTCGTTACAAATAGCAACTCGCACTTGTGTAGTACACGACTTGGCACAGCAAGTGCATGCAGATGATGCGCACTGCATGCAGCCCTAGAAGCCTGCACCTGTGCTGTTCGTCCTTCCCACGTTACAGGCCAGGGTCCAATTAGCGCAATGCCGGTCTCGGGCTAGCATGGCCCTCACACTTGGATTCTCCGAAGCTACCGTCGGCAGTGTACCTCCAACATCCAAGCAAGTCGCTCCTAGCTCCTTTGCTGAGATCTGACTTGGCCAACATTGCCGACTGTCTACCATGTTGCTGTCATCTGCGGCGCACCCTAACCAAATCTCCTAACACTCAGCCCGCCAAGAAGCCACCCAAGACATGAACGTCAAGCAAGCGGCATGTCTGAATTGCCGCAAAAGCAAGATAAAATGCCGGCGCGAAGAAGGCGCTTCTGTGTGTGAAAGATGCTCTAGCGTAGGCGTCGAATGCATTATACCCGAGTTCCATATGTACGTCACGTCCCGATACAAACCCATAGCGAAACATGCGCTGACTTGATGTACTGGCAATTAGTGGTAGGCAAAAGGGCGTGAAAAAGTGAGTATCGTTTCCTAGTGTGATTAGCTAAGCTTACAAGTTCTAGCAAACGATCAGGGTTGGAGAAAGCAATCTACCAAGTAGAAGAAGCAATCAAGAAGAGAAAATCAGACGTAGCTGTCAACCAGAGCACGTTACAGCATTTGCAACAGCTTTTGAACGAAGCACAAGGAGACGTTGGCCCTAGTCAAGATGCAAAATCACCGCCAGTACTAGCAGAACTATCTTATGTGCCAGCAAAAGAAGTTGCCAGCACTTCAAGCGATGATCAGCTTGCCGTTGAAGATGTCGAGAATCCGCTTCAGCTTTTAGCCCGCGCATCAGACTTGAGGATTGCCACCACCCCACAGTCGTACAATACAAGTGTCGCCAGCCCAGAAGGCAGGTTTACTGGTAGCGAGCAAAGCGCATTCCTCGATGTTCATCACTTCTTCTTACCAATGAAGGCGCATTTGGACCAAGGATCTGGGTTAGATCCAATTGATGTAGGATTGGTTACCAAAGATGAAGCGGAGATGCTCCTCCAATAGTACGTATTGCCAAAAGAATTCCATCAAGTAGCTGACAAGACGCAGTTTCCACAAAAGACTAGCTCACACGCGCTGGGGTCTAGACCCAGTGGTGCATACTCTACCTTTTGTCCGAAACCGCTCAGCCTTTCTGTTTACGACATTGCTGGCTGTGACGGCCGTCTTCCTACCAGAAACGTCTGCTTTGGCCAAAAGACTACTTCTTCACCGCAGGTTTCTAGCTGAACAGGTCATTGTTCGAAAGTACAGATCCGTTGAAATCGTCCTGGCATTCATGGTGAGCATACCATGGATGCCCCCAGGGTCGCATGCAAGCGACGACGACACAAGTCTCTATCTAGCTACGGCATTGTCTATTTCTTTGGATCTTATGCTAGACAAAGTCATCACTCCATCTACGTCCTTTGGTCCGGAGCTCACGAGGCAGATGCCCAAAGCAGAGTGTCTTGACGCAAGAAAAGCACTAGCTATGGATGGTTTCGAGGACATTGACCCGACTTCTGAATGGGGCCAGCGACTGCTTCGTCGGAGAGAAAGGGTCTGGATTGCGCTGTTTGTGCTAGAGCGTGGCGTGTGCCTCGCTCGTGGCCGCAGCTACTGTGTACCAAAGACGTGCTTGATTCAATACAGCGATAAATGGCATGACCACCAGCACTCGGATGCCCAGGACGGTCCGCTAGTATCCATGGCAGTATTACGTCGCGATCTCGACAACCTTTTTGCCGAAGTACGCACGCGATGCGACAACTATGGCTCGGCCGAAGTAGGTTCCCAGGTTGCGCAGGAAATCGACAAGTCAATTGAGGGCTTCTTCGACAATTGGTCTCGGGCATGGCCTTCAGTTATAAGTGACCCAGAGAGCAAGAGCCTACCCCCTTATGTCGAGATACTCGTTACACACACACGACTCTCGACCTACTCAATGCTTCTGAACCATCCGAGCGCGCCACCAGAAGTCAAGCGCTCGTTCCGCAAGTCTGCGTTATCCTCGGCGCTCAATGTTATGCGCGCAGCAATCCAAGGCGAGGGACGTCTCAAGTCAATGCCCAATAACACCGTCACGATGATTTGCTTTGCAGCCAGCATAGCGCTGGCTCTAAGCGCACCCGTACCCGAGGGGAGTGGCAATAAGAAGAGCCTTGCCCCAAGCGTGCGGCACCTGATAGAGGATACGGCAACCGTCCTGGAACGCATTGGCAGTACACCTGTCCATCGGAACGGGGCATCAGTTGTGTATGGTAGATTTCTGCGCGTATTGGTTAAGCAGGCGCCTGACATTGAGATGCCACCGCCCGTACCTCCGCAGGAGCCTGCACCAACCTCAATGGCTATACCAGATCTCCTTTCGCCCTCGAGCATGATGCACAATGAGATGCCAAATCCTAATAGTCAGCCCTTGGGACATGATCCAGTAGGCGATTACTGGCCTGACAGGTTAGATTTCTCTGCAATGTCCTATAACGAGGTCAATGAGACTGTTACAAACTCGGATCTCTTCTCTACAGCATTGCTCGATCTGCCCTGGAACGACTCCAACCCGCTATGGACAGACTGGATGAATCTTCCTGACTTCAACTTTCCCTGATGGCACGGCAGAGATGCGTATCGACTCCCCGTATTACGGGACGGCCGGTCTTGCTCGTGTGACTAGCAAGTGGCCAAGCGTGTGGATGCAGAGGGTGGATGAACCTCGGGCTTCGCCAGGAGGACGGCAGCGCGCCTAAGCCTGATCCGACCGAGGCGGTAGACGAAGCCCCGCTCCAAGCTCCAAGGTCGCTCGCCGTTCGGCACTTGAACTGGCACCGACGGATCCAAAGATGCATGACGTTAGAGTTGCAGTGCCATTGTCGCACGCGCTCCAGGACCCATGTTCGGAGCTCGACCGCGAAATCGTCGCCCGCTTGGATGAGTCGGCATTTGTTGAAACCCCTTCTCAAATGATTTAACCAGACCGTTCACGCTGTTGCTGCGTCCGTAATTTACTTCACAATGGATACCCTGCCTGCTTCCTGCCGGCTGCTCACAGCTCTTCCCTCACGGCTATGCGCCCGGCGATCTCTTCCTCCACAATTGCGGGCTGCGCGAACTCTGCCACCACGATGGCGGCTTACAGGTCAATTGCGCTGCATCAGTGAGCGCGCGCCGACAATTGACCGCTCGAAATCAAAGCTTTTCAAAGATGCAGACGAAGCAGTTGCAGATGTACAGCCTGGTTCCACCGTCCTGAGCGCAGGATTCGGGTTGTGTGGTGTCGCAGACACTTTGATCGCAGCGATGAAGAAGCGTGGGCCGGAGTCATTACATTCGTTAACAGCCGTCTCAAACAATGCTGGCATTGAAGACGTAGGAGGATTGGCACATCTTACAAAGAACGGACAAGTCAAGAAGCTCATTATAAGTTTTCTCGGCAACAACAAGGCGCTTGAGAAGCAGTATCTGAGCGGTGGTATTGAAATTGAGCTTTGTCCGCAAGGTACGCTTGCAGAGAGGATACGCGCTGGTGGCGCAGGCATCCCAGCATTTTACACACCCACTGCAGTAAATACACTGTTGCAAGATGGCCAGATTCCGGCCAAGTTTGACAAGGAGGGCAAGGCTGTAGGCTACGGACAGAAGCGTGAGGTTAGAGAGTTCAATGGCAAGAAGTTCCTCATGGAGACTGCATTGACCGGCGATGTCGCCATTATCCGTGCACACAAGGCCGATGAAGCTGGTAACTGTGTTTTCAGGTAGGAATTGAGAGATCCCAATCCCTTGAGCTTCACTGAAAATATGAGCAGATACACCACCAAAGCTTTTGGACCCATCATGGCCAAAGCCGCACGCCTTACAATTGTCGAAGCCGAAGAGATTGTCCCTATAGGCACCTTTGATGCCAACGAGGTCGATCTCCCTGGCATCTTCGTCGACCGCATCGTCCCAGCCACCGCCCCCAAGAACATTGAGATCAAGAAGCTGCGAAAACCGGCTGCATCCAAAGACGCCTCATCAAAGAACGAAGCCGCCGAACGACGCGATCGTATCGCTCGTCGGGCAGCAAAGGAGCTCAAGCAGGGATACTACGTCAATCTGGGCGTCGGCATCCCCACAGCCGCAGCAGCATTCGTACCCGATGGCGTCAAGGTGTGGCTGCAATCCGAAAATGGCATTCTAGGAATGGGCCCCTACCCGACGGAAGAAGAAGTAGACGCAGACATTGTCAACGCCGGCAAAGAAACCGTAACCCTCCTTCCCGGCGCCTCGACCTTTGACAGCGCCGAATCCTTTGGCATGATCCGCGGCGGCCACGTCGACGTATCCATCCTTGGAGCTCTACAAGTCAGTGCCTCTGGCGACCTGGCCAACTACATGGTGCCCGGCAAAGTCTTCAAGGGTATGGGCGGCGCCATGGATCTCGTTAGCAATCCCGATGCTACAAAAGTCGTTGTCGCGACTGAACACGTTGCTAAAGATGGATCCAGCAAGATTGTTCAGGAATGCCAGTTGCCGCTTACAGGAGCAAAGTGCGTGAGCACTATTATTACCGATCTGTGTGTCTTTGAAGTAAACAGGAAGAGGGGGACTTTGACGCTGACGGAGACGGCGCCGGGGGTTAGCGTTGAGGATGTCAAGGCGAAGACGGATGCGAAGTTTGAAGTCGCGAGTGATCTCAAGACGATGGAGTAGTAGTGGCATTTTTGTTTCTCTATGTTGCAGTAGTAGCTCTTTGTACATAGTGCGGTGTACCGGGTATACTTTCCGTCCCCACCTTTTTCTTATCTAGCAAGGTGCTTAAAGGACGGTCTAGAAGCGCGCAACGCATGCATCTTCCAGCGCGTAAGTAAGTCACTTATCTACCTTTTTCCTCCTTCCAAAATGGGAAACATGGCAATAAAAAAAAGTAAGTCCTCTGTCACTATCTACTTTGCTCCGCTTGATGAGGTGTGTGTGTATGTGTATGTGTATGTGCAAAAAGCCTCTTCAAAATTCCTGGCTGACACACGTAGCGCCAAACACCCCCCCACAAAAACTCAAGTTGACGCGGGCGGAACCAAGGAAATGTTAGCCAAGCACACACAAGCACCACGCAAGCGAAAAGGCTTCGCACCTCTTGGTTCGCCACGCCTGTCACGAAAAAAAAAGCTTGGTACACAGGACGCCCATGCAATCTTCGCTCGCTCCTTCGCTCCCAAAAAGGACGCCACCCATCGCTCATGTGCAACGCAAATTCCTCTTGCTTGACCGCAGACATACGTAAAAATGATGTTCTTGACAAAGCAACCCTAAACACACACACACTCACACCCTTGTCATGTGTGTTTTTTTTGCTTTGGCAGCCCTTCTTTCGGCCGCAAAAAAAGGACCGTCAAGCGTGGCACAGCGCCGGACTGATCGCTTTGCTGCTTCTTTACCGCTAACGCACAAGCCGGGCCAGCATGTGGGCTACTATTGTGTTCCGAGCGGCGTGCTGCGCCAATCAGGTGCGCAGGGGGGGATACGTGGTGGAGCCGTGCAACCGTTGCTGTGTGCTGAGTGCTGAGTTGCGGTGGAGAATGCCCCGTGGGGTCGGGATGGGTAGCGCTGCAGGGGTTTAGCTGAGATGGAGGGGAGAGAGGGGGGGTTGGGGATGTTTAAAAGGATGGGGAGGGGTGTGTTCCTGTGCTTGGATGTTACGCTGTTGCGCTGCTTACTTGCTACGTTGCTCGTGGCAGCCGACTCAGTCTTTCTACCTGCTTTCTTTGGCTCTGTCTCTTTTTTTTATTTACTTGGGGCCTTTGAGATAGCTCAGAGAGGCGAAAGGGTTGGAGATAAGAGACGGTGCGAAATAGAGGGCGAGTACGATGAGCGTGGATAAAATGCAGGATGAAAAGGTTGAGCGGAGTGGGAGTGAGGGGTTTGAAGAGGGGCTTCTGGAGGATCCGAAGGCAACGAGTAGGTTGTTGTTCAAGATCGATTGTCGGTATGTTTCTCTCTCCATTCCTGCTCTCCATGTCTTTATCTTGAGGGCTTTTGTGGATGATGTACGTGGCTGACTCGTTTATTTTTGTTGTTTTCTAGCATCCTGCCGGTTCTCGCCCTGCTGTTCCTGTGCTCGTTCATTGATCGTACAAACGTTGGGAATGCGAAGATTCTTGGTTTGGAGAATGATCTCCATCTTACGGACCACCAGTACGCTATTGGGCTTTGCGTCTTTTACGCTACGTATATTGCGAGGTAAGCTTCCTGTATGGCAGATGCAGTCCAGAAGACTAAATTTGTGCAGCGAACTCCCGTCCAATTTGCTGCTGAAAAAGGTATCGCCAAAGATATGGTTACCCTTTCTGACAGCCATCTGGGGCGTCCTGACCATGTGCTTGGGATTTGTGACAAATTTCGCGTCTTTTGCTTCTGTTCGCGCGCTCCTGGGCGTTGCTGAAGGAGGCCTATTGCCTGGAATGGTAAGATTTTGGCGACGTAATAAACCGTCTTTCGCTAACGCCTTGCTAGGTACTATATCTCTCTCACTTTTATCGCCGCCAGGAGCTCGCTCTACGCATAGGCATCTTCTATACTGCAGCCTCTCTATCTGGTGCTTTTGGCGGACTCCTCGCTCGAGGCCTCAATGCCATTGGCCCAGCAGGCGGACTCGAAGGCTGGAGATGGATCCTGATAGTTGAGGGCTTGATAACCGTTGTCGTCGGCGCATGCTCTGCTATCTTCCTTCCCAATTCCATCGAATCAGCCGGTTTCCTTAGCCCCTCCGAAAAAGCCCACGCCCGCTTCCGACTCGGTGAAGCATCCGCCTCGCACGAACGCTTCGACTGGGCCGAAATCAAACGCGGCATCTTCAACCTCCAAGTCTGGCTCACAGCCACTGCCTACTTCTCTATCCTCTCAGGCCTCTACTCCTTCGGCCTCTTCCTCCCCACAATCATCAACAACGGCTTCGCCAAGGACCCCAACAAAGCCCAGCTCTGGACCGTCATTCCTTACGCCGTCGCTTCCGTCTTCACCGTCCTTGTAGCCATTCTCTCCGACCGCCTCGCTCTACGTGGCCCAGTCATGCTGTGTACCCTTCCCGTTGCTATCATCGGCTACGGAGTCATCAGCCAATCGACGAACCCGAAAGTACAATACGGAATGACATTTCTCATGGCTACAGGCATGTATTCCTCCGTCCCATGTATTCTTTCTTGGAACAGCAATAATTCCGCTGGCCACTACAAGCGCGCGACTACATCGGCGCTGCAGCTTGCGATTGCCAATGCGGGTGGTTTCGTCGCGAGCTTTACGTATCAGAAGAGCGAGAAGCCGAATTTCCATAAGAGTCATAGCATTATGCTGGGGTTGTTGTGTGCGGCTTGGGTTTTGTAAGTTCTCTTCTCCTTGTTCTCTTTTCTAGTGTGTACAGGTGGATTTCCATCGTTTTGCTGGCGGGATATGCAGCTAACGTGAATGATAGGGTCGCAGCGAATGTGGCGTGGGTGTGGAAAATCAACCGCGATAAGGCGAGTGGAAAGTATGCGGAATTCGAAGGACGAGGAGATGATAGGGATCCGGCGTTTAAGATGGTGATGTAAGGGATTTTGGATCTGGGTTGGGTTATTATTAGCATGATGATATATGTGGAGTTTTGGTATAATGTGTTACGCAACGACTTGGTATTTTTCAGCCAAATCAAGAAATGATATGAATGTTCGCTGGTCTTGTTGTAAAGGCCATGGCACCGATGCTAACTTCATACACAGTAGCGTTTTATCCTTACCACTATACAACCAATACTGCTTCGGTAAATCTTCTAGCAAGGTTATGATTCCCGGTCTAGCTCCAGACACCGCGCATTTTTCACCATTCCTACTATTGTCCACTGAGCCATGTCGCATTTGTAAGTTCAAAGAATTTTGGGTCAACTGGGAGTGCTTTTCGAGCTTCTCTCTCCTGCTGTTTTGTTCATGAAGGTAGTGCAGAACCTGGAGTCAGGGTACGGAGAAGAGAAGTAAGGGATAGATGCTGCGGGTACGAGGGGTACAAAATGTTATCGTCTAGTCGAGGGTGTTGGGTCTCTTTGTGTTATTTTGGTGAATCCTAAAGGGTACGTTTCAAAGTCGTAATTCAACCCGAGAATGAGGGTACTGTGGGCATCGAGACCCTCCGGTTGTGTATTTGTAGTGTTGCTTTGACAGCTGTAGTGTGTATTTGGTGGAATAAGAGTGCGAAAGGCGACGACACCTTCGGGTTTATTTCTGGCATTAAGGAGGTTCGTTAAGCATTCAGCAAGATATCTGTGCAGACCTTTTGTGGAGAAAAGCATGGTTATGTCTAAGCTGAGTTACAATATGTACGTCTTATGCGAGGTCACTCCATTCCAAGGGAAGAAAATAGATTGGCCCACGTTCAGGCTGATATCGTTTGGCCCCCTAAGTTAACACATGCACTGAAGCGGCCATAGCATGTATGCGTACGACATTCACATTTAGCCATAGCAGTAGCGTGGGGGCTAGTCGAGTAGTATACATCCGTGCTCGAGTCAACGCCATCCATCTGTCATGGCGTAGGCTGAGCATCATCTGCTACGCTCAGAATTAAGCTTTACTATTTTTACTTCTGGTACGGGGTGCGCGTTCAATGTATGAAACGTGCTGATACATGCGCCACATCGATTGACGATCTAGAGAATCTATGGGGCTTCCACGCGAGCCGCGCGTCGAGCACTGTGGATGTGCGCACGTGGCGAAGACCATGTCTTGATGGCTGCAAGGAACCACTACAGAGAAAGAGAGGGTCACTTACTTGCGATACACCAGGGTTACCAGTGTACCATCATTCAATCTACGTTATCCGCATCCGTTGCATATACGAGATTTCAACGAGTGGAGCGAGTGACACAGCTGTTGTTGCTCAACATGAGCGTAACACCAAACGAATTCGTACTCCCATCCACCTAGGAATTGTAAACATCTTCTCCTCTACTCTTTTCTCTTCGACTCGTCTAGAAAAACACTTTGCTTGCCGTAGATCCCCCGGCAGACGTAGGATCATTCAGGCTATTTGCACATAGCCCTCTCAGAGACCAGACATGGGGGTTTCGTCATCAATACATATATATTCGCTTGTCGAGATACCCTGCCTAAGATCTCGGAAGCAAGATTGCTTGCTCGAGAGATTGCTGGTACGGAAGAGCCCGTAGGTAGCACATGATGCAGGAACAGTGAGAGTTTCAATCACTTACATCTTGCTATTGACCTATGGGATGTTGGAGTGGATTACTTGCAGAGGAGATGATCAACATGTATGACGATACAACAAGGTATATGGATGCTGAGAAACCTGTGTTCCTACCGTGAGTATCTGCTCTGGTCTTGTACATACTTTTATTCCACTGATAACGCGATAATGACCAAGTACTGTCAAAGATAATCCAGGTTGATCCGGTGTGCCTGGTAGATCTGTTAAAACGCTGAAAACATCAGGAAGTTTCTCGGTCCATTCAGGCGGCTCTTTTCCTGTGTCTTTGGTTGTACGGATAACGGCAATCGATCAGCAGACAAGCGTGTTGGCGTCCCTTGATCGGCCCAGTTTAGTATGCACAACCATGCGACTACATCTTAGTCCCGGAGCTTTTATCTGAATAAACGGCGACCAGGGTCGAGCGATGGTGCAGATGCGCAGGATACTCGAACCAGGTACTTTGCAGTAGCGACATTAAACTGCTGCAGCCTGGGCCCCAACTGTACAATGGTGTTTCTTTTTAATTTCGGCGCCAATTGGCCGGCGATGTCAAGTTACTTTTCTCTAGTCTGACTCGAGCCGAGAACTTGACAAGATGTTTTACTGATGCTCGTTTCTTCTTTGAACGTGTAGCGCTGACTGTGTACCGGAAATAGACGCCTTACAGCTAACTGTTACGTCAATGGGCGTGTGTCTGGATCCTACTCCGCCTTCGACAACAACACGGTGAGCATGACGCAAGTTGGTGTCTTGCATCTGGTGGAGTAATATGAGCCACGGCGAGCTGAGTATGGAGCTTTGCTGTAGCCTGCAAGTAAGCAGACATGCACACTGCCTCTCCAATATTGTGGCGCGCTTCGCTGTCATGCCCGTACCCACTAAGGCGTTTCGGTACAGCAGTATCAGATCTTAGGGAATACTGTTGAGCATTTCTTTTCTGCGAAGTCGTTCTGCATGGCGCGAGTAATGCTGTGAGCAAACGCCCGTGAAGCCTCACCGGTAGGGTGGCGTCGCAAAGGGTCTTGCAGCCCTGCGATTCTCCACTGTTACCCCAGTTTGCATGTGTTGCAAAGCCTACTCAAGTCCATGATTGTCACACTCTGTATTGGCAAAATCTTTCCGGTCGCCTGCAGGCTGTCGGATGCCAACATTGCTCCCCAAGCCACGTAGCGAAGCACGCGGCCTTCGACTCAGGCACTTTAAAGTGGCAAGATGTGAGCATTGCAAGCTGTACCGAAACATCGAGGCCTCAATTGAGCTGTACATTTGTGCCTAGCTAAGGCAGCCGGTGCATTCGGATGCATATCAATAGTCTTCGTTTGGGACGAAACGTCATGGAAACAGTGGAAACCATTCCAATCAGGCGATTGTATGCGAGTGAAAATGCCAGATTGGGCCTAAGACGGACAGCGATGCGCTCTCAGAGGCCAGGGTTACGAGATGGTGATGTTGTCGTCGGAACAGAGGTTCGGGACCCCTCTCAGAAGTCCGAGACGCTCGCCGGACGCGGCCTAGCGCTTATCACATTAGTACAGATCGTCGCGACTCGCTTGCCCTTCTCGAGATTCTTCTACTCGCTAGCTCGACTATCAAGCTTTCCAAGCCTCGGAGACGCTTCTCAACTTCATGGAGAGCCCGGTTCCGGGCCCTGGCCCGCGTGCTATCCATAGTATACCATCTACGCCTTGCACCGACATGTCAAACTAGTCCTCTGAGACCCCGCTTCATGCGTAGCCAGGGCACCACTACCCCCTGCAGCCGCTCCACAGCCTGCTGAAGTGGCTTTCCCAAAGTACACAGCTCAGACATGCCTGCAGCTCTGCCGACCGTCTGGTCTGTCGTCCTCGGTCGAGGTTTGGAGCCAGCTTCGGTATGTCTAGCTGCATTCGGTCGTGCAACGCAAGTAATACCGACATTCACCTCCTCCTCAACCACTTAAAATTCTCCTTTTTTCTGCTTAGGGCTGATATGCAGCCGTCTCTTGTGCTCGCCTTTCCGGGCAAGTGGTCATAATCAGCATCTATACCGTTCATGTGCCGCACACCGTCGTGATGGCGATCTTGGTATCTGCCACAAGCCGCGGCTACACTTTGATATGGAGGTATCATGTCAATTACTAGTGGTGGGAACACTTCACCACTAGTCACCCGTGCCGTTTAGGGCTATTGTTCGACCCACTAATGAATCAAGGCCAGTCTGCCATGCTTTGGTTTATATTACTTGTACCACCCATTCTCTGGCAGGCCAGCCAGCCTTCGCTTCTCTTTGTACATCAGAATCTTGGTCGGAGCTGCATTCGTTGGCCCTACTTTTGAAGGGTCCGGTAGCTTTCCTTTGCAATTGCGTCTTTTTCTTGAGCTTTCATTACTACATCATGGTCTCTTCAATTTCGAGGGTGGTTACCGCCCTTGGGCTTCTTTTGCCCACTGTCACTTCATCTGTTGTACCTCATAAAAGTCTCGCCCCCAGAACACCGGAGGTTCCTTGGAAGAACACTGGTCTCTTCAGTGGACACAGCAAACGACAAGGATATGAGACTGCCTGTAATCATGGTCCAGAATCAAGAGGATGCTGGATTGACGACTTCAACATCGACACCGACATGGATGTTGAATGGCCAGATACTGGAAAGACAGTCAAGTATCACCTGACCATCACCAATACCACTGGAGCTCCAGACGGTTTTGAAAGGCCGATGTTCTTGATTAATGGCCAATACCCAGGACCAGTAAGTGCTGTGTTAAAATGCCAATAATTCTTTTCTAATGAGTCATAGACTATTACTGCCGACTGGGGAGATGTTCTAGAGATCACAGTTACCAATGGCCTTGAAAACAACGGTACAGGTATACATTGGCACGGTCTGAGGCAACTCGGGACAAACGAACAAGATGGCGTAAATGGTATCACTGAATGCCCAATCGCACCCGGTGACTCCAAGCTCTACAGATTCAAAGCAACTCAATATGGCACTACCGTAAGTATCACACACTGTGTGTGTATGACATGTTTCCGGAAGACGGCTAACCGCTACAGTGGTATCACTCGCACTACTCGGTGCAGTATGGTGACGGCATCGTGGGTCCTCTGATCATCAAAGGACCCTCAACGGCGAACTACGATATTGATCTTGGCGCTTTCCCAATGACTGACTGGTTTCACGCAACCACCTTCACCGTCAACGCTGCAGCCGTTCATGCAAATGGCCCTCCAACTGCTGACAATGTCCTTGTCAATGGCTCCATGACCTCATCTTTTGGCGGCAAGTACGCCGAAACGATCCTAACTCCGGGAAAATCTCACTTGCTGCGTTTGATGAACGTTGGTATTAACAACTACCTTCATGTCGGCCTCGATGGGCATCAGTTCCAGGTCATTTCGGCTGATTTCACGCCCATTGAACCTTTCTACACGGACAGCTTGGTCCTTGCAGTCGGTAAGTTGAACCGAAGTTGTGTCCAGATGCAAGCCCGTTTTGTTTATCACAACATCGTTCTGTGTGACGACACCCCGGCCACGAGAATGTAGTCGAAATAGCCACTGTTGATGAACGTTTCACTAACAACGTCGCCAGGTCAACGGTATGAAGTCATCATCAACGCAACTGAAGCTGTGGGCAACTACTGGCTACGTGTTGGTACCGGCGGTAACTGCGACGGTCCCAATGCCAATGCAGCAAATATCAGGAGTATCTTCCGATATGCTGGCGCTCCAACTGAAGACCCAGACACGACTGGTTCGCTTCCGTCGGGCTGCTACGATGAGGATGTTGTACCCTATGCCAAGACGACTGTTCCTCAGGAGATGCCCGAACAGTTGAGCGTGGGCTTCAACCCTAACTGGACTAGTGACGTGACGCAAAATCAGGGTCTGGTCCAATGGCTCGTCAACGGTAATCCCATGGCAGTTGATCTTGAAGTCCCTACTCTGCAGTCGGTGTTGGATGGCAATGTTACCTACGGAAACAACCGCCACGTGTTTGCAGTCGACGAGAAACACCAAGTAAGTCGTCCCCTGTACTTAGTACTGTTTAATGGTCATTAACAAAGGCTTCAGTGGCAATATTGGGTCATCCAACAAAACAGTTCTAACCCACCACTTCCTCACCCCATCCACCTCCACGGCCACGACTTCTACGTCCTCGCACAGGTCGAAAACGCAGTCTGGAACGGAGATATTTCAACCCTGAAGACGGACAACCCCATCCGTCGGGACACGGCCGATCTTCCCGCTGGAGGCTACTTGGTCCTTGCTTTCGAGTCGGACAACCCTGGCGCATGGCTTATGCACTGCCACATCCCCTTCCACGTTGCTGCCGGTCTCGGTGTCCAGTTCCTCGAGCGCGAATCCGAAATCAAGGCCCAAGATGGATACGCAGAGATGCACAGGACATGTGCTAACTGGCAGTCATGGCGCTACAAGTACCATCCCAATGGCATCTTGTTCCCCGGTGACTCTGGTCTACGTCGTCGCAACTAAACAAAAGAAAATGCAAAAGAAAACAATTCAACCTACATGTCCACTTTTTTTTTTCTTGCCTGGGTGGTTAATTGTTCTCCATTTCTCAGGTTTTTACCGAGGGATCTTTCCCGAGGGTCGCATTCGATATCCCCTTGTTCTTGTCATTTTTATTGAGGGAGATGTTCGTATCGTCGCTGTCGTTTCTTGCATCGTCGTCTCCACGCTTGGCCAGTAATGATAATGCTTTCAATCAATAGATGATACTCTTCTCTCCAACACTATCTCACATAAATAATGTGTCACCTAGCCTATTGTTCACTGACGTCGCTCTGTTGCACCGTCGTTAGCTTGCCCGTCCCGTCCCGTGTCCCGCCAGTCGTCGTCACCCTCTTCTTTTTGCTTTTTGCTTCTGTCTCAGGTGCACTCTTGTCGCAGGTACACCCGCCGTCTAGCTCGATACCGATACCATGTGCAAGCGTGCAGCTGGACAAATCATGGTTCAATGGACGCACGTGCTAGCTTAGCCCCTTGCACTGCCACTGCGGCACACGTGTCTGTTTTGCTTTTTACAGATCGGTCCCAGAGAAGAGACAGATACTATGCAGCAATGAACCCGTTGTTTACGGCTCATGTCGTCATTTGTCAGACGAGCAAGGTGGTGGTACGATACCTGGTGCTGACTGGGGTTGTTTTCCATCAGGGATTTAGAAAGAGCGTTTTTGGCTAAAAGACTTGTGGAACGGATGAGTCGGTAGATGGGAGGGGAATTAGTGATGCAAAAAGGCTTGTTTAGTGCATCATGTCATGTCTAGCTTCCGGTATGTACTTGGTAAATACTTGATGAAATTCCTTGGCAGGGCATGTCAAAGAATGCCGCTCATAACTAACGGACTCTGCTCGCCTCGCAATGTGTACAGAAGGATGCCATGTGATGACCGGAACCAGAAAACCTATAAACATGTATGAAAGAGAGTATACCTCTCGACACCTCATGAAGATGAGGCTGACCCATCAACGTGTTGCTCCTCAGCCCTCTCCTTGCCCTTTGAACTGCTGCTTGGAGTAACCTCACTGTCCATCTCAACCCTGGCTTCACTAGCTTTCTCATCGGTCTGCTGTTGCTGCTGTGCCCTGGCGTCTTCTTCTCGCTTCCTCGCTTCCTCCTCCTGTCTCTCTCTCTCTTCCCGTGCTGCTACCCTCTCCAGTCTCTCTCTCTCTTCCTGTGCGTGAACCATTCTCTCGCCTACACCAGGGAATAGACTGGCAATGAAGAGAGTGAAAGCGCGCTCGACTCCACGCAAGCTCTCGCGTAACCAGGCGAACCTTTGTTCTTGTCTTTGTTGTAGTATTCGCCTTGCTGCTTCCTCGGGCGATATGTTACCTCGTGGGCGCTGGTTGATGGGTTGTGCAGCGCGTTCGGCCATAGCGCCAACAGGAAGAAGAGCCTCAAAATGGCGACGCACGTAGTTGATCTGATCCTCAAACATGCCGATCTGTGCCAGATAGACAATCCCAGCAATAGCACCTAGCATTACAGGCCTGTAAATACCACCACCTCCAGCGAAGACGTAGACGAAGACAGCGAGCTTGAAGATCAGCCACAAATGTCCGGCGATATTGGCCATCCGATCATTTTCTTCTGGCTGCACTCCATTCTGATTATCATTCTGGTTCTGGTTTTGATTCTGATTCTGATTCTGATTCTGATCATATCCTCGGTTATGATCTTGAGCCTGTCCAACAGCTACTGGCTGCCCTATTGGTGTTGGCTGCATGTTAGCTACTTGATTATGCAGCTGGTTTGTCCCCTGTGCCATTTGCTGCCCAAGACCAGCAATGAGCTGTCTGTTCTGTGCAAATTGACTCGAGAAGCTCTGGAATGGTAGAGTGGGCACCATTGGGGCTGTGGTGTATGTGCCTCGCTGATCGAAGAGAACTCCTACCGGACCCTGGGGACTTGACAAAAGGAACAGCTCTGCAGGTGCATCTGTCGGTACAGTCTGTG
This sequence comes from Bipolaris maydis, assembly GCF_028858645.1. Taxonomy (NCBI): domain Eukaryota; kingdom Fungi; phylum Ascomycota; class Dothideomycetes; order Pleosporales; family Pleosporaceae; genus Bipolaris; species Bipolaris maydis. The sequence continues at coordinate 2,577,480 of NW_027093857.1, read as the reverse complement.
TCACATCTCCTGGTCGGGTCTGGGATGTAGTTGATGATGCCGCAGCTATGGTGGGCACCCCTGGTGCTGTATCCGAAGTAGCCCTGGCCGTTTCGCCCTGTTGACGATCGAGCACAATACTCAATTCCGCAGCATCAACCCTCAACTCGGTAGCTGAGCGCCTGAGCGCCGTCACTTCAGGCTCTGTAGGAAGCAACGCCAGAGCCCGGTCAACGACATCCAGATTTTGATTGACTGTGTTCAGGTGCTGACGTAGTCGCTCGATTCGCCATACAGGGATATTCAACGAGGCAGGTATATCTGAGGTGAGGAGCCCTCCACTCTGTGCATCAGATGCACCAGGCAGTTGCAACAATGCTCGAATGTTATCAATCTCCCGTTTTGTCTCCAAGAAGATCCTGTGCACACGAGGCAATAACCGCTGGTTGTCGCTAGAAAGCGGCGGACGACCGAAAGCTAGTGCATGCGGGACAGGGAATGTGACGACAGGCGGCGGGAGTCGCGCAGCTATGTTAAGTGGATTGAAGGCCGTAACTGTCCATCGTGCTCCATTAGGCGCAACACCTTCTCGCCTGATCGCCTGGTCGCCATTTCCAGGAGGGTTCGACGGTCCTGAAGGGATTGGTGTATGCGTCCTATCCCCCGCTGCCGGTGTACCTTGATCTGGCTGCTCGCTAGTTCGATCTGAGGGCTGTTCATCACCCTGTTGTCCTTGGTGTGCCATTGCTTGAGCAAACGTTTGATGGAGTTGTGCGGGTAATGGTATGGGAATGGGGTTCACTTGTCCCGGAAGGCGATGAGGCGGAAGGTGCGACTGGGGTATTTGAGGTTGTGAAGCCGGTCGTGTCTGTGGTATAGCCCGAAATGGATTCGTCTGCAGAGGGCTCGCGGCTGGGCCATCTGGACCAGCAGAGCGGAAGAGGTTTGGTGGGACAGAAGACGATTGCGGGACAGGCGAAGATGCAGTTGGAGGCAGCTCTCGTATGACGAGGTGAAGGCTTTGGTTCTTGTTCTCACGTATCTATGGTTCTGGTTAGCAAGCGCCCATTTGGCCATAGTAGCAACATACATTGTCAGCGCCAAACACGGTAGTCAGAGTGTCTGCATCATTCGCTACCACTCGGCCTCTGTATATGAGGCGCATGCGCTCGGGGGCAGGCTTGGAGGGCACAGCATCGTGTATGCGACTGCGGAGCTCTTTGACCGTGATAGAAGCGGGTAGGCCCGCGAGGGTGATGCCGCCCTCTAGTTCCGCTGAAGGCGAAAGGACCTTGAGGTTGATTGTCTGCTCTGCGTCCGCCATGCCTTCCATGTGCAGCAGCGACTATGGTGAGAGCGATAGAAGGTTCTCGGTTTGGGAGTGGGCGACGTGTTTGTATACGTTGCGTTTTAGAGTAAAGCTCCGGATTCGCCGTCAACTACAACGTCGATTGCCATGTGCAGTGAAGAGGAGTTTATCAGGCTGACCTTCCGAAGCCCTGGATATTACATATGCGACTTTCCGCCGCCTACCCTTGTATATTCAAGGTGTCTTGACGACATGCACATGTGATGCGACAGTAAGTGTTGGATGCTCGTGGAAACACCTCCGAGCCCACGGCCGCAATGGCGCTAATCCCTCCCCAGTGGGTACGTCATGGGTTAGCCGCTCATGTGGATTTTCCCACACCACCCAACGCCTTCGCCGTCATCTTCCCGCTTTGCCATTGCGAATCTCCTCATCTTGATGTGGCCGAGAAAACAACGGTAGAAATCGCAAATGCATGCATCATAACATGGCGACTCCCTGTTCGCGCCAGCTCATTCGAGCTTCTATCCGACCGCGATGCAATATACCCACACACCCACATGCGCGCCTCTCTGCCCCATCTCGCACCTTCACGTCGACTCGAGCGTCATATAGCGAACAAAATTTTCACAGGAAGGAGTCTTTTAGGTCGCGGCTCAATTCCGCACTCAAGAATACCAAAGTCAAATGGGAGCCAATACCAATTGCACTCGGTATTGGCTTCCTGGGTGCATTTCAGCTATATCGCATACAACGCAGAGAAAAGCATACAGAAGCCGAGAGAAGGGATGCGGATGGCAATGTAGTGGATCAGCAAGGTCGTCCGAAGAAGCGCGAAAGAATAAGACCGAGCGGACCATGGACCGTTCAGGTCATGTCTACCCTTCCTCTCAAGGCGTTGTCGCGACTGTGGGGTCGCTTCAATGAGATCGACATACCCTACTACCTTCGTGTGCCTGGATTCAAGCTGTATTCTTGGATATTTGGTGTCAAGCAAGTCGCCCCATAATCATCATCGTCCCTGTATCTAACTTTTCCTAGTCTCTCCGAAGTCTCGGAACCAGATCTACATGTATACCCCAACCTCGCCGCCTTTTTCTACCGCACCCTCAAACCCGGTGTACGTCCTCTAGATCCCAACCCCAACGCAGTACTCTCTCCCGCAGACGGCAAGATCATTCAATTTGGCACCATCGAGCACGGCGAAGTTGAGCAAGTCAAAGGTGTAACATATAGTTTGGACGCTCTGCTAGGATCTACAAGGCCCAGTACACCAGAGCAAAATGTAGCAAATTCCCAAATTCGCGCTAGTGAGCACGAGAAGACACCACAAGACGAAGAGGACACTGTGCGCGCGGATGAGGAATTTGCAAACGTGAACGGTATCTCATATACTCTACCAAACCTCTTCTCCGGACCATGGCCAAAAGACGGGAAGCCTGCTGAAATGCCGACGGATCAATCAGTTCCGTCAAAGCCATCGTCAGAAGCCGAAGTACGTGCCGACCTTGCCTTGAGTGAATCACAGCGCCCATGGTGGGCACCCGCCTCATTAAAGACACCTACGGTTCTCTACTACTGCGTTGTATATCTTGCGCCAGGCGACTACCACAGGTTCCACTCACCTGTATCATGGGTTGTTGAGTCGCGTCGTCACTTTGCTGGCGAGCTTTATAGTGTATCGCCCTACCTACAACGCACTATGCCTGGTCTCTTTACCCTGAACGAGCGTGTGGTTCTCCTAGGAAGATGGCGCTGGGGTTTCTTTTCCTACACTCCGGTCGGCGCAACCAACGTTGGTTCCATTAAGATCAACTTTGATCGCGAACTTCGCACAAACAGCTTAACAACCGACACTGCGGCGGACCGTGCTGCGGAAGAAGCCGCTGCCCGTGGTGAGCCGTATTCTGGATTCGCTGAGGCCTCCTACACGAGCGCAAGCCGTGTCTTGGGAGGGTACGCACTCAAGCGCGGCGAGGAAATGGGTGGTTTTCAGTTGGGCAGTACAATTGTCTTAGTCTTTGAAGCGCCGAAGGGCATTCGACCTAGTTTGGACGAGGGCTTTAGTGGTACACGTGGCGAGAGAAAAGGTGGGTTTCACTGGAATATCGAACAAGGGCAAAAAGTCAAGGTTGGCGAGGCGTTGGGTTATGTTGAAGAAGTTCAGTAATATGTACATCAACCTCTTGATTTACGAAGTCATGCTTCTTCCACACAGGAAATGATACCACGTTTGGCATTGGACCCTTTCGTTCTTGATCTTGACGATTTAGTGAGAGTGTAAGGCTGATTAGGAAGCGCTGCGCGATGTCACATTGTTGCGGCGTTCCTTGCCCAGCGCCGCAATGCTGCATATGTTGGTTTTTTGGAGGCAACAATCTGAAGGAAGCGTGCATAACCGCTCTGACATACACATGCATTCCTTTTGAAACACCCGCAAGCACCTTTTTTTAGTCATTGAAAATCACCAATGCAATCGTGAAGCCCAGATACAATCCAGTAGTCAGAGTGACGAATTAGGGTGAGCAAGTATCTGATATCAAATCCAGCACTGAAGGCTACGTAAGAAGACGACTGAGTAATATCGCAGATGCCTAGCAAATGGAGTAAAGCTAGCACACGTCCGGTGGCCGAAAATAGAGTAGACTGGGCCTAACTGTGGAGCAGCAGGGGGAAACCTGAGCCAGCAAAATGTCATGGAGGGCGTAAAATTGAGGTAAAGATCCGATTGGCGCTGTGCTTACCATACTTGCAACATACACAGCGCGCGACACATGATGTTGCGGCAAGTGGTAAGAGTAAGGTATGGTCAAATAAGCCCCCCGCCTTGCGACGTCAAGCTTTCGAGACGCTTTTTGCTTACCTTGTGCAGAATACAGCAGCGGTGCTTTTTAGTTGACTCAGGCTGGCGGCCTGATCGTGGACGCCTGTTATACTAAGGGCCGGTTTGTTGCCTGCGCAGCGTTAGGAGCAGTCGGGCGTCGAGCTGATCCTGCGCGTCAAAGGGCCGGCATAGGCCAAGATACGTGAGATGGAATTTTGGAAAGTCGTGTTTAGGTAATGTGATACTTTTTTTGACTGTAAGACACTGTGGGTTTGATCAGATTTGGTGGTGATGGATATGGGCAAAGCTGAGGAGGACTGCTTACCTCTCTCGTGGAGACGTAGCACGTGTATGCTCTGCGCCTTCGGTAACTAGACAGCAGGCTGAGGAATGGAGCGCAAGGCTGGGTGTCTCTTCGAGGCAGAATCTCCAGTGGGTCATACTTATCTACGTACATGAACTGTTCCCCCACTTGGCGTGCTTGTCGTGCGTTGCATCCGCCATGACAAATGATAATACAGCGTTCAACTAGTACACTTTGACAGCGACTAGACGGCATAGCACAGTAACATGCCTGTGGTAGACTACCAAAGCAGCATCGCGGGACGCCAGCACTGCCACCGCCGCCATATCAGCATCTCCTTGTGCAGTTAGCTGCACCGGGATTGGGACTCGCGCCTGCATCTGGTTTCATTTGCTCATCAGCCCTGCACGTGCGGGCAGGGCTGGGGCTGATGGCGGAAGACGCGCATCTACTATGTAGCCCATCCCATCCTTTTCAAGACAGCTGTCCAACCGCGCGCAATGCTGTCTCGTTCGGGTGCAATCATCGCCTAGGTTAACCGTTGCTCAGGCTTGGTTTATTATTAGCTGGGCGCATCACCCTCCGCCCCGCCATCATCAACATACTTCGCGGCGGAACTGGGAGCTGTCATCATTGCAATGCCTAACTTTCCATGGACAAAGTCGAACCGGTCGCACCACTCTGTCGATAACACCGTAGTAAGGGACCAACCTTCGCCCGTGCCATCTGCAAAGGAAGCCAGCGACCAAGCCGCAGCAGCCCAGCGATACCAGGCCTCCGACGCCCATCAACCGCCCGTCCATAGCCAGCAGTCTTCTCTACAACCACCGGCCTCTTCTGGAAGCACCCAGGGCCAATACAGCGAATACCACTCTCTGCGAAATGCAACTCACAGACTGAGTGCACACCTCTCCTTAGGCCAGCCATCGCAGAACTGCCAGCAACAGCCTAGCCCGCCGCCTACATCTCAGGCAGGCCACGAATCGCCAAACCACGTCCCCTACCAGCCTCACTCTCCTCCTCCTGCATACAGCAGCCCCGAAAACAAGAAGCAGTCGCTGCGCAGTCGCATTGCCGCGGGCGTCAGAGGACACAAGGACGAGGAGACCAAAGCTCAGAAGAACGGCCTAAGCAGGCGACAGTCGGTACGGAAAAGCGACCCTCGGGCGCACGAGTATCACGCACAGGCAGAGAGCCGCCCGCCACATTGGCATCAACACCAGGGGTCCTCTTCCCACTTGCCCACATCGCGAGAGCAAGACGAGGACAACCTTGATCCATTCCTCCAGCAGGAAAGCGACGAGTCCCCTCAAGTGCCTCCCAAAGACACCAAATATCAACAAAACGTGCAACACCCTCAGCCGTTCGCTGCGCAGTTGCACCAGGAACCTTACGTTCGGCCCCCACTTGGCAGGGTGAGCACAGAGGGCAGCTATTCGACCCAAGGCGGGGTAGATCAGTACGGCCCAGAGCAACACCAACAAGGTCAAGGTCCACAGCAGCAGCAACAACAACAACAACAACAACCAACGCAACAACAGCAAGTTCACCGCAAGCAGCCACAGCACAGCTACCAGCCCACTACCCAGAGTTCAACGGGGTCAGGCAACTTTCAGACGTACATTCCACAAAACGCGCCAAGCTCTTTGTCCACTCAGCCGCATGGGCAAGGGGCTCCAGTACAAGACATTCAACAGAACTATTACCAGTACCAGCAGCAGCAGCAGCAACAGCCTCCGCCAGCGCATAATCAATCATCGCTAGAGAATTCCCCGCAAAGCCTGCATCATCAGCAGCCTCACTTTGTATCTCAACTTCAGCCTCAACCAGACCAGCGCCAGCCTCAAACTGCTCTGCCGATCGCGCAACTGCAGACCGAACTGCACCACCCACAGGCCATACGACAACACTATCCTCAGACTGTACAACAGTCAATCGAGCCACAGCAGTCCCAGCAACGCCGACCGCCCTCGTCCCATCAGCTTGCCCCGCCGTCGCCTCTTCAGCCCACGCCCTACCAACACAACGAATCGCAGCAGGGAAAGCACCCTCTATCTTCGGAGCTACATTCACTGAACAACGCATCGCATCAGCAAGGACAGGAGGGTATGACACCAAGTGCTCAAAGTAGCAGCAGAAGCACTGTGAGGAAAGTGAACGAGAGTAGCCAATCACAACCAGGAGCCCCGTCGCAAGAGTCATCTCAGCTCCAGCCCCCGTCCGCTCAAGGCCAGACTTTCGGCCAGCCGCCTGTGTCTCCGGGCCTCGCAACGTTCGACGCCAACGTCGTACCCACAGCCTCCCAAGGACAGCCATATCGAGCTGACAAGCAAGGTCAACAAGGCTCAGAAATGGGGCGGGCGACACCTCCACCGCGCACATCTGCGTCCGAAATGACGGAGGAGGAAATTGAAAAGATGATAAAGGATCATGATGTTTTACGTAAGTACAATATCTCAAGAGAAAGATCATTGAGTTTGACAGGCTGCAGGTGAAAAATATCAAAAGGTCAAAAGATACTTTTTCGAACAACAAACCCAGGTCCACCAACTGCAGAATACCCTTGCAAACCAGCGTTTATCTGTTTCGCGCACATCGTGGGATGACAGTGAATATTCAACCCGCTTCAATCGCTTAGACGGACTAATAGCACAACTGTCCTTTTCCATTCGCAAGGACTGGAAGTCAATACCACAGTGGCTGCACCCAGTAGTCAACAAGACAGCTGTGGAGACGGGCAAGCAGGAAATGACTGCAGTCGGTCGTGCATTCATCTCTCAATGGCTAGTGGAGAACATATTTGATAAATACTTTCATCCGGATCTTGAGCCAGCGTTTTCGACACAACTACAGTCGATTGTGTCGAATATCCGGAAGTTCTCGCCCCCTTGCCATAGTCCAGAAGATGAAGAGTCACTTGCTGCGAAGATTGTCAGCTGGCGGCTTGCTACACTAGAAGGCCTTGCGGATAGTCTGAAAGCACCACAAGCGACTACGTATCGAGAGAAACTGACCGAAACGCTCAACGAAAAACTGATCGCATCTCTCCAGATTCATCTGAATGACCCCGCGCCTCCGGATCTGAATGGAGGTGTTCCAATGATCATTGAGCTTGCTATCAGTATTGCCCAACATTTGCCATTAGAAAGCCGAGAAGTGCAGATTGAGTACTTTCCACCGGGTCATGGCATTGTGAGCGACTTGATGAAGCTGGAATCCGGCATACCCGCCTTAACAGCTCCCATAGTCGAGCTGGATGATGCTGACAGAATTTCCATCAGAAGCATGGCATCGAAGCCAGATGATGGCGTCTCCGTCGCAGAGCAAGATCAAATTCAACCGCAAGTTGGTCAGACTTCAAAAGAGGACAAGAAACGCAGCATGTTTGGTTTCGCCACGTCCAAGAAGGCAGGAGTCACTCCTGCTTCCCTAGGCAAGCGGGAATCTTCTCTTGGTCAAGGAGGTAGCCAGCAGAGTCTGACACAAAACGCACCAGGCAGCTCGACTGGTACGAAAGACGAGTCTGCACCACCCCGCGTACGCTTGGCTGTCGGACTCGCAGTGCAGATTCGCGGCAAAACAGTCTTGACCAAGGCTCCTGTGTACAGCACATGAGCTTTCTTGAGGTTTTTACGATGAAGATGAAGGTTGATGTATGTTTCGAATTTAGTGATTTGGCAAGCAAGCGTTTGGGCATTTTCTTCACCATTTCTTCATATACAAGTTTTTTTTTGCACGGCCATGCTTTCATACTGGATATGCTTTCTCTCGAAGACTGTATTCAGTACGTTTCATGCCTGTCCATATACCTTTTTTGTTGTATTTTGATGTGCATACAAACACCCCCCACTGTTGGTGCGTTTGGGTGTGGTAGAAATCAAGTCTTTGGACCTGCGAAACACAGTGTCCTTGGCTCGGATTACAATGACTCTGAATGCGTCTGTTGAACCAGATGAGCTATTTTAACCACGAGGCCTGTACATATGAGCGAGCAAGCCCGGAGGCCATGCGGACAGCGTTCACGCTAGTTGCGGCCAATTCGAACGCTCATTGGCTGAACGCCCGTCGCTCCCTTTTGTTTACCGGACACAAACATCCCCATGACAAAGCCACTTGAGACGACCGTCAGTGTCCAGCGCAATGGAGAACATGGAGATATCCCAGCAAATCAAATGTGCGTCTAATAAACAGACTATCCTACACAGCAGTTACTGATTCGCACCAGCCACGACATTGTCTGTTCCCTCGCCGACCGCGACACATACTGCCTGTGTCAACGGTGCACGTTTGCAAATCCGATGTCTCAATACTTTCGAGGTGGTCCGTACTATCGCCCTCCCATCCACCCATGATTTGCGCTCGTCGAAGATTACCTGGTCACCCCTGGTCATTCCGCCCTTGACCTCATCAACACGCACATCTTCGCCCACCACTACACCTCCCCGTCGATCATCACGGACACCACGTCCCTGCTCGAATCGCGTCCTCATATCCGACGACGACACCGCGCGCGTTTACGATCTCCGCGATGAGAAATGGAATGCCGTGATTAGCAATGGCTCTGGTGGCATGGGGAAGAATGTTCACGTCGAGTTTGGAGGAACAGAGGACGAGGTGCTTGTTTGGACCGACTTTACCGCCTGTGTTAAGATATGGTGCTTGAAGACGGGTCGGGTAGTGGAGATACGCGATCCGAAGTTTCCTGGTAAAGATGGCAAGGGGTGGGGTTACCGACCTGCTGACGATACTGGATTGAGGAATGGAAGGGGACAAGGGCGTGTTCTGGCATTATTGTGTCGTGCATCAGGGACCGATATCTTGTTGCTTCTTGCACCGCAGACGTACAAGGTTCTGAATCGAGTCGAACTCCCTACTACAGACGCCGCTGGTCTGAGATGGAGTCGTGACGGGCGCTGGCTGGCCATCTGGGACGCTGCGTCTGCGGGTTACAAGCTTTGCATATATACGGCGGATGGGCATTTGTACCGCACCATAACCCGCGAAGCATCCGAGGACGTCAGCGAATGGGATGTAGAAGGCCTAGGCATCAAGAGTCTAGAATGGGTCCCTGGACATGAACGTCTCGCAGTTGGCGGCTGGGACCGTCGTGTTCGCATCCTTTCTACACGCACATTCGCACCCATCCTGTTCCTCGACCACACACCCGTCATCGACGTACCCAGCGCACCAGTGTACACAGAGCAAGTCGACAACCTGGGCGCCCGTAGTTTCACACTCACACCACAACCCGCCACACCTCCCAAAGCCGCCCTAGAAAAGAACGAAAATGCGCTCCTAAAACAAGGCATCGGCATGCTCAGCTTCAACTCCGAAGGCACAATGTGCGCAAGCAGAGACGACAGCACACCCTGCACAGTCTGGATTTGGGACCTGCGAAGTCTCCGTCCCCGCTCGATCCTCATAATGTACGCTCCTGTGAAAGCACTCCTCTGGCACCCCTGCGACCCCAATCGTCTCGTTATCCAAACTGCGCATGACGAACCAGTCGTGTACTTGTACACGGCTTCACAGCGCTCCCACTCGACGTCATCTTCATCGGCGAATTCATCGGCCACTACGCAACATCCACCGTCCATCCTCTCGTTATCCCCTCACATTGCTAAACCCGCAGTCGCGACTCCCGCACGCTGGACCGTATCCTGGCTCTCGGGCCCTGCAGCTAGTAGTAAAAAACCTTGTTTCGCGCTCGCGCATACTCAAGCTTCCGTTGTCGTTTGGCCGGAGGGCAAAGACCAGATTCTGCGGTTTGATCATGAAGACGAAGAAGAGGGTGAAGAGGAGGGCGAAGAGGAGGGCGAGGAAGCGGGATCAGATGATAGTTTGTATGATATACTGACTGGCCGGACACCGGTACCGGGTACAAGAGATAGCATGGAGGAAGGGGGGTTTGGGGATAGTACAGGCACAGTGCAGGAGCTAGATGATACGTTTCGATCGCGGCGACATGCACATCAAGAACATGGAGGACATGAGGAACACGAGTACTTTGAAGAAGGTGTGTTGGGAGATAGTGGCATGAGTGAAATGTTTTGATTTCCTCCTTTCCTCCCTCCATACAAAAAAGATTTATATATACCCCCTCCCCCGGCCTCCTCACTTTTAACTTTCTTAAAATCAAACAAAAACTCTTCTATTTCTTACCCTCATCCTCAAATCCCCATCGACCCGTCTGATCCAAGCCCAACGGATTATCTCCCGTCTGTTCCTTACCCGCAATCTTCTCGGGCTTGCTGTAGCTATCTACGTTCTTGCCGCCCAGCAGCTCAGAGCGCTCGTCCTCGTGGCCCATCAACGGGCCCAGCGCGCCGCGTGTGGTGCCGCCGAGACCCTCGCCCAGCGGGCCTGTGACGAATTTCTCGAGCGGCGCGCCGACGGGGCGGAGGGCGGTGTTGAGGACGTTGCCTTGGGAGATGGGTTAGGTTGTGGGTTGAGAGATGGAGGAGGAAGGGGGGATAAGGAGACGTACCGACTGGATCTCCGATTGCGCTCAAGAGGCCGCCGGAGCCTTTGCTTTGTTCCTCCTCTTCGTTCTGCGGCGAGGTGGGGATGTGGTCTTGCTGGGGTTGTTCTTCCTTCTTCTCTTGCGCCATTTTCGTGTTTCTTGTTGACTGAGTTGGGTGTTTTTTTTTGAGGTCCCTCTTTTGTTACTTTCGATTTGGCACGAAGTGTTGTGTTACACGATTTCTTTCAAAGACTCTGTCGATGTCTGATGGTTGTCTGGTATTTGGTTTACCAGATACAGATCTGTAAATGTCCGGGTTGTGGTTGGTATGAGTTGGGAAGATAGGAATATTTAATAAGGCACACTCACATGTAGATTTGATGACTTGATGTCTGTTCAGCTCGAATCCAACTGGCCCGCGGCGTGGTTATGTGTTACTGCGCAGATCAAGCTTTGGGGCGGACTGTGACGTCACTGGTGGCTTCATGAGCGTGGGAGCGTCGACGCGTTACAGGATTAGTGGGGTATGGGACGCGACAAGGTATCGACACCATTTCAGTCGTCATGCAGAATCATCACAATGTTCATTTGAGTATCGATATATTCGGTTTGAAAATAGGGGAAATCTACTGTACAGTGTCGGAGCAAGTGTGCATTTGCAGCCCCGAAAAGTTCAAGTTTTGGTCAATCTGATACCAGTGACGGTTCTCATCATCCGTCATACGTAATTCCTTCAAAAGTAAGAGGACATCGAAGAACAAGGATCTCTGACAACCATTGCCCTTGGAATCCTTCATGCGTATGGTTAATACATGCAAAAGCAAAGAATCAATTTCGTAATCCACTGTTGCCAAGCCGGTACAGCAGATGATAGGAGTAGAATGACACAATTCCGTTTGTGCAACTGCTTTTGCCGCATGAGATACGGGGACAGCGAAATAACAACCGTTACATGATCTGAATCCTTAGTCAGTCTCATTCTAACACCTACCTGAATAACTCACCTTTCGTCAAGCAGCATGTTGAGCTGGGTTATCCTGCGACAGTAGGGCGGGTACCTGCATCAATCTCTTCGTTGGTGTGGTGTGCATAGATGGCAACATCTATAACAGTGTTGTTCTTATATCCCACTTTGGGGAGCCGACCGACACGATGAAACTTGCATGCGTGGAGAAACTGGCCCTGCCATCCGGTCTCTGCATGCTCTCCATTCTCGTGGTGGACGTTGAGTAGAATCGTTTTGATAACCCTTGATGGCCCGGTCTTGAGGTACTCGAAGTTGTTGACGTACTGATACCCGCCGCGAGCGCGGTAGCTTGTGTCCGCCATCTCTAGGAGACGATCCACGAGACACTTGCCAATACCTTTGCTCGTATAGCCTGGGTGGACGAACAACTCCATCTCAAAAGTGTAGCGGAACGAGGATGCCTGGCTGCAGTAATCATCCAAGCTGATGAAGCCTACAATCTTTTCGGTAACATAACCGGGATTGGTCCTGGACTCGTTGCTCTTTGAGACTGCGACCAAGTATGGAAGGCCTGCACTGGTGACAGTGTTGATTCGCTGGCGGATTTGATCTTCAGTGCGCCCATCAAACTCGGTTGCGTAAATGGTATGCTCAACGTAGTAGTTGTAAATCGCCTGTCAATATTGTTAGTTTGAAAACTTTGCATCCTTGTCTATGGGTTTTCCAAGTCAATCAAGAACTATGTAAGTTCAGACTTACTCCAATGCCAACAACATCTGCTGGCTGAACAGGACGAATGTACATGTTGGTCTTAGGGCGTAGGCGACGATCTTCCATGGCTTGCATTGGAAACATCGAATTCGCGACTGGGCGATTCCGTTTGGCCAACAAGCGACGTTCCTTAGCTTCCCTACGTTGTTGTAGATCTTGAAGCTTTTCTGCAGCCGAAGCCAGCATCAGATGAGTGGTAGGATGCTCTGCATCGGTAGGGTCGATTCTTGCCTCCGGCGCTGGTAGGCTGTTCAGGTAACAGCTCCTATGCTTGAAATGCTGTTCACCCTGACCTTCCTCGTGAATCACCTCAGAATAGACCACATCCTCGTACAATTCCCACCAAGGTGGATGGATAGTAATGTCCGTATCATCCAGCGGCTTTGGGTCCGAAGTAGAGATTGTCTTCCAAGATTCTCTCAAGTTACTGCCCTCAACCTTCGCCTCAAGCCAGTAACGAGGTGCCAGCTCTTTGCAAGGTCCATCTTCGGGACTGAAAGTACTGAGTGGGTAGTATACGGATCTGGTGCACTCTTGTGAGTGTCCATTCATCCATTGTTCTACATGTGCACCAAGGTGACGGTCTTCATGTCCTCTTCGAGCGGACCATGATTCCGGAGCAGGTAGCCAATCGCCGTTCCAGTCTAGCAGTTTCCTGACATCGTAGTCAGGGTCTCCGTTGCTGTCAGACCAGCAGTTGACACCACCACCATCGCTCTCGCTTTTGCCAGGAATATATTTCATGTCCCTTTGTTTTGGCCAAGGCTTCCTCTTGTACGGCTGAGTGCCACGATTCCAACGCGGTTTAGCAGTCTTCTGATGAGCATGCAGATTGTTGATTTCAGTTTCATTCCAGCCGCCCCAGACGTTTTCGGGGGTAGCCATGTCTTTATGTTCATGCTCTACAGGCTCATGTGGTGTGGTTGCTGGTGAAGGTGGTGTTGCCTCGCGCATGTTGTTTTGGTTTCTTGGATCATGTCAGAATGGTGAAGATACAAAAAAGAGCAGTCTGAACCTGTAATGTCAAGAAGAACTTACTGAACTGACTCGGGCTTGGTAGCAACTGTGGACTTGGAATTTTTCGAAGAAGAAGGTGAGCCATTGGTGGCAGCATTTTTATACCCTGGATCTATCGTCGCTTTATTGGCAGAAGGGCGGCTGCGCAGGTGTGGCGGAATAGAGGCCTTGTTGGCAGGGGGACAGCTGCGCAGGTGTGGAGGAACATAGGCTTCTTTTCGTAGCGTAGTCATGTTTACCTCTTTTTTACCTCTCTTCTTGTTGCGCGTATGTTTTTTCTGCAAGGGGACTGGAGGGTCGGATGCGTTTTTGGTCTTGTCTTGACTGGGCAACGATGTCACGGCAAGTGCAGCTGGACAGACGTGGTTAGGAGGTGGTAAGGTAGTTGGCTGCTGCGCACGATGTTTGCGTCTGGAGTCAGGCTGGGATGGTGACTCGGTTTGCTGTAACGGCGCGCTGTTTTGCGTTTCTTTTGCTACTGCATCCGCTTTCTTATTAATTTTGTGATGTGGTGGTTTCTTGGCAGGTCGACGGAAGTGATGTTTGAGTGGCCTCTGTTTCGTCGTTTGGGTTGTTAGCATACAAGCGCAGGATATGTTAAAATGGGGGATGATGGGGTAGGTAGTGAGTAATAGAAAACTATGATGAGGTGTTGTTGAGAGCGGGGAATGGTGAGGGTGCTAGAAAAGTCTACTGTGGCTTTCACCACGGTTGGTGTATGATTACGAAAGGATAGTGAGACATGATGCGGTCATAAGGCTTACTTCACTTACTGTGGCCTGCACGAAGTCTGCCTGTTGCTGCCAAGTCATATCTCTGTTTTTCTGTTGCTTCGACATATTGGTGTGGGTATCGAAAGATGGCAATCTTGTCAGTTCAAGCTCCGGTGGCTGTGAGAGTGAAGTGCAAAGACACGAGTCCTCCATGGCTGTGTTCCTGATACAGACCTTCTTCGATTTTGTAGAAGGAACGGATATCAGGAGCGTTCTAAGTAAAGCAAGAGGGATCGGCGAAAAGCAGAAGGTGGAGAGGTGGAATGGCAGATGATGCAGCCTTCTATACACTTGGACGGAGCTGCCTAAAGCATACAGTGAATGCTTGTTCACTTCACTTTACTTCACTTTACCTCGACTTCTTTCTATAGAGTGGGCGTATTTGTTGGTAAGGCGCTCATGTCCAACGAGTCTTCACATACTAAGCAATCGTGCTGTTTGTAGGAAAGAGCATACGGGCAAGCAATACAGCTGTCGCCATGATGTCTCAATAAAATAAAGGAGGAACTACACCTCCCAACTGGTTCGAGTCATCAACGCAGTGTCGATCATCTGACAAGGAAAGACGTTGTCTCCAAAGAAGCGTAGCGAGTTGGCGTTGAATGCAGGCGTCCGCAAACGGCTTAGCTCCAAGGTGGCTCTGGGAAGCCCATTATCACTGTCTTGCTTCTGCCTAGTAGGACCATTTTCTCAGATTTTGAGCAGCGCAAGATGCTTTCGATATTACGAAAAGCTCGCTTAAAGGACAAGGAGATGCGCATCCTGATGCTGTGCGTGTTTGCAGAAGAATGGTTGTGGCAAGGACTGACAGCACTAGGGGTCTGGACAATGCGGGAAAGACGACTATTGTGAAGAAGATCATGAATGAGGATGTCAATAGCGTCAGCCCGACGCTCGGTTTTATCATCAAAACAATTGAGTACGACGGGTACGTAGGGCGAGCTGAGTGCACGAGCCTGGGCTAATGAAGTAGTTACAAATTAAACATATGTACTTTGACCTGCTTGCTCGGACACGAGTGCATGCTGACAGAATAGGGGACGTCGGCGGGCAAAAGACGCTACGGACATACTGGAAGAACTACTTTGAAAAGACGGACACGCTCATCTGGGTAGTCGATGCAACGGACAGTGAGCGGATAGATGACTGCAGGCAAGAATTGGCAGGGCTACTGCTCGAGGAGGTTTGTCTAGCCCAAGTACTCATGGCACGGCAAGACAGCATCTGACCAAAGAAGCGCCTCTCCGGAGCCAGTCTGCTGGTGTTCAAGAACAAAAGCGACGTCGCCGGGTCCATGAGCGAGGACGAGATCCGCGAGGTGCGTTGGGCTTGGGGCTGAGGAAACTGTTGAGTGTGGTTGGCAGGCCAATGGTACTAACTGCGCACAGGGTCTGCAGCTGGATGCCATCAAGACACACAAGTGGCACATCATGGCGTGCAGTGCCATGACGGGAATGAACCTGCGCGAGGGGCTCGAGTGGGTGGTCCAGGACGCCAAAGCCCGCCTGTTCCTGTATTGAGGCATCGTGGGTTGGAGCGAGGGTCGTATTACGCGTCAGGCACACAGGCACAGACTGGATGCGGCATCGGACTCGGACGGGCAAGGGGCAGCACAGCGCAGCGCAGCCCCAAGGGTAGATGCGGGTATTTGGTGCAGCGGTATTGGTCTGGACAAGGTCCAACCGCTGCACGGTGGAGCGGGCGACGCAGCCTCGACGTTGATATGTACGTAGCATAAACAAACACGCTCCAAGGTCGTTTCGAGGACCTGCATCTGTCGCTTTCTTTTGTCTTGGTTCGTTTGACTGTGCGGCCTGGCCTCCGTCCCCCCACTCTCCTTCTCTTTCCCTCCTTTCAGCCCTGCGCATCCGCCCTCTCGGCCAAGGATGAGGTAGCCGAGTCAAAGTAATTTAACGACCGTTCTACTAGTCTCAGGCCCGTCTTCGTACGTCTGGGATCCCACCCACTGCCGAGCAGCCTCAACCCTTGCACCCACCTGTCGGATCGCTACCGCCCACCATGTCGTCGGACGACAAAGACGTCGACCCATCCGAGTTTGTAGAGCGGATCCGGCGCTTGGGCGACCAGCGAGATCAAGAGGACGCCGAGCGCGTCAAGAAATTGGAAGAGGAGCTTATCCAGGGCCGCAGCGAGAGACTAGCGCGACGAGCAGGTTTGTTTTTTTCTATTCCGTGGTGACTGCACTCGGCCGGGGTTGGCAGCTGCTGATGCCTTTGTCAAACAGAACGAGCCCGCTCAATTTCCCCCGACAAGCCATACACTCCCCAGTCGCCCCGTTCCGTCGTTGGCACTCCCAAGGCCATACAGGAGAAGGCTGCCACGACACCCACTCCCACCATGAGCCCGCCAGCACGCGATGCCGCCCGCGATGATTCGCTGCACCAGCTCACCAGCTCCCCGCCCCCGCGGCCCACGTCAACATCGACAACCATGACCCTCGAAGACATGGAGCCCAAGAAGCCCGCCACCAACGCTGCCGCCCTGGGAAGGTCAGGCACCTTGTCGTGGAAGCAGCGCCCACAGTCGGGGAGCATACGGCGCCCGCTCTCAGTGGCATCGCGGTCTCCCGAGCGCCCGTCTTCCAGCAACACCCCCGAACCTTCCGAGCCCGAACCTGAGCCCAGCATGTCAAGAAGCTCCATTGCAGCCTCGCTAGGCGCAAAGGATCCTGCTTTCTTTCGTCAAACAGCCGATATTGGAAGGGGATCGGCAGCCTTCAGGAAGAACCAAGATGACACTGCTTCAGAAACGGGGTCAGTATCAGGTCGGAGGCAGTTGGCGGGCATGTCGCGCGACTCGACCGTGGAGCAAGACATTGGCAGCCCACCTGCAGAGAGCGCACGCTCGAGCTCACCGGGCTCACGAGGGGGTTCCGTTCGCGGCAGCACCGTACTGAGTAATCGTTTTTCCACCAGCACATCGATTTCAGGCGGCGATTCGGATTCGGTAGTAAAAGGCAAAACGCCTCTGCCTGTGTTGGATTCGCAAAAGTTCGCCCCACCCTCTGAGCAGGGCTCTTCAGTTGATGGTGGAGACACTGAGCGTGCAGCCCGCGCGCTCGCCATGTCACCTACTCAAGGGAGAATTTCGCCAGAGCGTGAGCGCTCGACATCACCAACAAAGGGCATGGGTGGCTTTGTACAGAGCGCCATGCTCAAACGTAGTGATAGCGTGAGCAAGCGTTGGAGCACGCAAACACCCCCCGGCTTGAGCAGGCAAAACTCTACCTTGAGCAATCGCGGAAGTGTCTATGGCTCACTCTCAAACATTGACCGGCCAGTTTTGTCTAGGGACAACTCCATAGAGCCAACCCGCCCTACATCGAGTCGCAGCAATGCAACCATCACCGGCGCAGAAAAGGACAGCGCACCCAAGGAGGAGTTTGTCAAGCCATCATTGCCCCGTCACAGCAGAGCCAAATCAGTCGCATCAACCTTCAGCGCGACTTTCAGCGACAAGGATGCCTCGCAGGACGAATCCTCTCCTGCGAGTCCCTCAAAGCGATGGAGTCCTACAAAATCAAGTTGGTTGGAGAGTGCGCTGAGTAGACCAGAATCCCCAAAGCCAAAGCAAGCCCCTCCCGCTCAGCCTGCGTGGATGGCTGAGATCAACCGCATCAAACAGCAGCGAAGTAGTGTTGACCTGGGCAGAGGCAGTCCTTTTGGTGAATCTTCCGGCTCTGGCCGGACATCACCAATCAAGGACATAGTGCAACTTAAACCCGTTGGTCTGCGTCGGTCCGAGTCTCCTAAGAAAGAGGATTCAAGTTTGTCCAATAAAATGGAAACACTCAAAGAGCAATCTCCGAGCCCTGCGTCGGCGGCAGTACCGAAGCCTCTTTTCGCCAAAAAGGAAGAGCCCAAACCTTCAGAAGAAGCACAACCTTTGGAAGAGCCAGCAACCCCAAAAGACTCTAAAGACATCTTGGAAAAAAATCTCGATGACCCACCCACATCTGCTGTCCCATCAGCGACCGAAGAACCTGCCCCAGTGGACGCCAAGCCCGTAGCTTCCAGGTTCGCCGCAGATACTGGCCGCAGTATTTCACCTGCAAAAACAGATACAACGCCAAAGACAGATTTCCGTGCGGGGCTCAAGTCACGTCAGCCTGTATCTGATAGCTCGAAGAAGGACGAAGTCAACGAATTCCAAAATGTCTTTGGTAGGTTAAGAAAAGCAGAGACAAAGAATTACGTAGCCCCCGATATCCTCAAAGAAAACATCACAAGAGGCAAAGGTGCACTAAACGTAACCGGAGGTCCTAAACCTTCGGTCCGAAAGGATGAATTCAGGGAGAGCCTCATCAAGAGGAAATCAACCATCTTTGATAAAGCTCAAGAAGAGGGCTCTGTGCTGAAGAAGTCGGAGAGCTCAAGACCTTCTGCTCCTGTCCCGGAGGCTATCGCCAAGCAGAAAGGATTGCAACGTAGAGATAGTGAAGCCAGAGCTCCGGCACCACCTAAAGAGAAGGAGCCTATGCCGGAAGCTCTCGCCAGAAGGAAGAGTCTTGGAGTGGTTCGGCCTATGCCTGATAACAAGTCTGCTCAGTCTGCGCAGCCTGCGCCTTTGTTTGCCAAGAAAGAGCCAGCCATGTCTGGCAAGCTTGCGAATCGTTTCAACCCTGCGTTAGCCGGTATGCTCGCTCGAGGCCCGCCTTCTCAAGCAACCGACAAATCTACATCAAGTGCTGAGGTAGATGGGTCAGCTGCCAGGCCGGCACAAGAGAGAAACACCGGACCTGCACCAGAACTGCAACATATGACCAAAGGTCGCGCCCGTGGGCCTAAGCGAAGGGCACCGGCCTCGAAAAAGGCGGCTGTTGAGTCGGAACAGGCTCAAGAGGAAGTGCCTACTGCTGCTGCTCTGCCTTTGGTGAATTCCGAGCCTGTCCTCTCTAGCTCTGAGCCTCCTAAGACTAACGGAAAACCAGAGCAGCAACCAGTAGCGAGGACGCCTGCCAGGCAGTCGGCGACCGAAAAGCCTGTTCCACCAGCCAAATCGCCACGAGTATCTTCTGGAAACTTTGGAAAATCCCCTACCCCTGAGCTCCCAAAGAAGCCAGAGAGGATCTCCGGATCTCAAACGACGCCCAAAGCCTCGCCTAGACCAGAATCTATCATCTCATCTAAGCCCTCGTCACCAGTCATTCCAAAGAAACCTGCATCTCTGGAAGCGGAGAGGCGGGTGTCTGGGTCACAAAACACGCCAACACAAAAGTCCCCATTACAAACCCAAGTTGAATCACCAAAGTTGGCGTCATCCTCGCCATCTCCTCATTCTCGATTTTCTCGACCGTTGCCCACATTACCCCCCAAGTCAGCAACAGAGAGTCCCAAGTCGACACTACTCAAGAATATCTCAACCCCCAATGTTGAGATCTCACACGCTAAGGATGACTCGTCGCCTGAGAGGACAACGTTTTCATCAGTCAAGAGTGCTAGCGCTTTGTGGGGCAGATCGTCTGCATCTTCATCATCTGTGCCAACGGGAGCTAAGTCACCAATTAAACTTCCCACACAAGCAGATGAGCAAGCTGCAATGAAGGATGCTGGTCTAATTCGCTCTGAGGTGAATTCAAAGGCTCTGCCCGGCCTCCCTCAAGCTGACCCTCAATCTCCTGATGAAGGGAAGGCACTACCTCCAAAGCCAAAACCTGTGGGGCTGGGCTTTAGCCTGGGAAGCTTAGGTGGGCTGGTCGCATCTCGGTCACGAGAATCATTATCTCAGCTACCTAAGGGCACACCCATGTCACCACCAGGAAGTGCAAACAGGCCATTGTCTGAGCCTTCCGTCACGTCACCAACCCCAAAGAAGAATGATGGCATGTTTGCAGACTTCTTTGACGAAGACCCTGTGACAGAAGGCCAGCTACCAGAGCACATTGACACAATGCACATTCTTAAGTCGCCACCATTTGACTTGGGCCCCACAGGAAAGATCCGCACTGTACGCAAGCAAATCGACGAAGTGACAAGCGATGGAAAGCTTTTGTCTATTCCAGTGCAGGAGGAGCATATCTTATTCCAAGACTCAATGTATTTGTGTACACATGTGTACGAAGATTTCAAGGGAACCAGAAACACCGACGTCTACCTATGGGCTGGCAATGGTGTACCAGAGCCTACAGTAGAAGATGTGCAGATATTTGCAAAGAGCCACGCACGTCAAAGCCAAGGACGGTTGTTGGTCATTCGGCAAGGACAAGAGACACCAAACTTTTTCGAAGCTCTAGGCGGCATTGTCATCACCAGGCGTGGCATGAAGCCCGGATCAAAAGAGTTTATGCTATGTGGTCGTCGTCATATTGGGCACCTTGCATTTGACGAAGTCGACTTCTCACTCAAGAGTCTCTGCTCGGCATTTCCTTACCTGATTTCCACCTCCGCAGGTAAAGTCTATCTGTGGAAGGGCCGTGGATGCTCCGCTGAAGAGCTGTCTGGGGCACGTCTGATGGGTATGGACCTGGCACCTACTGGCGATTACAACGAAATCGACGAGGGAGCCGAACCCCATGATTTTCTCAACAAAACCTTTCCACCCTCGCCAGTGCCTTCGAAAGGCCCTGCCATCCCTCGCTCTGCAGACCATTGGCGCTACAAAGCCACGTGCGACAAATATCGGGCGCGTCTCTACAAGATCGAACAAACGACCAGCCAACAGGCAGGCTGGGGCCAAGCACTCCAGGTGAGCAGCTCCTTTTTCGCGCCGCTGCTACGAAGACCGTCTTGGAACGCTGCTGAACAAAGGCCACAGACGCCACTCACGCCCAAGTCACCTCAGGGTACTATCAAGACGGAGATCAAAGAGATCATGCCTTTCTCGCAGAGAGACCTGGAGCCGGAAAACATCTATGTACTTGATGCCTTCTTTGAGATGTACATGTAAGTCGCCCTGTTTTTGCCTGTCAGCCGTGAGACGGATATCATGTATGCCGATGGATATTAACATGTAGCAGTATTGTTGGCCCCTTGTCGCGCACCCAAGCAGCTGCATTCTCCACTGCTCTCATGTTTGCGCAAGCATATGGTATGCTCGCTGTGTCAGAAGAAGACCGGCCATTTATGCCCGTCACCACGGTTGTACTAGAAGGCGTTCCTCGCGATATGAAGGTTCTGTTCCGTCACTGGGACGACAAACTTATTCCCGCAGCAGGTCTCATGAGCGGAAAGCTCGGGAGGGGGAAGAGCTTGAGGATTGTTGGCTTGGAGAAGGCTATCGAGGGTACGCGGCGGTAAAGCGGGGTTTGGTGAAGGATAGATGGAGGCTTGCGTTGTTCACCGTGGCGTTTCTCTTCAATAGGCTGTTGGCAAATAGCCGGCATAGTCGGAGTTTTCAGTTCTTCATGCATATTCATTATGCTTGCATATATCAGGCGATCTTTGCCCAGGGCTTGCATGGCGGTTTCACGGCGTCGTTGCGGATTGGCCTATTAGATCGATGTCATCGGTTACGTGGTAGCCACGGGACTTTTCAATACATTTACTTCAGAATCATCAAAGACTGGAGAGTAGACGTCTGTAAATCCGTACTGGCGACAATTGAAAAGGTGGCGTAGAGTCTGGAACACACAAATCGGCCCCTTGAGGAGCTTGGACACAAGCGGCAAACAGATTCGAGAACGTCGGAAATTAGCGATATTTGAGGAGTGGGGAAGTTCTAGTTTCAGGCGTGTCAAACGATTTAGACACATTCGATCGCCCCTACGGCTGTGTCTACCCATAATCGATTACTGAAACCGATTATCCCGCCGGTATTAGGAAGTGGAGATGCGTATTTAGGTTCTGTAACAGGCTTCATCCACGATGCTAGTCTGCTTAGGGCGTCGGGTACCGAGTGCGATTCATGTAGTACTACGTATCTTCTGGAAGCATCATAGCTTGTGGCGTATCGATGTTTCATGTCCACAAGTGCCCGCAGTGTTTGAGAAACATGAATAGAATACCGGCCAATGTGTTGGACTTGTCCACAGGCGCATTGTGTCATTGCCTCGAGGGGGGAGGCGCAGTGACTGTTGGATTGTACAGAGCGCGGGATTGCGTGGTCCTGTTACAGCCAAGGCTACATGTGACTGCTCACTACATGTCGTACCCTAACAGGCCCGGCAGTTTTTAGCCATCTACCTGGCCAGCCGCCAGTGCTGTCAACCGGTCTACGCACTGTATTTCGAATAGCCGTAGTCGCAGGGCACGGACGGGGGACATACGTATTGTAGTATGTTAGGCAGGCCGGTGAAGTGCCGAGAAGGTTGCGCGACGGGTCTCCCGTTCCAGCGCAAGGGCATAGGGACGCATGACGCACTGCCACTTAGCTCAAACCAGCCACGTCCATATTTCATTTACAGACAACCTGTCAGCGCATAACACTATACCCACCGGTAGTACATGCTTTTCATCGACAGGGAAACACAAGCGATCCAAGCCTTGCCCAAGCCTTTTGCCGAGGTAAATAAGCACGGCGATCCCTGCATTTCTCGACCACTCACCGCCCTGCTTCCCCACAAAAGTCGAGATGAAGTACCCACCACCGTGACGGAGCTTGATTAACTGTCGGGATGGCGACTTGGCACGCGCCTTGAAATGCGGGATAGTATCACAACCAGGGGCAGGGCCGATTGCGCTCATTGGGTACGAAATGCTCAAGACACTAGTGCAGAACGATTCAATCATGGGCAACGAGGGGCGAGAGGTGGCCCCATGACACAGGGAGGAAAGGCCCATCAAGGCAACGGATGAAACAACCGCAATATGTTTCCTGCGCTGTGCACCCAAGCTCTTTAACCGTCTTTGAGTATATAGGTCAAGACTTCCAAGACCAAACAAGCTCACCACCAAGCCTTTCATCTTCAACACTCAAGCAGTCTTTACTTCACTCACTCTCTTTTCAATTCACTCCTAGCGAGCACCAGCTTCTTTTCACAAACACCAACAAACAAACTTCAAGCTATCAAAATGGTTGCCTTCACCTCCGTCCTCCTTGGCCTTTCCGCCGTTGGCTCTGCCTTCGCCGCCCCCGTTGCCGATGTCCCTGACTTCGAGCTCTCCGCTACCCCCAGGCACTTGGCTGCCCGCCAGGACTACAACCAGAACTACAAGACTGGTGGTAACATTCAGTACACCCCCACCAACAACGGTTACTCCGTCACCTTCTCTAACGCCCAGGACTTCGTCCTTGGCAAGGGCTGGAAGCAAGGTACCACCAACAGGTAAGCCACACAAAGTCTTCTAGACACAATCCAACCAATGCTAACTCTGCTCCTTCAGGGTCGTCAAGTACTCTGGTTCCACCACTGCCCAGGCCGGCACTGTCCTCGTCGCTCTCTACGGCTGGACCAGGGGTAGCAAGCTCGTCGAGTACTACATCCAAGACTTCACCTCCAACGGCTCTGGTTCCGCTCAGGGCCAGAAGATGGGCCAAGTCACCTGCGACGGCTCCGTCTACGACATCTGGCAGCACACCCAGGTGAACCAGCCCTCCATCGTCGGCACGACCACCTTTGTCCAGTACATCAGCAACCGCGTCAGCAAGCGCTCCACCGGCGGTACCATCACCACCAAGTGCCACTTCGACGCCTGGGCCAAGCTCGGCATGAACCTTGGTAACCAGATGGACTACCAGACCATCTCCACTGAGGGCTGGGGCAACGCTGCTGGCAAGTCCCAGTACACCGTCTCCGCTGCTTAAATTGTGGGTCTGTTCTCTTCACAATGAACCAGGGGGGTTGGGATTGTGAAACAAAGGCTTGCGCAATCAATCATCTCTCCCGGAGAGAAGTAGATGGCCAAGGGGCTTTGTAAAAGGGGGGTTGACTTAGGGATGCTGCTGCTGTTGCTCGATTCGTTTGGTGTTTATTCTTCTTCTTGGTTTGTCAGGGCCTTGACACACCTTGACTTGTACATACTTCCCCACATTTTTGCTCCCGTTTCTTGTAGAAACGGAGCTTGAATATACATTATTGTCTATGACAATGTCTGGTTATGAACCGAAAATCCAACCAATCATCTCCCTTTTTTTTGTTTATTTCTCCATCGTGATCAAACTGACTTCTTTTTTTCTTCTCTTACGTGAGTCTTCTTTAGGTTTAACAAAATGCATGCATTCTTAGCTAGTGGGATCTTAGTGACTGCGAGACTCCAATTACCGCAGAGAAACGCGGGCTCGAAATGCCGGCCGGCGGGAAGGGCGGGGAAATAGCAATTGTCACTAAACAGGCCTACGTAGGTTGGTTGGCTGGCTGAACAGCCGGTGGCAGGATGGTTTGTCGGGCAAATATTAAGACACACAACAACATCTCCAAACGGTTTTGTGGCGGACATTTTGCCGAGTAAGAACGGGCGTCGGGTGAGATTGGCCCTATGAAGAAAAATCTCCTAAACTTAAAATTCGCTCGAGTTTCATGTGCAATGGTTCTTACAGCGCTTCAGGACATCACGTGGCAGAGCCTAAATAGGTTCTCTTTGTTGCTATTTGCTTACTTGAGACCACAAATGGATTCTGGGGGGTAAGGATTCCGGGACGGGGCGGCTCATATATAAATTCAGCAGGGGAGGGGGGGGGTTGTGCCGCCGTGTCATCCGTTGTCTACACGACATAACCTCAACAGTTTCATTGTTGCAAAATGTGAGGCTGATTTTGGTTCAGATTAAAAGGCTGATTAAATGCGTTTTTTTTTGGCGTTGGTGAGGTGAATGTCTTCTTCTCGTCGTGGTTGTGCAGATCTCTTGTTTGGGTCAATGGCAGACGTAGCACCGCCAGCAGTGTATATTGCACATGGGCTGATTGCCAAGTAACGAAAAAATCCGAACATAATTCTCATTTGATGCATCGGCACCTTGAACCCCCCCTGAGTTATATCTAATTTGCCCTCTCCCCCCTCTGGCTGACTAGGGCTGTGGGAGATGAGGATAATGATCAAGCTGTACTACAGGTCTTACGTGTCCTAGAATTGCAATGAAGAAATTTTAAATCATTCATATCATTACCTTGACGCTGACTAGAAGGACAGCAGGTGAAAGATTGGGCGGAGTGTTGGCGGTGCATAACTCTAGTTATGGTAGTCTTCAGGGGCTGGCCATCATCACGTTACTGAGCTCCTCAGCAGTACGCAGAATGGATCTGCAATTTCTGGTACTGCTACAGATACTGATATACCACAAGAATTATCCATTGCCATTTTATAAGATGTTTCGATAACAACAATTTTGAGCAACGCAGGCAGTCTAAACTTATTCATTTTGCGGGACGTTGTCGCGTCTAAGCCCACAATCGGCGATTCATATCCGCCAAACACTTGAATCCTATGGCCGGAAGCCATGAGACTGCATTCACAAGAGAAACGGAAACAAATTCGGCTATATCATTACCATATTGGCTTGCATAGTGCAGAAATGCGCCGATGCCTGCAGTCGCAATGACAAGCAGACCTACCTATGGAGACAAAAAAATTCATAGTGGCAGCTCACTGGTTAGAGAGTACATCTCAGTGAAAGTCAACAGTAAGGTAGACTGGCTCTCGCTGTGTCGGTTATAGACATAGGTAGCATGACGGTTTGAGATAGAGAGCACGTGTGCAAAAAGATTGTGGAGGATAACAAATGTACAGTCTACTGAGGTGTCCCTCCCGAAAACTCTTCCATTCAAATCTGCCCGTTGAATCGTTCCTGATAAAATAGCCCAATGAAGGCGCATCATTATTTTGGTGTTCTGATGCTCGGTCATGGCGGCGCAAAGGCGCAAGGCGAGAGTTGGAGGTCCGTGTGGACGCTAGTTCCAAAACGGCTTGCTAAGCGGATCTACACACTTTGGTTTCTCGCTCATTGACGACTTTGAGATTTCCCACGACAACCTCCTACTCACAACAACACCGTCGCCATGGGTAGGGTAATTCGCAACCAGCGTAAGGGTCGCGGATCCATCTTCACGGCCAACACCCGCCTGAACAAGAACCCCGCCCAGTTCCGCACGCTCGACTACGTATGTTCCGCCGCCCGCGACCTATGGCAAAATTGGATACGCATACACTGGGAACGGAGGGCTAACGGGCACAGGCTGAGCGCAATGGATACATCCGGGGTGTCGTAAAGGAGATCGTCCACGACTCTGGTCGTGGTGAGTAGCTAGTGCCAGAATGCGGAATTCAGGACTCCAATTGACCATTTTTTGAACAGGAGCTCCTCTTGCCAGGGTTTCTTTCCGCAACCCATACAAGTTCAAGCACGACACCGAGACCTTCATCGCCAACGAGGGAATGTACACCGGCCAGGTCAGTATTTGGAAATTTCCGCATGGAATCCTGCACGGGGGGGAGAACAGCAGACTGACACCAACCCAAGTTCATCTACGCCGGAAAGAACGCTGCTCTCACCATCGGCAACGTCCTTCCCCTCCACTCCGTCCCCGAAGGTACCGTCCTCACCAACGTCGAAGACAAGAACGGTGACCGTGGTGCGCTCGGCCGTACCTCCGGTAACTACGTTACTGTCATTGGCCACAACCCCGATGAGGGCAAGACCCGTGTCAAGCTCCCATCTGGTGCCAAGAAGGTTCTTCCCAGCTCATGCCGTGGTATGGTCGGTATCGTCGCTGGAGGTGGCCGTACAGACAAGCCTCTCATGAAGGCGTCGCGCGCCAAGCACAAGGTACGCTTTAGCCTGGTCGAATTGATGAGGTTCGTTGCTAACAAAACATAGTTCGCTGCCAAGCGCAACAGCTGGCCCAAGACTCGTGGTGTTGCCATGAACCCCGTCGACCATCCCCACGGTGGTGGTAACCACCAGCATATCGGTAAAGCCTCGACCATCTCCCGATACGCCACCCAGGGTCAAAAGGCCGGTCTCATTGCCGCGCGGAGGACAGGTCTGCTCCGTGGTACTCAGAAGACAAAGGACTAGAGTGGTTTTCTGTGATGTGGTGGCGTTTTTCAACGACAGGAACGACGATGATGCGGTCGGTTATTCTCTCCATACCTCTCTGTGCGGGTGGCCGGGCGTTATAACGAAATGGAAACTTGTCGGCAAGCTAGGCTTTTCCCTACTGTGGCTTGCATGCATGATAGGTTCTTTAGGGAATGTGATTCCGATAAAAAATGCATCTGGTCTGTATTTTTGAAAGTGGTGTGCCTGACATGGTTAATTGAAGCTTTGCTTTGTTGTACTGAGTGTGTAATAAATTGACATGACAGCACTTATGCCCCACCCATTTCAACGTCTCCGTCTACGTGCTGACTTGTGTACCCTTGATGTCCATTCTGATCACTACCACTGTCATCGTTGTCATCCTCTACATCTGCACTGGCCTTGCTCTTCCTCCTCTTCTTCTTGACACTGTAATCCATATCCAAGATCCTATAGTGCTTCCTGTCGCTTGCCAAAACCACAATCACTCGCCTGTCCTTTCGCCCGTTGACCACCAACTTGAGCGGTGTAAAGCGGCCTTCAAATACGTGGCGCGTGTACTTTTCTACGTCCTCGGGCGTTACGGGGATGGTTTGTCGAGAGGAATGCGCTACGGGTTTGCCTTGAGGGAGGAGGCAAGACGGGACTGCAGCGGGAGAAGAGATGGGGGTAAAGTATATCAACTGTTCTTTTTGATGTTGCTGGTGCTGCTTATGCATCGGTGACACGGTAGTGGGTGTATAAGGTAGAGAGACGATAACGTTGGTTGGCTTGGAGTGTTTCTTGCGGTCGCCATCTGACGGCGAGAGTTGCAAGAGGACAAGCAAGTTTTCGTCGTCTGCGAATTTGGCGTCGAGGATCTTGGTTGACGAGTTGTCTCCGGTGCTGAAGTCCAGTGTGGATATGGCGTGGGAGTGGAGATCGCGTGCTAGGTGGGATATACTATGGGCGTGGGCGAGGCGGTGGATGTGTAGATGGGCTGGTGTGGATTTTGAGGAGAAGAGGATATATGTCGACATGGTATCGGACCAAGTTTCTTGAGAAGGCTTCTTGAGATGTTAGTATCCCGATTGAGGTTGGAATTTGCGGGATATTCTTCTTACCTCAGATACCATTCGCATATCCGCCACAATATTCGATTCCTCATCTTCAGCTCCCATGTCTTCGAGGACAAGGCCCGAGTCCATTTGGATATTAGCCTGCTGCCATTTGCTCACCTGTTTCAGCAACCCCGTTACGCCCGTTGCCAAATGTCGCAGTACATGTTCCAAACACAGTGCCTCTTCCTTGAACGTTGCTCCTTCTTTCAGCAAAGCAATTGCCCTCTTTGTGTCTTCATAACTTGCCGCCTCCTTCTCTCGACTTTTGGGGTCCAACTGAGCTTCCGGCCCCAGGTAGAGAGCAACATCAGATTTGGTGAGGCCATACTGGATATATGCAAGGACCTGTGATACGTCGACTCCCGGATCCCGTTGTTCCATTTCTACGCGCGATTGGGATTCTGGCTCTGTAGCCTGGAAATCAATAGTGAAGCGCAGCCACTTGCTGAAGCTGTGAAATTGGCGCTTCTCTTCCGTCGCATAGAGCATGGCAGTATGAGCGAGCAGCCTCATGTTTTTCAGCGTTTCTAAAAGGGCTGAGAAGTCGGTGATGGGTCCGCTGAAGATCCAGTCTCGATCATGAAACTGCGCGAGACCACGCAAACGTGATACGACAATGGAGCAGCGGTCCAAGGCCGGGATGAGGTTCTCGTGAAGAAGGGCAAGAAGTGTTGTAAAGGAGGATGTGACGGTCGTGTCCCAACGCTTATGGCCTGCTTCTGCTAGCTCGTCGACCAGCCATTCTTTCATTGTAGGGTTACAATTCCCTGTACACGCTATGTGGAACAGATTCGTGACTAGGTCGCCCAACTCTTTCTCTTCGAGTGTCTCGCTTATGTTCATCATAAACTTTCGCGGCAAATCTTGCGCGTGTTTAAAGAAAGCCCTGACCCGTTGCAGGGTTTGTGTGATGTAAAGAAGAAGGTTCTGTAATTGCGAACTTTTTGCGGCTATGAGGTGGAGGTAGATTCCTGCGGTTGGGATGAAGTTTAGAGTGAGCGGAACAAAGGCGATACTCTTTCTTGCTGGCGAGGCAGCGGATATTGTCCGCATCAAAAGGCTGTGGGTACAGCTGTATGGATGGCTTGTATGCAATAGCGGCATATGTAATGTGTTCCATGTCTTCGGTAGTTGGACGTTGACTGTTTCTAGCGAATCGTATATTGACGGGTGTACGGTCCCTCGGTCAGATAAACGGATGAACATGTCCACAGAGTTATGATCCTTCAAGTGATGTGAATGCAACAACGAATCCACCTCGGCTTGAGAACCAAATGCACCGGAATCTGCCTGCGATACGCGCATGAACGGTAGTGCTGGGGGGAGCGGTATCGCAGGAAGTTTGGGCAATAGCGCTTCCGTGTCCATCATCGCAAGTTGATCTGGCAGATCGGGTGCAATATCCAAAGTTTGGAAATCAGGTTGCCGTTGCAGGAAATCCTCTAACGTTGTGTCATCCTTGAAAACATCCCAATCTTCGGTTGTAGGGTTCCCAAATGCATCAGTCTTCTCAGATGTGGTGCCATTCGTCTTTGACATCAACCCTGTTCTCTTTTTTACAGCATCGACATTGATGAAATTCAGACCCCAGCCTATACACTTGACCCGTGCTGGAGCTTCTTTTGTCATGCTACCATTTCCTTCTTCGACATCCGGTAGCATGACATCTTTGTGCGTAACCTTACCTGTTTCTGCACTGATCAGGTCTGTGCTCCCATCGCTCCAACTAACAGCGATACTTTTGCCGTTAAATTCCCACTGCAGTGCATCGACGCACACATCCTCGCTCTTTCTCTTTAGACCAAAAGCCCTTTGGCCGTTGATTCTATAGACATCTAGATTCTCCTCATCCGTGACTACTGCAACAAGATCCATGCTAGGGCAGTAGGATATCAAATGTGGGTGAATTGGATGTAATAGGGTCTTTTCTGCCTGCTGTAAAAGCTGACGTTCTTTTTGTGGGGTTGTAGTCGCCATAATTGCTGATTTGCTGGCCTCGAGGGCCGTTGTGTGAAAGGGCAAGAAGTTTGGGGGTGTGTGTATTCAGTGCTTATGATTTGTTTGTAGAAGCGCGTTCTAGTCCAAACATGACTAGCGCAGTCGCGCTATCACGTTCGCACATTACTCGTGCCTTGTCATGCCACAGAAGACGCGGGGCAAAATTCTGGTAATTGGCACTTTGACACAGTAGCCACAATGCCCATCTGGCCGCCTCAGCTTCATGGTTGCATAAACATACGCGTCTTGATGATTCGGAATATGAATGTCTGATATTCATCTGTGGAGAAATGATACCCAGCATAATCGCCGGGATTCCTCTGGGTATCAATGTCATGCTATCGTAGTACAAATACAAGTGGCCGGCACCTTTATCTCGGGGGCCATGTCCCAATCCTTCAAACCCATACTACAACAAGAGCCGTAAACGCCACTGTGCGGTGCAATGTGTTGCACAAACCACATCTAGTTCCCAAGTCACGAAGCGGGCAAGACATACCCATGGACGACCCAGAATAACAAAACTCTCTATGCACACACTCTCATCATTTTCTGGCTCGTTCTATCGACGCGCCGACTGATTCCTCTTTGGTTGCACAGAATCTTTCTGTACCCGCCCTCTGCCTGTCCCGCTGAGTCTGCCACTCAGCCGCGTCTCCTCATCAAAGCTGGGTCGCTTTGTGTTGCGACCGCTCTCCAGATCGTCATCACTATCACCGGCAAGGTCGCCCAGCTCGAACTGGTTCTCAGCATCGTAATCGTGCATCAGTGCACTTCTGTCGCCTGCATCTGCATAGCTAGACCTGCTGTTTCGGATGACGCCATTCGACTGGTGCTCATAAGGATCTCCGCTGCGTCGCGATTGCATACTACGTCTTGTAGGGAAGCCAGAAATGGCATCAGATGGCGGACCGTCCAATCGAGAGCCAAGTGCTGGATCGGCGCAAGGGTCTTCGCGCGATAGGTTGAGAAGGTATACACCAGAAAAGATAATAAGAAAACCACAAAGGAGAGAAATAGTGTTGACCGCAGACGTAGTGTTGAAGCCTTGGAACAAAAGACATGAAGCAACAAGTGTACAGGTTGTAAAAGTAACATAGTAGAGGGGGTTCACGCTAAATCACAAAAGTTAGCACACATGGGCGGAGGCTGCAACATGGAGACGTACATGTTTGTGGAAAACTGGCTCAGTGCCTTGTTGAAGTAGTTCATCTGAGTGAGGATGCACCCGACTACCAAGATGACGAAGACGTATGTCGAAGGATGGGTGAACTGGTTGTTTCCCGCAAATGTCATCTTAAGCGCGATACCAAAAGCCTTGATGAACATGATGGAAACGGAGCCGGAGGTGGAGCAGATGGAAAGGTAGATGAGGGGGTTCTTGCGACCGTACTTGGGCGCGATCTTGTAGATCATGAAGACGCAGAAGATGGCGCAGAAGGCGCAGTAGAAGAGGAAGCCTGTAGTGATGCCTTGTTAGTCGCTGCTGTACAAAGGCATATGGGAGAGGCTGGGCCAGACGTACCAGGCTGTAGAGCAAGGTCCAGAATCTCCTCGACCGACTGGACCTCCTTGTCTGGCGGCGCGTGTAGCACAATGATGACGGAGCCGACCAGACATATTGCGCAGCCAATCTTTCCCAAGCGACCCAATTGCTCGTCCAAAAAGTAGGAGCCGAGGACAGCACCAATGAGGACGGAGAGAGCTCCGAGGGGGGTCACGAGGATGGCGGGGGCGAAGGCATATGCAGCGAAGTTGAATATTTCACCGAGCACCACTGGAAAGCAAGTCAGCGCTGCAAAGGGCAGTGGCAGCGTGTCGCGATGTAGGCGCACTCACTTGTGATGATGCCTGCCCACCACACGGGGTTCTGGAGATATCCAAAGCCGTCTCCGTCGAAACCATGCTTTTCGATGGAGGCATTGAGACCCTTCTTGGTGATTACAAAACTCGCGCCGATGGCCAGGGACGAACTCATGGCCAGCATGAGCCCTATGTATCTGGCGTCACAGTCAGTGGCCCGTTGGTGGTAGCTGGGGGGTGCGGGCGCATAGCGTACTTGTCTTCCACCATGATGGCGCCGTGTAGAGGTCTATGCGACCTGTCTCAGCGGAATCGCGACCAGATGATGGAGGGAGGAGTGGCCGGGTCGCGGTGCAAGACTGGCGATGAAGAGGTGTATGTGAGTGCGCGTGTGAGGGTGTGTCTGTGTGTGTGTGTGCGTGTGCGCGGTGGAAGCTGCTGTGTACGGGGTTCGACGTTAGGGTGGGTTGGGGAGCGCAGCGTGGCGTGGCGGCGGGCTAGACGCAGACGTGCAGTGTGGGCACAGGCGGGTTATCGATAGGCCTCCGTACCGTGGCCTGGAGTGCCGAACAGAGCAATGCGGCGGCTACCGTCTTGCGCTATTGGTAATGGCGTGTTTGGCGGTGCTGAGGAGGCGACGCTGCAGCAGCAACGATGCAGTCTGGGTCGGGAATGCTTGCGCAGAGGCGCTGCGTGTTTCACCAGAGCACGGCCAAGGACGCTGTGCTCGCCTGTGTCGTGTCGAGCAAAGCCGGCCTGGAAACGAACGGACGAAACGAAGACAGATGCGATGCGGGCAGCAGGCGAGGCCGTCACAGCCGTGGCAGCGCGCGTGGCTAGTCGCGGTACAAATGGAGAGAATAGTAGTACATAAGAAGCGGCGTCAGGCCGGAAAAAGAAAACAACAAGCGAGCGTCGTGTGCAGGCAAGAGGCGTGGGCGCATGCGAGGGTGGCCATATGTAGTAGTGTTGGACCGGCTGGACATGCGCGAACAAGGAGAAACACTTGTCGGGCCTTGCCTTGCCTTGTCGTGTGGCGTGCCACCCTCGAGGTACGACTCCGCCGACGCCGACGCGCCAGTGTCAGCCCGCCCCAACGTTTCATGGCCGATTCACTCAACGCCAAGGTCATAGCTTGCCGATCTCCTCGTCACGCAGTCGACGCGGCCTCGGTCTCCTGCAATGTCGCCCTGCTCCCCTCTACTTGCTCTCCCCCCAACAACCTGCCGAACCATCAATCTGCCTCTGCCTCTGCATCTCCAGCCTCCCTGGCCCCGAGCCAGCCTGCGCCCCCTCATCCGGCCATACAGCCTCGTACACTTCTCCACCACGTGGCCCGCTGAGGCTGTCGATAATGTTAAAAAAAACTGCGCCTCGTCATGCCGTCTTTAGTCACCCCAAAATAGCAGGCCTCGTAACCCTCTTCCCCACAACCTGGTCGGCAAATATGGAGAGCCTAGACCATTCGTGTCATCACCGCCAGCAACCGGAACCTAATTTCTTAGGCCACGCCGAGCAATCGTCACAACGCTGCAAATAGTCCAAAGCCCACATAAGCTTTGCAGTCTTCCATTGAGAGCCCAGTCCTGTCTCTACATCCCTATCACTATCTTGGGAAAAAGCAAAAGTGCCTCGAAGCACTTGGGTATATCGCTCAAACTGCCTCGCCCCCTCTATGCCCCTTCGCCCCATCAAGCACCAGACAACGTCACCTCAGTCGTTATTCGCCCTACAAATCAATCGCCAACCAACCAGAACCAACGCAAAAATCATAATCCGGGGACGTCGTGCCGGGGTATAACAAAGGAAAATCGCCAGAGATTACCTTCCCTCTTACCTTTTGCCAAAGCCACAAGAAAAAAATCTCTCAAAAGCTCGTCGTGTGTTGTAATATCGGTCCTACAGTTAGTGTACACTTGTATTAGTTCAACCTTGGGTAGATTCCAGGGCGGCATGCCCATGTAGCTACTTGTTAGTATGTCTGAAGACCCGAAGACTCCGAGGACGGGGCGTCTTTCACACTCGCGCGCGTTTAGCGTCTACATGTACAGAGTCAGCGTTTGCGTTTCGCTTCAAGGGCAACCAGGCCATCACCGTACCTATAGAGTCGGATGCAATGTCCACTCCATGTCCAGCCTCGTCAATAGATCGCTTGTGTCCTTGTGAAGACACATCATGGGCGTCGGTAGACGAGGCCGTCGTAGGATCTGCAACCGAAGACGTTGCACTGCCGAGCTGTCCAGCCACGCCATCCTCTTCGTCTTGAGCCTCGACATTGTCGTCTTCATGTCCCGTCGTCGTCTCCGCAACGTCTTGGGCTAGGCCCTGGTCGACAGTCCACTGCGCATTGTCCACAGTCAAGACATCATTCGCGCCCGTCGAGTAATCGCCATCAACCTCTTCTCCATTCGTGAACTCCACCTCTGCTTGTTGCTCCAAGTCCTGGTATTCGTAGTCGCCATAGTCTTGGTTAGCATCGCCATCAAACTCAAACTTGGTGGTGTCATTTTGGACCTCATCCGATTGCGACTCATCGGCGTCGACTTCTTCAAGGGCCTCAAGCTCTTCAGCGTATTCCCAGTATTCATTGGGATCGCTGTCAAAGTCCTGCTCGGCGTCGACGTTAGGGTCTTCTGTAGTGTCAAAGCTGCCTTGGTCCTCGTCCCCGTTTGATTGCTTGCCAATACTTGGCGATCCTGCAGCAGGTGACTGCCTCTCCGCATTGGCTGCTTCGTCGCCTTGCATAGTGGCGGGCGAGGGCGAAGGTGATGGCTCAGTATGAGGTGCTTCTTCAGCCTCCTCGACAGCAGCGGACTCTTCGTCCTCTCCATCGCTGTAATCGATAATGTCGCCTTCCTCTTGCAAGCGACGGGCCTCAAGTTCCGCTGCAGTATGCTCATCAGACTGTGAGCGTGTCTGTTCAGGGTAGCCTTCAACCCTCTGTGTGTTTGTAGGGACTTCACTGGAACTAGGGGGCTGTGATGCGTGATCCACATCGTCATCCTCTTCATGACCTCCGGTGGACACGTTTTCAGTCGCAGCCTCTACGTTTTCGCCAACCTCAACACCCCCTTCCTGGGCAGAGTCTTGCGTGCCATCTTCATGGCCATACTCCTGGCCAGGATCTTGCTGAGGCTCAACCGCTGCGTAAGTCTGTTCATCTTGATTGTCTTGATCCTCCGGCTCAGGTTGGCCTCCTGCATGCAATTGGACATTGACGTCCTGTGGGGCCTGGTTTTCAATATTGCTTTGCTCGTTTGCATCTTCCGCGGGCCTTGCGCCATTCGAATATTCCTCATGCGTTTGCCCGTTCGAACCTTCTTCCTCTTGTGGTTGCGCACTCGCATCTCTCTCGTGGCTATCTCCCTCGTCATCCCCATGTTGCAGCTCCTGCTCCTGCTCCTGTTCTTGTCCCTCAGTGTCCCATTCGGTGTTTTCCTCGGCTGGAAGATCAAGAGGTGCACTATGAAAGTTAGTCTCGCCTGCAGCGATAGCAGCTTCGAGCCCCGAGTAGCCACGTCCATTGTCAGCATATCTCGCTATGTCTGCGAGCAAGGTAGCGAAGCGTGGACGATACATCAAAGTCACGTAAAACGAGTCTGGATCGTTGTTGCCGTCTTGTTCATGGAGGACATGATAATAGCCCACGAGGCGTTCAAGGGAGATGGCTACGCAAGCCGTGTTCTCCTCAAACAGCTCCATATTTTGAAAATGATCAAAGCGGAAGCCAATCTCCATTCCATTCAGCACCTCGTGGCCCAATGCTGAACGACACGCTTGGAAGAGATCTGACATGCTCGTTTTGGCCACTGATACGTCAGCAAGGAGCCAATCTCCACTGTTTTCATAGTCATGCTGCTTGAAAAGCCATAGTTCTTCGCCCATGCAATTCACAGTGATAGGTGGTAATTGCTGAAGAGAGATATCTTCCTCATGTTCAGTAACTTGAGCAGATTCATCATGATCATGGCTCGCAGGTTCCATGTGATTGTGACCACTTTCAGCACTTGAATGCTCTTCTTGGTCTTTGAGCGTAATGCCGCCATCGTCACCATCAGTCTGGGCATCTTCTTCATTAGGATCAGCTGACCGAGCACGGGGTGAGTTCTCATTGTTATCGCCTTTCGTGCTCCCGTCACCAACGACGTCAGGGTGCGCATGTGGGCTCTGTGAGTTTTTGCTTGTGTTCGTGGACATTAGAGCTTGTAAATCAGCAGGTATTTCGTCTTGTTGGACTGGTGCGTCCTGCGCCTGTGATGGTTCGTTTGGCTGAGCGGGCGCATCATGGGTCTCAAAGGGTTCATCTTGCTGAGCAGGCACATTCTGAATCTCAAAAGTTTCGTCTTGTTGAGTAGGTGCATCCTGGACCGGACCTGGTTCATCTTGCATAGAATCATGTTGCTGTAACCAGGGTGAACGAAGCGCTGTGTCGTGGTAATCATCGTCCTCTTCAGAATAGTCAAGCAGGTCTTCATCTTGGACTTCGGCTTCCGCCTGAGTGGCGATGGTCTCGGTTTCAGCAGGCTGTTCGGCGACGGCGTCGACGTCGACGTCGACGTCAACATCCACATCGACGTCTTGATCTTGGTAACTATAGTCCTCTTCGATGACATCCTCCTGGTCGACCATGTAATCATCATTGTCACCGCCGGGTGCAGTCTGGGCATCCATTCCATTCGCCGAGGCCGCATCGCCGATAGAGACATCATCATCCGGGCCATACGAAGGCGGAGGCTCTAAATCCAATTCGATGTCACCATCGTTGTAGCCGAGAATGCCATCGTCCGAGTGCAAGTCCATGTCATCGGCTGCAGTAATGTCGAAACTAGGCGTAGGATGCGTAGTAGCAGCCATGATAGCTGTGAGGTGGCGACAAAGGGGTTTGCGGGTCTAGGTATGTGTAGTGGTCGAAACGCGTAGATAAAGGAGCGTGGGGAGCGCGTCAGAGCTTGGTGCAAGTCACAAGGTGGCGATGCAACAAAGCGCAACACCGGAACGCAAACTTGATAGTGGGTGCACTGTGGCAAAGAAAAGCTAGAATCGCATGGTGAGGCGGTCTCTGATGGTTTTGCAGTCGTGAAGATGTGGACTGGGTGAGGGTGAGGGCGAGGAGGACAGTGGAAATGAGACAAAGTGCGCACAGCGGTGTTGGCGCTAGTACGGGAAAGAAGACTGGTGGGAGCGGGCAAGTGGCAGCAGAACGTGTGCAGTACGTGTACTTGGTGTAAACCTATCGGAAAAGCCGGGGCGGCCAGTGTTTCCGTCGTATCGGTTTAGAGTTGCAATTTTGAGCGTGCAAGAGAGGCTGCCTAGATGCGGGTTTCGCAATTGAAGAGTTGCTAGTGATGACCAGAGGGCATGGGCCGGAGAGGCTACTTAACAATGGCAGCCGGCGCTAGGCAAATGCGGGTGCACGTGACTCCAGGTGTCCACTTGGAACCTCCAGGTGTTGCGACTGGGTGCAGCTGCACCTTAGAGGCGGTGCCTGTCAACCTGCCTTCGTAATACCCAGAGACAATTTGCCCGGTCTTGTTACCACCTTTGGCTGGCTCTGCTACACTTTGTTCCTGGAATCTGCCTTCAAGATACGCTTGCTGTCTTGAACAACTGTCCGTCTCAATAATATTCCCCACCATCTCCAGCAACGCGGCTACACGTCCACAACCTTACCACCCAAGTCACCACTACTTTTCAGCCTCTCTCGTCTTCTTTTCAACACAGCCAGGTAGACATTAGCCACAATGGTATGCAATTGTACACGACACATGGCAGTCGACCCTCTATTCACCCGCACCAAGCTGACGAAGCCAGGTGGTCCTCGCGGCTTCAATATGCACAAGAGGCGGCAAGGCAGTCCTCTCGCGCCAATTCCGAGAAATGCAGCGCTCCCGTATTGAGGCTCTCCTCGCCTCTTTCCCCAAGCTCGCCGACAGTGGAACCCAGCATACCACCTGCGAACAGGACAACGTGCGCTACGTCTACCAGCCCCTCGACGAACTTTACATGGTCTTGATCACCAATCTACAATCCAACATCCTCCAAGACATCAACACTCTGCACCTCTTCGCCCAGGTCTGCTCCTCGATATGCAAGTCTCTCGATGAGCGCGAGATTCTCAAAAACGCTTTCGAGCTTCTGACGGCCTTTGATGAGATTGTCACACTAGGATATAGGGAGAACTTGACCATGAGCCAGATCAAGACTTTCTTGGACATGGAGTCACACGAGGAGCGTATTCAAGAAATTATCGCACGGAACAAGGAGCTTGAGGCTTCGGAGGAGCGCAAGCGCCGGGCCAAGCAGCTCGAGATGCAGCGCAAGGAGATGTCGAGATCGCAGCGAGCGGGTGGAGGTATGGGAGGAGGTATGGGAAGCGGCATGGGAGGTGGAATGGGTGGTCGATCGCCATCGTATCCTACCTTCACACCCAGCGTGCCCACGACCAACGTTACAGACACCTACGACTCGTATGAAGCCGAGAAGAAGAAGGCATCGAGCAAGCCATTGGCTCTCGGCAAGAAGGGTATGCAGCTCGGAAAGAAGAACAAGACCAGCAACATGTACGAGCAAGTCACTGGTGAGGTCGCGCCAGCTGAAGAGGAGCCGCTTGTTGCACCTAAGCCAAGTGCATCCGCTGCAGCAGCCCCAGCAAGCGCACGCCAATCGACCTCGACTGACCGCGAACCCGTCCACATTACCACCAGCGAGACCATCTCGGCGAGACTCGACCGCGAAGGTCTTCTCAAGTCATTTGAAGTCAAGGGCGAGATGCAACTCAAGATCACCGATGCTTCTTTCACACAGGTCAAGCTGGACCTGGCCACGGGAGACACTCGTGGTGCTCAACTTATGACACATCCTAAAGTCGACAAGACAGTCTTCAGGAACGACAAGGTCATTCAACTTGCTGACACAAGCAAGGGTTTCCCATCAAACATGGGTATTGGCGTCATGAAGTGGAAGCTGGCACCACGACCAGACGATATTTCGGACCCACCTATCACATTCCGTGTCTGGGTCGAGGACTCTGGCAACATGTACAACATCACAGTCGAGTATGAGCTTACCGGTGGCGACTCGCTCAAGGATGTTACTGTCGCCATCCCTTACCAGACGGATGAGCCTAACGTGTCTTCTTTTGACGCCGTCTACGAAGTCAGCGGTGATAGTATCGAGTGGAACATTGGTGCCGTCGACGAGGCGAACAGCTCTGGTAGCTTTGAGTTTGAGGCTCAAGCCGGCAGTGACTCTGAATTCTTCCCCATGAACATTCGCTTCAGCAAGAGCACACCTTTTGTAGATGTAGATGTAAGTCTTTATTGCGATCGTCAAGCTCATCCACTAGAAAACAAGCACAAAAGAAAAAGCATACTGATCAAGACTGCAGGTCTCGTCTGTGACCCTACTCTCCATGGGTCAAGATATCAGCTTCTCCAAAGACGTAAAGTCTGTTGCCGAAAACTACACCATCTCATAAGCGATGTCATGTTTCTGTTAAAGACGCAAGCGGAATCTATTACCAGCAGCAAGGAGTGGGCGAATGTGCTGAGGACTGTAGGTTCCCTGGGCTATACTTGGGAAGTCAGATGTAGAGGGGTCCAGATAGACACTTAAAACTGGAAATGACATGGATTTGTGCTGAGAACAGAAGACTTTGACTTGTCTACGAAGGTGAAAGTGGAATTGCCGTTGTATACTCGAACATCATATGTGGCAGGTCATGTCATAAGAAATGAAACATGTTATGCAAATTGAATGTTGAGGTGGTGAAAGAGGGGCCCAACAACACCAAGTCCACAGGTTCACCAAGCACACACTGACAACAAAGGAAAGAAGACCATGTAGCAAAATATCCAAAGTTAAATTGCATTCAGCTATCGCTAATCCCGCTGTACAATAACAACAACAAAGGTCGTCAATGGTATATATAGTAAAAAAAAAGCTGTGGACAGCAAAAAAGGGGACAGGAGCACAGCAAAACCGCAACGCTTCAACAGCCGCACCTTGTCAAGAAGAAGAAGAAAAAAAGAACAGCGAGGTATCAAAACAGCCCAATAGAAAGCGGTGCCGCAAGTTATAAAAAAAAAAGCCAGAAATTCTAATATTGTATCGGCCGTTAAGATCTCTCTCTCACTCACTCAAAAAAAAGTCATCATAATGAGGATATACGTGTGTGTCAGTCGCCCGCAACATGTAAAAAAAAACAAGGCATGCGCGCGAATGATGTCAAATCAGGGCATCACCGAGGAAGCCAAAATCCTCCATAAGGGCATCAAGGCGACTAACGGCACTCTCTCTATGCAGACTGATATTGCGCCGATGCATGATGCGTTCGACTCTGACCTCGCTCTCCGGCAGCGTACTCTTGCTCGTTGTCTCGTCAGCGGGCAGACTGTACTGAAAGCCGAGGCCGAAGCAGGCGGCTTGGCGGCGGGAGGAGGTGGTGGAGAGGATGTGGGGCGAGGAAGGGGGCGAGGAGAAGAGATCGGAGCCAAAAGTTGAGATGCGGAGTTCGGAGAGGCGGGGTGGGGTTGAGATGCGGTGGGTGGAGGTGGTGTCTTCTTCGTAGTCTTCTACTTCTTCGTCGTTGTTGGATGAGGAAGAAGAGGAAGTAGAAGGGGAAGATGGGGTGGTTGTGGTGGTGGTTGGGAGTTGGAGTTGGGAGAGGAGGTGCGATAGGTGGGTTGGAGAAGAGGGGGTAGGGTCCGCGTATGAGTAGCGGATTAGCAGGCCCTGGGGTATGTCTGCATCGCTGTCGTTGCTGGTGAGGGAGCTGAAGGTTGGGGAGAGGACGATTTCGTCATCCTCCGAGATGGGGGAGTTGTAGCCGATGGAGTCGTTGCTCCAGGTGGAGAAGTGGCTGCGGGCTTTTTGTTCGAATTGCAAATCCAAATCCAAATTCAAGTTGTCCAGGCGCTCTTCGTCTTCGGCTTCTTCAAACTCGTCTTCTGACTGTTCGGCTTCGGAGTTCGTGGTTGGAGAACGATTGCAGGCATATAGGGGTGCGGGTATTAGGTAGCGCGGAAGTGCGGGAAGCTCCTTGTCGAGAAGCGACTTCCGGAATGTTGGATTGGGACGCTCACCATGGCTAGATGTAGGGCGCTCGTCTGGTGTTGGGGCCCCAAGGTAGCTAGAGGGTCGCGATAAGATAGGGGCAGATGGGGTGTCATCCTCCACCACGGTGTCCTTCTCTTGGGGATTTTGCATCAACTTGGGTGAGGTGAGCCATGGATCATTAGAGAAGAGATAGTGCCGTGTTCGCCTTGTATCTGCTGAATTGGCACGAAGTCTGGATTGCTCGATCTGGAATTCACTAGTGATGATTGAGGAGGGCACATGTGATCGTCTGCGCGTAGGGCGCTCCTCTATTGCCGATAACTCCGCAGGTCCAAAAGCAGAGTCCAGATCAGGGTCCACAGGATGCGATGCCAATGGGGAGAACTTCCTTCTCAATGAGGGCAAAGACCGCTGCGGCGTAGTCTCTGGTTGGGCCTCTCGTATTGATTCAACTGATGGACGATACACTGATAAGGGGATGAGGTTGAGGTCTTCTCCACCACTGACAAGCACAGGCGAGCTGATGTCCAACTCTCTGGGTTTCGATCCACATCGATTTCTCGAGTTGGCTCGTTTTGAGGCCAGTTTGTCTTTTAGGGCCTTGAAGTCTGCGAAGATAGGAGTGGAAGGCAAGTAGGGCGATGCTGATGCGCTTCGCGCATGGCGCACAGTGTGTGGCGACAAGAAACAATCCATGGGCGCATGTGTCGCAGACCGCGGGGTCCAGGGCGAAGGCAAAGGAAGCGTAGATGCCTCTGGTGTCCCCGCTGGCCTTGAAGTAGGATGCGACCTTGGAGGCGTAGGTGGAACTGGCGTAAGATATCTATCGTTGGGATTACGTGTAAAAGCGAAAGTTGTGTCAGAGTGGCTGCGACCGTGTCCTTCACGAGGTACATCCAGAACGTTGAGGCGCTGACCTGGCAGAAGAGGGCAAAACGTTGTAGACTCTTCAGCAGGGTTGTGTAGTTCCTCATCACCGTCAATCTTGTAC
This sequence comes from Bipolaris maydis, assembly GCF_028858645.1. Taxonomy (NCBI): domain Eukaryota; kingdom Fungi; phylum Ascomycota; class Dothideomycetes; order Pleosporales; family Pleosporaceae; genus Bipolaris; species Bipolaris maydis. The sequence continues at coordinate 2,535,213 of NW_027093857.1, read as the reverse complement.
TATATTGCTGTCAGCTTGCAAAGCCGCCTGGTATAGCAGCGAACATACATAGTACCAATAAGTGCCACCCATTTTTAGTGGTCCGTCGCGTTTTGGTGATTGCTGGGTCAAGTCTCCGTCGCAGATAATGTCAGAAAAAGTAAAGCACCCTTTCCATATATTACGGCCCCCGCGTGAGTCGAGTTCCAGTGGGTATGACCGGGTAAAGTTATCCCAGGATCCAAGTAATACTACACTGCGTAGTGCGGCAGGGCAGTGGCTTGATACGAGGGTGAGCGACGGGCACTGAAGTAGGAGGCACAGAGGGGGGTAGACATACAAGAGAAAAGTGTGGAGAGTGGTGTTGTCCATGGCCACGATAGCGGAAGAATCTAGGCTGATAACAGTAAGGCCTGTCAACTTTGAAGCGCGTATGCGTCTAAGCCCTGGCTCAGTCTGAGGAGTTGCATGGGACCAAGAGTGTCAAATATAGAAGTCCATGCAGAAGTACGTGTTGGTTTGTTTGAGCCTGATCCTTGTGTATGGCCGCGTCAGAGGAATGTCCAGGAAACGGGGCAAAACAATTCAGTGATTGGTGGGCGGAATTCAAGCGTTTAGAAGAATGCTGAAACCGAGCCCTCGAGGGTGTATGTCGGAATACGGCGAGGCTGACCGGGGGAGGCACACGCTGCCTGAGGAATGGAGAGCCGGCCTGTGAAATTTCCGCAGCAAACAAAAAAGCCTCGATGTTTTATGCAGGCTGTTGCCGACCGGCAGCACAGTGTTGGATTGTGGAGACTGAGGCTCAGTTGGGGAGGGCCAAGATTGGTGGGTTTGGCGCCTGTGGATGATGTTGGTATATAGGTGGTGAGGGAGGATGCAGGCTGAGCGCTTAGCATCGACGTCCAAATCGCTGAAATGTCGGCTAAGTGAAACACTCTATGCGAAACGGGCCGAGGGCCTGTGTATACTAAGTAAAAGAGAGGGTATGAAAAGGAAAGAAGACCAGCGGCGGATCGTAGGTCGGAGATGTAGGTTGATCTGGTCGGGGGGAGCCACTACGCGAATGACAGCCAGCCACTGGCGCCTTCTCGCTATGCCAGGAAAAAAGAGCAATGTCAAGCGGGCGCGGGCTTTTGGGAGCAGATGGATTTTAGATGCCTGATTCAAAACACGCCAGATTCTGAGGTGCATTATCGGACTTATGCGATGATGCGCTCCCGTTGGTTGGCGGGGCCGTCCACCAGAGAGGAGACTTCAGCTCCTTCATTTCCTCAGCCGTGCTCTCTCCATGACGGCAGGCTATTGCCCTCGGGTGCATATGAGGCCATCGATGCCGCTAGCATTTACCTTATCATAATTGGCACCACGGATAGTTTGGGTCGCGCAGCAGCGGACGGGCCTGGTTTGTGTGCGGGTGCAAGAGAACGAGAAAAAGTGCGCATAGGGTTCAAGAAGCCAAGCCACGGGCAGGTTGTCCGCGGGAGGAGCTGAAAAGGTACGGTAGATCGCATCTTGCTTGATCCCAGGCTCCCCTGCTGTCGCTGGCCAACGGCATCCCAGACACGATTCAAGGGAGCGCGCGGTTACGCTGTGGGCCGCCACACAGCGACGCTTAACTCGCGGGCCCCTGACACGATCGTCTCCTACGGACCAAGCGACCCCACTCACAGCAGGTCGAGCGTCCACGAGGCGTTGCAACAACGCCATGGTCGCCGGGTTTCCGGTCCTGGTCGTTGCTGAGGACACGGCATGGGTTATCTCGTGGGGGCTGTTTGCTTGCTTCTCTCCACCATGACCACGACCACGACCATTGGCATCACGGAGCCGGCTCCTCATACGACCCCGCTCCCACCAACGGCCACCCTCGCCCCAACCCCAAGGCCAGCCTAGACATGTAGCCAAAGCATGTGGCCGTCACAAACGCCTGACAGTCGATAGTGTAGCGCTGGTTGCGGCACAGGTCTCACTGCTGGGCCGGGAATGGCCAGTCGTTAGTATGACCAGGCCAAGCCTCCCTTTGCTTTGCATTGCATTGCATACCTTGGAAGCGGAGCCTGCTACGTTGCCATGACGGCCACGAGAACCCTCGGTGCCGGCATTTATCAACCCTGTTTTGTTTGACTCTGCTAAGTGTGCTGCAAACGCCCATGTCCGGGAACGGGTGCGCGCGTGTCATGCATAGCCTGTGTGTTTTTTGTTTTTTTTTCACACATGGATGAGTTTGGTACGCGGCAGGCATGTGTTCCACCTCACATCGTTCATCCCTTGAACACATGTCAGTTGCATGCAGGGTCACTTGTCGAGCAGAGGGCAAAAAGCAATGACGTGCCACAGCAGGCGTTGCCTGGCAATCTATATGACATTTGTAGCACATGGTTTCAAGCCCTGGTGCATTGACGGGCATTTGCTGACTGCATTTCCGATAATCGTCCGTCCGTGATAGGACTAGTCTCCCGAGTTTTACTGGAAACTCGTCTCCAGCAATGCCGGCTTGCGATCTTCAAGATCCAAAAGCATCTGCCCAAAAAGTCCGTTCGCCCACGAGAACCATTGCCTTGTCCAATCACTCGCGTTGAACGAGTTTACGCTTTCATGAATGAGGCCCAACCCATCAGTGCTGCTAACGATTTGCCTCAACTCGTTCACAATCTCAGCATCGTCATTACTCGTGAGGATGCGTACAATAGATGCCATAGGCCACGCTTTACCTAATCCTACATGTGGTCCGCCAATTGCGTTGATAACAGGCCCCCTCATATAATAGGGGTTTGTCGCGCTGAGAACTAAGTTACGCGTGTTGGCGTACGTCTCGTTATTGACCGGGTACTTGTAAAAGGGCGCAGAGAGAAGGCCCGGAATGTTGGCGTCGTCCATGATGTTACGCCCGCCATACCCGTCAATCTCAAACGCGTAGATTTTGCCGAAAGTGGGATGATCAACTGTCGCATGCTTCTCAATGCTAGTACGCAGTGACTCTGAGAGTGCAGACATCCTCTGCGCAAGCGCTTTGGTGTTGGTGCCATTCAGCTTTCCCATAATCTCAGCAGTGGGCGCCAGGAATGAGCTGAACATCATATTGGCGGGAATAAAGAGCTGGTAGATGGTAGAGTCGTCGCTAGGCCTGAATCCGCTTCGAATCAAGCCTGTACCATTGGCGACTGGATTTCCGATTCCATAGTTGGAAAACGTCTCGGTAGCTAGTACGTTTAAGCGCTGAAATGTATATGGGCTATCCAAAACAGCTCCGTCCGCACCATATGTCGGGAGCGTCATATCATCTGCAACGTTTAGAACGGCTTCAACAGCCTGTACCCACTTGAATTTTCCAAAGAACTCAATGTCCCCGGTTGCCTGGTAGTAATCGGCAGATATTTGCAAAAACGCTGCGAGCGAGTCTAGCTCATACTTGCATTCAAATACACTCTGGTTGGAGTACGTAGGGTGGACCTGATCTGTATTCGAGTAGCCGTTGGTGGCTGGAGGGATACCGCTTTCGGTGGGTGCCTGAAATGAGTTGCAATACGGAGATGTGAGCAGATACCGCGCCTGCAAGTTGATAACACCGCGGTATAGACTTGCAATGGAATTGGCATCGCTACTCGCGTTCAGCAGTGGCAGGTAGCTCTGCATCTGATTCGACGAGTCCCGCAACCACATGGCATCGATGTCTCCAGTAATGACAAAAGTCAACTCTTCCTCTGCGTTGTCGGCAGCATATCCCTTCCATTTGATGGCCGTGTCGAGCGTGTTGGGGTATGCATTCTGAAAAAGGCGATACAGATCCGGATCCTTGATGACGTCCTTCATGCGGGTGATGACATCTTCAAGGCCTTGAGATTTAAAGGTTCGGCACTCTTCTGACGGCCGCTGGTAGGCAAGACGGTACTTGCCTGAGCTTAGCGGCTCATGTATCTGTGTCGCGTAGTCGCTGTAATCTGGGCATTGTGCTGAGACTAGCAAAGGCACGCTGGAAAGCACACCGAGAAGCACTTGGTTGCGCATGTTGCAGTCAGGTAGCAAGACGGACTCGCAGTATTAAGGAAACCGACTATGGAGCGAAAGCGCAACGAAGAGCAAGCAGGAGCTCAAAGCTGCATATTGATGGTCTACAAGCACTTACATATGTACATAGCGACCTGGCCATGGTTGCATACCACCGGTATGTACCTACTATGTGCTTTGGCCACGCCGACGTCACTACGCTTGTGATCCGGATTGAGAATGTCACCCGATAGGTAGAGATGGCACAAATGAAGAAGGTCCAAGACTACCGGTGGCCAGCAATTGGTGCGCAGAAATAGTCAAATGACTAGTTGCGGGGAAGTAAGTGTTTGTATTGGTTCTTTTGGTTGCCATAGCTGGGGTAGGGCAGTATTGAGTGGGACGATCGGCGGTGGCGGTAGGCATGCCTATCCTGGGCATGAGGTGACAAAAGCTTGTCAAGCAGAACATACTGTGGTAGTAGGGAAAAGCTTCGTACGTAACGTAAAGACACTAAAAACGATGATCAGGCGCTTCTTTGGATGAATCTATGCCCAATCTATCAGAGAGAAAGTCTAATAAGATGTTCTAAATGGTTTCAACGGACGCTAAGCTACATATAGTATAGGTCTTGCTGCTTACCCCAGCCTGTGTTACGCCGAGCACATACATGATTTTGGCCTATCACCACAGTATAGCAGCGACCTAACTTAAAATTGGCATTGAGCGCATAATGAACTCTTGTAGTTGTAAACGGATTCATGGTGTTTGGAAATGAGAACTGTCTTTAGACACTTGGATACTTCGGCAGTTGAAAAGGAAACAACCACAAGGCGTTAGCGTGAGGGGATTCCGGGCAACCTCATATGTCATACCCCGTCGGACCAACTCCGGCTGCAGTCACCAGAAAAAAAGCATGGGCATGTCCATGTCCGGGAGACCTTTGCAGGACTAGGCAAAACAATAAAGCAAAAAAAGTTTGAAACACTGTACCGGTATATGTACAAATCAGGTACGGAGCATCCACCTCCAGTGCGACATGGCGGCACAAAAAGATAACCGGAATAGTGTAACCAAGGCCGGCCCGGTTGTGAAACAACTGCCGGAGGCGTATTGTAACGTGTAGTCTCCACCTAATCGATTCTGCACCTTACCCTTGCCTTTTGGTATATAATCAACGAGGAGGATGCGTCCTGAAATTTGTGTGTTCATATTTTTTTTGTTAAAAGGTGATGCTTCTCTTCTTCATTTGTAAGTGAAAAAAAATATGATAAATGTTGGCATACGCGACCATCTTCTAGAGCGTAGTTCGACAATTCCTCATCGGAGTACTCCTACAGGGACGTTTTGGAACATTTCGCAACACTTACAATATTTGGATACTCTGTAGTAGACCTATGTGTCAGGCTACTTGGGGTAAGGAGGGTGTGGATAATCTGCAGGGTCTTGCGTTCTACACGTGTAATGCTTGTTATTTTGGTCCCATGTTGGAAGCATCTGCAATGCTGTGGACCATGCAGCATGTTGTCCAACGTGACTGGCGGCCGATAGCTGTCAGAGAGACTTTAGAAGATGGGAGCAATCACAGAGGGACTTCTCGGTTAGAAGAGATATGACTGAGGGTTGATGGAGCTACGATTACACTTAGATCCTCTTCATCTTGCTCTGAAGAGAGTGCAAGGATACGCTGGACTTCTGTCAAGACCCGTACACCTCTCTTCTACTTGCAAAGAATATATATAAGTAGGTTGGGTTGATTGAACTGTAATGATCGAATGGTAAGTTGAGCTAGCACTGGACTTACTAGTGTTGCTAGAGTAACGACACGTGGAGGTGGGTCATTGCAGTGCACTTCACCATGCTAGTAGTCGCCAAGGCAAGGGACGTCGTATAGTTTGATGACCTATAAGCAAGCATGATCACAAAGAAAGAAAATCTGACCTGGATTGCATGACCCGTTGATGTAGTCGGGCTGAAGCTGGAACTCCTACAACACTCAGTTGCGGCTTCTATGGACCACCACATGCTCAAATCATGGTCCATCGCTGGAAGAGGAACACCCGTATCCGTGTTCGGGTAAGCTCCTCCCCCTAGGACCCAGACACTATCGTAACCGCTCGTGAGAACCTTAATCACATTGGTCGGCAGCACCGCACTTAGCGCCTCTGCAGCTGATACTCGGACAGTGCGAAACGCAGAGCGAACCCGCAGACTCGACGCAGACTTTTGTATCGAGTCTGTACTACCTCGTAACTGTACTGGAGGGTGCGTATATGCACCGAAAATTTGTCGAAATAATCACATTCCGTGCGCCTTCGGATCGTAGCATCGTGCATTCTTGATCGTGTTTGAATGTTTAGCCAACATGGCTCTTATGGTGGCATGCAGTGATGGCATCGTATCTTATCTGACTGCATCAATGTGCAGAAAGTGGCTTTGTTTGTGCATCATCCATAAGTGGTGTTGCTGGCGCTACTAGGGTCAGCGTCGTGCCATGGTGAAAGGTGAAAGTGGTCAGGGCTCACCTTGGACTCATGGGTGCATGGGCATGTTGTTGTTGTTGTGAATAGTTTACGCCCTTCATCATTCCAAACTGGGGAAGTCTGGACCAGTTGCGCTCTCTGACTTCGCGCATGTAGGCGTCTTGCTCGGGCGAGCGGTTGTAATGAGAGACCTCTGAGTCAGGGTCTTTGCCATAGAATCGGAAAATGGCAAAGCCGCAGCATACAAGGCCACCAGCTCCGAGGATGACGAGGAAGATGATGAGGGAGGGGGCGAGTTGGAAACCCATATTGTCTCTCTTTTGGAGGACCATGGAGGGTGGGGCGAATGGAGGCATGATGGCGGTAGTGCAAGTGGGCTAGTGTAATAGCGGGGTACAGCAGATGCAAAATAGTCGATGGTCGGGGCTGAGGAAGCGATTGAAACAACGACGAGGAGAGGGCAGTGAGTGAATGAAGAAGAGAGTGTTTGGATGAAAAATGTTTTGTGAATGGCGACGGCCTGGTGGAGCGGAAGTGCCGGAAGATGCTGGAGGGTGCGGATGGACGAAATGGAGGGGGCCAATCGTATTATGCTTACGATTACCGGACACGATGATGAGGTGATGTGGCCAACGTCACACCAAGCCAGCAAGAAAGAACAATAGAGAAGCCGTGGGGAGTGGGAGGAGGAGATGCCTTGGCGCAGGCCGGTTTGGGTGGCTTGGTGTAGCTATATACTCGCGCCCGCTGACAGCTGCGCCCGCCTGCTTGCTCGACCTCTTGTCTTGTCGATGCTGCAAGCTTTTCTTGCCAGACCGCCGTACATCGTATGTAATGGGTTGCGTCGGCCTCGAGGCATTGGGTCTTGTCGATCGCCTCCCATTGGCAGGGCCCGGGTTTCGCCCGTCGCAACTGGCTTATCCTTGCCCACCCGGTCGACGTCGAGCTGCGTCCGAAGCTGTTGGCGTCCCAAGAACGCGTAATTCACCCACCCTCCTTCACACCACCACCCCAGGCCGGCCTGCTATGGAAGATGCAAATACTTAACACACGCACGGAGCAAACCCGTCTCCGAACAGCCCTCACGCCCAGCCCATGGCACCCTCGGCCGAGGCGCAGTCTGCCTTAAAGCATCCGGCATCCCTTCTGTTGTCAGCCCCGGCGAGTCCTGCGCACTGCTCCGTCTTACCCTCCCTCGTTTCTTTTTCCCATAGGTCCTTCTGCTCCCACTGTCGCTGATTGGGCTCGCTGCTGGTTTTGTTGTTCGTCCGCCTCAGTGGCTTTCTTGGTCCCGCCCTGGCATGACGCGTCATCCCCACCCCGTTTTTCACTCTTTCCGAGCTTCAGAAATAGATGCCCGTCACCACCGCCAGCATAAACATTCTCGAACCCGTTCTTGACCGCGTACACCAGCCATCGCTCCACTCCCCCGGTCTCCAAAATGACGATGCGACAGGAAATGACGCAACCAATTGCCCGTGACGCACCCGGTGCCTGTCGTTCGTCGATCGCGGGTATCGGTCAGCACACACCCGCGCCGTCCTAGCTCGTTCCTATGCAGCTTATTCTCTGCCTGTCCCGTCATTATGCTTTCTATCAACGTCCAAGTATCTAGTAGTAGCCGCGTCCGAGGCGTTGCGACATGACGCGATATCATATGACCCTCACAACGTGTGTCTGCGGTACCGAAGAGCGCCATGCTTTTTTTGTGCAGGTACTAGCTGTTGAGCACACTGGATCCATGGCCCTACACAACCCTTCTCTTATCACATCGCCATTTCAGCACATAGTGCAGCTGCTGAGACCAAACTTCTCCAACCTTGACTTTGCCTATGCAAAACTGTTATTCGCCCACTTCGTACATGATACACTTGGTGCCGAACGAGAGTATGTCCGTTCATACATGCACATGAATGCACGCAGTAGGTCCGTCGTTTCAGGGCTGATACAGAGCACGTGCGGAAGCTACTCTTTATGTGGATCCAAAGGCTGCGTACTGAACATAGGGACAATTGGGAGCTCAATCACCCTAATCACTCATCCGAATCAGCGACACCTTTGTAGTAAATACTTTGCCGACAACCACGTAATCATACTTCCATTTGCCATATTCGTGATCCTTACCTATAGGAAGAAAGGCCAATGTGGATACCAACGTCTGGAAAGACGACCTTACTACGGCGCGTTCCGGGCTCCTGAACTTAATTTGCAGCATTTCGTGTTGCAAAGCAGCCACCCAATCAGCGCACAAGCCTTACCCTGTGGAGCAGAGGACAACGCTGAAAGCTTCTCAAAACTTCTCAAAAAGCCTTTGGAAGCGTTGGCGGCATACGGCCTGCGATGTTCTTAAACTGAGAAATTCCCAGGCAACATAATTACTCAACGCCGGCCACATGCATCAACCACAGCTACCCTCAGACACGTCAAACTGTATGAGTACTTCTTGGACAATCCTGCAATGTCAGTGTTTTGAATCATGAACCTAGAACCTAGAACTCATGACAACCTTCAAGTCCGACGCCAAGTACAAGAGATTCGCCGAACGCAATGTGCCGTATCGGGCTAAAGGTGCTTGGCGTCAAGATTCCCGATTCAGGTCCTTCCTAATCTGTTTGCCTTGGTTTGTTTCGACCACCTGCAGGCTCAGCCTCGTGGCATCTTGGTGTTGTGTGAATGTGGTTGAAGTTCGGTTCAGCGGTCCGCACCTCTAATCTATTCAAATTAACCTCTACAAGGATCTACACGCTATCGGACATAACGTGCTAGCACGAAAACCATTCCAGATCATCATGCTAATGCTGCGAGTAATACCTTACATGCTCGTGGATTAGAAGGTTACTGCATGTCGGGTAACGGTAGTGCAACAGCTGACTGCCGTGCATCGGCTGTTGACATCAGAGATGGTTGTCTGCTATTGTACTGAAGGCGACGGATTGCGACTGTTGACCACCAGCGCGACCGTTGATCACCGGCTTGGCCGTGAGTCTACTGCGACCGATTGCAAATTCATGCGGCCATGATCCTTCCGTTAATGGCCCGAAAGGGTTTCCACTGTTTGAAAACATGGAAATGGCATGTTCCACTATAGACTCAATGAGGTTGCCATATGGCTGGTGACCTTGCGAGTAGGCGCCATGCCCCTAGCCGAGAATATATTGCCTAGCCCCAACGTGTAGGAGAATACTGCACCAGCGATATTAATCCAGGCCCCGTTTTTACACACCTGGCCTATCACATCGACAAAACCCAGTCACAGGACTGGAACCTCAACGTTCAGTCACGTTCTAAGAGCGTGGCGACAGGGGGTGATCTTTCCACAATCGGATGGCCCACAATTCAGAAGCCGGGGAGACAAGTACTTCGAAATGAATCTTTTGATTGCAAGGCGTATGGAAAACCTGGTCGAAGGTAGGTGGAGGCGTTGAAAGAATGACGCTAGAAGGATGGCGACGAGTATATGAACAAGAAGGAATCCAGCCTCAAGGTCTTGCTCAACAGGGACTTCTCAGCAACAGCCTCTTCACTTCCAATCTCTTCTCTGCATCGTTTGAAACGATCGTTTTCACTCCACCTCCTCAAATACCACCATTATGCTCTCCCTCCTCGTTCTCCTTGCGCCCCTTGTGGCAGCTCACGGTCATGTTGACAAGGTCGTTGCCGATGGCAAGGAATACCAGGGCTGGAACGCCGCTCTCAAGTACCAGAACCCCATTCCTGCCACTGTTGGCTGGCAAGCCGACAACCTCGACAACGGCTTCGTCTCTCCCGATGCCTTTGGTACCTCTGACATTGTCTGCCACAAGCAGGGCAAGAGCAACGGTGCCTACGTAACCGTCAAGCCAGGCAGCAAGGTCACCTTCAAGTGGGATACCTGGCCCGTCAGCCATGTTGGTCCTGTCCAAGAGTACATTGCTGCTTGCAACGGCGACTGCGGCTCCGTCAACCCCTCCAGCCTTCAGTGGACCAAGATTTCATCCAAGGCCTGGAAGTCGGGCAGCAATCCCGGCAAGTGGGCTACCGATGACTTGATCGCCAACAACTTCTCGTGGGACATTACCTTCCCCAACGTTGCTCCCGGAAACTACGTCGTTCGCCACGAGATCATCGCTCTGCACGCGGCCGGCCAGACCAACGGCGCACAGGCATACCCCCAATGCATCAACTTCAAGGTTGAGGGCTCTGGAACCGGAAGGCTCAGCGGTGGCACTCCCGCTACCAGCTTCTACACTGTAAGATCAGCATGCCCTTCACCCGATTGACATATCAGAACACTGCTAACACAAGATATAGGCCAACGACCCTGGTATCAAGTTCAACGTCTTCACTTCCTTCTCCAGCTACCCTGTTCCCGGCCCTGCTGTCAAGACTCTGGCCAAGAGGCACGCCAAGGATCTTGAGTACTAGAGCACCTTCTATGCAGCACAGGAAAAAAAACAAATTACTGCATAAACTGCGTCGCGAGTTGATGGATGGCAAACCGGGTAAAGTCGCCGTAACGTGGACCATCCCAATCGCTTAATCCTCGTGGAGAACCCCCCGGTCTTTTGTCTTGTTACACCTTTTTCTTTTTTCAAACAGACAAAGACTATTTGTAAATAACGACTATTTTTTGAAGGAGAGAGAAGAGACCATTCTTGTACATATTATCCTAAGCATAGCCATGAAATGCCACACATTTGCTTGCTTGCAACATTTTTGACCACCTCCCCTTTTTTTCTTTCCTAATTACCCGAAACAACTTAACACAGTGCTTTAAGAAAACGTCATGGCATGTCTAACGATAGAGTTTGACACGACCCCCCCCCCCCCCCCCCCCCTCCGAGCAAGAAAAATCTCCATACGTGCTACACATCACAGCGACGAATATGAAACAAAGGGCACCACCGACTTTGCGCGTATTTTTTTTCTTTGAGCTCGGGAAAAGTTTCTTTCTCTTCGTAGCTTTTCTGCTTCCAGCATCTTCGGTCGCCTTTTGCGCTAGCGGTTCCCCGTTTCAGGCCCCGTCAGGCATACGTAGGTAAAAAGTGTATGTGTATGTTCTAGACGTCAACTAGGCAAATGTGAAACTCCCCCCCTCTCCTCTCTCTCCGCTTTTTTTAACCGCTGTACATACGCTACTGTTTTGAAAGCTCTTCGTTGGATGTCGCTCTTGCTGTCGGTCGGCTCTTTTGTTCTTTCCCCACTTTTGCAATCTTGTATATATCCTTGCTTCTTAGTATGGCATGGTATACGTGCGATGCGTGTGCAACGCCGCCCCTCGTGGAAGGGCGGAGAAGGGCGTTTGTTAGTATGCATGCACATGCGTGTGCGCGGTGTTCTTGGCTGCGGGGTCAGTGTGAGTCTGGATCTGGCTGTGTCTTTGTGCATGGGTTGTGGTGGTGATGGTGGTGATGAGAAGGGGGGTTGTGTGACATGCTGTTTGGTAATTGGTCAGTGATTCTGGTGGAGTGCACGTCTCTGGAATCTGGGTTTTGGATTCGTCTGCCGGTGGAACAAGAGAGAAGTGTTGTGGAAGTATGCCGGACACGCTAAGCTAGTAGTTTCTTTTGTTCGCTCTTTGAGTAATTCGCTTTGGTGAAGATGCAACTGCTGGAAGATTGTTCTTCATGTTTTGTAGATTACCCATAGTTAGTTATAGTGTTGAACGCGTTGTTGTCTGCTTACGCCCCTGAGGTGCTTACAAATCCATGAGCTTCTTGAAAAGAACATCGCACATCGCACATCTATGTTCACGTTCCTACTGGCTATGCTACCATCTCTTTCATGGAGTAGTCATTCAATATTGGACTGCTTTTCCTGATATTGTTGCTTTGTAGGGGTTTTTTTAATAACTACACGGACTTCTCTTGAAGAAGCGACCAAAAAGGCAAGCCCTGCATGCAATAAAGACATACTACGCTACACAAGATATCTTCTAGTCACGTGAACTTCGTATTTGGCGGAGCGCCACGGAAGACTCTGGGCTCACCTACTTAAGGGAGCCTAGAAGCGGTTGCTTTTGATTAGTAGGCAGTTGGGTCTTTTTGAATGCGACAAAAAGAGCCTGTGAGACAGCTCTATTCTTCCACAGTTTGTTGGGTCTTAGTAAGTCCTACACTTCGAGCTGCATCTTTACTACGTGCTTGTTCTTGCTGATAGAACTTGCTTGTTCCCCCTCTTATCTCGTACTATATGAACTCCAATACTTCTTTGATATCTAATAGCCTCTCTGCGCTGTCATCTAATGTGTCCATCTAATGACCCGTGGAACCTTCTTCGCGGTGCGCCAATCCTGCAAACTCAAGTTCCAGCTTGTGGCGTTCCGGGGCTCTCGACACATGGTCCGTGCACGCTTACTCAAGCAAAGCCAAGGTGACCTTTGCTATCCCTCATCACAACACGCCTCTCTCACCACACGCCCAACCCAAGCCGCACGACACACGACACCACTATGACTTCGTCCATTTTCTACAAATTCAAAAACTCCAGGGATAGCGAACGCATAATCTTCAATGGCACTGATCTAAGCGTCTTCGAACTTAAGAAGGAGATCATCAGCGCGAGCGGCCTGGGCGATGGAACCGACTTCAACCTCCACATCTTCCCGCAAGATGATCCAGCTTCAGAATACAAGGACGATACTACACTTATACCACGATCCTCCACCGTCATCGCGATACGACGCCCTGCTCCAAAAGGGCAGGGCAGGGCAGCACGCTATGTCACAGGCAAGGCGCCGTCACGCGCAATCACTACACAAACCAAGCCTGCGGCGCCTCTGCCTCAAGCGAATAATGCAACACCAGAAGATGCTGAGGCAGCTTTCCTGGCAGAATCCGCCATGGCATGGGATGCCCAGAAAGAGGCTCTTTCACACGCGAAGCCGGTCTATCGCAAGAACAACACCAAGAATGTAGTTGTCCCGTCGCACCCACCGCCACCAGGTTACGTCTGCCGCCGCTGCAACATCAAAGGTCACTGGATACAGGCCTGCCCAACCAACGACGACCCCGACTTTAAGCCCGCCTTCCAGGCCAAACGCACAACTGGTATACCACAGTCCTTCTTGAAGAAGGTTGAGAAGCCTGTCGACGAGGAAGCTGCGAAGGGCATCATGCTCAACGCTGATGGAGAATATGTACAGGTCATGACAGACACAAAGGCATGGGATAAATTTCAAGAGAAGACAAACGCATCACGTGCGCGCGCAGCGAGTGCTGATGCCGCCAGCAAGGAGCTCCGCGAACGCGGACTCGAATGCCCAATCGACAATCAGAGATTTGTTGACCCTGTCAAGACTCCATGTTGTGGTAAGACATACTGCCGCGAGTGCATCGATAATGCGCTTGCAGATGGTGATTTAGTTTGCCCCAACTGTGCAAAGGAGGATGTTTTGATGGATGATCTTATTGCCGACGATGATATGGTCAAGTCTCTCAAGGCATACGACGCAGAGAAGGCAGCAGAGAAGGAGAAGGCAGCAAAGGCAGCAGTTGCTTCAACAAATGAATCAGTTTCTCAATCCCATGCTACTGACAACACAAATTCTCCCGTCGCAAATGACACTACAAATACTACTAGTGCTACTAGTGCTTCTGTTGCGGCAGCGGCGGACGAAGTCTCCGATACTGACTCTACTTCATCTAAAAAGCGCAAAGAGCCTCCGACAGATATCAAGCCACCAACCGCACCAAAAGCAATGCGTCAAGCAGCCGACCCCGCGTCGAAGATGGAACAGGAATTCATTCAGCAAATGGAAATGCTTAAAAACGCGCCAATGGAACCAATGGGCATGCCAATGAACATGCCGATGCCTATGCCGATGCCAATGCCAATGCCCATGCAGATGCCAAACCAAATGGGCTTCCAAAATGGCTACCAGATGGGTTTTCCACAGCAACACCAACAACAAGGGCCGCAACAGGGGTGGTTTCCCCAGCAGAACTTTGGGTATGGTCAACAGCAACAGTATGGTCAGCAGTTCGGCCAGCAACAGCAGTATGGATGGGGTGGAGGACAAATGCAAGGGCAATGGGGCGGTGCGCAGGGACAACAGGATAATGATGCATATGATAGGCAACCAGTAAATCCTCGAGGTCGCAATCGCAGATCTCGTGCTCCAGATTATCGCTACCTGTGAGCGTTTTCTTGGTATCATGCAGTGTTTTTGTGGACATTCATCAATTGGGAATGCTGGGCTTTGCATACCCATTTTCCATTACATATACTTCAATTAGGGTGGGAGGAGATGGCATGTTTTCATGGTGTTGGGGGAGATGATCGTTATCTTTTGGCGTTTGGCGGGCCACTATTATCCAACACCATTGTCACTGGGCTTGGACAGCTCATGTGCTTGAGTGAATGACTTTGTTGTTATTCGTAACACGGACTATGAATCAATGCTTACTCGGATTACTGTATATAAATTGCTGTCTACAAGGGAATTAGAGGTTGTTTTCTTTATGAAAATCTGTTGCATGTGATCACTGAATGTGTGCGATGCGAGACCAGGGGAGATGGCCATTCTGTTTGTAGCAACGGAAACTATTTGTTTTTGACGGAATTCCGATAGGATCATCGTATCTCCGAACTGCTCTTCGCAGCTTTGGTAGAATAAACAAAAAATCAAACTGAGCGTTGCTAGGGACCGGGACTGGCAACGCGTGGGGCCGAATCTATGGAAAGGGCGGGTGAGACTAGGCGAGGAACGGGAGTTCCGGATTAACAACGAGCGACCTCCAGTCCTAGAATAGTCTAAAAAAAATCATAAGTTAACAAAAGAATACAGTGCTCCTCCTAGTCTTTATTCTTTGCTCACAAACACATGTTCCTTGACGATCAAATTATTGAATTGGATAGCAAGAGGTTCTTGTTGCGCACAAGAAAATTAACTTTTCTCCAGACTCAAATGGCCCTGAACATCAGTTTTACTGCTGCTTCCCGATATAGGCTGCTACACACACATCTTCAGTGTTCATCTGGATGACAGGAGATATATATATATTACCATAGTGAGCAGCCAATCACAAACGGATGCAACCCCTCCATCCCCGCAGCCTCGCAGCTGGCACTGCCACTATCTGACATACATTTCGTATTTCACGTATAACTATATATCATATCGCTTCGATCAGCCTTTCCTTCTCGCGCGTCTCAGAATTAGAGCATTCATATAAAACCAAACGTGGTGTTGGAAACGTTCAATCCTCAGGCCTTCCAACTCTGACACTAAATGGCGGAAGCAACGCCGTTTGTACGACCATATGACGCATCCCGTGACTTCGAGCATGGCATGCACGTGGTACATATACATTCACAACAATCAACTCACCCACTGAGATGTGCTAACAACACTGCTCCCGCAGTATCTTTCAACCATCGACCCAGTTCTCGACTGGGAACCTGCACGCACCATAGGCTCCCACCTATGGTACAAGCCCTATGTCGCCCTGACACCAGAAACATGTTTTGTGCTTGACGATGGCAATGGGCACATAGTCGGGTACTGCATCGGCACAGCAGACACGCTATCTTTTGCGCAGCGCTGGCGCGAAGAGTTTGCTCCAAGCGTAGACCGCACGCTTGTTCCTCCTCCTGATGTACACGTCGGTGGTGACGATGACGCTGCGTCACTCATGGAAAAAGAGGACATTAGGCATTTTCGGAAAGCGGTGTATGAGGCTGATTGCAGTATGTTGCAGCCGTGGCCAGAGACTCTACGGCAGTATCCAGCGCATATTCATATTGATATCTTGAAAGAGTATCAAAGAAAGGGATGGGGGACGGTGTTGATGAAGAGATTCTTTGATAAGGCCAGGGAGATGGGGGCGAGTGGTGTGCATTTGGACATGGTGCAGTCGAATGTAAAGGCTCGGGCGTTTTACCAAAGTATTGGGTTCAGGCTTTGTCAGCAGGTGTTGGATGGAGGGGAGAGTGGTGGCCCTGGTGTGAATGGTATTGTGGTGACTTTGGTCAAGGATCTTTAGTGTCGAGGAATGTAATGGAATGCTGTTGATGACGCATGGCCACGTACCCTTTTCCTTCTCCACGACCATTGCGAATGCCTTTGCTGGCATGATTATTCAACGATATGTGATGAGTTGGACGGAAGTGATGTCCTCCGACAGCAAGGCAACAGCGCTTCACGAGCAGCGTGGTTAGCGGCACATTGCTGCCCATTTATTATATTAACCTCATGATGAAACGCCCGAATGTTCTCTATCATCACACTCCACATTCTTCCTATTTCTGAGCGAATGCCATTTCCACGCATATCTCTGAACCACATACAAAATGGCTACATACACTCAACAACAAATATCATCGAGCAATACTCCAGTCACTAGCATCGCACAGGTCCCTACCTCGAATTTAGCAGAGCAGCCCACTGCTTTCCTCCCAAGCTCAGCAAGTAGGAAAATCTACCCAACTATCTTCACTCTTCCACACGTCGGTAGAGAAATACACTCACGAGAACTCATTCCCGCACAATCAATCTTCAGAGCTGAGTCTTCTACTACCTGGAATAACACCAGCCTCTACACTGACGATTTTACAGCATCCAACACCACCAACAAGACCGACAAAGACCCCGAATACAGAATCTCCATCCTCATCCAAAAACTAGCTGCATTCTTCAAAAGCCTTCCCCCCGTTCTCACACAACCAGCACCAACAACCCCGCCGCCCTTAACATCTCCGGCAGTCCCCAGAACCACCCCCGCGAACCCACCTTCCCCAGCTTCCTCCTCCCCTACATCCCGGCACCCTCCTCTTACGCATCCTCTTCCTGCTCCTCTGGCGATGAAAGCGACAAAGAATCCACTCGCCAGAAACAGAAGCAAAAGCAAAAGCAAAAAAGGTGCTGGGTAGGCCGCCCCCGAGGCGCAATTTTACGACCAAGAGATCGATACTATTCACGGGGACTGTGCGATAAGCACGGGAGCGAAGTATTGTTCTTGGAGAATATGCGGATTCATCATGGGGCAAAAGGGGAGGAGGGTGAGAGGTGGCATGCGTGGAGGTGTGGGTGAAATGCGAAAATGTGATATTTGGGTGTATCGTACTGGACAGTGCGATTGAGAAGAAACTGGATCCGGGACAAAGAAACTGAATCATTTGTATCCACATTTAACGGAATACCTGTTATGGCAGAACGGATATTCTCATAATAACTATTTTCCTGAATAAATGCTAATTAATACAGAGGGGTGACATGGAAAAAATATGTTACTAAAAGTTGCTATTTTTAAACTAGTATAACTTAGCGAATATAGGGACTATTCCTAATCAGGTTAGTGATTTAAAAAGCCGAGAAGCTCTACTTTTACCTAGATAGGACTAGTGCTTACTTAGTCAGCATAAGGAAGGAGATAAACTGCCTTTAACTTAGGAGTTTAAAATATACGTATTTAAAGATTAAATATCTTTTTAATAAGAGTATAAAATTTTCTTAAAAAATTATATCTACTATTTCTATATAGAAGGAGTAATATATTTTATTTTTAAAAGTTTTTAATAAAAATTTCAAAAGTTAAAAAATAAAATTAAAAAAAAGTGTTTTTTTTATAACTAAGTTATTATTATATTTAATACTTAGTATACTAGCCCCTAGCTTCTTCTACCTTCCTATAACAGTTAGGTAAAGATAAAATATAGTTATCTATTGCCTGTTGTAGAATAGCTTGCTACTCTTTAAAAATAGCCCTTTTAAACGTTTCAATACTTTCGCTATTATTTCTAATACCTAAAGAACTTGTTTTTCTATTATTTAACTAGTCTTTAAGTATACTCTAAACGTTTTTAATTGGATTTAAATCTGGGCTATAAGGAGGGTGTAGATAAAGCTTAATTTTATTTCTTAAAAACCAGCTTAAAACGTTCGTAGTTTTATGAATTTTCGAGTTATCTTGCTAAAACTGCTAACCTAGATAGCTATTAGTATATTTATTAATATCTATTAATTAGAATCTTAATAACTATAAAAGTTATTTAATAAAAAATTAATAAAGAGTAAAAAATATTAAATAAACTAACCGCGTTTTATATTTGGTTTTACTTGAGGTATTAGAGCTCTACGAATATAATAGTGATTATTCTAATTAATAGATATTTTTAGCGTTTTAATAACTATTAAATTAGATCTACTGCCTACCCAAATAGCTCCCCAAACTTGAATAGTAATATCGCGGCCTATTACTTAATTAGTAAGCGCGCTATTAAAAAACTAAAATTATAGAAAAAAACTATATATAAAATAGAATAAAATAGCTTATTAGAATTTTTTTTAAACTTACTTTTATTGCCTTTAGAAACGAATTTCTTTCTAATATTAAAATTTTGCCTTGTTCTTATAAATTTATTTCTAGAACCGTGCCCTCTTTATATTGCTGACTTATTAGAAAATATAATTTTACTAAAATTAATATTTCCTAGCTCTTTTACTCTTTCTTTAGTAAATTTAAGTCGATTTTTAGCTTTAAATTTATTTAAAATTTGCTTTTTAGTTGCAACGTTACAACGATAACCTTCTTCTTTTAAAATCCTTTGTAAGCTTCTAGTTAATATATCTAGATTATTTTCTTCTAATAATCTTTTATTTTGCTTCTTAGGGCTTCTAGTTAAGTCTCTATTAATAGCTCTTTTAACTCTAGAAGTTACCTTTAAAGCTTTGCTTTTTTTTGTTGTTATAGCTTGATTTTTTTCTTTTTTTTTCTTTCTAATTCGAGATATAGCTAAATAAATAGAAGTAGAAGGCTTATTTAATATATTTATAATATCTTTAGTTAAAATATTAGCGTTTAAAAGTCGTTAGATTTCAGCTTCGAAATTTGATAATTTTAGGTCCATTTTAAGAGATTACAGATTTAAAATTTTTTTTCTAAAAGATAAGAATATATACTAAAGGATTACTAAGCTAGATTAGTAATATAGCTTATATAAGCAATAGCTACTTTTTTCTTTATTTTTTATTTAAATAATTAAGTAAGAAATATTACTTAAATTTTTAGTCACGTGATCTCTATATATAGTACTATAATATATATTTTTTTTAAGAAATTTAATACGTCTACTTAAAAGTTATAATAACTTTAACTTTGTGTTTTTTTAACTCCTAAGTTTAAGGCAGTTTATCTCCTTCCTTATGCTGACTAAGCAAGCACTAGTCCTATCTAGGTAAAAGTAGAGCTTCTCGGCTTTTCAAATCACTAACCTGATTAGGAATAGTCCCTATATTCGCTAAGTTATACTAGTTTAAAAATAGCAACTTTTAGTAACATATTTTTTCCATGTCACCCCTCTGTATTTGCTGATCGCAGGTATAGATGTAGCTGGTTAAGCACTGGTTTTAAACCTGTCCCCAAACGTGCGTGAAAGCATATGCAACACTGTTATGTACTAGTTCGGCATAACCGAACAGGAGCTCCGTAGACTAGATATAGTGCTGAAGAACATGTAAACTATAGCCGAAATGGGTATTATGCTCTCTATTCCCAGCTGTATCAAGGTCCTTGTATGCAAGGATAACACCAACAGGATGACAGAGATATTGGCATAAAATGTGCAATGCTCAATACCATCGAATGAGTGTCAGCAAGCGGTGAGTATTCGCATCCAATAATCATCTCACCGGCGTACGGTGGCAAATGCGTAGTAACAGTAAAGATCTCACGTAAGCCCATTTCTACCAAAACTTTACTTCTGACTAAAGGTCCTAGCAACCCTACTTCTCTTTGTCGAACTTCCAAGTGGTAGCCCCAATCATACCTCTATCCATGCGACCCACTGCTGCTATGACCTCGTACTAGGGTGTACCCTCTCCATTTGCCAGCGTGCTTGGGGCCAAGTGTCTCCCCCCCTCCCCCCGCCAGAGCGCAACAACAACAACAACAACTACGGAGCTTCTTTAGCCAGAAAGATGAGAAATTGCGAAAGTTCGAGCTAGAAATTCAGAAAAAAAATTCTCCGGTTTCACCTAAAGAGGAGTAAATATATAACAATGATCAGCACTAAATAGTGCGTTATTTTTTAGTCATGTAAGCGCTAGTTTGGTAAAAAAAGAAGGCAGTGTATAGTGGTGAATCTCTTTACTCCTGGAAGAGAAACCAAACAAGCGTCCTCTTTTTTTTGGATTGCAAAAGTTGCCGGTTAGCCATACACAGCAAAGCACCACTCAAGCTTTTCTAGTCAAGTAAACACCCTTACAAATTCAGAGTGTAGCGCATGACGCTATATTCAAGCCATTTTGAAAATAAAAATAAATATAAAAATAAAAATAAGAAACCGTTTCTTTCCTTGCTGGATCAAGGGAGCGGGGGGTTGTGCATGAACGGTGGTAAGTACAGATTCATGTTTTTTCACTAAACAATAGGCATAGGATAGAGATTGCAATAGGACATGTGTGCTCAAGGGACCTTATTCTACGCATAAGAAGGAAAAAAAAACCCTCCCTCAAACAGCCAGGTTTGTAAATGCAAGATTCTGAGTAAAGATGCGAGCGAGGGTGTGGACAGGGGCGGCGCTTGTCACCGCTTCTTGCAGTGTTAACTGTATTCAGTACTGTAAGCCAGCTTCGGGCCGATTGCAATACGGGAGAAAAGGATAAGGGTTTGTGTGTACGGTCTGTTCTGTGGTCGCTTTGTAGCTTTGTCAAGTTCTTGGCGATGCTCTATTTCTGCGACTTTGGGTGGGGGGGAGGGGGGGTGAAGCGTAGAAAATCATGTGATTATTACTATTTGATTTCTTTTATTAGTCTCTCCCACCGGGCCTTCTTGATGCAGTCAAAAACAAAATCGCACGGGGCAGAGCCGGATGGTAAACTCGGTAGTTCTGAGGTGGTCCCATGTTGTTGGTTATAAGTCAGAGAGTAACAGATGCTTAGGTAAGAAGATTTATTATTTAAACACTTCGCTCTCTGCCTTTGATCATAGGCGCAAAAAGGCGTGTTACCAGTCAATTCCATTCTACATCTTCCCTCTCAATCTTAATCTCGCTTTTTTTCTCTCTCTCCCCTTCTCGTCTTCAGATTCCTTCCAGATCAAGCAAGATGCGCTTCCTTCTCGCTTTGGCATTCAGCTTAACTATGAGCATTGCATCTGCCAAGCTTCCATGCGATACAATGTTTGCGAAAGGATTAGGAGGTAAGACCTTTAAAAAAACACCTCCTTCATCTACTGGTTGTTTGTCTGAGAAAGAATTCCCACTAAACATGATATTACAGGAGAGTGTAGGGGTGACGGGGATTGCTGTTCATGTGACTCTGGTTCCAAGGGGTTTTTAACTTGTCAACGTAAGTAAAGTAAAAAAAAGGACGGTGAAATTCTTTTTTCACATGAGCCCAAAGCCCAAATGATAAAAAAAAGAGTTTGTCTGACAGATTAATAGCGGATAGCACCTCTACTACAGGCAACCGGTGCAAGATTGAGAGCTACGTTTCCGAGTGCGCATAGAAATCGAAAAATAGCAGTCGTTAGCCTGTCAGATACTATAGAGACCATCAACAATAGAATGATTCATAAGAACTACAATCAACTATCTGCTGCCTTTTGCATTCTAGTCTCTCTCTCACATCTCCTTTGACACTACGGGGACAAAGATATCAAAAAAACACCTGCGCCAATACTAACAATGTTAGGATAGGGAAGATGGGTACGTTATTTCCCTTATATCTCTTACCTAGCTATCTAGCCCACAGAGCTCTCTACCAAACCATAAGACGGAGCATTAAAGCCTGCTTTGTAATGGACAAACAGCGATGGTGGTGGCTCTCTGCATTAGTAAAGGCCGTACTTTTACCGCCAAACAAGGTCGGCTGCGCGCATGGAGAAAAAAAGGCAGGCTGTCACATGATAGTAATTTTTGTATTAGGTACTTGTAGATATATTCAGGAGTTGTCTACGGATGCAAAGTCTAAGTACCTGTATTTATGTCCGTTACAGCTGGTGGTCCGCCACGCATGGGATATGCACGTTACTAATCAAATGACAAACTCCAACTTTATACACATGGTGTAAAGTTTGCTTCACCCCGATATCCACCACCCCACCAAACACCTCCCTTCTTTCCTATGCTATGCTACGCCCATCCAACCCTACAATACCAATCTAGTCTGCATATACAATGTTCGCCATGCTTGGCAACAAACTACAACGCTTTCAAAAACGCACCAAAGCTTGACATGAGGGGGGTATCGCCGCATTCCGAACATGCCGTACGGCTGCTGTTGGAAGAAGTACGAGGGGGCGCAAAGCAAACAAGCAAACAGTGCCAAAAAAACAACAACACAAAAACTCCGGGGTATAGGATACTTTCTCCCAACCGCCAAAAACGCCCAAGTGAGGAAAAATCACTCAAATGATGATTTCCAGAGTTGAGATCGATAGTCGATGCCATACATCGGGAATAAAAAAAGGGGGGAGCCGCTCCTGAACACCGTAACAGGAAAAGGCGCAAAAAACGATAAAAAGGTAACTAGTTAGCTAAAATTGGTACTAGTGAATAGGGGTGTGGTGCGAATCAAGCCAGGATCCGGAGGTGAAATGAAGTGTTGGGGAACAAGAAGCTGTCAATGCGACAATGATCGACATGAAGATGCCGTGGTTTGCTTGTAAAAAAGCCTGGATAGGGAAGTCGTTCACTTCAAGGTCGGAGCTCCCGGCAGAAAATGTCCGCTTTGTGAGCGCCTATCTCCAGACAGGTTTGTTTTGTCCTTGGCTTGACTGGCGCCCGCTAACACGACTATCGGTGCGTGCTTCGCCAGCTCTACTGGCCCTTCCTCCACTCACATTGCCGAGCCTGCTGATCGTACGCCCAGAGGTGGAAGCAGGGCTGGTTTCTGTGGGCTTCGGGGCCGACGAAGGTCGTTGCCTTGAGCCAAACATACCGCTGCGGTGGTTGGTTGCCGAACTGGAAGGCCGGGACGCGCGACGGGCTGCAGGGCTCTCCTCACCACCAGGACTCATACCATCTTGTTTCGCAGTGGTTGCGCGACGGCTTGATCCTGGTGTGGTAGTTTGAGCCTGGGGAGGAGACGTTGGCGTTGACCGAGGAACTGGTCTGCCTTCTCCAGGCGTAGCTGGCGTTTCCATGGGGCTCGCTAGAAGCCGTCCCGGGCGCTGCAAGGCGGGGCTGGTCGACGTGGACCTGGCAGACATGGCGGGCGAGAGATTCGAAGAACGGCCTAACGGGCTTCTTACAGGAATGGACGTACGGCTTGAAGAGCTTCGCGCAGATGCACTCGGTGTGTCCTTGTCCTTTCGAAATGGCGATGGTGTACTCAGAGACAACGGCTTGAAGTTGTGTCCAATGATTGTGTCACGCAGATGGGTATCCGAGTTCCAGCGAGGCTTAGGTGCTGCTTTGTCGGTGGGAGTCTTCACGCGTGCTTGGCTAGCCAATGTGCCAGCTGTGGCGCGAGAAGGCGTAAAGTCCAGACGAGACGAGGGCAGGGACTTGCGAGGAGGGGCAGCTGTGCTCTGCGGCATGCTCGAGTATCGTCGGTTTGCGGGCATGACTGGCTTGGATGATGCGGCGCTAGGCTGTCGGGGCTTCTTGCCCGACGGGAGAACAGCAGAGCTCGTGGCACTACTCTTGCGGCTCATGACGACGCTTGAAGCGGGAGAGCTGCCTGGGGTGCCCATGTTGGAATGTGCAAACGAGGTCTCGGTGCGAGCAGAGAGGACAGTAGAAACGGAGTCACGAAGCTTGCGTCTGGCAGTAAAGTCGTCCAGGATGGCGTCCATGTTTCCAGTGACTGTCTCGAGATCCTCTACCTTGGACCGTACATCCTGCTGAATGCGCAGAATCTCACCATTGACGGTGGCCCTGTGCTTCATCTCAATGTCGATCAACTCCAGGACGCGCCTCATAGACGGCGGGTAGTGGTCTCTCTTGTCCTTGTATGTGGCAATGCGTGAGGCCAGTTTCTCGTCGTCAGTGTCGTCGATAGCTTGCTGTAGTCTCTGTATGCTCTTCATGCATGAATCGTACATGGCAACAGCCTTGCTTCCAGCCTGGCGGAAGCTGTGCACCCACTTGTCCTCGCCCAGTTCCTCTCGTAGTGCGTCTGCCTCGGCCTCCAACTTCTTCTCCTGGGCCTCGAGTTGCTCCCTCCTGCGGTCCAGCTCGTCACAAGCAGAGGGAAAAATGGTCTTTGCTCTTATTTGGAAGGTGCTGAGTCGCATGGGAAGGAAGTCGAGCGATGCACGCAATGGCTGCAGCTTGGCAAAGAGAGCCAGCAGCCGAGAGTTTTCTTGCTCGATTTGAGGGAGCGGCGAAACAGGAGACAGGATAGACAGCGTGGGCATACTAAACCGCTTGCTGTTGAGAATGGCTTGCTTTCGCGGCAGATCCTCGACAATGTTCTCGAGCTCTTTAATGTCGAACTTTTCTGGTGCCTCGGCGACCGAATCGGAGATGACGCGATGTCTGCGCTCCTCCATCTCGAATACCAAGCGGCTGAGGTTTTCGACTTCGGCGCCAATCTCACCCAGGACATTGTTCCACAGCTCTTCCCACTCCATGGCAATCTCGACTTGGTTCTTAATACCCTTGAGCGTCTGCTTAATGTCACCCCAGCTCATTACAATGTCTTCCATCTGGCTAACGAGGGTGACTTGGTCTCGCGTCGGCAGCAGGGCAATGTCTGAGCGCGACTGGAGATCTTCGATAGCACCGATGTAGACATTGACAAGTCCCTCGAACTTGCTGATTGCGGTGTCAACCTCGGCGAGCCCCTCTCGGCCGGCAGCGGCGGCCCACTCGACATCGTCGTCGGCGTCGAGGCCGCTGAGGACCTCCTTGATCTTGGAAACCCACAGACGGATGTCGTTGGCTGCCTTGTGCAGTGCGCGGGCGGCCTGGGTTGGCGAGGCCAGGGCGGTGATCTCCGAGGCGATGGTGGTAGGCGGTAGCTTCATCGAGGTCAGCTGCTGGATCTGGTTGGTGAAGCTAGCCTTGGAGAGGGTGTAGATGGAGCCGGCGCGCGGGTAGTGGCGGCGCTGGAAGTAGGACTCGATATCGATGCCATTGTTGTCGTCGAGGACGGACGCCTCGTCGGGGTCGGCCAGCGGCAGTGGTGGCAGCGGCGGCGAGTCGTGCAGCGGCGGCGAGTCTTTGGGCGGCGGTGTTGGGGGTAGTGTGCGTTCTGCCTGGATGGGCAGTGGCGGCAGAAGGGCGGCTACCGTGGATGGTTGTGGTGATTGTTGGGGTGGGGCGATGATGGGTGTCTCTTGTACTGCTGCCGTGGTGGTTGCAGTTGCAGTTGCAGGCGTGGCTGCTGGGGGTGTTGTTGTCGCGCTTGTGATGGGCGAGGTCATGGCAGTCGCGACCAGCGTCTGGCCGAGTGCTTTTTCTGGCTTGGTGACGTCGGGCAAGCGGTATTTTTGCATGTCGAGCTCGCCATCGGCGTCCGACTCGGAGGGCAGAACCTTGTCGCTGGTGCTGACGACACTGCTGCGGTCGCTCTCAAAGTCGGGCTCCATGGTGAGGGCTGGCACGCTCCCGCCCGTCGACTGGGGGATGAGAGGGGTGAGGGTGGGCGTCGACTGGCCAGGCCGTGCAGTCCAGGCAGTGCCGCGGCGCTCGATGTCGAGGTTGCGGGCTTTGCGGAACTCGTCGAGGCGCCGCAGCCGATCCTGCTCGATGCGGCCGACGTCGACGGTAGGCTTGGTAGCGGAGTGGGCGTCGGCGGGCTGGTTGAGGAACTTCATGCGCGCCAGCAGGCCCGGAGAGACATTTCGCGCGAGTTTGGTGGTGCTTTCGAGGTGTGGAGGCGTGGGACGAAGGGGTTTGGGCGATGAGGCTGCTGGCGATGGGGCGGCGGATGGATTGGGCGGTGTCTTCGCTGGCAGGTCAACGGCAGTCGCGGGGCTGCTGCTGTTGTTCACTCGAGGCGGCGCGGCCGGGTGGCTCATCGAGCATTTCTCTGCTTGGACCTCGAGAAGATCTCTAGGTCGCGTTCAGTCGAGGGCGAGGGCTGCGCACGCCGGAGGTGCGCTGGATGCACGGATGCGCTGCACCGGGAGATGAATCGTTCTTCGAGGGCTTGGGGAGGTGGCCGGCTCCGACGTCGCGTCAGCCGCCTTCACGCGTTTCTTTTGGTGGTATGGCTGGCTGGGTGGCTGTGTATGTAGGGTATGTATGTGTGTATGTACCTAGGCACTAGGCGGCCTGCAGCAGAGGGCGAGAATGCAATGGGCTGCAGTCTGTCCTCTGTGCTGTTCCGGCCGCGATAAGACGTCGTATGCAAATGAGCCACGCCTGGACGACACGTTCCCCCAGCAATCAGATCAGGACAGTTCACAGCGTCCCGCCTTTGAGACACGGAGTGCCGCTATGCTCAATTTCCGCCAGCAAGCCCCCTGCGCGCAATGCTGTCAATGCGCCCAGCCCCTCCACACTCTGCAACGCTAAAGAGGCGCTCGGTCGGCCGTCGAGCGTGTGCAGTGGTTATGTGTGCTTTGGATATACGAGCACATGACTTCACTGTGCGCACCAGGCCCGCCTTGTGCACACATATACCGCCTCTATACCACATACACTTGCACCCACATTGTACACAAATGCGCCCCTCCAACCACGTGGGCCAGCAGCACATTGCACATCGAGCACCCACACGCATCTGGACCGCTGCCCCCTTTTCAGCTGACTACTACTGTTCTATTCCCCTCTTCCTCCCCCTCCGACGCCCACGATAAATACTATCGTTGCCAATGATACATCTCCGTATAACCCTACATAGACATTACATAGTACATACACACACACTCTCTCACACACATACTCACACACACACCCTGGTACCACCTTTCATTCTCAACGAGACTCCATTTCATACAACATCTGACTGCAAGCCGCTGATCCAAAAAGGGGGTATCTATCTCAAGTCGCCAGCCATCCAGCGCCCTCTGAGCCGAATGATACTAAGGGAGCCCAGCTTCCATCCAGGCCTTTCTCCCGAAAAGACAAAAGAAACAAACAAAGAAAAAAAGGGTAAAACTACTAGTAAGACTTCTGCCGAGAAGAGTTGAGAGTCTGAAGACGTAATCATCGTGCAAATTACAAATGGATGATACTTTGCAAAAAAACATAAACAGCGAAAGAAATCGGCGAACCAGCCCTTGCATTTGCCATCATCTGGCCACTTCACAGCGCCTCATAGTTTGGGTCAATCTGTAGTGTAGGTGTCCTCGCCTGGTTCTTCTGCTTCAGCCACTCGAGAGTGATTTCCTCACGCACCCCTTGGCTCCATTGTAGAATAGCTGCGTCAAACTTTCGCCATGCTTCAGCATCCTTGCCCTGCACCACGCCCATGACGTCGACATCGAGCTTGATGTCCCAGCGCAGCTCGGCCGCTTTGACCCAGTAGCGCAGGTTGTCGGCGCAGCGGTATGGCTTGGTTGTGTCCGTGTGGTACGTCTTGATCTGCTCAAAGTGTCGTTTCGATCTTCGCACTAGCGTGTTGTGCAGGCGCACCAGCCTTAGTCCGTCTTGGAGTGTAGCAAGGAAGGGCGTCGGGAGTTCCGACTCTGTAGGGGCTGTCCACTCTGGAAGGGCTTCGGCGCTTGTCTCGTCAAACGATCGGAGAAAGAGAACTTCTCGCTCCCGCTCTTTGCCTGACCAGTCGCCATCGCGCCACGACCACGTTTCACGCGCCTCCTGCTCTTCACGTTCCTTCTCTTCTTCCGTATCTAGAAGTGCGCTGATGTCGTCAACCCACTGCTTGAGTTGAGTGACTTCGTATGGCTGAACACCGTTTCCAAAGTTGCGAATGGCCAGGCGCTTCAGCACCTCGAGTGTATCGTACAGCTCCTTGCGAATCTCACGTTCCGACTTGATGGCGTAAAGTCGCTGTGGCTCTTCGTGTGCAGTGTAGTAGTTCTTGGCAGCCCGGATGGCCAGCGTCGTGACATCGAGCAAGTTCAGGCCCTGGACCTCATGCCATCCCGACGCGTCAGCACCACCGTTCTTTGCTGTCTTTCCGTCTGGCTGAATATCCGAGAAACCCTTCTCAAGCTCGTGCAGATGCTTCATGGATTCGGCGAGCGACTCGCGTAGTTCGCGACGAAGTACCGTCATGTCAGGTGGCGGGGGTACGTAGATGGGGTTGTTCTTGTATGTGCTCACGGTAGGCGGGAGCATCATGGGCTCAGGGTCCTCCCAGGTCATGGAAGGCGTCTCGTCGAGCGGTGACTCGACGAAGCCCTCGCCCATGTGATGCTCGCTCATTGGTGATCCAGGTGACAGTACGCCAAACTCTGCATCGAGCCCCGGCGAGAGTGGCTCGTTGCCGCTCGCTGTTCGCGATCCGGGCTTGCGACCTTTTGCTATCCGTCCCGTGGCAGTGTCAAGCAGACCAGTTCTGGCAAAGTAGTATTGCAGATGGGCAATAGTGCCAAGGTTCATGACGCTCTCTCTGCTCTTTGCAGACTCGGAGAACTCTGTGCCCTCAGGCCTCATGTATCCACGCCGCCTGCCGCCATCGGACAGCCGGGAGCCTGCCGAGCGTCCGGAGACGGACGAGACGGACGAAGCGGTCGAGACAGAGCGGTCGAGAGGCGGTATGGCGCCGATGGCGAGAGAGGGCGTAGCCCACGGGTCGGGCGACGTCGAGCGTTGGGGCGGCGAGGTGGATGTCGTGTCCATTGTGGTTGACAGGGGGGGGAGGTGCAAAGCCGTGGCAGTCGTCAGACTCCTTATCAGCAGAGAGATTCGGTGCTTTGTACGAATCCTCGGCATTTACGGAGCGTGAGGACAGTTTTCAAGGGCTCGCAGTTGTTTGCGGAGCCACCTGGGCGAAGTGCGGTTGTTGCTATGTGACTCTGGGGCGAAAGGGGGGGCGTTTGATTAGAGGTTTCATCGACTGGGGAGCGACGCGAGATTGTATCCGAAAGCAACGCGAGACTAGCGTCACCACCGCCCGGCGCTCCCTCGCGGCGAGTAATTTCCGGCAACCGTGAACACATTGCGGTTGCGAGCGAGCAACACGGCGGCGCTGACTGTACAATCCATACTTTTGACATGTGAGCAAAAAAAGAAATTCGCCCGTTGACCCGCGCCCGCCCCTTGCGGCGGCTGAGGCTGCCCTCGTAGCTCTGTCTCTGTCTTTCTTTTTTTCGGTCGCCTCTTGCTCTTCCTCTGGCCCCGCACCCGTCCACCATCCGCGACGTCGCAGGGGTGCCTCTCCCAACCGCGCTCTGGTCCTTAGCAGTCGCAGTCGCAGTAGCAGTAGTGTCTGGGTTTCGCCAGCTGCCATGACGTCGCCCTGCTGCACCGCGCCTGGCCCATAGTATCACCGACGAGCCAGTGGCTTGACGGGCCCTCGTCTGTCTTGTTGCATCGCTCTCCTCTTCTCCCTGCCTATAGCAACAACCTCGCTGCACTGTACTTGAAGCGCTGCCGTGCCCCTCTCCGCCCCTCCCATCCAAGCACACGCATTAACCCACAATGTCGGCCAAGCGGGTGCGTCACGTCCGTTGCTGTCATGCCAAGTGGCTGCTGTCGTGGCAGAAGCTAATGACTTTGCACAGATCCAGTACAAGGTCGAGGGCCGTGTACAGGGTGTCAATTTCAGATCCTTCACCCAGAAGACCGCCCGGAGTCTTGGTGTGACGGGCTTCGTGACCAATGCATCAGACGGAAGCGTATGCACTCACAATGCCATTACCATGGCCGCCACACCTCACCCGCACTAATCCTTTCCAGGTCCAGGGCGAAGCTCAGGCCACCGACGACAAGCTCAACGACTTCGTCCACCACCTGCACAAGGGTCCACCAGCCTCATCCGTCTCCAAAGTCGACCACTCCGACATTGCCACAAAGCCCGATGAGAGTGGCTTCAACGTCCGCTACTAGATAGGCCGCTTGGTGCTCATCTGCATCAGTTTAGTACATAATAACATGGACATGGTAGTAATATCCTGATTACCTAAGCACACTTCAGCCACATTCCTGCAGGAACATCTCATCTTCGGTTTCAGCGCGTCCACCTGTTGGCTGGCGTTGTCACTATCTTCAGTCATTGCCATTGCACAAGGCGGTACCACCAAACTGGTTTTTATCATGGGCCACGCCATAGACTGATGCAGAAGATCACGTGAGGTACGTGCGACAAGCAGAGAGTCACATATAACTACTAGTCACTTGACCCAAGAACACGTACGGACCTGAAGATCATCTCGTAGTAAGCGAGAGCTTGATCAAACCTTGTGTATGAAAGAGGATAAGCAAGTAAAGGGGTATAAGAGATATGCGCGTACGTAGATCTATAGTCTTCATCTTTCTTCTGCTAGTTATACGATAGGTGAGTACATACTCGTCGGTTACGCCTCTCTGCCTAAAACTCTATAATATATAGGTCTGCCAGTGGATAGGATATTACCCTATTTATCGTCTTATGAATTTGCAAAAGCTTTTTTTTATTACTGCTAAACTTGGCATCCTATGAATCCTATCTATAACATACTTTATTGGGTCTCGGCTAGTTACGAAAACTGTATCTTGTCTTCTGGTACGAAGCTATGGGGCTCGAAAATGGGCAAAGAGGGTCTCAGAAGAGGGTCATATGCCCTTTGCGCCATACCCATTGAATTTCGCATCACGTTTCTGCACTTCTCGAATAAGGACATGGTTTTTGGCCATGGGCTTGTATTGAGTTGGCTAAGAGATTAAATTTCTATACATCATCTAACTGTGATTAAGTGTGTTCTCATTGCACAGAAACCCTCCTTCAAGCAACTCTTGTCAGCATCCAAGTGTACCGTTTGACAAATTCTATCCCCCAAGGCTCTTGAGTAGCATGGGAAGAAGGACTTGGTTGTTGTAGTCCCAGATCATGCTGCTGTCATGAGCCCTGAAGGCAGCACCAGTGTAGAAAAAGCTCTTTTGTCCCTGGAGTGCGTTCATGCGATTGTAGAAGCCTGCGTCAATATCTTCGGAGCTGACCTGGAGGTAGAAAGGCTGGTGGGCAGCGCAGACGACGAACTCCGGGTTGGTCTGGGTGAAGTTTGCCGTCTTCTGGTTAACTGTCTGGGCGCGCTTGAGATCGGCAACCATACGGGACTTGACCTCGTCGAGGGTGAAGGGATACTCGGCGTTTCCGCGAGGAGAAACATAGTAGACGTTGAAGAGGCCGGGTACACCGTTTGGAGTGGCCATCAAAGTGCCAGGTTGGCTCGGCAGAGCAAAGAAGGGGTTGTTCGGGTTGATGTTGTCTACCAGCATAGTTGGGAGGCCAGTGTTGTTAACAATACAGGTGTAGTAGCCGGCATTGATCCATCTACTGAAGACGCTGCGCTCAGCCTCAGTAGGACTGAACGGTTGGAGGTTCTCTAGGCGAGGTGGGATAGCAATGACGACCTTCTTTGCGCAGATGTATTTAATGCCCTCAGGAGTTTGGACAGCAAGTTCAACCTTATTGTCCTTGCGTTGTGAGCTAATAACATGCGAAGAGAGTAAGAGACTATTAGCATGAAGGAGTTCAGCCTGTGCCTTGCCATAGATCTCGCTATTGTTGTGGCGCGCAGTTGTGAGAAAGCTGTTCGCGGTCGTCTGCTTAATAAGATCTAAGCCAGCTACACGTGCAAATTCCACGACAGGGATGGTGGCAAGGTCGCCATTTCCAGGATTCAATCTTGCCAAAATTGGCACAATTGCTTCGATACCAAGTTGCTGGACCAGCTGGCCGAAAGGCTGGGACAACTCCTTAGGTACAGGATTGGGCAAGAACATACCAGAAGCGAGCTGAGGGTACTTCATCAAGAAAGCAGCATACTTCTGGAATGCAGCAGCAAGCGCTTCCTGGGTAGGTTGTGAGGAGGCTGGGACAGGGATAACAGCACCCGTGGTGAAATCGATGTTCAAGGTCTGGCCGACAGTAATCGATGATGGAGCCAGCGGGACGTTGAACCGGTTGAAGTACTCGAGCACCGAGGAGATGTTATGCCAGATTGACACGCCGTAGTCTACGGCAATGCCAGTCTTGGGATCGGTCCAAGTGTCCGTGTGGCCACCGATCCTGGCCTTGGACTCAATGACCATAATAGATTTTCCGGCATCCTTGAGTTGGATAGCAGCGTGTATACCCGAAGAGCCACCCCCAATAATGGCTACATCACGCGAAATGACATTGCGAGGATCGACGTTAGCGGGGAGGGCTGAAGTTGGTGAGAGGCCGAAGAAGGCAACAAGTGCCACACAGAATGCTGCTGAAGACTGCATTAGGGAGTCAATACAATGGATGAAAAAAATGAATGACTGGGTGAGTTTGTGAGTGCGGTGCTCTCGCAAGTGTCGTTCTTGTGGAAGCTTCATATATTTTCTCCAGATTATCTTCAATCTTGATCCCCGCAAGACCAATACTAGCCGTGAATGACACCAACCAATAGGAGACGATGGATCCGTCGAATATGGATCGAGCGACGGCAGGGCCGGTATGCTGATCTCCTGGCTAGCTGATTAAGATTGCCATGATGTTGAAGGCTATCCCAACAGCAGTTAATTTGATAAGCTCTAGGCTTCATTAAGCCATAACTCGGACCGTAAGTAAGGCGCACGGTGGCTTTTCAGTAAGCAAGGTGCTTTCCCAAAGCCTCCGGGGCATGGCCATCGACCTCTGTATGATTGATCCTACCGTTCTTCTAGTTTAGCTGTCAGCTTACCTGGGTGGTAGTTGCAGTAAGCAACTCATCCATTTAACACAAGGTTTGCCTGTTCCAAGGTTTAATGATGACTAGATTGGGGTCAGTGGTCAGCACTATCGACAATCTAGCGTAGCTCTCGTGGAACCGAAATGGCCAGACACCTCAGTACTGCGGGTTGGCGCATAAGACGGAACACACGGGGGGCGGCAGAGATCCTAAACCGGTGTAATAAGCTAGTTTTGCATTTGTATCAGAATAACCCTGTCTGATATTAGCGACGTTTTGCTACTAAATACAGACTAGCTTTTTGTAACGGCTGAGCGTTCGACACGACCCATATCCGAGAAGGATCCGAACTAGGCTTCTATGGGACTTAGTAGGAACTCCTAGGATAAAAACCTAACTACCTGTAAGAGCTTATTCTGTAGTTTTTCGATATCCTTTCGTAGATAGTAGCTAACTTGCGATAAGTAGCTTATGTTAAACAAGAAAGAAGAAGGAGCTGCTTGTTCTAATAGAACTTAGAGTTAGAGGTCTCTTATTACAAGTAACAAAGAAAGGTCCTCTCCTTGACGAAGGAGGAAAGGCAAAAGGGCTACAGCCGTCCACGTCAGAAGGTAATGATCAACGCGGGGCGTGGATTACGTGACTTAGTATCTCGCCAAGACAGGACATCTGGAGATGCCAGACTCTTCGGAGATGCCAACGACATCTGAGATGCTAAAGGCTTAGCCAGATATTAGGAATAGAAGCAATGAGGATATAAGAATGGACGGATTTCATTGTTTACTCTCGTTGTAGTCAATTTAAATTGTACTTTCTTACTAGTTACTTTACTTAACATGATTGATACCTATTTGTCTATAGTAATATAGATTAATAGTATTAAACCTATTGTCCCTCCCTTCTATAAGCAAGCCACTCTACTATTTCGCTGGACAACTTTCACGAAACACTAACTTAAAGCCCACCGGCCTTAGTGCGGACCCAGCAAGAGAAGTATAGATCAAAACCCCGTGTAACATCTCTGCCTTCTACTTGTTCCTAGTAGACTCAGAGGCAGCAGGCTCTGTATCCAGAGTCAGAATCCGGATTGCATGATGGCTGCAAGAGCCCAACTCAAGATCGGATAGAAACATTGATGGGTGGCCGTGTGGCTTTACCACCATCGAAAGAAGTATCCAGCTAACTGGCAAAAGAGACTGTTCCTTCTTCACATGTTTGGAAGTCGACTATATACATCTGCGGTGTCACTGATGAACCAACTACGTTTATATGTGAAGTTCGTGCATAAGTACGCAAAAAGAGCGACATATCAAGCCCATCCCATGTCTTGCATCGCAGCGCAGTCTTTAAGTGCTTAAAAAATGGCATGCCGACCTCAGGTCTGCCCCTTGTAGATGCAAGAAGTCACTTGCGTCGACGGAGGAACTTCCTAATGTAGGCAGGGAACACTACTGTTACACCGAGACGCTTATATAACCCGTAGTACTTCACGACAGTCTCCGCGAAAAACATTCTTCAGTCGAATTGCCAATTTGCACACGGCACGGAAGCAAAATAACAGATCCCGCAACTAACTATGCAGACGACACCAACAGCATAGAGAAAATCCATATATAGAGACTCCAACGCTAATGATAAGAACGAGAATACTGGTCTGCTCCATTCTCACAAACCTTACGAGAACCAAAGATTTCCTCGGCAACCACTGCGGTGTTCCTTGATCATTCTCACCCTGTCACTTTGTCGCTGCTGCTAATTTTGGTAAAAAAATCTATCACGTAATGCGGCAATTAAGAGCTCTATTTATTGCGCTAACGGCCCAGTTCATACCTGTGACAGTGCATATAAACCCAGTAAACTTAGAGTGTCGCATGTGTCGTATCGTACTGCGTAATGTCAGACTTGCACGAGCTGACTGCTCTAACCATCGAATGGGATAATTTTAATGCATGGCCCATAATTTATCGACTGCATACCTCGACCCTACAATCACGAAAGCCAGTACCATGCGGCCGGTCAATGTGGCGATTTAGCCGGTTGTTTTCTTACAGTTGCAGGGGAAAAATCTTTGGTACCAGGCATGAGTCTTGTAGGTGAGTCCCGAGCAAACGGGATTGCGCCACACAGTAACGGGCGTTACTTGAACGGCTGGTATATCCCTGTGAACGGGAGGGACATCTCGACCCTGACGCCCCACGGACCAATGATTGTTACCGCTTTGGGTCTTGACAAAAACTCTAATGTAACACTTGGGAACTCTACATGATGAGATTGAGGGCTCAGTACGTACTTGTAGCAATGCCTCCATTATATCTTTACACGGTAGGGCTGACTACATCGTTTCGGTGCAGGAGTCGGGAATGTTTGGTTTTGTTGGTGAAAAATCGAAATGTTTCCGTTGATATAAGAAGCCGATGTATTTTTATTGTAACGCGACAAAGTAACATGGCTGCTGAGATTTGTCCCCAGGGCTATTACTAGCGTAAACTCTCTTCCAACCCTCTCTTAACGCGAAATCTTCCTATACACTCTCTCTGTTATATTATCAAAAGAATAGCACGTGATATTACATCATTGCCAGGGAGCGTGTGGTCTCGTAGGTTTCATGTGATAGGCTCGCATAAGATATTGTGAGAGCGGGAAGGAACTCTACTCCGCAAGTTTCCGGTAGTGGCGAGAATAGTATAAGAATGACACTTCATCCTAAGATTTTCATCATCACCTTCAACACACATACCCACAATCTTACCCAGGCTCTCCTTCCTAACAGTTCTGCACACAATGCAATTCATCAAACTGACGCTGTGTACACTGTTCGCTGCGGCATCTTTGGTAGCTGCTGCTCCAGCCGGTTCTTCTTCAACCACTGTAAATTGTAAGCCCTCAAACCATCAGCACCATGACTACAGATGAGCTGATACTTAGCTCTCAAGGCCGTGAAAATCCTACGCTCTGCGGGCCTCCAGACTGTAAGTCCTGAAACCATCAGCAGCATGACTACAGATGAGCTGATACTTAGCTCTCAAGGCAACACAAATCCTTCGGCCTGCAGGCCTCCACTTAACTAAACAGCTGCAGATATATTGGGCTAAACGCCCATTAGATAGCTCCTTGGATGGGATCTCGGTTCAAGCTGCACACGCGCCATCTGAACTAAATGAGCGGTGCTCAGACGACGCGCTCAGATACTTCAGCATAATTTCTCGCCAACGAGTAGATAGCTTCTTATCTAATGCAACCTCTTTTATACCTCGCGATTGTCCCCTAGAGCGGAGCCCCTTAAATTTTGTATTCGATCCCAATTAGACATAAGCCTTAGGCAGGCTAACCTCTAACTAAGTATCAGACCATGCTACTGGCGTAAGCTAGTAACACGGCTCTCAGTCGATCGGAATGTCACGGTACTTGGAACTGGAGGACAACCCTCGAGTATCCATCGGGTACCCCTTGGGCCAGGGCAGCCCCAGTTACGTGTATATAGTACATAGTCTTGTCCAAACTTTAGGTTGCTCCTTAACGATTCATGTTAATTCACTTCAACTGACATCTTTTGTGTCTACCCGCGAAACGCCTCACACGCGTCCTATGGCCTACAGTATACAACTAGGTAAAACAATAGCCAATAATACTAAAGATTATTGTACTACTTCAAATCCTTACCTGAGCTTGCTGCAGACAACGTGGCTATCTCTCTGTGCTTCGTAAGTATCACACATCCGATCACGAAGCTACGGGTTCGCGTATTTTTAACCGAAAACAGAAGCTCCGGCATTGCGCCATAGTATGGATGAGCTGCAACATGCGCTATCCCGCGTACCCGGCACAGAAGTGCTCACTCGCTCTTCCAACCCTTCTAGAACATGTGTTAGTGTCTTTTAGATAGGCATCGCTTTGCTCGTCTACCAAGTTTTCACGTGTTCAACTGGGATGCACCTGGCTACACTGGATTGCCATTGTCATTGTTGTTTTCGGTAGCCTTTGACATACAGTGTACTGATGGCAAGCACTTCAATTGCGCGAGCGCGGACAGGGTTTTCACTGGCTTTGGAATCCCAATCAGGTGGCGTTTAGTTCATGAGTGAATAGATGCAGGTCATCGTGGTTGCCGGGTTTTCAGGGTGCAGGTGGGTCGGGTCTTTGTTGGTGGATAGTAGTAGCGAGTCCCCGAAAGCCCGACGAACATCTCCCGGGATGGATTGCCAAACATCCTCTGCGACCAACGCGGTCAACTTAGGCTTCAAAACATCTAGAAAACTCGAATTTCGGCTCACTATGAAATTGCGATACTAGCATTATTACATACAAGACGACGACAGCTTCAGGCATCGGTTTTGCAGCGGTATTAGACCATTGTCTGCAATCGGAAGTCGGAGGCTTGGCTGCCTGGTTCCGGTTTCTTCTCGTTAGCTGAGTATTGAATTGCTCAGCCGCTTCGGACTCGTCTCTGCACGCGACCTATGCTCCTGTTCTCGACAGGTCCGCTTACTCTCTCGGCATCTTAGACAATGCCTATTTGCTCGTAGGCGCTGCCGTGGAATGGAGATGCCGTAATGCTGCCACGGCGTCCCATGGCCATTCCTGTTTCACCCTTGGTGACTAGGCGTCATCAGTGGCTGTCTACGGAAAGCACGAGTACTAAGCAAAGATTTTTCTGGTTATCGGCGTCTCGTTTGCTTTTGTATCAGGGACTATTAAAGGACGGATGAGTGCCTCAGTTGTCTCCTATACCACACATCAATATTCACTACTACACCTGGACAATATCCTAAGCACCCCGCTTACTTCTTTTGATACACATACTCTTCGCCATATATCATGTCCACTAGAGCAGCAATATATGGATCAGCAGCCTCGAAACGGGGCACCGCTCAACTTATCAAGTCCTTCCAGAGCTACAATGCCGGACTTCGACCCACCTTTATCATGACCCAGCACTTCAAAACTCCAAACGCTAGACGAAACTTTTCTTCTTCGCCCAGCGGTGAAGCCAAGATCAAGGAGTTTTTCGAGAAGCATCCGACAGAAAAAGTTCGCAAGACTCAGGCAGCATGGCCACATCCAGGTGCGTGCATTGAGCTCGTCTAACTCATCAGCAGCTGACAACTCCCCAGTATACACCGAAGAGCAGATGAACCAAGTCATTGTCGCTCACCGTGAAGCCAAGACCATGTCCGATAAAGTTGCTCTGATCGCCGTCAAGGTGCTGCGCTGGGGTCTCGATAGGGTGACGGGATATAAGCACCCAAAGCCCGTGGATGTGGATACAAAGGACCCAGTAGCAGCACGAAAGCAGTTCGCCATGACGGAAGAAAAGTACTTGATTCGGAATGTCTTCTTGGAGAGCGTTGCAGGCGTTCCTGGCATGGTAGCCGGTATGTTGCGGCACCTGCATTCGATGCGTAGGATGAAGCGAGACAATGGATGGTACGTATTATGGCGCAATGTGCATTGCATATTCACTAATGCACATTTTCTAGGATCGAGTCACTCCTTGAAGAGAGTTACAACGAGCGTATGCATCTGCTCGTGTTCCTGAAGATGCAACGCCCAGGACCCTTTATGCGCCTCATGGTGCTTGGAGCACAAGGTGTATTTTTCAACGCCCTGTTCTTCGCCTACCTCCTAAGCCCTCGCACTGTCCACCGCTTCATTGGATACCTTGAGGAGGAAGCAGTCATCACATACACGCGTCAGATCAAAGACCTTGACGAAGGTCGTCTTCCCAAATGGGAAAAGTTGGAGGCACCCGAGATTGCGATTGATTACTGGCATATGCCAGAGGGTCACCGTACAATGCGGGATCTGCTTCTCTACAGTATGTGTGCTTTCGTCAATATGTATTGCACAGCACGCTAACATCACCCCCAGTCCGCGCAGATGAAAGCAAGCATCGA
The DNA here is from genome assembly GCF_028858645.1 of Bipolaris maydis. Lineage (NCBI taxonomy): Eukaryota > Fungi > Ascomycota > Dothideomycetes > Pleosporales > Pleosporaceae > Bipolaris > Bipolaris maydis. The sequence continues at coordinate 2,496,249 of NW_027093857.1, read as the reverse complement.
GAAGTCAACCACACCTTTGGTAACCTCGATCAGAAGGAGGATCCCAACCCCTACGTTAGCGAGTATCGGAATCCGGAAGAGCCACACCCAACAAAGGACCTTGCACACCAAAAGCCAACTGGCTGGGAAAGACACGAGGTCATCTAGGATTCCGTTTGCCTCTTTCCTCTAGTATGCGTATTCCGCTGGGCATTTGTACTTCCCCTGTCTTTTACCTACACTCCTTTCAAAATGCATCCTCGGCGTTGGCGGACTTTAGATGTCATTGAAAGATCGATAAACTTATTGCGTTGGGAGATATTTTGACATACGAAAATCATGTATTATTAGACTTGTGGGCGTTCTCGAGATTATTGGAAAGTTTCTTGTGGGCTGACCGGATTCTCATATGGGCGCATGGCGGCCAATGAACCTTAGGTACCGGCTTATGTACACATGGTTCGACACAACTGAAATCACTCTATTCCGTACACAGTCTCGGTGCCATGCGACTTACTGGGCTAGACCAGAAACCTTTTGAGGCTGCTAAACTTTAGAATAGGACCGCTCGGATCGACAATACGCACCCCCGCCGAGCAAGTGGCCTTGGGATTACGACTAAGCCAGGGCTCGCGACTACATTGTACAGGGAATCGACCGCTCAGCGGAAAGTTAGTACTTTCCCTTGCTTAGCTGTCCCAGCCTCGAACCTCAACATAAGAGACTTGCAGCAATGCTGTTTACTGGAGACCTCTGACACTTGAGTGTGCCAAAAAGAAATTGACGCAAAGCTACTCGAGCCGCAGAGAACACCACGAGGCTGCATGCTTGGATTGGATTGGCGATGGGTATAGGGCGATCTTTGTAGCACTGCTAGGTAGCTTCTCGATCGATCAACCTCATATGAGATTCACAGTTAACATGCAATCCTTGGTGCGCTGAGGAGTCTGCTGATCTCCGCATTCCCGCAGCCAATATTATGCAGACTTGAGGAGCACAGCCAAAGCTCTGGTGATGCTCGCTTTTGCGAGTCAATGTACAATGACTACGCTCTGGAGTGGGATCGTGCCCAGCCGCACAAGACGACGTCACACAGTTTGCAGCTCAGTAGACATTCAGCAGCCGACACATACCACCACTTGTGGTGAGATGTGTTGACGGCAGTGCATAACACGGCTTTTGAGGAGATGGTTGCAGTGGCTGGTCTATCACTTCCCGGTACGCTGGGGCGGGGCTACTAACCTACTAACCCCGCATTCTCCCGCACTCTCCGGCACTAGTGTTCACGCCAAGCCACACCCCTCAGCATGAGGCACAGGAAGTCCTGCACCCCACATCCGCATTCTTCCACGAGCGAGAGAGAAGTGCATCCAAAACAATGTCAGCGCGGCATGACCCCCGCAGACCAACGTGCGCCCAACAGAACTTACCGCAAGCACATGGGAGCCAAGAGCCGTCATCCGGGTATGACGGGGAAGCTCCAGGGAGCTCCAAACGGTGCGACGCAGCCAGCTACCGTACCACTTCCTCCGCATCAACTCCCCACGATCCCCAGCAACTCGAGTTCGTGTAGATCATTGTTGGTCCGCGCCTCGTATCGATTGCTTCGTTGCACGTGTCCCTCGCTGCTAGTCAAGGACGTGTACATTATCTCCTCTTCTAGGACGTGATACGCTGGAATTGAAAGCCTGAACGCGCCATATTCACCTCCCAGCTCCGGCTCCGCACAGCTTACATCTGACGGTGGGCCTGCACACGCAACCAAGCATCTCTCCTTACTGGATGTGATACTTCTCCGCACCCAGTTTACCAGTATACGACCACTGCAGCATCCACACCCCCCGTCCGCTTCTGGCCGGTACCCTAGTTCCGGGAAACAGCTTTATCCTAGCTCCTTGGGCCAATCATCATCTCTAGACTCACCCCTGTATCTCGTCGGTAGAACAACCATCCTTCTGCGGATCCGCAACTTTGTAGTTTCGCCTTTGTTTGAATGCCTTGGACAGGGGCTCACGATGCACTCCAGCAGAAGTTAGAATCTGTATGCCACCCCTGTTTGAGTGGGGAAGCTGGGGTATTGGTACATGATCCCTCGTCACAATGCATGCACCGTGCTACTATTCGGATGGACGGCTATTGAAAGTGCATAGTGGCACAGCCTAGAGAGTGGGTCCTCTTTGAACGTCGAGATCCTGGACATGCGGGGTTTGACAGTTTAAAGGGACGTCGTTTCTGCCTTTGTGAGATCTCTATCATGCCCAGTTGACTTGCTCACCGCGGTCAACTTCTAGCAAGTGTAAACCGTTTCAATTACAATTTGACTTTTCATTGAGCCAGTAAAATGACGATTCCGGACGAGGTATGATGACCAAAGCATTGGCTTGCAACAATGTCATCTCATAAACTGACAACTGCAAGGTTGATATTATTGTTTGTGGTGGAGGTTCATGCGGGTGTGTCGTTGCTGGCCGTTTGGCCAATCTTGACCATAACCTCCAGGTCCTCTTGATTGAGGCTGGTGAGAATAATCTTAACAACCCATGGGTTTTCCGCCCGGGTATCTACCCTAGGAACATGAAGTTGGACAGCAAGACTGCTTCCTTCTACTATTCTAGACCCTCGGAATGGCTCGATGGACGCCGTGCTGTTGTGCCCTGTGCACACATCCTTGGAGGTGGATCCTCCATTAATTTCATGGTGAGCTTGCTATGATTAGACTAGATGAAGTAGTAGTATTAACGCAACCCAGATGTACACTCGTGCCTCTGCTTCCGACTACGATGACTTCCAGGCCAAGGGCTGGACCACCAAGGAACTCCTTCCCCTCATGAAGAAGCACGAGACTTATCAGCGAGCCTGCAACAACCGTGACATCCACGGATTCGAGGGACCTATTAAGGTTTCTTTCGGTAACTACACATATCCTATCAAGGAAGACTTCCTACGTGCCACCGAATCCCAAGGTATTCCCACCACCGATGATCTTCAAGATCTGGTCACCGGCCACGGTGCTGAGCACTGGCTCAAGTGGATCAACCGTGACACCGGACGTCGCTCTGACTCTGCTCACGGTTACATCCACAGCACTCGTGCCGTTCACCAGAACCTGCACCTGTTGACCAGCAACAAGGTTGACAAGGTATGTCGCTTCTTTTCATGATGCTTTGATGCTGCTGACATTCCATCAAAGGTTATTCTCGAGGGTGACCGTGCCGTCGGCGTCAAGGTCGTTCCTACCAAGCCTGTTTCACCCGGACAGGTCCAGTCAAGGACTATCCGTGCCCGCAAGCAAATCATTGTTTCGGGTGGTACCATGAGTTCACCACTCATTCTTCAGCGTTCCGGTATTGGTGACCCAGAGAAGCTCCGAAAGGCTGGCGTGAAGCCCCTAGTCGACCTTCCTGGTGTTGGTCTCAACTTCCAGGATCACTAGTAAGTCTACATCAGGGCTGCTGAAGTACAGTGTATCTGACATATCTACAGCCTGACGTTCGCCACATACCGCGCAAAGCCACATGTAGAGTCGTTTGACGACTTTATTCGTGGTGATCCCAAGGTGCAAGAGCAAGTCTTCCAACAGTGGAACATCAACGGCACTGGCCCACTCGCAACCAACGGCATTGAGGCTGGTGTGAAGATCCGTCCTACTGAGGAAGAACTCAAGATGATGGACAGCTGGCCCTGTAAGGAGTTCCGCTCTGGCTGGGAGTCCTACTTCAAGGATAAGCCCGACAAGCCAGTTATGCACTACTCGGTCATTGCTGGCTGGTTCGGTGACCACATGGTTATGCCACCCGGCAAGTTCTTCACAATGTTCCACTTCCTGGAATACCCTTTCTCTCGTGGATCTACACACATTGTATCGCCAAACCCATACGAGGCACCCGACTTTGACGCCGGTTTCATGAACGACAAGCGTGACATGGCCCCGATGGTCTGGGGATACATCAAATCACGTGAGACTGCTCGCCGCATGGAAGCTTACGCTGGAGAAGTCCAGGCCATGCACCCATTCTATGCCTATGACAGCCCTGCCCGCGCACGTGATATGGATCTCGCAACCACCAACGCATACGCACTCCCTGGCAACCTCAGCGCCAATATCCAGCACGGATCCTGGACCCTTCCTGTGGAAAAGGGCCGCGCCCCCGAGCCTACCTACTTGAACTCCAACTCGCAAGAGGTCTTTGAGGACCTACACTACTCCAACGAGGACATTAAGCACATTGAAGACTGGGTCAAGCGTACGTTCCCCCCCCACCCATAATCAACACCTCAACAATACCAAGTACAAGTTTTGTTTTACTAACTATGCTTACACAGGCCACGTCGAAACCACATGGCACTCCCTCGGCACGTGCTCCATGGCTCCCAAGAACGGAAACTCAATCGTCAAGCACGGTGTCCTGGATGAGCGCCTCAATGTCCACGGCGTCAAGGGCCTCAAGGTCGCCGATCTCTCCATCTGCCCCGACAACGTCGGCTGCAACACGTACTCGACTGCACTCCTCATTGGCGAGAAGTGCGCTGTGCTCACTGCTGAGGACCTGGGCTACAGTGGTAGCGCTCTCGACATGAAGGTGCCTAATTACCATGCCCCGAGGGAAATTGCCGGATTGTCGCGCTTGTAATTTGGGGAAATGCTGGCGGGCAAGGAGGGGTGCATTTGTAGTGGGATGCAACGGTGGGGTTCCAAGTTGGGACTGCAAAAAAAAAAGGAAAACTACAAATGCCATGTATATATGATTGAATGTAATCCTTTGACTCTCTCTACATGTGTAATGTTGCTTGTGAGGTTGTTGATGTTGAGCCAGTGCTCTTGTGGTGTGCGTGGCCACCCTAGAGGGGTCTGAACATGCCCCACTGCTTTAGCAACAAACACTATGTGCTAAGAAGAGTAACGAGGTACTTTGACTATTACTAACAGAGGAGGCCATAACAAAGAGAGAGTGAATACACGATATTAAATGATACTAGTAGCAACGTTCTTAGGCCCGAGAATAATTCACACTACAAGTAACGATCGACTCGTGTACTAATAACATCGTATCATTCGATGTAATCGCGTACCATCGTTGCTATCTGATGTTCTAAGCAGCTGGCTTAGCGGCTTAGCGGACATATACGCCGGCTTCAGACCCAGGTGGAATGTTTGCTCGCGCCAAAACAAGCGAGGATCACAGTGATTGCATCCAATCAATATGATAGGAAACGAGCACACTCGATATACTACGGGGGGGGGCACCCGGTGGATGGAAATCCCAGGTCACACGAATACCTTGTAGTTTATAGCTATTCATGTTAGCTACCTACACTTTTGAAGGTTTGTAAAATCTTAATTTAACACTTTAGAGTATTGTGCACATAATTAATTTATCAGATTGTTATCCCTTTGGTTCTATAGTAACAACGCAGAGCTTTGAAGTCCCTAAAGTTCTCGCGCTTTGTCGCTTTTGATAGGGCGTGAGGTCTTCGCTGAGTCCCGGGAATTCTGTCCCCTGGGTTGGGTTGGGAGGGATAGAGTCTAGCTTTCTAGTAGTTTTGTTCGGTGTAGTTATTGTTCAATTGTTATTCAACTGCAGAGAATACAAAAACAACGACATTGAAGTTGTCTCGAATCCGTCTGAATCCATTTCCCCCCTACTAGCCGACTATACCCGTTCATCTCCCAACACTGTCTGCAGTGCATCCGAGGAAAATCAGGTAGAATAAGCTTTCCTTGATCTATATCATATATTTGTCGCCCTAGGCCATTGGCCTGGCAGCTCGTGTTCGATTCCCACCGCGTGCCTTGCTCCGTGTCCAAATTTGCATTACTCTTTGCCTCTTGGTCCCGCTTTTTCTCAGCCTCAAGAAGATCGTGTCTGCTAAGCCGTTGACCTAGCTGCTTAGCATATCGATAAAATAGAGACAAAACTGCTGGCACGATTACCAACTCGAAATATACAAATAGAGAGAAAATGATACCTTCTGGAGGAATCTGATCCGAGTAGTAAATCAAGTATCCAACTACAAATGGAGCCAAAGAGAAAGCGACTATGGTAGAGTAAACACTGAAGGGGAACGTTTTGACAATATGAACCCCCAATCGAGGACCCTGGATAGTCGAGATTGTTTTTGATCCGTCTCTGTGGTGATGGATAATCACACGTCGTTTGGGAAGCATCCCAGATTGGTGGTCTGATAAAGCAGGATCACATGTAAACGAGCCCTCAAGGCAGTCTATTAAAAGACGACCATCAAAACGCCCTTCTCTTATGGGATCATCGTGGTACCCCCCGGCATGTAAACTAGTTTTGCAAAGTGTAGATGTGCATTCGAGAACCTCAAATGCATTCGCTGACGAGAATTTTATTAAATAGACTTCTTCAGGCCACCGGAGCCAGTCCAGATTGTGGTAAAAGATAGCCTTCGAATAGTGTTTTCTGATAAGTTTAAAAGCCTCTGCATCATTTGTGACGAAAGAGAAATCGATTTCCAGAACTTGAGTGTGATTGCCGCTAGTGATGCACAGATCGACCATCTTGAAAGACCCCGATTGTAGCCAAGAAGCGTCGTAATCATCCAGTTTTGCAAGAATCGACTGTAGGCTTAGTCGCTCGTCAGGCTGTTCGAGCAGTGTGGATGTGATGATGTCCTCTAGAGTAACGAGAAACCCGACTGTGTCTGGTTGTTTGTTATCGTCAAGATTTTGGCGCAGCTGTTCCAAGAGAGGGGGTACCTCATTGAAGCTATAGGAGAAACCAACTTGGCATAGCTCTTCTAGCTGGAAGATACCCTGTTCGTTCTCCTGGCACAGCTCCCACCGCTTCGAGCTTAGAAGGGCATGGATCCATGAGATGCTGCAACCGAGCGAAAAAAATGTCGGAACGATAGGTACTCGATGCTTGAGCCTTTTGTTCGGGGGCAAGATATTGCTCTGTCCCATTGAAGGTGGTGTTCTCGGCTTCCACGTATCCTTTGCTTATCCCGAGATCCGCAATTACGGCACGGACTTTAGGATCCAGCGAAGCACCGTCCGACTCATCGACTAGAAGAATTTTGTCTGGTTTCAAATCTTTGTGTCGAATCTTATTTTTACGTAAATGCTCGAGCCCAAGAACGCATTGCCAAACAACACTGGGCCAAGGGTCAAGACCATGGGATTTGTACCATGGGCATAGTCGGCTCATGCCATCGCGGGAATTTGCTATCTCTTCTAGCAGTCTTTGCAGCGATGCTTGCGCCTACGGCTGTGTTACAAGGAATACCCTGTCCATCCACTCTTTTTTCTCAATTATGTATACCTTCTTGAGCTGGAGTACGTTTGGGTGTTGACAAAGCCGAAGGTGTTCGATCTCTTTTCGCAACCGATGGCGAGCTTTTCTGTCCCCAATAGGTATTTCTTTGATGGCGAAAATATCAACCTTGCGTCGAAGTCCGCTCGATGGTAACGTTTTAGTTGCTCTGAACACAGTAGCCTGGCCTCCGTGTAAGTATGGATGTTCTTCGTCCCTTCTGTACGGCACGAGCGCTCGTGTTGCGTAAGACACTATAGTTTTCTGCGCCACCTCTTCTACTATTTCATCATATCAACCCTCGAAGATATTTATTTGTGCGTGCACTTGATATACCGTTCTCTGAACCGTGTGGAGTCACTCGAGGGCCGTCAAGGCGGAGGGTGGTTGCCATATTACTGCTCTTTGTTGTTCAAAATTTAGTGTCGAAGAAGGTACGTTCTAGTTGTTGGGCGTTAAGAAAAGTTTTGGTACAGCTGTCTATAAATTTATTGGCTTGAAGACAGCAATGGTTTTCAGCTGGTATCCATCTCATAGCTCAGTAGGCTGAGCTGCTCAAAGATTATGTAGGTAGACAGTTCGTGTAACCTATACTACACAAAGGAATTGCGGTCTGTGCTTTTGTGCAGCTTGCCCACGATCTCGCCCATATTTAGCTTCTGTTATCTATGAATATATAGCTGCAATAGCTACTACTGAGCTTTTAAAATGTCCAAAAGCGAAGTCACCAGCTCGACTGGTTTTGCTAAAGGTATTCCCCTCTCTTCCTCGTGCAGCGAGCAGACATGCTAACCCCAGCATCACTCTCTCCTCTAAACCCTCTCCATACCCTCACTTCGCAAACCCCTTCGGCCCCGCCCATTCCCCCTTAACATGATACCTGCCATACACCCAGGGAAAAAACTCCTTCTTCAACCAATAAAACGCCTTCCGGGGCACCCCCTGATCAACTCCCAACACCTTCCCAAACGTCTCCTTCGGCACACCCCCGTACTTGAATTCCGCAAGCAGCACCTCCTTCTGCCCTGTGAGTAGCGGGCATGACGTGTAACCATCATACTCGGCTTCTAGCTGCTTCCCTTGCATGTGGCTGAGCAGGTTAGATACGAGGACGGGTGCTTCGGCGGTGATGGCTGCGACGGTTTTGCTAGTGGGGAGCGAGGAGGCGTCGCCGATGGACCACACATTTGGGTATTTGGTGTGTTGCGTTGTGCTGTCTGAGACGGCGACGTAGCCGGCGTCGTTGGCTAGCGGGCTGTTTTTAACAAAGGGCCAGGGCACGTTTTTCGGGGCGACGTGCAGGAAGTCGAAGTGGCGTTTGATGGGATCTTGGTTGGGGACGTTGAAGGTGGCGGTGTTGCCGGAGATTGAGGTTAGGTCGTGTTGGAAGAGGCCTTGCACTCCGCGTTCTACGCGGAGTTTTTCGAGGGTTTGGCTGTACCTAGGGGGTTATGTTAGCATTAAAATGGCCATGAAAGGTCGAGGTTGGGGGCTTTCTCGGAACGTACTTGTCTACACCAAACATCTTCGGCAAGCCAGTTGCGAACGCAATTTTGATTGGTGATTCGCTGGAAGATGTATGGTTGTATAAACCAGCATACTTCCAGTAGTCTAATGCAAGCCACATGATCTTTTGTGGTGCGCCCGCACACTTGACTACACCGGCTGGCTGGGTAAACACCGCATCACCCTTTTTGAACTTCTGGATATTGCTATACGCCTTGTCACAGTACGCATAGTCGTAGATGGTAGAAACCATTGATTCCTTCTCTTCCAGCGCTTCTTTCAAACCGGGGACGGCTCCATAATCCAGCGTGATTCCAGGTACGACGACAAGTTGCTCATACCCGATCTTCTCTCCAGCACCAGTAGTAATGTAGTTTTGATCTGGGTTAAGGCTTCCTACGGCTGTATTGTAGAACTTGAATTTGGGGTTGATCAAGTCTTTTAGTGGGCGTCGAAGCTCTTCCTTCTTTTTCAGACCACCGCCAACAAGGGTCCAGCCGGGTTGGTAGTGGTGCCATTCCGCGGGATCAACAATGGCAATATCGTCTTGGGCAAAATTCCCTTTGCGAAGCAATTGGTGGGAGAGAGCGATACCAGCTGAACCACCGCCAATCACAACAATTTTGTGATTACGAGTAGCCGTCTGCACTGGTGAGACTGTTGCAAGATTCCGAATGAAAGATGGTGCCACATGGCTGGTCTTGACAAGAGAGCGTGGTGCCGCTGATTTGGAAATACGAGCGCAGAACATGGTTGGCGTTTACTCCAATTCCTCTCCCTTGTGGGTCTTTCGGCTTGGTTAGAAAGAAAAAAGATCGTAATGTCAGACGGGGGGTTGAGGTACAGATCAAGTGGTCCCATTCAGGTGGACTGATTACAGACTTTGATGTGGGTCACACATTGAGGCTAGGGAGGTGGCCAATAAGGAGAGCCACTAGCGGATCACGACATCGGTCCTAAAACATCAGCTTACACAGCACAGAGTACGTAAGGAGATATAGCAATCAATGGAGTCACAAATGAGTAGAGAGAGTTATTTTATCTTGATCGAAAAATACAGGCAATGTCAAAAGTCTGAAATGAATCTAATTTGCACAGCAAATTTTTACATGCCTATCATACTTGATCGTAGAATCTTCGTTAGAATAACTACCTACATGGAGGAAGAAGCATAACAAATCATTTCCGCTCATTAGCATAGTATTAGTTGATAGATCGTTTCGCACTGAAACTTCCAGTTTTTTCCTTTTTCCAAGTCGTTGTACCTCGCCGCTCATCTACTCTCAGATGGAAAAATTTGTCATGCCAGACGGGGTGTCCCACAACGCATCCCAGGAGAAATCGAATGCGTTGGGATCTAAGATGTCCGACAGCAGGAAAGAAGCGTCATCAAAGTTAGGCATCGTATGCATTTCAGTCCCATTGCCATTTGAGATGACGCTTGTAGGCTCTGTTTCCGATGGTTGTGGTACTTCTCTTGCATTTAGTGAGGCAATCTTTGATACTGGATCGGCGCACCGTTCCAGACAGTAATTTGCAATGTCCCACTCAAAGTTGTCCCGAGCATGCTGGATGTGCGCAATGACGCGCTCAAGGCGTGTGACAGACGTATTTCGTATTTCGGAATCCTGCGTCTCGACGGTGCAGCGAAGTGATACCGTGATGGCATGCACCAAGAGGTGAGTTGCGTATGGCAGCCAAAAGTCCAAAAACTGGGCTTCGCCCATAGCAAGTATGAAGTCGAGAACAGCCGAAGATGCGATACGTAATTGGTCCATGCGATTTCGGCCAATGCTGCCATCACCATCGAGAACTGCTGCGCGGAAGATTACACGGGCAAGAACAAGTCTGATTGAGAGAAATGAGAGCCAAAGCATAGCAGTTCCTGGGCGATTTGGTAGAGGAAGCCATTCGGGAAGCTGTGATTCCAAGTTGTTCAATTCTAGTTTGAAGCGATCGATTTCCCGGGAAAGCTGTAGTCGGTCTGGGTTGATCTGATAGACAAAAGGCAAGATTTCCGCGAGTAATTCGGTTAGGCCACATAAATATATGAAACAAGTAGTAGCTTGCTTCTGCTGTGGGCTGGCCCTATTTCCGATGAGTGATGTGACGGTTGGCCGCGGAACGTCGTAGTAGCCTTTCGAAACATAAGGGGGCGCGCCATATGCTACACTAGACCATTGGTCGGTGATGAGAACGCACCACCAGAGCCGTATTCGGAGCGACTTTTCGTTTTCTGTAATTGACCATTTTGAGGGATCTCTATGAAGGCCGAAAGTTTGTGCCAAGGATACAGTCCGTCCACAGAGAGTGATGTTGCCGATAATGGAAACCGAAGGACGGCCGACTTGATCGAGCACTGCGGCCTGTATGGTTGACATTCCCGGGCTAAGGAAATCTTCCAGAGTCGCTGAAATGGCCTTGTTCCAAACGTAATATGAATTTGGCTTAGGATGCATCTTGAGTGTATCTGATTTGGCCCAATGCGCCGATGCAAGTGCATAGATGACACACATCAGGTTGTTTGGCACTTTGGCGTATTGGTCCGTTCGTAGCGTTTCACACATCTCGTCATCTAGAATGGGGAGATGAAAGTGGATCTCGCTGAAGTAGAGTTCGACGACTTCCCGCCTAAAGGGTCCCATGATCTGTTCTACAATTTCCACTTGCTCTCTTCCACAGCCGCTGTTGGGCGGTAGACCGGTTCGAAACCTCGGCACCGTAAGATACACGACCGGATCTTTAGCATCATGCAACAAGGTCTGGTAGTTGGAGTGCTCGGTCTCACCGCCAGCTTTTCGGTGTTGCGAAATGTGACGGTTGAAGATATCAATGTCCTCCGCAAAATGTGGCGCAAGCATGATGGATGCCGAGGGATTGTTAACATTCTTATGTAAGATTGGGGCCGAGCGAGGCCTAGATGGCCCTTCCTCCGGTTCGCTGTGCCGGCGTCGCTTCGAAGGCCTTTTATCTGAGCCTTCTTCGGTAGGAGAACTCGTGCTGGAGCCCTCGACATATTGACACTTAAGTCGTCTTTCTCGACACGACAGACATGGTTCTCCAGGGATATCGATATGACAACGGATTTTTCGTGAACGACATCTTGTACATGCTGGTACTTTATGCGAACGGTATGGCCTGTTTTGAATAGGAGTCGTGCGGGCCATGTGTTCGAGACGCGACGCCTTTCCTGCAATTAAACTCGGAATCCTGATCCTCTAATAGATGCCAGCGCGTGGTGTAACAGTGCGAGTCGTCCCGGCGACCTGGCAGGGTAAGTTTCGCGATCCCAGGGAAAGCTTTGGGATGTTGCTATGGCGTGCGATTGCTGGATTTTCCTGCTTCCATGTGAATTCAAGATCTCGGGATGTTGGGATGTGAAGAAGATGCGGATTGGCAACCAGGCGCTAGTAGGTAGCTCGCCCCACTTATCCTGTGCCCAAGCTCTCAAGATTTTCCCCACCAACTATCAGTCAGCCTCTAGCACCTCGCATACGTACACCGCTCGAACGCTCCACCAAACCATCTTGTGCGACCCGTACAGAAAATGTTTTTGAGATGACGGCCCCGCTTTCTTGAACCATGGGGTTAATGTCTTTCATACAGGGTCTTTCACTTGACCGTCATCAAAGGGTCCGTTACTTTGAGCACCTGCCGCTTCACGTTTACTACAAGGAACTCCCGTATCAAACACCCGGACTGCAAATGACACATTTTTTTGGTCTGGTGAGCGTTATCAATTTGCGAAGTATCAACCTAGCCTGCGGACCTTCTTCCGCATTAACACAATGTCTGAAAATCTGGCAAGCAACGGCCATGTTGAGGCTTAGTGCATTTTACGTGAACTGCTCACGTGGTTTGGAACAGTCGAGGGTTGTGCTGAAGATATGTCTGGGACCAACCATATATTCAAACGATTGCAAGCAGACCCGCAGATATCTTGGGAATTGAGCGCGTGAGTCTCAAGAATGTCACGGGCAAAAAATTATGTTCATTTTGCCCTAGAGGTCCATGGTGGTGGTTTGTGGGGAGAACCAGTTTCGTGTAGCAAAAAGAGTGCCTTCCGCCAGAATTGAACTGACGACCTCGTCATTACTAGTGACGCGCTCTACCACTGAGCTAGGAAGGCTGGAGGTGTTTTTGATGACTAATCTTCAAAACAAAATGATTATAAAGAGGGCTTTTCCAGTCACAAAAGCTACGCTATGCGTGGCGCCGGATGTTCTCGGCCCCAAAGCATTGGCTGTTTTCTATCTTCGCCCCCAAGCGCCACTGGGTCTGGCTAAAGTAGCGTGGGCCTCTGTAGGTATATTACTTCAGAAGCTAGCATGGAACACCAAGTTATAGCCAGAAGCGCGCTCTTCTCAGCCTCGTGCTCGGAATAACCCACTGAGAGCACTGTTGACGTATGTTTTGTTTGTTTGTTGTGGACATGGGTGTTGCTCGTGGTGGCTCCAACGGCCACTAGGCATCCTTGCTATATGTGATTGCTTCTGATACCCCGCGTGCGCTCATCGAGCAGTGTGATGTGGGCAATACCCTGTACATTTGTACCTGGGTCAATACTTGGGTAGAGCAGAGCACGCGAGCGCAGCCACTGTCGCAAGCATACAGCCCGGCATTAGCCTCGGGTGTGGCATTGCGGCGCTGGCATGCCGCTTTGATGACGAGCGAAATTACGACGTGCCGGAGCCCGGCCCAAGAAAGCAGCCAGTATGTGCCATGGAGCCGCACGGTAATTACGAGCTGGCAGGTCCTGGATTCCTCGTACCGCGTGGCTCCGCAAGCACGCCATGCCGCCGGCGGGTATTGAGAGAGGGAGAAGGCGCAGCATGCCACAGCCACGTCATAGTAGGATAAAGAATGGGGTCAGCGCGAGACCATGGAGCGAACTTTGTTGCTGTGCGTGGCTATTTGCTGATAGTCGATGGGTGATAAGGGGTGTAGGGCGGCCCATCTGCAGACCAGGGCGGGCGACGAGCGTCAAGATGGGCTGGAAATTAGATGGGGTGGCCAATCAGGGCGCCCGCGTACCTGGCGCTAGACGCAGGCTAACGCCTGTCTAGGAAAGATGAACAGGCCGCACGGGCCAGCGTCCACGGTTCGGCCTGGCAAGGCACCCCCCGGCGTTTCGAGCGTGGCTGCATGGTCGCTCTTGCCCTGTGTGTGTGCCAGTGTGTGTCTCTGCCGCGCTGCTACTACTTTCTTTCCTTCTTCGCCGGCCCCTTCGCTCGCTCACCCTCACGCCGCCTCTTAATCCCCCTTGACGACATCACGTACTCCTGCGGCCGGGTTGTCGTCTTGTCCTTCGTTCCCAGCGCCGCCCGCTGCCTTTCGCTCTTTTACACACGCCTACAACTTACCCTCTTTTCTGTATAGTGCCTAGTCGACCTAAACATCAACACCATCACGGTCTTTACCCCACGCCACGCCGTACCTAGTCCGCCTTCACTGCTTGCAAACACCACGCCGCACATTCAATCCAAGAGCCGGTTCCCGTGAAGCGATATTTGGACCTAGTCCCATAAACCCCTAATCGCCTGTCCGCCATGATCCACGACATGGCCTACCAGCATGCCCACGCGCATCTCATGCGCCGACAACCTCAAGGACCCGTCGAGATTGTCACCGAGATTGTAATTGCCACCGACGGAGGCGACGACGCCCCTGCGCCCACCCAGAAGCCAGTTGTCCTCCCTCCACCTGCCACCCGTGCTCGCGAAAGTACTACCGCTACCCAGAACGATGACGAGCCCCAGGAGACAGCTAGGCCCACAAGAAGGCCATCTTCTACCCAGGACTCGGACGACAATGACCAGCCTGCACGCCAAACCAGCCAGCCATCCCGCCAGACCAACCAGCCATCGAGCTCGACCAAGACAGCGTCCACCCTAATGCTCGCGACAAAGTCTCCCGAACCAAGCCCGGCTTCATCTGCTGCAGGCCTCATCTCTGCCACTGCCGCCATTTCTGCCACTGCTTCCTCCACTGCTGCCCCCGGCTCCGACGGTGGCATGTCTACTGGTGCAATGGCTGGTCTCGCCCTCGGTATCCTTGTCGTCATCTGCGCCATCCTGACTGGAATTCTCCTTTTGTACCGCCGTAAGAAGAAGCAGATGGCTGCTGCTGCTGCCGCCGCCGCCGCGGAGAATGAGAAGACGGAGATGCGAAGCGCGCCTCCTCCTCCACCGCCTCAGGTCGTGGCCGCTGCACCCCCAGCTGTTAGCATTCGTTCTGCCCACAGCGCTGAGACCGCACCGCGTTTGAGCCTTCGCCCTGTTACTCAATTCGACCCCAGCTTCGAGCAGCGCAAGAGTGCAGCAAACTTGCTAAACACTGTCGCTGCTGGTGGTGCTGCTGGAGCCGGTGGAGCCGCGAGCCTCTCACCTTCGGCAGCTGCTGAGCGCCCAACGAGTGCTTGGGAGCGCCCTGGAGCATCCAACGCTCCCGCTGCTAACCCTTTCAAAGATCCTGATACGCCTTCCAACCCCTTCGGAAACAAGGCTGCTGTCGATACTCAGCAAGCCTCCATTCCGGATTCGCCCCCTAATGCCTCCCCGCTGAACTCTGCCATGCACTCGTCAAGACCCAGCGCCAGTTTTGCTGATCCCGCTGCAGCGATCGCTGCCGCTGATGCTGCCCCTGTCGCTGTTGCCGTGACTGCAGCCAAGTCAATTCCTCCTCCCACCTCTCAAGCCCCTACGGCCGAGCTCCCTGTCCCTCCGAAAGCCAGTGCCAACTCTGCAAACGCTCCGCTCAGTCCCCCAGCTACCGAAAGTCTCCCCGCATCTCCTGGTCCCGCGCCCACTAGTCCCCCTCCTATCGCTGGCGCCGCTGTTGGTAGCGTCCCTCAGAGCCCGGCCCTCGCTCCTGGTCCCAACAACGTCCATCGTGTCCAACTTGACTTTAAGCCCTCTATGCAAGATGAACTTGAACTTCGCGCCGGCCAACTTGTTCGCATGCTTCATGAGTACGATGATGGATGGGTAAGCAATCATTTTTACTTTGTCAGAACCAACCCACTAATCATTTTCAGGCTCTCTGTATCCGTATGGACCGCTCTCAGCAAGGTGTCGTTCCCCGTACATGTCTGTCCAAGCACCCTGTCAAGCCCCGTCAAGGCCCTCCCCCAGGTAACATGCGCGGCCCTCCTGTCCGCCCACCCATGGGTCCAGCTGGTGGACCTCAACCACGTCCTCTTTCGCCCGCTATGAACTCCCAAAGTCCTCGTCCTATGAGCCCCGGCCCTCGTCAAATGCAGCCTAACGGTAACGCTCCTCCACAAGGACCCCCTCGTGGTCGCGCCAACAGCAATGCTCCTCAGCAAGGTCCTCCTCGTGGCCGTGCCAACAGCAACGCACCTTTTGCTGGCCCGCAACGCTCCATGTCGCCCGGTCCTTACGGTGGCGGACCCCAGATGGCACCTCCACCTCAAATCGGTGGTCGTCAACGATCCAACTCGGCAGGTGGGGCTGGTAACCCACGACGTGGCCCAGCTCCTGGTCCTAGTCCTTTTAACCCTAATGCTCCCGCCCCTACCGGCCCTCTTCCTATTCCTGATCGGAAGCCGGTTCCTGGTATGGCGCTGTAAGCCGTTGAGCCGTCAAAGTCAGGTGTCATTTTTCATGAGGAACGTTTCAGCGGGCTCTTGTTTCGATTTTCTTTTGTTTCCTCGATCTGAGATTGTATGCCTCTAGATCTGTGGCCATGTGTTTTGCTTGCTTAGCTTCTCTTCTTCATGCCTGCTTTGTCTCATTGACTCCTCTCTTTCTCTTATAATCTCTCATTCTCTTGTATGAAAGTCTAGCGAGTTTTACGAGGGGGGGAATTGGGGCAATCAGCGGCTCCGTTTGCCTCTTTGCTTGCCATGTTTATACCCCCACCGAAGCCTCGTGTCAAACGCCTTGCTACGAGGTATGTAGTGAGGTCGGAAGCAGGCGAGGTCGAGTTTATTTTACAAAGAGGTCGAATAATGTCTTGAGGATATTTATAGTTTTTTTTGGTTAAACCTGTCCGCTGGGAAGGTGTGTCTCGGATAGGCTGGATAGTACATAAACCTTTTTTTTTCTTTGCCCCCCCGTCTCCAGCATTTTCAGCCACGGCGTCGGCAAAGTTCGCTGGTCCGATCACTAGTGCGTGTGCTGCTGGAGAGTCTGGATTAGAAACGAGGCATTCGAGAATGAAATGAAATAAATCACACATTATTCGCCTAGTAGACTTGAAAGCGCCCGCCTTCCCCCCCTCTTCCCCGAACGCAGCTTGTGTCACATAATTGAAGCAAACGCAATTGAAATCCTCCTCCCCCTCGTAATACCAAGCGAAAAAAAAAACCCCTCCATGCACTCACACTTGCCCAAAGCAGTGGGTTGGGGGTTAATCAAATCGTAACTCGACATACTATTTATCCCCGCCCCCCAATATTCCCACATTCCCGGATCATCATCATCTCTATCTCTCTCCTTGCCAATCCTACACTGCCAAGTAAGGTAATCACACTCTACCAATCATCTTGAAACACAGAACTCACCCCCATATTCATATCGGGGCGGGTGACCCAGGTGAGATGTTCCCCGGACCGGACCGAAGCTATCTGACGCCCACTCCAAGGTTGGCCAGGGGGGGGGGCGCTGCAAATTAGGCTTTGTGGCTAAAATAGGGTTTTTTTTGGTTGCTATGGCAGGGTCCGCGGGGTGACGGGTATAAAGTGTTGGGGATATGATATGATGGAGGTGTTGAGGTAAGGACAAAGGGGGGGGGGGGGGGGGGGGATGATTGAGATTCTGGTTGAATGTAACAAAAAAAGAAGATGGAAAGTAATGTATAGAAATATTGTACTGTTTAATAGACTAGACCTACACTACAATTCTTGGAAGAATACAGACTCGACAATGTTCACACCTTTTTTTTTCCTTCTTTACACCACCCTTTCTTTCCCCCGAACCACCTGAACTGTTGCCCTTATACTTCCCCCCTCCTCCCCCTCTACCCACTCTCACATCACGGCCTCAACTCCCTCTCATCCAGTCTCGTCACCACCCCGGCCTCCACATCCGCTCTAACCGCCTGCTCGCTCTTCTCCTCCACCATAACACCGCCATCACTGCTCGCCGCACTCTCCCTACTCTTCGACCTACTTCCTAAAACAGCCGACGGACTCAGGCTGCGCAGTCGCTCAATTGGAACTCTACCCTGCAGACGACTCGCGGCGGTGGGATCGAGTTCTGCCAGCGCAACGGGTGTGGCTATGCTGAGGAGCTCGCCTATAGCTCCCAAGTCCTTGTCAAGCGGGTAGGAAGACATTGTGTCTGAAGACGGTGGGATGTTCGGTTGCGCGGTATTCGGGGCGCTGGTCAGTTGTGAATGCTGCGGGAGAGGCATAATGGATAGTTCATCTAGCCAGCGGCGTGTAAGCCAGCGTTTCGTGCGCGACCAAGTTCCGAATTCCTCGCTGGCTGGATCGTAATCTTTGCCTAGCTTTGTCTTGTCTTTGCTGAACCAGCGGGTGATGAGGCGCCATTTTACGCTGCCCCACCAGCCCACGGGCACAACGTCGTCGCGTGGGCCGCGGCGGGTCCAGAGGTTAGAGTGGTCGGTGGCGAGTTCGTGGTAGAGGGCTTCATAGACACCGCGGCGAATAGGATTTTGGCGCTGGCTGGCGAGGCTGTGCTTAACGCCGTACCAGAGGATGAGGACGGTGAGGAGGACGGGGAAGGAGACGATGAACCACCATTTTATGTCGGGCATGGATTCGAAGGTTGAGACGTTCATACCGAAAAAGCCGACTGTGAAAGTGAGAGGGAGGAATCTGTGAGATGGTTGGTATGGTGAACTCAGCGAAGCATGGAGAGGGTGTAAGAAGACTTACATGAATGTGATCCAGCTCAGGCGCCACATGCTGAGCCCTAGTTGGAGGGAGTGCCGAGCATCTCTGATCCCGACGCTCTTGTACATCAAATCCGACAAAGATGACGTTGGTAGTATGATATCTCTTTCCCATCGCCCAGTCAACTTTTCGATATCCTCTGGCATGAGGCCTAGCCAGGCCTGGCCAAGTAATTCTTTGGGGTTGGTGCCAGCAAGGTCATGCAAGTGACTGACCATTTCCTTGACGATGTCGAGATGGATGTATATCAGACGCTCGACTTTGAGCCACTGCGCACTGTTTTTCCAGAGCTCAGGGGCTCGCGACTCGTCCGCGGGATTCTCGTAGACTAGAAACAAAACTTATTAGTAAAGCCGACTACAAGATCACGAACCCGCCTCCAAAAGATGAAACTTACTCTTGTCTTCCAGAATCCCTACGTGCGTTTCGCACAAGGCCATAAACTTTTGCCAATTGTACGACAACGCCTTGAAGATATCCTGCAGTATGAAATCCATACACTCGGCCGTCAAATTCTCCTCATTATCCGTAGGCAGATAGAAAGACAGACGCCTCCATCTCGACTCAATCTCCTGTCTTGCACCGACAAGAGTATCCTTGACGGAGCCAGTGACCGAGTTCTCAAACAGGATGATCGTATTTCCATTGTCCAGGGATCTGAGTTTGGGAATGTACTTATCCGGGTGTTCGTTGGCATCAACGTTGCCATAGCTTTTCTTCAGCCGCATGTACTCATCCCATGCCTCTTCATCATATGGATTCGGTATGTCGGGGTCGACAGCTTGTCCAGGCGTGCCGTCACTCAATTGCACATAGACACTCAGCCGCTGCACATAAACGTCGAAGCCGTATCTTGGCTGGTCCTCCTCATCATAGTGATTGAGCTCCATGATAGACTTGTTGCTGCCAGGGAAAGGCAGACGTGTATACCTATCGTATGGCTTCAGATAATCAGCGCCAAACGCAGCACGTGATATGCCTCTCCATGGGTCACGTGAGGTGCGAAAAGTCCGGCCATTGAGCACAGGTTTACCACCACGCTGCTGTGGTTTCTCGTAACGCACCCAGCGCCCAAAGCTTGTGCCTACAAGGTCATCGTTGGCGTCGATGTTGAACTTGCGGAGAAGGAAACGCGTCGCCCAGCTGGCGTTTTGAACGTGGATGACGCGTAGAGCTGCCTGGCCGGCAAGATCCTCCTTACGGTAGAAGCGGCGTAGGCTATCAATATCGCAGAATTCCTGAGCTACGATTTTCCTTCTGCCATCTGAATGTACTTTGGCAACGTAATCTATGAGCAGTACGCGGCCTTGCTGCCAACTATCCTTGGTCCACGGCTGGCGCCATTCGAGGTTGGGACTGTGCTTACGGCGGTGGCCAAAGGTGGCTCTCCGGTTTCCCTGTGGCTGTGCTTGAGAATCTCCGAAGTTGACAGGTTCGCGCGCAGACGTATAAGCTCGTGACGCTGTTTTAACAGTCAGCAATCAGTCTGAGCTGCGATTCGCGCCTTTCCTTAGTACAACACCTAAGCCGAAAAGCATGGTGATGTGACCAAGGACCAATAAATCTTCGAGCAGATTTGCAAAGACACCGGAAGTTCTCTATGCTCCCTTCTTATCTTATTGGAACAACTTACAATCCATATCGTCGAGCTCGGGACTCGGTAGCGGTTCTTCGTCTGTCGATGTATTATCCTGCACAGTGATGCGCGAGGGCAAAGGCGGGGAGGGTGGTTTAGAGCCCGGGGCTCTCGACGCGGACATACTTTACACTGCCAGAAGCTTCGTGCGGTCACTTGAGGTTGCAGCGGCTTGGCTTATTTGGACCTCATTCAAGGATCCCTAGCGAAATGTGGATTGTACAACGATGCAGTGCAGTGGGAGGACAGCATCAAAGGTGGCATGGAGCAGCTTCTGTAACGGAACAGTACGGTGGCCGTGTCGCAGACATCGCAGGAGGCACCTGTCAGTCGCCATGGTGTGCGCGCATGACTGTTATGTTGTGTGGAAGTTGTGGCTGGCACCTTCGCAGGCAGTAAGGCTGACCAGCAGCGGTGTCCACTCTGCAGCCGCATGTGAGCCTTGCTGGCCCCACTACTAGGCGTCCAGTCCAATATGCGGTTGGCCTGAATCACGAGATTGAAGCTATTGGGCAACATCATGTGTCGTTTGTCACCGATGTCATCAAAATGCAGGCTTATAATAGAGTATGCATGTAGCATCAAAGTGATAATTATATAATATTGAATATCAGACGACGGTATGTGCTTCTGGTCTGTACATGTGTTTGTGATATCAAACGCCTTCCTGTACATTGCCATTACTGTACTGAGTACTGAACGCTCCAAATTACAATGATATCTTCCCCACGCGTGAGCTATTAGATCTAACGAGTAGAAAGTGCTGATTCGGTGGTGGTCCCAAAGGGCCGAGTGAAGGTATAAAAACAACAGGTGGGTAGTATAGAGTCATGACATCGTGTCGGGTTGATGCAGCGCCAACAGTGCGCAGAATGGGTATTAGCAAAGAGACAAGGTAAAAAAAAGCAAGGTCGGGAACTAAGGGTTCGATCCACTCAAAGGCGGATGACAAGAGAATGACAAGCGAATGCATAAGAGCAGAATCTCAGTGGGTATAATAATCATTTGCACTGGCGACTGCGCTCATGTATCTCTTCGTCACTGAGCGCAGCCAACCAAAGACATTTGCTGAGAATGTGGGGTTCGGCCTTGAACGTATATTTGGAGCTGGCCTCGAGCAGACGCAGGAGGTTCTTGACAATAGTGGCGGCCGTGTGGTGGCGGTCAAAGTTGACGAGGCGTTCGCCGTCGACTGGCGGTGCATCAATGAATGCAGGCTTTTGCGCGTTGTAGATGAGGTCACGGGTGTAAACGCCTGTTGGTGGTTAGTCTTGATACGATTGATAACATAACAGCACTGACCAATGAATGGAATGCAGCCGTCCTCGACAGAGGCTGTTTCCATCTCGAGTCGTAGGTTATGGAAGTTCTTCATGGGCTGGACTACAGCTTCCAGCTCAGTCATAACCAGCATCTCAGCCGCAGGGACCAGAGCCCAGGTCTTTTTGAGACTCGAAATGTCGTTGGATATCAAGGCAATCGCAATCTGATACATCGTGGCGTAATTGCGATATCGTCGGGCGTGATTGGCGATGTGAATGAACTTGGTGATACATTGGGCACGTTCGTAGATGTTTTCCGTAAGCAGGCACTCGGATACAATCCACTTGACGACAAGATTGAAGCGTGCAATGACGACATCAACACCCCTAGCTTCCTCAGTTCGTAGGTATTGCACCCAGTCACGGATCTGTGGCGAAGATTGCTTCCAACGCAGTTCGATGAGCTCTTTCCAGTCAATCTCGTCCAATGCATCCTTTTCGACAATAGTGAATTGCTGCGCGAGAAGGTCCGAGTCGTATGCCATGACAAAAGGTAAATGAGTGGTTGGTTGCGGAGGGTCGGCAGGGACGGTTTGTGGCTCATCCGGAGAACTGGCTGGTCGCTCCGGCTGTGGGTTCCCTTGTTGGTTGGAAAGTGAGACTGTGGGTGTAAGACCAGGCGTCGGGAGACCTTCATCAAAGACTGTAGAATTGGGCAAAGAATCGTGTAGCTGAGGGGCCGTGGGAGGAGGCGTAGGCGGATGACGCATGGGGTGGCTTGGTAAGTTGCCTGGCATGCCCTCAGGAGTTTCTTGTTGACCATCCAGGAAATGTGCAGCAGATGTGGAGAAACCATCACTGAGATCTTCATCGTCGTTCATCAGGAAAGATTCGCGGACATAGGAATGTGCAGGCAGGGTTTCACCAGCGGGTATCCGCCTCATGCTGTCTGTCTCCTCAATGTATTCAGTAGATGAATTCATTGACGAAGACGTACCAGGTGGTCGGGCAGCTTGCAATGGAAAAGCGCCAACTTGCAGAGGCGAAGGTTTAGCTGAAGATGCGATGAAATCTAGCGTTTGCCCTCGTTGTAGACTCCCCATCCCACTAAGATGTCGGTCGAGAAGGGGTATGGAAGAGTACGAGTCGGTCGATTCACCAACGGACGTGACTGGTGGCACACGACGATTAAAGTTCTCGGCCGACAGCCGGTACATGCCTTGACCGTCAGTTTCAGGAGGAGCCAGCGGGCGATGGAAGACGTCATCAGTTGCAGGACGATTGTCGTGCTCGGAAGCATCAAGACGAGAACTCTGGCCGAAGCTCTGCGTTGCACGGTGATATTGTCCGAAATCAATCGTAGTTCTTTGCGAGGGTATACTTGGCGACTTCTTCTCGTAACGTCCCTCCAACTTCATTAACGCTGACTCGACTCCACCTTCGTCGTCGGTATCATCGGGCAAGGCAGCAAGTTTTGCTACTTCGGCCTCGAAGGACGGCCTGAGGTTGGGTTGGGATGAGTGCGTATCCACCAAGGAGATTGGCTTTCTTGGAGTTTCCGCTTCGGGCGGTCCCTGAACCTCATGAGACAAGTCAGGGTTTGAATCGATAAAACGGTCAGCGCGTAGGATGACAGAATTAGTGATGGAGTGGGTGTGGTTTGATACGGAACCGGTAGAGTACGGTCGCTGTACCTGTTCGAGATCATGCACATTGTCTGCAGCACGGAGGTCGCCACCTGGTCGTCGGCGAAGCTGTCGTGTTGGTCCGGCTGCTTCGACTGTCGGCTGTCGGTCAAGAAAGAAGGGATCGTTATCAGATGACATGGTCTGGAATGTAGCCACACTTGCGGGACCTCGTCGTCTACTCAGCACGCTGTTGTAAGAGGCATGGCGCCGAAGAGAGCCTGCATGTGCTAACGAATTCTTGACTGAGCCCTTGCGCCGAAAAGAATGCATCCCTTCTGGACCTGCGGACATGGACCGTCTCTCCGTTGCATTGGACTGCCTAGTAGGAGTACGTGAGCGACGGTACTCTTCTGTGGCAGCGTGGGGTTCTGGGTCATCATAGAGATGAGAGCGTTGTATCGAGTTGGCGTCATCAGCTTGGGATGCGTTGTTTGATACGCCTCGTTGGTGATTGTCCAACTTTGCCGCTACCTTGTCGAGTTCAGTAGGCAAAGGGCTTGTAGTGGGCAGTGGTGGCGCCCCGGTATCATCAATGATGACAATCGATTTGCTGCCGCTGGTGATGTTGCTGTGCACACGAGGGTCCGGTTTACGCCGTGGTTGCTGATGGTCGTTCTGGGTTGGAGTTTCACGTCCATCAAACTCGAATTCGAAACCGTTGAGACTAGGAGCGTCGTCATCATTAAGTTCCTGCCCCTCGCTTTGCAGTTGCTCTTCTACCGCTCTTCGGAAACTTTCGGCTACTGTAGCTGCTAGAACATCGACACGCATCTGAGACCGCGGCCGAGTGGCACGTCGTTTCTGTACTCCTCCTGACACCGAGATGGCTGGGGCGGCACCTGGGTTCGAGGATCGCCCATAAGGTGGCTGTCGCTGCTGCAAAGATCCGCTCAAATGGGAACCTACGCTCCCTTGCTGACGGGTGCTTAAAGCACGTCTTACACTGCCTAGAATTTTCTTCATGCCCGGTGAGTTGGCTTGTCCCGGTCTTTGGAGTTCGCTTACTTCGAGGTCTTCGGACTCGTGGAAATGTCGAGATGGCGCGGTTCGTAGAGTTTTGACTTGGAAGTACGGGGTGGTTGGCTGGATGAGCCCGCCGCGCACAAGAGTGCCGGGCATGTTTGCTACAGCAGAAATGGTGTAGTCAGCCGGTGCATTCTTGGGTATGGACAACGGGGCTCTGCTGTCTCTGAGGGCGTCAGAGAAACTGCCGCTACGCTTGTGGGCTCGAGCTGGACGTTGGCTGTTCTTCATAGACACTGGTTGTTGCGGGCCGCCTGCTAGACGAGCCGTGGCAGTAGAAGCAGGATTGACTGCGGGTACAGGGTGTGGATACAGAGGCAGCTCGACGTTCTGGTCGTGTTTGTTTACCCCCCGCTTTGGGATTGAGCAGGATAAAACGTGCATGCTCCGCTCACTTGCGGGGGATAATGGTACCTGAGCACTTTCATTATCCTGTGACGGTAGAAAGGGAGTGCTCATTGAGTTTTGAGGTGTATGGCGAGATCTTTGGGCCCAGTCCATGTACCGACTAGCAAAATGATCGCTTGGGTTTGATCCAACGGTCTCCTTGGTGTCGCGTACAGTAGCCCGCGGAGGTGTACTGGGCATAGGCTGAACGGCAGGAGGTTCTTCAAACAACATTTGCGATCCCTCATCCGTACCTCCTGGAAGTAATGGATCGTCTGCATAATTGCGGCCCACGGGGTCATTGGTTTCCCAGTATAATGCACAAGTACGTCTCCAGCACTTCTTCAGCTCGCCCACAATGTTGATATCTCCTCCGCCTCCGTCTTTACGAGCACGCAGATCACTGTACAGACTGTTGACCAGGTCGCAGAAAATGACTCGTAGGCGGTAGAGTGGCATGAAGTCATCGACAAAGTAATTGAGGATCCAGTGACGAAGGGCTACGAATGTGCGCACACGGACAATGCGACCAAAGTCATCCTGGCGGTCGACAGCCCATCGCAACCGGGCAATGAGATATGCGACTAGATCGCGGGAGCACAGGAAGGCACGGAATGTGAGAAAGAAATCGGACAGCAGTTCGTAATCGAGGAAACTTGGCGAGGTGATGTGAGCGACTAGGCGGGAAGGCGTAGCTGCCAGGATGTCACCCTTGGCATTGAAGCGTACCACAGCCCTGTCGTCGGGGTTCAGGGTAAGGGCGTCGTAAAGGCGGGGACCGATTGGAAAGTGCGAGACACGAGCAGATGATGGGCCTGAGAGGGGAATAGGCGGGCGGTCCATGGTAGCGCGAAATCGGTGGGGTACTGGCGAATAGGCATCTGAACGAGTACGCGACGACAGGAAGGACTGTCTGGCGCTGTGCTGGGTGACGAGGAGGGAATTGGCAAAGTCCTCGGTGCCCGAGGTTCCTGTGTAGATTGAGCTGCGCAAGTCGACGGTCCCGCGTGTGCTGAAACGCGGAGTGCCCAAGCGGTAATGCGGAATGGGGACCTGCAGCATGGGGAAGGAAGAAGTGTCAGCCGTCTTGGGCCGAACATGCCCCGGGCGTTCGATGACGACCTTGAAGGTGCCTGGCTCGTTGGTGAGGGAAGCGGGGATATGGTCGTCGGCAATGGAGAAGGAGTGGGAGCGCGTGTGTGCGGAGTGGGGGTGGTAGTGGCTGTTGTTTTGGTGGCTGTGGTGGTAATGGTGGGAGTAGTGGGCAGCGACTTCGTCTTCGCTCAGGCCTGGTAGCGGTGGTGAGGGCTCCGACTGGGGAGATGAAGAGCCGCAGAGGCCATGGTCGAGGTCATCGCTCAGCGGGCGCAGCGTGTCGCGAGTGGCGCTGTCTGGGGGGGTCTGGGGCGGGAAGACGAAGGCATCTGGTTGCGGGCGGCCTCGCTGGTTGCCAGGGCGCGCCACGGGCCTGTGAATAGAGAGTCAGCGCCAGTGGTAGGAGTAGTAGGAGTAGTAGGAATTGTTGTTGTTGTTGTTGTTGTCGTCGTCGTCATGGCCAATGTTGTTGCTGTGATTAATATCATGTTCACCATGGACGGTGGTCTGTGTTGGTGGGTAGTGGGTGTATTACGGGCTGCGTACCTCAGGTAGATGACGCCGTTGTGCACATTGGCCACCGTGTAGGAGCGGCCAGCAGCGGTCGAGTTGCTGGTGGTGGTGTCAATGGTGGCATTGCTGGTGCCGCGCGCCCGTGTGCTGCTCTTGAGTTGTTCGCGCGAGTCGTCTGCGCGCCGTTTGGCATTTTCTGAGGCTGTTCCGGGGGCAGCAGCGGCGGCGGCGGGCGGCAGGACGTCGCGTTTCGCAGTGTGGACGGGCGAGCACGGTGCAGCGATGTCACTATTGTTCTGAGGCAGGGCGGGTAGGGCCATTGTCCTCCATAGTCGGCCTGGATGCGGCGCGGAGCATGTGCAGAACAGACAGGACGAGGTCAGGAGAGGGCGCTGAGCATGGCTGTCGGCGGCGGGTGAGGCACAGAGGGCAGAGGAGGAGTGAATTTGGCCGGACACGACGAGCAATACATGGACGAGCCAGGGCTCTCAGGGCTGCGCTGCCCATTGCCCGGCCAGACGCCATCACACCAAAGCGCCCATTCACCATGCAGCGCCCGCCCTCGCCCTCGAAACCACCCTGGCCCTGCCGTTCCTCGGATCACTCCGCTGCCCCCGCTGCCCATCTCTAGTAAGTATCTAGCACATTAGTGGTGTACGTACATATCTCGTCTGCGCTGCGCGTCCGTGTACATGCGCATCTACTTACTACGTCCGTACCGCTACCGTCCGTCTTCTGAGATGCGGACTGCGCACTATGCCACGGCTTCGCTCGCCATGTATACCGCCAGGCCCTGCGCATACCGCCCTTGGCCCGAAGCATACGACGCTGCATAGCGCCCCCCGGCGCCGCTTTGCTTTTGCGCCTGCTGCTGCTCTTCCCCCCGTCGGCCTCGCCAGTCAGGTCGCGGGCGCAGGCTAGCCACCTGCTGGTCGAGGCTACGGACTGGAGCGCTATTACGTCGGGAACCAAGTCGCTCGCCGGGTGGACTGGCAGGCTCATCCCAACCCCCGCCTTGCTTGGACACAACGGCCACCAGCACAGGGCAGCAATCAACTCTCCACGCCCACACCAGCGGCCGCAGAACCATCGGCGCCAACACCGGCCGGCGAGCATGCGCCGTGTCTGTATACACACTTGGCTGCAGTGCAGTGCAGTGCAGTGCTGGCATCCTCACACGCACACTCACGCCTCCACACCCCCGTTCTCACGTGCGGCGCCGCTCACATGGGCGATTGGCCGCCCCAGCATCTCGCCAAGCCCTGGATGCTAACAAGCTCGTTATCGCATTCCCTCTCTCTTTGCACACCAACCACGCCGGTTCATTTCCCCAAGCGCCATGCCTACTTACTTATCTGCCTGCCATGCTGAGACGTCGTGACGGCGGCCCCGCTATGCCTCCGCACAAGCAGGGCTGTCCTCGACTTGGACAAGAAAAAAAAACCGCTGCCGCAATCTCCTACATAGTAGACCAGTGAACCGCCCTAGTCGGCACTCCACTCCATCCATCCTGACTCGGCAGAAGCTGTCGACTGCCCTTGTTGCGTCACACTCACTCACCAATAACCCCCAAGGGTCGTACCCTGCACCTTCCTCATGCCTCAAAGGCTACTGCACGACATCAACCATGGTACGCTTGCTGTCAACACCGCCAGTCCTCAGCCAGTCAGGCCCTCGCATCAATACACACCCACATGCATCTTTACACATGTACATACTTGCCGGCACTCTTACTCCAGCTGCTAACCCCAACTGCCCCCCAACTACTTCCCAACTCGGGCCTGTCGCGACAAGTTCCCTTATCCTGACTGCGCATAAGTACCCAAGTACACTCGTAATGCTACAAATCATGCGCACACATACACACACCACGCTCAGCTCATACGCACGTACGCTGTGAGACAGACCATGTACTATCTATGGCAACCGCACTGTGCATTGGGGCTGTGGCCCACGTTGCGTCAGGTAGCCCAACTGGCCCGCCTTGGGCATAATCTGCAGAATTACTCGAGTTCGCTCCAAAAGGGTCCGGCCCGAATACAAGCCAAACAACCCCCTCGCCGAATCAAGTCAACATGATTCCCCCTCCGGAAACATGGACTTCTTGGCTACCGACGTCGGGGCGGATGACTATCCATTAGTAACTGACTACCCAGCAACTATCCGAACTCTACCATTCGAATTGGATAATACGACTACCTGCCATGAGACCCTGTTACACACAACGTCGCGGCAAAACGCATGTGCATAGCAAATTACACGGTGGACCAGATCGGCACTTTAAACTTTATCCCCCTTCCGTTTCTAGAAGGGATACGCACTCTCTGCCTCTTCCTCGCCCTCAACAACGACTCCGCGCTCTTTTTGCTCGGCATGCTTTCTGTCCAGGTACTCGAGCAGAACATCGCCATACCTCTCCTTGCCCTTGTACCGGCTGACATCGTCGCCCCAAGACCGGATAGCGCTAGCCAGTCGGCCGGGGACATATGGTTCTTCGGCAAGGCTTGTGATTGGACGCATATAAGTTCGTATAGTAAACACGACACCACCGGACCTGGGTAGTCTGTTCAAAGTTAGATGTGATGCCTTTAAACCTTGAGCCAATGTGTAAAATAGATCAAAGTGAAAGAATACAAATAAAAAATAAGAATAATAATCGCAACGTACCGTCTCAAACTTTGTCGTTCGCTCCGGAAATAATGGTGCTCAATCGCCTTGTTCTTCTCGGCCGTAAACCATCCTACCTCTCCCTCGGCAGTAGCATCTTCACTTCCTATACTCTCGCTCCACGCCAGCTTGTCATCCACCTGGATAAAGTAGTTGTTGCGCAGCATGGGGCTCTGAGGCTGAATCCGACGAAAAAAGTTGACCATGCCTTTTTCCAGCTTCTCCTTGAACCTAACAATGATGATGACGTTAGTAAAGTACCGTCCATATCCCTCCATCACCCCATCCCCTATCAAAAGAAGAAGAAGAGGAAGAAGAAGAAGAAACATACCCCGGCACATCCCCACTCGTATGAATCTCACTCAACCCCATCCCAAACTTATCCCCCAACCTCCAAAACCCCGGCAGCAAAATCGCCCCAGCAACAAGATAATACTGGCCGTCCTCCCTCTCCATCATAATCGCCAGATCATCCTGCACCATGCGTGCACAAAGCCTCATCGCATCCTCGCACTCGCCATTCCTCTGCATCCTCTGCACATCAAACACCTCGTGCGTGACGAGATTCCGCATCCCCGTCTGCGTCTTGGAGAAGAGAGTGGGATACCGCTGCGGCAGATACGCGACCAGTTCCTCGGCCAGCTCGCGCGCCGCATCTGCGGCTTCGGGCGCGGTGCGGATGCATTGGGCGCCGCGCGAGGCGATGCGAGACGCTTTGAGCGAGTGGTAGTCCAGGTAGTCGGAGTCGAGTTCGATCCACTCGTCCCAGGGCATGCTGCGGAGGCCCATGGTGATGTTGTATTTGGGGCCGTAGCGGAAGGGGCGGTAGGGAAGCGGTGGCGTACTTGTTAGGGACCAGTTTGGGTAGGGCGAGGCCGTCGGGCGGGTGAAGGGGTGGGGGTGCCATACTAGGTGGGTTAGACGATTGTATGTATGTATGTATGTATGTGGGAGAGGGTGGCTGAGGTGGGTTTACTTACCTCCGAATGGTCGGTCGGGCGCTCGGAATGGGGATCGCTTTTCTAGATTCGGGGTACTGGGTTCGTTGTTGTTGCTGTTGTTTGCTCGGTTCTTTCTTCTTGTGTTGCGCACGTGACGGGTGAATGCTAGGGTGAGCCAGATACACGTGACGAAGACGAGGCCAGTGTATAGGATTGCTTTTGGCGATAGTTTTGCAACATTGAATGTTTTGTACAACTCAGTCTTAGCTTTGGAGTACTGGTGTTGCGCTGTTCGAGCGACAAGTGCGGCATGCTCTCCAAGCCGAGTGCCTAGGCTAGACATGACGACAGTGCGAGAGTGAAACGACCAGTTGCAAAATGAATAGCTGACATCAGACGAAATATCAATTAATCTTCGAAATGAACAGAGGGCGAGCCAGTCCAAATAAGCAAAATAGAGAGACAGCACACTACAGATCACGGCGAAATCGTCATGCACGGCATGCTGTACAACTTCCTTTTTCTATTATTTACGTTCCGATTCGATACCAGTACATAACTATCAGGTCTGCTGAGATAAGACTTGTCACAATGTGGGGTTGCCCGCATCACTGTCGTCAGTACCCGTTTATCTACATGCTGGGGCGGGGAAAGCAATACCCTACTCGGTTTAGTGGGGTAGGCAGGCATGCACAGCGATAGCAACTCAAGATCTCTCGGGAGCAGGTGATAGACCTCTCAACATCCAATGCCTTGAGTGCATTCGAGTACTGCGCATATGGCTAGCAAGAGGTTCCATGGCGCGCCCTAGTTGCCGTATCCCAAGTAGCTTGGCTCGGATATACCCTCAAAGTATCCAACGACGTGGTAATTCCGCAATCTCTCCAACAGCCAGATTGCTGCCTCTATAATCTTACTGTATTGCCTCTATTTCTTTCGTCGTAAAAGACAGTATTCGCCCCATTTGCGCTGGAATTTTGCGGGTATAAATGGCAGATCCGGAATCCAGAGCGTGCGACCAACAAAGCTCGTCTCACTTGCATCAAGAAATGGGAGGCATTTCAAAGTTTCCCATTGCTCCGTTTCGGAGATATAGTCGGGCTCAAGCCTTGTTGGTGGCATTCCGGGAAACCGTGAGTCAACCAGGAAGTCGCAATGTTGAATATCAATCTACATTGCCGTTAGTGGGTCCATTGGGATGAAAGTTCATGTACTACTCACATATTTCCCGGAATCTTCGCGATTTTCATCGTTCATCCCCATTGGTACCATCCATGTACCCGGGAATAGCTCTGACCCCATTTCGCCCTCGCTGAATTCACCAGGTAAGAGTCCAGAAAACTCGCTCTTGATAAACTTTGCACGAACACCTGACGGTAAATGAAACGAGGATGGAAAGCGGTACCACTCCTTACCCAAGCACACCATGTCTTCCGGCATGCCTTCGATGCGGACAAACTTGGGGTCAAACAGTGGTTTGTAGACGTTCAGTGGCGCTGAATAAGCCGTGATGTGACCTGATTAGGAAATTCATTAGTAGTTTTTCAGGACATGGTCGACACTATTCCAAGAGTAACAATCAGGTTGTTTGGAGCTGGGGGCGAGTAGAGTAGTAGATGCAACATACCAATAGTGCGGAGCATGCCCACATTGAACGACAGAAGTAGTGGGATACAAACGATGATAAGCTTCACCATAGGAGGAATCCGACTGACTAGGTGTCGTGGATCCATGGAGCCAAAGTTGGCCAGGAATATGTGCAACGATAGTGCAGCATTCCAGGCTAGTGCCGGATATGCTGGGTACATGAATCGTTCCTCTTTGTGAGGCTGGACAGTAAAGATTGTCAGCCATAGATAAAACGGACTAACAAAAACCACAGATCGCCTCAGTGTATGCTGTGAGACAGATTTCTCGAACACAAGGTACTGAATAAGAAGCAGCGGCAGGGCAACCAGGGCAAGGAAGAACCAAATGTTGAAGTTCAAGGCCAAATTACGTATGTAGAAATGCCATGGCTCTACTCCGTAAATATCGGGGCCTCTGCCGCCACCACTGAAGACGTTGTACAGGACAATGTTCAATGGTACACATACTGGTTCTCTGTAGAAGAATGAGTCGATGCCTGCTTGCACGGCAAGAATAGCCAAGGCGCTTAGCCCGCCTTGAAAAATCAAACGCTGCAGACTTTGCAGGATTGTGCCTGTGACGAAGCTCACAATGACGTCCTCGAGGATGAACAGCAAGGCAAGGGCGCCAGCAAAGGGCCATCCAAGAGCGCTGCCAATAGCAAACCACGTAATTCCACGAGCAGTCTTGATCGAGCCGCCATACCAGTCCATGAAAGACGCGAAACCAAGCATGGCAAAGTACATGGCAAAACTAGACGGCAAATATGCAGGGGCAGCATGATACATGCCTGGGCTAATGGTCATGATGATCATGAAGAAGATGGCTATGCGCTCCTGGAACGTTTTCCGGATAGCAGAATACATACGAGCCTGGCATAGAGCGCAGAAGAGGGCCAGGATAACGCGTAGGAAGTAGAACTCGACGACCTTTGATTCTTGTATGCCAAGGAATTGCAAAGGCCACGTGCCGGCCCAGATGATGAGTGAATGGATAGCGGTATAAGTCCAACTTCGGATGGCATATTCTGGCGAGTATTCCCACGTCTGGAGCCCATAGCCATGGTTGAGGTAATGGCTAGGTTCCCAGTAGTTGAATACTTCGTCACAGTCCTGAATGGGCGAGAAGGCGGCAGCGGCTAGATTGGCCACGGCAAAGACGCAGAAGGCGCCGAAAGCAGTGAGTGAGGGGGGTCTTGTGGGTAGGTCAGTGGATGCATGTCAGCAGGAATGGGCGCCCCCCTGAGCAGTGGTGTCTGGACGTACCTGGCCGCATGCGGAGGCGCCGCCTTGGGGCGTGTGGCAGACATGGCGGTGAGGCAATGGCAGCAGCTATCTCCGTCGACTGTGAGCAACAATAACGGCAAGAGGTCCAGGGCGGTGCATGAACGAGATCGCCCGTTCCGCGTTCACCCGCGTCATAGGGCTGAGGTCGTGCCTACCCGCCAAGCATACTAGCGCGCATCGAAAAAGGCGACGTTCTCCCTGGATCCGCTCTCCTGTCCCAGAACAATCACCGCACGCAATAAAAGCAAACGGGTGCAGACAACGCAGTTGATATACCGCAGTGATCACGCGCGCTTCAGAGAAGACTGCAGAGAGAGACACTCGAACATGTCCGACTCTCTGGAACCGCCGGCCAAAAGGGCGCGGTTGGAGGCGGACGCTCCCACACAGTATGGCACTTCAGCATCCTCTGCATCAGCGCTGGACGCGCCTGGTTCGCCTGTCGATGACATGGACGACGATTTTTACGACACTACGCCAGTCAAACCTACTGCGCTGCCTACCGCTGTGGATGGGACGACAGCGTCGTCGTTTGCAGCGGTTGCACCCGCGCCAGCCTTTCACCTTCCAGGACTCGGCTCTACGAGCGAGGCCCCGGTTGCGCAGCCGCAGCCGCAGCCATACGACGGCGCGGCAGCCCAAGATGAGCCAGAAGACGGCGAGTTTTCAGATGGGGAGGCCTTTTACGATGATGCCAACGCGAACGCGCAGACCGGCATCCCAGTCGAGCCGTCTGCAGCCAATCAAGCGCAGGCCCAGCATGATGCTCCACAGCAAGGCATGCCGTCGCCCTCTGAGCTGCCTGGTGCAAACTTGACGTCTACCCAAGATGCTGCTGCAGCAGCAGATACCCCCGCTGCCGACACCGACGGCGAGCTCGACGCGGCACTTACTGCAGCCATAGACCACCAAAACGAGACTGAAGATGCTTCACCTGAAGGCGCGACATTCGACAGCAAGGCCGAATTCTTGCGCGCGGCGGAAGCAAACAGGGGTGACCAGAATGCTGAATGGCAGCTGGACTCGGATGCCTCAGACTCAGACTCAGACTCTTCCTCCGACTCGAGTTCTGATGACAGCTCAGATGAGGGCGAGCTGCTGGATCCTGAGGAGCAGGTACGCCTCCTTATGGCTGAAGTCGCAGACGATGCAGGCGCCTCGGGCCCGGTGAAGGTCAAGACACTCAATGAGATGGACGAGAAATTCGAGAAGCCCGACATCACTGTGACAGAAGACACCAAAATCACAGAGCTCGGCAAGGTTGAATCAATTGTTGGCAATCTAGTGGTTGTAAAGGCCAAGATGTCTGGAGATGAGCAAGTGCTTGAATCTGGCTCGGCGCTCTGTCTGCAGAACCGCACTGTTGTCGGCAAGGTGTCTGAGCAGATTGGCCGTGTTGAAGAGCCTCGCTATTCATTTGGCTTCAATGACCCAGCTGAACTTGCGACTTTAGGCATCGAGAAGGACACACCTATTTACTATGTTGACGAGCACTCAACCTTCACCGAGACTGAGCCCATCCGTCGACAGAAGCATACCGATGCATCGAACCTCCACGACGAAGAGACCAACGAAGTCGAGTTTTCAGACGATGAGAAGGAGGCTGAATATAAGCGCGAGCAGAAAGCCAAGAAGCGAGCTAGAGCGG
The DNA here is from genome assembly GCF_028858645.1 of Bipolaris maydis. Classification (NCBI taxonomy): domain Eukaryota; kingdom Fungi; phylum Ascomycota; class Dothideomycetes; order Pleosporales; family Pleosporaceae; genus Bipolaris; species Bipolaris maydis. The sequence continues at coordinate 2,461,829 of NW_027093857.1, read as the reverse complement.
ATACCAACGAGGAGCAGGCTCCTGTGAACATACCCACTGGCCCGAGACTACACGTCGATGCTCCAGCACCGCCTATCTACCGGCCCATGGAGTACCAAGGCGGTGGGCTTAAATACAGTGACGATGAAGATGAGGATTTGGGCATGTACAAACCGCTTGCTCGACCAGACCACTTTGAACAGATTGTTGGTCAGGGTGCGCCACTTGAAGATCGTAGCCATGTGCGAAGAGGCATGGGTCGCGGCAGGGGTCCATGGGGCGATCGAGGTCGCGGGTTTCGTGGCCGGGGAGGCGGTGGCGGACGTGGTGACTTTGGAGGTGCTCGTGGAGATCGAGGAGGATACGGCGGCGGCAATGGCGGACGCGGTGATCGTGCAGGACCACGGGGCGACCGCGGGGCTCAGGGCAACAATCGAGGCGACAAAGGAGGGGGTGAGAAGGGTGGACGAGCGGGCAAGAACCAGTCTGACCGCGGCAAGCAACAAGAGCAGTTTCAACAGAACAACCAGCAGCAGAGGAACGGGCCCTACCAAGACAATCGATCTGCTGCCTCTGCATCTCCGGCACGCCAGCAACAGGACCGTAATCAGTCGTACCCTCAGCAACCCTCTTCGCAGCAGTCGCCCTCTGGAGGTGGCGGCAAGAACAAGAACCGCAAGCAGCGACAACGTGAGAAGAGAGAGCGGGAGCGCCAGCAGCAGCAGCAGCAGCAGCAGCAACAACAGCAACAACAGCAACAACAACAGCAGCAGCAGCAGCAGCAAACCCAAAAACAGCAACATCAGAATGCTTCTCCAGCACCTTCCGGGCCCTCGAACTCTAATGCGTATACAAACAACAGCAACGCAGGTTGGCCAGTACCGTTTTCAGGCCCATCACAACCTGCGATACCATATGCGTCAGCCCCGCCGCCTCCTCCACCAGCAGCGGCTGCATCATATACTCCTCAACCATCTTACGCGGCGCAGGCTCCCGTACCGGCGCAAGGACAGGGACAACCACAGCAGAACCAGGCAGCCAATTGGGCGGCGTGGGCACAGTGGTTCCAGGTTGTAGGTGCGATGAGCGGGCAACAAGCGCCGCAGCCTCACATGGCAGCACAGGCCCCCGCACCGCCACCGCCACAACCGGTTGCTCAAGCGCAATACTCGTATCCTTATCAGGCATACGGGCAGAGCCAGGCACCGGGTATGAATGCCCCGCAGCCGGGCAATGGGCAGGCTAGCGCACAGTCATTGCAGGATATATTGCGGGCTCTCCAAGGTGGAGGGGCGCCCCAGTAGGACAAGGGACAGATTGGCGGGGCCCGATGGACATGCAGCCTACTCAGCGAGAAGGAGCGATGACGATGTTTGTGAGACAGCGAAGGGGGCTAGTTTGTCAGGGACGGGTATTGGTGTCGTTGCTGTTGCTGTTGTTTTTTTTTGGCTAAGCGTACAGGGTATTTTCTTTAATCTGGGATGGCGTCTTGTAGAATGATATTACTCGTACAGCAGGAGGGATGAGCTGGTGTGATATGCGTCGACGTCAGGTGGAAAAAGCATGGGTGTTGAAGCATCAAAGTGTAAATATTAATCAGGGCAATGGCGCAGACGATATTGTACCACTACTGTGTGTTGATTGGAAGAAGGTTTGAAGATGCGGGGTGCAGGGGCATAGAGGGGGGTCATGGTTGGTTCTTGTCAGCATTTGGTCAGAGATGTAGTAAGTACATACGTCGTGTGTACAGGTAGTAGACGGTGGTGTTGAGATGAGTCAGGGAGGATGTATTGGTGGATGGGGATGAAATGTTATTTTCCATTGGCGGTAGGATCCAGGCGTTCGTGGGGGGCCGTGGTGAAACGGTGGGAGTGGGTGGGCGGCCGCGGTGGGAAGGTAGCAAGAGATGGTGCTGTGACTAGGGCAGACGTGCAACGTCGGAGAATACGGGCGAGCTTTGGTGTGGGCAGCCTGGTGGGCAGCGGGCGTCAGAGGGCGGATTTTGGCTTTGCTTTTGCGTATTGTTACGACTATCGAAAGTGGAGTGGCGAGAGCAATGCAGGAGGAGCTAGTCAGTGTAGGTGCAACCATGGAGCGTGGTGGTGGAGGCCGAGGGCGGCATGGTGATGGCGTGGCGGTGCGCAAGCGACCGTCTTGCAGCACGAGATGCTCGAACAGACGTCGCTACAAAAGCGGGGAGACGTGCGACAGCGCCACCAGGCCCACGGAGCAGCAGCGCAGCAGTGCGACGGCTAACACACGGTGGTTGTTTAGGCGTAGGAGACGCACCAAATCAGTGAGCCGGCCGTCGACCCATGGAGCCATGCACAAGTCCCGTCGCTCGACGAGGACTGCTGGATGAGGGCAAAGTCCCGCGTCCGCCAAAGACGGCCGGTGTTCTAGGCCGGGGGTGGGCTGCTTGGACGGGCAGCTCGGTAGGGCGCGGTAGTGTCTTTGGGAGTGGGTAGGCTGGTCGGGGAGGGGAGGGTAGGGCAGCGGACGAGGGTGTGCAGGTGGCGCAATGCTGCTCGAGGACAGGTGAGCATGTCGCTCTCCATACAGAGTGGAGCCTGCGCCCATGCCCATGCCGAGCCGAATGCCAACTGCCCGCCGCCCCAGTGCCCCATCGCCCACCACCAGCCCACGCAGCGACATAGACACGGCGAGTGCCACCCTCACACACATGCGCCCACAGAGAGACAGAACACCAGGATAGAGAACCACGCCGCAAGCACGTCCGCACTCCCATCCACCCCGCCGCCTGCACCCAGACCCGCCCTCGCATTGAAGCGCCTCTCTTCCCCAACCCCAACTGCTGCTGCTCTCTCTCTTCTGCCCTTCGCATCCCCTTGCGGCCCCCTCCCACGTACCGCACGCACGCACACACACACACACACACACACACACACACACATATACTACTTGCATACTTGCATTACATACGCACCCTCACTCCCGCTCTCCCGCCCACCCGCACTCCTACTCGCACACATCCACGCCCTCCACCGCGCATCCATCGCCCGCCCGCCCCCCCATTGTCCGCTGGGCCCTTGACCGCTGCTGGTCGCGCTCTTTGCCTCGCCTCGCCTCGCCTCACCCTGCCCTACCCTACCCTGCCCTGCCCTGCCCCGGCTCGCCTGCGTCTCCGCCTTTGTCTCTGCCGCCGCCGCCCATGTGCACACCTCAAGCTGCTGTCCCGCCTCGATGAAGCAGCCGTCCTAGGCACCTCTGCGCAAGCAGCCACCCAACCCGCCTACCGTCGCCGCATCTGCGCGGGCCTGGCGCGACACATATACTGCTGCACACCCCGCCGTGACCATGACGAGGAATGAGACGGTCGGCCGTCATGCTTCGGTGGAGAGCTCGTGGAGTTCGCGCTCCGGCGACACAATACGGCCCTATGGACGCGCGGGTTCGCTGAGGGGCACCCCCGTGACGGTCAAGACAGACAAAACACTCAATTCCAAGTACGTATTCCCGCCGATGCAATACATACACACCCCTCTGCCCGCCCCCCTCCCTACCCAGCCATGACTCTCATCCTTCCTCCCCGTCTCACTGCCCAGCCGGCATCCTCACTTCTGCTCCGGCCCCATTGCTTACGCCCTCGTCTAGCGCTGAGAAGGAAAGCGAGATATCGCCCGGCACCGTCCCTCCAGCCCCGCCGCCCAAAGACCCCTCGCACCGCCCATGGAAGCCTTCCCATAGGGAAGGCGCGGCCATGAGCCCTTTCGGAGAACATCGGAAACAGCTGGCTGTGTTGGAGACCTCCGGGGGAAGAGTGCCCGCCATATCGCGAAACCCTCCCACGGCTACGAGCGCCACTTCCCAAGCCACACCCTGGTCCTCTGCCTCCAACGGCAACAGCATGGCCAACGGTGTCTGGAGCAGCTTCTTCAATGATTCCAACGAAGACGTTTCCCAGTCCTCGCCCGGCTTCCGCCCAGGCACCAGCAGTCGCGAGGACAGCATGGGCTTTCCCTTCAAAGACGACCGACGGCCCTCCGTAGCCAGCGCCACCACTGTCAGTAGCACCGGATCCAAGTCGAGCATTGGCCGAGGATTCCACAAAAGACTCCAGAACGTGTTTGGCGAGGACTTTCCTGCTGATGGCCGCCAGAACTCGGATACCAGTTTGAACATGCCATATGCACCCGACACACAATCCATCCGTGGACAGCGCAATCGCGGCAACTCCCTCAACAACACCATAGGCAGTGGCCACCACTCCCGACCCACGTCGCCCACCAGTTCGCGCCCGCGCACCCCGCAGGCATCTTCGGAAGTCACCCCGTGGGAGTTTCAAGACCCAAAGGTAAGTCTCAACATCAACTTGCGGAAACCAGTGCCAAAGCAAAGACGCCCTGCCTTTTCACTACAACTTTTGCTCCCTCGTTCCTTCATATACCCCACCATGTCACCTCGCGCCGATCCTGGGCGTTGCATCGCTAACTCCTAACAGGACATGGCTGCTTTGCCTGAGAGCGGGGGGCGCCGGTCATCTGAACAGCATTCAGCAAAGTCTGGCCGATCACATCACAAACTCCATGTAAGGTTACCGGGAACCACTAGTCATCGACACAAAGGCAGCAAGGAAGAGAACAAGTTCTCGGATGGACGAGCTGACAACAGTCAGTCTTATGCTCTGCGACCCACCACCAGCCGCGAGGAGGCAAGTGCTCGTACAAACCAGCCATCAGCCCTCAGCTCCGCTTTTGCTTCCAAGTCGAGTCTCCTGGGCCGTCCATCGAGCCCTACCCCAAGCTCATACTCAGACATGACTCGGGATGATAGGATGGCACAGCGATCACCCAGTGCCAGCAAGCCAGCCCATGGATTCTTTGCACGATTGCGAGGCAAGGACAAATCAGATCGCAACGTCCAGTCAGAAAGTCTCAAGAACCTTACGTCTTCTGGGACTGCCTCGGCCACTTCCTTGAACCCGTCCATTGCCCCTGCTCGACTTACCAGACCAGAACTTCCTCCGCAGGCGAACATGGCTAAGCGCCCAGCCACCAGCGGTGTCGCTGATGACAAGTCACTGAAGGAGCAGAGGGGCAGGGCCCCTCACCACCGGTTGCCTACTTTTAGGAAGGAGAAGCGCGCGCCCATGATGGAACCAACCGGCCGGGACCCCAACGAGAACATAGCTAGCACAGCAGGCAATGATGCCGTCTTCTTCTTGGACCGGAATCTCGACGATATGGAGGGTATCGTCAATCTACAGCAGCAACCGCCCATGACACCGCCTGTCGGGGAATTACAAAAACAGCCTACTCTTCGTGAAGACATTGCGATCCCGCCCGAGGATGATGGTACAGCGGCTTGGGACGCACCCGATTCCTGGGCTGTGAAGCGTACAAAGGACGAGGTGGAGAAACCAGCCGATGTTGAGGACATTCCAACTCCTTCAAAAGAAGAGCACGACAACAAGACGTACTGTTTGCGCATTTTCAGAGTCGACTCAACCTTTGCAACGCTGTCGGCCACCCTCAACACTACCGTGCAAGAAATCATCCAAATACTAGGGAAAAAGACGGTATTGCAAGACGAACTGGACAATTACCACATCGTGATGCGTAAGCACGATACTTCGCGACAGCTAGACAGCAATGAACGCCCGCTGCTCATACAGAAGCGGCTCCTCGAGCTGGCCGGATACACGGACAAGGATCGACTAGAAGATGTGGGCCGAGAGGACAATAGCTATCTCTGCAGATTTACTTTCCTTCCTGCCAAGATGAGCGGATACTCGAGTCTGGAACGGGACCCCGGCTTCAGCAAGATGCAAAAGTTCACCCACGTTGATCTCCAAGGCCGCAATTTGATTACCATTCCCATCACCTTGTACCAGAAGGCGACCGAGATAATATCACTCAATCTTTCCCGTAACCTATCATTAGATGTTCCCAGAGACTTTATACTTGCTTGCACCAACCTGAGAGAGATAAAGTACACGAGCAACGATGCCAGACGACTACCTCCTAGTCTTAGCCTCGCCAGCCGCTTGACCATGCTGGACATCTCAAACAACCGGCTGCAATCACTCGACCGAGCTGAGTTGTACAAGCTGCAAAGCTTGCAAGGTCTTCGACTCTCCAACAACTGGCTAACCCGATTACCGCCCTACTTTGGACAATACCGTGCCCTTCGCAGTTTGAACCTAAGCTCCAATTCGTTGAACGAGTTCCCCGACTTTTTGTGTGAAGTGCGCACACTCGTCGACCTCGACATCAGCTTCAACTCAATCTCCAGCTTGCCCAAGATAGGTCAATTGACCTGTCTGGAGAGGCTCTGGGCGACGAATAACAAGCTGACCGGCAGCTTTCCGCCAGGGCTCAGCAATCTGGTCAATCTTCGAGAAATCGACCTGCGATTCAATGCGCTTGACAGCATGGATGTCATGTCCCAATTGCCGCGGTTGGAATACCTCATGATAGGTCACAACTCAATCTCAGCCTTTGAGGGCTACTTCCCCAAGATTCGAGTACTTCATATGAATCACAACCCCGTGACACGGTTTGGCCTCACACAACCAACGCCGTCCTTATCCGTACTCAACCTTGCATCTGCAAAACTAGCCCAGCTACCCGACGATCTCTTTTCCAAACTCACAGGTCTCACCAAGCTAATTCTCGACAAGAATCACTTCACATCTATATCAAAAAACATTGGCATGCTGTACAGATTAGAGCATTTGAGTATTGCTCGAAATTCGCTCGACGTCTTGCCTGCAGAGATTGGACGACTTGTCGAACTTCGTTATCTGGATGTGCGTGAAAACAATCTTAGCGTACTTCCTCAGGAGCTTTGGTACGCACGTCGGTTGGAGACACTGAACGTATCGTCAAACGTTCTCGATGCGTTCCCCAAGCCAGGGGCGGCGCCTCCTCAAGTAACCAATGGTGAGCAGGCGCAAACGGATGGGCCTACAAATGCACATGCCTTGAAGGCCACTCCAAGTTACGAGGAACTAGGCAAGCTGGAAGATTTCCAGAATCGTCGTCCCAGCCAAGCGTCAGGTGGGCTCACCGTTGCTAGTTCACCTGCCCCTTCAAATCGAACAGGATCCATGACTTCTTACAACTCATCTAGTACAACTCGCAAGCCATCTACAGCCTCTCGTGCGCCAACCGAGGGGACTGTAACTCCCATGTCGCGCAAAGATTCTAGCCTAAGCAGCCGCATGGTGACCACTTTCGCAGGCTCTCTGAGACACGTGTTTCTGGCCGATAACCGCCTCAATGACGATGTATTTGATGAGCTGTGCCTTCTGCCTGAGCTGCGGATTGTAAATCTGGGCTACAATCTCATTTACGACATACCGCCCCGTACTATTCGTAGATGGCAACATCTCGCTGAGCTGTATCTATCTGGCAATGATCTCACATCCTTGCCAGCAGAGGACCTTGAAGAAGTCGGCTCACTCAAGGTGCTTCATATCAACAACAACAAGTTCCAGGTTCTGCCTGCGGAACTCGGCAAGGTTGCGCAATTGGCTGTTCTCGATGTCGCGAGCAATTCGCTCAAGTACAACGTCTCAAATTGGCCATACGACTGGAATTGGAACTGGAATCACAAGCTTCGGTACCTGAATTTGTCTGGCAACAAACGCTTGGAGATCAAGCCCAGTGGATCGTACAGCGGTAGTGGTTCGAGCATGCGCGAAGGACGCGACCTTACAGACTTCAGTTCTCTAATCAATCTACGGGTGCTTGGTCTCATGGACGTTACAATGATGGTACCCTCGGTTCCAGAGCAATCAGAGGACCGAAGAGTCCGTACAGCAGGTTCGGCTGTCGGTACAATGGCGTATGGTATGGCGGATTCCCTGGGTCGCAATGAGCACATCTCGACAATGGACATGGTCGTGCCCCGCTTCCGCAGCCATGACGATGAACAATTGTTGGGAATGTTCGACGCACAACCGCTTGCTGGGGGCGGTGCTAAAATCGCAAAGTACTTGTACGACAACTTCAAGAACCGGTTCGCCGATGAGCTGGAGCGTTTACGGCCGCAAGAAACCCCCTCGGATGCTTTGCGACGGACCTACCTAGGTCTCAACAAAGAACTGGCTACCGCCGCCAGCCAGGCACTCGACAAGAACGCTTTCGCGTCACCAACTCAACAACGCAGTTCGGTACCTGAGCTCAGCGACGATGATCTGACTTCAGGAAGTGTGGCAACTGTACTGTTCCTGAAAGAAATGGAGCTTTACATATCCAATGTCGGTGATGCGCAGGCACTATTGATCCGATCTGAAGGAGGACACAAGATTCTCACACGCAAACATGACCCCGCAGAACCTGGAGAGAGAGCAAGAATACGAGAGGCCGGAGGTTTTGTGTCGCGACAGGGCAAGCTCAATGATGTCCTGGAGGTTTCAAGAGCATTTGGATATGTGCAAATGTCGCCTTCAGTCATCGCGTCACCTCACATCCTCAACATGACTCTGGGAGATACCGACGAAATGGTCTTGGTCGCTTCTCGAGAGCTCTGGGAGTATCTTACGCCAGATTTCGCCGTCGATGTGGCACGATCCGAGCGCAATGATCTAATGGTAGCTGCACAGAAACTCCGTGATCTGGCAATTGCATTTGGTGCAACGAACAAGATCATGGTCATGTTGCTCGGAGTCAGCGACCTTAAGAGCAAACAGCGTGCCCGGTACCGCACACAAAGCATGTCTTTGATTCCTGCTCCAGGTGCTGATCCTGACTGGGGCGCATCCCGCAGACGCGGAAAGAAGGGCAATCTTGTTGGTGATTCCAAACTGGCGCGTCTCGACAATGAAGTGGATGCCCCGACAGGAGAAGTCAGTTTGGTCTTCACTGATATCAAGAACTCGACAATACTGTGGGAGACGTACCCAATTGCCATGCGGTCCGCTATCAAGATGCACAACGAGCTTATGCGCCGACAGCTACGTATCATTGGTGGTTATGAAGTCAAGACGGAAGGTGATGCCTTTATGGTTGCTTTCCGCACAGTCACCTCGGCATTGCTTTGGTGTTTTACCATTCAAAGCCAGTTGCTCGAGGTTCAATGGCCCCAGGAAATACTCAATAGTGTGAACGGACAAGAGGTGGTCGACGCCGATGGTAACGTCATCTTCCGAGGTCTCTCAGTGCGTATGGGTATCCATTGGGGTACACCAGTGTGCGAAGTCGATCCTGTCACCAAGCGCATGGACTACTTTGGTCCCATGGTCAATCGCGCCTCGCGTATCTCCTCTGTCGCCGATGGAGGTCAGATCACTGTCTCATCTGATTTCATTGCCGAGATTCAACGCCTGCTCGAGACGCATATCGAGGGAGACCGCAACAATTCAGCAGGTTCCGAAGAAGCCTACGGCGACGATTTGAACAGCCAGATGATTCGCTCCGAATTGCGCTCCCTTAGTAGCCAAGGTTTCGAGGTCAAAGACCTAGGTGAACGTCGCCTCAAAGGTCTCGAAAATCCGGAATATATCTACCTCATGTACCCACACTCGCTCGCCAGCCGTCTCACCGTTCAACGACAGACGGATGCAAAGCCTGCCGATCCCAAAGCCGAATCCACAGTTGGGCAAAAGATGGCTGGCAGTCAGCTCACTATTGACACGGAAGATGTCTGGGATCTTTGGAATATCAGTCTTCGTCTCGAGATGCTCTGCAGTTCCCTTGAGAGTCCAGGATGTTCTGAGTTGAAGCCTCCTGAGACTGCCCTGTTGGAGAGGATGAAGAGTCGGGGCGGAGAAATCACAGATCGGTTCTTGGTAAACTTTGTGGAGCATCAAATTTCTAGAATCGAGGTAAGTTTCTAGGTTTCCCCATGGTTGGATGTTGAAATGCTAATCGAATCCATAGTCTTGTGTAAATACGCTTTTCCTGCGTCATCGGATGAGGCCATTTGGCAGTGCACCCCTGCTTCAACAGGCTTGCCACATGGGAGACATCTTTGCTGAACTAGAAGCCAAGTTGCAGAGGCTAGCAGAGTTTGAACGAGGGGCTATCGAGGGAATGGCGCCCTCATGAGTTTCAAACATTAGACACTTTACGCATATCATTGTTACGCCAACACACACACATATACGCGCGCGGTCTGGACCAAAGGAGAACGCGACGTCAACGACACGGGCATACCATGACCATGACCATGACCAGTCATAACCTTTTTTTTTCTGCAAATACTCTTGTCGTATCCTAATCGATCAGTCACATGTCCCTCCAAACCCTTTTCTTGCTATTCATAACCTCGGCGTCTTAGACAGTCACGAGACAGATCCCGGGGCTCTCTCTCTGTATCATACCTTACTACACACGCGCACACGTACATATCCCCCAGCTCTGGAGGCTTGTCAGTTTACTAAAAATAAACTTACATAGCAATGCCATTACCATCATCATCATCATTGTTAACCCACCGCTACATGGTGAATCTGGACCTCAGGGAATAAACGGGGCCTATGGCGTTTTTTTGAAGGGGGGTTTCCTTCTGGATTTCTTTTTTTTCTTTTGGCTGGCTAGCCTTCGAGGCTTATTTTGTCATCTTTCTTTGTGTGTGTGTGTGTGTGTGTGTACGTGTGGTGATTGGGACAGGGGGTGGCGGTGGCGGTGGGGATTATGGGAAGGCGGCTTATATGCTACCATGCCTTATCTGTCTGTCTGTGTGTAACCTCTTTTTTCGGTTTTTTTTTTCTGTTAAACTTTTTGTCATCTGCGGCTTTTGTGTGTGTATGCTGTGTATGTGTGTGAGAGAAAGAGAGAAAGAAAGAGGGTATATGTAGCTCATGTTCTTATTCCTTGAATCTGTGTATATGCATGTCATGAATCCTACGTATTAGGTGAAATGACATGTTATTTTTTTTATGGGCTTAGAGTACCAGCGGTACAATAGGGGTTTTCCCGCGAACACATACATATAAATACAGACTCTGCTACACTTTCATCCTTTTTTTTTGTAGTAAAAAATGAGAAAGTAGAGATCAAAGTTTTGCCAGCGAACCTCTCAATCCTTTCAGCTCGCTGCTAACCGCCTCGCGACTCTTCAGACTCAATGCTGCAGCCCTTTGTGCAAAACCTACCACATCTTGGATCTGCCTGCCCTGGCTAAGACCGTGGGCTAGGGATCCACAAAATGTATCTCCAATGCCATTTACACTAACTACTTCCTCGGGCGAGAGTACCTTCTCCACGGGGAATAGTCTCACATACAACCCTCCGACACTTGATTGCGCATTTGTCGCGCTGGGTGCACTATTGCGTGCAAGTACAAATTGGCGCTCAGCCTCGGAGTGTAGTTCAGGTGCGTCAGCAGTAAGAAGTTTGGTCATGAGGACGCCTTGGGGACCAAGTTTGGTCAGTATAGTGGGGAAGAAAGGAAGCAGCTTGATTGCTTGCTGAGGAATGCCTTGGTCGACTACATCACTACCTACGGTGACTGCGAGGGGTACTCGGAGGCCGCCGTTGGGAATACCCAATGCATCGATGACACTAAACCACTCAGAGCTGTCAAAGTAGCCGGATTGGTGTGCGTGGTCGTGCAGAGCACTGAGTTCGTACGTGTTTGGTGTTGTGATGTCTACGAGAGGGGCGGGGAAAACAGTTGGGGTAGCTGTTTGCGGAAAGATTCTCAGAGATTTGGCGGTAGAAACTGGCTCGAAAATAGTGGTTGTGTTTGCTTGATGGGCAGCTTGGAGCCAGATGTGCAAGGCGGCCGATGACCAGTTTGCATCGGCCACAAAAGCTTTGGGTGGAGTGGACAGTTTGTCGAACACGGTGTTGGCCAGCTGGCGAATGGTGTCGTCGGGTATGGTCTCCAGGATGGACATGTCTGCCATGGCCATGGCAAGATCCTTGTTGGTATTGTTAATTGCAACATATTGTGCTGTCCTGGAAGGTGCAGGTATCGTCTCAATACCAGAGACTGACATGCCTTCTTCTTGTAGTTGGCTGATGGCTGCGCGGCCACTTAGGTCGTCACCTACCGCGCTGTGCAATCGAACGGATGAACCAAGCAGATGAGAAGCTTTGGCAATATTGTGAGCTACGCCTCCAAGTGTCTGGGTAATAACAGCAGGGTTTGACGTATGTGGCAGTGGATCTATCTGACTGGCTGAAGGTGTTAAAGGAGCAAAATCACATGAAAAGTCTACAGCGAGAGCGCCTGCCACAACAATGTCGGCAGCTTGCTGTTGTTCGGACTGAAATGAGATACTGGTAGCAGGTGTGGAAGGAGGCTCAGAAGGCGATAGAGATGCATTGTGCAGCCGCTCTTGAGCGGTAGAGGCCGGACTGGACTGAACGGGTGTGAAGTAAGAAGAAGTACGTCTAGGATACTTACATCAGCGCCAGTCTACTATTGAGCTACCAGAGTGCTGGCTCACCCTTGGGCTTCTTGTTGCTTTGCTTCTAGGATGGCGAGTTCCCGTGCTACAATAGCTGCTCGCTTGACGTTGGATTCAATGAGCGCTCTGTTGGCAGGAATGCTCTTGCCCTTGGTAAGCTCCTTGATTTTTGCGAGTACAAAAGGCGTATTATCTTTGCCTGAGATGTTTGCGGCGTTGGCTTGTCGCAAGGCCTCTTCGATAACCACGTCCATTTCTTCCTTGGGTATAGCAAACTCTGTAGGAACAGGGTTGGCAAAAAGGAGGCCAGATGAGATTTGAAGGGTGTGTTGCGCATCTGATTGGCGTTAGAGAGGTTCGTCGAGAGATGATTGATACTTACGTATAACAGCAGCGGCTTCAATCTCGTCGGCAATAGTCACTGGGCTCTTGACTCCACTGTCTCTGGACCAGAAGGCAGGAAAGTCTACCTTCCCCGTGCGCCCGTCGGCAAAAGTACCCACGCCCACGCCCTCGGTTTCAAGGTACTCGATTGTTCGCGGTATGTCAAGGAAACTCTTGCAGCCACTGGAGACCACCGTGACTGGTGTTCTTCCAAGCTCCGTCAAATCGGCAGAGATGTCCATGCTCGACTCAGCGCCGCGGTGGACACCACCAAGACCGCCTGTTCCGAATATCTTGATACCAGCGAGGTGTGCTAGCAACATGGTGCCAGATATGGTGGTGCCTCCATTGAAAGACTTATTGGTGAGTCGCGTGCCGCATACATAGCCGAGGTCGCGACGTGAGAGCTTCAACGTATTTGCCTGTCCAGCAGAAGAAGCCAGTCTTATGAGCTCCTCCGGATCCAAGCCGACGCGTGCTACACCATCCAAAATGCCAATTGTGGCTGGGACGGCACCGTTGGTCCGGACTACACTTTCGAGGAGGGAGGCCAGCGCTACATTCTCAGGATATGGGAAGCCTGCACAGGCAATTAGCTCCTGTCACGTGCGTATATCCCATTGACATGCGCCCTCACCGTGTGTGTAGATGGTCGTCTCCAGGGCGACTACGGGCTTGTTTGAATTCAGCGCCTCTCGCACCTCGTCCGAAACACGGAAAAAGCCATTGTTGGTCAGGTGACGCCTCGCGGAAGCCCTGGCTATGGCAGCAGACGTAGAGGCTATGCGGGGCCGCCTAATTGAGGTTGCCAACAGGCGCATTGTGGTGTTGTCGAGGGGCGTTTGTGGAGGAGCCAGGCATGGAGGGGTGGTGGAGCTATGGGTGTTCACGCACAGACGCGGAGGTGCCAGCCAACTCCGAAGAGAACACGACGCAATAGCATAGCCGCGTGTGAGCCGCCGACAAACACCAACCTCACACATGACGAGATAGCTTGACAGCTATTCGCAATGAGGACCATCTCCCTCACAGGCTGCATAGCAGCTCTAGCAACTTTCGTCACCGCCGAATTAAACCTCTCCGAACCACTGCTGTCCAAGCAAGTGCTCCCCAGCACCTTCGCACCACCCCAGGTATTCAAGAATGCCAATCTAGTTCGCACTACCAATCTCGACAAGGCCTACCCCAGGGAGACGGTCAATGTCATTATTCAAAACATTGATGCAAAGGCGCAGTCGGAATACTATCTTCCCTTCGACTCTACCCTGCTGTCAAAGGTCGGCGGGCTCGAGGTGAGGGACAAGAAGGCGGCTGAGAAGGGCACCTTCAAGGTTGATGTTGTTGGCTTTGATGCGGAAAGGTGTGTATAGATTGCGTAGTGGGCATGCATAGCACCGCGACTAACAAGAACAGTTCGGTTGAATACTACAAGATCCACCTCCCCGAACCTCTCGCACCCAACGCCCAGCAAACACTCAGCATTTCCTACTCAATTCTCTCCTCCCTCAAGCCGGTCCCCGCACAGCTCCCCCAGACAGCGAAGCAGTACCTGCAATATGATTTTAGCGCATACGCACCCTCCGCCTACTTGACCGAGAAGCAGCGCACGAAGGTCAAGTTCCCCAACAACGATGTGCCAGATTTCACCACTCTCCCTGCCGAGCTCAATGACGAGAACAAGGCCGACCCACAGAAGCAGGGCTCCACCTTTACATATGGAGTTTACAAAAATGTGCCAGCTGGCGCTCAGCAGCCTATAAGCGTGCGCTACGAATTCACAAAGCCCGTGACGCACGCCACACGCCTGGAGCGCGATGTCGAAGTCTCGCATTGGGGCGGCAACTTGGCTTTTGAGGAGAGGTACTGGCTCGAGAATCAGGGCGCTGCGCTCAAGAACCACTTTTCGCGCGTCGAGTGGCAGAGGCAATCTTACATGAACCCACCTACTTTTGCTGTCAAGGGTCTTGTCCTTCCTCTGGCCCCTGGATCTGTCGACCCCTACTTCACCGACGACATCGGTAACGTCTCTACCTCCAGGTTCCGCCCTGGCAGCAAGGAGGCTTTGTTGGAGTTGAAGCCCAGGTACCCCATCTTCGGAACCTGGAAGTACAGTTTCCGTGTTGGTTGGAACGCCGATCTGTCATCATACCTGCGCAAGCTCTCGACTGGCGATACATATGTGCTCAAGGTTCCTTTCCTCGAGGGCCCCCGTGCTGCTGAGGGTATTTCTTACGGTCGCGTCAACCTCCGCATCATCCTCCCTGAGGGCGCTACCAATGTCAAGTTTTCGACCACTGTTCCCATTGTAGCCGACGAGGTCACGCTGCACAAGACCTTTATGGATACTTTGGGCCGCACTGCGCTGACTTTGACGTCTATTAACTTGGTAGATGAGTTCAGGGACCGCGATATCATTGTCACTTATGACTATCCCTGGACTGCGGGATACAGGAAGCCTGTTGTCATCACTCTGGGCATGTTTGCTATATTTACCGTTACTTGGGTATTGGGCAGCATCGATACCAGCATTGGCAAGAAGAAGACGGCGTAAAGGAGTTAAAAATAGAAGAAGAAGAAGAAGAAGAAGAAGAAGAAGAGGCATTTGTGTACGAGCATGTGCAATGTTATGATATGAGGAGGAAAAGAAAATATGTAGGATCGAAGCACTGGGGTATAGCTTCGAGCGCGGTTCAGTACTGTTAGAAAGTGAGCGTATGTCGCAATGTTTTTTGTCATCATGTAACAAGAATCAATACCGGAGTTCAATGTCATCAATTAAGAAGCATCAAGCACTGATTTCTTGTACATGATTTACACTGGCCATATGTACAAAGCAGTCTCACGAGCCATTGTCACTGACCACCCATCACTGACGATTCCAATCGTATACACCAAGAACAAGAAACAAGGAGAAACAACAAGACAAAAAAAAACTCCTCTCCTCAACCCCTCAAAAAGGATCTGCCCTTCCCTTAACCCGATGAACATGCCTACACACAACCCTAACCCCCTCCTCACCCCCTCTCCTCCCAACCTCCCACTTAACAAACTGCGCAATCCGCTCCGCAATCGCCACACTCCGATGCGTCCCTGCATGACAACAAACACTCATACTAACCTCCATGGCTCCGCCCTCACTCCCAAACCGCAATAACAACTCGCTAACCGCCGTCTGCACCGCCTTCTGTGCGGCTACATCTTGCATGACGATATCCTGGATTAGAGGCGCAATGCCTGAGTAGCGGGCGCACAGGAAAGGCGAGGGTGGCTGCATGTTGCGTGCGTCGATGGTGTAGAGGTGGCGGATTGGCGGGGTGCGGTGGGGGACTTGGGATGCGAGGAGGGTGGTGGCGGCGGATTCGGTGCGTGTGATGTCGGTGGAGTAGGAGATTATGTAGATTGTTGGCCGGGATGGGGGGAGTGTAGGTGTGGTGTTGTATGGTTGTTGTTGTTGGTGGTAGTGATGGTGCTGATGGTGCTGCTGGTAGGTGTTGTGGTTGTATGGGGGCGATGGGTAGGGCGGTCTTGATGTGTGGCCTTCGCGTTTTTGGGGTAAGGGAGTGGGCTGACGGTATAGAGCTGGTCGTTCGTTTCTCTCTCGTTCTTCTAGTCGTTGCTGTTGCATGTCTTGTTGTCTTTGTTCGATGGCTATCTTGACTGTGCTTTGCCGCGAATCAGGCAGGTCGAAGTGCACGTGTTTGATTGCCGCCTTTTTGGGATCGTTCTTGTGTGATGGGTGGCTGTACTGCGGTATTCGCGCCGGGCTGGTGTGCGTCCGAGTGCCTGTTTGTATGGGTCGGAAGGAAGTGTTTGGTGGTGGAAAGGATGCTTCGAAGTAGGTGTGGTGGCGACGGGGCTCTACGTAGTGAGGCCCAGACATGTAACTTTTGCCGTAGGGCTGATCTGTGATACTGTGAAGATAGTATAAAAGGTTGGAAGTAAGGATGTGAAGTTTGTGGAAGGGCAGGAGTGTATCGATGTGTTGTCGCTACTGCCTCGCTTTTCTGCTATTTTCCTGAGTGAAGTTAGACCACCTTTTGATATTATGATGTTCATAATGAGAAAACCATCGTTAAACCAAAAGCAATACTTTGGTATAAAGTAGATTTGTTTGTTTGCTTTTATGAGTACTCGAGATAGGCCGACGGTAGCATATTGCGATCAAAATTCCGTACGATAGTGCTTCTGGACAAGTTGATAGGCAGCCTTAGCTCGCCGATTCACAGTCGTACAAGTGACAGGGCATGGTCACTCTCTCCCCATGGAGCGTCCCAGAGGAAGATTGCACATATTGTAGCCAAGTGTTGCAAATGGGTGCTGAAATTCCAACATGAGTTATTGAAATTGGATTTACAGCTCTAGAGAATTTAGGGACGTCAAAAAAACGATGCGGAGGATGTATGGTGAAGATAGAATAGACTTGTAGAAGAGATCGGGAGTGACAGATGGTGGATGCAGGAAAAATTTTGAACTGAGGAAAGAGCAATAGTGGTGAAGTGAGAGCAAAGTACACTTGAAATTGGCCTTGAATAGTACAGCGGCAATGTGGTTCATTTCATTAGTCTACATTACACTTCCATTCATATGCTAGTATAACAGACATTTAAATGATGTAAAATCTCTAGTCTTATATCTTGCTTTCATCAGCTTTGCCCAATACTCCCGATATGTGAAAGCATTCAAGTTTCTACTCATGGATTACAATCTTCAAGTCACACAAGCATTGCAGCAACAACAGTGTCAAGATCTGGAAAGCAATGGATTAACGTTGATAGGAGCCACTTTTTTGTCTTTCGATTTTGACAAAAATTCTTACACTCTACAACACGGACTACTCACTAATACCAGGCAGCTTAGACGCTGATCAAGCTTTCATGACGAGCGTCATTACAGTGGGCCCTGTCAAGACCACCGCTGCACGACATTTGACTCGTTGCGCCATTCTATTCAAAGCTCACCTACCGAGCCATCTGGCCCATCCATGAGAGCAAGGAGTGACCTGGACGCATTCTCAAGCATACCCGGCGGATTATCCATATGCGTCTATGTCGCTTGCGTTGGGCATCATTCGGATCCATTCTGGCATTGCTGTCGCTGATCCCGTTGGCAACATGGTCCATACGCTTCCAGGGTAATGCGGTAAAAGAAGAGTCGGGGTGAGCTCCGAACATAGCATATAACTTGGTGCATGTATACTTTCAGGGCTTCAGGATACTTGCAACCGCTCTGGGTTGGGCGGCGATGTTGTGTGGTGTTGTACTCGGGTCTTGTCTAGACGACCTCGCAGACCGCTCCAAGTCGAACCCCCTCCAGATACCCTGGCAATATGCTTAAGGATCAAGCATTGGTTTGCAAGATTGGAGCTCAGCATCTTTCCAGCGTCCGATAAGCCCGTGCGCTACCCCAAAACAGTGGGTATACCAACTTGTCGTGCGTCAAAGTGGATCTGACATTTTGACGCCTGTCGTCGTTAACGCAAAGACCCACCAACATGCTTACCTAGTGCTTCAGCGATCCCCACGACATCCAACGTCTCGTTCTGTGGGGCAGGCGCAACATCCGCAGGCAGACATGGTGATGCTCCGGCCATCCGGAAATGCCGTCTATTTGTACGACACAAAGGACCGATGAGGAGATCTGACTTGCGTTTGGCGAACGGTCTCTATGGGAGGGGAAATGGTGGACCAGTGCACCCGAAACCAAGATATATTGGATAGCCCTGGGGGCACGTCCAGAACTCCCGTTGTAATTGAACTGCTGACAACAAGATGAGACTATGATTGGACGACCTCCAAGGTTGCTGACGAACACGACGTGACTATTTGGACTCAATTCCATCTCTTGCACTATTGATGGACACCGGCTGGAGGTTGCAGGACATGTGCCGAAAGATGGTGTTTAAAGGGCCGAATGTATCATCCTTGTGGAATATCGATCCTTTCGGGGTGCTTGTTGCGACGGTTGCTACCGGCCCGTTAAATTGGGCAAATAGAAGCAATCCATGGAGCTCTTGGATTGGAGTCGTACCCCCGTGCCGAAATGTGGGAGGAAAAGGGATCATGACACGAAATTGGGGTAAGCACAGACGAGACCGAACGCGTGAAAGAACACATTCAGAACATTCTACTACCCAATCTAATCATGTGCCAACCCTGACACTGAATCTATCAGAGTTTCGAAGTCCGAAATACCAAGGCCATCACCGTCTCCTCCTATCGCGACACGAGGCACCGACCACACCGACAACCAAGCGTATATCCACCCCATACCCCAGTTGCCCAATATATGTGCGTGTGTATATGTACATCTCGGAACATAGAATCGGACGAACGTGTCACGGATTGCATGGCAACAGGCGGTCACAGATAAGAACGTATCGAGAAACCAACAAAAAAAGGGCCGACCTTCCTGGAAGCATCTCCGACTGTACATGCAGTATCTCATCCAAGACAGCGTTTAATCTTAGATGCATTGTGCGCGTCTTTACATTCCATCTTTCTCCGACATCTAGTGTTGCTAGGATTGCTGATCTTGCCAATGCTGTCGTCGTCGTAATCTCGGCTGGAGATGCTACACTGTGGATTTATCTCGTGCGGGAGGTGCCTCTAGCCGATGCTACAAAGTCCATCCTGATCGGTAAGGGAGTACAATGCTCGATTGGCGAAGACGGGGAACGCGCGGAAGGCCGCGGCAGAGGACCGCAGCATGTTTTGTGGCTTGCCTTGTTCGGCCGACAAACGCTGGGCATGGTTTCGAGATGTTATTCGACGACTGGCAACGTGATTGTGACTGCATAGTGTACAACAGGTCTTAGTGCCATGCCGGAAAGGCTGAGGTGTGCGTGTGTGTGTTGATGGTGGGGTCTAGACGTTCATTCAATCCGCCGCATGCGTACGTATGAGGCTGTCATCTACCCCAACCATGCAACATTGGTGGTGGCCCGCATCAACGGCGACGCGCCCCGCGCCTCACTTTCCCCGAATCTAAGCTTCCAACGTCGATGTCGATGGGTTAAACTTTCTCTTTCGATCTTGGGAGCGCACCGGCTTGCTTCTTACGAGTAGTGTCCAAATGGAGATGGAGATCGTGACGACAAGTTCTCTCGGGTTGCCGCACGTTTGATTGTGGGAGTCGATGCGATGGCGGGAGGCATGATTCCGAGTCTGTGAGGCCAGACATGCCTAGAGTGGCTGTGAAACTCATTGGCCATCGCGAACACGAAGCGAATTAGCGAAAACCTCGTGAGTAATGTATAAGTATATGTATCCACTTTTGTCGCAGAAAGCATGTCCAGGAATAGCGTAGGCTGAACAATGATCTTACTTACACAACATGGTTTGATGTGCAAGTCGTCATTCTTAGCCTAGTGGGCCATTAGCAGCAACGATTTTACATGATGATAACTTTATGATTTTCGCAAATGCTATGTTTTCGCACCAGTGACCAGTTGTTCGCACAAGAAGACGCATTCAAGTCGGCGTTCAATGTGAAAAGGCCCCAGAATTGATCTGCGTTCCGTGTGCCCAACAGGGGCACCAGCTCATGAGCATCTGCGGAGTATACTCCGCAATGTCTGAGTGAAAGCCCCTCCCCTCTTCCCGCCATTGTCCACGACACGTTTGAACGCTGCCCAACGCTCGCCGTTCTGGTTTAGGTTGCTGCGGTTGGCGCGTTACTGTGCCACAATCCAGGTTTATTAGATCAAAGATTGGAAGGGAACAAGCGTCCGTCGTCCACTGCCACCCGTGTTATGCCGGAAATCTTATTTTTGTACATAGATAGTATGCGCACGTTTTTTTGCAAAAAACGATAACCCGGAATGCATGCTCTTGCAGCCGATTCGAGTCAGTTGAAACGGCATGTTTTTGCGAGTGGGAAGCCGACGCCATATCCCTTATCTCGGCATTAGATCTCCGGCCCTCGTAGCATGATCTACGCGACTAACAGGGTGCATTTCGGAGTAATCCAAGGCTGACTGTTTAGTACTCTAAACTCTGAAGCAGATGACTTTGCTCGGACAGGTCACCAATGGGACCTAGCGGACCCCAGCTGAATCGCCATTACTCGTACGAGTGTTGGGCTTACCGTATACTGAACGTAGCTTTTGTTAAGACCGCCTTCGCCCAGCCTCATCGAGTAAGTATTGGCCGCAAAGACGTCACGCGTCGCAACGACGCCCGCGTTTCAATAGTGGATAATATCACCACGTCTCCAGGGTCCAAAGCTATGCGCTCACCGGAGAGGACTGTTGCGCTATTCTACCAATGACATGGCGTCGGAGAGAGGTCCGACCAGCCCATGAACAACAGGAACAAGGGCTGCTGGCAATAATTGACCGACCAAACTGGCCGCCATCCGCCCACCTGATTGTACGCGGCTTTGTCTTGGTTTGCACATTGTCGCAACACTCGGGTTGCCGCGTTCGGATGGCGCAAGAGTGTGATTTGATGTCGGGCATGGGTCGGGTTGCCGGATTGCATATGATGTGTGGTTTTCACTTTGGCTGGCATGCAAGTGGGGCACGGTATACCGAAATAATCACGGTTCGCGACGGTTTAGACGCGGCTGGCTGGAAACAGTAGCAGAACGCATGTACGGGATAGACCGCCAGCCGCGGCTGTCACATTTGCGGTGTGCTGGTGTTGTTCTTCGTTTTTGGGCTTTCCCAGTGCGGCTGGAGGTCGCTAAGAGCAGTCCAGCAACTTACTACTAAGACGTAGAGGGGGCGGAGAAATGAAGGGTGGAAGGGGAGGGGACACCAAAGATTGGAGCGCCTTGGCGATGCGGCGGGGAAATCTCCGGCGGGATGCGATGGGCCAGACATGTGGAACGAGATGGGGGCACTTGATTGGCTGCACATGTCGCTAAGCCCTACACATCTACGCATGTATTTCGTACGCACATCAAGACCGGCTCACAGAGCAACAGAGATGTAAGTAGTGTGCAGAAAAAGCTCGTAGTGAAAAGGCATCACGGAACCTTTTCCATGCACGTCTGCATGTTGCGCATCAAGTAGCCCATGGGCATGCGAGGGAGCCTCTAGTGCACTCTGTTCGCCAATGACAACTTTGTCAGGTACTTGCGTTGTAACATGTCCGTACACATGTACATTTACGCATCGGCACAGGTACACACTACGTGCGGCAAAACCTGCGCAGGTATACAGAGTATAATTTCTTTTTTGTCGACATTGCAGATGCGTCATGCTTTGTCAGCAAGGCCAGGTACTCGAAGCGAGAGCACTCTTGGTGGCGAGTACGGTTGAGAATCGGCCCTCGTGTTCCTTTGCGGCGCCGTACTGCATCCTCATTGTAGACATGAAGAATAGTAATCACGGCAAAAACAAAGCCATCAATACAAGGATCGCTGTATACATGCGGCGCACGATAAGGTAAGTGGGCGTTTTCAACAGCAGGGATGTGCCAACTCACCGATCATGGAGATATTGTGTGGTGAGATTAGTGCGTAATCATGTCACCTCACGTTACATGAGTCCCTGTAGAGCAAGACAGAGATGCGAGCGCATCAAACGCCTACTATCCGGATAGTCGGCATCTTTTCTTGGGTGCCACCGCATCACGTGTCGTGGGGCGGTGGCACAAGAAAGAAAAAGTAACTATATGAACTAGACCAGGCGGAACGGCTGAGGCGCTGGTTACACAAAGTGAGAAGGAAGAAAAAAGTTGTCCAAAATGTCGCCCAGCCATGTGGTCGGAGGGTGTTACCGTACATGGCCGTTCCGAAGGGCCCCACAGGAACGCTGGCCGAGAAATAATACTGCTGATGCGCGCGCAAAACATGGGTGTTTTTGGCAAGGGACCTGTGTAACAAGGTGTACGGCGCGACAGACGAAAAAAAGCAAACACCGAAGGATCTAGGTGGCAGCGAATGGGTGAGAGAAAGCGGAGAAGCGTACCGCCCTCCATTGATAGGCGAGCCTGCGTGAACGGTGTGTGAGGGTCTTTGAGATCTGAGGAAAAGCATTCACGTACGTAGCGAAAAAGAAATCGGAAGGATGCGCAACGCAAAATCGGTGAAGAGGAATACAATGGTTGGTAGGTGTAGATCTGACACGACCAAATCCCATCAACTCGAACACCTGTCTGTCGAATCAGACAACTAACTAGAGCTCTGCCGGCGGCACGCCTTGTGCTTCGTCTTGCTCATGCGTAGATCTAGACCCCACATCTTGCAGCACCCGTACACACTAGCCCCCGTCTAGTCTGATCGGTGAGAAAGCTGCAACTGCGGTAGTCTCCAATCCTCAGGGCATGTCCATTGTCGCAATCGGCACGCTTTCTCCTGACAGGCGGGATATGGAAATCAGGACCCAGAATAGAGGATGAGATCCAAAAAGAAAAGAAGAATAGAACAGAACGTTAGGGTTACCTTGAACGGTAACAGACAGATCATCCACCCAGGCTTTATAAGACTATTGAACAATTGATTGACTCTCCGGCAAAACAGACAGAGATGAAAATGACTAGAAATGCATACGAATTATGTCAACGCTAGCCACCCGATGATGATGATGAAGTTGTTATCCTTGCTACGTGCGCATACGTCTGGTTGCATGTACAGTCATGGCCGCCGATTGTGGGGAATATCGAGAAAAAAAAGAATCCAAAAAAAAAATTAACAGAAAGCAATGCGCCAGGGCCAAAAGATGCAGGTCATTATGCACGATTCCAGATCTGTGTCGGACCAGATCGTCCGTGACGGATGGCGACAAGATCCGAAGAGGGAGGGTGTGCGCGCATGCGTCGGCGCATGCGGGTGTCGCTCCATACGGCAGGATATAGGTACGGGATCAAGTTTGGGAACCCGCCACCATATGTTGCTTTTTTTTCTTTGTTGCTCTACACCTGACATCACTCCAGACCCTGTTGCCGCTGAACATTCCTGAGGATTTCGAGGTCCATGCGTAGGATGGGCGAGTTTGGCGCAACGTCTTCAATGACGTTAATGGTGCGCTTAAATAGGGCGGAGAGTGTGGATTTGGTGAGCCAGGTATCGCTTGGGAGAAGAGGATAGAGTTTGGACTTGTACACTGAGGCGAGGACAAGCATGTTTCCGAATTGTCTATGCTGCGTTAGTGAGGCTGTAGAGAAGATCAGAAGAGCCATAGACTTACGCGTGAAGTGTACCAAATATGTTTGTAACAACGAGCCTCTTCTTGCGCGTTGGGGTGAAATACTGGTATTTGCTACCAGGCTCTTCACCCACGCGATCGAATGCGATTGTGCTGTGAATCGCGCTGTTGATGCATTGGCAAGCGACCTTGATAATCTTCTGTTGGTCTTCGCTCAGTTCGACCATCTGCACGTTCCTGTTTGTAAGGGGCTGTCCGTATGGGGACGGCGAGTTGTGCTGAGAGGCGCCCGTGCTCCCTGGAGGTGGGGGCGGGAATTCCAAAACATGACTCGCGAGCTTGAGATACGGTCGCAACATCATGTAGAGGCCACCATAGTACTTGGCGCGAACACGTGCAATGTTGAGATCGGTCGAGGGGTACTCGCTGTCGTCCCATGCAAGCTCGGGTGAAAGTAGTTTCCTCCAGTTTTCCAAGACACCCACGTGTGTGAGCGCGTGATAAGCCACTTCCTTGACGCTAGTGGGGTCGAAGCTCATTCGTCCGCTGGGTCCGTACAAGGCGTTGTGTGCCACATTCAGGATCACTCGTAGGAACGTCTGCGTAGAGTAGAGCTTCATCATCAGATCGTTCCGCGGGCCCGAAGTGATGTCCTCTGGTTGCGCGGAGCTGCTGTCCTCTTGGATCCAGGTCTCGTTGACACCTTCAGGGTACATAATGTCACTCTGATGGGCGGAGATACCGGAAGGTGGCAGGTTGCTCATCTCCGCCAGAATATCACTAAAAAAAAAATCTGTTAGCGGGTGTTGGGATCTCAATTTGGACAGCAGAAGCGACTTACGATTCGAGTTGTAGTGCTGTCCAGTAAACACACATGACTAGGTTCAATCGATATCGTTCCTTGGGACTCCAGAATTGTCTTTTCTCGTTATTCACACGAAGGAGCTTGGTGTAGTCGGCTTTGATCAGTACCAGAGCGATCCGGCATGCGTTGTTGATCCAACTCCAGCTCTCTAATACTCGTGCGAACTGACTGAGATAAAGCGCGGCCAAAAGCATGGCTTGCGCATGGGCGGTTGTGTTTCCACCCTGCTGATTTCCGAGGATGTCAGTCGCATAGGCGTAGTAGGCCATGCCAGGGAGAATGTCAATGTTTCGCGGACGGCTGTCTTCAGATGCTTCACTGGCGAAACTGCCATTGGCATTTGGAGAGTTGCGGATGTAGCCATACTCCGAGTGAATGTAAGGATTGCGGTCGTTTTGCGGTGCAGGCAACGGGTCTGTGTATGAGCAGACCTTGCCTAAGGCAAGAACAAGTAGAACAATGGCGTTGCGCAATGAGCGTTCAATCTCGCCTCGCGCCGATGGCAACCCGTCTAATCCGCTAGCTGAGCGCTTTCGCTTGACGCCGGGATTGAGCTGGTGCACTCCATTTACAGCAGGTGATCTAACACTTGCGCCTCGCGATTCGGGACTGTACTGATCGCTGAACTCTCTAAACATGCGCTTGAGTTTAACCTCGTTCATGAACGGATGGAACATGTGCATGCTGTCCATGTACGACTTGAGCAGATCAAACATGACATGACGACGGAAGTCAGGGCGGCCGTCTGGGCCAAGACCACTCTGGTAGCTTTCGCGCGGTGTGCTGCTGGGCTCAGAGGGGCTTTGGTGGTCGTAAGGCGGATGACCCCACAAGCCATCTTTGCCAGGCGCTGGAGATGCGGCTTCGGAATCGTTGCTGCTCTCGGGGCTACCAGGGCCTTGGGCGCCGTCGTTTAGGTCTTGGCCCTCGCCAACCCCCCAAACGCGCAGCAAACCACGGTCCTGCTCCAACTGCATCGGGTAATCTGACACTTCGCGGCCATTGTCGATTAGTCGTTTCAGGTATGGAATACCTTGATAAAAGATGTTCATTTGGGTCCACTCTTCGAGCAGTTTGTGTGCAGGGGTAGTGTGGTCTCCTTGGAGGCCGGTCTGTTCTTTAGGGCCGGTCTCGGTAGCGTGGCTACGTTCAGTCCTCACACTTTCGGCAGGTGTTGCGGGTTGCTGCGGAGGAGGAGCAAACTGCGACTCCTGCTTGATAGGAGCAGAGGCATGGGTGCCTAAAGGCGACAGCGTGCTCGAATGAGGGACAACTGGTGATTCCATCTTGAGGTTACTGTGTACACGAGCCATTTGGCCCCGTCCTCCTTGAGCAGGTGTTGTCCATCTGGATGTGCTCTGATCTCTCTGGGTTGTAGAGAACGAGGCCTCGGGAGAAGCGTGATTGGACATGATGTCGTTTCGCGTCGGTGGAAGTCTGCTCTCGACACCCTGTTTCCACGTGTTGAACTGATCCACGAACTGTGACAGAACATCCGATATATTATTGACGCTCTCTTGAAGCTGCATCATGCTTCTATCTTGCCTGGGAAGCGTCAGCGGGGGGTGACCAAATGTGAAGTGGAGGCGACGGACTTTGGTGGTGGGACATCTTTGTACTGGCAGTCAAAGTTGTTCTCTCTGCAGAACTGGCACGGTCGGGCTTCGTCACACTTTTGCTTTCGCGAACGACAGTGGTTGCAAGCCTGCGTGGCTCGGACCTGCTTCCTTCGTATTTGCTGTCCCGCGCCATAGTCGTTCATGTAGGGCGTGGGCGCGTAGGGAGTCACTGGCTGGGGATATTGCTGAGCAGGCGGTGGTGGTGGCTGCGCATGGTATGGCGGGGGTCCGTTGGGGTGAGAGGGACTCATGGCATGGCTGTAGCCATTTGCCATGTTGCCATTTGGCCGGTGCTCGGGGTTCATGGGAGGCCACGACGGGTGATGGCCACCATGCTCCATGGGTGGTTGAGGCTGAGGTTGGGGCTGGGGCTGGGGCTTGACGTCGGTACTGATACTGAGGCTGGTGGAGCGGGAACTGTGAGGATCTGGGGCCGATGCTGACTGGGGCGTCGGTGGAGGACGGTAGGTTGAAATGCGGTCCTGGGGGATTGTCACAGTAGCGACTCCTGTGACGCCATTGGGATGCTGCCGGGGAGAGGGTATGTTGCGCGGATCCGCAAGGGCGCGAATGTCAGAGGGTGGCAACGATGGCGAGGGTAGCGGACCTGGGTAGGCTTGGGGGTGAGCGGTGTACTGGTGAGAGGGAGTGGATAGACCGTGGGTAGTGTAGGGCGGAGAAGCCTGGGCCAAGGTGGGATGTGTCGGAGGGCGGGTGGGTTGGGTATGAGGCGGTGGAGGAGGGGGAGGGAATCCGTGGCCGTTGTAGTCAAGATTGCTGGAGCCCAAACGAGCTCTCTTGTTATGGGCGGGCGCGTCAGGATCAGCCATCCTTACATATGCCAGACAGAATCCGCTATGGCCATGCGGCTATGTATGACAGAGCACTACTGGGCACA
The DNA here is from genome assembly GCF_028858645.1 of Bipolaris maydis. Lineage (NCBI taxonomy): Eukaryota > Fungi > Ascomycota > Dothideomycetes > Pleosporales > Pleosporaceae > Bipolaris > Bipolaris maydis. Next base: position 2,434,664 of record NW_027093857.1, on the reverse strand, counting down.
ACGGATGGTTCCAGGACCACCAAACGGCAAAAGCCAGGAAGGAAGGTCGCGGGGGGTGCAGCTGGTGGAGAGCGGCCTCGGCAGTCGCAGGGGCGGAAGGGACCAATTCACCAAAAAGGCAGCAAGTTGGTTGGTCAGTAGTGATTTGCAGATGACAGCCCAACCCGCGTCATCGCATGGAAGAGGGGAAGAGTTTGGAAAGCGTCGCAGGGCAAGTGCTCGGAGGCCAGAGTGGGATGCAGGACGGGAGCTTTCCTATGCCGCGTGCGCGAAGAAAGGACCTAGTCTTGGGCAGGACGACCTTACCATGGAGCCGGAGACAACTATCCGAAGCAGGTAAAGGCGAGATGAATGAGTCGCGCGCGGTCAATGCTAGGACGTTTGTCGCTCAGTCGGCGAAAAGTGGCGCTTTTAAGACGGGCCGTGCGAACGAAGGGGCCAGGGCGCAATCAGAAAAGGCGCGAAACCACATCAGTCGCAAAAAGGAACAGCTCCAGGGCGCGATGCGACAGGGCGCGGGAGGCGGCCCAGCACTGGCTCAGGCACACGCGCGCCGAGGGGGTCGGGTAAGTGGTGGAGGTGGAGGTGGAGGTGATGGTGGAGGTGATGGGAGTAATATTAGGGCTGGTAAGGGTGGTGGTGATGATGATGGTGATGATGACAAGGGGGGGGGGGGGGGGGCGAGGCCAGAGGCAGAGAGGCAGAGGCAGCGAGCAGCAGTTAATGACACCAACGCCCAGCGCACATGGGACGACGGCGAGGGCGACGGCGGCGACCACGACGACCACGACGACCACGAAGACGGCGAGGACGACGGCGGCGGTGGGCAAAGACAGGTGAAGAGACGGCCGATTAGCGCAGGGCAAATGGGCGGGCAGCGTGCACCAAAGGACGGTCAGAGACATCAGAGAGCTTCTGCAGCTTCGCTTGTGCACGCCCAGCCCGCGCAGGGTTGGGCGGGGGGTCCACCAGACGCGCAGTGTGGGCGCGTGTGTACACACACACACATACATATGTAGAGGGGTGTGTGTGTGTGAGTGTGTGTGTGGTGTGCGTATGGCAGCATGTGGGTGTGTCTGTATGCAGCCAAACCACGCATGGCCGGCTGCTCCAGGGCGTCACAGTGGTAGCAGTCGCAGCAAGTCGCAGTAGTGTAAGTAGTCGCAGTCTCCATCAAACAAGGGCGCTCTGCCCGTCGCCCGTCCAGGGCATTACCGCAACCGCTGCAGACAGCAAACGTCGCTCCCGTCCATGGCAACCGCGCAGCCATGTCCATCCCTTTCCCTGTCCATGTGCAATCTGCATCTGCCTCGTCCACCAGAAACTGGCCTGTCCGCCCCGGCCCTTGTGGCTGGCCGTCGCTGGCCGCTTTGTTTCGTGCGGCTTGCGCGCTTCTCCGCTCACCACCAACACCAGTCCTCTCCGCAGCGACCCTGGTGCAGCTTGAGGCAAGCCTGTCATGAGGGCCTTGAGTCGGACAATTTCCGCCCAATTGCTGGCCTCAAAGACTCAGGAAGCTGATCCGAGCTCGTCGAGGCACTAGTCAACATGCCCAGTCCTCCCAGCCTCCACTCTACTGCCGCACCAAGGCATTCGAGAAGGCTCGTGGAAGTGATGCGTTGCAGGTGGCGTCCAGACAGCTCGTATGCTCTATCTTTTTGGGCCTGCAGACGATGGCTATGCTGCCCATTGCCACCCACCTCGTGCTCGCACTCGCTCCCGCCCGCCAGCCCCTCGTTGCATGCCGCCTCCAAACCCTAGGTCCCCAATCTCCGTCAAAAGGGACGTGGAAATCCGCGACTATCATGGCTGCTACCACTAACCACTGCTGCTCCCGCTGCTGCTGCCCAAAGATCTGCACTCGCACGCTGCGGATCCTGGCGAAACTCCTATAGGCAGCCTGGTGGCACATGGCCAGATGGTGCGTATACTCCCTGCACTACCCATTTGCCCGCGTCGTACGGTTGCGGTGGGAAAACGCGGCTCTCGGCCTGGTAAGTACGTATGTAGTCGTGGTAGCATCACCACATTAGTTTCACCATGACAAAACACTCTCGGGAAAATCCTGGATGTTATTTAGCGCGCCGTAAGACGCGACCGCCAGAATGGCGTCAGGAACAGTAGGCTCCCAGCCAACATGGGAGAAGGCAGGCCAGGATCACCACGGCGTTGTTGACCTGCCCCTCCATCACAACGTTGGTTCCGCTCCGCGCTGCGGTGCCGCCGCCCAGTCATCCTTGCACGACGGGAAGTTTCTGCTAATGCCCTCTTCTCTGCCAACAGGCACACACACACACACTCTCTCTCTCTCGTCCTGACCGTGCCTCGGCATGGTCAGCTGCCAGGAAGGCATTAAACCCAAACAGCAGTGGTCGCTGCTGCTAAGCCCGTCGCAGCAGTGGCCATTGAAGCCATTTTGTCAGATGACCAGCCGACTCTGCCCGGTCCTGTCCGCCGACGCTACGCCAAGTTGCGGTCTGCTTCAACCTCGATGATTGCTGCTGCCAAAACCATGTCCGATAGACGACTCCTCTCCCCCACAGCCCGAGCCGTGTGAGCAAGGTCGGCCTGCAACCCTCGTGGGAACCCTGGCTTCGTCATCCTGGTGGCCGTAGCTTCTCCACGTGGAAGGCAGGAGGCGTCCAGTAATCCCTTGGGGAGTTCCTCACACGCCCTCTTGACGAGTCAAAGTCGGCCGATAAGTCGCCATCGAGTCGGTGTGGTAGTCGCGTTGCTTGCTTGACCGGATCAGGGCTGCTCCTACACAAAGTTTTGCGCCCTAGAGAAGGGCAGGCCGTGTTAGTGGTCATGATTCGCGCCTAGCATTACGTGCCGCCTGCGATGACATGCCCTGGTCTGCGGTTGAAGCTCGAGGTCGCAGCAAAGCGGCACAACAGTCGCATTGCAGTTCCAAAGCTTATTGGAATACGGAAACTCTGTGCGCATAGTCCAGCGAAATAACCAGAGTCTGGCTTGTGACGTTGAAGCTGGCAGTGTGTAGGCATCGACACATCTAGCATATAGTATAAGTATAGTATATAGTAGCATACTATGTCAGTACGTAAACATCAGGTTTCTGTCCCACTACTGTTCACCAAGCGGCGTGCGCATTCCTTGCCTCCACGGAGCGTTGTGCCAGGGGTGTCGTACGAGACGCAAACTCTGCATGCAAGCCAAGTAGCCTCACATTTAATGAAAGCATCCGGTGATTCAAATGCATCGGAAATCCCGTCGTCTCGTAGGCGGCCGAGTGAGTACTACTATATCAGTGTATTGTCATACAGCAGGTGGCGACTAATATCCCGAAGCTCCTGCCAAGACTGGTACCTGGATGCAGACTGCTCGTTACACAAAGATCCTTTGCGCGTCAGCGCCACATGTATAATTATTTTGGTCTGGATAGCTACCAGAGCTGGAAACATGAACTCATCTGGTTTAGATCAGCACTGTACTGGAAGGTGTACATTGTTATTGTTTTTGCTGGCCCCTGAAAAGGTTGTTTGAGCACTGAAACGCCACAGTATGGCCGATCCGTAGCGCCAACATGGCGACGTCACGTCTTCCTCTCATGAAGAGCACAGCATCACAAACAGCAAACATCTCGTGCACAGTCGTCTAATTACCTTCCCTAGCATAGCATAGCCTCTGCTCTACACCTTCGCTCACCATGGTCTCTGCCACCTGGGTCTTTAGTGCCATTGTAGCCTACACCATCTACAAAGCTGCTTGGAGATATCAGCGCTATCAGCGCAATATTGCACTCGCCAAAAGCACAGGGCTGCCTGTGGTTTCGGTTCCTTGGAATATTTACAATCGTTTCTGGCTGGCCACGTTCAAGTTCTGGACGCTGCTGCTGCGAAAATTTCTCCCTAGCTCCCTAACGGGCCTGTGGTTAGAGTACGTATAGACAATGGCGTCAATTGTCACATGTTAACCATTGCCTTGCAGAATCCTACAGGCAGAATGGTCCCATGTCACTGGATACAAATATTTCAAGGAAATTGGCAAGGACATATTCATTGCCGCCGCCCCCTCTGGACTCACCGTCTATGTCGCTAACGCAGAGGCCATCACCCAAATTACTACCCGTCGTAATGACTTTCCCAAGCCTCTTGAGATTTACAAATCCCTCAACATATATGGGAAGAATCTTGTGGCTACCGAAGGAGCTGAATGGCGCAGCCATCGCAAACTTGTAGCACCGAGTTTCGGTGACCGCAACAATGAGCTTGTTTTTAACGAAACACTCCATCACGCAAAATCACTCCTTAGTCTCTGGGCTGGACCCGAGGGAAGAGGTAACAAGACCGTGATTGATCCTTCTGTAGCTGCAATGAACTTTGCCTTGTACATCATTAGTAGCGCAGGCTTCGATGTACGGGTTACCTGGCCGCACGAAGAAGGTAATGAGGAAACAGCCAGCAAGAATGCAGAGCAGTCCATCTCTTTTAGCTCCAAGGCGCCCCCCGGCCATACTATGAGCTATCGAGAAGCGCTCAATGAGCTGCTTCATAATATCATTTGGACCCAGATAATACCCATCCCATGGCTTGGTAAGATATATCAGTACCACTTGTACTCGAAACCAATGGCATTGATGCATTCTATTAGAAAAATCTCCGTTTACGGCGCATCGCACAGTCGCTGAGGCAGCTGGCGAGTGGAACGCTTATATGAACGAATTGTATGAGACCAAAAAGACTCAGTATCTTTCCGGCGAAGGCAAGAGGGGGATGGATGTTTTCGAATCGTTAATTCGCGGTAGTGGTATCACAGGAGAGAATCCCACAACTGCCGATAAGAGCGATATACTCGGTAACGCTTTTGTGATCATGCTGGCCGGCCACGAAACAACAGCAAACACGCTGCATTTTTCGCTGATTTATCTTGCAATCTACTGGGCATCTCAGAAACGGTTACAACAAGACATTGACCGGATATTCAATGGTAGGCCGACGAGCGAATGGACGTACGAGGAGCATTTTCCCAAGCTTTTCGCGAGCATGCCAGCTGCAGTCATGAACGAGACGCTCCGGTTAATGCAGCCAATCGTCAACATTCCAAAATCAGTCACGCCAGACCAATCTCAGACCATTCAAGTGGACGGCCAGACATACACTATCCCTGCAGGTTCGAACGTTTTCCTTTGCTCGGCTGTCCATCGCAATCCGAGGTATTGGCCCGGGCCCGAAAATGACACAAACAATGATGGTATGTTGGACCAGGATCGTTTCCGACCTGAGCGCTGGTTTACGAAGAACAACCTTTCGGAATCTTTTGTCGAAGTTGACTACGACGATGAGGCACTACGTGGACCATCCGGGGAAGACACGTCATCGGAGCTCTTCAAGCCTGTCAGAGGATCCTATATTCCGTTCAGTGATGGTGGCCGATCCTGCATAGGGCGGCGCTTTGCGCAAGCTGAGGTTCTCGCGGTGCTAGCTGCTATATTCGCGCAGTACAGTGTCGAGCTTGCCGTCGACGAGTTTGCTTCTGACGAAGAGGTGGACAAGATGCCAAAGGGGGGACAAGAGCGGCGAGAGTTGTACAAGAAAGCTGTAGACAGAGCCCTGCATGCGCTTCGACACAACGCTGCATCCATTATTACGTTACAGCTGCGGGGCACTTCTATACCTATCAGGTTGATGAAGAGGGGGGAAGAAAGGTTCGCTTTTGACTAGCTTAGGCATCACAAGGGGGGGGGGGGGGGGTACGCACACGGACATATATGCAATGATTCATTCACCGAAATATGAGAGGTAAATCAAGTACAAAGTATTCTCTCAATCTATATACATTGTTGATGCTCAGAACAAAAGCTACCCCGCATCACGTCACTTTGGAGAAGCTACCCCACTGACTCGCAACATCGACGTCGGCCATAACGACATCTCAACGTGCTTAGTCTGGAACAATGTTGTAGACAACTAACAGAAAATCCCAATTTCTCCATAGTAGCCGAGACTATACCCAGCACATCCCCAAAACATCGCAGAGTACCGTGGCATCGTTTTCAAGCCGCACAATGCCATCCCCAAGCTTCCCACCCGAAGAGCTCCGGCTGATAGTTCAAGAGGTGGCTACTCTTCTCAAGGAGCGCAAAGAAACAATCTCAGTTGCAGAAACAGTCTGTGTACCCTTTACATCTACCAATAGATGTGTGATACACACCCAAAGCTAACTAGACACCACTTCACAGGTAGCAGGCGGCCTCATCTCTGCAGCTCTTCTGTCTTTTCCCGGCGCATCATCCTACTACCTTGGCGGACTAACCCTCTACACCCTCGAATCGCGCATTGCGTTTGCCGGCTGGACCCAAGAAACAGTCTCTGGGTACAGCGGCCCTACACCAGCCGTTGTCTCAGGGCTAGCCGAGCACACGCGCAGCAAGTTGGGCAGCACGTACGCTGTCAGCGAGAGTGGGACTGCAGGGCCCACGGGTGGCAGCACCAGGAACCGCACACCGGGATATGTGGCTCTTGCAGTGGCACGCGAGGGTGGAGACACGGCAACGAGAGAGGCAGAGACCGGAAGCTCAGAGAGGGAAGGCAACATGGTGGCTTTTGCGGTTGAGGCGCTCAAGCTGGTTAGAGATGTCATCAAAGCGGACGGCGGCAAGCTGTCATGATCAACATTGGGCAATGGACTAGACAAAGTGAGTAATTCGTGCGAGGGCACATGTGCGTGTGTACCGAGTACATGGTTGAAGGGTGTACGTCTGGATTAAACCAACGTTCTGGATAGGGAAAACACTGTGTGAAACTGACTGACCCTCACACTCGGATGTGGCTCGTTTCGGTCTCGCACATACAATCCTTTACTGAAGGTGGTATGCTGTAGCGAAATTATCCGATTGATCGGTATCAGATTATTAATCGCCCACATCCTTCGCTTGCTCATACGCGTTTGATATCCGTGGGGTGGTTGTGTGTGTGATGCCGAAATTCTCCTTTGGTTCCCACATTTTCCCCTTTCTGTTGTTCACGCCGCGTAAACGCAACAGGATCTATCCCGACCCAGCTCATCGGTGTCACACCACCACAACCACTTGGTAACCGAGTACCGTTCTTTGAAGCGAGAAACACGCCTGCCGCAATCACACACGTACTTTACCGATGTATGTGCCGTGTTCTGCTTCCTTCCGTGGCCATGTGTTCCCGTGCATTTGGCTGGCTCGGTTAAGCGGCCCAGATCCTGCCATGCACCGTCCACGATAATGTGGCGTGCAAAGCGGCACAGCGTTATTCCCTCCATCCCCTTTGCTTTCTTCCTTTCTTCCACCATACGAGCGCTGCCAAGATTAGGGAGGTTCAGCCATCCCTTACATACTACTACTGACGTCGAAAAATCCGCTGCCGAGACATACACACCTGCACATGCGCACGCGACAAAGGAGGATTTTCTTTTCGCCCTCGCCCTCCCCCCACGTCTTTCATGCTCCAGTTTTCCAAAGGAAGGGCAAGGGAGGATACATGTCCCGGGAATTATTAGGCGCCATGTGTGATTGTCTGCAGCCCTATGTCGAACTCCTGTTGCTGCAGGATCTGAAGCTGAAGGATTCTTTTAAGGGGGGGTTTCACCACTCAAATAGCAACCCATTATATCAGTGCCCCCCACGCGGCTAGATTTACCCGACAAAGGATTCGTGATAAGTGGATTCGGGGCTGTTGACCGGGATTATTTTGAAATTGGGATGCCTTGTTGGTGAACAGCGGGGTTAGCGATGGAGGGTCGCGTGGTGAAATGCGTGAGAAGAGCTGGGATTGTATGGGGAGAAAGAAACGTTGGTTGTTATGTGGAGTTTACATTTTTGTCAGTCAGGGATCTCAGACTACTGGAAATAAGTGAACAAATGAGTCATCTGTATGCTAGGCATCTCGTGGGCTTTGGGATAGTTGGTTTATCCCCTTCTCCAACAGAGGAAAGCCCTTCTTCTCAAGTACTGAGCATAACCGATGGCATGACAAATTCCAAATTTGTCATGAGGTATATACGCATTCTAAAAAGAGAGGAGTCATGACATAAGAAACTATTCATATCCTAGCATAGAAACAAATGAAATCTAATGAAACGCTACTTACTTTGGAAATCTTTTATCCCTTCTTCTTCATCCTCCTCAAAGCAAGTCCAAGTGCCATTAGATTAAACAAACACAGTGTTCTTATCATCAAGTCATTTTACATTCTCACATGTACCCAGTACAAAGTACCCCCCTACTCAAGGAGTCCCTATGTCCGGTCTCTTCCGAATTGCCTTACCTACTTACTTATTAGCATCGCTTGACATTTTTCACTCTATTTGCTATATAGCGTATCAGATTAATTATCTTAGAAAAGAATAGCAGGCCACACCCCAACCTGCTAGAATCGGGTATTAAAAAAATTAACTTTACAGTTAAAGTACGTAATAAAAGGATTTAGGTGGACCTCTGCGAGACCCTATTAAACTCTAAAAAACGGGTTAGTATTACTACTAAAATACGCCTCTTAATAGGTATATGTTAAATAGACAAATCTCTATTAGGTATAATAACTAAAATACAGTTACAACGAAGGCAGCAGCCTAGCGAACTATAGTTGCGACGAAGGTAGCAGAATAGTAAACTACAGTTGCGATAAGACAATAAACTATAGTTGCAATAAGAACATATTACGTAAAGCGCTCCTATACCTATATATTCGCTATATCGCATCTTATTAAAGGCACGAATCTATTAGAACTCGATCTCGAATCTTATTAACAGTATAAGCCTATCTGAACCTAATCTCCTATTACTACTATATTAAACTTCCTCTCGCAGCTCCCGTCATTTTTAAGCTATTTAGTGCTAATTAAGTCCCCTATGTCTATCAAACCTATAATAGCCTTCTATAACTGTCTATCTAATAGTATCTATAAAGAGATATGCAGGTGGATAAAGGAGAGATTCTATAGATTAGAAGCTAGCGTAGACTCTACTAGTATAGTTAAGCTACGAGGGATCTAGCGGATTAGCGAGTACACACTCGTAAGCAACTTAGACGCGTATAAAATCTACTTAGTAGGTTTAAGTATTATAGATATTAACCTAGAAGGGGTAGATATAGATACTATAGAGTGGCTGTACGAGGACGCCGTCTACATTAAAGATACTTTAAAAGCTAAACATCTAACTAATTAGCAGAAGGAGTTTTTAGAGAGGTTTTAGTTAAGTAAGAGCAAGGCGTAGATAGGTATAGTGCTTTAGTTTTATAGTAAAGCGCTGGGTGTTCGATAGGCTAGAGATAGACTTGACGGCGTCACGGACGATTTGCTCGTGTGGACGCTGCGTGACGATATCGATAGGCGGGTTACCGTGACGGTTTCGATGGGTGGAGCTGAGAATGGGTACGCGCGGTTGCTGATTTGAATACCTGTATGACTAGTTCTAATAAATCCCGAAATTTTGTTTCACAAAAACGTTCCCGAAAGGCCGGAGCCAATACTTATTAGCATATCCAAAGATTCACAGTATCCCAGAGACGCGAGATGTGCTATGAATGTTTTTTTCCTTGCAAGTATTATTATAACACAATTTCCATGATTTATTCGTTTTCTGTGCATGAGAAAACAAGAATCATGTTCAAATTAAGAGAAAGAAATAACAATTAACAAGGCAATAGTAGCGTAATGATATTTGCAAACCCTGCTTAATCTGGGGGGTTTGCCAAAATTCCACTTCTTCTACTTCTTCTTCAAGGAAAAAAAAGCGCAGCGTTTCAAGGCTATTAAAAAAATTGGACTGTATTCGAATGTAATATACTTGACGTGCAAGAGAAGAATGTTAACACCAAGAGACACAAGCCGCCCTGGAGACAAAGACATGTAATTGTATGTTTCTGTAACCTCACCATACACACACACACACGAAGCAAAACAAGAACACCCTACACATAGTACTACTGCATAATCTTGCCATCTATACCAAGAAAATCGAGAGCTAAAAAATCCCATCTATAAATGTCCCTTTCCCATGCTCATTGATCTCACAGAAGACTTACTCCCCAACTCCACACACACACCATCTTCATTCCAGCAACGGGTATTCACGCGTCATTTCATACAAAACTCTCTCTCTCTCTCTCTGTTTGTCTTGTCCCCCTCCTCACAGTTGCATGTTTAGCAAAACAGAATATGCTTTACAGTTCGTCGTGCGCATCAGGCTCCGGCATCTTAATCGGCTCCTGCGGCCTACCAAGCTCAGCATCAATGCTAACACCGCTCTTCTTCCTGTACTTCTCCCAGACGCTCCAAAAGTCCTTTTCCATGCCCTTTTCCATCTGGTCAGGCAAGACGACTACGTACTCGACGTGCAGGTCACCGTATTGCAGACCCTCGTTGTTTTCCAGTTGTTCGTGCCAGATGGGCATACCCTCTTCTTTGATAATTTCAACGAGGTTGGGCTGTACGACTTCGCCGCGCTTGCGCGAGAGCTGGACAATGTGGCCGTCGAGATGCGTGACGTTGCGGGTCCAGTCACCCATCCATGCTTCTCGGAGAGATAGAACCTCGCGCCAGAAGAGGTCCTTACCCCGTCTTCGGAAGAAGGTACCATCTGTGCGTTCGTGCTCTTGTTGTCCGAATGCAGGATCGGCTTCGGCGAGGTGGACGATAAGGTCGCCAGCAACGTAGTCCGGGCTCTCGTCTGCTTCATTCTCATAGGTGATGCGTACGCCGTTGGGCATGCCCTTCTCAATTTCGAGTTGGTGCGTCTCGGATTCACGGATTACTCTACTACCGCTGCAGACCGGACATGGGTGCTTGATTGTCTTGCCTTTGCCGTGACATTTGTCGCAATGTACCTGGACTTGCTGAAAGAGTCCCGGTGCAAGTTGCTGTCGTTGTATGCGAACGCCTCGTCCACCACATGTGCCACAGGTCTCTACGTGTCCATCTTCTGAACCTGATCCCTCACAGGCCGAGCAGATTGCTTGCTTCTCGATCGTGAACTCCGTCTTACGGCCATTGTAAAAGTCACGTAGAGGAATGGATACTTTAACCTCCATGTTCGGCCCTCGTCGCTCCCCGCCATGGTGTCCAAAATGTCCGGAACCACCGAAGAAGCGCGAGAAGAGGTCAAACGGATCGTGATGCTGACGAGGTCCACCACCTTGTTTGTGCTGTTGAATGCCCTCATGGCCGTATTGGTCATATATCTTGCGTGTTTCTTTCTCGATAAGGACTTCGTAGGCTTCGGCAATCTCAACAAATTTCTGGTTTGCTTGTTCGTTGCCACTGTGACATGTTAGCAGGCTGTTGGTGGACTGGCATAGCATTGCACGTACGGGTTCTTATCGGGATGAAATTTCTTGCTCAGATTTCGGTATGCTTTCTTGATCTGTCGCTCTGAGGCATCCTTCTCAAGACCTAGTAGCTGCGCGACTTGGTTAACCAATGCATTTGGAATTGCGATAAAGGTAAGAATATAAAATGCATAATATAGACTTTACATACCTTGTAATAGTCTTCTGCGCCAACAACTAATAGCGCCAGAAATGCGACCACAAAAAACAGCGCTATCCGTAGAAGCATGGTGCAGTATGAAGTGCGCCAGCGGCGACTTTGAACTTGGGAAAGTGAGTGGACGGAATGTGCGTATCCGATATAAGGACGAGAACAATTGTCTACATGAAATTCACAAACGTCTAGCGAGGTCGGGCGACCTCGACACTAAAGGGAAGAGAGGGGGAAAAGTCAAGTTGATATGAGAAGCTGCGAGTGAAGGGTAAAGCAGTAGGGTTCGGGACACGATAGCAGTAACGTAGATTATGCGACCAATCGGAGTTAAGCCTTGGCATCACCGACATGACTTTTTGTGCGCGGTGGAAGAGCTGGCGCGAACCCGTTGATCGAGGCTGCAGTTCCCCACGTCCCCCGGCCCGCCGTCAGATACCCCCAAACGACGCATTGAGTTGCTGTCTTGACCTGTCCGGACTCGGCCTCAATATACAAAGGCCCTTGTAGCGCTAGCGCACCTCCGCAAGACCTCCGCATCCACCGCACACGACCTGGACCACCACCACCACCACCACATAGCCGCCCGTCATGGCGTCAATAGCGAACAAAGCCAAGGCTGGCAAGCCAATTGTGCAGAACTATTTTGCGAGTCACAAGATTGGTGTCGTAGTCTCAGCGGGGAAGATGTCAAAGGCAGTAAAAGTGCGAGTCGCAGAACAAGAATGGAACAAGAAGTTTAGAAAAGTAAGAATTGACAATTGAAACACACACAAATCTTTCCAATGCTAATTAATACTTGCAGCATTTCCCTGCGCCCAAAAACTACCTTGTCCGCGATCCCAACAACTCCCTTGTCGAAGGCGACGTCGTCCGCATAGCGTCAGGTCATCGCACCTCCACAGCCATTCACCATGTCGTAACCTCGATTGTTGCGCCCTTTGGCGAACCAGTCGAGAACCGCCCACCAGTCCTCACCGAAGCCCAATTAGATGAGCAGCGCATCAAGGACAGGTTATTGAAGGATGTGAGGAGCGCCGCGCGGGGGAGGCAGGTCAGTGTGCAGAGATTGGCACAGGCAAGGAAGCAAGGATATCGGATACCGACGCTGGAAGAAGCCATGGAGCGCATGAAAGTGCATACAGCGAACGAAAAGGCGAGGCTAGAAGCGCATGGTGGACAGGCTGGACAGCAAAAGACGGCAAAGGAGAGGAGAGTCGAGGCGGGGAAGAAAACCAAGGACGAAGTCAAGGCCGAAAACAAAGTAAAAGATGCCAAGAAGCAGACTGTATAGTGACATACGCAAGAGATGGACATGTAAATTATTGTGCGCCCCAAAAGGCTGCCACTGGAAAACATGGTATTGCATTCAACGTTTGAGTCATCACGTTCTTCATGATACCAAGTTTTCTATCCACCACAACGCCAAATCCAATTCCAACCCAATGCCCAGGGTATCAATATCGTTTCCATACAATCGTGACCAAGCCCAACAATGGAACAAACAACACAGCCTTCTACGCAGCCGTCTGTACAACCTTAAAGCCCTCCGACACCAGTTTCTGAATCTCTTCGTCCTTGTGCTGTAGCTGAGCCAGCGCGTATGCGATGTCATTCCACTGTCTCTCGTTCTCGGCCCTTGGAAGCCTCGAAGCAAGTTTGGCAGACAGTTGCTTGGCATGTTTGTCCTACATAGTGTTAGTATTAATGCTGCAACATTGTGTAGTCTATTGTAAATCCATACCTTCTCAATAAATCCAGCCAAGAACTTAATGATTCTCTTCAATGCCTCTTCGCTAAGGCCCGTATCTGCACTAAGCACACTGAACATATCAATGAATTGATTGTAGACAGCATTGTCCTTGGTCGACAACTCAGTGAAGAACATGCGTGCCATGTCGGCAATCTTCTTGTCACTGTCTTCGAGACACTTGGCCATTTCGCCTAGTTGACCCTTGACCTTGACCTGACCTGCCAAGATCAAGAAAGTAAGCGTCATTAGACAAGTGCGCTTGACGCTAGGGTCGCCATCGTTCAAGCGGCGGTAGAGGAAGTCAGTGTTTTCGTCAATGAGGTGGTTGAAGCACACTGCCATGTCACCAAGTGCTACAACAAGATTGCTGCGGACGACTGCATCTTGACTCCTTTCGAGGATGGTGAGCAGCAAGCCAAGGTTGGTCTCGCAGTACTCTGAGCTTACACACATGAGTTTCGCTAAGCAGAGTGCCGCCTGAGCTTGCAAAGTCGGATGATTGTACGATGTGTTGTTGGCGCAAATGTCTGCCACTAACGGACCAAAATTTGCCAAAAGAGACTGCGGGCCGTATAGAAGCTCGCGTTCACGGACATGCGCAATAGCTTCCGTAAAGTCATCCTCAGTAGTACCAGCCATGAGATCAAGCTCATCGGCTTCTTCAGGTGCTGGTGTAGGCTCCTTAGTAGCACCTCGTTTACGGCCCTTCTTCAAGGGGGCTGGATCGCCCGATGATGCCATCGACTTTCGAGGAGCAGATGCGTTCTTCTTGTCCTTTTCAGCTTTCCGGCGCTTGAATTCGAGCTCGCAAAGCTCAAGGTGCACAATTTGCTTGATTGCAACATGGCCTACGACAAAAAGCAGCTGCGAGAGAGCGAGGGCAGAGTTTTGCTTCTTTGGTTGTGGCTCCTCGATCGGAGGTGCATCTGGCATTTCCTCATCCTCCCCTTTCGGCTCAGCAGCGCTCGAACTTGATGTAGGGCGTGACTCGGATTTATGTTGTCCAGCAAAGACACGCTTAGTGATCTTGCGGATAATTTCTGAGCATAAGACGTCGGGGTGCTTGGATAGGACATATATGGCACTGATAGCCTGCTCTGCTACTCCATACCACTCTTTACTTTCCGATGTCATTTCTGTGATTGCAGCCAGCCTCACCAACACTGCGTGATCGTTTGGCAGTTTTACAGTTTGAGCTGGAGCGTCACTGGTGGCCTGCTTTCCTGGCGGCTGGCTCATGCGGCGAAGAGCTATGCAAGTGTACCGGGCCAGTCCCAGGTCTCGCCTGCCAAGCTCTCCTAGACCAATCCTGAGGCAAGTCTCCATTTCCTGCACCACGATGTCGGGTGTGGAAAGCGCCAGCATGCCCAGAACGATGATAGCTCCTCGGCGCTGGTTCTTGGATATGTCTTTCTTCTGGTAGCCATAGATCTGCCAAAGCTTCTGAATGACCAATCCGTTGACCAGGCCCTGCTTCATCATCGTGCTGAGAAGCTGCTCGAGGGACGTCAGTTCTGCCGGCGTTGTGCCGAAAGTCAGACTGATCATGTTCTTTGAAATGTAGTTTGCAACTGCATTATCATCGAATCCGGGCGGTGCATCAAAGAACAAGCCCTTGTAGCATTCAAGTAGATGCGTCTGCACACCCTTGCCTTCGTCACTGTTGCCTTTGGTCCAGATGAGTCGTAACATCCTCCGGATACCAAGTTTTGCATTGGCAATCTTGTACGCATCGATGGTGGTGAAGAAGTCCATGGCTTCAATGACTTCGCTCTTGTTCTTGGATGATAGTAGCTGAGTTATGATCTCAGCAGCATCGTTGATGACTTCAATGAACTTGAGTGCTTCGAGCAGGAACTTGCGTACTGCTTGGAATTTTTCCAACTCTTGCGCGGTGGCTGCATCTTTCTGAGCTTTTTCGATGGCGGCAGCCTTCTCCTCTTCACTCATCTCAGATGGGTGCTTCGGCCCTTCCTCATCCCCAGCATCAGCCTGTGTTGCATCCTGCAGTAGTGTCTCATCGACCGTCTGATCATTCGGTGGGCGTTCCCTCAACTCTTCTGGAGGCTGTAGAGCATTGATCTGGGCTTCACATTCCTCCAATCGCTTAGTCCAGTCCTTTGTCGACAGCAACCCTCCATCAAATGCCGTGAAGGGATGGGTTGAGATGAGTTTGGCAAGCAGCTTAATCGCATTTCGGCGAACGTTGCTACTTTTGTCTTCAAGACTGCGAGCGGCAAGTTCGGCGACCTTTTGTCTTCGCTTGGGGTATTTCTGCTCCAGATCACAGAGTTTAACGTAAACCTGCATTACCCTAGCACGACAATAGGGATTGATGTCGAGGAAACGGTCTTCAAGCACATCGAAGAAAATTCGGATCTGTGCCTTGTGGTTTTCGCTGCGGTCGTCTTGACTCAGCTTGCTAAGCATAGTTATGAGGTTTCCGCAGACTTCGATAAGGGCGCAACGCAAGGTATACGACTCGCTATCTAGCAGGTTTGCGAGCAGTGTCATTTGTCGGATGACGAGATGTGGTGTGAGTTCAGAAATCTTGGTAAGGAAAGTCGAGATAGACTTTGGGCCTTTGAGATCGGTGGAACTGAACTCCTTGCTGCTAATATCTTTCAAGACGTCTTCAGTGAGTTGTGGATAATCAAACGCATCTGCAAGTGTAAACAGAAACTCTGCCATGGGCTCTGACAGATGCTCAAAATATGTCAGGCTCTGGTTGATGGACGTTTGCGCGGCTATCATAGTTGTCAGTAGATGTACTCTGACGGGTCTTGGTGTACCTACTGTACGCGTGTCCATGCGATTTGACGGCAAAGCACAAAACTCTGAAACAATGATTCCGTATGGCATTGTTCTTGACTCTTGTCTCGTTCTCGAGGATGTGGTATACCGGCTTTGTGAACAGGCCGATGAACGTGTCTCGCTCTGAGGTGGTGACGAATATACGGCCCAGCTTGAGTCTGAGTACCTTGCTCATCCGGTCTAATGCCGTCTCTAATTGGGCAGAAGCATCCCAGGCGCTCTCTTTGCCTCCGCCAGTTTTCGTCTTTGTAGTCTTACCCCGCCCCCGCGCTGCTGGGGCAGAGGCGGATTTCTCCAACGCTCTTGTTTCAACTGCGGAGATGGTCCAACGGAGAAGAAACCCATACATCTCGAGTAAATTCTTATGGTGAGGTATCGCATCCTGCTCTTCGGCCTCGAGGTCTGCGTGGATTATGTCGGCTTGCGTAGACAGTGCAGAGGATATGAGGTCGAGTATCTTGCTGAGAATTGCGGGAGGAATCTGCGATGAGTGCCTAGAGAGCCGGAACAGTTTACGGTTAGGTTCTATGTCATATGTTTTTGCGTGCTTTGGATATGCGGGAACGCACTTCAGCAGAAACTGCAGAGTATCAAAGACAGAGCTGCGAGTAATCGCATCTGGGCTCTCTGCCACGGCATCAACCACAGGATTCAGCTCGCTGTTGATCAATCCGGGCGACGACAGCGCTTCTGGCTCATCTTCGCAGTCTTGTAGCGCTTGCGGGGCCTCGGGCGTGGGGATCGTCGAAGGGTCGCTGTCGAACAGCTTGACCGCCTCATTGATGTCGAATTCCACGCGCGCATCCATAATGGTCAGAATCGCTTGCGGAACCAAAAGACAAGAAGGCCAAAACAAAAAGAAGCGACGAAAGGGTCGTCGAGGGTGGGGTTGTTTGCTCAAGTGAAAGGGACAAATGCGGGCCGTCGTCTCACTTGGCGGGAAAGCGCGTTGGATGTGTTTATTGGCCCGTGCGCCTTGTCATCATGCTTCCCCTTCCGGCCTAGTAATCGTTCAGGGTTCAATCGCGGAACGCGTCTCCCAGACGCTGTGCAGAGACTCGCGCATCATTCTGCACACCATAAGAAGACCACTTACAGACTTACGCTCCTCCCATGGCAAAGGCACGTACTTCGCTGCGGAATGCAGAGGCCATTGACGTCCACGAAGACTCTATAAAGGCAGAAGAAGCTGAAGAGACTATGGACGAAAGTATGGATCCGCTCGACGAGAGTGGGCAAACAGTCGACAGCAGCGACGAGGAAGTCGAGGATTCCGTCCAAGAGGATATGGCGCGCTTCGAAGAAACATTTGTTGGTATCAGCAAGCGCTTTCGACTAATCAACCGCATTGGAGAGGGTATGTCCTCCATCATTGGCTTGCAATCATGCAGGGTACCAGGGTCGCTCACACTTCGTCACAGGAACCTTTTCTACCGTCTACAAGGCTGAAGATCTCGAGTACGAAAAATACAACAACAACTGGGATATTGACGAGCGTGAGAAGAACAAGAACATGTCCCCTTCCCGCAGGAAGCACTCCGCCCGCCGCCCCCACTATGTGGCCATCAAGAAGATCTACGTTACAAGCAGTCCGATACGCATCTTCAACGAGCTCGAGCTTCTCTACGATCTGAGAGATTCAGACTCAGTGTGTCCCCTCATCACCGCTTTCCGTCACTTGGACCAGGTAGTGGCCGTACTTCCTTACTTTCAGCATCGTGACTTTCGAGATTACTACCGCGACATGAAGATTTCCGACATGCGCTTTTACTTCCGGAGCCTTTTCACTGCCCTCGCAGCAGTCCATCAGAAAGGCATTATTCATCGTGATGTCAAGCCCACCAACTTTCTCTATAACACATCGCAATCTCGTGGCGTCCTGGTCGATTTTGGCCTCGCGGAGCGTGAAGGCACAGATTGGCACAACTGTGCCTGTCACTTGAACGAAGAGGATCGTCGCTATAGGATATCCCACAGCGTCTACGCTCAGACACAATCGGCAGGCCACAACGCTTCCGCCTATCCCAAGAACGACACTCGCAACAGCAGACGTGCCAACCGAGCGGGCACTCGTGGCTTCCGTGCCCCTGAGGTGCTTCTGAAATGCACTCAGCAAACTTGTTCTATTGATGTATGGAGTGTGGGAGTCATACTCTTGACCATGCTCTCGCGCCGCTTTCCCTTCTTCCACAGCGCAGACGACATCGATGCGCTGCTCGAGATCACCACTATCTTTGGACGAAAGAAGATGCGTGAGACAGCGCTCCTACATGGCCAAGTCTTTGAGACGAACGTACCCAGTTATAGCGAAGGCGGTCACAGCCTAGAGAAGATTATCCTTTGGTGCACAGGGCGGACAGGCGACAAGACTCAGCCCAAGAAGGAGCTTGAGGAGGAAGAGAAGGAAGCTGTCCAGTTTCTGTACCGCCTTTTGGAGTGCAACCCCGCAAAGCGTATTACGGCTGCTGAGGCTTTGGAACATCCCTTCCTTGCCAAGGTTGACGAAGAAAGCGAGGTGGAGCAGAAGGAAGCGGTTGATTTTACCGAAGAACAAGAATAGTCACAGTATTGACACATTGACGAGAGCACGAGGAAAAGTGGCATGAACGGCGTACAATTGGGTGGCAGCATAGTACAGGAGTTTTTTTTGGTTTGGCCATTTATGGAAAATCGGCTATGGGACGAGTCATTACGATACCCTCCTGTACTGCACAGAATCATTCATAAAACATTATTCCAAGTAATAGACATGAAAATTATACGCATTTTTGGCATTTTCTCGATTGTCTGTTCTAACTCTTTCAGGACGTGATAGTCAGCTTAAACTCGGTGAAGTAGGAAATATAAACGGACATCTGTTGTTGTTGCTACTACTGTGTTCTAGATTCTTTTCTTTCCCTAAAAGCAAAACAAATACTCAACAAAGAATAACTTGGTGTTGAACCGAATTTTCTTAACTTCCAAAGCTGTACTAAAGTACTGAAGTGTGCAAGGTTTAGTATCAACAGAGCTTCGTAAAGTTTTCTTCGTAATTCACTATTTTCGGTCTTCATATACTGGAAAGTGGATTACTCGGTATTACTCTATTGTCAACTTTCTCACTCCGCGACAGATATTAGATAAGTCAGCATTAAATACAACCACAGTCTACTATCACTAATCACATATCTTGGCGTGATGGCATCTCACTTGACCGCACCATGGACCTTCTGAACGTGAACACGTGAAGATTTTTTTTTTACTTTGCGATTTGCGCTAAGGAGATATCATTTCTTGCTACTTATAACACCAACTGGCCTATTCACCTGCCGCTATATAGATAGCTACCTAGCCTAGAGCTCAGTTCTCTATCGAATACAATATCGTGACCTGACATTGCCTGAATATAGCTCTTTGAGCCTAGCTTATTATAGTATACGTATATTTACAAGAATATTGTATGAATTCGAATCGCATAACTTCATAACACGCATGATAAGATTTCTTGCGCCAGCCTTGGTACCCACAGTCAGCCCATCAATCTCCTAGAAAAAGGATAGCACGCTCACTACAGGATGAATGCCCGAACACGAGTCTGAATTTTCCCGCTAGAAGTCGTCTTGACCGCTTGCTTAAATTAAACAAGACAGATGTCATAGAGATCTCGGAGTCCCAATCCCTATCACAAAGGAACCTCAGCAGAGCAGCGAAGGCGTCTTTCAACTACGAGCCAGCTATTTATACCTCTTTAGTGTATACATACAAGAAAGTATAGCATCGACTAGTCTTCACTAGATTATTTAGCTTTTTATCGCAGGAAGTACATTCTTTTATTTTGGGCAAAACGCCAGTCATTCGAACATTTAAAAACTTGTCTCTTTTACCTCGACTGTTTACTAGACGCTGGTCAAGACAGACCACATGGCGAAAATGGGACAACAAAGAAAATTGAAAACGTTAGGATCTATTGAAATGACCAAATCTGGCCTCATTTACGCCAGGCAAATGCAATGCAAAAAAAAAAAGAAATGAAAGTCATGAAACTTTTTTTCCTCCCCCTAAGGATCCACATTGTACTTGAGCCTAATCCCCATACTAGACAGTTCAACGTCAAGATACTTAAGGACACCAGGAACAGCCACAATCGCGACATCTTCGCCACCGGAGTAGCGCAAGCCCTGAGCGTCCATCCAAACGTCGTTATCGTTGCTATCAGCAAGCTTGGCGCAACGTCTGCAGCGAATAGTAACATCCTTGCCGTTTCTATCCTTTTTGCGGCCATATTCGCTGACAGTAGGCGTAGTACTGAGGAAGGAGCCGCAGGTTCTGCAAACAGCGGCTTTGGTGTAATCGGAGCAGTTCATCAGTCGATCTTGGAGGAGGAAGGCGGTGCCGTGGGCTAAGAGAGCGTCGCGTTCCATTTCTCCGACACGGATACCACCACCCTTCTTCCTACCCTTGATAGGCTGACCCGTTAGTGCGTTTGATGGGCCGTTGCTTCGGACTTGGAATTTGTCGTTGACCATGTGACGAAGACGTTGATAGAATACTACTCCAATATAGATATCAGCGTAAAGTTCCTCGCCGGTGATTCCAGAGTACATTGGTTCGTTTCCATAGTAGTTGTAGCCTGCGGCTTTCAATTGGGCACCAAAGTAATCGACAGCCGTGTTCTGTTCATCGAATTTGAACGGCGTTGAATCTTGTGCCATGCCGTGGAGCGCTCCAGATTTTCCAGCCAGTGACTCGATAAACATGCCGATTGTCATACGGGACGGGAAAGCGTGGGGGTTGATGATGACGTCTGGTTGTATGCCAGATTCGGAAAACGGCATATCAGTGGTTGGGAACTTCTGAGACACGACACCCTTCTGACCGTGACGAGAAGAGAACTTGTCTCCGACAACGGGAGAACGTGGCGTTCGCAGCTTGACTGAGACCTTTTGGCAAGGCTGAGTGCCGTCCTCTGAGCCAATGACGCGGACTTCCTCGACGAAAGCGATTTCGTCCTCCTTGTACTTGAGGAACTGAGTCTGTCCGTCGCGGTTCACGTAGTCGCCGGTAGCTGCATCATACGAGACAGTATGGAATGCTGCGATGGGATCGCCAGACCGCAACATGGTTCCGATCCGAGGTAAGCCGTCAATGTCAAGAGTCTCCTTAGACTCTGCTTTGATGAGACCCTCAGGCGCAAAGCCGAAAAGCTTGGCTATCGACTTATTCGATCGACTCTTGCGGTTTCCCTCCTCGAGATTTAAAATCTTGGTCTTGTAGACCGTACCGTGCCCAAACCCACGCTCATGTGACGACTTGTTCAGGATCATAGCATCGTCCATGTCGTAACCAGTGTAGGAAATAACAGCCACAACAGCGTTCATTCCGTTGGGGAAGTTGTCCATTCCATACTCGTTATACAATGGAGGTCTGGCAATAGGAGTCTGGCCTGTCTGTAACCGGTAGGTCTTGTTGTCTGTTCGGTATCTCATGGCAGTTCCTGGTGTACCCATAGATTGCTTTCCCATCTGACATTGGTACATATTTCTTGGTGATTGATTGAAATCGGAGAACGGAGTCTGGTTGGCGATGATGGAAAAGATGTTGGTCGGCTCAAATTCAACGTGGGTTGAGTCTCCCGATACAATCTCGGCATCCGTAACAGAGATGGACATGTAGGGCTGCTCAAACGGACCAACATAATCCAGTTTGTTGAGAGGCAGGTACTTGACAGGTCGGTACATTCTCGAGCACTGCGAGAACATGTAGACTCCTGGATATTGGCCGTTGTTTGAGTTTGGAATGTATCCAATCTCCATTTCGACCGGCACACCGTGCGAACCTTCAACTTTCCAGTATCGTAGTGTATCACTGATAATTTTGGCTTGCTTCGGCGAACAAAAGCCCAGCACCCGGCCATCCAGCTGCACCACCACACTTGCATCAAGGGAAGCCGATGATTTACTCGACACGCCTAGCTCCGCAACAAGTTTGGGGACTGCTGAGACGTCGAGGTTGGTTGTCGCAATCTTGCACGTGTGCGAAAAGTGGTTGAGAAGTCCACAAGGAGAACCATCAGGGGTATGGACAGGACACATGAAGCCCCAAGATTCAGGAAGTAGTTTTCGGACCGTCGTCGTCTTGAGTGTCGCGAAAAAGGCACCTCTGTGCACCATTCTGAAATGCGAGATAAATCTATGCACAAGTCAGTGGTACGCTAGTGGAAGAAATGAATGTGTAACTTGCCTTGGAAAGTTGAGCTTTTCAGCCACTACCACGAATCCAGAGGTTTGTTGTAAATCGAGTCCAGTCTATTTTACTGGTCAGCACATGCCTCGCGTTAAGTTTGAGTTGAGAAAAAGCTTACCGGCGAAACCAGGTTACCAGTACTAAGGAAGTATTCCATAGCCTGGCCGATAGCCAGTTGTGTCCGTCGCAATATCTTGGAAGACCAATCCTTGTGGAATTCTTGTGATGTAAAAGGCCGGTACTCTGTCCTCCTGCCCCATTCTCTCAAGACAAGCTGGAAGCTGTTGAGCCATTCCTCTAGCCTCTCCTTCAGGATCATGCCGTATAGTTGTCCACCTAGTAAAATTTCCTGATTCTGGACAGCATCTGGGTTGTCAACGGCGCAGTCACCCTCGACCAGAGCATAAAGCTTTCTGGTCATGAAAAGAAGCATGCGGAATTTGTCCGCATCTTGAGCAGGAGTGACGTTTACACAGCCCAGGTGAGGAAGGACGATTTTCCGGAGGAATTCAGTGCCGGCTTCCTCGTCGGTGACGTCTGCTGGCAGTTGCATGACGACCTTGAACTTTTCTCCCAGATATGCGCGAGTCTTTGCCTTGGAGTGTAGGCCATAGACCTTGTATGTCCGGAGCAGCAGTTCTACTCTATCCGTTACAAACTGCTTCTGTTCAAGACCTTCAGATCCTGCTGCGCCTACGAGGCCTTCGAATATTTCCCGATCGTTCGTCTCGACCAATGCTTTGAGGATCATGCAGATTGGTACGAGGTATTCCTGGGGAAACATATTAGCACAAAAACCGAATAACAAGGGACATGATGGTTCGTACAGCCTTGCGCCATGAGAAGCGGAAGTTGACGTTGCCGTCACTGAGATAATGTAGAGCGTTTGTTTGTGACGTTTGGTCGGGTCGCATTGATCGAAGTTGGATACCAAATTGGGTGTAACCGGGACCACGATTGGTGAAGGCGCCACGCTTGATGGCCATGGGGTAATTTCGGTGGTTGACCTGGAGCATACGGATGATTTTTTCGTTGCCGTTGATGATGAAGTAGCCACCAAGCTCGTCGCTCTCTTCTTTGGCCTTGACAAGAGCTGCTGGTGGGAGACCCTCGAGATGGCAGCGATTGGACTTGAGCATAATGGGGATTGAGCCGAGATCAACAACCTCTTCCTGCCAATCGCCGTTGTTGACCCTCCACTCTAATCGTGCGCGCATCTTGCCGCGGTATGTGGCGTGTCGTTCGCGAGTCTCTGCGGGAAGGATGTTGCGATTCTTGAGGGCGACCTTGTTGGTGGGCGGCAGGACAGGCTTGTCGAGGAAGACATCTTGTATGCGCAGGTGCAGCCTGTTGCGGGGACCTGTCTCTTCGGGGGTGGCATATGGGTTGCCGTCAAGGAAGACCTTGGTGCCAATGTCTCGTATGCCCTCGGCCAGCTGTCCGCCTGGAGCAAAGATGGCGTTGAACGAATTGATGTGGGGATCGACAGCGGCTGCGAGGGTCGGGTAGGCTGTCTTGTCCTTGGGCGGGTTGCGGAACAGGTCGTGTCGCCTGAGAGTATCAAACTGGGAGGACAGTTAGGCTCGTGGATTGGCAAAGAGCATAGGCAAAGACCTACTTTTGTCGACCACTGCGGCTGTGGCTTGCTCGTTGCGCTTGCGGCAGGCGCCATGGTTTCCGCGAGCGGGCTGTGCTCTGCAGTTGAGGAACAATGAAGGAAAAGATGGCGCAGCTCACGGGGTCATGGACGAGCGATTTCGGGGGACAACAGCAAGCAGAGCTGTGAGGGTGTGCACGGCGAGCTGCAAGGGCGATGGATGATGAAAGTTGCGATGCCAATCTCGAACTTTTTTTCCTAGACTAGTCCGGTAGGCCACATCGGCAGACCCCTGTCTAGCGCCATGGGCCCAAAGTCACACGCCGCGGCGGCTCCATCACTGTGCTGCAGCGTGAACCACTCCTGGCTTTCGTTAGGGCGGCACAGCTCTGCTTCTCTACTTCCTCACAGCATTGCCTGGCACCTCTCTGCATCTCCAGTCGCGGTTGACCCGTCGTCATTTTGCGGTTGCTACTGCTAACTACCCGGCGATCACGCCTACTACATGCCCCGCAGCAAGGATCAAGGTTCCCAGGCTTCCTCCATCGCTCGTACATCACCAATCCTCCCAACCAGACTGCAACACCATCGAGTCAGTATCCCATCGCGACAACGGCCATGACGAACCTCTTCCGTCGCATTTACGACTGGCTGCTCCGCCTATTCTGGTACGCCTACCTGTCTGCTTTCTGTTCATCACCAGCCTGCGCCTGGCATGTCTCGTGCGCTATTTGATGCTTCTCAACTGGCCGGCTCCAGCAACCCCCCCAAAAGAAAGGCAAAGTCACGGGCGGTGATGGCCTGAGATGGAAGACGCTGACTGCTCACATCATCTAGGGCGACTGAGATGGACATCACCATGATAGGATTGCAAAACGCTGGCAAGACGTCGCTGTTGAGGGTTCTGGCGGTGAGTCGCTTCCTGATGCGGAGAATGACGATGACATTCTGCCGTGCTTCATTCTGGTAGATGGCGAGCTGACCGATTGCTGTCTAGGGCGGAGAGTTCACTGTTGAGTAAGTTAGAATTAGTCGCGAGGTGCGCAAGCATACGGCGACAATGTTTCACGACGATGGCGATGCTACTGCTTCGCGCAACCATGAGCGTCATGGTAGTGGGGTCCATGCGCTGACAATGGTCCTAGCTCCATCCCCACCGTTGGCTTCAACATGAAGCGTGTGCAGAAAGGCCATGTCACCTTGAAGTGGTAAGTATTCTTCATCTCAGTCCTAGGTCACGCACGTTCGGCTCTTGCAGCGCCATTCCCGTTTGAGCGAGGCTTGCGGGGTGGGGGAACGAGAGCTAGACCAAGGCGCATCTGCTGACCATGGGCAACAGTTGGGACCTGGGAGGCCAGCCTAGGTTTCGTTCCATGTGGGAGCGGTACTGCCGCGGGGTAAATGCCATTGTGTACGTGTGGTTCGCATGTGATGGTGGTTGACTTGTGCTTATCGGAACAGGTTCATCGTCGACTCGGCTGACAAAGAGGCCTTGCCCGTTGCTGGCGAGGAGCTCAAGCTGCTGCTGGAAAAGCCGGCTCTGGAGGGAATCCCGCTCCTTGTCTTGGGCAACAAGTCGGACTTGCCTAACAAGCTTTCGGTGGATGAGCTGATCGAGGCGTTGGACCTCAAGTCAGTGTCGCACCGCGAAGTGAGCTGCTACGGCATCAGCGCAAAGGAAGAGACGAATCTGGACGCTGTGCTGCAGTGGCTGATTGCTCGGGCCAGCAAATGAGGAAGTTTGTGTTGTTTGTATTCAATCGGGCGGTAACGTGACCGACGGGGTCTTATGGGCCACACGACGCTCGCAACGCATTCGGTTCGGGTTTGTGTTTTTTGATGGCAGTTTTTTACGGCCGCCGACGTTGTTTGATTCTTACGAGTTACGGTCGTCAGCTTTCTACGATATCTTTAATGATTCTTACGACTTGATGGAAGAAAAGACGGGCAGATCGCTCTGCAGGCTAGCGATGGCCAATCCAGTTCCCCTAGCTCTCGACTCGTTTACGGCTTTTTTTATATTACTAGTATTATGGCGGCAGGCCATGTTCCGTCCTGTATGGTTTTGATTGTTTTATATTGGAGCGACCATGTTGTGGGTGTTAAGAAGTGGTGAGAAGATGTGGGAGGGGAGTCCGAGAGCGGGTTTGAACATGGTTTAGTTGCGCGTGCTTGATCCCTTGTGCGGCTCCATGAGGAGTGACCTGAGAGTGGCAGCGGTAGAATGGAATCTTGTAGTCTCTGGTGACTAGTCTGTGTGTTGAGTTTGCTCGTGACTCGAAAGCCTCGTGCGCCGGGGCGCGTGAACGCCGGGTTTTTGTTCTGACAGCGTGTGGAAATAGGGCGGGGGATGGAGGATGGAAGGCAATTGCGGGCGCCCGTCCTGGTGCAGCTCGTGGATTTTGTTTGTTTTTTTCTTGCAGAGCGAGCGGTCCGGGGGTTGTGGTTGTTTGAAACGGGCCAGGTTGACGGGGGGAACGACTTGGGTGGCACGGGGAGGCGCAGAGACAGGCTTGGGCCGACGACTTGACGGACAGAGATGACAGCAAGGGCCCCAAGGAGAGAAGAGGATCAATGCACAAAGCGACGAGAAGCGACGGTGAGGGACAAACAACTATTATTTCGCACAATGCAGGCTGGCAGATTGGCGGGCCCCAGGCAAATCCATGCCAGCACCAGTTGAACAACTCATCCTGCATTAGCGTCTGGCGGCCAACGCTGCGCTCCGAGGCCCTCATTGGGCCGACACGTCGCGAGCGCTGCAACCCCCCGGCCTGCCCAAGGGTCGTAGCCCACCGAACCGATGAGCTGGCGGGGCGAGGGACGTCTGGCGTGAACGGCTTTGGGGCATGCTGGTGGCGTGGGTGAAGAAGGATTGTGGGGGTGGAACGGTCGACTACTGTAAGGATACAGACGTGCACATGTAAACGTACAATGTACGTACGTATACATCATGTAGCCAGGTACATACTAGGTGCGTATAGTGATATGCAAGTGTAGTATATGTAAGCCTCAACTGGTGGTAACAGCATGGGCCAGCAGCTTACTTGCTTGCTTCTCTATTAGTAGGTGTACGTGCAATTGTGCCATGCACATGGCCTCCCTCGCCCATCAATGCTTACAACACGACAAGTCAACCACAACGCCAGCGCCATCTCGTACAAAGTCCATGTTGAGTCCAATCCACGGACAACTCAGCAGTGGCGCGCCACTGTCTCACACCACCGGCGTCCAGCTTCAACGCCTAGTGCTCGTTTTCGGCCTAGGCCCGGCATACGTCCCGAGCGTAACAGACAGCATGATGGATGCGACTACTCTACAACATACATACACCTCAACCTCAAACAGGCGCATGCAATGGAGGAAACACGACGCAACAAAGCCCCCTTGCTCGACAGCCGACGTATGTGTTTCGTTGTTTCATTGCTGCTTCGCAAGCTGCAGTACGGCAGTGGCCAGCGCCGTCCATAGGGCGCCGGACCGGGCGGTGGTGTGTTTGGTCAGATGACGTATGTATGTAGTGTAGAAGCGGACGAGCTGGACCATTTCCGCAGGGCTGAGTACGTACTACGCCAAAAGGCCGCAGCGACGTTTGCACCGACATTTCCCCCCTCAACGCCCGTCTAGAGGCTTCTCGTTGGCGCTAGCACCGTCCGGGCACAGATGCACTCGTAGTCGTCGTCGTGGTCGTCACCCATGCTGGCGCAGGAGCCGTTGATCGTCTGCGCGGCCAAACTCTTTCCACGTCGTGCCAAGCGGGGTTGCTCTCTTGGTGTGTGGCTGAGCGCCCGCCGGATCCCTGCCTCCTCCGGCTTATATGGTCATGCACTTCGTCATTCCTCTGCTGTGTCCTCTCACTCGCCCTTCTATTTCCCTCACCCACTCCATACTACCTCCCGATCGATAACCTGTCCTGCTAAAACGATGCATCTGAACGCTAGACAGATCTACTGGGATGACGACAGGTAAGTTTGTGCGCCGCTGATCTTCATGTTTCCAAGAGTGGCGGTGCGTTGCTACTGCGTGTGCGCGAGCTTGCCCGGCTATCGGCATCAGTGGCTAGGGTATGAGAACTCGCCTTGGGCCCTTTGCAACATACGACGTCACAACGTCATTCGAATCCGCTTCTATCGGCATCTTCTCATACTCTACCTCTGCCAATATCAAGCCAGCTTCTTTGTACTTGTACCCTGGTTTTCTCCATGCTTTCAGCCCCAGTTTCCACGCATCCTCCTTTCCTACTACTACACTTTTGCATATTGCAACAACTTCGACACCGACAACCATCACTCTAACACACCATGGCTAGGTGTTACATCGACATCAATGGCTACAGGCGCTGCAGAAGCTCAGCCTGGAACAATTGGGTCCGATGGGTAGTCCTCGTCGTCGTCGTTGTCGGCTTCCTCCTGCTCTTTGTCCTCTGCTCGTAAGTCCATTGTCTATCACCACATCCATTCTCAGAAAGCACAAACTAACACCCACCCACAGCTGCTTAACAGCGCGTCGCCGCCGCAAGGCCGGTCGCAGGCCCTTCTACGGAACAGGCTGGGCCGCTCGTCCTGGCCTCTACAACAACCAAAACAACAACCAGTACAACGCCCAGCCATACTACGCAAACCAACCCGCTCCACCCTATGACGCCGCCACAAACAACAACAACGGCTACTATGGCGGCGGCGCAAATCAAACCTACTACGGTCAGCAGAATGGTGTCGAGCTTCAGTCGCCCCAGCCTACCTATGGCGGAGGCGGTTATGCACCACCACCAGGCCCACCACCAGCCAAGGCCTAAGCATCTCGCGGTGATCCCCAAAGGACCAAACATGATCAAAGTCACGTCGACATAACGAAGCTTTTCACAACAAAGAAAAAAAAACATATTTTTTTGCTAGGACACCATTGAAGACATGGACGATGTGAACAATGAGGACGAAAATGTGGCAAATTTGGTTGGGCGAAAGACTGGAGTATAGGGGGCCTTCTCTGACTTTTTTTCTTTTTTGTGTAATCACGCTTGATACCTCTTTTCCTTTATCTATGCTTGAATATCAACCTTTCCTTTTTTTTTCTCTCTCTCTCTCACACACATACGACCTTTTAAGAAAGCAACACCAATATGCATGTCGTAATAAACTCTAGAATTTTCTGAAAACCCTTTTTGCAGTCATATGCAATTTCCCCTTCCCCCTTGGTTTGAACCATGAAAATAATGATCAAGCCATTCATTCAAAAAAAAAGACATTTTGACATGGAAATAGCATCAGGAACAGGAACATCATCCTTGTCTTTTCCACACTAACGCTATTATTTATGTCATCACAGTTCCATCTCTCTTTTCCTCCCCTCATCGACCCTCACATTCACATTCACATTCACATGCTTCAGCAGGGAAATCTGCTTCCTCATCCAACACATATACATACGTCACTTCATATCAACGAAAAAAAAACAAGCGCCCCTCTCAACAGCACCAGCAACACCAAAACCAATCAAGCCCATGATTCAATCATCAAAAAAATTTCAATTCAACATTATACTTCGTATCGCATTTTCTCAGTTTCCTCTAGTACAGAAGCTTAGCAAAGACAAAAAAGACAAAGACAGAAAGCCACGGAAACTTTCTTTCTTTGCTCCCTCCAATCTTTGCCTGTCCATATGCCCTTTTTTCCTCTTCCCCCCCTCCCCCTTCCTCCTTTTATTCCCCCTTTGCCGACAAAGTGTCATTGAAAACGCTAAGCATACAAGTTTGTTAACCCATCAAGCACTACTACGAAAACCCCCCACCACCACCCACTTCTTATCCAACAAGTCGCAGTCCACTGGCCGGTGCTCCAATCTGACTGATGCCATCAATCTTGCACACGGTACCCTTGTACCTAGCGTGGTACTTGGCTCCGCTGTATGGACTCGTGACCGATGGCTGTCCAGCGTAGATGGGCGTTAGACTAGCAGCGCAAATGTCAAAGTCGGCAAATTGGTCAAAGTCAATCTCAATCGCATCGCTGGGATTCCTCTCGGCAATCGTCTTGACCCGCTTGGCTGACTCCTTCATCTTGGCATTACCAGTGCGATCAAGCAGCGCATTAGCAAAGTTGAGTGCAGTGTTTAGCTGCTTGTTTTTGTGTGCAAAATTCATAGCTGCCGAAAGTGGGATTGACTTATGCGGGCCTTCAACCTCGGGTATGGTGAAGTAGGCTGATAGCTCGAGCACACGCTTCTTGTCCGCATCAGAGAGCCCAGAGATGTCGGTAGCACCGTTGAGCAGTTTGCGGCGCTCCAGCTCAATAGTCATGGCGAGAATGTATTGGGTAGCAGTGTTGATCGCCTTCCTTGCCTAGAATAGTCTGTTAGTTGCAGAGTTAGTGTACAACGCTTGAGGAGACTTACGTCAGAGAGCTCGGCTTGAGACGAGACAACATTGACCATGATGAGCTGCAGTAGCTTCCTGAATGTGGCAATACCATCTTCCAGCTTGTTCTTGACCAGAGCTTGCTTGCCAGCAGTCAAGTCGTTAGACAGTATAGATTCCAAGTCCCGTGGAATAATCGGCAAGATTTTCCGCGAGTCGGTCTCATCCACTGTCCTTCGTACATAGTTGACCAATGATGGCATGTTGGGCGTAGCGGGCAAAAATGTCCGTGTCGCTTGGTAGATCTCTTGGAAGCGCTCCTCGAGAGGGGCAAAGTTGACTGCACCGACTTGGCGGTTGAGTAGCTGCATGGCGGTGTCAAAGGAGCCTGCCGCGACGTGGTCCGCTGCCAAAGGTGAGTTCCGTGCCCAGAGGTCGGCTTCGCTGCTTCCAGCACCGGCTTCAGCACCCTCAATCTCGACGAAATCGTCCTCTGCCTCAACCTCGGCATCATCGCCCATGTCCCATCCACCAATGTCATCTTCTTCGTCACCCCCAAGATCGGCTGCACCACCAGAAGGTTCTGCTTCGCCGAGCAGGTCTTCATCACCATAGCTGTTGGCTGCAGGCTCCTCGGATCCAATGCCTTCAACCTCGCCTTGAAGAGCCTTCTCGAAGACAGTCGAAGAAGCCGCGCGCGTCGGCCAGTTTGCCTGGTAAGTTGGGACGATGGGCTTCACAGGTGCAAGAGGGCTGCCTATCGAAGGCAACTTGATCTGGTCTTCCGAGACACCTGCAGCTTCCAAGATTGACTGTGCTTGCTCCTCGAGGCCTTGGGCTTTGGCGGTAGCATATGCGAGTGGGTACAGGTCGAGCTCTTGGAACATTTCTATCCGATTCTGCACGTCACCCAGGTAGAGTGCGTTCTGGAATCGGGCGGTCATGTCTCCGCGATGCTCTGCAATCTTGGCCATACGCTTCAGCTTGTCCTGATCACCTGTTGTAAGGTAGAGGAACGACAGCTTATCAAAGTTTCGTAGTTCTGTTGTCCAATGTTTAGCGAGGTTCGTATCAAATGCTAGATTTACTTACTCTGATATGTCATTTCTACGGTTTGATGGTTGCCGTGTGCCAATGCTTCGTTGCTCAATCGCTGCCAGAGTTTGGGGCGATCAAGTTGCTTTGCCATCTCTACCGCAACCTCAAGGTTGCCGCATTCAATGGCAAGCTCGAATCGTGTCTGGGGATCCTGAACAAACTGAAGAGCAATTTCAGGATATCCCTTCTTTTGGAGGTAGGAGATGATGCTCTGTCCAACCAAGCTTGAAGTCTTGATAATGTTGAGCATCTCGTCGTAGTTTCGCTTCACCAGGGCAAGCTTGAATCGATACTCGGTAGGGTCAATCTGGAGGATCTTGGGTTTCGCGGCTCGGTCCAGGCAGTATACGTTGCGGCCCTTGACCCTGACGAGATATACGGTTTGTTCGAGGGTACGGACAATTCCGTTGTCACCGTTCATCAAACTGTACTTGATGTGGTTCAGGGTAGAGTAAAGCAAGACTCCAGTGTCGTCAAAGACTGCGCTCTTGATGCGAATCGTCTCATGCAGAGTGCTAACCTGCTCCAAGTTCTTTGTCGCAATCGTGACATTGTGCTTACTCAGGAGCGCCACATGCAGTCCATCCGATGACCAGACAACGTACTTTACGCCATTCACAGACAGCTCAGCAAGGTTCTTCTTGGCTTGGATGTCATAAAGAACAACAGAGGTAGGTGTAATCAACAGCAGGTTGCCGGTTCCACCAAAGTATATGTCAGTTGTTCCATGAGGAGGCTTGATGGTCTTGGTGGTGGAGTTGCTGAGGTCCTTGATATCAATCTGCTGGTTGGCCTGGTTGAAGACTGCAAATCGGTTCCTAGCCACGAATACAGCAGAGTTTCCAGAGCCGCGCTTGGTGTCGGTGGGTTCTACTGCTCCTGAAGCGTCACGTGGAAGGCTGATGAGCTCGTATGTTCCGCTGTCCGCTGGAGATGTAACCAGGATTGAGCGTTCAGCAGGGTTGTAGGAGAGTGTCCGCGGGGGTACCCAGGCGCTTCCCAGCTTCTTGAGAGACAGCATTGACGGCGATTCGAGGTTCTTTTGGAAATCATACGAGCGCACATGCTTCTCCTTGGTGATGTAGAAGAGGTTGTTCTGGTACACAGCGGATGCGGGGCGCTCGCGCTCCAGCTTGAACACCATTACTCCATTGTCGTGCCCAGCAGCGAACAGGTTGATCTCAGGATGTGCTGCGATGACCCAGAAGCGGTCGTTCTCCCTCTTGAAAGACTGGACCGATGTTCGCCTGTTGAGATCCCATACACGGATTGTCTTGTCCTCGCCAACCGAGAGTATCAAGTCCTGGTGGGGGTGGAACAAACACGCAGATGCGTTCTGGAAATGTCCCCGACAAGTGTCCACCTCCCACGCCTTTGTTTCTGACATCCTCCATAACTTGACGAGGCGATCGTCACCGGCGGAAACAATCAATGGCAATGTGGGGTGGAATGCGACCCAGTTCACACCTCGGTCGTGGCCTTCGAGGACGAATTTGACAACGGCATCGGTGTTTCCGAACATGTCTGCTTGGTTCTGGGTGGTGCGTGCCATTTGGTCCTCGAAGGACATGGCCTGTGGTGCGGAATGCTTCTTTCTCAACCCTGAAATGTCCCAAACGCGAACCGACTGATCGAGCGAGGCGGAAACAATCAAATCTTCCTTGGGGTGGAACTGCGCACACATGGTGTAGTGGTTGTGGCCAGTCATGGTGCAGACTAGGGCGGGGTTAGATTGGACGGCTGCGAGGGCTCGACATGATGAACTTACTCAGCGAACCTGGACATGTTAGCAACGCTTTGCAGAAGGGACTGGAGACACTTACGATTTTGCCAATTCCATATACGGATGGTCTCTGGTGTGTGTTAGCGAGCATGTCGGCCGATGGTGACATGCGCTTACGGTCGTCGGAGCTACTCAGTATCCATGGTAGCTCGTGGTGGAAGAAGACGGTTCGGACATAGTCCAAATGGCCGTTCAATGTGAAGAGACAACGCCGCGTCTGGTATGACCAGACCTTGATCTTGTAATCATCACCGCCCGAGACAAACCTGCGCGCGTCTCAGTATATGGCTATGGAAATGGCCAGGTGGTGCAGAATGCTCACAATGGCTGCGTCTTGTGGAAGTCTACGCCGCGGACCGGCCCGTCGTGTTCTTCGAAGCGGTCGATGAGGGTTCCCATGCGGTAGTCCCATAGCTGGATAGTCGACGAGTGTAGCGATACGAGGATCCATGGCCTTTTGGGGCAGTCAGCAGAGAACAAGTGGCCCAGATAGTCGGGGGGCGGCGGTACCTTTTTGGGTGAAAAGCAATGCCCTTTGCACGCGAGGACTTTGACTCGAACTGGTGCGGGTCAGCTGGCGTGTTAGCATATACAAAGCGCAGAGCTGTGTACCTTGGTCAACATGGAGGGAGACGACGACATGGCGGGATTGAGGACGAAGCCGCCGCTTCAGGGTGGGCCACGTAGGAGTCAATGCAAGAGAGGGCGGGCGCACGGGAGCCGGGGTATATGGACAAGAGAAAGAAAGACGGTGTTTGCGATTGTGTGTGGTTGTGGCTGCCTCGGCCTGAGCTGCTCAGGCCAATGTTCGATATGCCACGCAACATTCGGATTGTCCTCAGAGGGGCGCTAGGCCGGATGTGGTGCTAGCGTACACTCCCCACCACTGGTCACGTGAGCGGCCTCGAGACGTCTTCGCCCTGGGCGTGGTATGGCATGGCATGGTATGGTATGGTGCTAGGTATGTACATGGCAGCTAGTATCTGCTGGCAGCATGCATGGTGCGTGCATCGGCCACCGGTCGAGAGGCGTGTTTCAATTTCTGGAACGTCGACGACAATACAATGCCCGGCCATGGCGTGTATGTACAGCACAGCACAGCGCGGCCACACGTTGCACCTGAGCGTCCGTGGGCAGAGCCTCACTTTGGCGGGCCGCGTCGCAAATCTCCCATGGCCGGCAGCGCTGGGCCGGGCGGGCGGTTGTGGCAAGTAAGTAGCGCAGCGAAGGCCCCGCCAAAGTCAGCAATGCGGCGATTGTGCCAGCTGGCCGCGGTGCTTGGTGTAGTGCCAGTGCCAGTGCCAGTGCCAGTGCCAGTGCCAGTGCCAGTGCCAGTGCCAGTGCCAGTGCCAGTGCCAGTGCCAGCACCTAGCCGCCCAGTGCAGGATAATCTTGCTCGCTGACCTCATTGGGCATCCATCCTGCCTGACGCAAGGCAGCGTGCCCGAGTTGCTGCTGCGACTAATCGTTCGCGACCACATTGCGTGCCAGCGCCCGAGCCGTCCAACCAAGGCGATGCTGCACATGCGAAGGGCAGCAATGCAGACCCGCTCCCTGGCCGGCCAGCTCACTGCTGAAACGCTGCTGATAATTGGCGACCCGACCACGCACTCTCACTCAAGCGCTGCCGCCAATTCCAACCTCGACGACTGTGCCCTGTCTTCGTCCTCTTCCTCTCCTTCTTCTTCTTCGTGCACATCCCCCTTCACACTGTCCGCATTGCCCGCCCCAACTGACCGGTTCTCTGCGAGCGACGTCTGCTGCATTGCTGCCTCTCGTAGCTTCTCCCCTTCGACTTCCTGCACGATAAGCCAAGGCGTTGCAGGGTTCGACTTGCCAAAACCTCTCCACCTCTGCGCTCGAGCTCGCCGCTCAGATATCCCAGTAAAACACTCTCGGGCCACCTCCAGAATGCTACAGTCGGCGCAACTTCTCTTCCGTATTTCAAAGATTAGACACGCCCGTCGGACTCTGATCCCCTGAGCAACTCGCATCAATTTGTCCACAGTGCCACTGATACGTACGCCCTCGCAATTGGCTGCAAGCAGCCTGACGCAATCTTTCCCATCCACACCCTCCCCCATATCTCTCCACACCATGGCCCAACACCACCAGCCGCCAGTCACCACTCTCAACGGGCACCTCCAGTCGCCGCCCATGACGCCCAGCCCCGAAGCAAACAGTCGCTTCCCACCCCCACCACGCCAGCCCTCTCCACAGTACAAGCGCATGGCCAGCTGCGTCCAGACACCGCCCCTCGAGTACATCGAACCCACTGGCTTCAACCACCAATTCAGCTTCACCCGCCCCCAGTCGTGCGAGCCATGCTCACGCCCCTCGTCAGACTCGGACCGCGCCTTCGCCGCCACCACCTGCGAAGATTCCGACTTTGACTGCGACTCGGACGACGAGAATGATTCTGACCAGGAAAGCGAGCCGGAAGAGCAGCCGCCCCTGCGCCGCGTGGAAAAGGCCCAATTCATCCTCGAAGAGCTGGATGACGACCCTGGCTACGACTGCGATGTAGAGGTACTCCAACCGGACCATTGCGAAGACGCAAAGAGCGAAAGGAACGGGGTCAAGGCCGAAATCTTCGCCAGAATGAACGAATTGCAGCTCGAGGAAGACTCGTCAGACGACGAGAAGCGGGTGCTCAAATACCGACAAAAGAAAAAGCGGTGGAGCGCCGGCATCTTCAAAAAACGCAGCTACAGCCAGAGCGTTGAAGGCGATAGCGACTACTCCGACAACGACCCCCTGGACGACATGGACCCAAGCGCACGTCGGCTTCGTCGACGTGTACGCGGGCCAAGAAGAGAGTCGCTGATCTTTGTAGATCGGGGTGTCTCAAACACCAACAACATCCTCGAAGTCGAGGAACCCGAAGAAGGAATAGTGCTGCACTCAAAAGGCCCGCCCTCCATCCCCAGCGACGATGGCTTCACCCTCGACGAGCTTCCCTTTTGGACAGCTCACGACAACATTGATATTGAGTATAGTATCTTTGAGTAAAGAAAAAAAAAGAACCATGGCTTCACTTACGCGAAATGAAATCGGGCCGGGGGTTTGTCACATAATTAGTCCGTCTTTGCTCTCAAGCCATGGCGTTCATCAGCGAGGAGTTTGTGCGGCGTTGTCTTTTGTGTAGCGTTATGACCGGGTCTCCAAATGAATCTGTTTTTACCTTTTGCATTGCTCAGCGTTGACTACCAAGCAAGATGTCTTGTGTTACTTCTTGTGACTAGCATGGCTGTCGTCTTGCGCGGCAATCGTCACCGTTGTATATTGGTAAGATTTGCTGGCGCTTGTTACTATCTTCAGAGCTATTTTTGGAACTCACGTCGCTAAGCGGGTGGGCTAGACAGCAACAACGCCCAGCTGGGGAGGCTTACCACCACTCATTCCAACCCCACAAAAACCAACATGGTTCTCCACCGACAAAGCCTCTCAAATAGCACGGCTCATTGAAATTCCGTTTCTCTGCGCCACGCCAGGAGCCTTCAAAGCCTTTGAGCCCCATTCTTTCTCAATAGAACAGCATCTCCATCCAGTCGGTAGAGTAGGCATCATCCGAACACCCTGGACGCATTATTCCCACGTCATCTTTTAGTTGTTTCAGCGTCATCTATATACACAGGCATGGCGTAATAATTGTTTATTCTCATGATCTTTTGTTCCGTTTGTGTACAAGTGGCACTGCCCGAACAAGGCGTACTTCGCCAAGCGCCCACGCTGCGAGGCTGATGACCTAGAGCAAAGGCTGATGTTTCCTGCAATTCTGGCCAATAGATATTTATGGGTTGTAAAATCTATAAGCAGAGCACATGTGTTCCCGAATAAACCACACCATGAGTTGGCGGTCTACAAGCACTGTACAGCCATCACGCTATCGTCGGAACCACCAGTTGCCGTCTGAGACATGGTCATCAAGCTGGAAAGATGAACTTGAGCATCGAGGTATAAGTATATTGCCGTAGAACACATTTTGAAGAATCATCTCCTTACTCACAAACAATAACTCATACTTCAATCTCCTTTTCTTTCCTCTTTTCCTTATCTCATTTTCCTTTACTGTCCAGGCCTTCGCTTCTTCATCAGTGATCATGTCCACCTTCACCAAAATCGTTGTCGCTGCCCTCACTCTTGGAGCTGTCCAAGCCCTTCCTCAAGCCCAGGGCTTTCCTACCGTCAATGCTACCGCTACTACGACCACGGTCGCACCTCCGGCTCCTACTGCCAACCAGGATGCTCTTTTTGATGACCTCTTCACTGCCCCCACGGCCATCAAGCGCTTCCAGAGGCTTCTCACCCAAGGTCAAACTCTCTTCACCGGAGAGGCATTGAGGAAGTTGGTCGTCTTCACCTTCGACAGGAACACGCCTCCTCCAGTAGGCGCCAACGGTGGTGTCGCTGTTGCAGCTGTAAGTCTAGTGACACGTTAGTAGCAAGAACTTCATAATAACATCCCAACTAGAACATCGAGAGCTTCCCCATCCTCACCGGCCTCGGCATCAGCACTACAGTTGGTTTCCTCGCCCCTTGTGGAATCAACACTCCTCACGTTCACCCCCGCGCCACCGAATTCCTCACCCTCGTCGAAGGCAAAAACCTAGAGTTCGGCTACGTCCTCGAAAACGGCCTCGTCAAGGCTGGTGAGAACCCCGAAGTCGCCAGCTACCTCAACAAGTTCGAGGGCACCGTTTTCCCCCAAGGCTCCATCCACTTCCAGTTCAACAACAACTGCGAAAACGCCACTTTTGTCGCTACCCTCAACTCCGAGGACCCTGGTACCAGCCAGGTTGCACAGAACTTCTTTGCTCTCAACTCGGGTGTGCTCAAGGCTACGCTGGGATTCCCTAGCTCCATTGACGCGTCCAATATTGAGGAGTTCCGCAAGCAGATTCCTCCTAACCTAGCTCAGGATATGGATACATGCCTTGCCAAGTGCAAGCGTCAGTAAATCTGACGCGCTTAGACAAGCAAGTGGGTCGGAGATGTTTTGGCGGTCTGGGGACATGGCATTTACGATTTGAGTATTCATAGCGATGGCGTTTTTACGATCACGATGGGTGATTTTGGGCTTTTTGGTTACTGATTCTTCTTTCTGTTTGAGCTTTTGCATTACTAGACTGTTTGGCTTCTTGTTTATACACTCGTTAGATAATTACTATCAGAAAACACTTGTTTAGCAGGCGCGTTGCCTCGCTAGCTCGATTCTTGCGCGTTTGAACAGTACTAGATGGGCTTGTGAACCAACTCTTTGCAGATAAATACTTCTTGCTGGCTATATCCAAATATTTCATTGTTTCTCGATGAAAAAACACATTTCTCTGCGAACTTTTGGTGGAAGATGACTTATTGGTTGAATTATTTTCAAATCCCTGCGGCACCACAAGTGCAGTAATAGTCACATAGGAAGAGCCAAGCTTAAGGCTTATGTTCTTAGCTGTCTCTCTGAATAACCTATTTTCATATTCCTATGTATGGATTAATAGTACGCCTAAGATCACGGCAGAGAAGGTAGCCTTACCGAATCGCGGACACAGCCCGCCACATTGAGTGTGGCACAGCCAGCACTGGACCCTGTAAATGTTATTTTGGTGACTGGCCCTCAGCCCCACCACGACTCATTCAGCTCGCGCTTCAAGCTTGCAGTCACCACATCCACCCCAGCTGAGCTCGAACGACCATAAATCGGTGTTCTGGCTATCTTGAATTTCTTGTATCTGAATTCTTCATCTTTTCCTTTCGTTCAATTTCATAAAGCACACCAATCGCCCTTCTTTATACCCCGCCATAGCCGACACAATGGCCGACCCCGCCGCCATCCAAGACGAGATTACCGCAATCGAAAAGCGAATTGAAGAGGCGCAATCACAACTCAAAGACGCAAAGGAAAGGTTACGAAAGGCCAAAGATGCTGCGTACGATGGCCCCGGCGCAAACCTGTCGGCTGAAGAAAAGATGTCGCTCATCAAGGTCAACTTGGCTGAAGTGCTGAACCCGGAAATTATGGATGAGGCGTTGAAGAAGCAGGGCCACCTAAAAGTCTACTGGGGTACTGCGACAACAGGACGGCCTCATTGCGGATACGTACGTATTGTGTAATTTGAATTGAGTCGCGTGCGGTGCTGACAAGCTCCATGTAGTTCGTCCCTATCCTCAAGCTTGCACAATTCCTCGCAGCAGGCTGCCATGTTAAGATTCTCCTCGCTGATATCCACGGTTTCCTCGACAATCTGAAAGCGCCTATTGAGCTCGTCAAGTTCCGCGCCCAGTACTACCGCTTCACCATTACTGCTCTTCTGAAAGCGGTCAAAGTACCAATCGAGAAACTAGAGTTTGTGCTGGGCTCAAGCTACGAATTGAACGCGGACTACACAATGGATCTTCTTAGGCTGGCGAGTATAACAAGCGAGGCTACTGCGAAAAAGGCTGGTGCCGAAGTCGTCAAACAGACGGAGAATGCGCCACTCAGTGGACTTCTGTACCCTCTCATGCAAGCTCTCGACGAGGAGTACCTCGATGTAGACGTTCAGTTTGGTGGTGTAGACCAACGTAAGATCTTTGCACTCGCAAAGGACGTGTTGCCCAAGATTGGCTACAAGGAGCGCGCCCACTTGATGAACCCCATGGTTCCCGGTCTGCAAGGTGGAAAGATGAGTGCTTCCGACCCAGATTCCAAGATTGATGTTCTTGACGATGCGGATGTCGTCAAGCGCAAGCTCAAGAAAGCGCATGCAGCGCCAAAGGTGGTCGAGGAAAACGGTGTCCTCAGCTTCGTCGAATACGTCCTCCTCCCCGCCGGCCATCTCATCCACGGTGAATCCAAGTTTGTCGTCAAGCGTCGCGAGGGCGAACCCCTCGTCTACACTGACATTGCGAAGATGCAGGAGGACTACCGAAGCGACATACTCACTCCCCAGGACCTCAAGCCTGCCGTCACAGAAGCCCTCATCACCCTGCTTGAGCCTGTACAAAAGGAGTTCCAGGCCAATCCCGAGTGGAAGGAGATTGAGCAAAAGGCATACCCGCCACCACCTGTAGTCAAGAAGGAGAAGAAGGTCAAAAACAAGGGTACCTTCCACCCGAAGAGGAATGTCGAGGCCAAGCCTGACGGCCATGTTGAGGGTGAAGACAAGGCAACTGTAGATGTGGGCGCCGAGGGTGGTGAGAAGGCCATCGAGGGTCTGAGTCTAGAGGAGAAGAAGTAAGATGATAGACCTATAATGATAGGGAAATATATATACAAGATAATGCAAATGAAGAGAGGGAAAAAAACACACTTTGTTGGTCTATGGTATCATGCTCTCAAGTCACTTAAGTCAGCCCACCCATCCAGCTCTATCCCCCATATTCCCAAATACGCCCATGAACGCATAAGATGTTTCCATATTTCCTCCACACTGCTTACGCGAAAAAAACAACTCTCCCAGCTTCACGCACTGGAAAAAGAAAACTCAAAAAGCTCTCAATCCTCTTCCTCGTATATCTTGACCTTTTCCGCATACTCGCGGATATTGGAATGAATCGTCTCCTCAATCAACTCACCGCGTCCCCCCGCAACCTGCAGGATCAAATCGTTCAAGGACATGCGACCCAGGATATCGACGTGATCCGCTAATTACCCTCGTCAGAAAACAAACAGCAAATCAGAAGAAAACAAAGAGAGAAGAGAGAAAAGAAGAAGAAGAAGAAGAAGAAGAAGAAGAAGAAGAAGAAGAAGAAGAAGAAGAAGAAGAAGAAGAAGAAGAAGAAGAAGAAGAAGAAGAAGAAGAAGAAGAAGAAGAAGAAGAAAAAACATACCAGTATTCGGTCCACCTCTGGGACTAAAGCGATCAGGCTCATGCCTCATCTCAAACGTCGTCACTTTGACGCCGGCGGGGTTGTACCTCTTGATTTTCCAGCCCTTGGTACACATGTACCCGCTACTGAGCAAATTGACGGTGCCATCGCCCTCGCCCATGACAACGCCATGGTCGACATTGCCGTGGGTATACGTCGTGTCGAGGGTAACGTTCAACTCGCTGACGGGATCATCATCGCTGCGATAGTAATACGCGCGCTCCGTCTCCTTGCCGATACCGTAGAAGCAGTAAATCTTCAGGTTCGGGGCGAGCGGGAGCCGAGTTTCGAGGGGATTGATCCATTTGGCCGGGAGAAGCTGGTTGTCTTCTACTTGCTTTGTCGTGTGTGCGACGCCGTGCGAGTACGAGGAGAGGACCATTTTCTTGAACCAGGGCTCTGTGTTGCGGAAGAGGAAGGGCAGGGTTTCGTCGACGGTGATGTTTTTGCTTGTAAAGGTCGAGTTTGAGTTG
Source organism: Bipolaris maydis (assembly GCF_028858645.1). Lineage (NCBI taxonomy): Eukaryota > Fungi > Ascomycota > Dothideomycetes > Pleosporales > Pleosporaceae > Bipolaris > Bipolaris maydis. The sequence goes on along the minus strand of NW_027093857.1, from coordinate 2,393,255 downwards.
CGGAAGCGCAGGAAGCGGCCGTAGGTTTCGTTTTGGCCGGGTGCGTCGTCGGGCGCGCCCGTCTCGTCGCCCCAGACGGCGTTGCCGCCGAGGGGCAGCATGGCGGAGAGACCGGGCATGGCGCGGAAGAGCTCGGCGCGCTCGTAGCGCGAGAGGAAGCGGTCCAGGCCATAGACGGCGAAGGCGTTGAGCTGGGCTGTGTCTTTCATTTCGCCAGAGAGCACGGCGGGGACGTCTTTGACGGCGCCCAGCATGCAGCCGGAGATGTTGATCCACGAGTCGATGTGCTTGTCTACCCAGTCTGAGCCGCCGTTGCCGTAGCCTTCTGCTTCAACCCAGTGGAGGAAGTAGTACAGCACTTGGGAGCCCATGGAGTGGGAGAGGAGCACGACTTTTTGGTTCGAGACGCGGACGCCGACTTCGATGTGCGACTTGAGACGGGTAAAGTATTGGTCGCGGATTTCATAGTTCATGTATGACATGCGCCAGTCGTAGGCTGCTGTGAAAGCGTTTCCAGGATCATATCCGACCGTAGCGAGGTTCTCGAGAATCTTGTTCCAGATCCAGTATCCCGTTATGAAGAAGTCTGCTGCGTCGAATCCTTGTGCCGCGCGCAGTTTGACGCCTGGTGGATCGAGCCCAGTATCTTTATCGAGCATGATGTGGCGCTTCCATTGAGCCTTGTCCATAACCAATGCGCGCATCATTGTCCATGAACCCCACAGTCTCTTGCGAAAGTACTGCCTTGAACTTTCCTCTGTACCCCAAGACTCCAGGCCCGTGGAGATGACGCCGGGTATCATGATAACCGGGTGCTTAGCCTTTATGCCCTGCTTCTTCGCGTGTAGCCCGACGGCAAAGGAATCGTAGTTTACGGCGTCTCGTTCGGTTTTCTAGTGGAGGGGTGAAAGTCAGCCTCCATCCCTCTCTCTCTCTCTCTCTACTGTCCTCGAGACCTCCTCTACACACAGAAAGAGTGCGCATACCTGAAGCTGCTGCGCACTCTTCACAAAGTTCTCTGGTAGTGCCTCTAGGATGCTCTCCAGGTTCACTTCCCCCAGACTCGTCAGGTCAATCATGTCATTGTTGCTCGCAAAAAACCCCGCAGCCAGCAGTCCGAATAAGCCACCAAGAACAAAAACCCAGACATTATTCCTCTTCTTGTGCTTTCCCTTTTGTTTCAATGTCGCCAGTTGTTCCGCGGTGATCACCCGCAGATTCGCTGGCCGTTTACCATCTGCTCCTGGTGAGGGTTCGCGAGAGAACTCAGGCGTCGAGTCCTCTCCTTCGCCGCCGTTGCCGCCGTCGCCGCCGCCAAAGCGACGTCTCAGAAAAGACATCTGCAGATACCAGTAAAGGAGAATCCAAGGTGAAAAAGAAAGTTGGTGAGAAGAAACCAGGAGAGTTTCTTCTGCACAAAGGGTCTATTTTGCTCCGTTCATAAATGTCCGAATCCTCCGGCATGTGACGGAACGATCGACACAAGGGTCTTCCAGAGCACGTTGCGCCCGTTTGCCAAGCCGGGGGTCCTCTCCGCAGCCTTGTCCAAACTACCTCCACTTGCTGCCCGCTTCGACACTGACTTCCACGCGCGAAATGGCCGAAAGTGACGACAGCCTGTCTGCGACTGATGCACCAAAGACTGGCGACCCAAAGGATCTAAAGGATTCGGATCTCCAATATATACAATACGAGCCTTCCAAGGAAGAACAATATCTCCCCGCCATCCGCCAACTAATCTCAAAGGATCTCTCTGAGCCGTACAGTATCTATGTATACCGCTACTTCCTGTACCAATGGGGTGATCTTTGCTACATGGTATGTGTACTCTTCCAAATCTAGACTTTTTGGTTTGTTGCTTTCATAACTTTCGCTAACAACTTCCTTGATAGGCGCTCTCCCCCACCAACACCCTAATTGGCGTAATCACATGCAAGCTCGAACCGCACCGCTCAGGGACCTACCGCGGCTATGTCGCAATGCTCGCAACAAAGGAGGAATACCGAGGCCGCGGTATAGCTACGAAGCTTGTACGGTTGGCCGTTGACGCCATGACTGCACGCGACGCCGATGAGATAGTCTTGGAGACAGAAGTGTCAAACACCGCAAGCCTGAAGTTGTATGAAAGGCTGGGCTTTATAAGAAGCAAACGGCTACACCGGTACTATCTGAATGGCAACGCGGCATTTAGATTGATTCTCTACTTGAAGGAAGGCACAGCCTTGAAAAGACCACAATTCCCCGAGCACGGTGAGACGCATGGAATGAGAAGACCAGATGATGCTGAGTTATACTCATAAACTTAATTGCCTATCAAGTGGGTAACAACCTTTGCGACAATATGTCCATAGTCTCTGACTTGCTAATAGGCTGTACCATACATCTCATACCATGCCATACCGATCATCTTGAACCCTATCCACTGCCTATTCAGTGCCCTTTACCCAGTGGTTCTTCTCGGTCCAGTATGTGTGATCACCAGGTATACCAGGAAGTGGCATGAACACCACAGTGCGAACACCGTCAACCTCGAGGAGCAAGGCGCATGGACGGTGATGCTTAACCCATGTTGATGAGCACAAGGGACAAGCCTTTCGCGTCTGCGGTTGGCCTGAAGGCCTATGGCCATCCAGAATGTATCGGAGTATGCATGTGTCCCTATTCGGCGGCATCGTGTCAAGGAGCTGACCGACCGCGCCAGTGATGTACTTGGAAATCTCACTGGCCAGAAATCTGCCTAGCTCCCCGGGAATAGCACCGCTCTTTTTCATCTGCCCAGGCCGTTCCGGAGCATGAGGGTCAGCGTCACCTGTCCAAAGGGCAATCGGATAACGGCCAACCATCATAGATTTGGGTAAATTAATGCTCTCAGTGGCGACAGCTAAGAGGGGTGAAATTTCAGGCTGTTGATTGTGTGTACGAAGACTTTGTATCTCAGTACGGTAGAGGTCTTCTGGTTTGACTGTCGGTTTTGATTGAGAACGTGGTACTTCATGTTCGGTTGGCTGCTTGTGACGATCAAATGATGAGTTTTGTATATGCAATGATGGCTTTTGTATATGAAACGATGGCATGGACCTTTTTATCTGAGTTGAGAAACGTTCAAGGTCGACTCGAGGGCGCTTGCTGATGATTTCCTCCATATTTTCTAGCGGTTCTCGCTTCAACGATGGTTGCTCATCAATCTGACTGGTTGTTCGTCCGTGTGCACGTGCAGGTCCCAAGGGGATGTTGTTTGAACCGGTTTTGTTGCGTGGCTTCTCGACCCGGGGAGCTTCATACAGATCACGATATGGGTCCATCTCGAGTGGTACAGAAGCAATGAGAGTCGCTCGTGCAGGATTAATTGTTGCGGTCCCAGCTGGAGCGGTGTGTTCCTCTGTAGCTTGGACAGCACTGAAAGCTTGCATAAGACTGTCATACTTTGCTGCTTTTGCAGCGAGTCCATTGGGACAATCAACCCTAGCTTTCGTCTCTCGAAACGCAAGCTGCTGCTCCCGTAAATCCTTAACTTCGGCCATGAGGCCGTATAGACCCTGGAGGCCCCCGACCTTGTCTAAGCCAACGCGGAATAAGTTCACAGCTGAGACCAGCTCTTCAAGCTCTGGAAGACTGCCGGTCCTCTCAATCAGTGACCGCACAGACTGCATTTGCGACACGAGCGCTTGCAGTCCTCCGGCTTCTCGGATGATTGGCTTAAGCACGTCGGCTTCGAGGGCTTTGGCACGCATGCCCTCGCGGCCAGCTTCAGCACGTAGTTGCTCGATGCTGGGTGCTTGCTCTTCACCTGTTGAGAAGCCGCAAATGACATCTCTGTATGCCGAGCAAAGCTTGCTCAGCTCCTCATGTCTTGTTACAAGATTTCGATAGCGCTGCTCAAGCGTTTCGTACTCGTAAGAAGCAAGTTGAAGTTGAGCTGGGAGCTGTTAGTGGTGTTTCTATTGACAAGATGAGGTACTTACCGTGCAGCGCACTATCACATGGGGCGACACTCATGCGGTCAAAATCACCGAGTACCGAAGGCGAGGAGTGACCAATCTCGCCTTCTTCCAGCTCACTGTCTTCACATTTGATTAGCTTCTTGCCGTCCAGGTGAGTTGCACTCTCAGGAACGCTGCGCGGCATTTTGTTTATTGTATTATTTGTGTACAAGTGGATGGGAAAAGGGCTGTACTCAACGGGAGACAGGATGCAGGTTTCGTACGTTAGTTAGGGCGTGTGTTTGTTTACTCCCGAGACCGATCCATGGAAGGTACGGGTAAGCACGATGGCCATGCCACAGGGAAGTGATGAGTCTCAAAGTAGCAGCTTCACTTCGTAGGACCTTCATATGAGATGTTATCACATATCAATGAGGGTGAGGGTGAATAGCAAGCATATAAAGTAATACATGACGCAACTTGATGCCATTTAATATTAAAGTTTCCCAAAACTGATGCTTTCATTCGTCTCCAAGTCTATGCCAATAGCACACAGCCGGATTTCCAGCTTCACAACCTCGCCTGGAGGCATCCTTCGCCCCTCATCGTGCGTATGAAAGGGGTACTGTGAATGTATCGACTTCGCAGCGGTCGATCTTGTAGTGCGAAGTTCGCAGGATGCACATCGGGCCGCGGTATATCATCAGGTTGCTATAGTCTGATTCGGGGATGTCCGAGGGTTTAGAGTAGAGGGCTGCAGGCTATGGAATGTTAATAACGAGTATAGGTTTGCCTTGGGCATCGGGCTTGTGGATTAAGACGTAGACTATGATGTCGTATAAGTTGGGGCGGGACATGTATAGTATGGCTTGTAGGAGGCCTTTCGAAGCGTTTAAGACTACTGAGACAACTCTAGAGAACACCGCAACTTCATTTGACCTATAAGCTGTCAGTCATGAATTAAATTTGAGGTTGATTTTCTGACCAACCTTGGACATCACATCAATCCGGGTATGCCTTTTGCCAAAGGGTTCCAGGCCACAATCGCGGGTACCTTTGGAGCACCATGCCCGTCACTGCTGCGAGGCTGGTAGATGTCATAGTATAGTGTGCATCCATCTCTGACATTGACAGCTATATCATGTTCTACAACAATGTCTCCAGTGAGTGCGCAAGCACCTTCGCGACCCTAGTAACTCTTTGGAAGGGTTGCTTTTGCGTGGACTGAAGCCTTGGTATTCATTCTCGCCTACTTTAGGCGGCCTGACGGCGAGATGGGTGGCTTGGAAAGCAAGAGGCGTGACCGGTTCAGTGGAGAGCTGATATCTGCTTGATGTGTCGGCACACAAGAACGGGAAAGCGATGCAGTCTTGACAAGAAACATATCTGCTCGCGGGTCTAGTTCTTCGTTTTCCTGACCGTGCTCGGCCGCAATGACTTTACCGACAGCTTTGGCCGAGGCATGTATTGTCTAAGTGGCAAACGCCTCTTGTCTCGGTATGTGGAGGTGCTGGAGAGATGCAGGAGAAGCCGGGGTGTAGGTCCCATTGACATACAATTCCCGCCCGTACTCGACCGAGATGTCTCCAGCGGCCCACTTTCTTGACACTGGGGCTTGTAGGCGCCCCATCTGGAGCGGCCGTGAACGGGCGGGAACGCGCCTGGACATGTAATTTGCTGATGCCATAGAACTGTATATTTACATGCAGTGCCGTGTGCGTAGCAGAACATTGAATTCCAAACTTCTTCCAAAAAACACTGTATTCTTAATTTTGAGCTGGGATCATGGCTCCATACCTGAACGACGAAGAAAACGTTCAGCAGCCATACGGCGACTGGAGGGATGAGTTTTATGAGAAGGGATATGTGGTACTCAAGGGTGTAGTTCCCAAGGAGCGAGCGTTGAAGTACCGGAACAAAATGATCGACTGGCTCGGCACATTCCCCAACGACTTCGATATCAACAAACCAGAGACATGGACGAAGGAAAACTTGCCCCAAAGCTTCAAGAACGGCATGTACCTCAACTTCTGTGCTGCACACGAGAAATATGTCTGGGAGGCTAGGCAGTAAGTTGGACGCATTCGCTCGAAATGTCCAAGTAAGCGATAGTTGCTAATATCGTATGCCATAGGGAACCGGGCGTTCTGGCTGCTTTTGAGAAGCTCTGGAACACAAATGAGCTCATTGTATCTTATGACACCATCAATCTCACACTACCAAACGCCGGAAAAATGGGCGGCTCCAAACCATGGCCACACGTCGATCAGGCGCCTGAGCGACAGGGCTTGTCCTGCGTACAAGGCATCATCAATCGTAAGTTCTCGTCTTTTCAGATAACCCCACAGCTTACTAACAGTAAACTCCCAGTGTCTGAGGCTGGACCTAAAGATGGAGGCCTGGTAGTCATGGAAGGCAGCGCTAAGCTCTTCGACAAGTTCTTCAAGGAGCACCCACCGGACCGAACCAAGGGCCCATTGGCAGCCCTTCATTACGATTTCTACCCCTTCCAGGACTCCGATGTGAAGTGGTATGAGGATCGTGGCTGCAAATCGGTCAAGGTTTGCGCCGAACCTGGTGACTTGATCCTTTGGGATTCACGGCAGATGCATTACGCTGTATACCCTGAAACGGACACCATCCGCACCATCATATACGCCTGTTACACACCAGCGGCCATGGCATCCAAAGAGGATTTGGAGAAGAAGAAGGAAATCTTCGAGAAATGGGAAGCAACAACACATTGGCCGCACATCAACATCTATTCACAAGGCAAAGCCATGGTGGATGGTAAGATCGATCCTTGGGAGAGAACTGAGCCGCTGGATAAGCCTGAGTTGACGGACAAACTATTGAAATTGGCGGGAGTCAAGCCGTACTGAGGGCGCGCTAGTGGTGGTGTTTTGATTTCTGTATTATTATTATTATTATTATTAATTAACGTCCTGTCTCAGCTGGTAGGCTATATAAGACGTGCAGGCTAGGCCTACAGGTAACTACGTAGTGCTATCAATTTGGTGTAGGTGGGGGAGGGGGCTATCTAAATCGAGGTGAGGCTCGTAGCCTAGTGTGGAGGAGGGTAGTAGGAGGTCTTGCGGGTGATAGGAGAGGTAGGCTGGGTGTAGGGCGAAGGCACCTAGTGTAGGTGTTGTCCTAGTTATCGAGGTTTCCTTTATACCAGGCCTGCGTTGCAGCCCTAGTTTCCTTAATAAAGGTAATAGTAGCCTGTACGCCTATTGTAGTATCTAGTAAGAAAGCTAGCGATAGGGGATCCTTTGTAGTTTCTTGCATCTTCTTCCTAGCCTCCTTGTATAGCGTGCAGCTAAGGAGGATATGTGCAGGGTCTTGGGTAGCTCTATAGTTGCAGGGGCAAGCTTTAGAGTCTACTTTTCCTCGCTTGAATAGGAAGTCTCGTAGATAGCAGTGACCTAACTTAAGCTGATAGAAGGCGCTAGAGGCTTCTCTACTAGTAGGAGGAGTAGCAATCTGCTTTCTAGTCTTCCACTTGTACCTTGCGGCGTAAGTAGTAGGATTTAGAGTAATAGCTTTTCTCCCGTATTGTCCTAGATAGCTAAGCCACTCTCGCTCGCCTAGCTGCTTTATTCGTGTGCCTATTACAGCTAGGCTCGTCCTGCTAGAGCTAGGATCTAGCTTTGTCGCCTCCTTTGCTAGCGCGTCTGCTCTCTCGTTTCCTATAACGCCCTGGTGTCCTGGTACCCACTGTATGGTAGGTAATATGCCTTTTTCTTGTAGCTTTTCTGCTGCTATAGTGCATCTGAGTTGCCACTCTTGCCCTGGGTAGTCAGAAGCAGTCTTTAGTCTGAGTATTGCAGCCTGGTTATCTGCATATATTCTAACTTCAAGGTAGTCGTCTGCTAGGTCAACAGCCTTTTCTAGGCCTAGGGTAATACCTTCTAGTTCTCCGTTGTAGACTAGCTGGTTGTATCCTATATTAGCCTTTTCTTGAGCTATAAGGCTAGCTCCTTTGTAGAGGGCTACTCCTACTCCTACTCCTTTGCCTTTGCTTGTAGCTGAGGCGTCTGAGTAGATAGAAAGAAGATGCTCGTCTTCTAGTAGTTCCTTGTGGTGCTCTGCTTCGCTTTCCTTTGATTTCTTAGATATATTAATCCTATAGGGCGTAGTAGCGCTCCAGGGCATAGAGGCGTAGTGCTGAATCTTCTCGCTATCTTCTGATAGAGCTGTTGAGATAGATCTAGTAATACGCTCTAGCTGCTTGCCTTGATTGCTATTGATAGCGATATTAAGAGGGTGGCTAGGAGCTAGCTTTCTTGCTCTAAAGGCGTATTGTCGTAGGGCGTTATTTAGCCTAATCCTAGGAGGGTAGAGAGCTGCTTCTACCTCGCTAGGTATAGCAGGCGAGGTTCTAAAGGAGCCTAGGATCTTCCTACAGGCTTGATTCTGCAGCTTCTGCCTTTGGTTAAGCGTTGTCTGCTGCTCTCTCCAGAAGATTTGGCAGCCGTAGTCAGCTACGCTGGTGACGCAGGCTAGGTAGAGCTGTCGTACTGCTCTAGGCGAGAGGCCTTTGTTTGAGTTAGCTAGCCTGCTAAGGCGGTGGAAGGCTGCGCTAGCCTGCTGGTTCCTAATGTAGCTGTGGTGCTTGAATTTAAGGCTGCAGTCAAAGTATATACCTAGCCATCTAACTAGCTCCTTAGACTGTACTATTTCCTGATTAGGTAGAGTAAGTACTCTAGCTTGATCCTTTCTAGATCTTGTCCAGTTTACTAGTTCAGTCTTTGAGCTATCGAACTGGATAGCTGACTCCCCTGCTAGTCTGAATAGATTCTGAATCTCCTTTTCTAGTAGCTTGATATTCCTTCTTACTGACGTAGTTGATATAGAGATCTGGAGGTCGTCTATATAAGAGGAGGAGTAGATATTCGCATTAGTCTGAATCGCCTTAAATAGTGGCTTTGAGTAGATCAGAAACAGGATAGGCGAGGCTGGGCTTCCTTGAGGGGTACCTGTCGAGATCTCCTGCGGCTCCTCAGTCTGTCCGTCAAAGGACAGCTGCAGTACTCTGTCCTCTAGGAAGGACTTTGTCCAGGCTAGTAGGCAGCAGGGGAGGCCTTGATCTCTCATGCCTTCAAGGAGCTTGTTTTTTGAGACATGATCGAAGGCTCCTTTAATATCAAGAAAGATAGTAGTAGTAATCTTCTGCTTTCTTTTCTGCTGCTGTATATTGTTATAGAAGAGTAGCGCAGCGTCGATAGCGGATTTCTTCAGTCTTCCTCCTAGTTGAGAGGGGTGGAGTAGATCTGTTGTTTCCGCTAGTGCGCCTAGTCTTCTAGCTACTAGTCTTTCTAGTACTTTGCCTAGGCAGTTTAGGAGTGAGATAACTCTATAGGCCTTAGGGATCGAGTAGTTAGGCTTGCTTGGCTTCTTTAGGATAACTCCCTTTGCTTTTCTCCAGCACCTTGGGTGGTAGCCTAGATTGAAGAAGGTGGAGTATATCCTAAATAGGGCTTCTGACTGCGCTAGGTAGGCCTTTTGGATCACCTCCTGGCTGATCAGATCAGGCCCTGGTGAGGTAGCCTTCACCTTGCAGCAGGCAAAGGAGAGTTCGTCCTTTGTTAGAGTAGGCCAGGTCCACTTGCTGTCTCCCCTGTAGGTGTGGAAGGAGGGGGTGGCTGTCGTAGGAGGCTGAGGAAAGAGATCCTCTCTAAAAGCCTTGCATTTCTCAGTAAACGTCTCCCTACCTTTAATAGTAGGTATTTGAGTACTAAGGTTATCTTTAGTGTATGCTAGTGCTTTAAAGATCTCTTTTGGTGAGTCTTTTCGAAGGAAGGCCTCCCAGTGGCTTTGCTTAGCTCGTTGAATAGCTTTTAAGTATCCATTTTTCGTACGTAGATACTCTCTTTTCCACTGGTAGAGAGAGCTATTATTTTCCTTTTCTACCTCCTTCTTGTAGGCTCTATAGGCTCTACTTAGTTCTCTCCTACGGCTATCTAGCTCGCTAGTCCACCAGGGCTTTGTCTTTGGCTTTAGGTTGACTAGTGGAGTTGACTTTTCTAGTGCGCTCTGTATAGCCTTCGTAAGATCTTCTCCTAGCTTATCTAGCTTAGTTTCTAGCGCGATATTTTGTCCTAGAATAAGCTTTCTTGAGGTGTAGTTTGAATAAGGAGGTAGTGTCGACAGTCGCTTTTCTAGATCTAGGGCTTTGATCTCCTGTCCTAGCGTCTCCTTGAAAATCGTCCAGTCCGTTCGTTTAGTATTATACTGTTTTGGCTGGCTAGGCAGCTGGCTAGGCAGCTGACTAGGTAGCTGGCTAGTAGTATAGGTACTAAATAGTATTGCGTGGTGATCAGATCCTACTTTAGGTATAGTCTGCCAGTCCTGGATACTAGCAGCTATATTATTGGTTGCAAAAGTAAGATCTAGTACGCTCTCTTTCCGCATATGAGACCTAAAGAAGGTGCCTACCCCTAGAGTATTTAGTAGAGTGAGATTTTGCGCGTCTATCCAATCTACTAGCTCCTCCGCTAGTGTACTAGGGCTGCGCTCCTCTAGGCTCCACCTAGGATGGTGGGTGTTGAAGTCTCCTAGGATGATTGACTGAGGTTGTAGAGTCTCCTGTAGGAGGCGCCTCTGGATTGTCGTCTTATTTTGGCCTTCTAGAAGGCTTTTCTCGTTATAAATGTTATATATATAGAAGTTAGAAGTAGAGGCTAGTACTTTAATAGCTAGAAAGTCGTTATCGTTGCTAATAAAAGGAATAACCTCTACTTCTAGATCTTTCCTAATATAGAAGAGTACTCTAGGCCTTAAGGAGGAGTCCTCTAGGGTAGGTAGTATCTGAGTAAAGTTCTGGTGAGCGATAGATCTAGTGCTTGAGTAGGAGGATCTCTTGAGTAGCCAGGGCTCCTGTACTGCGACGATTTTGGCGTCTACTTTAATAGCTAGGTCTAGCGCGCTCTCAGTAGCAGAACTACTTCTATTAACATTTATTTGTAGGATCTTTAACATCCTAGTTAGTAGGGCCTGTCCTAGTAGTCCTAGCTATAAGAATATCGCAGCTAGAGCTATTTGCCGCGTGAGGCTTACTGCAGTTAACGCACTTAAAGATAGTGTGTACGCAGGCTTTGCCTTTTATAGGGCAGGAGTTGCATTTATGTAGGCTAGTGTGGTGAGCCTCACTGCAAATCTGACAGGCTACTCTACTACATCTAGTCTCAAGGTGGCCAAAACCTTGGCATTTAGAGCACTGCTTTAAGTTGTTAATAACTCGTAGCTTCTCTGCTCTCAGGCTCTCTCCGAGAATATAGAGCTTTCCTCTAATAGCCTTTAGAGCCTCCTCTTCAGTTGCGAAGGCGACGCAGGCGGAGCCATAGCTCTGCTGTCCTCTCTTAGCCTCAGGAGTGAGCCAGAAAGGGGTGCCTACTACTTTGAGGCCTTTGTTAAAGGTCTCAATCTCCTCCTTGATTACCTCTAGGCCGTGGTTAGTAGGTAGTCTATGGACGACTACTTTGAACCACGAGGTAATGGGCTGAGCTACCTTGAAGGCTACTAGATCCTTCCAGATACTCTGGTTTTCTAGCAGGTAGTTGGCTGTAAAGGCAGGTGTAGTAGTGACTACCTTATTCCCTTTTGAGGATAGCGTGACTGAGGCGACTACAGGCGATTGCACCCCTCCTTTTAAGGTGAAGGCTTGGTTGAAGGCATTTCTTAGCCTGAGGGCGTCAAAGGCAGCAGGGCCTCCTTGGTTGACTAGGACTAGCTGCCTCTCCTTTAGGCTAGGCTTAGCCTTTTGAGGTGCCTTCTTCTGCACAGTAGTCCACTGTTGCTCCTTATTTGCTGTTGCAGCTGCGGCGTACGATATAGGCTGCGTAGGAGCAGCTGTCTGTCTATTACCCTGCTGGTTTGGTTGTGCAGGGGTAGGTTTGTCGAGGCGGCGAACCTTGTCTCTTAGCTCCTTAGAGACGTTTGAAAGCGAGGAGATCTGATCTCCTAGAATTGCTGCGTTCTTCTTATTAACTCGGCCTGTCTCAGTGTAGTCTCTAAAGACTTCTACTAGGTCGAGCAGGCTAGTCTGCTGTGAGGGGTTGCTTTCAGCTAGACTAGCTGCTTGGACTACTAGGTTTCTAGCTATCTCGAGGGCCTCTTCTACTGTCGTAGCCCTAGGTGTTTTGTTTTGGCTAGCGAAAGGATTCCTTAGTGTTGAGCCAATAAAAGGCGAGAAGTTGCTTCTAGTGCGGGTGTGTGTGGGTCTATTAGGCTCGGCAGGTAGGTCATCTACTGTAGAGGGGGGTGTGCTATCCCTAGGGCGCGAGGATTCCTGAGTCCCTTGGGTTCTTTGTACTTCTACTACGATTGTGTCCATCTCGTCGATCTCCTGAGTGTAGCTAGTAGCGCTCATCTTTGATCTTCTACTAGCCTCTTCTAGGCTAGTAGTAGAGGCTGATCTTTTCTTCTTATTCTGCTCTATACTAGAGCTTCGCTCTATGTCCTGCTGGACTCGAGCTTCTAGATCGCTACCTTCGAGTTCTACCTGATCTCTCTGAGTTGGCATTAATCTAGATGGTCTGTGCGCTGAAAATTTTTCTTGAGGTTTGTAAGATAGCTGTAGGGAGACGAGTACTTTCCTCTACTGCGCGACAGCGCGCTAGATGCACGCTTTAGAAGTAGTTGCAAACGATTTTTTATAAGAGATTTGTATATATTTAGCTAATATTACACCTATTCTAGAAAACTCGAAGTTGGTGTGTGATTAATTTTGATTTCTGTAATACAGCAGCGAAATTTTGTGCAAAACGCTATAACTGTGAAAATACATGCTCCCATTCTGTGATTGCAAAATTTCCATCGATTGTGTTTCCATTTCCGTCAAAGATACCCACGGTTTCGCCGTTGCTAACGTGAGGCAAGCCGTCGATTACAGGACCCGAGTTGACCGGTGGGTTGGACGGCACGCCCAGATCTGCTACTGCAAGCTGTTGCAGCAGGTCTTTCATGGAATATGAAGTGCGAGGACGGTCAAAATCATGCTGCTCCAGTAGAGGCAAAAGATCTTCGAGCATGGCAGAACCTTTGGCGGCATGGACAGCCACAACTGCATGCTTCTTCAACTCGACAGAAGCCTGTCTCAATAGACCGATGATGTGGTTTCGGGAGTCACCACGATAATCGTGAGAATTGGCAAGCATATCCAGCGATATGTAAACAGAGGCGGCGACTGTTGCTGCTGATACGACCCACACTAGCCTATATACTCTCGGGACCGGCTTCGCATAGTGATCCAAGATGCGGTTCGCCGATTCAAGGGCAAGTTGCCTGTAATTCATACTGTCATCTCTGGATTCTTGTGGGTTGAGTACACGGGCGATGGATAATAGGAGGAAGTCGAGAACGTAAGCAATTAGGTATCGCTGGAATGAAATCCAAGGATACTCAGATTCCCATATTACATCATCTTCGTTGGCAGGGAAACCTGGTGATAGATGGAGGGGTAGATCTCGCCGGACGGCAGTGATCTCCTCGATAGCCTTTACAAATTTCAGGTGAGTCTGGTGAGTATTTGCTTTGATGTAAATGTATACTATGTAGGAAAGACGGCACAAGATTGAGTGGTAATGTGCAGGAGAAGGAGGCTCTAAATTGGTAGATTCAGAAGAACCAGGGCTACCAATCGTGTAGAAGCTAGGCATAAAGTATTCCCCGTGGCTGCTTGTAGTAGAAGGCTGACAGCAAAAGCTGGCGGGTGATATGGATGGCGGTCGAACCCAACTCCCAAGCCTGTACAGTATTTTTTAGTGACATGGTACGTGATAATGGGCATTCCACGGTAGTTTAGCACTTACCAGTCCCGAATGACACAGGTCCACCACAGACGACGACCCAATTCGCGCTGCACAGGTGAGGACCATTCTGGCCTTCGGCAAACGTCCTTTGAGCAGTTTGCTTCGTTGCCAAGCTTGTGCATGTCGAAAAGCCTTGCCATACTTGTTGCAAAGCTGGAAATGAGCCATTCCCTTTGGTGCTCGCCAAAGTTGGAGTGACATAGGCTCAGTACTACAAGGGCTTGTGCAGTGCAAAGTGACGGAGTACCGCTGAAGCTGTGTCCTGGTAGTTCTTTCAGTGCAGCCTCATACCAGAGATGAGAAGTATCGACAGCAACGGAAATAGGGTCAGCACGAGGCATGCCCAGCCGGGGCAGGTGGGCTGCACTCGGTACATCTTCTGGGTCGGAATAGAGGATGCCGACAGCCAGGACAGCGAAATAGAGAGCAACCCATGGCCGTTGTTCGGGCTTGATGCCGGTGCCAAGTTCTACATTTTTCCAAAAGTCGTGATGCTCGGCCAGGAAGTCGTTGGCGTTGACGGCGCAGTGTATCCAGCCAAGGGTTTGCAGGGAAAAGGTGACAATGCCAAGGCTAGCATCCCGACTCGGAAGAAGCAGAAATAGTGGATCAGCTGCGGGCTCGTAGAGACCATTGAGAATCGCTTTCTCGGCCCCGGCTCGGGCGGCTGCACCCACCCTGATACCGAGATCGAACTGCTCGAAGGCGGGAACTAGGTCCTCGAGTGTTGCTGCGGGCTGTGTGTAGTCGGTGGATTCGCTGGTGCGACTGTGGCCACATGGCTTGGACAGAGCAAGGGCCGTCTCGAGCTCGGCAATTTGCGCCTGGAGGGCATTGCGTTCACGGAGCAAGTCTTGCAGTTGAATGTCTGCTGGGCTGCCAGCGTCTTCGGCCGTGTAGACAGTCAACTGGCCCCTTACCCGGGCAATTGGTCGTTTGCACTCATGGGCAGCATTCCTGCGGATGCATGGCTGGCAGGGGCTCTTCTTGTCGCATTTGATTTTGCGGCGCCCGCACTCGATGCACGATCGTGACACGCGTTGCGAAGTCTTGATGGCGGGCTCACTCATTGGGCCGTGGATGTTATTGTCGATGTTGTGGTGGACTATAGTTGTTATGATGATCTTGACTGGAATGATAACGACGATGACACCGATGATGACGATGATTTGCTGACGAGACGAGCATGACTGAGGCTGAAGTTGGCTCCTACTGCTACTAATCCTCCGCTCGGGCTTCACTTCCCCGCGAAACAATTCCTCCCCTGCATAGACCCGCCCGTCCCCACACTCTAGACCCGCGCCCTCCACAATCCGTACGCGTACTTATTGGGCTGGGCGGTCCAGTTCGGGGGAGATGTCAAAGAGCACTCCTCTATCTTTCTCATCGAAAAAATGCCTTGGCCACGCCAGCAATGTCCACCCTCGGCATTTGGGCACTACAAATTGCGGACGACGCCATGTAGTTGACGCTCATCAACGCCCTCTCATCATGGCTGCTCACGACCCCAAGTCCGAGGCCAGCGCTCACATTGAAATTATTGATGCGCACAAAAAGGCTGCGAAACCCGTCGTGGGTACCGTCAAGCTCTTCGATGACGACGGCATCGTTCTCATCCCGACTCCGACCAGAGATCCCAATGGTGAGCCACAGCCAAGCGGATGTTCAATGGCGAAGCCAGTCTGACCTAGACTAGATCCTCTAAATCTTCCGACATGGCAAAAGTATCTCATCCTTGTCATAGTCGGCCTCTTCGCAGCGTCCGCCAACCTCATGGCAAGCGGAATCAGTGCCATTCTGCCTATAGTAAAAGCGTCATACCATGGAGATCCAAAGACAAGTGACCTCGCGACTTGGCCGGCATTCTTCATGGGTGTCGGAAACCTAATTGCGATCCCGGTTGCTCATGCTGTCGGGCGAAGGCCAGTGTACCTCATGTCGACAATTGTCTTGTCTTTCGGCTGCCTCTGGTGCGCATGCAGCGGCAGCTTGGCCTCGCATATTGCCGGGAGAGACATCATGTCCATCGCTGCAGGCCAAGCTGAAGCACTCTGTCCTATCATTGTGCAAGAGATTTTCTACTTGCACGAAAGAGGAAATGTGATTGCTTGGTTCTGCGCACTCCAGACGCTTGGTACGGCAGCGCTAATTGTTTCGAGCTCGTACCTTGCAAATGATCTTGGCTGGAGGTGGTGGTATGGCGTCTTTGGCTGCCTAAGTGGAGCTATCGCTGTTCTCAGTATCATCTTTGTTGCCGAAACAAAGTACGAGCGCACGCTGGAAGCACTGAGTGAGTCCTGGTCAGATTATCTGTTTTGGCTCAGTTGCTAACATTGCACAGCTGGCGAAGGTATCGATGAGGATGGAACGCTAGTTCCAGTGACGACAAACACTAAGCGTAAACTCGATACCATCAACTATGCTCCGCGTAGCTTTGTTCGAGACATGCTACCCTGGAAAGGCCATGCAAACTGGTCGGAAGCAATCACCTGCTGGAAGCAGATGATCCAGATCATCTGGTTTCCCAACATTCTTTGGCTGTCCTTGATCAACTCTGTGACTCTCGGCATCTATGTGCTCATGTCAGCACTATTTGCCGGTATCCTGGTACAGCCCCCATACCTGTGGAACTTTGATATGCTTGGCTACGTGTTCGCTGGACAAGTCGCTACTGCCGTCGCGGTTCCTTTCTTCTGCGGATACTTGAGCGACTTGGTAGTCAAAATTCTGAGCAAGAGGCATAACGGCGTCAGTCAACCCGAGTATCGTTATATTGCCCTCATCATCCCACTATTATCCACACTCATATCGACAATCATTTTCGGCATGACTGCGCAGAACCCCAAGGATTGGAGCTGGGCAGGTATCGCTGTTACACTCAACTTTGAGTACTTTGGCTTCGTTGGTGTCGTCGTATCCAGTTTCGTCTACTGCATGGATGCCTACCCTCAACGTATTGACGCAGCCCTTGTTCTCATCTGCTCTCTGAGAGGTTTCATCGGCTTCGGAATCTCATTTGGCACTGTCAGCTTTGTGGAGAAGGCCGGGTATGAAGGCGCATTTAATATCTGCGCAGGTATCGTGGCAGCCTCGATGGGTCTGGGTATTCCTATATACTTCTTTGGCTCAAAGATCCGTGCCATTACCCAAAAGTATGCTCAGGATGATTGAGTATTGTTCGGACGTTACCTAGGTGTGTTTGGCAAATTGTTAGTTTATAGCGTGACAAAGCAGGTGACTGGCATTGAGGAGCTGTTGTATATATATATGTATCTCTCTAAATAGAGTCATGAGAAATGAACTCCATATTTGAATAACCAAGGTTCTTCACGAAGTCAAACGGGGATGTTGCTTACCAATCTTAGACTAACTTTCCCCATCTTCCCCCGAGAAAGATCAACACGAGGCTGCTCTCTCTGTACACTAAAATTATTACCTCTAACGCGTTCCAAAATGGTTTCCCCCCACTACTCATAGTCAGCAGGGGAATATATGCTTCAGTTGTTACTTGTAACAGCGTGACGCAAGAACGCTGAAAGACTAATGGTGCTGCAAATTGTTACTAATGCGAAGCCACAAACTAAGAATATCACTATCATTCTACTACTATAGAGAAGTTTGCTACTACTCCTAAAGCGCCTCATTGGCAAAGCAATGATCTGAGCACTTGGTCATGCTATATGATTATTCAAAGCACGGCAATTGTGCACGTGCTGGGCCTAGAATCTGTTAGGCAAAGCAAAGTGGATATGGTATTAACAGGAATCCCCGGTGAATGCAGTTGCGAGGTGTTTCACAGATAGACACAAAGTATATCAGTCAAAGTAAATTGAGACGAATTCTCGAGGAGTTACCTTAGGTTCGGATGGGACTATAAGTATACTCGATGCACGTGACTATGGCCTCACTGGCCCCCAGTTCGGAGTATCGTGAAAACAGCGCAATGCTTGGCGTGCACTGCTTTGACGCTTTTACCGGTGTTGGCCTAGTGTCTTCCAGGCCAGTGCACGGCGAGTCAGACTAAAACACTGCTGCTGCTTTGATTCAGTGCAGAGTTTGAGTATTAGTGAGCGTGGATGCACCATGATATGGTCTTGCATCGATGCTATATACAGCAGCACTTAGGGAAAGCCGATGTTACCTGGTCTTGGCTGCGTTTGCTTGCCTGCCCTTGCCGCTCTGACCAGGCCACATCCTATGCAGGACGGGGCCGTGCCGCTGCCATGCCTGTAGCCTACCAGTCGGCATTGCGCTCGGATGATTGCGCATTACTCATGTACAGCTGGCCCCAAAGATGCGATTCGTCGCATAGCAGATGGATCAGCCAAAATAGTATCCTCTCTAACACTCTCTCCAGTTTATTGGCATGCCTTACGCAGTAATTATGGCTCGAGGCGACCAAGCATATCTCCTATATAGGCATACAGCACGAGGAAAGGCGCGAAGGAAGACGCGAAGGAAGACCTGAAGGAAGGCACGACGCGACATGACCTGATTTCTTCAGAGATAGTTGTATACATTCATCATTCATAATAATATGTACAGTCTTTGAGACGAGAATATATATATATATATAGGCATCAAGTCTTCGTGATTTTTTCACTACCAAGCAAATCTAACAGTATACCTTCAATCCATCTTTGCAAAACTCCCTCTCTTAATTCGCTATACGCAATCTACTCCACTATGCTTGTAAAGAACGTAATCCCCACTAGCCTTGCTACATTGGCTTTCTGCCTGCCGGCTATGGCTCTGCAGGACGCTGAATGCTACGCATCTACGTAAGTTGATAGCTATTTTCTTACTTATTGACCACCTTCTAATCTTTACGTAGACTTGTTTCTCTGAGACAGTATTCTATCTGGGCTGGGAATGTGAACGATATTCCAGGGATTTGCGGAGGACTCTGGGATAACCTGAAGCATTCTGGCGCATGCACACCTATCGCAACATACTGTGGAGGAGACCCGGCATCCCGCCTTTTGAACTGGAAATTCACCGCACCTATCTTTTGCAACTCAGGGCACGTAGAATCTGCTTGGTGGGAGGCTACGCGTAATCAATTTGGAGCAGTTCACTGCTAATAAAGGGGGCATGCCGTACTGCTGAACCACACTGGATCCAGACACAGCAGGTTACCGGTTGGCTACCTAAGATATTACACATACTATCATGTAGCATAGTCGCGCGTATCAATACAATAGGCATAAAATTGAATTTCCCTTTAGTCTGAACAAGAATCTTGCTCAGTCGACTTGAAGCATTTGCGCGATGAGATCTAGGGTACGTAGCCATTCAGGGCTCAACAGTGACGCGTACGCTCTACTCAACAAGAATTCTCAGAATCCCCGGGAATGCCTTGAGCGGTGAGCGGTGTGCATCCCAATACAGTGCATCACTCCCGTCGATGCACTACTCAGATATTATGAAATTAACAGAATTTGGCAGCAAGAGCGCAAGGCCAGTACAGATTCCTATGGAATCTTTTTAGTACTTGTCCAGTTTTTTGCTTTTTTTGCTTTGTCAAAGCTTCTCGCGCGACGTCAAGAATGGGGATCTGGGGGGCAGGTAGAGTAAGTCGGTAGTCGTGTTCTATCTGTGTGGCGGTGCCAAGCTAGGGTTGGGATATCGATACGTAACATCACGTGAGCCTTCTTGGAAAATTGGAAATTCGACCAAGTGCGCAACTCCTGGAACTCGAGTATTAAATACATTCAATTTTAATTTTCTAGCACATACGGCCATCGGCAAATATAATTAGGTGTTTTGAGATAATATCACGGCATTGTTTTTATGCACTCTAAAATTAGACATGATATTCTACGATATAGTACAAATATACTAGCCTACCACGAAATGTAAGCTAATATTTTAAATATACTACCTAATTATTACTATTTACGCCCTCCTTTTTCCAAAAATAACTATGTATTAACTAAATAGCACTACTACTATTAATAATCTTGCTCTAATTATAATGCGAATAACGTAATGTCTTTCCCTAAGGGTTATATATATAAAGGAAATGTTATAGTATAATATATATAAATAAAATAACGATATGCGAGTCCTATTTCTTTTATTTAGGATATACCTAATAATACCTATAAGCTAATTCTTAATCTAGAAAGATTATAAAATAATTAGGTAATAGATAGAGTATAATACTCTCTATAGTTATATCCTAAAATCTATAAGACCTTAGATAATTAATGCATTTCTTAAAGCCGTTTATAGTTAATATTTGTTAGAATATTGCTACTTAGGTAGCGGAAGTTGCTGCTTGTTCTACTAGTAGCTCAGAGGTAGAGGTCTCTGCCTTCTACTTGTCTAGTAATAGACTCAGAGGCAGCTTATCGAAGGTTCTAGCTAAGGAGAGATAAATAAGAGATAAAAAGATATTGCTAGGGGAGAGAGAATAGTTAAATTGCCTTCCTAAGGTAGTCTGTAGGATTCGCTCTACTCTTCTCTACTTTCTATCTACTAGCTCTTCTACTACTTATATATTCGTTGTCTTAGATTCTAGAAGAGTCTTCTTAGTAGTAGCTTGCGTAATCTATGGCGTAATAGATAGATATTACTAGATAATAGCATAATAGCTTCTAGTAATAGATTAATTGACGTGTCTTGGTTGAAGGTTGAGTACTTGGTTCTATCGGAGATTAGCTGGTGAGCTTATATCTCCAACACACCCCCTTAAGCTAGGCAGCTGAGATCTGATTGATCTGCTGGTTTTGATTAGCTTGTTTGTTTCGATGAGCTTAGGCTGATAGATTCGATCGATCTGATGGGTTGGATTGTTTTGATAGATTGGTTCGATAGATTGGTTCGATGGATTGGTTTGATGGATTGGTTTGATGGATTGGTTTGATGGATTGGTTTGATGGATTGGTTTGATGGATTGGTTTGATGGATTGGTTTGATGGATTGGTTTGATGGATTGGTTTGATGGATTGGTTTGATGGATTGGTTTGATGGATTGGTTTGATAGATCTGATAGATTGACTAGATTCGATTGCGATCGAAAATCTTGAATCTTATCAGCGTTTGTAGCTTTGGTGAGACAATCAGCTAGTAGCTGGTTGGTACTTTGGTATTGTATTTGGATCTGTTTATCCTCCACCTTTTCGCGAATAAAGTAGTATTGAATATCAATGTGTTTCGTCCTCGCGTGGTAGGTAGGATTTTTGGATAGTTGAATTGCGCTTTGGCTGTCAGAGTATATAGTAACAGTTCCATCTGATAATATATCAAACAGTGGTTTGATACTTTTAATAATCTGGTTTAGATAGATACTCTGTTTTGTAGCTTCGCGGTAGGCCATGAATTCAGCTTCTGCGCTTGATAACGCGACGGTTGGTTGGAGCTTTGATAGCCATGAAATTGCGCAATAACTCTTGTTCAACTGGAGTAAAAAGATATATCCTGTGGTGGATCTGCGGGTATCAAAATCACCCCCCCAATCTGCATCGGTGGATCCGATCAGTTTGATCTGATCTGATCCCATCGATGTAGATTGATCAGTTTTGATGGAGCCTTCTTGAATATTGGAGCTAAGTTGATATAATAGTCCAATTTGGCTTGATTGCGATAGGTATCCCCATAGGTGATCAAGGTTGCTAAAATGTTCAGGGCTTGGATTGGCCATAAATCGCGATAGAAGATTAACTGCGTAGGTAATATCTGGCCGAGTAAAGATAGATAGATAGATTAGTGCGCCAATTTGTTGTTGAAATAGATTGATATCTTTTGGCGTTGCTGTTTGGTCGTTTTTTGCAAGCTTGGTACCTTGTGGTAAAGGTATTTTTCTTGGCTTAACGTTCTGCTTATTGAAACGAGTAAGCAGCCGTTGAAGATAGCTTTCTTGGCTGATATATATCGATCGATTAGATCGATTAATTTGGATACCTAGGAATTCAGTTACATCGCCAAGGTCTTTGATTTCAAGCTCTGATATATCAGATAGCTTGTAGAATAGCTGTTGAATCCTTTGTTCGTCTGGTCCAAAAATGAGTAAATCGTCCACATGGGTTGCGATTATTATTTTCTGTTTTTGATGGATATAGGTAGCTGTATCGATCGGCAAGGATTGAAAACCTAGTTGATAGAGTAAGCTTGATAGCAGTTTCTGCCATTGTCGACTAGCTTGTTTAAGCCCATATAGAGCCTTGTTGAGTAAACAAACGTGGTTAGGATAATTTGAATTTGAAAATCCCTCTGGTTGTTCGATATAGATCGTGGTATCGATTAGTGCATTTGGAAAAGCTTGTTTTATATCCCAGCTCTGTATAGCCCAGCCTTGGGCTGTCGCAATCGCAAGTAACAGACGGATAATATCGGGCCTTGTAGTATTGGCAAACGTTTCTTGATAGTTAATGCCAAACTCTTGTTGAAAACCTTTGGCTACCCAACGAGCTTTGAAGATAAAATCGTTGTTTTGTTGATATTTTCTGTTAAGTACCCAGCGTCCTTTAAGTACTGGTTGGTTGGAAGGCCTTGGTACAAGCGTCCAAGTATTATTCTTTTGCAGCTGATCTAGCTCTTTTTGCATTGCCAATAGATATTGATCCTTATTGTCATGCTTAAGAACTTGGGAGTAGTTTTTTGGATCGGTAATATCCTTGGAGGTAAATAGGATTTCTTCAAGAATAATATCCTCTGTTGTAACTTCGGTAGATAGGGCTGATTCTGTCGTTCTAGCTCTATTCTTGATAAGTACAATTGGATTTCGTCCAACTGTTTTCATTTGATTGGTGGATTTCTGATCGTTTTGATTCACTGGTTTCGTCTGATCTACCATTGGATGAAGGTTTTGGTTGGTATTTGGATCAGCATTTAGTTGATCGTTGGATTGATCGTCGGATTGATCGTTGTATTGATCGATTACTAGTTGTGATTCAAGATCATAAGCTTGATCGTTGAATACTCCTTCAAGTATTTGAACATCCCTTGCAGTTACAATCTTATTCGACTTTAGATCAATTAGTCGATATAGATTGTTACTTAAATAGCCAGTAAGGTAGTACGGTTGGACTCGAGAATCGAGCTTACCCACGAATTCCTTTGGTTCTTTTCGATAGGCTAGTGATCCCCAAATTTTGATATTGTTAATATTTGGTTTTATTCCGTATTTTGCTTCGAAAGGTGTTCGAAAATTGATAGAACTATGCGGTGTTCTATTATATAGATATACCGCTGCGAGTAAGGCTTCTGCCCAAAGTTTGTTTGGCATTTTTGCTTCAAATAACAGAGCTCTGATCTTGTCGAATAGGGTTCGATTGATTCGTTTTAAACCCTCTTCGATTTGATAGCTTTTGTAATTCTTTGGTATTTAGCTCATTATCTGATTGAATGAGCTTAATTAGCTTTGAATCCTGAACTTCAGCTCTTTTAATAAAAGCTTTGACTGGCGTTATAAGCTCTGATCTTGATGTGAGAAGGTCCACTTCTAGATATTTCGTGTGGTAGTCCAGGAAGGTAATGTAGTACCTATAGCCCTTGTTCGTTCTTGGCTTGATAGGTCCTCCTAGATCGCAGTATATAAGATCGCCAAACTCATTGACTTGAGTTATTGGTGGATTTCTGCTTATCTTGCTAGTAAATTTGCTTTTTAAGCAGATCTCGCAGTTGCTGAATGAGTTGTTTGTTTTAATATTTGAATTCATGCCGTTGGTGTTGTCACAAAGCTTATTTAAGCTTGTTTTACCAATATGGCCGAAACGTCGATGCAATAGATCGATTTGATCGTTTTCTTCTGTTTGATTGATTTGATCGATTTGATCGATTTGATAGTTTTGATCGTTTTGATCGGTTGGCATCGATTTTGACTGATTGGGCTGTTCTGATAGCTTTAGCTGATCAGATATATTGGTATCGTCTGATGTTAGTTCGGATGGTATGGGCTGTTCTGTCAGCAGTGCTGTATAATTGGCTTGTATATGGATCTGATCGTTTTGATGGATATCGCTAGTCGTGTGAAAGATCGCGACTTTTCGATTGTAGTAGCCCTTGGCTAGTATTTGGCTGGATTGGGTAATTAGACTATAGTCCCTCGCAAACTTGAATTCAGCTCCTTTTTCAACTGCTTGATAGAGACTAAGTAGGTTGACGCGAAACTCTGGTACAAGGAGTACTTCTTTTAGCACAACTGATTGATTAGTGCTAGTAAAAGTAATTGGTACTTCTCCTTTACCAATCGCTGGTAATAGTGTTCCTGTATTACCCCATTTGATATAGGTGTTGGAAATACTGCTGATATTTCTGAACAGCGTTCGGTCGGAACAGATATGCGCACTAGCTCCACTGTCTAGTATCCATTCAATAGATTTGTTTGTTTTGACCGATTGGGTTATATTGATATCAGCGATAGTTTGGTTAACTGATACTATTGTTGATAGAGCTGTTTCAGATCTATTGGAGCCTTGGTTGGGGCGTTTGCTTGGATCTTTCTGCCAACACTGATCAATTGTATGCCCATTTCTTCTGCAGAAGCTGCAGTTTTTTGAGCTTTTATATTGTTGGGTTGGTAAGGTCATTTCGATATCCTTTGGCTGCTGGTTTCGATAGGATTGATTGGATCGATGGTATTGATCAGATCGATGGGTTGGATCTGATCGATGATTGGATTGATGATCGAATCGATGATCTGATCGATGATTGGATCGATGAGCTGGTTGATAGATTTGATGCCTTTGGTAAGGTTTGGTATCGCTCCTTTGGATTGAGTTGTTGGAGCTGTTTTTGATCGATTTTAGTCGTCGAGCTTCGTCAATAATCTGACTGCTCATTGTTTCAAGATTAATTTCTTTATTTGATCTAAAATCTTGAGTAATTGCTGTGACTAGATAATTGAAATCTGAACTCAAGTTATTGAGTATTAGCGCAGCAATAAACCTGCTTGGTAATTCGATACTTCGAGCTTTTAGGCTGAAAGTAAGCCTTGATAGCTTTTGAAGATAGTTTTCCACGTTGTTTTGGCAGCTTGAAACAGTAGTATTAATAAGTTCTTTGCAGATAAGAAAGTCTGAGCTAAAACCTTCTTGCGCATATAGAGCTTTAAGGTTGTTCCATAGCTCTACTGGAGTATTGATTTCTTTTGTTTGTAGGAGAGGTCCATCTTCAAGACTAAGTCTTATAGTAGATAGTACCTTTGTCTCATTGTTTTTGAACGATTCTGGACGTTCTTCTGGTGTAAGGTCGGCTATTACAGCTATATCGCCGCAATCTTGTTGAATTAGAATTGATTGAATCCTTATAGCCCACATGTCGTAATTTGAGCTTCCTTTAAGCTTTGGTACTTTGAAAATACTGTCAGCCATTTTGATAGACTGATAGATTGATTGGTTAGATCGAGCTTATGCTGATACTATTGCAGTTACTGTCCTTACTATGAAGAACTCTGGCTGCAGATCGTCAGCTTGATAGATTGAAAAAACTGATTGATCGATTGATTGATTGATAGATCGATAGGTTGAAATATCGATAGGTTGAAATATCGATAGATTGATAGATTGATAGATTGATAGATTGATAGATTGATAGATTGATAGATTGATAGATTGATAGATTGGTGGATTGATAGATTGGTGGGCTGGTAAGTCGATCGATGGATTGATCGATCGCTGGATTGTTCAATTGATCGATAGATAGTTCTAGTCAGCTGATCTGACTTCGGATGATAGAGTTTCTCAGCTCTTCGCCGTGGTTATCCTCTTAACCCTTGTTACCCTAGCTCTTACTAAGAAACTAACCTAGATAGGTATAGTTCTTATATAGACAGCGCTGATCGTAATAGATCACAATAAACGTATAGTACTAGAAGCTTCGATAGATCGCGTAATCCGGGCTCATAACCTGTTAGAATATTGCTACTTAGGTAGCGGAAGTTGCTGCTTGTTCTACTAGTAGCTCAGAGGTAGAGGTCTCTGCCTTCTACTTGTCTAGTAATAGACTCAGAGGCAGCTTATCGAAGGTTCTAGCTAAGGAGAGATAAATAAGAGATAAAAAGATATTGCTAGGGGAGAGAGAATAGTTAAATTGCCTTCCTAAGGTAGTCTGTAGGATTCGCTCTACTCTTCTCTACTTTCTATCTACTAGCTCTTCTACTACTTATATATTCGTTGTCTTAGATTCTAGAAGAGTCTTCTTAGTAGTAGCTTGCGTAATCTATGGCGTAATAGATAGATATTACTAGATAATAGCATAATAGCTTCTAGTAATAGATTAATTGACGTGTCTTGGTTGAAGGTTGAGTACTTGGTTCTATCGGAGATTAGCTGGTGAGCTTATATCTCCAACAATATTAAAATAGAATTCTAGCAATTTATAACACTATAGTAATAGAGAGTATATAGATACTATTAGAAATAGCAAATTAAGTAGAAGAATCTATATAGTTAAATATTAAGCTCTTAATTAGTGAGTAGAAGCCTAGCTTATTTAATTATTACTATAGGGGATCCTCTTATATATTAGTATTTAAAACTTTATTAAAGAAGTTTATATATAAATATACTTAGGTAAGTGTTACACGGGGTTTGGTGCTGATACTTCTCTAAGCTCGATCCGGGTTAGGGTGAGTGAGATGGTGTGAAGAGCGCCGTGAGGTATTTGTCTGGCGATACAGTGGAGTGGGCGTGCTTGTATAGAAAGTAACAATAGGTTGACAATTCCTAATCTATATCGAATAGACTAACAAGTATCAATCTTGTGAAGTTAAGTAACTAGTAAGAAAGTACAATTTGAGTTGACCACAACGAGAGTAATAATGAAATCCATCCATCCTTATATCCTCATTGTTTCTGTCCTGGTGCTCCCTATTCTCCCTTTTCTTTGGGAGCAGTGGGAGCATAATTCTCCCAAGGCCCCCCGTGCTCCGGGAGCAGGGCTCTTGGCGGGAGCACACATATCACGTGACCTCCAGCCCCGCGATGGTCGTTACCTTCTGACGTGGACGTGGTTGGTCTTTAACCTCGTCATCCCGCGTCAAGGAGAGAATCCTTCTTGTTACTTGTAACATTATCCCCCCTCTTAGGCGTATCGTCCCGATACCCTGGATTATCATTTTGCCGTGCCGCATGTTGAATCGTCGGCTGCATATAAGGTCGGTAGGCCCCGGGCCATTGTAACCGTCCCTTCCTGACTCCAGCCTTCCTAACCATGCCCAAGGTCCCGTCTTCCTCTCGTCAGGCTCCTGCGATAACCTCGACTCAACGTCGCCAGGCTCGGTCCGACAAGATCCGTTGTCGGGGAAAAGAGATGACTTTCCGCTGTAAGCGCTGTGAGAAGAAGAACCTTCGTTGCTTCGTGGACACTGCGTCCGGGCAGTGTGCTGGTTGTATTGCTGTAAAGGCTGAGTGTAGTTTGTTTGTAACTGAAGAAGAGTGGGAAAAGGTGGAGGCAGAGAAGCGTCAAAAGCGTCTCGAGCTTGCTCGTTCTGAGGAGCAGACCGCGCGACTTCGTCGCGAGCTCCTAGAAGTTGAAGAGCGGGAGCGGGCGTACGCTGATCGTGATCACGCTCTTCTGAGTCTTCAGAATCGTGAGAAAGAGGAAGCTGAGGGGACCTCTGCCCCTGGTATGGGTTTTCCGACAACCGAACCATCGCTACCCGCACAGTCGACTGACCCTGGCTGGTTACAGGCTGATTATTCCTCTTCTTACGACCCTTTCTTGTCCCTTGATTATTACCTACCCTTCGAGAATCCGGTTCTCGCTTCTTCGAATGTTTCCGGTGAAAATCACGTACTAGTGACTTGCAGTTCGTCAGATTTCCTTCAGGTTCCCAAGTGTTGTGGCTCTCGGGCCATCCTCGCCACTTGACCAAGTACTTCCACTGACTACCGATTTTCCGCAGGTCCCTAATTTCTTCGACCTCGTATTCGTCGTCTTCGAGCTCTATGTCCGTTGCTAGCTCGGCATCTGGAGGTGCTGGCTCCAGGAGTTTCTTGTGAAAGACAGGGTGGATTCGCATGCCTTGTGGGAGTTTCAACTTGTAGTTTACTTTTCCTATTTCCTCTAGGATCTCGAATGGTCCTACTCGGAGGTTGTCCAATTTCCTGCATGGTCGTTTAGTTTTCAGGTTTTGTCGTGACAAGAAAACTTTGTCCCCCTTCTTAAAGGTTGGTCCCTCAATCCTTTGTTTATTCGCTGCCTTGGATGTCGTGAGGTTCCGTTGAGCTAGGTTCTTGCTCAATTCTTCGTGCAAATCTCGCATAAGCTTCGCTTTGTCGTCTGCCCCTACCGCGATACTCTCAATGTCCTTCGGATCTCGATGAGCTACCGGCTCATATCCGTAGTTCGCGTAGTGCGGCGAATGCTTCGTCGTTGTGGATCTCGTGCTGTTGTAGGCCAATTGCGCTGTCGGCAACAACTCTACCCAGTTGTCCTGCAATTTGTTGGCGTACATCCGTAAGTACTGTTCTAATGTCTGGTTTGTTCGTTCCGTCTGGCCGTCTGTTTCCGGGTGAAAGCTTGTCGAAAGCTTCTTTTTGACACCTAACTTCGCCAGGAATGTATTCCAGTATTTAGACGTAAACAGTTTATCACGATCGGTGATGAACTCTTCAGGTATCCCATGCTCTGACACTAATGCTTTGGTGACTTCGTACGCGCATTCTTCTGCCGTAATAGTCTCTTCCGTAGGCACAAACTTTGCCGCCTTAGTCAATCGGTCCACGATTACTAGGATTGTGTCGCAAAATCGAGCTGATCCTGGTTCCAACGATCTCGGGAGCTTCACTATGAAGTCCATCGTTACACTTGTCCATGGTCTAGACGGCGGCTGTAAGGGTTGTAACAGGCCATAGGGCTTATGTCTCTTGGGCTTGTTCTGGTGACATGCCAAACAGTTGCCTAGTATCTCCTGCACCTTCGTACGCATACGTGGTATGGCGAACACCTTAGACAGTCGTCTAACCATTTCTTCGATTCCTGCATGTCCATACTCGGGGGACTCATGCAGTTCCTTGATGAGATCCGGTCTCATGTGTGGGGGTATGTATGTTCGATCCTTCGAAACCATACATCGGTACTCCTGTTCGTCTTGTAACAGTCCATCGGAGCTCTCGGGCTCGAACTGCCAGCTATTGGCTTTCTCTTGCCACTGCTGCTGAAGCGTCATTACTTGGTGAACCACCGTGGTTGCTATCTTAGCTAGTTCCGGCTGATTGTACTTCAGACTGCCGTCGGGCATCTGCCTCAGCATTGCTTCGTGGGGTTCCTTATGACCTTCTTCTCGTAAGTCGCTTCGTCGACTAAGGGCATCCGCTGCTCCGTTGAGCGTTCCGGCCCTGTGGGTGATTTTGAAGTCGAACTGGGCCAGCGTCTCTGCCCATCGTACTTGTCGTCGGTTGAGTTTCTTCGTTGTCATGAAACTTGTCAAGTTCTGGTGATCGGTAAAAACCTCGATCGTGTCGGGGAGTCCTAATAGGTACACCTCCCATTGTTCAAAGGCATCGACTACTCCAAGTAGTTCCTTATCGTGAACATCGTAGTTGAGTTCTGCTCCTGAGAACTTCCGTGAATGGTAGAACACCAGTCTCCATTTCTTATCCGTGCACTGCTGTGACAATACAGCTCCGAGTGCGTAGTCAGACGCGTCGGTCTCGACTCTGGTGGGTCGTTGAGGGTTATACATCTCGAGTACTGGCGCCTCTAGGAATATCTGCTTGATTCGTTCAAAAGCCTCCTGATGTTCCTGTTCCCATTTGAAACCTATTTCCTTCTTCGTTATCTCCGTAAGGGGTGCCGTGATCTTCGAGTAATCTTTGATGAACTTTCGATAATAGTTCGCAAATCCTAAAAAGGATTGAACATCCTTGACTGTATTGGGTTTTGGCCATTCCTGTACAGTCTGTATCTTCTTTGGGTTCATCTTTACGCCTTCGGTCGAGATGATAAATCCGAGGAACTCCGTTTCCTGCGTGTGAAACTCACACTTTCCTGGTTGAAGGTATAGCTTGTATTCCTTAAGCTTCCGTAAAACCTTCTTAACATGCTCGACATGTTCTTCGCGTGTGCCGCTGGAGTACACTAGTACATCGTCCAGATACGCGGTAACAAAGATTCCGAGGTATTCGTGGAGCGCGTTGTTGATGACTGATTGAAAGGTTGCCGGCGCATTCGTCAACCCGAATGGCATAACCGTATACTCGAACAGTCCATACTTCGTCTTAAACGCCGTCATCCACTCGTGACCTTCTTTGATCCTGATTCGGTAAAATCCTTCCCGAACGTCGAACTTCGTGAACCACTTAGCTCCTTGGAGTCGATCCATGAGCTCTGTAATCAGTGGTAAGGGATATCGATTCTTCCGAGTAACGCTGTTCAACCTTCTGAAGTCGACACACAGTCGCCACTTCCCGTTAGGCTTCTTTACGAACAATATAGGTGAGGCCATCGGGCCTGATCCTGGTCGGATAAATCCCTTCTTCAAGTTCTTCTGGAGGTAATCCCGCAGCTCAGCATCGTGCTCGGGCGCTATAGGGTACATTCCTCCTGGGCTCAACTTTGCTCCTTCCTCCAGGATGATCTCGTGATCCCAATCCTGGTGTTCTGCTAAGTCTGTTGCTTCGTTTTCCTCGAACAGTTCCTTGAACTCTGATGTTCGGTATTCTGCTGGAACCGCCAGCAGTGGTTCGTCATGAACGGACGCAACCTGTGGTACCGGTCCTTCCTTCGTGGTCGCGACCTGCCGTATCCAGATGACTCCTACTCTCTGAGGGTCCTTCGCATAGATTCTCGCGATCTTATGCGGCGAAATCACACCGAATCTCCCATCTGGGTTTGCGCGTTGATCCGTCGGGCGTGTTTCTCGTCGTACACCAGCAACCTTGTGCACAGGTTCTCGGCTGTGTATCGATTTCTTTTGCCAGTCGATGGCAGGGTTGTGTTCTAACAACCAGTCGTAGCCAATTATCATCTCGGTCTCACCAAGATCCATAATACTAATCTTCGTTCGGCTTTCTTGACCAGCCAGGCGTAACGATACGGCCTCGGTCTCAAGTCGAATCCAGCCGTTCCCGTATGTCGTGGGACTATCGTCGGCTAATACCACTCGCATCGGCACCTTCTTGGTCCGATAGGGTATGTTGTTCTTCTCCACCACTCGGGGTGAGATAACGGTTCGTGCGGCCCCACTGTCTATGAGCGCCGTCACCTCGTGTCCATCTATAAGTACCGTAGCCTGCAGCCGCAAATCCTGCGCTCCCAGTTCGCGTACCTCCTTGAGGGTCGTTTTAGGACTGCCTTCACCAGCGTGACCCTGTCCCTGGCGGCATCCTAGTTTTTTGTCTGCTTACCTTTCCTCTGTTTAGGAAAGTAGCCTTCGCCTTCCTTGGCGGCATAGTGTACTGTACACTGATCGTCGTAACAGAAGCTCCAATGGGTATTCTGGTGCGGTATATTATCCTTCGCAACCTTCCTCGTTGGTCCCGGCTTCTGCATTCTGTGAATCGGGCATCCGTCTGCCTCACAGATGTTTGCTGACAGGGTGCTATGGAGATAATCGTTTACTCCTCGAGCATCCTCAAACTGTTGTCGGTGGAAGGCGCATCCCTTCCTGCAATGCGTCCATAAGAGTCGTTCGTGGCTCTTTTCTTTGTTGGACCTTTCCTGACCCTGCCTAGGTACCCTAGTCGTCGTGACTCTTGGTCTTGCAGCTCTGTGCATCCTGCAGTTCTTCGCATTGCATTCCTCGGCGGATATCGTGCTATGGTAGTAGTCGTCTACCTTTCGAGCATTCCGTCGTTGTTCCCTGTGGAACTGGCAATTGGTCGTACAATTGGTCCAGCATAGCTCTTCGTGAGCTTCCTTTTCTCCTGGCTGGTGCATCTGACAATGTTGTACTCGACACTCGTTATGCCATAAGTTGATGTGGCAGCAATCGTCCTCGTTGTTCCTGGTTTCCTCTCGCTTCCTCAAGTGGTAATCGCACTGTCTTGGGCAGTCAACCCAACGTAGGCGCTCGTGTTGCTCCATTCGTTCCTTGAACGTCCGAGGCGTCTCCTCGTCATCAGATTCCTTGAATCTGGGTTGTTCCTGGGCAGCCCTGCAGGCGATCTCCTCTGCTCGGGGTCCCGTGATTGTGATTCGTCCTTCGATATCGCAATCGTTGGCTTGGTGCCTGGTATTTCCACAAATCCAGCACTGTTGGTCTCTTAGGCGGCGTAATACTTCTGCCCCTTCAACCTGCCAATCCGTTGGTAGTGGTTCGTCCCACTTGAAGTCTTTGAGTCCGAGTGCCTCTTTCACCATTTCGAATTCCTCCTCCATGACTTCTTCGTATGTCTTGCTGAGGAAGGCCTCATAATCGGCCTGTCTTGCCTCGTCGTATAAGTCTAAATCGCTGAGGGTTTCGTCTGGCTCCTCGGTCGGGTAGGGTGTTGCTATCCGTAGCATCCCGATCTTAACTGCTCCTTGCTTGACCTCATTCTTCGGGCAGTCCCTGCGGAAGTGTCCTACTTCGCCGCAGCGGAGGCATGCCTTACTGTCATAACGCTTCTGGCGTTCTTCCTTGGAAAGACCGTCGTTAAACTTTCCTCGGGTGTTTTTCTTATCCTTGGACCTGTCTTGTACCTTGCCAGTCATATAGGTGTCTCCGTCGTGATCCTTGTTGCTCCGATACCTTCGGGTGTTGGCAAAGGGTAGCCCTGGTCGATATCCTCTCTGGGCTTCCTTCCGTTCCCATAATCGCGTGTCGATTCTTGTTGCCAACTCGATCAACGAGTACAAATCCTTTGGCTTGTCGTAGTGTACAAGTTCGTCCTTGATGTTTTCCTTCAGACCTGCTTCGTATACCGTCCGGAGTGCCGAATCGTCCCAATTGATTCGCGCTTGTAGTTGCTTGAACTCCGCCGTATAGGCCGAAACTGCTTTGGTCTGCCTCAGGCGAGATATCGCTTTCTCCGCCTGGCTTTCCGCGTCTACCTCCCCAAAGATGCGTCCCATTTCCTCCTTGAAGTTGGCCCAACTGCTGAATAAGGTACGCGTCTCGTCCTTAGTTCCCTTGTTGTTGATGTCCAATAGAAAATCCTCCACGTAGGGTTGCATCCAACTGGCTGCTTTTCCTTTTAGGTGAGAGTTGGCCATGAGTATCTTTTCTGCATCGTTAGGTACCTCGTGGTATCCGCAGTATAACTCAATGTTGGTGAGGAACGTTCGTAACCCTTCGCGGTTACCATCGTATTTGTCTGGGGTTGCCATCTTGGGTTTCTGGATAGGCTTTTCGTTTGGTGTGGCCATCAGCTGGCTCGTGAGCTGATTGATCATCGCTTGCATCTCGGCCATCTGCCGTGCATGGATCTCGGCCTGTCGCCTAAGACTATGAACCATTTGCCTAGGGTTATCCATTGTCTCCTCCTCATCGTCGCTGGGAGTCAACATCTCGTCGTCGATTGCTGGGTTAGGCATCGGTCCGGGACCTTGAACTGGTCCACCGGCACTAGCCTGTGACTGAGAGTGGTTGTGAGACATCGTAAGTCTTAATCGGGCGTCCTAATGTTAATCTTCCTAAGTCCACTGAATCCGTGGGTGGTCAAAGTGTTACACGGGGTTTGGTGCTGATACTTCTCTAAGCTCGATCCGCGTTAGGGCGAGTGAGATGGTGTGAAGAGCGCCGTGAGGTATTTGTCTGGCGATACAGTGGAGTGGGCGTGCTTGGATAGAAAGTAACAATAGGTTGACAATTCCTAATCTATATCGAATAGACTAACAAGTATCAATCTTGTGAAGTTGAGTAACTAGTAAGAAAGTACAATTTGAGTTGACCACAACGAGAGTAAATAATGAAATCCATCCATCCTTATATCCTCGTTGCTTCCAGTCCTGCCATCAGAACATTGACCTGCCATCACTGATGGTCGTCTCCACTTCTGATGGCTGCCATCACATACGGGTCCTGCCATCACTGATGGCACCGTCTTGGCGTGATGGCACATCACGTGACCTAGCCCCGCGATGTCCATCCTTCCCGTCAGGATCCCAAGTGGTTTCCCAACTAACCATCGTCATACCCGGGGAGTGAATCCTTCTGCTTGTTGCTTGTAACACTTCCTATATATCTTCCTTCTAATAGCCTTCTTCTTATTATTTAGTGTCTTCCTTTAGCGTGCCCTTAGTGTTTTTAGTGTCCCTATATATTTTCCCGTAGAAGACCTTTTAGCTACCTCCCTTCTCCTTAGGGGCTCCCTAGTCCTGTCTTTAGATGTTCCTATATTCTTCCTCTTAAAGGCCTTTCAGTTACCTCTCTTCTTCCTAGGAATGTCCTAGTCCTAACCTTTAATATTCCTATGTTCTTCCTCTTTCTACTTCTAAATACCCTTTAGTCCTTCCTCTTCTACTCCCTTAATTCTAATCCTAGTCTCCCTCTTCTTATTTTCTCCCTTGTTAGTTCTTTAAGGATAATAACTTTTATATTATTATCTTTACTTTAGTTCTAACTCTCCTTTAGGCGAGGGGCAGGCCTCGCGTATCCTCTATAATATTTTCCCTCCTATATTCTACTTACTTAGGTCTTTATTTGTGAAGCACCTAGCATTATCTCCCTTTTACTTCTAATTCTGTTCTTCTTCGCCACTATATGCGCGGTAGTGGCCAGTGCGTTATTTTACTACTAATACCTGCTTAGTAAACGGTCTCACTACCTTAAAATATAAACAACAAAACTTTGCGCGTCCTCTTCTCTATTATTTCTCCTCTATTACCTCTCGCCTATACTCTAGCTGTATTCTCTAAACTACTTTTACTTTCTAGTTGCCATTACTATCTCCGCTGTTATTTACTCTTTTACTCTCGCCTTACCTTACTGCCGCTTTACTATAGCTGCTAAACGCCTATTAGGTAATGCTGCTGCTCTACCTATTAGCGTTACTACTAAAAATTTAGCATCTAATGTGGTCCAATCTCTTATATAGTAGCTTACTCTATATCCTACTTCTACACCTACTTATAAAGCTACTAGCGATGTAGTTAACTCTTAACTAGACGAAGCTAGGCTTTTACGCTATCCTACTATTTCCCTAATAAGCCTTCTACTAGCTTTTCTAAGCTCTTCTAGTCTATTAACTAATAGGTCTTTAACCCCTAAAGGTCCTTCTACGCCTAGTAAAAAGAAGGTTATACCTAGCTATTATAGTAATATAGTTAGTCCGCTATATAAGTATCTTAAGCTAAAGGTTACGCAGCCTTATATTGTAGCCTATTATAAGTATCTCTCTTTGTTTTTCCTAGTCTAAACATCCTTCTAATATTCTTATTATATAGTGAATAAGCGCGCTAATAAATTAATTACTATAGAGTTCGTGCCTACACTTTAGAAGCTCCTTTATAGGCTTACTTCTTAGGGCTATTCTCTCAGCCTAAATATTATTATATACGTTACTAGCCCTAAATAGCAATTAGAGCTTAACGACTGGGCTGTCTAGGATAATTGCGAGCTTAATCTTATAGAGGATACTACTATTAGAGCTTTCTTTAGTTTAAATACTTAGCGCAGATTGTTTAAGCCTAATATTCTTACTCTTATTTATTATTATTTAAACGGCGCTCGTATATATTCTCTAGAGTATTCTAAGTCTAGCTTAACTATAGAAAAGGCTAACATATTTTATAGTTAATACGCAACTAATAAGCACTTAAAACTATTCTAGTCTTATCGCTTAGTTATTATAGATAGGTATTAGATGCTAGATAGGGCCTGCACTAATTACTACTACAGTAGTAATTCCCTATACTATTCTATGCGTTGTAAGTTTCTAAATGCTATTTAGACTCTTATCCTTTATATTATTAAATGCCCTATTAATTTTTGTTATTATAGATACACATACTACTAACGCTAACAGCGACTTAGAGTTTAAGGATAAGGCTAAAGAAATGCTAGATCTCAATCCTATAAATATTATAGGTGCCGAGACCAACCTAGTACGCACTCAATCGTTGTTTAGATACTATACTTTAGTGCCGCCTAAGGAATATACGTTTAATACTATTGTTTAGTGTCCTATTAGTTCGCTCGATCTACCTACAAAGTATAATAATAAAGAGGATAAGGATTTTAGGCCTAGGCGTAAGCTCTAGCCTATTAATTTACTAAAGTGGCCTGAAGAGGGTATACCTTCTAAGGTTGAGATTGCTAATTTAGTCCGCTTGAGGAAGCTTTAGAAGGCTATGGTTAAGAAGATTAAGTCTGCTTAGGCGGAAGAGGTTCGCTCTGCTAGTAGGGCTAGTTGGTCTGCTGCTAGTAAGAAAGCTGCTTAGACTTATCAGGAGAGGAAGGCTGCTTGCCGCGCTGCTGCTGCGCAGGCTTCTTATGGATCTGGTGATGGTTTGGCTAATAATAGTAGTTCTTCTGCCTCTAATGCTGCTGCTGATGGCCCTTCGAATAGTAGCAATGCTGTATAATAGTTGCGGGTATGTTCCTGTATGTAACTCTAATACTAGCCGATGGCTGCTTGGTTGGGGGTTTGTTTGTTTTTATTTTTCTAGTGTTTTTGTAAGGGGTATATAGTTTTCGGCTGGGATGTTCTTTTGTTTTGGCTGCAATGTAGCAGTCTTGCTGGCTCGATGGCTATTCAGCAGCATTTACCTTGTTAGATTATTACTATCGTTTTGTCTGGGTTAATTATAAAATTC
Organism: Bipolaris maydis; assembly: GCF_028858645.1. Classification (NCBI taxonomy): domain Eukaryota; kingdom Fungi; phylum Ascomycota; class Dothideomycetes; order Pleosporales; family Pleosporaceae; genus Bipolaris; species Bipolaris maydis. Next base: position 2,356,891 of record NW_027093857.1, on the reverse strand, counting down.
AAATTTTTGACTGAACCGTTTCTTTTAAAAAATTCTTTTTGCCTTGTTAGATATAGGAATAGTATTTAGGCAGCTTAAAATCCTTTCTCCTTGTAGGTATTACTGTTACTGCTCTCCTTACTTTCTGCATTTGGTGTTTTGCACTTGTTTTGTTGGGCTGTTGCGCATTTCCGATAGTCGTTCAGACCCTTTGTCGGGGATGTCCTGCGTATAGCTTCCTTCATTCCCCACTATGGGGCCTATATTGGTGCCTTGTGGCTTCTCTACCGAATGCTGTTTAGACTGGGCGTCTCTCGCATCTCCTCCTCGTAGTTCCTTAGGCTTCCTTTGGTAGAATTTCTGTAGTCTATTGCCTGCTACATAGTTTCTGAATGGGGTTCTATTAAGCTCTTGTAAGGTGTACGTACTACCATCCTTTTTCGTGCGCTATTACTAGCTAAAACGGACCGTTCTATTTTGGTTGAATCTAGTGAGCGTAGATTAATCCACATCTCCGAACGAGTCTTGAACGAGTACTAGGTCTCCTAGCCTCAATGCCTAGTCTTGGATAAATTTTGTGTTGTTAAAGTATTCTTTGTTTCCGTGCCGTAGTTGGACTGTTCGTGCGATAGCTTCTTGGAAATGCTCGTCCCTCCTTTGGAACTGGCGCGCACGCATACTACACTACTCTTGTCTGAATACTATTCAGGCATTTTACTAGTATACCTTCTGGTTGCTCTACTATAGTGTAAGTCTGGCTGCAAGCCTGGGTGTAAGTCTGGGTAATTGGTGTAAAGTTTGGGCGGCGGGTGTAAGTCTGGGTGTAAGTCTGATGGTAAGCCTGGGTGTAAGTCTGAGCGGCGGGTGTAAGTCTGGGCGGCGGGTGTAAAGTCTGGGTGTAAGATTGGGTGCAAGACTGGGTGGTGGGTGTAAGTGGGCGGCGGGTGTAAGTCTGGGTGCAAGTTTGGGTGCAAGCTTGGGTGCAAGTCTGGGCGGCGGGTGTAAGTGGGTAATGGATGTAAGTCTGGCTGCAAGGCTGGCCTAATATAACAGCAAATTTCTAGGGAGCTCTTAGGTGCTAACATCTCGCACCTAGATACTATAATAAGTCCGTCTAGTACCTCGGTCGCTTCTTGGAAAAGTGATTTACGTCTCTATTTTGCCAAGAATGGTAAGGTAAAAGTAGTCGACATTAGTAGTGGCGAGGACGATGACAAAGATGGTGACAAAAACAGTGATGACGGCTCACTCTTTGACGATGAGGAGGCATTAGAAGAAGAAGAGAAAAAGAGAACAAGGGGTAAGAGAGCGAAACTCATGCCTTCTATATCTTCTACAGCTATAAGCGGGCCATCTCATACACAGAAGAGTCGATTTAGATTTCAGATCAATCCACAATCAAAATTAAGAGCAAATCACCAAGCAGCATCATCAGAAACATTAAACAGCAATACTCATTTAGGTACATTGAATGCCCCTATCACAATATCTTAGGATTTTACTAACCATATCGTTGCAGTTTCCACTCCAGCGGCCGCACCAGCCTACCCAATCCGAAAGGCTAAGCTTAACGCTGTTAAGAAGATAGCACAAATTAATTAACAAAGCACTGAGCTCTTTACTGAAGAGGATCTTGATATGTTAGCAGACAACTTAGACAATTCGGACGATGAGAGCGTCAGGGCTCCTGGGCGGTGCTGTATTGTTAAAGCCACAGTAAAGGAGGATAATAGGAGCCTATTGCCTTTACCGTCAGACTCTAGCAAACATAAATTTATGAATGGTGTCATATTTCTAATAGATGAGCAGCGCAGTGACACAAAGCCTCGTATTAAGAGGAAAGAGTCCTGGCCTTGATAGCTATATAGAGAGAACAGACATTGATGGAGAGGGAACCTGTTTCTAGGCATTACTTGTGTCTGAGGTATCTGGGAGCAATAGTACTCTCTTAATGCTTTAATAATAGTGGATTGTACACAACTTGTCTCTTTTGGCGACTACGTAGCATCTATAATATCGAAAACAGCGTACTTTGTCAAACGGTATATATGAAAATATTTCACTCTGCCTATACATTCACCCCTTATTGTATAGAAACTTATTGCACGTCCTAACATTATCTATCACTGATCTATATCTGGAGTATAGCCGCTATTTTCAACATACGTAGGTAGATATAGTTTTAACTGCTGGTTATGGCACTCTATTTTAGCCACTTGCATACTCTTAATATGAAATGGTAGATATACTATTACTATTTCCTGACACACGTTAGATTGTGACGAGAAAATCTCATACGAGTAGCTAATATGTATATATATTATAAAGGAAACTGAACACGACTAAGGCGAAAAAAAAGTCTAGAGAAAAGGCATTGCTGATCGCAATACGAAGCTTTATATGCGCTCCTGTCCCTTATTTGTTGCCCTGTTCTATCCTATTTACACTCCTTCTTGTATGTCAGCCTAGCTGAACTGTCTCTATATATACTCTCTCTTATATGTATGTATGTACGTAAATCCTCCGCTATGTAAGCTGTAAAGAAAGTTAGGCCGAGCACATATGTACCGTTCTGCGGTACAACTAAGTCTCGTATTTTGTATGTTAGGCCCTTGTGTTATTTTGTATAGTCCTGAAGAACTACCAAGCGTAGAGTGTGATCACCCTACTATTCTTTGGTGCCCTATTTTCTTACTTATACACCCCTACACGCTTATACGAGCCAGCAAATAGAAAAAGAGAGAAAGAAAAGAAGAGAAACAATAACTCCGCATTCTTTCTTGCATAATACTTCGCCTATATTGCAATCTTGGGGGCCGTGACCCAAGCGTCCATCTTACTGGGCCCGCTCTAGTGCGAAGGAAAACATGGTAAGCTAGTGTGGGAGAACTTCGGGCAATGCAGCCGTTGGGGGCGGCGGGTGCAAGTGTGTGGCGGGTGCAATTCTGGGTGTAAGTCTGGCTGCAAGGCTGGGCGGCGGGTGTAAGTCTGGCTGTAAGGCTGGGCGGCGGGTGCAAGTGTGTGGCGGGTGCAAGTCTGGGCGGCGGGTGTAAGTCTGGGCAGCGGGTGTAAGTGGGCGGCGGGTGCAAGACTGGGTGCAAGCCTAGGTGGTGGGTGTAAGTGGGTGGAGGGTGCAAGTCTGGGTGGCGGGTGCAAGTCTAGGCGGCGGGTGTAAAGTCTGGGTGCAAGACTGGGTGTAAGACTGGGTGCAAAGTCTGGGTGTAAGTCTAGGTGCAAGCCTAGGTGCAAATCTGGATGTAAGTCTGAGCGGCGGGTGTAAGCCTGGGCGGCGGATATTGTTGTGAAGCGTTGTGCACCTCTATCTGCGCGGGTGCTTAATGAATAAAATAATTACTATATTGTTCGAGTCTGAAGGATCTTTAGACACGAGAGTTAGTTGCGTTGTATAGTTGTTGTCCCCTTTTCTCCCCTCTTGTAGTTCTATACATATACCCTCGTCTTAATACTATTTGGGCCTTTCACTAGCATACCTCCTGGTTGCTCTACTATAGTGTAAGTCTGGCGGCAAGCCTTGCTGCAAGTTTGGGCGGTGCGTGTTATGCAAATCACTTTCTCTATACCCTGTCTCTCGCTACTATATAAGAAACGTACTTTTTTTTTTATAGATTTATTTCTGTTAGTTATAATAAATGAAGCACGTTAGATTAAAAGAGTTGGTCTTTGTTATCTAGCGGCACCTGGCACTCTCGCTCCTATAACTTAAGTTTCCTTAAGTACGCCTTGTTAGCGATGCAATTATTTATAACGACTCACTTGACCTACTTATAATACTATTAGTAAGAAGCGCTATTAGTATAACGTCCTTATTATCTAAATAGTTAGACCTGCTTAAGCTAGATGTTAGTATGTACTCTAATAGCGAAGGTTTAGCTAGTAATAGTATATAGCGATAATCTTCTTCTTCCTTAGTACTACTATATCTCTCTTGTCGCGCCTTAAATTCCTCCCTACTTTATACGCCTTCTATACTTAGAATTTCTTATTTCTTTAGTATACTCTAGTGTTCGCTTAGGCTACTTAAGTTATAACTTTATAGTTAGCTTATATCCTAGTTATCTTAACTATTATCTTAGTTATTAGCTACTTTAAGTAAGGATGTAGATATAGAAAAACTTAATCTATAGTTTAACTAGGTAGAAGTAGAGGATAGTAATAACGCATGCTGTTTAGAGGGAAGGAGAGAAGACTTACTATTACTAATAGCTTAGTCTTTTTAGTTTATTAGCTATAGTTTAAATATAGTAAGAGGAGCTTACTTAGCTTTATAGATAGTACCTATAATAATACTAGATCTAGTACTATATCTAATAAGTTAGAAGAACTAAGAGATAAAAAGGCTAATAGGAGGTGTGCTATATTATTATTATTATTATTAATTAACGTCCTGTCTCAGCTGGTAGGCTATATAAGACGTGCAGGCTAGGCCTACAGGTAACTACGTAGTGCTATCAATTTGGTGTAGGTGGGGGAGGGGGCTATCTAAATCGAGGTGAGGCTCGTAGCCTAGTGTGGAGGAGGGTAGTAGGAGGTCTTGCGGGTGATAGGAGAGGTAGGCTGGGTGTAGGGCGAAGGCACCTAGTGTAGGTGTTGTCCTAGTTATCGAGGTTTCCTTTATACCAGGCCTGCGTTGCAGCCCTAGTTTCCTTAATAAAGGTAATAGTAGCCTGTACGCCTATTGTAGTATCTAGTAAGAAAGCTAGCGATAGGGGATCCTTTGTAGTTTCTTGCATCTTCTTCCTAGCCTCCTTGTATAGCGTGCAGCTAAGGAGGATATGTGCAGGGTCTTGGGTAGCTCTATAGTTGCAGGGGCAAGCTTTAGAGTCTACTTTTCCTCGCTTGAATAGGAAGTCTCGTAGATAGCAGTGACCTAACTTAAGCTGATAGAAGGCGCTAGAGGCTTCTCTACTAGTAGGAGGAGTAGCAATCTGCTTTCTAGTCTTCCACTTGTACCTTGCGGCGTAAGTAGTAGGATTTAGAGTAATAGCTTTTCTCCCGTATTGTCCTAGATAGCTAAGCCACTCTCGCTCGCCTAGCTGCTTTATTCGTGTGCCTATTACAGCTAGGCTCGTCCTGCTAGAGCTAGGATCTAGCTTTGTCGCCTCCTTTGCTAGCGCGTCTGCTCTCTCGTTTCCTATAACGCCCTGGTGTCCTGGTACCCACTGTATGGTAGGTAATATGCCTTTTTCTTGTAGCTTTTCTGCTGCTATAGTGCATCTGAGTTGCCACTCTTGCCCTGGGTAGTCAGAAGCAGTCTTTAGTCTGAGTATTGCAGCCTGGTTATCTGCATATATTCTAACTTCAAGGTAGTCGTCTGCTAGGTCAACAGCCTTTTCTAGGCCTAGGGTAATACCTTCTAGTTCTCCGTTGTAGACTAGCTGGTTGTATCCTATATTAGCCTTTTCTTGAGCTATAAGGCTAGCTCCTTTGTAGAGGGCTACTCCTACTCCTACTCCTTTGCCTTTGCTTGTAGCTGAGGCGTCTGAGTAGATAGAAAGAAGATGCTCGTCTTCTAGTAGTTCCTTGTGGTGCTCTGCTTCGCTTTCCTTTGATTTCTTAGATATATTAATCCTATAGGGCGTAGTAGCGCTCCAGGGCATAGAGGCGTAGTGCTGAATCTTCTCGCTATCTTCTGATAGAGCTGTTGAGATAGATCTAGTAATACGCTCTAGCTGCTTGCCTTGATTGCTATTGATAGCGATATTAAGAGGGTGGCTAGGAGCTAGCTTTCTTGCTCTAAAGGCGTATTGTCGTAGGGCGTTATTTAGCCTAATCCTAGGAGGGTAGAGAGCTGCTTCTACCTCGCTAGGTATAGCAGGCGAGGTTCTAAAGGAGCCTAGGATCTTCCTACAGGCTTGATTCTGCAGCTTCTGCCTTTGGTTAAGCGTTGTCTGCTGCTCTCTCCAGAAGATTTGGCAGCCGTAGTCAGCTACGCTGGTGACGCAGGCTAGGTAGAGCTGTCGTACTGCTCTAGGCGAGAGGCCTTTGTTTGAGTTAGCTAGCCTGCTAAGGCGGTGGAAGGCTGCGCTAGCCTGCTGGTTCCTAATGTAGCTGTGGTGCTTGAATTTAAGGCTGCAGTCAAAGTATATACCTAGCCATCTAACTAGCTCCTTAGACTGTACTATTTCCTGATTAGGTAGAGTAAGTACTCTAGCTTGATCCTTTCTAGATCTTGTCCAGTTTACTAGTTCAGTCTTTGAGCTATCGAACTGGATAGCTGACTCCCCTGCTAGTCTGAATAGATTCTGAATCTCCTTTTCTAGTAGCTTGATATTCCTTCTTACTGACGTAGTTGATATAGAGATCTGGAGGTCGTCTATATAAGAGGAGGAGTAGATATTCGCATTAGTCTGAATCGCCTTAAATAGTGGCTTTGAGTAGATCAGAAACAGGATAGGCGAGGCTGGGCTTCCTTGAGGGGTACCTGTCGAGATCTCCTGCGGCTCCTCAGTCTGTCCGTCAAAGGACAGCTGCAGTACTCTGTCCTCTAGGAAGGACTTTGTCCAGGCTAGTAGGCAGCAGGGGAGGCCTTGATCTCTCATGCCTTCAAGGAGCTTGTTTTTTGAGACATGATCGAAGGCTCCTTTAATATCAAGAAAGATAGTAGTAGTAATCTTCTGCTTTCTTTTCTGCTGCTGTATATTGTTATAGAAGAGTAGCGCAGCGTCGATAGCGGATTTCTTCAGTCTTCCTCCTAGTTGAGAGGGGTGGAGTAGATCTGTTGTTTCCGCTAGTGCGCCTAGTCTTCTATTATTATTATTATTATTATTATTATTATTATTATTTTAGTTTAGCGTCCTGTGTCAGCCGGTAGGCTATATAAGACGTGCAGGCTAGGCCTACAAGTATCTACGTAGTTCTATCAATTTAGTGTTGGTGGGGGAGGGGTTTATCTAAATCGAGGTGAGGCTCGTAGCCTATTATAGAGGGAGGTAGAGGGGGGTCTTGCGGGTAGAGGTGTTATGTAGGGTAGGTGTAGGGCAGAGGCACCTAGTATAGGTGTAGCCCTAGTTCTCAAGGTTTCCTTCGTACCAGGCTTGTGTTGCAGCCTTCGTTTCTTCAATAAAGGTAATTGTAGCCTGTATGCCTATGCTCGTGTTTAGGAGAAAGGCTAGCGATAGAGGGTCCTTGCTAGCCTCCTGCATCTTCGTCCTAGCCTCCTTGTACAGCGCGCAGTTAAGGAGGATATGTGCAGCGTCTTGCGTAGCTCTATAGTTACAGGGGCAAACCTTAGAGTCTACTTTGCCTCGCTTGAAGAGGAAATCTCTTAGATAGCAGTGTCCTAGCTTGAGCTGAAAGAAAGCGCTAGAGGCTTCTCTGCTAGTAGGAGGAGTGGCAATCTGCTTCCTAGTTTTCCACTTATACCTTGCGGCGTAAGTAGTTGGATTTAGAGCAATAGCTTTTCTCCTATATTGTCCTAGGTAGCTAAGCCACTCTCGCTCGCCTAGCTGCTTTATTCGTGAGCCTATTATAGCTAGACTTGTCCTGCTAGAGCTAGGATCTAGCTTTGTCGCCTCCTTTGCTAGCGCGTCTGCTTTCTCGTTTCCTATCACGCCTTGGTGTCCTGGTACCCACTGTATAGTAGGTAAAATGCCTTTTTCTTGTAGCTTCTTTGCTGCCTTACTACATCTAAGTTGCCATTCTTGTCCTGGCTTATCAGAAGCAGTCTGTAGTCTGAATATTGCAGCCTGATTGTCTGCATATACTCTGACTTCTAGGTAGTCGTCTACTAGATCGACAGCTTTCTCTAGGCCTAGGGTAATGCCCTCTAGTTCTCCGTTGTAGACTAGCTGGTTGTATCCTATGTTAACCTTCTCATGAGCTATGAGACTAGCTCCTTGGTAGAAAGCTACTCCTACTCCTATTCCCTTGCCTTCCTTTGTAGCTGAGGCGTCTGAGTAGATGGATAGAAGGTATTTGTCTTCTGGTCGCTCCTTATGGTGCTTTGCTTCGATTTCCTTTGACTTCTTAGATATATTGATCTTGTAGGGCATTGTAGAGCTCCAGGGCAAGGAGGCGTAGTGCTGAATCTTCTCACTGTCGTCCGATAGAGCTGTTGAGATAGATCTAGTAATACGCTCTAGCTGCTTCCCCTGATTACTAGTAATAGCAATATTAATAGGGTGGCTAGGAGCTAGCTTT